>NC_079881.1:17767500-19017500 GCF_029227915.1 Hydractinia symbiolongicarpus
TTCGTAAAGATTTGCATCAACTTTGCATAACATATCCTACGTGCAAGCTTATTTACAATTCAGATCAAAAATATCGTTAAAAATTAGTGTAAAATCTTATTACATTATACGAATTGTTACCATTCTTATACAAATTATATAACCAAAGAAACAAAAAAATTGTACCCACTTATTAACCAGGTAATTTAAACGATCATTAAACGTTAGTAGACGTTATGTCACTTCCTTTGCATTGTTTAGGTAGATATTTTTTTAATTTGAAATGTTAAATCAAATACCCGATTCACTCGAAGTAAACAATTGAATAATTCCGGCTCGGAAATTTCAAGAATATCAATATTGAAGCCATCCACGTCGAAATAATACTCTAAAAACTTCTCGCGATATTTCAACGCCAGCATATCTGTACTTGCATTTCGTGGATGAACAATGTATGTATCCTTTCTAAAAAATTGCATCATGTTGGCATCATGACAGCTTTTGAAAAGTTCCATTAATGTTTTCTTTTCTTTTGCATGAACTTCGGAGCGATTTTCATACTGAAGAATAAAAGTGCCATACACAATCTGTGACCAATTCATAAAATGCATAGAATGGATCGTTTCTTCATTAAAACAAGCCTCTACCAGTGTAAAGAAAGTTTCCTTCTTCATATAGTCAGCAACGTTGTTCCAGTCAATATGATGAGGTTGCAGCGAGCAAATTTTTTGAATTGCTGTTTGGTCGTTTAACTCTACTGTCATAACATTCAAACTACATTCCACTTTACCTTTTGCAATGAGTTGGATAAGCGATGTCAGCTTGGATTTGTAGTATCTTTTGACACTTTCAAGAAAGCTGCCAGCGTCTTCAAGGGAGTTGCTCATACTGAAAGTAGCTAAAAAATGCTCTGCGGACAGTATGTGATTTTGAAGCGAAGACGTTCTGGTAAACATAGTGACGTTACCATGGCATTGTGACTTCAAATCACCAAATATTTGACCTGTCAACTGGTAACGGCAAAATTCCACGCGATCTTGCTTATTTAGTAGATTACCACAGGCCTTGAACGATCTATACTCTACATAGCCCTTATACCACCTTCTCTTTGCTTCCTCCAAGGAGAGTTTAGTCTTTATCCAGAATTGTATCAACTCTCTGATATGTATTTCTTGAGTTGTCTCCATTACGCTATGACACGCAGCTCTAAACTCTTCCAGTGTTGTTTCGTTCCAACCTGTTGAAAACCAAACTTCTAAAATTGAATCCTGACTCGACTGCGTTTTCATCATCTCGTAAATCACAAGTGAACGTGCCACACTGATCTGTGATTGGTCAAATCCATGAAATTTCAATTTAACACCATTCCCTGTAAATTTCCCCATCATAATTTGAAAGAGATCGACATAGCCAATAAAAACATATGTCTTCCCGAACTCAAAAGATGTTTCTTTTACAGGTGCATTTCGAAATATTTGATATAGAGATTGTGAATAGCTTTGATATGGAAACTGCTTGTATATATCACCAGGCTTGGGGTTACTTAGTAAGAAATCAAATAACTGGGAGGAAAGATCTAGATACCACTCTATGAACAAACGTTTGTCCCATTGGACACAATCCAATTCAAGCTCTTGTACACCATATAGCTTTTGGTGATGAAATGCCTCTTATAATGTGCCAACATGCTCTTTCTCCTGAGGATATACATGTTGATATTCCTTATGGAAGTTTGGAATATCAAGACGTATATGAGCGAGTGAAGGATCGTTTTCTATCATTTTTACCATTTCTTTCGGTTTAAGTGGACTTGGTGGATTTAATTTGCTAAGTTCATGCAACATTTTTTTTGAATTTGTATCAACTTTTTCTTCACCCGTTTTGCTACATTTTATTTTATGTTGTTTCCAGTCAATGGCTTGGCATTTCTTACTGCAATACAATCGCTCTTTACAGCGACCGCAGTGATATTTTGCTTCTTCTGTGCAGCTGAGACATGTAGAGATTTTTGTTACACATGACCTAAAGAGAAAGTTGAAATGTGAATTTTATCTAAAGGTGATGGCATGTAAAATTGATGTAATAAAGCAAAATTTACTTGCACTGGTCTAATAGTTCCTTGTATAAAATTACTCAAATACTATTGTTTTTGAATAAATTTCAAGGAAAGAGTTTGGTGAGAGCATTCACAATCACAATTTAACTTTTTTTTTTTTTTTTTTTTTATTTACTTAAGAAAATTGTTATTTTAGGTAATGACTAATAATACTTTACAATTATGGCAACAATTTATTTATTTTTAATACTGTACTACTGTCTATTTAATCTGATTGTTCGAGTGTTTTGATTGTTTTTGAATTTTAAAATCTCTTCACAGAATAGATTATTGATTAATCGCTGCCTACAATCCTTGAAAGAGAATTGGAGAGTGCAATGTCATTGATTGTTGCAGGTTCCCTACCCCACAATGAGCGTGCGCCTCTGATGCATAGTAAAGTTGATCTTAACAAACTGAATGAGATCTTCGACCTTATGAATTTGGTCGATTGTTGAACTGTGACATCCCGCTTTTCAGCAATCATCTCTGATAGTCGTTTGTAAAACGCTCCACACTCACGACCCATTCCTCCATTTGTTGAGAAGACAAGGGGACTGAAGGTCCCATATTCTACGGTGTTTACTCGCTCGTTATAATGGCGTTTCTTTTCATCTTCATTCCTTTTGAAGCACTTGCTGAGCTCCAGACCCCTGTATCTTCGAGCACTTAGGTCAAAGACCCTTATATCGAAAAATGCTCTTTGCCCAGGAGTCCAGAACCCAGTAGCACTGATGTCCAAACGTGCTTCTCTGCTGCGATTGGCAGTACGATATTGAAACTGCTCGCCATCTAGAGCCATCAAGCTTGGTTCGCTTAGAACATTGACACATACCTCATCAATTAGCTTTGCTGTTATGTCGCGAATCTCATTATGTCTTAATGCCACAAACCCTCCTTTCTTACAGGACAGCGCATGTGAAACATCAAAACTGCTTCCACAGATACATTCAGTGGGTAATCGAGGTAGGGTCCAGTTATATCGAATACGCAGTGCATCCTGGAACTGGTCTTTGTTGAGATCGTACGCAAGCTCTTTGATTGGAAGATTTGTTAACCAGATTGAAGAACCGACTAGGCAATTGGAGTCGTTCTTTTTCTTTTGATCTTCATTCAACTCGGCTCTGACTCGCACCAGTTTCTCTTTATTTCGTTGGTTCTTCTCACTTTTAATCATTGCAATTGATTTTATTTCCCCATTTTCAGTGGTGCCAAGTATCTGATTCTGAAGTTTAAATGTAAATTGCTTTGAATTCTCGTGCTCGATCGGTGCAATTTCACAGACATTTTTAAGACCAAGTCCGCCCATCCGAGGCGGGAGGGACAGAAGATCTCTTTCTGTGTCCTTTATGACTTTCCCACCAGTGATGGCTGGTATAAATTGATGTCTCAAAATATCTTCAATTGGTTGGAGGTAATCTTCCATTTGAGGTATCGTTCGAATGAAGTATGAGTAGCGATGCTGAAAGCCACTCACATAACATGCATATGCCGCCTGTGGCTGGGTGACTGCAATCTGTGTCAGCAAGGTCAATTCATCAGACCAGTGTTTGACCCTCTTTTTGCAGTATTGATCTTTGGCTGTTTTACTTCCAATAACGGCGCCAAGATGTCTCTCACCATCTTTGGATATTTGTATATTTGTGCCTTCAAACACTGTTTTGGCAAGATCAAAGTGTTCCTCTTTTACAATTAGCCATGATTTCATTGGCTGGGGAAAGTATCCAAAGTGTGGACCGATTGTTGTAATATTGGTCCACCATTGCTTCAATGATTGCAATTTTCCTGTTGATGTAATATCGCCGGCAAATGCTGCCATTTGATCTGGAACATCAGCAATTGTTGACAACATGATGTTAAGGAGTGGTGTAATTCCCATAGCATAAACTGCCATGCCAATTTGGTCTCCTTGAGTGGTCCCTTCATTAGAGCGAAGTTCAATTCCACCAATGACAAACAATCTGGCAGGCACACGATAACAATTGACGACATAATTTGAGAACTCTGGACACAATATTTGCACATTGTGAAGTAGAGCTTTCCGATTAATGTTATTGAAAGCATTAGCGGCATCTACTAGTATCACCGCCTCAGCTCCTTCACTTTCAAATGCTTTCCTCATCGAGTGGATTGCAGCCTCACTTCCTCCTTTTTGACCAGAACACATCTGCACCCTGCTCCCCGATATGATAACATCTCCTTTAACAATTGACATAACCAACTTTCCACAGATCCGCCTTAGCACTTCCCCGACCCCAATGGGTCGGACTCCTGGTTGCTTGTCAAGTGGTACTAACCTTGCAGCTAGAAAACCCTGCAACGATTGATCATTTATTTGTTGGGTGCAAATTTTCTTTGTGACATTTGCAATGGATGATCGTAAATCCTTGCCACACTCTCCATACATTTTCGATGTCAGCGGCCTTCTCCATCCATCAGCATCAAAACCAGAAGGACCCGAACCACCTTGTGTTGCCAATGCAGATTTTAGTACCATTTGCTCATCAATAGCATCAAATATTATCGGATTGATGCGTTGAACAGGGCCATGCAGTAGATTGTAATCATTAGTATTTTGTCTTTTGGGATGCTTCTCCTTCAGTGTTGCAATTGTCGCATCGTCTAATGGAAGCACTCCTCCACTCATATTGTTTGTAAGCAATTTGATTGCGCCATGCACATCACCTCTTTCCATTTTCTCCTTAAACTGTTTTGAGATTGTTTCAATTGTTTTCTTCTCCATAATTTTTGGCAGTCTTGATTGTAGTGTTTCTGCCTCATTCACCAACGCATTAATCTCCCCTCCATGCCATAAACGCAGTCTTCTTTCCAGTTCGGGTATATATATTTAACACAGTCCTGGGTCTAAAAATTCACTGCTAAAATAACTGTGTACGAAATTTAGCCAGGGTTTTCACTCATTTTGCAAGTAACTTATTTAGAATATTTAGGAGAATTTAGATTTTAGCTCCTTTTGTAGGAGATTTTTTAAATAGGTGGGGAAAACACATACATATTTAGGAGATTTTAGGAGAATTTGACATTGGATAACTGATGTAGAATATAAAAAGTTTTGACCTAACTTGGTGCAAAATCTGTTAGACGTGATGTTTTTTTTACAATGACAGCACTAAGAACAACTAGAGCACTGAAAAATGACATAGATCAGACTAGACCTAGACTAGGCTAGGCATGTATTCATGTGAAAAAAGCTGGCCAATATTCGCGACATTGGGAGAGGAATTTTCACATTAAATACACATCTTGTACCAAAGTGTATAAAAATACTAGTTCATTAAAATGAGACATGTGTAGTTTTTTCGCTGTGTAAACAAATGACCACCTTGTATTTCAACACTTTTTCCACTTTTTCTTACTTCTTTCTATTATATATTTTTAGGCTTTAGTTCAGGTGCATCTGTTTAGTTTTCAAGCTACAAAAACCTTATTTCCAATATACTAAGACAAAGGCACCCTTTCAGCCACAGAGTTGGCAAAAAACCTTCACTTTGTAAATGCTTCCGAAGCTGGTACTTTTTGTATGCGTACGTTGGGTGAACTTGCACTACTGAAGCTCTCTAACACGTCTGCTTTGTGACGCTGGTGCTCACACTGGGACTAGATTACCCTTGAGGGGGATTTAATATGAGCGGGTAAATGTCACCATAGCCCTGGGTTCACCCTGACTTAAACAATTTAACAAATTGTCTGTTTTTCTGTTTTGTTTATAAATGGGTTAACAACAGAACTAATAGGGAACTCTTCTGTAGCCAGTGGGATGCAGGAGTATTACCTTAGCTAGGGTGGTCGTGAGAGTAAGGAGAAACATTGGAAAGTTAGACAAAACGAATTGTGTGGATGTGTAGGCAGATTGGTTATCCGCATTATAGAACAAGATGCGCCGCAAATTGGAAAGGCCCGAAATATGGTATATTTTGTTGTATTTAAAAGCAGGAAAAACACATCAGTACACTACTCTATATATTTTCATCTGAAATTAGTGTCTCAATAACGTCAAACACAACATTTTCCCCCTCTTTAGCTCAATGTGTCCATTGTCACTTTACTAAACATAACAAGTTCGCACATTGTCTTTTTTTATATAAATTTACGATGAATCCGTTACTGTTGTTCGGGTATATACATTTTCATAAAAGTTTTCTGGTCTTCTTCTAATTCTTCGAGGATGTTTTCGTACATATAACTCAGTAGGTCTGGTGGTAGTTTCGTATTCTCCTGGAGTGTCACTATCGTCCTCCTGCTCCCCCTCTTGGTCAAAGTTGGTTGCTTTAAGCTTGGATAAGAACTTAAAGTGTCGAACTTTGCGTGTGATAGTGTGTCCCGGTTGGCTTGCCGTCAATTTTGTACTTTGAATTCCTGTGATACAGTATGTTTTTGGATCAAAAAGGCTTGAAAGCTTGTTGCGTTTCGGTTGTTTTACCAGCACGTGGTCGCCTTTGTTTATAGCTGTTTGCCGAGCATGGAAACGGGCGTCAACATACGTTTTCATTTTAAGTTTTTGTTGTGCATCTCGGTGTGGTGCTTCCTTGATGGCGTCCCTGTTCGGTAGGTTGTTAAGACTGGGCAATTTCCATCTAACTTGTCGTTGAATTAGCGCTTCAGCTGAACTTACTCCGATTGTTGAATGCGTCGATATGCGATAATTTAACAGGAAATTAAACAGTGAAATTTTCCAGACTTTCCTTTCTATTGTAGCAATTTGTAGAGCTTTGTTAAAGTTGCGCATGAAATTCTCGGCAGTTGAATTTGCTTTCGGATGTAACGGTGTGATTTTGTGATGATCTATTCCTTTAGCGTTTCTTTAGCATGTAGCGTTTCTTTGCTGTGGAATGTACCGTTGTCAAAAATGATTTTATGAGGGAGTCCATGCGCTGCAAAAATTTTACGTAGAGCTCCCAAAGTCGGTACAGCAGCTGGTCTCTACTTCGGGAAAGCGTGTACGTTGGTCTATTTCTACCAGTAAATGCAAGCGATTTGGTAACGGTCTATGTTTAATGTGTGCCATGGCGATGGTGGCAGGGCAGATGGTTTTAGTGGTGGCGGTGTGTTCATTCTTGAGTTCGCAATACACAGTGAACAGTTCTTGCAGAGTGTTTCGACTTGTTGGGTAATATCCGGAAAATAAATTTTATCACGCAATATGGACTTCGTTTGTGTCATTTAAAGGTGTGTTTCTTGAGCTAGTTTAAGCATTCTGTGGCGTAAACTGGTCGATGCTACAATCGGATTTCCTCTAAGTATAAAGGATTCGTCGTTGTTGCAAGCGAACTCGTTGCGTATTTTGTTATAAAGGTGAAGCTCGTTACCGTTACAGTTGGGATATTTGGTCGATATCGTATTTATTGAATACCATTTAGTAGAGCGAATTAGTTCTTTCAGACATTGCAGGGTCGGGCCATTTTTCGTGTGCAATTTTATCTCGTCTAAGGTAATGGCTATCCGTTCTGCATGCTTTTTTGTAAAATTTACGTATTCTTCGCTGATTTTAGTAGAGTTTGTATGATTGTCAGGAACGGTGCGTCAGGAATAATAGTCTGCCGGGTTGAAAGAGCCATTAATGTGACGAATATTGCAGTTAAATCCTTGCAGACGTAAACACCATCGTTTTATACGTAAAGGTAAAGTTGACTTAGGATTGCTGAGTAATAATACCAATGGTTTGTAGAATTCTAAAGACTGAGCCGAGTACATACAAGGAAAACTTTTCACATCCATGGACAATTGCTAAACATACCTTTTCTAATTGGCTATAACGAGATTCTGCATCTGACAATGCTCGGCTTGAGTATGATAACTCGATAGTGACTATGCAGCATGGGTGTAGGCGCTATGTTGTTTATTTCTTGAAAGGTTGTGCTCAATAGTCCTAATTCAATTGCGAGATTTCGGCGAGAAGGGTCGACTGATTGTTCGGTGCCTGACGTTTGTCCCATTGGAAATTATCCAATTCAAGTTCTCGTAAACCAAATAACTTCTGGTGAATGAATGCGTCTTCTAATATGCCAATATGCTCTTTCTCCTGAGGATGTACATGTTGATATTCCTTATGGAAGTTTGGAATACCAAGAGTAATGATTAAAAAGATGTTTTTTAATAACTTTTCTTTCATTTCAATTGTTTTAAGTCTACTGGTTCGAATTGGGTTGTGTTCGTGCAACGTGTTTTTACCGAAAAACATTTCAGACATTGATGATCTAAAAGGAACGTTGCAAGTCGGAGTTATTACGGCCCCTTAATCCGGAAGTTACCATCTAAGCAATCTATGGTTCCTGGTATTGTGTGTACACAAAGATTTTTTCACAAATACTATCGTCAGAAAATTTTACAGAAATATATTTTTTCTAAACAATTATTTTTAAATGAAAAATTCAACTTGTAAATTGTCTTTTTTTAAAGTAAACATGCTTTTTTAGCTTCGGTGGAGTTTTTGTGAAAGTTTATGTAGCCTGATCCTTCTTCAATAAAAAAAGTTGAAAAAGCTAAATCATTTTAATTGACTTAATGAATGTTATCATTTGTTTTTTCTTTTATACGTTTTTGTTCGCTCACATCGACACAATTCATTTTGTGTTCAGCTTTCCAATGATTCTTTTGACACTCTTCACTGCATTGGTAAACTAACTTGCATCGTGCACAACGTTTGAAACCTTCTTTTTCAAATAGACAATTTATACACCAGTTTATATTGGTGGCCATTTTATGTGGAAAAGAAAGTTTTGTCAAAGCTAAAAGATTTTCTGATTTCTTATGAAATTTAATAGAAACAATCAATAATGTAAAATCTTTAGTTTTTATACTGTTTGCGTTTGAATAGAATGTAATTATTACTGCTAAGAATTTTTTTGTTTTTACTTTAAAGCAGCATCTGCTATAAAACCAAATATTTATTATTGAATAACATTTAATAAATAAAGAAATTGCAAACCTGGCAATATTTTAAGGTCTTAGGATGTGTTTTTATAAGACTTTTATTCAAAGTTTACGAGAACTTATTGCAACTTATTACAATGAGCTGTTTCCTATGTATTTAGTGAAACAAAAATTGCAATAAACTTTTTCTTGAAATGTTTGTTACGCCTATACTTACGTGCGACACGGTTTTCTGTACTTAGCGCTCAGCCTGGTTTTAATTACCGACTATTTTCTGTTTTTCTATTTAAACCGTTGCGATGAAGCTTTAATGAAAAAGGCTATTACAGCTAAGTGCATGTGCAACACGGTTTACATGGTTTCACAAATAATTTTTGAACTTTCTCGGCAACATATTCGCAAAAAAAAATGTTGGCAACTGGTTTTTGCTATAACGAGATAACAAAGGGTTGTAAAGTTTACAGGCATTCCGGGTATAGGTATTTCCGTATCCCAAGTTGGCAACCAAATAGTTTTATTAACGAAACTATTTACATCCTAAATTTTAGGTGAGTATTTAAGGATACGGTAGACACTTGGTTGACAGGTTGACTCTAAGGATTAAGCATATAAAAACACGAGGCGCTCCCTAAAAAGAAATATATTCCGGTATATTTTCAACATACTAACGTGTCAATAAAACTAGACACACGTAATATCTTTAATAATAGCCGTATTTTGTGTGTTCAAAAGGGTTACCGATATTCCTTTGATCTTTATTCGAATTTTTAGAAACCAGGGGGTTGTTTAATTGGAAATCTTATGATTTATCAAAATAAATTACAAAAATTAATTTATTTCCTTACATAATTTAATTAATTTTATTGATAAACCTCTAATTTAAAAAACAAATTAAGTGATTAAAATGAATTCATTATTTAAATGCGCCATTTTTAATAATAATTTACCCCCTTGACCTTAATCGCCGATTTCGCTCAGGAGCCACAGAAAACAAATAGGATGGTTTTACTGACAGTTTACCTGGCTTTGTTTTGACCGCTCGCACGTATATACCAATCAAAACGCCTGATTCTTTGAAAAACCAATCAAGACTTTCGCGGCCTGGGCAAACGAAGAAACATGAGGACCGAAACATGATGGCCATTTTAGTTTTTAAAGTAATGGTGGTCAGTGCTGTTTGTAAGTCTGTTTCACCTTTTTGTCTTCTATAAGCTTTTTACTTTTGTAACATTGGTTTTTTGTATGTTCTAAAATGTTAAGATAAATATATTGTCACGTTTTTTAGCTACGTACAGATCTTAAACGCACCAGTTTTAGGAGTTTTTGGCTAGGAACGAATATTCTATTAGCTAATAACCTAACTTTTTACTAACTTTGTTTGGTATAGGAGGTTTTTCTCCGACCCATCATTTATTTTTATGTCGAGGATGTAGCTACTTAGCTAGCTCATATATTTACCTAAAAAAGTGAGTGTATAAAAATTCAGTTTGGCTATCAATATGGCAATATTCTCAGCAATAAAACTTATGCCAAATGCAGTTTAGCTAGGTAGCTACATCTTTAATTATTTTCCTTAAAACTTTTTTTGCAAGTAAAATAGCTGAGCAATTGCTTTAGTTGGAGGGGTAACGACAGGCTGTTTCCTGTGTTGTCATTTTAACCGAAGTTGATAAAGTTTTTTTGGAGAAGGGTACTGTTCAAGTCTGTTTAACTGCTCTTAAGCGGTTAGGTCAGTGTTAACAATAGCCTGTTTTTTGGAACAGGTTGTTACGTCTATGTAGGTCAGCCCACCGTGGCAATTAATTTTTAAACTTTCTTGGGAATCACGCCTGTACAAATGTGCAACAATGTTTACCTGGACTAACCGCTTAGCCCTGTGCAGGAAGCGAAGGACTGTTTCTTGTGTTTTCATTTAAAAAGAGCCTACAAGAAAGTTTTTTTGAAAAGGGTATTATCCCTATACACCTGTGTAACACCGTTTAACTGTACTAAGCGCTCAGTCCGGTGTCACGATTAAGTTTTTAACTTACAAAAACTTATTCCACAAAATAAAATAATATTTACCGATTGATTTTGCTATGACGGAGTCACAACGGTTGTAAACTGTGTTTCTATTTCAGCCTTTGTTGCGGGAAAGTTATTTTTTGAAAAATATGTTACAGTCGCAACGCTATAATGGTGTGTGCGCTTCACGTAATTTACGACATACTGCATACCTGCTCCACCTGTCTGTGTCGAACAGTTTGCATTCCTTTTTAAGCGCCCCTAGGGCGTTCAGCAACAGTTACTTGTGGCTCATCCCGGCGAGTCGACGCCGGGTTTCCCGGCTAGTCTCTATAATAATAGCCGTAATCCGTTCGTTTGTTAGTGCGTCAAAAGCGACTTTTTTCAACAACGCACGAAATACAAAATACGAGAGTTTTATATAATTGACCAATCAGAAACTAAAGCTCTTTATATTTCTTAGCAACGATTTTTACGTTATCGGTCCGAAATTTGGCAAGCAGATTGAACCAGCTCATTGTTTGAGAAAGAAAAGTTTCTTAACTGTTTGCTTTAATTTTTCTTTCTGATACTTCTATTTGTATTCTAACAAGATTGCAGTTTCTTTTACTTTTGGGTATTTTTTTTTATTTGTTTACATGTTTATTTACCTATACTATATAGTTAGCTAGCTAGCTAGTAGCTAAGCTACCTATTCAGCCACCTAAAGATTTGTATTAGTTTTATTTGCCCCTTACTGTCATGTTCTCTAGCCATATATTAATCTTAAACAAAACCAATTTTAAGATTCTGGCTACGAACGTAGATGTTAGCTAACATTTCTGATTTTTGTGTTAACTTTGCCAATCCGATTTTTACTTGGTTGTGAACTGGGGTTAGCTACCTCTAGTTAAAATGTAAAAGTAACCAAATACAGTTGGCTGCAACAGAATTTTTAAGTAATCTTTTTCATACTAAATGCATTTAAGTAATTAGCTAAAATTTAGCAAAAGCCAAAAGTTTAATAATGAGACACAAAGTACCTGCGCTATGTGCCTATCCCGTGTTGTTAAACGACGGTCTGTTTCCTGTGTTTTTTTTTAAAATGAAGTATTTTGGAAAAGGCTATTAAGCTTATAGGCATGTGCGACACATTTTACTTGTACTAAGTGCTAAGCTCAGTGTTAACAATGGACTGTTGTTTTAGAAAAGGCTGATACGCCTAGAGCATGTGCGATGTGGTTTACCTGTACTAAGGGGTCAGCCCACTGTGACAATTACTTTTTAAACTTTCTCGGGAATCACGTCTGTACGGGTGTGCAACACTGTTTACCTGGACTAACCACTCAACTCCGTGTTGGTAATGGACTGTTTCTTGTGTTTTTATTTAAACAGAGTCTGCGAGAAAGTTCTTTCAAAAGGGTATTGTCCCTACACGCCTCTTCAACTCTGTTTAACTGTACTAAACGCTTAGCCCGATGTCACGATTAATTTTTTAACGTTTACTGAAACTTATTCCGCAAAATAAAATAATATTGACTGATTGTTTTTGCTATGACGGAGTAACAAGGCTACTTAGAATTTCACAGGAACAGACATCATTGTAGATAACAATTAAAAGTCGAAAAATAAAAAATTGTATATATGTTGATAAAACTTTCTTTATTCTGTCAATATCACGCTTTTGATTGAATACCAAAATTAATGGTATAAAACCTTTATTAGTTCCCTGCTAACTTTAACTGTATTTAAGCTTTTTTTAAAATTGTTTATGGAAATTAATTTATAGTTAAACTGTGGAAGAATCCACTTAAAAACGTTTCAAAACCTATTGTATGCTTCTGATCACAAAACAATTTGTTAGCAATTTCTTAAAAAAGATACGAACTTTGAACAAAATAGACAACAAAAATAACAATGGTAATTGCCATTTACCGTACATTAATCATTCATAACAAAGCATGCAAATTCCCTGTGGTTTAAAAACCTCTCACAGTAACTAACGAAATTGCTTCATTTTATTACATGATGTGTTTCCAGCCAATTAAAAATGTAAACAAAAGTCTTATAATACAGAATATCATTTTTGGGGAATGCTTTATAGGCGCTTTTAAGGGAAACTGTAAAAAATATAATCGACTTTGCCAGTGACAATAATAGACTCAGGTAAAAATTCGTAATGACATTTTGTTAAACGAACATGTTTATAGAACTGTTTACAATTTTCATACCAAATATACCAAAAAAATAGATCAAGACAATTTGTACCTAATGTCCAAATAGGTATTTTAGACATTGCTTGAACGCCAGACTCAAACTTTGCTGATCTGAAATGTTAAATCAAATACTTGGTTGCTTCGAAGTAAACAATTGAATAATTCCGGCTCAGAAATATCAATGATATTAATAGCAAAACCATGCACGTCAAAATAATATTCTAAAAACTTCTCGCGATATTGCAACGCCAACATATCTGTACTTGCATTCCATGGATAAACAATGTGTGTATCCTTTCTAAAAAATTGCATCATACTGGCATCATGACAGCCTTTGAAAAGTTCCATTAATTTTTCCTTTTGCTTTGCGTGAACTTCGGACCGATTTTCATACTCAAGAATAAACGTGCCGTACACAATCTGTGACCAATTCATAAAATGCATAGAATGGATTGTTTCTTCATTAGAACAAGCCTCTGCCAGTGTAAAGAAAGTTTCCTTCTTCATATAGTCAGCAACGTTGTTCCAGTCAATATGATCTGGTTGCAGCGAGCAAATTTTTTGAATTGCTTTTTGGTTGTTTAACTCTACTGTCATAACATTCAAACTACATTCCACTTTACCTTCTGCAATGAGTTGGATAAACGATGTCAGTTTGGTTTTGTAGTATCTTTTGATACTTTCAAGAAAGCTGCCAGCGTGTTCCAAAGAGTTGCTCATACTGAAAGTAGCTAAAAAATGCTCTGCGGACAGTTGGTAGTGTTCAAATGGAGGCGTTCTGGTAAACATCGTGACGTTACCAAGACATTGTGACTGCAATTCACCAAATATTTGACCTGTCAACTGATAACGGCAAAATTCCACACGATCTTTTTTATACTGCAGATTACCTGCAGCTAAGAACCAATCGTTCTGTACATATCCCTCAAACCATCTTCTTTTTGCATCCGCCAATGACAACTTCGTCTTCATCCAGAGTTGTATCAACTCTTTCAAGCGTGTCTCTTGGGTCGATTTCTTCACGTTACAGCATGCAGCTTTAAATTCCTCCAACGTTCTTTCGCTCCAGCCAGTTGAGAACCAAACTTCTAAAATTGAATCCAGACTCGCTGGCGTTTTTATCATCTCGTAAATCACAAGTGAACGTGCCACACAAATTTCTGATTGGTCAAATCCATGGAATATCAATTTGCCACCATTTCCTATCACATTCCCCATCATAATTTGAAGGAGATCCACATAGCCAATGAAAACATATGTCTTTCCAAACTTAAAAGATGTTTCCTTGATAGGTGCATTTCGAAATATTTGATAGCGTTGTTTAGGGTAATTTCTCTGGGCACGACTTTTATATATATCGCCGGCTTTGGGTCACTTTGTAGGAATTTCATTAACTGAGACGAATGGTCACCATACCTTTTTATAAACATACCGACGTTCCATGGCACATTATCCAAAACAAGCTCTTGCAAAGGATACAGCTTTTGGTCATTAAATGCGTCTTTTAATATGCCAACATGTTCTTTTTCCTGTGGATAATTTTGTTGATATTCCTCCTGGAAGTTTGGGATATCAAGATGTACACGTTTTCTAACGCATGAAGGCATGTATTCCAACAATTCTACTATTCCTTTTTCAAGTCGAGTGGCTTGACTTGGGTTGTTAAGTTCATGCAATATTTTTTCTGCACTTGTATTAACTTTATTTTCACCCATTTTGCTACATTTTATTTTATGTTGTTTCCAGTCAGTAACCTGGCATTCCTTACCACAATACAATCGCTCTTTACAGCGACCGCAGTGATATTTTGCTTCTTTTGATTTGCATCTGAGACATGTAGACATTTTCGATCCTGCTGATCTAAAAAAAGATTGAAATTTAAAGTTTATCTAAAGCTGATGGCTAAATTGTTGTTATAAATTTCCGCCAAAGTTTTTATAATAGCAAATCCTTCATTCTTTTATGGGTTTTATTTGCTTTTGAATCCTTAAAAATTTAAGTAGTGGTAAGCCGCCAGAATTTATTCAAATAAAGTATTTAAAGGAGAGGTCATTTTAAATTACAAATCAAGTAAGTAACTGTACACATCCGCTAAGTGGAACACGCAAGAAATCGGAAAATATGCTCGAACAAACCAATGTTAGAATTAAGCAGCATTAAATAGACGAGTTTAATAATAGCCAGGTGGAAAGAAATTTATTCAAAAGAGCAGATGTTTAAATTGAAGGCACGCGAAAAGTAGCGGAGGTTTACTGTGAGTAGCTACAGCCCCGACATAATAAAACAGAAACGCGGGCCAAATTCGAGAAATACTAACCGCAAGCAGCAAAAAAAACAACGCGAACTCTGAACTTGTCAATGTTTATTGCAGACTTAATGAGGAATTCCACTCAACAGGCACAACGTATCGAAGAGGGAAAATTAATACTTTAAATAAATTGACTAATATTTTATACTAGCCGGGAAACCCGGCGTCGAAACGCCGGGGTAAGCCACCAGTCAAGGTGTGACCATGAACGCCCTGAGGAGTGCTTGATAAGAGTCTTAAACTGTTCCACACGGTCAGGTGGGTGCTTTAGCACAGGTATGCAGTATGCCGTAAATTAAGTAAAGCGCATACATCATTATAGTGTTGCAACTGTCACATATTTTTTCAAAAAGTAACTTTCCCACAAAAAAAGCTCAAATAAAAACGGAGTTTACACACCGTTGTTACTCCGTCATAGCAAAAACAATTAGTCAATATTATTTTATTTTGCGGAATAAGTTTCAGTAAACGTTAAAAAATTAATCGTGACATCGGGCTAAGCGTTGAAGAGGCGTGTAGGGACAATACCCTTGTGAAAAAACTTTCTTGCAGACTCTGTTTAAATAAAAACACAAGAGACAGTCCATTACCAACACGGGGTTGAGCGGTTAGTTCAGGTAAACAGTGTTGCACACCCGTACAGACGTGATTCTCGAGAAAGTTTAAAAGTAATTGTCACCCCTTAGTACAGGTAAATCACATCGCACATGCTCTAGGCGTAACAGCTTTTCCAAAAAAACAGTCCATTGTTAACACTGACCTTAGCACTTGGTACAGGTAAAATGTGTCGCACATGCCTATAAGCTTAATAGCCTTTTCCAAAATACTTCAGTTTAAATAAAAACACAGGAAACAGAACGTCGTTTAACAACACGGGATAGGCACATAGCACAGGTACTCTGTGTCTCATTAATAAACTTTTGACTAAACTTTTGCTAAATTTTATATTACAGTAAAGTGGTAGCTAACTACTTAATTGCATTTAGTATAAAAAAGATTACTTAAAAATTCTGTTGCAGCCAACTGTATTTGGTTACTTTTATATTTTAGCTAGAGGTAGCTAACCCCAGTTCACAACCAAGTAAAAATTAAATTGGCAAAGTTAACACAATAATCAGAAGTGTTAGCTAACATCTACGTTGGTAGCCAGAATCTTAAAATTGGTTTTGTTTAAGATTAAAATATGGCTAGAGAACGTGACAGTAAGAGGCAAATAAAACTAATACAAATCTTAGGTGGCTGAATAGGTAGCTTAGCTAGTAGCTAGCTAGCTAACTATAAAGTATAGGTGAATAAACATGTAAACAAATAAAAAAAATACCCGAAAGTAAAAGAAACTCCAATCTTGTTACAATACAAATAGAAGTATAAGAAAGAAAAATTAACAAAATCAAAGTTTGTTTGTTCTTATTTATCTTCCATTTTTGTGTTCTGGAACCAAGGTTGCTACTATCGCATTCGAATATTAAATGTAACAAGAAAACAAACAGTTGCTGTCGAGCATAAATAGTTGGTATTAGTTAGAAATATATTTATAAAGAAAAAAAACGTACGATGATATAGCGTCAGAAAGAGAACTGATTGGAAATGTACCAGACAATAGCATACATTTTCAATCCGTTCTCTATCGGGCAAAGCGAAATTTTCTTATCGGAGTAAAAAACTGATTGAGCTTTTATCCAGAGACGCTAGCTAGCTGAGAAAGCCAAAGAAAGCAGGTGTGTTGTTTAGATTAACTGGTAAAGAGATAAATTTAGGTTGGAACGATTTTTTAGCCGTTTTAATTTTCAAAACTCAGCTTTTCCTTGAATATTTAGTTCCTTATTGTGTCTTTTCTTTACGCACATTGTATAAGAATATATTCTAAATATGGTCAGAATTTATAAATATTCTTAGAAAATGTCCAAGCTCGATGGTTTGTTCCAAATATAAAAATTTATTTGATGCACAAAATCTGATTATAAAAGTTTACTTTCTTACTGCTTAGTAAACCAAATTTTCCGTTGTTACTGTTTTTAACACTACAAGGTGGGGTGATAATTTAAACTTAACAAAGTTTAAACAAACTTAAGTTAATGTTTGCACGATCCTTTCAAGTATTCAGTATTCGAATCTTAAAATTGAAAACGTTGCATTGTTATTACGCGCGTTTGCATTTGCGCTATTTTTTTAATAGGGTAAAAAGACAATGATCTGACCTGTTATGGTCTAACATGTGACTATATTACCTTGCTAAGTTTAACCGTATCTCAGTGCCGTATAAAAATATCCGAAAGATTTTCTGCGCAATCGCATGAAATCGTTGCAACGTTTCAAACTTGCTTTTTACATCCTGGAATGTGTGCTTATACCCGCTAAATTTCGCAAGAGTTTCGCGAAATGCTTTTAGCTTATCATAGTAGAGTAATAAAAATCTGATGTATGCAAAAGGTCTGGTGACACCATCAAAAACACTTCGTGGAAAGCACAGAGATTAGGTGTCTTACAATTTATGTGTTACAAAATTTGAGGTTTAAAATTTTTGGATAAAAGATAGAAGTAATTGAAGTTTGTAATTCAAAATTTTGTGATCAACTTTTGTTAGGGGGGGGGGGGGGATATGCAGTGTTACCAAAAAACTATTTTTTCGTACGATTAGGTTAGATATTTTGTATAAACGTTTATGGGAGAGATTGAGATGAGACCGAAATGAGCGGTTTTTCTTGCCATTTTACATATAAACAAAATAATTGATTTTTGTTAATTTTGGACTTTGATTTGATTTGTGTTAAAATATTGGTAAGAAAACAGCGCAAAATATACCGGAATAATTTAATGTTCTTATATTTTTTTTCTGTGTCGTTAACTGTTGATTTCTTACATTTTACTGTACGCAATATATTAATTAGCTGATTTTGGTATGTGTTGCAAACTGTATATTCATGAAAAAATTTCGAAAAATTTAGAAATTTTGCAAGGACTACCGCCTTAACGAAATATGTTGGGGTGTTTGATTGCCTGTAGCATACTTTTTTCCTGATGTACTTTTGCAATTTACCTTTTTACTATGTACATAATTAAATAAAACAGATTGTAAAATTCGCACTGCCGTGTGTTTACCTTTTGATGTATGTGTGAGAAATAAAGTAAATTCTTCCACGGGCATACATCTAGTAATAATATTGTTTTACCTAGAGTAAGCGAAATTGATATTCAACAAGAATGGGCATGCAGTATCACCATATATACGCTACATCGCAAATATTTAATGTGTTGATCAAATCAAAACAAAATTCTTAAAATGTAAGAACAAAACAAGAAATGTAGGCTGAACAGGTAAACAACATAAGAACGCGTATGACTAACCTTCAAAGTACGTGACCTCTTTAAAAAGAACTTTTTTGTGTGCAAAAAACAATAAGCTTTCCGAAACTTTTATGTTAATGGAAATTGACCTTTAAATTGTTCACTTTTCGCCAATAACGTAAGGCTTAACGTATTTCTATAACAATTGTTGAAAAAGTCGACTAATGTTTTAATTATAATCTTAAAAATTAATGTACACAACCTATTACATTACAACAATAATATTGTTTTAGCAAATTTGATATTCAACAAGAATAGGCATGCAATATCAACAGACATACGCTACATCGAAAATATTTAATGTGTTGTACAATCAATACAAAATTCTTAAATTGTAAGAACAAATTAAGAACTGAAATACAATTAAAATATAGGATCACGTAAGACTATCTCTTAGAGTACGTACCCGCTTTAAGAAGATCTATTTTCTGGTTAGAAAAAAATTTACTCTTCGAAACTTAGTCACATTTGGATACTATGGAGGAGAATTAGATGGTTCATGTTGGCACACTTGGATAGCCTAGACTATCCTGTTTAGTCGCCCCTTGAGTTATGGTGGTCCAAATGTGATCCGATTTCCCCCGGCTTTTCCTCGAAGATATCAGTGACTAAGGCTTTCTTATTATTTTATACAAGAGTTTATTAAGTAGTACCTTTTATATAAGAAGTTGTATGTAAAGAAGCTAAATCAAACTTTAACTTGCTTAATTTCGATGTGTGTTTTCTCTTTCAAACTTTTTCCTTGCTCTTTTACATCGACACAATTTGTCTTGTGTCCAGCTCTCCAATTTTTCTTTTGACACTCACGGCTGCAGTAACATGCTAACTTGCATCGTGCACAACGTTTGAAGCCCTCTCTGATTTGACAATTTATACATAACTGCATATTGGTAGCCATTTTATTTGGAAAAAGAAAGTTTAATTAAAATCTCAACATTTTTTTTTATTGCCACTGACATTGGATAAACAAGATTATCAGTGAAAAGATTCTCGATATTTTAACTGTATATTTACTTTGTTTTTTTTTCATCAATTCTGAGAATTTTTGCTCCTAAATAAACAACGTTATCTAAAGGTAGGCGAGACAATAAAAAAACTACAAGCAAGAAAAATACATTTTCGTATTTTAAGATAGGTACAACGTAACAAACACAAATCAATATAGAAAATGTTGCGGAGAGGTTGCCAAGGCAAAGGCATTAAGCACGGCAAGGAAAGGGCACTGCAATTTTATATTTTATGGGAAAAGTTTCTGTGAGAGATCAAAAATTAATCGTGACATCTGATAGGCGTAACACATTTTCCAAAAAACCTTTATTGCAACTTCGCTTTAAAAAAACACAGCGGAAACAGCCCGTTGTTACCCTGGCTAGCTAAAAATCAGAAACCAGTTACGTTTATTTTGCAAACAAGTTTTCATGACAGTAGGATAAATAGTTCTTATTATATGTTCTTACAAATAGTTCCAAACTGAACAAAAACGTCATTAGAGCCGCATTGGTGTAAAGATCAGGTCAAGTTACAGAAACAGAAATTATTGGGACATTATTTGTATACATATTGTGAAATTAGTAAGAAATAATGAATACATTTGGAGATTTTTAATACATTTTGACAATTGAACGAGAACCACTATTCAGAATTTAAAAAGCCTCAGTGATAACAAATGTCGATGTTGTAAAAATTTCCTAATTTATATATATATTTGAAATAAGTTTCGCTTCTGTAACTTGAGCCGTGCTGATGTATGCTCAGCAGCAGGGTTAAAAAGGTTTATTGCCTGACGTTTGTACAATATATAGCTAGCTACAATCGTCCACGAAAATATGGCTCTCTATTCCCCTTTAATGTTAAAAAATGCCCTTTTGTTGCTATGCAACGTAAACAATTACACGTGATATACCTGTATATAAACATTGATCACGAGTGAGAACAGAACATATCTGCAAAATATCTAGCTGGCTATGTTCTTTTGCTGACTTTGCTAAACTTATTGGTTCTTCGTTTTTGGTAATAAAATTGCCAGAGACAACACATTTTGTGGACGATTGTAGCTAGAACAAGTTATATGATGGGAGATTCCGACAGAGTAGAATGAACTCACTCACTGTGTAGTATATGTAAAGCTAGCTAGCTATAGCTAGAAAATCTGTCTCAAAGAATTCTTCTGTGCTAGCTATTTTGCTGATTTTATGCCAGCAAAAATAGCTAATTTTATGCTAGCAACATTGATAGTTTTATGCCAGCTATATGGCACTGTTCGTTCTTTTTTATGCTAGCTAGCTAGCCTAAATCTTCTTAAATAATCGTTAGAGCTAGCTATATGCTATCTAAGTTCTAATATTATTCCAGCTAAGTCGGCAGTCTTATGCTAGCTAGCTTTAGGTGCGAGTGAGCCTAGGAAGGGGTTCATTACATGTGAAAAAATAGTTATATACTTATAAGGTAAACATACCCTTTCTCCTTTCTTGAAAATAACCTTCTGAAACAGTATGATTTCCCACTAAGCCATCTTTAAAAACAACAGAAGCACTCCATCGCGGCATTTTAAAAAAAACATCTTGTCTCGCTTCTCGCTTGATTATGCATTTATGCAGGAGAATGACCAGATTAAACAACTGGGCAACCCAGTCAAAAAAAAAAAATTTACAACGAAAATTGAAAATTTTGATGTATAGGAGCGAAAATCCTATACACTCTCCTCCGTCCCTTATATTTGGCTTATTTAATAAGGAAATGGGCCACGCTGCGCTCCGTGCGCTGGCGCGCACTCTGCTTTTTTCCGCAAAAAGGCTATTTTTAGGCTAAGAAAATGCAAAGAAAATGACAAAGATAACTGTCAACAAGCTGTTGAACGCACAAAATTTAGAAAAAAACTTAACTTTTGTTGTGCACCTTTATTAAGACATTTTCATAAAGATATGTCTTTCTACCCACAACCTTCAAATGCTTTTGTAAGCCCACACGCGCATTGATAAGATATTATTATTTTATCTTTCGTAGCCGACTCCGTCTTTGTTTTTGTAAGGTTGCTAGTAGTATATGTACGTCGCAGTTTACTTTATTCGAGTGTCCAATACATCAGGGTGGCGAGCAACAGAAAGATATTAGGAAAACAGATCATTCTACATTTGATCCTGGAAAAAAGACCTGTAAAAAGTCTATTATGTCTATGATTGTCAATTATTTCGAAAAACTAAATATGAAAAAAAAGAAAATGATATGTGATCATAAGCGCATTCGTTGGGATGCCAATACAGCTATAAGTAAGGCGCGCACTATGCTAAAGAATATTTGATGTTATTGATCAAAGTATATCATTAACATATCAATTAATTCATGCATGTAAATGTTGGATCATTCTATGGAGGAAGAAGACAATACCCAACATAGAAAAAGCACAGGGGTATTTGGTTGGACGTATTCGGAAAGTCCGCCTACTCACGCATGAATGCACTTCAGGAGGAAAAAAAATAAGCAATGTGTTATACACAATGTTTTTGTTGGATTGAACCGAAAGGTTTGTTGATTTAGTTTGAATTGGATTTACTTTTCCATCTCGCGATTTCACTTTTAAACTTCATGAAAGATTTGCAAATACTTGTATTTATGCTAGCAATATCCTAATTATTTTTGTAAAAGTTTATGAATGCTATAACACTTTGAATTGTAACATCACTAGAGTAATGGTATGCTGGATAAATTTACAGTTTCTAATCTGACCGGAAAGGAAAAATGGACAGCGAACAACTCTGCTTAATATTCAAGAGTTATTCACTATATACACATCTTGAATGAGGTAGAAAAGACCTTTAGTATTAAATGTATGTCAATTGTCGAAACTACGTGAATGAGAAGGGTGCGCAATCAACTCATTGTTTCTTTTTCAGGTTATAGAAGGTATGGCGGACGTCACAAATATGTGTCGTGTTACAGTCATTTGGGACATGAAATAGAATTGATCAGTCGGTTGACAAGTAAAAAACTGAAAATTCATCAAACAAATATGGAAAAACTCTCAAATCCATGGTCGTCAGAAAGGTCCAGCGCCATCACAGAACAGTTTTCTTGCCTCGAAAAAGTCGTTTTGGATGCTTCGCTATCCCAAACGCCAGGGGTGGAAATAACAACTGGTCGTTGGTCATGATCGAACATATGTGGTTTGTAAAAATGTTAGTTACTGCATAATTGCCTCCTTAACGCCTAAATTTACTCACCTAATGTTCATGATGGACTAAAATTTTTTTTTTAATTATCTCCTTAACATGAAACAAAAATGGCCCCGGCTCCCAAGATATCGGTCTGGATGAACTTTTACAACGAATCTTTTTAAAAAGACAATTTACAAGACTTTATCTTACAACATAAATTGCAAATTTCTGGGCTTTTCTACGTTTGAAGCATTGTAATAGAAGGGTACATGCTTTTTCATTGTTCAAAAATCGGGCAGGTGGTTACGGATGAAAGCGGTGTTTCGAATTCAAAAAAATCTGCCTGCAACTTTCGCATTATTCTGTTTACTACTGAAATACAATTAGAACTCATTGTAATGTCCACTTACGATATTCAAATGTTTTTTATATACGGTATAACTGATTAGAGACTTGAATTGCAATCGCTATGTATAATACAATTTGAGGTAGAAAAAAAGAATTATTTTATAGCGAACATGTAACTTTGTATTTTATGATATGAAATTTAATTGAAAAAGCATTTATTTCAAATTCATCCTAAGCACATAAGGCAAGCTTTAAAACAGCAACACTAAAAATAATGGCATCATCATAAATATGATTGGATAATATCATTACTACTACTTTGTACACAGATATAGTACCGCAAGCTTTGAACAGCCTTGCTAAAGAGTAAAAGCAGTTTTTGTCGGTTTATAGACGACAAAAATAGCCACCATTTAAAAATCTCTTTGAATATCAAAAAAGGGTAAATACTATTACCCTTACCATATACAATATATACAGCTAGCTAAGTGATGGATATAGCAAGTGGTGGTAGTGTACGCATAGTTTTTAATTGGTTTAAAGATTTTGGTACTTTCTTTTCCTTCAGTGGTATTGGTACAGCTGACAAAATAAAAAAAAATTTGATATTGATTTGAAAAGTTTGGACGATACTGCCGCTGTAGACCTTTTTGAACGTTTACATTTTCTGCGGTAAGCCCTTCTGGCTCTAACGTGGTTGGCGGAAAGATTCGGAAGCTTGCTGACGAAAGGTCTTTCTCAGCCAATTTCTTTCTACAAAAACATTTTTGAGGCCTTAAACTATTATCGAGTTAGATGGATAACTTCTGATTGAAATATATTTATACAAAGTCGTAATGATACCAGATCAAAAATGACGTTAAGGCCGAAAAGGCTTACCGTGAAAAACGTAAACATTAAAATATATATATATATATATAAAAAATATATATATATATATATATATATATATATATATATATATATATATATATATATATATATATATATATATATATATATATATATATATATATATATATATATATATATATATATATATATATATATATATATATATATATATATATATATATATATATATATATATATATATATATATATATATATATATATATATATATATATATATATATATATATATATATATAATATATATATATATATATGGAGCGATAAAACTGATGACGAACAACATGACAGGTGGGGTATTGCCACTGAATAATCAGACTATCGATATGCTACGGATGAAACATCCCGAAGAAAAAGAGGCTGACGAAGACACGATAACGCAAGGACAAAGAAAAGCGGTCGAGTCGATTATATATGACGTAATAGATGAAGCCATGGTTTTAAAAGCTGCACTATTGACGAAAGGTAGTGCAGGACCCCATGGTATGGACGACGATGGCTAGAGAAAGATCCTCACATCCAAAAGTTATGGTGAAGGTGGAAAAGATCTTCGAACTGCAATTGCAAATGTAATCACGAAGACGTGTATTGAAGAAATTGATGATGGTACATTGGAAGCTTTGATAGCGTCAAGACTTGTACCATCAGACAAAAACCCAGGTCTAAGGCCAATTGGAGTTGGAGAAGTTTTGAGGCGAATTGCGGGAAAAATTGTTATGAGTGTTGTTAAACAAGATGTTGTTGCTGCATCATCTAAATCTAAATGTGTGGACAAAAAGCAGGCAGTAAAACAGGAATCCACGCAATGAAATGATGTTTGAAGATGATAACTCAGATGCAGTTTCACTCGTAGATGCAACGAATGCTTTTAACAGCTTGAATAGATGGTATTACTACACAACATTGGAATTATCTGTCCTGAAATATCCACTTCTGTAACAAATTGCTATACACGACCAGCACGACCTTTTGTCATTGGAGGTGCTGTATTAACAAGAGTTGAATACAAATAGACGTATGCAAAAGTGATGGTGACCAATCTACTGTCAGACATAGCAGTGACGGAACCTCAAGCTGCATACATGTGCTTTGTAGATGGTTAAAAGAACAAATTTACATACCTTCTAAGAACGATCTTTGGAATAGAAGAGTTCCTGACACCTCCCGATGAAGTTATTCGACACAAGTTGATCCCTGCGGTAACTGGTGATCACATCGTTAGCGATAACGAAAGGAAACTTTTAGCACTCCCTCCGTGGCTTGGTGGATTGGGAATTGGTGTCTTTTGTAAAAATGCAACGATGGAGTATGCGAACTCGAGAAACATGACAGCCTCGCTGAGAAATCAAATTATCATCGTGAACAATGAGAGACGCTATCAACAAGATCTTAAAGCAATTCGAGCTGAGATGACAGACGTAAAGAAACGAATCAATGAATCTAATATGCGAACGAATTGGTTGACAATACTTCCACTTATAGAATGGGGGTACGATTTGACAAGGCAACAGTTCTGGGATGCAACCAGGATTAGATACAACTGGCAACTGAAACGATTGCCCTCCAACTGCATATGTGGTGTTCGGTTCGATTTAAGCCATCCATTGTCATGTAAAAAGGGTGGACCAATCACACTTCGACACAACGAGATTCGTGACATAACTGCAGACCTTCTCAAGGTAGTATGTAAAGATGTAAGAGTAGAGCTGAGTCTCATAACAGAACTTTAGGTCCCATTTTCTACAAAAGGTTTGACCCTCTAAATAGGTTGGTAGTATCACGGACAATAAAAATCACATGGTCAGCTGACCCAATTTGGGGGCGTTTGGGTCCCAGGCCCCTAAAATTACCCTAATTCGAGACTCCTATTTGGTCCCATAATTCTCAAAGCTTAAAAGTTAGTAACGTGTGTCATTATATGAGAGAATCTGAAAGATGATAAAGCTTACCGAAAAATTGGGTCTTAAGACTGGGTCAGACCCCCCTCAAAGACCATATTTAGGACCTTAATTTGTCCCCATAAGCTACAAACTCCAAATTTTGCACAAACATTCTCTAACATAGTGTAATGTCAGTGGTCATAAAGCTGACCAAAAATTTGGGTCTCTTGGCCTAGTCAGACCAAGTCTCGCCCCAAATCCCTATTTTAAACAACTTTTAGAGGGTAAAAAAAACCAATGACTACAAAGCCCAAACTCAATATTTGTGTTCTATACTAACTATGTAATACATAAATGGTCGAGCTTACCAAAAAATGCGGTCCTATCAGCAGGTCAGACAAAGATCTGAACAGGGACTCAAATTAGACCTCATAAGGTACAAACTTAAAATTTTGTAAGACTATTGTGATTTGGCAAAAAGCAAACCAAAAATTACGGTCTCTTGATCAGGTCAGACAATAGTTAGCGATATCAAATTAAAAAAGAAATGCTCTGATAGCATTTAATAAAATATAAATATGTACAATAGGTTATAGCAGCATGATTGATATTGTTCTGCATCAGCATCTAAAGATGAGAAATGTCATTCAGTCATAAGATCTAGTTTAAACTACAATACAACATTAAAAAATATTAAAAAGGTTACTCAGTTCTAGAATATATGACATTGAATCCTATTCTGTAAATTTTTTGTCATATCCCACAAAAAAATCTAACCTTAAATTATCATTACACGTCTTCGTCACTAGTTTCGTCATCACTGTCTGAATCGTCATCACTTGACAGTTCATCAAACCCTTCAAAATCTTAAGGAGAATGAAATACTTTTAATATTTAAAATAGCGGCGGCAGTAGCGGAAATAAAGAATTGCTTCCGAGTAATAATTAAAAAACTAAGTGACTAGATTGTAAAACTTAATATCCAAAATTTTACCTTCTACTTCTCTGGAGAATCCATAATAATTTTCATTGCTGGTGACATCTACTGCTTTTGGAGACATTTCGCCTTCGTACCACTTAATGATATAGCTGCCATCTTTCAGCAGCCAACCCATGTCTTCAGGAAGGTGATTTGTCTAGAACAAAATGTATGATGTTTCCCTTGCTAGCACAAACGCGTTTCAAAATGAATGTTGCCAGAGCTTCGAATGTTGCGGAAGGTCAACAAAAAGATGTAGGAAAAACATTCCATCAATTATGTTAACATCGACGCGATTTGGATCGTCAGTTTTTACTTTTGCTTCTAACTCGTTCAATAATTTGACTTTAGGGGTCTTTTGCATTTTGCCATCAACATGTCCAAGAGATAAAGGGACAGGTGTTAGAGGATACTTCAGTACCTCTGCCATATCAATTTTCCTTTGTAGCGAATGGTACAAGATGCTACCAAACAAATCTCTCATCATCGTTACAGCAACCACTTTGTTGTCAGCAGCTTTAATATTATACTTCGTTCCCCCAGTTGCAAATGTGTGTAATGTTTGTCTTCGTATAGGTTTTTCGAATCTTGCTGGATCTTTAGAACATTCGTCAATAAATTTATCACGTGCTTTGCTTCCAACACTAACGATGTTGAGCAAAAACTTTGTTGTGTCTGGTGAGGCTGCTTTTCCTGATGCTATATTAAAAAGATATTGTTTTTCAATAGCATCGTTAAATGGATTCATGGTTTCCTTGACCATGTTTATAACTTGATGTAAATCTTTAGAATTTTGTCGCATTCTGCTGGCCTTTAAATCTTGAGACACGTCTTCCTGTTTTGTCATCCCCAAATTTTCAAACACGTATGACACAATACTTGTTCGAATAGAATGACTTTGTGCCCATCGTTGACGAGCAGAAATAGAATTTGTTAAAGCTGATATACCTTTTCGCTGACATGCAGCATCTGCATTTATCGTTTGCTCTAATGTCAAGTCGATTGGAAGGTTTTACGGAAATTTAGGTGTTCCGATTAAGCAGTGATTTCAAAAACATTAAATATATTGTATAAATACAATACGCCATGTCACTTAAATATAATATACAAAACAACAAAACGTTAATATGAAGATATATTGTAATTCTTCTGTAAATAGCGTAAAAAATCAGTTAATATAATTAGAACGTAAAAATGTACAAAGGAATTAATATTTACAAGGCTTCAACATAATCTAACAAGTATGTAAATCAAAGAAGGTCTCATTTACATTAAAGCATCTTCAACTTACCATCACTGTCAGTATTTCCATTTGCATTTAAATTGTCATCTACAGTAGCTACAACATCTGCAAAATATCACAATAATAACTTGTTATTGGTTATCTTAAATTAATGTATTCTAATTAATTATGTTTTCCTCTTACCATCGCTTTCATTGATCTTATTGAATATTTCTTTGTTCGAAAATTCTACGAAATGAGAAATTCAATCAATGAAGTAAAAATTGACAAAATATATGTTTAAAAAATTCAGTTCAACAACAGACTATTAAAACTTTTTTTGACTTATCATCCGAAACTGACTACAACATGCAGTAACTAAAAACTTGATATAATTACATATATCTTTACCTGTCATATCTTCTATCTATCACATTTTATCTAAAGTTTCTAATTTTCTATATTTGATAGTCTAATATGCAAATATCCCGGTAATTTGTTCACGTTTTTACTTCACTTGCTTCAAAATAACTGCTTCTCTTAACTTTTTTCTTTCACTGTCTGGTTTGTTATGTCGGTTTCCTGTTGTATTTGGACGAAAACGTTCTATTCTATTTAAAAAAATTCTAAAAATAAGTTAAGGCCCTGAACACATTGGAAATAAGACAAATGTTTTTCTATTGCTTCTCCTCCGCATTAAAAATAGAGATATGGGGCGAGACGCGGTCTGACTAGGCCAAGAGACCCAAATTTTTGGTCAGCTTTATGACCACTGACATTACACTATGTTAGAGAATGTTTGTGCAAAATTTGGAGTTTGTAGCTTATGGGGACAAATTAAGGTCCTAAATATGGTCTTTGAGGGGGGTCTGACCCAGTCTTAAGACCCAATTTTTCGGTAAGCTTTATCATCTTTCAGATTCTCTCATATAATGACACACGTTACTAACTTTTAAGCTTTGAGAATTATGGGACCAAATAGGAGTCTCGAATTAGGGTAATTTTAGGGGCCTGGGACCCAAACGCCCCCAAATTGGGTCAGCTGACCATGTGATTTTTATTGTCCGTGATACTACCAACCTATTTAGAGGGTCAAACCTTTTGTAGAAAATGGGACCTAAAGTTCTGTTATGAGCTCCTGGACTATTGAAATCAATGGCGAAAGGTTCCAACAACGCATGGCAAACGACGGAAATGAATCAAGAATGGATGTGAGTGCACGCAGTTTTTGGATTCCTGACCAAAGAGTATTTTTAGACATAAGGGTATTCAATGCCTACGCTCAAAGGTATAGGGATATGGAGATAAGCAGAACCTTCCAGAAAAACGAAACGGAAAAGAAGTAGCAGTATAACGAGCGCGTACTTCAAGTGGAAAATGGTTCCTTCACACCTCTTATATTTGCGACAAATGATGCGATAGGCGATGAGTGCAAAGCCTTCTTTAAACGTTTAGTCGATATGATTAATAAAAAACGGTCCATTCCGGTATCTCTAGCAACGAATGTCATGCGAACAAAGATATGTTTCTCGTTGCTACGATCGACAATTCGATGTGTTCGGGGTTTAAGATCGACGCTAGATAGGGACATTAATCTTAATGACTTCGCGTTGGCGAATAGAGCTTCCATTTATTATTGCATGTAAATGAACTGCTAAATCAATATTAGTTACATGTCGTTTCGCGTTGCAATGTCACCCTTTCAATGTTTAGAATGTTATCTTTCCACGTAGAATGTCTTTGGTCATTTGTGTTTTATGCTGTAAATATAGGTTGGTTTATGTTAATAAATTTGATATTGCATTTAAAAAAAACACATTGAAACTGTAAGTATAAAACTTTTGAAATCTAAACATTGTCTAATAAATTTATATTTTTCATTCGTACATAGTTATATAAATTACGCAAATTTAGTTTTGGGCAGCACTAATAAATCTAAACTTGAATCGATATATAAACGTCAAAAACACGCTGTAAGAACTATTCTTTTCCAAGACAATTTTACGCATTGCTATGCGTAAAATTGTACTACTACTGCACTACTACCACTACTGCAGTCTATAAAAAGCTTTAAATGTATTCCAGAAAAATATTTTTCAGAACTTATGTTTTATATATAAAATGAAAAACAAATCTATACCCCCATAATTTCTAACAGATTTCAAGTAGGAGAAAGTAAATATTTAACCACGTCATCTGGTCAGTACTATCTACGATACAGAAAAACTAAGGCCAGTCAGTTTTCAACTTTAAATCGCAGTCCATATATTTGGAATAGCATAAACAAAATAGATAGATTTGTACTTGAAAAAGAGCGATCCTAAGTAAAAACATTTATATTACGCAGATTGATCAATGAACTCTTGTACTTTTGGATCTTCATTAATTTTTGCAGGCATTTGTTATATAATATTTAGCATTTTTTACGTAGGTTATTGTAATTTTCTTTTTCATGCATATTTTTATATATAAGCGTATTCGTAGCAAGATCATGATATGTCACTTCAACAGGTTCTCAATAATAAGACTAGTTATTTGTCTTCTGTGAGTTTCCTATCTAACACAAGTGTTTAATTAGATAGCATTATTACACATTTTTAATCTTGTAACAATTAAATTTATAGAATTTACTGCTGTAACACTTTACTTTGTTTATGAAAAAAATATCTATCTATCTAATTGGCTGGTGTCCTGTTCAATCCTAATTTCTCCAGCCGAATTAACTTCAAAAGAAAATGCTTAATTTTTTTTGGTCTGTTTGTGTACAAATTTGTTGTCAAATGAATTTAGAAGATACCTAAGATACAAACGGGCAATTGTTCCAGGTGACGCAATCGATTTAAGAATTAATACGATAAATACTGGAGATGCAAGTCGCCATTTACCTTGTGTAGCCATTTACGCCAGATTTAAGCGTCGCAATGGTGACTATTCCTTGTGCTACCCATGTCAAGAGTCATCCCAAAAGACATGTCGCAACCGCGTGCAGAATTATACGCCGCCTTATTAAATGCTAATACCGGGGAAATTGTGCATAGATCCTGGTATAATTGGCATAAATCAGCAATCGAGGTAACAGATAGCCAGATTGCATTTCATTGGATCTCTAATGAAGACAAACCGTTAAAACAATGTGCTCGAAAGAGGGTTATCGAAATACGAAGATTTACCTCACCGGATCAGTGGTTCTACGTACACTCTAAAGACATGATAGCAGGTCTGGGAACGAGAAGAGGCGCTACTTGAAATGACGTAAATCAAGACTCAGATTGGATACAAGGAATGAAATGGATGAAGCTAGATTCATCAGATTTTCCAATAAAACCTATGGGAGAAATGAATTTTAATACCAAGAATTCGACGAAGTTGCAAAAGAAACACAATCCGATGCTGATTTTAGGAGTTACAATTCCATTGTAAAATTCAAAGTTCCATACAAAGTATGCAAAAGGTATGAATTTTCTTCGGACTTGATTGATCCCAATCGTTATCGTTACAAAAAAAGTTGTCAGAACACTAGCTTTTGTATCAAAATTCTGTACCAATTTGATTCAGCGAATTAGAAATTGTCGTTCTAATCGTTCGTCATATGTGGCTGTAGAAACTTCACCATAAAGTTTATTTATGTGATCATGATATTAATCTTGCAGACATGTATCTCTTCAGAAAGTGTTCTCTAGAAATCAAACATCTCCTGCCCGTGATAGCATATTCAAGTTTCACAGCAGAGAAAAATGGTGTGTTGATGTATACAGAAAGAATTTTGCCAACTGAAAAGATCACAGTGGTTGGCGAATTCACAGATGCAATAAAAGATTTAACCGCAACCACGTTCTGTGTTCCGGTTGTTAAAAAACACTCTCCTATTGCGTTCAGCATGGTCAATGAAGTTCACTGGCACGACAAGATGGTCCAACACTCAGGTATTGGAACAACGCTACGGTACATCTTAAGAAAAGCATACATCATTGAAGCACGATCGATTGTCAAACTCATTAAAAAGTTGTGTCAAAGATGCCGTTATTTGGCAAAGAAGGCATTTAATGTGGCAACCTTTGATTTGATTTATCTTTGATTTGATTTATATCCGATAGTCCCATACTCCATTTGATAGTACAGAGTTGTCTTTTTGATTTAACGTGCTTATTTTTCCTGCGAAGACTTTTCTTCAGTTGTGATATTTTATTTGTAGCCTGTTAGTTTCATAAACAGACATTTGCTGTTTATTCTATCATCTCACACACAATCTGGCAGTTTTATATCTTATATTTTATCAATGATGATGATGATGATGATGATGATGATGATGATGATGATGATGATGATGATGATGATGATGATGATGATGATGATGATGATGATGATGATGATGATGATGATGATGATGATGATGATGATGATGATGATGATGATGATGATGATGATGATGATGATGATGATGATGATGATGATGATGATGATGATGATGATGATGATGATGATGATGATGATGATGATGATGATGATGATGATGATGATGATGATGATGATGATGATGATGATGATGATGATGATGATGATGATGATGATGATGATGATGATGATGATGATGATGATGATGATGATGATGATGATGATGATGATGATGATGATGATGATGATGATGATGATGATGATGATGATGATGATGATGATGATGATGATGATGATGATGATGATGATGATGATGATGATGATGATGATGATGATGATGATGATGATGATGATGATGATGATGATGATGATGATGATGATGATGATGATGATGATGATGATGATGATGATGATGATGATGATGATGATGATGATGATGATGATGATGATGATGATGATGATGATGATGATGATGATGATGATGATGATGATGATGATGATGATGATGATGATGATGATGATGATGATGATGATGATGATGATGATGATGATGATGATGATGATGATGATGATGATAATGGGACCTGTATCAAGTTACAATCTAACGATTGCTCCAGCATTTTACGCATCTCAAATTGATCTCGCTGGACCATTTAAAGCTTACTCGCCAAATCAAACACGCACAACAATCAAAGTGTGATAATCTGTGTTCTGTTGCACAACGACATCAACCGTTTCAATTAAAACTTGGATGACTACATGACAACTTCATTTATACAAGCGTTCTTACGATTTTCAGCTGAGGTTGGCTATTTTAAAAGTCTACTGTTTGACGAAGGAAGTCAGCTCGTAAGTGCATACGAGAATATAAAACTGACCTTTCATGACATCAAGTATCAGTTAAAGTAGCATTTGACGTGTGCCCAGTCAATGGTCACAATATGTACGGAAAAGTTGAACGGAAGATACGAGAAATCAAGTCATCCATTAATAAGATAGCTCACAACGAGAGACTAGCTATACTACAATGAGAAACCATTGTAGCTGAGATTGCTAACAATATTAATGATCTTCCTTTAGCTTTAGGTAACGTTACTTCTGATCTGGAGAACATGGATCTACTGACACCTAACATGCTACGGTTGGGGCGAAACAATGATAGAAGTCCTGCTGGTAACATGATCTTAACAAAAAACCCAAGAAAGTTACTTCAAGATAACCACAGAATATTTACGTCATGGTTTGAAAACTGGCTTTTATTACACGTGCCAAAGCTAATGACTCAACAGAATTGGCTTAAAACCCAATCACTTTCCGTTGGAGATGTTGTTTTGTTTCTAAAGAACGAAAATCTAACCCCTACTTATCAGTATGGATTGGTAAGGTCAATTGAAATCAGCAAGGACAACGTAGTACCGAAAGCAAAGATCAAGTATCAAAATCGTAACGAGAATAGCTACAGAGGAGTTATCGATCTGCACGATATCGGGTGGTAATTCAACACGTAGACGAATCTAATGTTCTAAACGAAATTGGCGAGATTGCATCTAAAGCCGATAGACATTTTCAACAATCTAACACGACGTTAGATCAATAGAATGTTCTCTTCGCTGGGGAGTGTAAAGTGTTCAATGTACATATGCATTACTAATAAAAAAATATGTTTGTTTGTGTCCTACCATTTTGTTGTACTTCAATTGGTAACCATGTTAAATGTATGTCTCCATAGTTGCGTATTTAATCACTTAGTTTCATTTGTATACGTCCCTTCGTACTCCCGTATTGTGAATTCATGTATGTGTAAAAATTTAATTATCAAACGTGTGTTTTATAGTTCATTAGGTTTTGTGCTTATATATACAGGCGCAATCATTGTCATACACTTGTTTATACGATTTTCGCACAGTTTTGTCAATTAAGAAAGTGATTTCGGCAGCGTGGTAATATCAATCAAATCAATATTTTATAATACTTTATAATAAACTTCAAGTTCTTGGCTGTTAATTTCAATCTATCACTCATATTTTATAGGCAAGCTGGTAAGAGTTTTATACACTCAATTCATGTTTTATATCAAGTAATTTGTATTTATATTTATAATTTATATTTAGTTTGAACAATACACTACTACACTACATCGCTACAAATAACACTCATCAAATCAATCGTTATTTATAATTGTTACAAACACAGCCTACGCGCGTGGCGCATTACAATACTAAATAAAAAATATTTAATAAGAGGTATACGAAAAGAGCATGGAGTTTCCAGGCATTCCATTCCACCAGGTTTTCCTGTGTTATCTGTCTTAGGGACGCAGATATCACAGTTTTTTTTAAGGCATATTACTAATTAAGTGTGTAGAACATTGTTTAAGGATGTTTTGCGGTGCCCCCCTAAGTGCTGGATTTTTGCTGCAACAGAGTTTGTTAAATTTGAAGCTTAGCGGATACAAAGTTTTTGATCGTTTTGATTGTATAGTATTTGTCAGCCAATAATTGTTAATTGTAAAATATTAATTATATTGTAATCAAAAATCGACAAAACTACTGATATAACTTTAGCAATAAGGTCTGGCGTTTTTACCACTTGGCGGGGCACAAAATGTTTGTATTTTAGCAGTGTGACAATCACAAAACTATTGTCAATGTTTAGGGACGTCAAAAGAAGAAAAACATGCTGAGATGTAAAACTTGAATTTTTATACCCAATACCAATTTAGGATCCATTTCATCTGAAACTTAAAAAGTCCTAAATTATACATTCAGAGTAAGGATAAGATTAACACTGCAAGTAATCTGTCAAAATTATATCAAATGTGATGGGTTGGCAATAAAAGGAGGCGATAAGCAAACACTAAAACATTTAAAAACTCGTAAAAGAAATTTTTATGTAGAAAACATGTAGAAAAAGTGCGTTAAAATCTTTTTTTCCTTAACCATATAAGATGAATTTTCCTTATCAAAATAACAACTGCACTATGGACAGTTGCCGATGTTTCCAGTTTCTCAGCCTATTGATTATTTTAGTCACCAGAGGGAGAAGGGGGCCGAGGCTTTTTAAAGGAACAAAATCAAGGCTCTACTTACATCAAAACAGTACACCAAATTAGGTATACGAAATCAACCTCGATATCCGGAGGATGACTGTACAATACCTAGACACAAGAATAGGTTAATACATTAATGTAAAAGCTAACTTCATCCTTAAACACAATAATGTTGTTATGATAATGAGGTGACAAAACAGACAGGTGGTTATGGCTATGTAGAGGTTATACCCTATAAAGATTACGAAATAATCCAAAATATTCCTTGTTGCAAGGATTTGGCAAATTATACGATGACCACTTTGAGTAACATTAAAGTAACACAGTACACAGGAACAAAGAAGAACAACTTTCGAATACAACAGAAAACATTAAACAAAGCAATGATAAAAACAGCTACAGTTTAGAGACAATAAAAACAAGTGATTCAGTGCATAAAATAAATAAAACTTATAAAACTGAATATCCTTTAACAGATAAATTTCAAATGAATTCATTAGGAATTCGTAGATAAGAAAAAGCAGGCAACGATCTGTGCGCCAGAACTTGTGACTCTGGCAGTGGCTTTACACGTGTTAATGGGCCGAACACTCAGCCCTACACAGCATAACAACAGGACCAGCTTGTCGTAATTCAGGTTTTATGCTACAAAGGTCGAAAAATTAGCACGAATAGAAAAAAAATTATAACCCCATTTGGCTCTTTTAAAAGGAACTCGGTTCAGCAGGATCGTCAATCCTGAAGGCCAAGTGAGTGAACTTTGTTACATAGTAATATGATAAGACTCAAACGGTGCTTACGCAGTACTTCTCCCAATAAACCAGACTCGAAGTAAGACAAGCTGCCGAGAACGGAAAGTTAGTTGGAGCGCTGTTTCTGGATTTAAGTAAAGCGTTCGATACGATCAGTCACGATGTAGTCTTAAGAAAACTTTCATCATACGGTGTTGACAATGTAGAATTGTTGTGGTTTACAGATTATCTTTTTAACCGATCACAAGTTGTTGAAGTTGGCAATCGAACATCAGCAAGTTTTAATGTTGTAAGTGGAGTGCCGCAAGGATCGATACTCGGTCCTATACTATTTTTGATATTTTTTATTTTGTTATCAACGAGCATTCAATTAACACACGGAAAATGTTAGTGAAATTACCACGTATAAAATTGGAGTTCGGAAAAAGATCCTTCAAATATCTTGGTGCAGCATTATACAATGACTTACCATTAAAAATACGTTGCTGCGATAACTTATTTCAGTTCAAAAAATTAGTTTATCAACATTTTATGTAAATATTCGCCTTTAAAGGTAGTGTCTGCTACAAAACTTAAAGTTAGTTTACATAAAGAAAACATGTTATTATTAACGAATTTCAGGTTAAAATTTAATAAATACAAAGTACCAGTGTAATGTTGTTCTTTTAAATTTGAGAGTTTCCTCCTCGTGTAGCTACATTAGTTCGCCATATTGTAAACACGACCGCGCATGAATGCGAGGCTTATTTAATACATCAGTGTCCAGGTTCAAAATCGGGACCGAAAACATGGGGAATGTATGAAGAACAAATTTAATTTGTAATGCCGAAGATTTAAAAATTAACCCCCGGCTACGAGCCAGACGCTTTCGAATAAAAAATGTATCGTCTGCGATAAGTATTTTTGGATCGTGAAAGGCTATTGACAGACTGCAAAAATAGAAATCACAAATTAATAACATGAATCCTTAAATTTATTTAACGGAAATAAGTAAATTTATCTGTAAAAGTATATATGTAATGTCATACATAAACAAGCAATAGAATAATTTTATTTTTATTTTTTCTTAAACATTTTTGAATGCCGTGGGTTTTAAACAATGCGAAACGTTGAAGATTATGCTAGTATGAACACACACTTAAGCATAAAAAACACTAAAAAAAACGTGGATACGAAGTTGCTAGACAGTTTATCATAAGCAAAGATATGTCCCAAAATTATCAGTTTAAGAACGAACATGTCTTGGTGCTCAGCGTTCGGTTGCAGCAATAATAGTAAACGCGACAAAGAAAAAAGTTTTTTTCGTCTACCAGGAGATCCAAATGTACGAAATGCCTGGGTAAAAGCTATAAACAGAACAGAATTGCCGAAAAAAGTTCTCTTATGTTCTGATCACTTTACGGAGAACTGTTTCGATAAAAGCTGGAGCCTTCAAAATGAATTGTTTTATACCGAGAGAACGGCAAAAAGGAAATTGGTACCGGGATCTTTGCCAACAATTTTCCCACACAAACCGCGACCTAAGGAAAGGCAAACTTCCAAGAAAAGAGCTGAAAAAAAAAGTTTAAAAGAGGTACATACGGTTCTTAAAATAATTCCTAGGCTCATTTTTAAGCGGTATTTTGTAGAAATATTTTATTTTATTTGTAATCCAATTCAAGGTTATCGAAAACGCTATAACGAGGGATGAATTGCCACATGATGAACCTTGCGCGTCCTGCGAACCTTTACCCTCGACATACTCGATTGGGATACAAACAGAAAAAAGGAAAACAAGAGATTTTGGAACACAGGTGCCGTCACCAAAAGTTCGGGACTATGGAAATCAAATGGATTTTAGGTCAGACATTCACGCCCAAACCCAAACACTGCCCACGAGGCGCTGTAACAGAGCAACGCAAATTACGAACCAGTACTCAAGTGTTAATGATGGTAAAATTAATATCAACTTTTTCGTAATAAGAACTCAAGGGTTTGTAAACAGTTTCACTTAAGTTTTACTTAAGAAGCGTGTAAGTATTTAGTTAAACCGTTAAAATATGATTTACTTTTAGAGCCGAAAAGAACCAAGATCAAAGCATGGACGTGGTAAGCAGCGATGACGAAATAGACGAGGATGAAGAAGATATTGAAAGTACAGAAAGGATAAATAGTATTCACGGTACGTTTCAGTTGAACAACATAGAAGAGTTGGAAAGATTCTTGGAGGTCCTTGGAGTTTCTTTGTCTTTTAACTTAAAAACGCAGATTGCTGAAGAATCAGCAGTTTCAGACCCTCTCGAAAAAAACAAAGAAATTGATGTGAACGATGACGAATGGCTGAAAAACTCTCTTGAAAGGTGAAAAGTTATTTTATAAACCAGAAGTAATGAAAGTAGTCTTTTTTATGCAAATTTATTTTTTAAACGTTGCATATTTAGAACTGCGAAAAAAGATCCCGATTTCGCAGCTATCGATTCGCCCGATGACAACACAGAATCAGAATTCGATGATGATGATTCTGAAAGCACACCATCATTATCAGCAACAAAACCTCTTCACAAACAAAAGGTTTTTCTAGTGTACGAATCACAGTAACTGCAACTGGTAAAATACTGTTTAAAATGTGGAGCGACAATCAATTCGTCATTAACAAGAGAAACAAAAAACACGGGGAGTCAACTAATGTTAAACTTAACATGTGCTAAAGGTAGGTATAAATCACCTGTGCGGCTGAATGTTCGTAAATGTGAGAAAGGTTTTCAATCTATTTAGGATGTAGCTATAAGTGGTCATCGCAACCCATGCTTAATGGAACAAAGGGAGCTGGAAAACTTTTAATTGCTGCAGCGGCAGAACTGGCAGGAGTTAGCTACCCAAAATTACATAAGTTTGCAAAGCTTTTAAAAGTACAATTCCTGTCGAAACAGATGTATTTTGAACATCGAGGCAATTACATCTTTCCGGAAATTGACCATGCTTGGCGAAAGGAACAACAACAGCAAGTAACAGAAATTACGGAAGCCAATCGAAGTTTAGAGCTTGCGGTTGATGGACAATGCGACACACCAGGTCATAATGCATCGTATAGTACCGTATCTGCAATCGACACGTTCACCAACAAAGTACTAAATTATAGCATAGTTCATGTAACGGTATGGTATACTTTGTCTTTCAATACATATTTTTAGTAGTTAGCAACGGTGTTAATTTAAAATAGAAATATTTGTCTAGGAGGTAACAAGTTCCAAGCGATGGAAAAAGAAGGGTTTCTGGGTTGCATAAATACCATCCAAAGCGATCTGGAAGTTAAGATCCGCGTTATATCGACAGACCGCCATGTTTCCATTAAAAAATTGATGCGAACTGATCCAAGGTTCATCATCATCATCCACCAGTTTGACCCTTGGCACATTGGTAAAGGAATTTTGAAAAAAATGATAAAGGCATCCAAAAAGAAAGGTAACAAACGTAACACCACTTGCCTATATTCACATCAAGCTGCGAACTGGAATATTTTAATGTTTTTGTTGTTGTTTCAGATTTTAAGCTTCTTGCACGATGGGCTCCAGCAGTGGTTAACCACTTATTTTGGTCCATCGCTACGTGTAAAGGGGACGGGAAAGAATTGGCTGAAAGATTTGTGTCAGTCGTCCATCATACTGCAAATAAACACACATTTCCACAAAATTCAATTTATAAAGAATGCGAACACGAGAAGTTAACGGACGAGGATAAGCGGCAAAAAGAATGGGTTCAAATGGGATCCCCTGCGCACAATGCATTGATCCATATTGTTACGCAAAAAACACTCGTCAAAGATCTAGAGCAAATGAACGAACAAATTCACACGACCATGCTCGAAGTTTTTCATTCCTTGAAGATTAGATATTTTCCAAAAAGTTCGTTCTTCGGAATGGAAAAAATGATCGCTGGAACACAATTAGCAATCCTCGACCATAATAATAATTGTAGAAGGGAACAGGTAAAAAAATACTTAAATCTTCTCTACAAGATATGTTAATAGAGTGTTAAATTTTATGTTTCGTTCACAGAAATATCAGGTGGATGATGAAGGTACAGCAACACCGCTGTACCTTCATCATCCGTTCAGATGGGCGTACTTTATCTCGTCAATTTCATGACAACAAATGCATTCTTGCTGCGATGGCATAACCTCGCAGTTTTTACATAAGCACCACTTGTCCTTATTCAAGGTACTTCTTGGAGGTTTCGCACTTTCTTTATCCTCGTCAGATGAGTCATTAAATTCGGGCATTTCATTTGCGCCAGGCGCTCTCTGGGGCTCATACTGAAACCCTATAACGTTCGGTTTATTGGATAGTCTAGATTGCGCCATTATTTAAAATTAAAACCGCCTAGTTTTAAAGACCTATAAATGATTTGAAGAATATTTTTATACCTTTTCCCGCCTGAAAGAAAAAAAAAAGGAAAAGTTTTTATTTTCAGGGGGGCTTGTCGCGTTTGTCGCGTTTTCGCATGTTCGGTCTTTCAAATCAACCAACCACTGACGTCAAATGCATAATTACGCATAATAATTATTTTTACCAGGCCTTTTTTCGCGCATGTTATTCAGAACGTCTCTAGCTGTGCTTCGACATGGCCAAGTAAAAAAGTTTTGTTTATATGTATTTCCAGAGATTAATAAAAAAAAGGTATGTCATTTCTTTATTTGTATATCTATATCAGTTAATATAAAAGTTTTTATTTTGTAGCAGACACTACCTTTAAAATATGTTTTATATGTTTTTAGTAATTATTTAAGTAGCTTCTGTTTCTAACTTTTGCGCATTCTAGTTATTTTTTTTTTCCTTTTTCTTTTTTCTTGGTACGTACATGCCTTTTATATTAATTTCTTAGCTAACTCATGAGTGGTTATTTAGTAGATAATAGTTTTTGCTTATATTTTTCTTTCTTTTATATATTTTTACTGACAGGACACACAATGATAGCAGTAGTTCATTTTACTGAAGTGTAAAAATCCTGTATAAATATTGTTTAATAATAATAATAATAATAATAATAATAATAATAATAATAATAATAATAATAAAGGTTGAGCATAAAACATAAACCATAAATATAAAGATTTAAGACTTCTTTTGCGGCCTGGTTTAACAAGGAGTAGCACAGAAGCAGTGCAGATCAGTGTAGCAACTATTTCATGCATTTCTAGCGAAAGGCGATTCCGTCAGCCATATTACAGACAGACATTAGCCACGTTCATTATAATAGGGACTAGTCGTTAGCCCGTGAAAAAATCCACTTGTTTACCGGTCCTCAGATTATTACCCACCCTAGGCGTTTTCCGCACCGGCGTTATTTCTTGGATTTTTATCGTCTGTTTATATAAAGTAATTAAATTTTACCCATAGGAGCTTATTCGTAGATTTTAGGGGACTTACTTGACGGCACCAATTATAAATTTTTCCTTTGTATGTGCATGGTCATTGTCTCAAGCCTAATCTGAGTATATACCCTAGCTTCAACATTAAATCAAGAATATAAATTACGGAATGAGTTAGAAACAACTCTGGAAATTGATCATCTTTCTCAGGATTTAAGTATTGTTTTATAGTTTGCAGTGAAAAGCCTACTTATCCCTTTGGACTGTGTACCATATAAATTAAATTTAAATTATTTTATTTTTTATTTTTTAGAATCAGCTAGACATTTTGGGTACCTTGGTTGAGGAATATGAGTCGAAACCCTTGCACCCTTTACAGAAGTCCTGTCCTACTCTCTCTGTTTGTTTGTTCAATTTTTGTGCCAATTATCTCCTTGGAAAAAGGAAGAATTTTTTTCTTTTATATGAGCATATTCTTTAGAGGAGCAAAACCTCTAGAATTTAAATTTTAAGACTTAACTGGTCGAGTTTATCATTGTGCGTGCACTTTTTAATTTTCATTCTTCTTGTTAGTTTGTCATCAAAAACATTATTATTATTGTCAACTGACTTGGAAACAAGGTAATGACATCAGTTATTTTCACCACATGGGTAACTAGGAACCATCTTGGACCCAGTTGGGTAAGTTTCCCAAACTGTTTCAGAATCAATGGGTTGGTGACGTCATCAAAAAAAATTCAAACCCTTAATATTTTCATAACTCTTCGTTAAAATCACATGATCCTATATATACATTTTTTGATCAGTGTTTTAAGTTTGAACAATAGAATCAATAACTAAACAAATTTCAAAGAAAAAAAATTGGTGTCACAAAAACGGGCCAAAAATATTTCTAAAATCGGGCTAGTGTATGGCATATTTTCGTTATTGAAGGAAATGAACCAATTAAAAAGGAAAAAGAGACCAAAACAAATCTGTTATTTTTAGGACACGCACTCGTTTGTCGAACTTCAGATTTGAAGATCATGTTTCACAATAACCTTAAGCCTATTATACCTGGGTTTTTTTGGCCCAACCCTGGAGGACGGGGGGGGCGCAAAGTGACCAAGGGCTATAAATCCTGAACCACTTGTGCTTAAGTGTTGAAACTTGGCATATTGGCACAGTTGTAAAAACCCATTACAGGTGAAAAAAATAATTTGATGTCGTCATAGGGATCAAAAATGACGTCACAGATCCCAAAAAGGTAATTTCCCTAATTTTTTAGTACATTTTAATTTTTCGAGTGTTACTATTGCTATGGCCTTGATTCTTGGTAAATTTGTGGAATGAATACCAAAAAATGTGTTTCATATAAAAAAGTAATTTTAATGACATCATTGGGATAAAGAATGACGTCATTGAGGCAACAAATTTTTTTAGTTTACGGATAAAGATTACAAAACCGTTCTACCAGAAATATTGATGCTTATGCCTTAATCTCTGGTATAATTCGAACAGGGATTAAATGCACAACCTTCCACATTGCAAGCTACTAACTAAAGACAAAAAAGGCTTTGACAAGTTACCTATTTTAAACCAGCCAACGTGTCATTTTTGCAGTTGATGCACTTTTTCATAGGATTACCATACAAATGAAATGTCTCATTACAGCAAAGTTTTTGCTGACATCTTAAAGCAGTCCATCCACTCTCACATTTACATATTTCCTGGTAGTTACATGCTTCAGGTACGAAAAAGGGTTTTACCTGTTTGTTTCGCGAGTCAATATGTATAGCTTCCTTAATATGTTCAATCTAAATGCAGAAGTTGCAGAATAAGCTTAAAATTAGATGCATTGCAAACAGTTTGATTGTTACATAAATGTTAGAAAATATATGACTGTTTGTCAGTGTCCAAATGCTCCGCAATCCTTGTTGATAGGAGTCTACGTGTTTCACCTATATAACTTACATTACAGCCAGAACAAACAAATTTGTAAACAACGCGAGGTTTTAAAGCATTTGGTATTTTATCCTTAGTTGAAAACATGGCAGAAATCTTACAAGAGAAGAAAACGAGATTTATGAGTGCATCCTAAATTCATATTTCCACATCCATAGGTGTTTGTTTCAGTACAGATGAAATCAATTAACTTTTCGATCATCCCTGTAAAAGGAAGAATACGGAAGTTCTACAGTGGCTTCTTATTCGTTGGAGAGAAACCTCCTTTTGGAGAAACAAAGCCTCTATGATTTAACCCTTAAACTATATTTCATTGCGCTATTTTTCCTCCATACATACATCTATGAAATTACTTCTTATGCGCACTCTATTTCTCTTGTTTCGTTGAATATTGGTCTAAAAATAAAATTTACGAAGAAAAAGCTCCGAATTTGGGCTTGGTCTATGAAATTACTTCATACGCGCACTCTCATTGGCGTGCGTGACATAAATGAACGGGTGTGGCCGGCAAAAATACAGATTATATTGTAGAGATAATAGCTTAAGTCTTTTAAAGTCTATGCATGTAACATGATACTTACTAAAATAATCGAGAATAAAAGTTTTGTAGAAATGAAGAGTCGTTGGTACTGTTCTATTTATGTATATTGCTTTATTTTTTTTCCAACAAAAATGTGTACAGTAAGTGTCTCCACCAAGGTAACCACTATTTTATAAGTGAAAAAAGAATATCGCAACAATTTTTAATCGTTTTTCATAAGGTTCATTCGTTCGTTCCAATGTTTATCATAAACTGAACATACCACATAAAATTCTCCTGAGACATACGTCGGGCAGACACCTTCATAGATTTTAGGAAAGAATTAAACTGCTCGCAAAGTGATGAATTTACGCCGTCTTATTTTACTGTCCTTCCCGAATTGTATATAGAAAACCATTTATAACTGAGCCCATGGTAAATGTCGTGGAAAAAGCGTGTATTGGCGTAGTAACTAGCTTCCCTTTTCTACTCCACACGAAAAGTCGTAACATATAGCATGCGGAGCTTCGGGTAAGTGTGTATATAGGGAGTGCGACGGATCTGTTCTACCTTCACTCTTATTTACAATGTGAAAACCGTAGCAGTGTCGATGCAGAGGACACAACCACAAGAACAAACACGCTGATCCGGGCATTGCTACTATTGCGTAGTGCTTTGAACAGGTAACTTTACCGGAATCCTCGCCACCTTTGCAACGCTGAACTTTTTCCTCCTTTACTTTCAAACCATCCTTTTTAAAGTAGTATGCCCTTCCTAATTTTGGAGGATTATAAGATGACACGATGGGTTTTGCATCTGTTGGTAGTGGATCATCTTTGCAATGCATGCAACTGTTTTGTTTTACACCTGTCCTCTCAATCAGCATTTGTTATAGAAACTTTTTCTTCGGCACTTGGATAGCGGAGGAAGGAACGGTCATTGATTTTGTGCTTTGTTGGTATAATGATATTACTATTCCCTGGAAGTTCAATTGGGTTAACGTTGCAATTACGGAATGCAATTCCAATTTTTGTTACATTACAAGCGAGAATTTTCGGATTTTACCCGCACTTTTCATCTGATGAGAAGTTCAAGAAAAAATACATTTCCAAAAAGTGGAAGGACTCATAAGTTTGTCCCTGCATGCTTGTGTTTTGTATAAGACATTCATACTGTGGCAATAGCTGAAAAAATTGCAACCCATTCTCTCAACTAACTCTACAAAAACCCAGCCAATCTCGTATCCTAAAAAGTATATAATAACACTCATGAGAAAAAAAAACTGTAAAATATTACCGAGTGTCTAATTGCGTATGAAAAAGATTCCTTTCTTGGCAATTGATGATGATGAGGTGACAAAACAGCTAGCTGTAATGATATTTCTTGTCTAATGACAGCTGGTTCTACTATAGTTAGAGGTTGATTTTTCAAAAAAGCAAAAATCCCCCTTTTTGCAAGGATTTCCTAAAAACATTGACCGTAAAAGGCAGAAAAATACAACAGCGACAGAACACAACACTAAACAATAAATATTAAAGCAATTCAAAATGAATTGAATAGGTACAAATGAGATAAATAAAACTTATCATAACGTGAATATCCTTAAACGGATAAATTTAAAATTATTCTTTAGAGAATGTGTTTAAGAAGCAAACAACTATCTGCGCGCCAGGACTTGTGACCCTGGCTGTAGCTTTCCACATGTGTTATGGAGCTCCAACACTAAGCCTTACACAGATAATTGTTGCTGTGGACCTGCCTAATGACAGTACCAGCCTGTCATAACTGGGGTAATATGCGTGGGCGTAACACCACGAAGACCAGATAAGAAAATCTAACCCCCTTGCAAAGCTTCTTCTAAAATGACTAAGGGCAGCAGGATTGTCAATCCTGAAAGCAAAGTGAGCAAACTCTGCCTCCCTACTGGACTGGGGTAATAAGTGGGATCGTTAAGCCCAAAGACAAGATATGATATCAAGCCCCCTTGCTGTGCTTCTTACAGTGTCTCTATACAAAGAGAAGAGTGAGCAAACTCCGGTTTCACGGTGCACTGACCAACATAAATCAGCTGGGGTAAATAAAACCGCTAGGGTCATGGATTCCCTCCCCCATTTGTTGTGTGACATACAAATAAGCTAACTTCTGGAAAAGAAAAGTATGTATGACGAAGAATTATTCAAGTGGAATGTGTCTACTTGAGAAATACAGCGATCGTTGCATTTGAACCAGGTGTTTTGTTGGTCCTTAATGAAGGCCCAGTAATGACCTGCTTTTAATGTACCTGAGTGGTTAATGGTAGCAACCAAGTTATACTTGTTGTTGAAAGACACATCGTCAGTTGGGTGAGATGCTACCTTTAAGACATGATGTTTTTTAGGCAAGCAATTGACTAACTTGTTGTCTTTAAAAGAAGACCCATTTACTGATGTGTATCTTAACATTTGTACAACAAGGAAGTCGCCGCAATTAGAAATCTGAGTTTCAATTGTGGCCTCTTGATGCGATGAACACTGGGGGCAGAACCACTTTTTGTCACCTAGAAGTTCTTGAGGTTGTAAAAATTTGTTAAAAGAGTCTGCTATTGACTTACACGTTGGTAAAATTAAAATTGAATCCTTTTGTTCCCTGGAAGTGGAGAAACAACAGGAGTTGCATGACGTTGTTGTGGTCACAGTTACAGACAGTAGATTGTCAACCAAAGGGGAAGATCCAATAATTTCGTCAAAAACAACCAAAGTCTTGGAAGAACCGTTAATGCTTGCAAAATGGAGTTTGCGTAGCATGTGTTCCCCTTGTTTATCAAACCAGCGTGAACGATGCTCACCTTTTGTTTAAGTTCCTGGCTAATGTTATGGTGTTCCGTGGGTTTTGGCATGTCAGAGATGGCTGAAGATGGACTTTTAATGGATTTGGTAACAGACGAGGATTTTTCATGAGGTATACTATCCTTTGGTCGTGGCAATGTTGGCGGACTGCAGTGCGTAAGATCTTGTGACCAATGTGGTGAGTCTCGTGCAATCCAAATGCAAAAGGATGCTTTCATGCTTATATCGCCAAGCTTGCGGGCGGTTAAAAACGCAGATTTGCTAGCGAAACGGAGGCTTTTTAGACAGCAAGTTAGAGACCTTGAAGAGTAGCCCCTAGCACCCACTTCTACTGCAAAAAGATGCGGAAACCACCCGTTGCTACGTATTACCTCGACCAAAGGGAAGTATTTGGAAAGCTTGGTGGAATGCCAGGATCCCATGTTTTCCTCACAAGGACAAGTAAGTTCAATAATGATGATGCGCTTAGAACAATTTGAGTATATTACAATGTCTGGCCTGAGGGATGTGATTGCAATATGGCCAGGAAACACAAATCCTTCATTCAGATCTGCTAACATCACCCAGTCACTAGCATGGTGGAATAGACCAGTTGGTTTTGATCTTTTAGCGGAGAAATAGCTACCTGCTTTTACAAATGACACTTTAAGGTGCTTTTTCGTTTCCGGGACAACTTCAGATGAAAAACGCTCTAGACTTAACAGGAGCCCGAGAAGCACAGCATCGTGTCGGAAAGTGAACCTTCCTTGTGATAGAGCAACCTTGCAAGCGCCTAAAACATGCGCTGTTGTACATACTTGTTTGGAACATAAGGCACAAGCAGATTCAGTACAAACGTTCCAGCGCTTTAAATTGCTAGGTGAGGGAAGAACATCGTAAGTAGAAGCAAGACAGAAGGAAAGCAAGTGTGGGGACATGGCAAAAATGGACTTCCAAGATAGATCGTTTTTTGTGTAATTTTCCCATCTCGTCCACTGACCCTGCACTTGCAACTGCAATGCTCTACCCATGTTGCCTTCCCCATCGATATCTTTAGCTGTGTTCGATATTAATTTACGATACGCATAGCACTGTTTTGAAATCGGAATTTTGAAAGATTTGTTGATCCCTAGGCCTGCTTTGCCATACTGGGGAGTTCCCACGACTGACTTTATTTTCACCTCTGCCTCTGCTGTTCTTACTGCGTTGTCCACTTTCCACATGCCAACTTTCAAAGTAGGTGCACTGTTAGACACAAGAGGATCTTTGGAATCGCGTAAAAGTAAATGAGCACTTATTTTAGAGCATATAAGCAATGACGTCAAGCTCTTAATTGGCATTGGACAAGGCGAGCAGGAGCTATATAGGCAAACATTTGACGTGGAATTGTGCAGAGATAGCCAATTACGTGGAAAGGGTCCATATTTAATAAAATGCTGTTCTCTTTTCACTCCAATATTTTTCTTTGCAGTCCATTGATGATAATTGGGAAAAGATGAAGATATCAAAGCTTGTTGCTAAAGATCTTATCCTTGCAAAGTTTCATATTTTTGACAAACAGTTGTACTGTTCAGCTGATTACATGTATTTTGGAGTTAAATCCACATGGCTTTCACCACAAAAAGTACAGCTTCCACATTCTTTTAGGACTTCTGTGATAGGCTTTCTAGATTATTTTTAAAGTATATATAAGCAGGCTTTTTTTTACCTGTATATTGGAATATTAAGTTATAGTAATAAAAGTTATTAGTATACTAAAAAGCAATTCAAAAGTTAAGTAATCAAGATTTAACATACTTTAACTTCTTGCTTCACCAAGAATTTCTGATTTCGTATATTGGTAAATACATCTGTTAAAAACATATTTTATTACAATGAAAAATAAAGATAAAAAACATCAGCTGATGAAGATTTTGTCATTTTACAGTCAAGATTCCCATTGTGAATAAAATAAAATAAATTAATCTAATTTTTTATGTCCAGTCAATACTTGTGGAGAAATTATTCTTTTAAATTTGAATGCTATTCTAATTATTTTATAACAGTTTAAGCACATACAGCATACTGTTGATAGACACTTGGTATGTTTGTTTTAAGAGGTTGTTTAGTGGGTTTTTTAAACGGAAATATAGATTCAGTGACATCAAATTAGCTAAAATAGATTGTTCTTTTATTTCAATTCACTTTGTTAATTTAAAAATTAGAAAATCCAAAATTTGGTATTTTTAAATGTACTTTGACAACATGACTATCAAAAATTTCATGTGAAGTAAGTGGAAGGCAACTCAATTTTCCGCATTGTGTTAATGTTTGTTGTCGAAAACCTGATTGCTCCGATTTTCCAAACTATCGTCTTCCCAATTTTATTGCATATTTCAGGTAATAGATCCTCTTCTATATTTTTACCTCGTCCACCTGCCCAACTCACATAATAACTCCATTTAATTTGCTCTGATAACCTTGCGGAGACAAAATTCTGGTCACGGTTCCCTTCTTTTTCAGTATCATTCATGTTCATAAAAAACAAAGAAATGTAAATAAAAAAAGACCACGCATCGTAACACAATTTTCTGATAAACGATTGTAAACAAAGTATTTAAATTATTTTTCTTCCTGTTGGTTTGTCAGTCGTACTGTTCATTCCAAAATGCTTTACTACAACAGACACAACGAAGCTTTACCAACAGAGAATAGGAGTAACTACATCGCAATGCAGATAAAACTAGTCTTTTAAGACGGAAAGTTTATTGAAAAAAAATTCTCTCCAATGAATAAGAAGCCGCTAGAGAACTTCTCCACTCTCCCCTTTACAGGGATAATCGGAAAGCCAACAGATTTCGACTGTACTAAAACAAAAACCTATAAATGTATAAACATGACGATTGGTGAAATTCACTCATGCTTAGGATCTGGTGCGGGTCCTTGAGTAAGCCTTCCCTGCCTCCCGCAAGACACCAGTCACATTCATTGACACCGTCCGCCAAAATCAATAACTTTTGTTAAACTTCGAAAAAAGAACAGTCGACAGTTGCAAATCGTATCGTTGTTGCTTTTACCTATTGACACAGAGCCCAGGGCTATGAGAAGTAGACTTGGAACCCAGCCCTTAGAAAGGTTGTCACAAAGACTGAAAAGCAGCACACCTGGAAATCGAAAAGCTTGCGGACCTTAGACAGGAACACTGAAGAAATCGTGTCGTAATGCTTGGCCTAACCAAGAAACTGCCCCTTAGAAAGGTAGACTTGGAATCCAGTGGCGGCAACCCAGAAAACCATTACATATCGTCTCGAGCTTAAACAAGTAATTCACCTCACAACCTAGTCAACTTTTCTGCTTCGAATTCCGCCACAAGGCCCATCCTGACCAATGAAGAACACACACTCTTCAGTCACCAAAACCTATAAGCCTTCAAGATCTATGGTCTTTCCCACCGTCAGTGGTCTTTCCCACAGTCACTAGTCTTTCCCAGTGTCAACCAGTCTTTCCTGGCAGTCCATCCTCGTCCCCAGGGTCTTGTGGCCCCTGAGCCGTTATTTCGGAGTGGCCAACAATGACCCTGGAACAGGCTGGTCATGTGATACAAAAATGCCAAGATATACTGGGCATTTTTGAAATTCCAGAGATAATGAGATGCAAATTTGACGCTCGTCTCAAGCTTTAACAGATACGCATTAATACAAGGGAGATAGGAGATAGCCAAAAGATGGATGTGTTGAAACGTTTGGATTTTGTATTTAATTTGCACGAAGGTTTTCCTTCTCACTGCCTTAAGCCTAAACAAGTTCAATGTTTTAAAGCTCTTTTAAAGGGCAGGGATGTTGTAGCTGTCCTTCCTACGAGTTATGGAAAGCCGTTAATTTTTCAACTTCTTCCTGACGTTATACCACAAAAAAGTACAAGGAATATCGTTATTGTGGTGTGTCCTTTATCTTCAATTATAGAAGACCAAGTGCAGTTTTTAAACAGTGTTGGTATTTCAGCAATGTCACTTCATTGCAATAATAGTTCCACAAGCTCTTATGAAAGTTTGTTTGCCGAAATGAAAACTCATGAAGAAATCAATATATCAAAAAAGGTGCAAGAAGGGGATATAAATCTACTCTTCGCTCATCCAGAGGCAATACTTTCCGAGCAAGGCAGAAATTTATTAAAGTCAACTGTGTATCAAGATAATGTTGTTGGAATTGTTATTGACGAGGCCCATTGTGTAGAATTTTGGTAAGTATATATATACTGTTTTTTTCTTCTCATATATATATTTAAGAACAAGTTAGCTACATCTTAGAAACATTTTTGACTAAGTTAAAGTAATTTACAATGTTATGACTAGCTATGTGTACTGTATTGTGGAAAACCTAAAGTAGATAAGCTACCTGCAACTCTGCAGTTCGGGTGCAAGTCCTGATTGGGTTTTTGTACAATAGCTGGTCATGTCATTAAATTACCTCGAATAGCTAGCTATACATATGGAGTCAAAAAAAACTATTCATTTCATTTTGATTTTACGTTTCGATTATTTCTTTGTCAGGTTGACAAAGAAAATAATTAATAAAAAATATATAACAAAATAAATTAATAAGATGCTGCTCTAAAAAGGACTATGTACTTTTATATAAAAAAAAAATTAACCAATAAAATATCTAAATATACATTTCAGGGGAGAAGAATTTAGAAAAGATTTTAAAGAACTTTCCACAGTGCGCACTTATTTTCCAAAAGCATCTATGTTAGCCCTTACTGCAACTGCCTCACCTCATCATATAACAAGTTTAGTGAAGTCATTGAATATGTCAACAGCAAAAGTTATCAGAGTAAATCCCAACCGCAAAAACATATTTCTTGACAAAAAGATCCGCAAAAGTAATGCTTCTGGATTCGAAAGCTATGAGAATATATTGTTACCTATAGCAAATTCATTAAATTCAGTAAGAGAACAATTTCCAATGACAATCATTTATATAAAATTAAAATATTGTCGTCTTGCCTTTAATCTATTTGAAAGAATTTTAAGCACATTTCAATACGTGGGATTTGAAAAAACACCATTAGTCGTTTGTTTTGTCAATACCATGCACCGCAGACAAAAGCTATGAAACAAATTATCATAAAGGAAATTTCTAAGAAGAACTCACGGATCAGAGTTATCTTTGCTACCACTGCGCTCGGAATGGGTGTTAATATTCCACATGTAGAAAATGTTTACCACATTACCCCACCCAGCAATCTTGAAGCTTATGTTCAAGAAATAGGACGAGCTGGCAGAAGTGAGCAACCTGCAACAGCTATTTTGTTTGACAATAATTCCGATGTTTCGGCAAATAAAACAAATGTGGATAAAAAAAAATTTGTACTGCCAGACATCAACTTGCCTAAGGGAGCATATTCAAAAACATTTTGGTTTCAAGCACGAACTTAATCTGTGAAAAAGTGGAATTGGTAGAAAAACCAACCACTGTAAGAACTCGTTTAACAGCAAAATTAAGAAATGAATTAAATAAGGAACTATGTATGGCCCTATCCAACATTAGTGAAGAAAATTCGATATTTTTGTTTGGGACTCCCAAAGAGCTTGCCGCTGACATTTGTTACACAAGCTCACAATTAAACACAGGTGCCCCTGATTTATCCATGTTAGATGAGAACATTGCTAAAGAAGTTCAAAATATTTTGTCAAAGTATTTTTGAGAAAATACATATACACTTTGTTTCATAAAAATACCAAAAGTCTTCCTACAGAGGTCAGTAAAGTATTATATTGTTTAAAGAAGAGTATGACCAGCCTTTTATATCTATGCTTTATGAAAAGAGTGTATATATTTTTTTTCTTGATACTAGTTTCACGCAACAAACTGTCCAAAAATTTGAAATAAAAACATATATATATAGAGAGTAAAAGTTTAGTAAAATATATAAAGTAGAAAAAAACCCATCCAAAACCATCACAAATAACTTATATACTTCTAATTTTCTGGTAGTTCACTTAGATGTTTTTTAATCCATTTTTGATGTTCCATGACGGTGATATATCGAAGTGGAGATCGTCTTATATTCGGAAAACTAGAATGGTGGCGCAATGGTGCATGGTCAAAAGGCTTAATTGTCAGCAGATCAGCAATCATTTCCTTTTCGTCTTGACTTGAATCACGGGTTTGATGTTGTACTGACAGAGGATGGATCCCTGATGTGTTGTCATAATTTTCTGAAATTTCTCTGATACCACTTACAGCTTTACATACCTTGCTAATAGATTGAACAGATTTATTAGGGCCCATTCTTTGAACAATGCTCTTGCTTAACTTGTTGCAAATTTCCTGAGCAAGATCTTCTTCCATATTATTTCCAGGACCACCTCTCCAATTAACAAAAAAGCCATATTTAAACTGTTCTGATAAACGTGGTGTCAACATACATTTAATTTGTGCAATGCTAACGAACATTTCAATAGAATACTTACTAAAACCTCCTAGTGATCTGAATACAGTTAACAAAAGCTTTTGATTAATAAGGTTACGTTTACCATCACCCTCTTTGGCTGTATCCTTCATTTGCAAAATTAAAATAGTAAGAAAAATTGAACATAACCAATAGTTCTTGACATAATCATCCCCTCCTGTGACATTTGGATTTTTTTGGAACAAAAATTTTTGAACAAATGTACCTAACACATCATCAAAATACCTTCTTTGCTTTTCTTTGTCATGTGTAATGTTGACTGGAAACGGATAATTTGATGGTCTGTCTTCTAGAGAGCTCATACCAAGAAATTTCATTAATGCGACGATTATGTAGGCACGACCCGTACTTAAAAATAATTGTTCACTACCTTCATATGAATCTAATACTTTAGACGGTTTCGCATCCTTTCGGTTATACTTTTCCCTGAAATATTTAAGAGTTCCAATTTCTTTGACTGATTCAGGTGCATAAAGCAGAAAATAACTGTACTGCAATAGTGACGCTTTGCAATGCCACATCACAGGTTTAAATGGAGCACAGTGTTCCAAACGGTCAGATGGTGTGTGTGCTCCACCAAGAAGGTGTTTTGCACCAGCAAACAGAACTCTTGTGAGCTGGTCTCCAGAAAAAGGTATTTTCATTTCCCGCATGGTATCGTCTTCAGTAAAAACAACATGACCAATGGTCTGACCAGGATCTGCTTAATAGCCAACATCTACTGTATTTGGTAACCGCTGTGGGTCTGGTAACTTCTCTAACTGTCCCGCTTGATAGTAGATTTCTGCAATCCAATTTTCAAACGTTCTAAGAATTTCAACACAGTCTGAATATTTTGATTCGTTTGCGTTAATAATTGGCATGGAAATAATGGTTGATTTTTGTTTCATGCATTCACTATGTGGGTGAGGTAAATGCACTGGCAGCACGTTTTTTAAAAACTTAAATTGTGAAAGAAATTCCAACATTATTCTCCCAATTAAAATTTTCGAGGTGTCAGCATAATGTTGCCATTCTTGAACATTTGGCATAAACAAATTTGGTGATGCAGTACGTACACTTTTGATTAAAGGAATATCATTAGACAGATGTTGCAATGGTATTCGATTTTCAATTAGATTACTGGCCATCATATGGAGGTCGTTATTGTCAACATTTTTCCTTGTAGCCACAAGCACCCTCATATCCCAGTTATCTGATGTACCACGCAAAGATCCACCATTTCTGATAATATTAACAGCCTTTTCCATAAAATGACCACCTGCTAATTTTAACAAAACATCGCGCATTGAATTCGATAAGCAAAATCCAACTTGATTTAATCTTCTTTGGGACTATATAAATTGTATATGTATGTAATATCAAATAAACGACTTGGAAGTATTTAATTTACCTCTAGTCTATCTAAGCCAATATAAAAATCTTTCTTTAAAGTTTTGATAAAGCTACTTTATAACACATTTTTTAGGTTTAGGTCATACTTTTTAGGTTTAGTTTGATACTTTTTTAGAACGGTTTAGAGCTGACCCCTCCTTTAAGCCTTTAAAATGCTTTTCCAAGCCAATTAATTTAATTTTTCAATTTTCCCAATACTTTGTGAGTTAGCAGTTAAAATTACCTATATAATCTCAGCCTTTTGTTTCATAATAATTAAGTTTCTTATTAAAAATTTGTGTACATGTGGTAAAACTTATTGCTGCTGTTATGTTATGTTACTATAATTTTGATTTTTTGATTTTTTTGTGAAGTTTAATTTAATTGTATATAGACTTTTTTATTTTTGATATTTTGATTTGGATAAAAAGTAAAGTATGTTGAAATAGAGTTGTATATGTAATACCTGTGTACTGCAACCTCCTTCAATTGCAAGAATGGTGTTAATTCTCTGTAGTCGACTTAATTCATGCCATCTAATCTGCATTAACACTGAATAGACAAAACAAAGTTTAACTTTTAAACTATTACTCAAGGGTTGGTGTAATTTACCAGTGCTTGCTAGCAAAATTTTTAACAATAAAGAATGATTTGATTCTAACTCTTCCCATAAACTTTCGCAATCAAATGTCTGTAAGCCATTGTAGCTTGTATCATGTAAGTATGATGGTTTAGTTCTCCTACAAAGTTTTGCAGAATCACTTTCAACCTCCACCAACATTTTACTTTCAAATTCTACCATGGAATTTTCACAATTTTCTTTATTTCTTTGTATGTTTGTGACATCACAGAGAGCAGGTTTATTTTCAAAAAGCTTCTTTTTTGCCACAGATGTGGTTTTACTTGGTGAAGAAACTGCACAACGTTTAACTGAAACATTTTGTCTATGTAAACTTTGATTTTTTTGGCACTGACATCGGTATTCATGCATTTTTTGAATAAACGATATACATTTACGACATATAGCATCAGACATTCCATCATCTTGTGACACTCTTATTCCACATGTTTGCTCAATTTTAAATGTTAGGTAAATTTTTTCTCCACTTTTTGAAAAACATTTTGTCACATGGTTTTGAGCAGTGACAATACAGCATAACCGACAAAGCACTTCATTTTTAGGTAAAGTGGCATGTTTAGTATATATCTTTGTTGGTGTATTAACAACTTCAGCCATTACAATGTGAAGATGACATTGACAAAAGTACTCCAAAACTGACTTGAAACATTTGCACTGTTATCACTACTAACTTAGCAATATGTAGCTAGCTAAACTAAAACAAAAAAACAATATAGTTACTATATTCCTTTGTACACTCAACTTAAAGTAGTTTAAACATAGTAGGCTGTTTCATATACAGAAGGAAAAAAAAGGCTTATTACTTATTGCATTACTTTAGCGAAAAGGTAGCTAGCTACCTTTATGTCTAATCTGCTACAACGTCAACAAATCAGTAAAGCTAGTGACATTTGCATCTTTATGTCTGGTCTGCTACACAACAAATCAGTAAAGGTACATTTGCCTGTATTTTACATGCAAATAAAAACTTAAATTTCTATCTATTCCTGGTGTCTTATGTTACATATAATAATAATAACTAGCTATATATATATAAATAATATCACAATCCCTAATCTTTTCTAATGTTGAGTCAATTTTTTAAAGCTGGAGACCAACAGCCCAGCTGCCATGTTTGTTGTTACTGCCGCGAAAGACAACTATGCATAAATTATATTTTGGGTATAATTATCATAAATTGTAAGCGATCATGTGACCAGCCTGTTCCAGGGCCTTTTCGCCGCTATCAGCTTTATCAACAAGGCAAAATGCCCTGGGAACGAGGTTGCTGGCAGTCAACTGGATCTGTGTAAGAAACAGGAAAAGAGAATAGGAGTAAAGCTTTAATGTTTCCAGGTTTGCTGCTTTTTATTCTTTGTCGCAACATAAAGCAGAGAATAATTCAGAATAAAACATTTTTATATGTCATTGCTAATATCTACTGTTAATCAAAAACCTGCTTTCCTTGACACTGAAATAAAGTTAGATGGTTTTCATGCAATAAAAAGGCTTACTTTAAACATTTTCTGCAACAACTTAGGCCTGATAGTCAGACAGAAAGATAATACTGGCAAAATAATAGCAAAGCCAACTGAAGTAGCTTGGAAAATCGTAAATAATATGGACAATTTTCAATCACAAAGAATTTCTTGATAATTTTCCAGAAAGAAAGAAAAAACAGTTTAGTGCAGATGTTTTAAACTTGAAAAAAAAAACACATTCAGAAAGGTTTTCTCACAGGTGGTATGCCTGGTTATGGCACTGAAGTAAATGAAAACATACACAACTTTTTAAATAGTACTTTATTTGGTGCATCAACTGTAAGTCCTGAACTAGTTATAGCTATTCTAAGTGGTCTTTTTTACTCGTACAAGAAAAAGGATGAAAAAGAGCGCATCTGCAACAGTAACGTTACCCAGTTACTCCAAACATTGTAAAAAGTATAGTAGAAAATATCGCGATTGATTCTACGTTATCAAAACAAATACATATACAATATAACAAATCTATATAAGAATACGCTAAGTGTGTCCGTCTGTCTATGACAGGTAAATTCGATGCGTTCATTTTCCTTTGATGTAGTCTCCGAAAAAGTTATATCCAATTTGCTAGCGAGTTTACTTTGTTTACATCACGTGATCAAATTGGAGCAACTGGATTTGCTGAAAAAAATTTAACGGCTTTCTTTACAGAAATCGTGTCCCTCGACACCGAAAAAAACAACAACAAAAGAATGGTCCCTTCGTCCCTTGTTAGCTAGCTAATGTTAGCCTCCAATTCCTGCTCCTCATCCCATGGCTAACTCTAACCTTTGACTTATATTGTTATTCCTCTTTTTTAATTATCTATAGCTACCTACCTTTGTTTCCAAACTTCTTTTCTTTTATGAGCACGAATTATGATGCAACAAGCTAGCGAGCTAGCTAGCTACCTACCTACAAAATCTTTCAAGGACTTGAACTTTTGCAGGATAGTAGGATGTATTTTTATAGCCATAAGAGTATAATTATTTTCACATTTTTACAGGGGACTACGTGCAATATGACCAGTGCAATAATTTTTTTCAGAATTTAAAGCGTGTGTGTTAAGTTATTTTTTACTGTTTTGTTTCTGATATCCTGTTAAACTTTTGTCAGCTTACATGTACAATACCAGGTTATTTTTACAGAGGTTTGTAGACATTTGATTGGAAATTTATGTGGGTTTATGACTTTATTTTAATTTATGAGAGGATGGTAAGGTTGTTTGTGTTTTTTGTGTTGCAAACTGCTGTTTTTTGAAATTCTGTGTAAAATTTTGTGGGGAAAAGACCACATGCAATATACTGAAAGAACAAATTTTATGGAATTGGCCTCCACTAAAGGCTGTTGTGTAAGCTAATGGCTTTTTCATAGTTCGTATTACAAGCTTTTGTTGGGAAGAACTAAACTATATATATGTGATTGTCATTTTTGCTGGAAAAAAAAATTAAGAATTTTAAAATTGTGGTAATAACTGTGTTTAATGATGATGAAAAAATTACTAATTGTTCTGACTAAAACTTTTTTGTTTTTTATATTTAAGAAATGCCTGATTTTTCTATAATTTGATGTGTTTCCTAATCTTTTAGTGGAAGATTTAAAGATATCTCCTCGAAAACCGATCTGTTTTACATTTTGTGTTAACTTTTGTGAGGACGGACCGTATATACACTCTGTTTTCCAAAAATAATATCTTTGTTCATTTAAATTTTCTCCTTAATCATTTTTGACATTCACGTTAAAAATGGTTGGTAAAGGTAACTACAGATCATCATACTAAGGAAAAATTTTTTGTATTCTTAACCTGTTCATTTTTACAATTTGTGTATATTTTTTGGCAACAGGATAGTATGTAATCGAAGAAATGATTTTCCAGATATGCATTTGATGTTTTTTGATACTTCTGATTGAATTATTAAAGGCTTTCAACGAAGTAAATATTCAAGATGCGTTATTTTTGACTTTATTATTATTGTTGGTGTTGTTCATGATTCTAAACATTATTTTAATTATTGTTTCAAGCTCTCTTTGTTGATTCAAGTTTTTCTTTGCTCATTGATTTTTTGAGAAAATAATTTACAAAGAGGTGGCAAGCCACCGCAATGATGAACTCAACCTGTTAGGTCTTTGGAAATAAGCTAGAGGTTGTACTTCTCTAGAGAAAATGCCTCTAAAAGCACAATTCGCCCTTTTTACAAGGAATTAATTAAAAAAATATATAAAAAAATAAAAAGGACACAACACATTTGAAAAGATGAACAGAACTTTGACCAAGGGCAGGTAGGTTTCGACCCATATTTCTGAACCTAAGTACCTTGGATGTCTAGCTGGGTCACCTCGAAGAGGTCCGCGGACGGTCATCAGCAGAAACTAGACATCCCAATCTTCCTAAAGTAAACTTTGACCACTTTCTGTTCAACTGTGCTATTCTTTGTTTTTAAATCAGGTGATAAGTGGAGTTGTTACTCTCCAAAGTCAAGATCATGTGTCAAGCCCCTTTGCTGACTCATTCTGGTTAAAATATTCTTACCTCAGCTCTTCTAAAAAGAAAACATATGACTCGTGACTGTTAATAAGGCGGTATCACAGAAAATTACTGCTCTATCGTTGCAATGTATCCACCTGTGAACCATTTGGTCGAAGGCTATGGTTGTGTAGTGACCATTATTAAAGTTATTTAGGTTTAAAATTGTTGATAAAGGACGGAATCAAAAGAGAAAAATTTTGTGTTTTTAACTGGTTGATTTTTACATTTTGTGTAAATTTTTGTGGGAGAGGATAGTATGCAACCGAAATGACCGATTCTTCTAGATTTAAATTTGATGTTTTTCATACTATAGCTTTTTCATATTTTTGTAAGCTTCTAACTAAGGGTTTTTGCAACATAATCACTTCTAAGATGTACATATTTGAGATGTGTTATTTCTGACATTGCTATTATTGGTGTTGTGGTCGTTGGTGTTCTAACTGTCGGTGTTCTTACTGTCCGATTTGTGAGTTTGGTGTTGTGAGTGGAGGGTCGACGTTGTCAGTGTCGTTGTTGTAACTTTTTATCAACTAGATATTACACCTAGCAAGCGTTCTTTTTTATTTTACGTAAGATTTGAGGATTTAATGCGATTTGATATTTGACATTTTGTGTAAGATTTTAAGAACATTTATTTTTATATGCACTGCTGACATCATAAAACATCTAAAGCAACCTATTTTTTCATAGGCCTTTTGCTTAAGTGGATTTTACCACGGGCCTTATTGACTAGTACACAAATAAACAACAGTTAACATATTGTAAAATGAATAAATGCGATCAGATGTAAAATGTGCAAAAAACCTTCATTACATTCTTAACATTCTTTGGAAATAATCTAAGAATAAAATGAAAATTACAAAGTGCACGCATAATGACAAACTCGACAAGTTAAGTCTTACAATTTAAATTCTAGAGGTTTATTGCAAACGCTGCAGTAGTGCAGATTTTCACACGAGTGTTGAATAATCTACCAAAGAAAGGAAAGGCTAAGGACAACTCTACTCTGGTATGAGATACTCAAGAATCTCTAGGGCATCTTGCTGAGAGAACGGATTAAAAGCAGCACCCCTTGCATTAGAAACATGGCCTTTTAATGCATTTAGAAATGAAGAAGTGTTCACTGGAACCTTGGAGGAGGATTGTTTGCCTTGGTTTATTTTAGGATGCAATTTCCTGTCCTATGTTTTAAGTAATAATTCGTTTTTGAAACGCTTTGACCACAAAAGCTGCACAACTTTCTTGAAGCTCGTGCTTCTACAGCTTCCGCAGCCATGGTTTTCAGACAAAGAAGCTATCGTCCTGCGAAATTTTTTTAATTTTTTTGTGGAATATTATATATATTTCCAGGACTGGCATGTTTTAATTAAATGGAAAATTTTTGTTATATTTTTAAACTTTATAAACTAAAGTTTATTCAAACATGCAAGTCTTATTTAACTAATTGAGGAATAATTATATTAAGTGATCAGAACTTATTCTATCATTGGGTTCTGTTTTTAAATAAATATAGCATAAGCAGACAAAGGGATGGGGATACTTAAATGTGAACCATTGCCTCCAATGTTAGAAAATTACAAATATTCGGAGATATATTTATTAATCAATTTGTCAAAATAAAATATATTCCGTACGTTTATTACAAAATTTGAAAAAAAATATATATATAGATATTTTAAATGTTTTAACCATCTCTCCCCCGGCAATATTTGTGGCGCCAATTTTCAAGTTTTTCCCACATTGTACTTCTTGTTGATGTTTCTTCTCCATTGTGTTCTCCACTTGCAGCAAATATATTTTCTGGCAAACATTTCCTCATTAGCCACCTTTTATCTCAAAACAAATATATAATATTCAAAAATCAAATAATGGCACCAAGTGGAAGTTTCTTCAATAAAAAGTTTACAACTCCTAAAGGTGTGAGGGTATTACTACCAAAATCAAGCTCCACGAGGAACAGAAATTTGTACAAGTGAGTTTGCTAACTTGTTATTCCTTAGATTAACCCATATTTTTACATATTTTTACATATTTTTCTTCACCAACACATGATATTTCTGTTGATGAAACTGATTTCTAGTCATCAGTTTTGTCTACTCCTACGAGCAATAACAGCACAAACATGCTAAGGTGAGAATATAACACAATAGTCAGACATAAAAGTGCCAATATCAGCTGCAAACGTGAGTTATCGAATTTTCAAATAACTTTTTTATTTCTTTCGAGCTTTCGGCTTGCATGTGATTTTGCTTAAATTTGAAACTTTCCCATTGACATATAACTATATAGCTTGCTAGCTAGCTATATATTCATTTAAAGTCCTACGAAAGAAAATAATTTACAAAGAGGTGGCAAGCCACCGCAATGATGAACTCAACCTGTTAGGTCTTTGGAAATAAGCTAGAGGTTGTACTCCTCTAAAGAAAATGCCTCTAAAAGCACAATTCTCCCTTTTTACAAGGAATTAAATAAAAAATATAAAAAAATAAAAAGGACACAACACATTTGAAAAGATGAACAGAACTTTAACCAAGGGCAGGTAGGTTTCGACCCATATTTCTGAACGTGTGCGAAAAATCTGCTTCTGCACACAGTGTTTTTTATTGTTGTTTCAAAGGATGGTCAACAACATGGAAGGCAAGTTTACGAAAAAGATAGGGGACGTAAATTGTTTTACAGAAATGAGGTTGACGATTTGAAATTAGAAATTTAGATCCTCAGAGATGAAATTTCAATTTTAAAAGCACCTAAAGAAACAACAAAAATTAGCATTCCTGTGGAGCTCTCAGTAAGTTTTTTTAATTCATGGTATACTTTTATGAGAAATAAAATATAGAAACACATTCATATGTAAAATGTTTTTATTTACAGAGAAAATGATCCGGGATTTGTATCTGCAATATTAGGAGGAAGGTGGTTGGAATTACAGAAAAGCGTAAATATCATTTTTGCTTTATTACAAACCTGGAACTCTTAAAATACTTATTATACTTTATTGATCACTTTCAGGTATAAGGTCGAAGAAAATGTGACAGTAACAAATAACATACTACAGGGTTTAAAAGATGGTGAATGTTCAGAATCTAAAAAAAGTGCAGAGAAGTATGTATTAAAATAATTAATTTAAAGGGTTTATTAATAACAGTGTCAAAATTTTATGGATTTGTCAGACAGTTAATAAATATTTATACTTGCACCAACTCCCGATATGTTACTAAAAATCCAGTAGCAATTACATTTTGAAATAATTGAATTGTGCACTTTCTTTCAGGAGCAGTGAATCGATATTTTGAGAGCCAAAAAAGAAAGCACAAATTACTTCTAAAAAGTGAAGAAGAACAAGGGATGGTAAAAAGAAATAGACGCATGATAACATCCAGGCATAGAGTGAGTATTTTAATACAATGTTAACAGTTCTCCAGCTCTATTATAAAGCCGTTATTGCATACTTTAGGGGAAGAAGGCGTTTGCAGACAAAAAATTGTTCTGTTTTTGCCGGTGAAGCTGAACCACAAAAGTTTAATGCATTTTTGTTTGAAAGCATGATCACCATCTTTTTATTAACAACACTTGTTTTTTAGTTGTTTGCAATGCGAGAAAGAGTTGAAAAGGGAGATGATGATCTGGAACAGTGGCAAAGACTCAATGTTTGGGCAATGTCAGATGAGGAGGAGGACGAGAATGGGCAGAATATTTTTAGAAGTCTTCCGTGGCGTAATGAATTGTCAACAGATTTAATACGAAGATGCGATACAGCACTTGGTGTTGTTAGGCGTTATGGAGAGCCCTCAGAAAGGGAACCTAATATGCATTGTTTAATATTTGTCAATCAGAACATTCTAACAATGATGAAAACATACAGCCAAACGCTTGATTTATTAATGACAATGAAAATTTGGCTTCATACATATATTTTATCTTCTTTTAAATGTACATATGCATTATTATATATATTTTCATTTGTTTTGTTTTTTTACATTTGAAGTAAAAAAAGACAGTATTTCTTAAAATATATAATATGTAGGTGTTTTCCACTAAAATTAACATGAGTTAATGTGCTTTTGAGATTTATTTTAAGATGATTCTTGGTGTTAAAAATCGACATGTATAATAAACATACAAAATATCCAACCTTTGTATGGCTAAATTGAAAAAAAATCATTTTGTGCACATAACAAACTTTCTTTTTTTTAATATATTGCAAAACATTTTTTGATATGCTACATATTTTTTAAGCACGATAGAAGTATTTTATAAAGTTCCTTCTCCTTCGATAAGTCACCAAGTATACTGTGGATAGCGTCATTTTAATTATATATTTTTAACAGGTTTTATAATATTTGTTAGGTGTAATCTTTAGTTTTTTCCCTATAGTTTGAGAATAGTCCTGTGTAGTACTGTTCTTACTTGCTTTAATGAGTCCTAATCTGATTAGATCTGTTGGCTTTTTCTATTAAGTTCTCAGATTATTTTGTTTTTTTAAAAAATAATTGATATTGTTAATACTTGATATTTTTAACTGGGAGAAAAACGATTGTACATAATGGATGTAAAAAAAAAAGTTATATTATATGATTGTTATTTAATGCATAACCCATGCACATACAACAGAGCCCTAACATAATAGGATGTTTGCCAGTATATACGGAAATACTGATTTTTAACGCTTGTTCTTGCTGTCCTTGATTATCATAAAGACAAAAAAACTGGAGTCGAGGTTGGTATATAATAAGTAATACGGGATTTAATATTGTCTTATGAACAAAAACACTGCATTTATCATCCCGTATTAGTGAGAATACGAGTTCTTATTTTGTCGTCCAAGTAAGAATACAGATTTTTATTTGCAATATTAGTAAGGATACGTAATTTACTATCCCATATTTGTTAGAATGGGTGTAGTCCGTTAACTTCCGCATTCGTTAGGATATGATCGTATACGCCAATATTCACATCTGTGTGAATACGGTAAAATAGCCACCTCCGTAATTTCAGAGTCCCAATACGGGATAATACGTAACTTAAATACTGATTTAATATGGGATTACAAAATGCCGTATTATTCCGTACTTTGTGTTAATACGGAATAATACGGAGACAAAAACATAGGTATTCAGACCCGTTTCACGCAGTGGAAGACCAAGTTAGTAAACTTGGGCACCTTACTGAACTGGGATAATAAGTGGGGTCGTTGCATCCAAAGGCAATCCGAAAGCAAACCCCCTTGCTAAGCTTCTTTTAAGTTACCAGAAAAGAGTGAGCTGAACCCTTTACCCTCTGGGTATTGACGGTAAACTGGTTTGAATGAACTAGCTGGGGTAATACAAAAGCGCTCAGATTTACCTTTTCCTCCCCCATGACCCTGGAAGTACAGGTTTTATAAACGTAATGAGAAATGTAAAAAACAGAAAGAAAAAGCGGATCAACAACGAACGTAACAAAGAATATAACATGAACTGTTGTTGAGAATAGGTGGAGAACATTGGCAAACCACTCTATCGTTGCAGTGGTACCAAGAATTTGTGCTAGGATCCTTAGCATAAGCCCAATAATTACCTTCGGTCAACATACAGGAGTGATTATATGTCGCTAACAATGAGTAGTTCTGATTAAACATTGTATCCGTATCACTGACGAGAGGTAGTTGCAAGAGAGAGTCACGTAAAGAAACACGTTCACGAGATGTTTACCATGTTTCAAAAACCTTTTAAGATGCAGGAATAAGACTTCATTACTCCTGCTGATTTGCGTTTCTCTAGCACTCCATGTGCAAAGCATTGCGGACAAAACCACTTGTTTCCATCAGTTAGAATTTCCAGCTCTAAAAATTTGCTGACACAAGACGGGGTTTTAGATGTCATTGGCAGGGATAAAATGTCCTGCATTTCGACATTTACCGAGGTACACAGGCAGGTGTTACAACTTACAGACATTGAGATTTCTGCAGCAATCGGGGAAAATCCCTAAGTGCGTCCAAAACCACAAACAAAATCTCTCCTACATCTTGCTGATTATTAAATTGGAAGTCCACTTTCCCATCAGAGTGCATTTGACGTTCAAGGGCCCAGAGAAAATTTAAAGGGTCAACAGGTGACAATGATTGCTTCAACTTCGTCATGTTAAGCGAAACAGACCTCGCAATAGGTGACAAATGAAACGATTCTGAACCACTTTGGCACCAGAGTGTTGGAATGGTACTTAATACTTCGAAATGGCGTTGACGTAACAAGTGTTGCATTTGTTTAAAAAACGATGTTTTTATAGACACTAATTGCTTGAGTGTCACTTTTATTTTGGCTAACCTTTTTAGAAGGCCCCTTTCGGCGAGATGAAACACCCTTGGTCTCTCCATTGGGCAAAGCCTGCTTGGATCTGGGTAATTGCATTAAGGAGTCAGTTGACCAAACATTGGATTCACGTGCCAGCCAGATACAAAAAAAAGACCTCATACTGATTTTACCGAGATCATTTGCAGTGGAATAAGCAAGTTTGTTGGTGAAACCCATTCTTTTTAAACAGGCAGTGGTGGTTCTTGCACAATATCCTCTTGCTCCTACTTCCACTGCGAAGAAATCAACTTGCCAGCCATTAACCATAATCACATTCATTAAACAGGAATATTTGGCAACTTTGGTGGAGTGCCAAGCATTCATGTTTTCCTCACATGGGCAAGTGAGTTCTACAATAATAACGCGCTTAAGGTCATTTGAATATAACACAAGGTCTGGTTTAAGCTCAGAAATGGCAATATGGCTAGGAAACACATAGTTCGAGTGTGTGTCAGCAACAATCTTCCAATCTTTGGCCAGGTGCAGTATACCTGACACTTTAGATTTTGTATGTGCCTTTGACCCGGCTCTCAGAAAGGTTATTTTTTGACAATTTTTAGGAGGTTCAGAAGGAAGCTCAAAAATGAACTTTTTCAAAGTTTCTACCAAATGGGTAAGTACAGAATCGTGTCTAAAGGTATATTTACCCTGGGAAAGAGCAGTTTTACAAGCACCAAGAATGTGAGCAGAAGTGCAAATTTCTTTGTGACATAGGAAGCATGATGGTTCTGTATTTATTTTCCACCTCCTTAGGTTACTTGGTGATGGCAGAACATCGTAAGTGGATTGCAGGCAGAAAGATAAGAGATTAGGAGGAGTTGCTAGGATGTTCTTCCATGAAAGATCAAACTTTACGTAGTTCTCCCATCTTGTCCATTGGCCCTGCACCTGAAGTTGCAGTGACTTAGATAGATAGCTTTCCTCGTCAATCTCAGCCGATGTTTTTTGCGATTAACTTTCTGTACTTGTGAGTGGTTTTTGGTGGTATTACTTCCACTTTACAAATGCCAAGACCGGTTCGTCCACGCTGTACAGGACCCCTTATGGTCTTGTACTTTAATTCACCATCAGCTATGTCAACTGCATCGCTCACCTTCCAAGAACCTGTAGGCGGATTCTATCTTGGTGATTGGTTCTACTCAGACTTGTTGGTAGATTCACCATCACTTAGTTGCCTTCACATCAATTTTAAGGAAGCATTGTGTGTTGTTCTCTCAGCTGCTCGCTGGGCTTCTGCTTGGCGCAATAAGACGGTCCATGTCTATTGTGATAATACGGCTGCTGTCAGCATGCTAAACAAGGGCACTACTCGAAACCCTCTTATGATGAAGTTTCTACGGCAACTTTTTTGGTTGTCTGCAACTTATAACTTTCGTCTAAAGGTGTTTCATGTGCCAGGCAAGGACAATGTTATGGCTGACCATGTGTCTCGGCTGCATGACGCAGGACACTTTTTAGCCTTTCTGTCCTGCCAGCAAAAATTTTTTCAATTGACTGCCTTCCAATTACCGGCCTGGATCCACATGTCTGCGAAATCATACTACTTTTTAATCGGCCTATTTGCTACTGGATCTCACTGTTCCGGGGAGAGCATTTGCTGATTGGTTCTCCTTTTTATTTTTATTTTTTACAATTCTAGATGCTCTTGGCATGGTGCAGGCCTTGTCGAATGATGTCATATATTTTCGTCAAGCTAATTATGCTGAGAGTACTAAGAAGAACTACCGTACATATCTTACTACTTATAAAAAATTTTGTTACATGCTGTCTGTGCCTTTTGTCCCGGCCACTACTAGTTTTTTGTGCTTATATGCAGCCTATCTTGCCAAGTTTCTTCTGCCGCAGTCACTCTGTTTGTATATTTCATTCGTTGGTTTATTACATAAGGAAATGGGGTTTCCTAATCTACTTAATGAGAACTGGATACTGTCATCAGTCCTCAAGGGTATTAGACGAGTGTTGGGAGTCCCTCCTCGACCTCGTTTGCCTATTACCCCAGATTTATTGGTTCAGATCCGTTCACGCCTTAATGTTAACTGCAGTTACCATGCCTCATTTTGGGCTATTTGTGTAGTTGCATTTTTTGGGTTATTTCGTAAGGTACATTTGTTGCCAGTTTCATGTAATACCTTTAATCCTGGGCGGCAGTTTACCGAGTCAGACTTCTCCTTTTCAAACTCAACTGTTTACATAGCCGTTCGCTGGAGCAAGACCATTCAACTAGGACAGCGTATTATTACTGTGCCTTTGTTGGCTGCTCCCAAATCTATATTGTGTCCAGTAACCGCTATACAACATGCATTTTCATTTACGGCTGGGGCTCCTAAAACCACCCAAGCATTTTGCTGCTTAGGGGATTCAACTACCATACCTAATGTCTTCACATATAAGTCCTTTATGACTTGTATGTCTCAGATCCTCTCAGAAATCGGCATTCCTCCTGAGCAATATGGTACCCACTCGTTTCGTCGTGGGGGTGCTACCTTTGGTCTGGAGGCTGGAGTGTCATTGGATGTTATATCCCTTTTGGTTGACTGGAAGTTAGATTCCATGTTCTTATATCTCCATATGCCTTTATCTCAGCGAATATCTGCCCAGCGTGCTATGGCATCACACCTACCTCCTATTTCCTAACACTTCTTATTCACTTTGGATTGGCACTTTACTAGTCGCATTCAGATATGATTTTTCCTGCAGTGACACAGATTCTTTCTCCTAGTTCATTTATCCCTAACGAGGACTTTTGTTAGCTCATAGTCATAAGCACCATTATAGAGCCTGTATATATTTATAGTACCTTTATATTACGTATAGATTTTTATTATGCTTGCTTTAAGACTTATTGCTACACTTGTATGTATATAGCTAGTAAGGGTTTTGTATGTTTTTAATTGTGTTTTGTACATTTTACATATTTCTGAAGAACTAGTACTTTCTGCATTCCGGTGTTTTCGATGGGTGAGTTTAATGTTCTTATAAATACTTGTGTTTATAAGGGTTTAAATTCCCCCAGTGATACACCTTCAGACCCACATTGAAGTTGTCTCACTTCACCATGTGCTCAGGGACATCCCCCTTGGCATTCCATGATGCATTGCAAGGTGGTATAAAAGAGCCATGTGCATAGCATCTTCCTTTTCAGTTCTTCAGCCTTTTCAGCACCGCCTCCCTCCCTTCTACATGTGTTTTTCACTTTACTAGTCGCATTCAGATATGATTTTTCCTGCAGTGACACAGATTCTTGCTCCTAGTTCATTTATCCCTAACGAGGACTTTTTTAGCTCATAGTCATAAGCACCATTATAGAGCCTGTATATATTTATAGTACCTTTATATTACGTTTAGATTTTTATTATGCTTGCTTTAAGACTTATTGCTACACTTGTATGTATATAGCTAGTAAGGGTTTTGTATGTTTTTAATTGTGTTTTGTACATTTTACATATTTCTGAAGAACTAGTACTTTCTGCATTCCGGTGTTTTCGATGGGTGAGTTTAACTGTCAGTTGTTTACCAAGCCTGGCCACATCTTACTGTGATAAAAACTTTATGGTTTACTATTGTTTTTTAGGGTGAGTAAAACCACTCGCTAGAATATTCGGATGAAAAGGGCTTTCTCCGACATGGACCACGCGAGTAAAGAACAATAGAATTAGCTAATCAAATAGCGCGGCCAGATTTTGGCCACAGAAAAATCATTTGAGACCAATCGTAACTTTTCCCACCTTAACTACTCCGATTTCCCGATGGTTAAAAAAATTACGCTGGGTCTCCTGGCTAGGTGGATGCCCAAGATCGTTTGGAACACGTTACAATACTCACTTAAGAAAATTTGTCAACATAAAAATATGTCAAGACCAATAGGAACCTGGAGAAAATCTGTCTCAAGATTGATCCGTAGAACATGCTATCAAAACAGATTTTAATCGGCACAATAGTTACTTTTTAATTAAACAAATCGTGTAGCAAACCAACAAACAGCTACCCTCAACAGCTTTTAACACAGGGTGTTTTAAGAACGATACATTTCCGTCACAATGGTTCTTTTTATATATTATAAGTTTTTGTTATCTTATAATCATAAATATCCTCATCTGACAAAGAAAATCACAAGGATAGCAGACGCTGGAAAGTTTGTGATCACCTACGTATATCTTGATGTATATTTTAACTTGACGGTGCACAACAATACCCTACTAGGTAAAAAACGAAACTAGTATAGAAAGTGTTGCGGAGAGGTTGCCAAGGCAAAGGCATTAAGCACGGCAAGGAAAGGGCACGGCAAAGGCAGGCAAGGAAACAGGAAGAGGAATCAGCAAGGCAGGGGTAGGCAGGGCATGAATATATATATATGAAAAACTTTACATGTGCATCTTATATATCCTAACTTCGGTTCAAACAAACAGACAGTTAACAAGCTGTTGTTATCCTACGCACCTAAAACAATTTTACTTTGTGGAAAATTTTGTAACATTTAAAAATAAAAATACAGTTTATAACCTGTTTTTACCCTCTTAAAGCAAAAAAAAAAAAACTGCAATATTTTATGGAAAAGTTTTTGTGAAAGATCAAAAATTAATTGTGACATCTGATAGGCGTAACACATTTTCCCAAAAAACTTTCTTGCAACTTCGGTTTAAAAAAACACAGCGGAAACAGCCTGTTGTTATCCTGTCCAGCTAAAAATCAAACAGCAGTATATGTTTATTTTGCAAACAAGTTTTCATGACGGTAGGATAAAAAGCTCTTATTCCAAACTGAAAAAAACATATACATATCGTGAAAAAGAAATAATGAATACATTTGCAGATTTTCAATACATGTCGACGATTGAACGAGAACCGCTATTCAGAATTTAAAAAGCCTCAGTGATAACAAATGTCGATGTTGTAAAAATTTCCCAATTTATATATATATTTGAAATAAGTTTCGTTTCTGCAACTTAAGCCGCACTGATGTATGCTCAGCGGCAGGGTTAAAAAAGTTTATTTCCTGACGTGTGTACAATATATATAGCTAGCTACAACCGTCCACGAAAATATAGCTCTCTATTCCCCCTTAATGTTAAGAACTGCCCATTTGTGGCTAAGCAACGTAAACAATTACACGAGACATACCTGTATATAAACATTTACTATCTGCAAAATATCTAGCTGGCTGTGTTTGGCCATTTTGTGGACGATTGTAGCTAAAACAAGCTGTATGATGGGACATTCCTACAGAGTAGAATTATCTCACTCACTGTGTAGTATATATGTATAATAGCTAGCTAGATAGAGGATAAGTAGAAAATCAGTCTCAAACAATTTTTCTATGCTAGCTATGTTGCTGATTTTATGTCAGCAAAAATAGCAATTTATTGCTAGCTACATGGGTAGTTCTATCCCAGCTAAGTAGTTAATTTTCTGCAAGCTTTGTAGCTAGTTGTATGCTAGCTATATTGCATTGTTTGTTTGTTTTTATGCTAGCTAACTCTTACAGTAGCTAGGTAGCTAAATGCTATATAAGTTCTATTATTATTCTATCTAAATCTGCAGTTTTAAGCTAGCTAGTTTTAGGTGTGAGTGAGAATAAGAATGGGTTCATTACATGTAAAAAATAGTGATATACAAGCGAGCTAAACATACCCTTTCTTCATTTTCTTGAACAAGCCCTTCCTCCTTCAGCTGCGATATAGCTAGCTTAGATTAACGGAAGTTTGAGTTTGAGGCGCTATGTTATCCGAGAAAAAGTCACGTGATATTAGTCAAAGTGACTATATATCACGTGGCTAAAGGTACCTTAATCTCAACTGGAAATCCCCGCTAGGCCATCTTTAAAAGTAACAAAAGCACTCCATCACCGTGCCTTTGATGTTGTCTCGTTGAATCATAAATTTACGGGGAAAATGACCAGAGTAAGCTACTGGGCAACCCAGTCAAAAAGTTGACGAAAATTGAAAATTTTGATGTATAGGTGCGGAAACCCTATAACCCTCCACCGTCCCTTATATTTGCCTTATTTAATCATATTTGGCTTATTTAATGAGGAAATGGGCTCCGCTTCTCTCCGCAAAAATACCTCACCTTGTCATTTTAACAACAGAACACACAACGAAGATTAAGTTCTTATCTAGAGACCAACTCTGTAAGTTCTGAAGATCTCTTCTAACGTTATCAATGCATTCATTTATATCGACCACTTTCCAATGCGTGTAGAGCGTGGTGTCGTCTGCATACTGAAGAACTGTGGAAGTATTGATACAGTCACTCAGGTCATTAACATATACATTAAAAATCATGGTACCCAGTATGGGGCCTTGGGGCACTCTGAAGACTACTTGAGATATGCTAGATTTTTTATCATTTACTTGTATATATTGTTCTTGAGCAGAAAGTTTAACAGCATTAATATGGCAGGTTTCGATAATCCTATTCGATGAATTTTTCCTATTATTGTGTCAAATGCTTTTGAATAATCTACCATGACAGCCAATGTTTTTTCACTTTTGTTCATTGCTTTAACAATGTCAGGGTGTAACCCTTGAATGATTTTTCCGATTATTCATTGTCAATGTACTCTAATAACTGCTTCCATAATATTTTTTCAAAAACCTTTGAAAAAGCTGGAAGAATGGTAGTTGATCTAAAATCGTTGTAAGACATTGGTTGATCAACCTTCGGTATAGGAACTACTCTACCTATCTTCTATTGCTTGGGAAAGTGTTGTTTTTTGATACAACAGTTGATTATATGTGTTAAGGGCGATGCAAGATGCTCTATTACAGGTTTTATGAGCCATATCGGTATTTCATCATCAGCAGCAGAACAGTCGTTTCTCAATAAGCGTAACACGTCAGAAACTTCACTGTATTCAACTTCGTGAAAATAAAAACTTTCCTCACTGAAGTTGAAAGCTTTAACTGTTTCCATTATCTTATCCTTGTGTTTCAGTGATTTATTCGAAAGTCGTTCTGCAGTGGTGGTAAAGTGATTATTTAAAGCATCGATGTCCTTGATGTCATTCATAGAAGAGGCTGGTTTCAAAATTTTCTTTAAAACTTTCCAAACAAAGAAGGATTTTAAATAATGCAAGACCAGGCTCTGAGCTTTCCAACTTCAAAGCAAACCGATGACACGTACCATCACTGTGTCTAAAGATCTAACGATAAAAAATGTAATTTCCACAATCAAAAATTTTTGGTAATAAAAACTTGTTGGTAGCTCGTCCATAAACCACCCTTTTATATCGCATCTTTTGTCTCCGTAACAATTTTTTCTTGTGCGTAAAAGCACAAAATTTATTATTAAAGAGATGACAAGCAACCACATTTCGCGCGAAAATTTGAGATCGTTTCATTCATAAAGCACTAAACGCATGTGTTAATACAAGAAAGTAAAGAGTAAACAATTAGCCAGATGTATTGTTACTGTGTTTGTCCCTTTTATAAAGGCCATGGCAGAAGTTTTCGCTGACTCTTTCACAGCCGAAGAACAGACAATTTTATCTTTAAATTTAATGCACAATTTACATCAAAAAATTAACCATACGACTGCCATCCTTTTCCACAACTTTGTGGTCTATAACGTCCCTTGCATTATAATTTTAAAATGTTTAAAGAGTTTCCATTTGTGAAAGCCATTCTTTGCCCTTTGTGTGGGGTGCAGCCTATTAATGACCAATGTACTGCCACTCTTCCACTAGCCAAATCAACAGTTTATGCTGGCACCATAAATAAAGGCAACACACGCTATGTGAACTCTATTCTGCAGGTATTGCAGCCCTCCCAAGACTTTGGTCACAAATATTATTTGAATCAACCTTTCCCTCACCTTACCAAGCTGCAACCATCAGGTAGTCAAAATTTGGGCCACTACTGAATATTTGTCACCAGGCTCAGGTGTAATAACCACTACATTTCTGAGCTAGGTTCTGTCCACTTGAACAATTCCTCTCCTGATATACTTTAAAAAAGGAGTTAGCCCCTCTTTTCCCAGTGGTTTTTATTTATACCAGCTATACCTCATTTTGGTCAATTCTACAATGTAATAGAAGTTTAAACTTTTTTTAGAAGTTATAAAAAAGCCTAACAGAGGGGGCTTGACACCTTGCCTTGTCTATGGGGTTAACAATTGCACTTCTTACCCCAGTTCAGTAGAAGGCAAAGGTTGCTTGCTTTGTCTTCCGGATTTACTGTCCTGTTGCCTTAAGTCTTTTTTGTGTGATGGTTTTAATACCTTTGACATATCACCACAGTTAGGAAGGGCTGCTACTTTTTTTTGCTGTTATTTGTTTAAACGAAATCCCGTTGAGGAATCCATTCAAGAGCATTTAAAATGTTTTGTATGCTTCTTATCACAAAATGATTTGTTCTCAGTTTCATTTTTAATACGTAGACAATTGAAACTTTTGAACGAAATTGAAACTATAATAACAACGTTAATTGCGTGTGACTTTACTCGTATAACAATTTATAACAAAGCCTCCGTAACGGTAAATTTAAATTGGCATGCAATAAAATTCCCAACTAATGAATTCACTTTATTTTATCCCATGTTTTTTTTTTAGTCAATCAAAATCGTCAACAAAACGTTTATAAAGTACAGAATATTTTTATAGCGGATATACATTATAGACACTTTTAAAGAAAATACAGGACAGGAAATCCCGAGATACTTTTACACATCTGGGATGACTTAACAGAACCGTCGGTTATTGCAAACAATAGCATTACTAATATTTTAACATCGACCACGTCATGCAATTCGTGTATCTTTTCATCTAGTAGGGATGAGAGGATGACTATTGTGCCACTTGCTACCTCAAGTAGCGTTGCAAACTCCTTTCACTTGTTTTTCCAACCCAAAGAGCTGACTGGCAATGACATGTGGCTTTGTCCACAGTGTTCTTCCCTCCAGGATTAGTACGAGAGACGGTTTTTAGTCAGTGTTTGTTGACTCTCCAACTGAAAATATTTACCTGTGTTGAGGGAAGATCAATAAAAAACAAACAATTTGTTAATTGTATCTCTCACTTTGGCAATATATTATAGGTACGTTCACATCCTGCAGACAATGTATCTTTTACCAACAAATACAAACTAGTGGCAATTATAAATCATTCAGGCACACTAGCAATTAGGCATTTTTTAAAGATCGGAATGTAGATAAGTGGTTAAAGTGCGATGACAGGGCAGTAGTTAAGGTTAAGCCTTCGATATAAATGAATCAACAGTGTATGTGTTGTTCTTTCTCAAGCTGTGCTTTGCAAATGGGGGAAGATTCCTTTTCCTGGCGGTTTTATTACCCGGGTTGTTATTTTCACAAGCAGCCTACCGTAATTCAGGAGTTTGCTCACTCTCCACTCTCTTACAAAGTAATTAAAAGAAGCTAAGCAAGGGGGTTTGACAATTTCTCTTGTCTTTGGCTGTGACGGCCCCACTTTTAACCCCAGTTAATTAGGGAGGCCAAGTTTGCTCACTTTGTCCACAGGGTTAACGATCTTGATGTATCCACAGTTATCGTTTTAAAAAGCTTTGCAAGGTGGTTTTAAATTTGTTCTTCAGGTCTTCGTGCCCACGCATTTAACCCCAGTAACTTCAGGCTGGTCCTGACATAGGGCTGGTCTCAAGCATCAATCACCTGTGCATGGCTGGGTGTCGTAACGGATGTGGAAATCTACCGCCAGGTTTACAAGTCTGGGCGCATGGATGGTTGTCTTCTGTTCTTGATAGTTTTATATTTATATTTACTTGTATTTGTTTCTTTCTATGCTGGATAGCACTTTGTAACTGTCAGTAGTTGTTTGCGATGTATTGTATATGTAGAGGGTCTTTACTTTAATTACCTTGATTCGGCAGTCTATCCTTGTAAAAAAGGATATCTTGAACTGAATTAAGATTTTAGAGGGTGTAACCTCTACAATTCAAAAACAAAAGAGTCAGTAGGCTAGTTCCATCATTACAGCTTGTTAATTTGTTATCTCACAATCAATGTGAAAACTTTGCCTGTCACAGAATGACAGACGCACTTAGCTTATTATTATATAGACTTATTCGTTTAAGGATAGCTTCGTCATTATAAGTTTTATTTATTTTATGTGTGCCTATTAATTCTGTTCCAATTGCTTAATTGTTTTGTTTGTTGTCTTGTTGTGTTTTGTGCTATACAACTGTTTTACGCGTCCTGTCTAATGGTCAATGTATTTTTTCTAAGAGAATCCTTGTTAGAGGGAGGTTTTTGCTATTGTGCAGAATCTTCAGAGGGTTACAACCTCCATACTAATTAACCAGAAGTTATATCACAACAGCCAGCTGTTTTGTCACTTCATCATCAATGTCTCATCAAAAAAGCTTTTTTTTGTAAAACAAAAAAATACAAAGTGACAGGCGCTACGAAAGATACATGTCTAACCTGAAACTTTTTGTCAGTGTTTGTCTTCTTGTCCGCAATGCTTTGCATATAGAGAGAGCACTCATTACGTTATGAAGCCTGTACTTCCATGGTTACGGGGGAAAAAAGTGAATCCGAGCGTTTCTTTATTACCCCAGCTGGTTCATTCGAACCAGTTACTGTCAGTAGCCAAAGGGTAAAGAGTTCAGCTCACTCTTCTCTGGTAACTTGTAACAAGCTTAGCAAGGGGGTTTGCTTTTAGCTTGTCTTTGGGTGTAACGACCCCAGTTCAGTAACGTGCCCAAGTTTACTAACTTGATCTTCAGGCTTGACAACCGTGCTGGCCATAGTCAAAATATCTACAGGCTGGTCCTGTTATATGTGTTCTATCTGTAACCAGTCCCGTTTATGTTGTTAGCTCCCTCGTTTGTCGTATTATTTGCCTTGACCGTTTTTTTTTGACAATTCTCTATGGATACGATTTTGTTTTGACTACTCCGGACCCTAATCTATGGTACGTGCCAATAGATAAATGGCTAATGGGTTAATTAGTCTCTAGCGAATCCTCACAGTCGTGGTGAAGCTGTAAAAATTATAGCCTTGCCCTGTGCGCCAGGCAACGCAGGGTGGTCCCTTGTCCTGTGCATATTGTTTCACTGTAGTTCTGAATTTAAACAACCCAAAACCTCAAAGCTGCTACAGCGATAAGGATATTGATTTTGAGGTAAATAGATCAGCTAATTCTTGCCAGTCAGATCAAATTCCTCCCTTGAAAAGGTGCAGCGTCGTCCTTCAGGATATCTTCTCAAAACGGGGTGCTGAAAAGTTTCAGACAGCGAATACGTTTCCATATAAAAACCACACGAACCATCCCTGTCACATTGATGAGGAATATCTTGAAGATTTGCGAATCAAAACACCAATAAAATGGGGTAAAATGATCGATCCTCTTTGGTCTACCTTGGACATAGCTGTTTCTAACAGACTAAGTAGTTGTCTAAACCTATGCGAATCATTATCAGCTAAGGTGAAACTTATCGAAGACACTATATATGAGGAAGGTTCTAAAACATTTGGCCATCCAGAAACTAAAAAGTTTAAAAATCTTTCTGGGAAAAATAGGAGGACTTTGTGGTCCATTAAACTAATACAGTTAAAAAACTGTCTTGTGGTGCAGGTAATGACTGTGTCCGACCCTGTCCAGAAGTCAGATCTACAGGGGCTGCTAGCAGAAACGCAAGAAAAAATTATGGTGATACGTTGTGCAGAGAGACGGTTAAGGAAAAAGATAAGGTTCAGAAAGGCGCAGTTTGCGTTCAGGGCAAACCCGTTTGCAGCTGGTAAGGCTTTGCTTGATCCAAAATGCAAAACCACACTGTGTGTTAACCAACAGACCTTAGACAAACATAAATCTTTGGCTGTTCAGGATAAGTTCTATAACGTTCCATTGACGAATCTAGACGGTCTTCCTGCTGCCCCATCAATTCCGAAAGCTTTTAACTCGTCTTCTCTTAAATACAAAGATTTTTTAGCTCTTCTAGCAAGCAGGAGAAACGCTTCATTTCCTGGTGTTAATGCAATTCCTTACCAAGTTTATAAAAAGTGTCCTAAGATTAATACCCTCTTGTTTAATGTTTTTAAATGTTGTGTCACAAATTGTGTCGTACCTGTTCAATGGCGTATTGCTCGTGAAATTTATATACCTAAATGGAAAACTTCTATGGAGTCAAACATAAAGACTTCCGACCTATAGCAATTTCAAATGTCGAAGGTAAACTTCTCTTCAGCCTTGTATCAAGTCGGTTGGAAGCTCATATCATAACAAACAACAAGTTTATAAATACATCTGGCCAAAAAGGTTGTATGGAAAAGGTTCCGGGCTGCTGGGAACATATTTCAATGGTTTGGTCAGCACTCAAAGATGCCCGTTCATCAAAGTCAGATCTAGCAACTATTTGGCTAGATGTCGCAAATGCATATCCCTTAATTCCTCACCGTCTTATCTTCTTTGCTCTTCAGCGGTGCAGTGTTCCACCACCTTGGATTGCTTTTATTAAAAACTACTACATTGGTATCTACAGTAAATCATTTTCTGAATATGCACCAAGTTCTTGGCATAAAGATATGCGAGGCATATTTGCTGGTTGTACGCTATCCATTGTCCTCTTTTTAGCTGGCATCAATATTATTCTTGAATATACCTTATTGGCTTCTGTTCCAGGATTTATCACATCAAGCGAGGTGGCACTTCCTTTAATGAGAGCTTTCATGGACGACATTAACCTTATGTCTTCATCTGTTTCGGGTACTCAAAAGCTATTAGACAGATGTGCTACCGCATTCAAATAAGCTGGTATGGACTTCCGAACCCAGAAGTCGCGAAGTATTGTTATTATAAAAGGCAAGTCTCTGAATTCTGCACATTTCACCGTCCAAAAGCCTGCAAACCCTACAGACTTTTCTTCCTATATACCATCTATCCACTCCATGCCAGTACGCTTTTTAGGTCGCGACATAGATGGTTCTATTTCTGATAGGAAAGCTATTGGCTAGCTTCAGGAGAATTTATCTGTAGGCCTTTCAACTATAGAAAAGTTGTGGATTTTACAACACTTTCTAATCCCGCGTATCCAATGGTCATTGCTGATTTATGAAGTCTCAATGTCGTGCGCCAGTACTCTTGAGCAAAAGGTATCATCTTTTATAAGAAAGTGGCTTCACCGGCATCATTCCACCACCAATTTGTGTTTATATGCGTCATGTACACCCTGTCCGTTACCGATAAAAAGCCTAACTTCCATACTAAAATCATCTAAAATTAGTGGACACTTGCTCCTAAGGGATTCGAAGGACCCATTGGTTTCAGCAGGCTTGCCAATATTAAAGGCGGGTAAATGGAGTGTATTGGGCACAGTTAGGACGGCTGAAGCTGAAATAAAGGTTAGATCCATAATAGGTTCACCTCAACATGGTAAAAGTGGCCTAGGTATGCATCACAACCCTAAAGTACCCACAGTCAAGGGATGTTACCCTTACAGAAGATTGGTAACAGAAACTGCTAGAGACATCGATGCAGAAGACCGTATAAGTAAGGCTATGCAGTTACAAGTGCAAGGGTACTGGACCAGATGGGAGAATTACATTAAAAACGATCTCTCCTGGAAATCTTTGCTGGGCATGGCCCCAAACTTGCTTGCATTTTGTTTAGGCTCTACCTACGATGTTCTCCCATCACCAAGCAATTTCAAGAGGTGGCGTTTGTGCACTGAAACCTCCTGTTTCTTATGCGGTAAGCAAGTGTGCACCACAGCCCACATCTTAGGTGGCTGCAAAACTGCTCTTACACAGGGTCGGTTTACATTTTGCCACGATTCTATTTTGCGTCTACTTTTAGAGCTTCTTACTGTACTACTTCTATCTCTTCCCCGGCAAAGCAACTAAACAAAATCTATTTTGTTAGAGCAGGTGCTCGTCCCCCTAGTAAAAAGTCTAAGCCCTAGGTCTCGTACATCTTACCTCCGATTGGTTGCTTCTTTCTAACTTAAAAGGTGGATTCGTTTTCCCTGGTCATATCGCAATAACTTCGCTTAGACCAGATCTTGTCATGTACTCTAACAACAGTAAACGTGTAATTTTCATAGAGCTTACCTGTCCAAGTGAGGAAAATATGGAAATCTGGCATTCAAAGAAGCTTTTGAAGTATTCACCCTTAGTTGAAATTATTAAACAGAACGGATGGAATGTAGATATTTTCGCAATTGAAGTAGGTGCTCGAGGTTATTGCTCCCGATCAGTGTCACTGTGTTTAAAAAGATTAGGTTTGAACAACAACAAAACTTTCCGAGCTGCGCGTAACCTTGCTGATGTATGTATGAAATCCTCTTTTTGTATTTGGATTGCAAGAAATTCAAGTGAATGGAATCAAGATGGACTTATCTCCATATCCTCCACACCAACGGGGCCTGATTCTCAAATGCCAAAAACAAAAACCTTGCCACAGAAACAAAACCAAACTTACTGTAAGAACAACCCGTCTGAAAAGCCTTTCCCTGATTTGCCTACCCACAAGACTGCTTCAATAAATTTACATGCTGGGCTTATAAATAAAGGTAATACGTGCTACGCCAATTCTATTTTGCAAGCTTTAACTGTAACTCCTACACTTTGGTCACAATGTGCATCTGAGTCCTCTTATGTTTCTCCTCTCTCCAAGTCATTTTCACTGAACTTATCTCTGCTGTATAAATCACGCTCTGCTATAGACCCGTCCAACTTTCTCAGAGCTTTGCAGTGTAAGATCTCAAGCATTAGGGGCGCTCCATTTAATATTAACACTCAACAGGACGTTCCAGAGATACTTTTACACATCTTGGATGTATTAACAGGACCGTCGGTTATTGCAAACAATAGCATTACTAATATTTTAACGACGACCATGTCATGCAATTCGTGTCTCTTTTCATCTAATAGCAAGGAGAGGATGACTATTGTGCCACTTTGGTACCTTAAGTAGCGGTGCAAACTCCTTTCACTTGTTTTTCCAACCCGAAGAGCTGACTGGCAATGACATGTGGCTTTGTCCACAGTGCTCTTCCCTCCAGGATAGTACAAGAGAGACAGCTTTTAGTCAGTGTGGAGATTTGTTGATTCTCCAACTAAAAAGATTTACCTGTGTCGAGGGAAGATCAGTAAAAAACAACCAATTTGTTAATTGTATCTCTCACTCTGGCAACATATCGGAGGTACCTTCACATCCTGCAGATGATGTATCTTTTACCAACAAATACAAACTAGTGGCAACTATAAATCATTCAGGCATACTAGCAGCAGGTCATTATCGGGCATTTATTAAAGATCGGAATGTAGACGAGTGGTTGAAATGCGATGACAGGGCAGTAGTTAGGGTTAAGCCGTCTGATATAAATAACTCAAGAGTGTATGTGTTGTTCTTTCTTAAGTTGTGAAATCGCAAATTTTGCTTTGCAAAAGGGGTAGGATTTCTTTTCCTAGTGGTTTTATTACCCCGGCTGTTATTTTCACCTACCGTAATTCAGGAGTTTGCTCACTCTCCACTCTCTTACAAAGTAATTAAAAGAAGGTAAGCAAGGGGGTTTGACAATCTGTCTTGTCTTTGGGTGTGACGGCCCCACTTTTAGCCCCAGTCCATTAGGGAGGCCAAGTTTGCTCACTTTGTCTACAGGGTTAACGATCCTGATGTACCCACAGTTATTGTTATAAGAAGCTTTGCAAGGGTGGTTGAAATTTCTTTTTCGGGTATTCGTGGATTTACGCCCACGCATTTTACCCCAGTAACTTCAGGCTGGTCCTGACATCGGGTTGGTCCCAAGCGTCAATCACCTGTGTAAGGCTGAGTGTTGGGATTCCGTAACACATGTGGAAAGCTACGGCCAGGTTCACAAGTCCTGGCGCAAGGGTGGTTATCTGCTCTTTTTTATAGTTTCTAATTTATAGTTTTACATTTATTTGTTTCTTTCTATGTCGTATAATAATTTGTAACTGTCAGTAGGTGTTTGTGATGTAATGTTTATAAGGGGTCTTTAGTTCAATTACCTTAATTCTGCAGACTATCCTTGTAAAAACGGAGATCTTGCACTGACTATAAATCTCTAGAGGGTGTAACCTCTACAATTCAAAAACAAAAGAGTCAGTAGACTACTTTTCTATAAATGTTTTCTAAAGGAATTAGTTATAGGCCTTGTAGTAAAATATAAGGTACCCTGAAAATAAAAGGTACCCCCGTGGGTTCCGATGTATTACTTTTATTACAAGGTATTTCTCCGTAGATTCATTTCTACGGCGACCGATCACAAAAAGAACCTTCTGGGCGCAACGCGCATTGCCTTGCAAGAACTGTGGGCTTACCTAATTAAATTTCGCCAAAGATATGGATATTATCGACGTCAAATAATGTTATCACGTTTTCATGCAGTCATACGCCCAAACCTAAAGGGGGGGGACCTTTTAGGGGGGGGGGGGGGGATTTTAGCCATTTCCAACTAAAATATGTGGTCCCTCCTATGGCGTTTCCCATTAACTAAGCGCCCCCATTACGAAAAGGGGTACTTTCATTTCAAGCATCTCTACCTGAAATATTTGGTACCTACTGCCACGTTTTTTTGGAATTATTTGCCCATAATCAATGGGGGATCTTATATTTTAGGCATTTACACATAAAATACATGGCGTTTCCTGGTAACTAAGTGGTATTGTCGCTAGAAACAAATTCTACAATTGAATATGTCTATAATTGGAATCTTAAGTTTTTTACAAATGGTTGCTTTCAAATTTAAATCTACGCCTCTTCTTTTGAAAACTTTCATCTGGTGTTTAGAAATAAAACAATCAATGGATTTGATATTGTATGTTAAATCACGTCTCCAAGCATTTTTTGTCCATGTACATTTGATTTCTTTCTTTTTCCATTGGGTGCCTTTTCTCCTCTAATTAGGCGCAACTTCGTGGCCATTAAGCACACATCAGTGTTTGCGAAGTTGCTACCACACCCTGCACATTTTCGCATATCATTATTCGTTGGTTTAATAATGAATTTTCCTTCCTTAACGTCTGTAACGTGACAGAAGTATACTTACTTTTAAGCAAAATATGCCACACAAGACGCTATCCTGTTGTCGTGCATTTGGCACAATTTCAACACGAAAGGTTTCGGCAACTCCATAATTAGCAGAAAGATAAGAACTAAAAGGTATGGAATATAGAATAATAACACGGTTTTTAGGAAAAATAATCCCTTGTCTATTTACTTCCATTGTTGTTTACCTTCACAAGTTTTTTAGACAACTCTCCCAGTGGGTTAAAATATATTATGGTTGCAGCAGATGGAATGACAACCTGGATGTTAAAAGTATGTTGAAAGACAAATTAATAGATTGTACAAAGAAAACGCTAATAATTTTTGCTTTTCGACATCGTAAAGTAGCGATGGGAACGAGGCGAGTGGTACTTAGGGTGAAAAACAAGAAATGTTTTATGCAGTAACTTTTTGCAAAAAGGACCAAGAACTAAGAAAATCTAATATATGAAAATAGTAAATTGAAAAACAGTCTCGATATTGCCTGTATTTACTTGTTACGATGCGTCAGCATCATTTTTGATGCTGACGCGTCGAACATCCGGGCCATTTCTCCTGGGGTAAAAAGACTCTACGAAGAAATTCTTTTTATCAATTCGGATGGAAAACTTGCAAGTCGAAACAATGGTATTCAAATTCGCTACCTTATTATTACTTTCCCGGGTAAGTATCTGCAAGTATGTGTAAATGATTTCGTCATTTACACGGGTGTGCAGAGCGTCCTTTAGCAAAACGTCGGTCAGTGGCACGCTTCCAACTTCTGAAAATCGGCTAACGATAATTTTTTTGCTCTCAATGGACGACTTTAATGCAAGCATTTTTAAACATAGCTCCAATAAAAAGCACTGTGTAATATCAACACACTTATTAAATAAGTGATTATAAACAACATTTTCATATAGAAATACGGTGAATCAGTAAGTTTCTTTCTTTTTTTTGAAGGAAACCAAGAAAACTTTTGCAGTCGTAAAACTCGTCCCGAGCATAATCTGGATATCATAAAAGGCAAAGGTTTGCAAATTCAAATTGGCTTCTTTAGTTTAAGGACGACTTATAAATCTAAAGGTGCACGCTTAACGTCAATGCCCTCGGTGCTTTAAACGTTAAAAATAGAAGGTCCAACGCTTGTTTATATGTAAAGTATGTAGACGACACACTGTGAAAAATCTTTGTAGTATCTACACATGAAAGGTTTTTTCCTTAGTGTAAACTTTTCGATTTCTGAGTCATTACAGGTTTTCTGGATCTGTAGGAAATGCCTTGTTATGATTGACTTAAATAAATATGATTTTATAGGAGAGTTTGATTGTACAATACATGGGGAAATTATAAGTAATGTACGCTTTCGTTCATAGGCTGTTCCTCCACTAAAACACACTCCCTTTGTGCTTTGTGTTTACGCCGCAGCTGAAACCATAAATTACTTTTGGTAATGGTATCCATTTCAATCGAACGTAATTCCATTGTAAAAATGTCAATATCAGTAAATCTTTCTGTGCAGCAGATAAAACACTAGTATCCACAAAATCATCCTTTTTTTGAAAAATTTTATTTATACATTATCTCTCGTCAATGTTATTAGCGACAATAACTGCTGGTTCATTTACCTCAGTTACTGATGTCTTAAAAAAGTCACAAGGTTTGAAATCGTTCCCTTTAAGAGTCACTGATAACTGTAAGGCTTGTCCAAGATCATGTAAGTCCTGGCTAAGTTTTCTCATTTTTCAGTATTAGTTTCGTGTGCGAATAGAGGTGTACCACAAAACTTGCGCTTCCCAGAAACAATAGGTGTCTTTCTTGAACAGTTTTTGTCTTTCTCAGCATCAGCTTTCTTAAAAATTAAATTTGAAAGCAGTATTGCTTCATTATTAGCTTTCTCACCAGGTACATGCCATTGCTGTAAAATATCTGTGCAAGTCTTATCATAAGGTACACTTTTCACTGCTAATTCTTTATAGTCAATTAATTGATACAAGCTGCAATTAATTGATACAAGCTGTTGCAAACATGTAGCCGCAGCTACATGTTTGCAACACCCTTCTGCTCCGGATTTGCATGTACATTTTGCGTAAAAGATTTCTCAATTAACTTGGCTTAAATGTGCATAAACAGTATAAAGGTTTCGTTTCATAGAAGCAGCTACACAACATTTCATAAGAAACATGTTACGTTCACCCACAACGTTATCTTTCACAAAAACTTTTTTAGTTCTCCTTGAAAAATTGGTAGCCAAGAAATTTATGTTTTGTTGCACCCCTTGCTCGATTATCAACAGATATTGTTTCATCAACAAGATATTTATAAAAGTGTGCTTAGAGATGGCTGGTAAATTTGTCAAATCTTTTGACCAATTTTTTACATTTTCGTGTAAAGAAGATTCCTGATCTACATACAGGTCCTCGTTTGTTATTTCTCGAAAAACAGGTCTTGGAACCTTGAAAAAGGCTAGAATCAATTTCCATGTTTGAATCATTTAAAAAAATTGCAATATCGTCGTTTTCCATAGCTAGCTAAATGTTTTCCTCCTTCCTATAACAAAAACAGGCTTTTGCGACCAACGCTGTAGTGCAAAGCTGTGGAGATAATCCTTAACATTGTTTTATTACGGCGAAAAGATTGACTTTGTTCGCAAATATCATTATCTCCGTAGTTAAATACGCACAATGACCAGAATGCATTGCAAACTAGTCCCTTTACGGGAACGGGCTATTAACGTTATTAAGTAAACTGACAGGATTTAAGGATTAAGGATTTGCTTTTTCTTATAAAGTTTTGTTCAAACTAAACTAAATTAGTTCAAGTATAATAGCTGCCTACCTCCAAGAATGCAGTAATGCTTTGATTTTTTGCGCAATAACCTCTTTTGTACTTTAGTGAATTTTTCTGGATAAGTTCCTTTCCTCAACTTTTGTTTTCAAATACATCTATATTTTTGCTTTGATTAACGTTTCAACGTTTTCTTGTAAATTAAGCAGATATGACAAATATTCGCTTTTCCACAAAAACAAAACTGCTAGTTGTTTTTGCTCAGCTGTCTGATAAAGCACAAGTGTTCAGATCAACACAGATCACGCAAGGCGTGAAGGTTTGTGTTCCAATATAAAAGGTGTGAAGGTTACATACTTCAAAAGATTCTTAAAGATTTTCATAATCTAGAGAATCGATGGGATACGAAAGTCACAATTTTGTCTTTGGTTTTGTCATTTATCTAATTTAACGCGGCAAACTATCTAATTATTTTCGCGGTACCGCGTTAATAATAGGAATTAAATTATGAAGTATTTTATAATTCGAGACTGCGGTAATATTTAGAGGAATATATTAGCCAATCCGCACAAAATTAAAAGAAAAAAATACAAAATTTTTTTTTCGCTATTTTTTATTTTTATTTTATTTTTTTTTTCAAACTATTTTCTATCCCTTCTTTTCTTCTTTCTTCAAACTTATTTTATCTCCTCCGATGTTTTTTATTTGTTCACTGAGCTCCTTTTTCTGTGTTCTATAAATAAATCCTGCCGGAGTCCCCATGCCTGCTTTAGGCAGATTGTCAAAGTAACTCCTTTTTTCTAAAGAAAGAATGTTAATTTTGACAAAAATTTAGGAACATGTTCGATAGTTTATTGTTTTTACAATGGCAATAGCATGTTTATCTTTAACAAGAGTACCGGGTCTATTTTCTTGTTCAGTTGTTACAATTGAAATAATTATAGCAGTCCATTGCGTCCATCTGTGGATATTATAATCTGAAAAATGAGAATTAAAATTAGGGAAGTGGATTTGATTTTCAATTAACCTGAAAATCAAGAATTGCTAATTAAAAATTTAAAACTTAAAAAGATCAAAACACAGCAATTAAAAAATCAAATTCAAATTTTTTCTTTTTAATGTTTTTTAAGTTTCATCACACACACGATGTCTCCTCCCAGAGTGTCAACCTTCTTCCTGGAGCAAAAAGAAGACTTAGAAAAATGAACATTAATTTTGGTTCTGATTGGTGTAGTTAGATTTCTTAATTTTCTCTTATAAAATTAAGGGCCTCTGTAATTAACTGATCTTAAACACTTTCATTTCACGACTTTTTGAACAGAAGAAATCCAAGAAAGAATGGTTGACGCGTATTGAAAGAAAATCAATTTAAGCGATGTTGGTGATAAAAAGAATATTACGTTATTGAAGTTATTATTTCGGTTTGTCTGTTCAGTATTCATATTACTGTGGAAAGTTTATCATTTCTTAAACATGATAATTTAGTAGGTGACGTTTCGGGAGATCCTTCTCCCATCATCGGGCAAAGTAAAATGATGTTGAGCATGTATTTATATAGAAGTGTAAGTAGCCCTGACACCGACATTGATTTCTCACAGTATATCCCATCTATTATCCCATCTATTCATGCCTCGCCAGTGCGATTTTTAGGCCGCATTATTGATTGTTCTATCTCAGACAGGAAGTCCATCAACGAATTGGAGGAAAAGCTGATAGAAGGGCTTGGTGTCATTAATAAGTCCTTATACACTGGAGCTCAAAAACTTTGGATCTTGCAACATCTTTTGATCCCGCGAATTCAGTGGCCACTGTTAATATACGAGGTTTTGATGTCTGTTGCTGGGCGCCTAGACCAAAAGGTTTCAGTGTTCATACGAAAATGGCTAAACTTGCACCGTTCCGTCACAAACATCTCCCTATATACTGACTCCTCTCTTTGCCCTCTGCCTATTAAGAGCCTCATTTCTATTTTAAAATCTGCGAAGATTAGTGGTCACCTACTTTTGCAACACTCCAAAGATCCAATTCTGTCAACACTCAATCCATCTTTAAAGGAAGGTTTTTGGAAGGTGAGCGATGCAATTGACATAGCTGAGGGTAATTAAAATACAAAACCATAAGGGGTCCTGTACAGCGTGGACGAACCGGTCCTGGCAATTGTAAAGTGGAAGTAATACCACCAAAAACCATAAGGGGTCCTGTACAGAGTGGACGAACCGGTCTTCGCAATTGTAAAGTGGAAGGGAAGATATACCTTTAGACACGATTCTGTACTTACCCATTTGGTAGAAACTTTAAAGAAGTTCATTTTTGAGCTTCCTTCTGAACCTCCTAAAAAATGTCACAAAGTAACCTTTCTGAGAGCCGGGTCAAAGGCACATACAAAATCTAAAGTGTCAGGTATACTGCACCTGACCTAAGATTGGAAGATCGTTGCTGACACACACTCGAACTATGTGTTTCCTAGCCATATTGCCAATTCTGAGCTTAAACCGGACCTTGTGCTATATTCAAATGACTTTAAGCGTGTTATTATTGTGGAACTCACTTGCCCATGTATGGAAAACATGAATGCTTGGCACTCCACCGAAGTTGCCAAGTATTCCTGTTTAATGAATGTGATTATGGTTAATGGCTGGCAAGTTGATTTCTTCGCAGTGGAAGTAGGAGCAAGAGGGTATTGTGCAAGAACCACCACTGCCTGTTTAAAAAGAATGGGTTTCACCAACAAACTTGCTTATTCCACTGCAAATGATCTCGGTAAAATCAGTATGAGGTCTTCTTTTTGTATCTGGCTGGCACGTGAATCCAATGTTTGGTCAACTGACTCCTTAATGCAATTACCGAAATCCAAGCAGGCTTTGCCCAATGTGAAGACCAAGGGTGTTTCATCTCGCCAAAAGGAGCCTTCTAAAAAGGTTAGCCAAAGTAAAAATGACACTCAACCAATTAGTGTTTATAAAAACATCGGTCTTTTAAACAAAGGAAACACTTGTTACGCCAACGCCATTTTGCAAGTACTAAGTACCATTCCAACATTCTGGTGCCAAAGTGGGTCAGAATCGTTTCATTTGTCACCTATTGCAAGGTCTGTTTCGCTTAACATGGCGAAGCTGAAGCAATCATTGTCACCTGTTGACCCTTCGAATTTTCTCTGGGCCCTTGAACGTCAAATGCACTCCGATGGGAAAGTGGACTTCCAAATTAATAATCAGCAAGATGTAGCAGAGATTTTGTTTGTGGTTTTGGACGCACTTTTCCGCGATTGCTGCAGTTAAAATCTCAACTGAAATCTCAATGTCTGTAAGCTGTAACACCTGCCTCTGTGCAACTCGGTAAATGTAGAAATGCAGGACATTTTAACAATGCCAATGACATCTAAAATCCAGTCTTGTGTCAGCAAATTTTTAGAACCGGAAATTCTAACTGATGGAAACAAGTGGTTTTGTCCGCAATGCTTTGCACATAGAGAGAGTACTAGAGAAACGCAAATCAGCAGGAGTAGTGAAATTTTATTCCTGCATCTTAAAAGGTTTTTGAAACATGGTGAACATTTGGTGAAAGACAACAGAGTTGTTGAATGTGTTTCTTTACGTGACTCTCTGCTGCAACTACCTCTCGTCAGTGATACGGATACAATGTTTAATCAGAACTACTCATTGTTAGCAACAATTAATCACTCCGGTACGTTGGCCGCAGGTCATTATTGGACTTATGTTAAGGATCCTGCCACAAATTCTTGGTACCACTGCAACGAATAAAGCGGTTTGCAAATGCTCTCCACCTATTCTCAACAACAATTCATGTTATATTCTTTGTTACGCTCGCTGTTGATCCGCTTTTTCTTTCTTTCTTTTACATTCACCATTACGTTTATAAAACCTGTACTTCCAGGGTCTTGGGGGAGGAAAACGTAAATCCGAGCGGTTTTGTATTACCCCAGCTAGTTAATTCGAACCAGGTTACCGTCAATACCCAGAGGGTAAAGAGTTCAGCTCACTCTTCTCTGGTAACTTAAAAAAAGCTTAGCAAGGGGGTTTGCTTTCAGCTTGTCTTGGGGTCTACGACCCAACTTATTACCCCAGTTCAGTAAGGTGCCCAAGTTTACTAACTTGGTCTTCAGGCTTGACAACCCTGCTGTCCTTAGTCAAAATATGTACAGGCTGGTTCTGTCATGACAACCTCCTGTGTAAGGTTGAGTGTTGGGGCCCTGTAACACATGTGGAAAGCTAAAGACAGAGTCACAAGTTCTGGCGCACAGGAGGGTTTTTCTTTTTTATATTATATATTTTTGAGATATACATTTTTTCTATTTGTGTTTGTTCTGTAACTAGTCCGTTTATGTTGTTAGCTCTGTCTTGTGTCGTATTGTTTGTGATTGAAGGATTGTTTTTTCTCTTTAAGATTTTCTCTGAGAATAGTTATAGGTCCAAGTTGGACAGTACTCATGCTTGTAATAAGCAAGAAAGTGTATTCAGCACCTTCTTCTGGGAGCCTAATCCCAATTTTATTTACACCTACCTTCCCTGTAGACAAGATACTTCAGTGCAGCTTGCTGTATTGTAAACCCTTTTCATTGTAATGAGGAAAACAGTTATATGCGAGGTAATCAAATCAAAAACCAATACATGAATAAGCAAATCTAAACCTCCCAGATGTTTTCCACAAGCCGAATAATAAAAGCGAGTGAATTAGATATTAATTGATTGCTGCTGGGTACGAAAAAAGTATCCCCTAAAAGAATGCTAATACAATGGCGAGAATTGGAATTACAGTAGCGTGGTTTTATTCCTGTGGTATGCAAATAACGCCATATATGTGCAAAGTAACAACAAAAGCACAATAAAAAATTAATTTGCAATTAAAAGTATGTTAAATCATGAAAAGAACAAATAAACGTTTATAAAAAACGACACATTTAATGACGACATAATTTAGAAATATATTAAAAAGAAATTGTTCGGCGCATATAACATAGTTGGATGGAAATCAATTAGAAAATGAGACTTCCCAAGTTAACAGGTTTCCAAGCGCACTTAAAACATAGTACTACCACATATTGCACTTTAAATGTTTTATGATACTGTGCCAAATAGATAACACTCAAAATTAAAGTTCATTTCTTACCTTGGATTTTTAAAGAAGCAAAGATTTTTTTACTTGGTATTTACAAACACCGCAATAAATGCTACTACATTTTAGACCCTTTTATACATGTTCAAACTTTATACATTCAGAGCGTGTATTAAGAAAGTTGTCATCTTTATATATTGCAACTTCGAGCTTTTTGTATATATAACGTGCATTTTTTTGCTGCAAACATTTAATAAATACGGTGCTGTCTCTACTTTGATTATTACCAAATAATTTAACACATCATATAAATCGTATAGCTATAAACACACAAAAAATAAACAATAAAGAGAAAGTCAGGTTAATTGTTGTGGGTTCGTTAGACTTTTAACATCCCAAGGCTACGACAAATTTTTCACCAATATCTTTTAACAGAGATGCAATCGACTCAGCATGACTTAAAGGTTTAAACTAAAAAAAAGGATAAATAGAACAGAACAAATCTTCTGCTATTTACAGCCGAGTATCGCAAAAAACGACATATTCGATTAAACAATTTTCATTGTTAAAATTAATAGGGACGCTGATAAAAAAGTCTTTCAGTCTTCTTCCGTTAATGCTTTCGCACTCTTCTGTCAGCAACATCAATTTCCATCCCAGCAGACAAAATTTGTTGCAGCAATGTTGCAGCAACAGTTACTCCCGATGTTAGAATAACGTTGCATGAAGGTTACGGATGGGAATCATCGTAGCATGAAATCGCAACATTGCAGCAACGTTGTAACAACTCAACCTGGCGCCAGTTATACAGCGCCAAAGCAACAAAAATGCAACATATAAATGTTGCTAAAACGTTGTAGCAACAACCTTGAAGATGTTTTTCGCAATTTTTTTAACTGGGTATTATCAACCTTGTTATTTGTTGTTTTTTTAATTGAAACGACAGGGTTATTTATTAAACATAACCAGTTTGGGTAATATTTTTTGTTCTCTTGTTAAGTTTTGTTTTACAATATATTATATACATAGTATTCGTATGTTGAAAATGTCAACTTGTTTTACAATTATATTATACATACATACAATTAACCTTCTTACATTTAAATATATAATTATATACATAAAACTATAACGTATTTTTTTTATACATAAAACTACAACAGGAACATAATTGTGTTGTCTATTGACTCTCTGGTAGTTAAGATTCTTTCTCTGACTCGAGCAACCCTTTTTTGTTTCCATGTTTACCTTAAATTGACATACCCTATTCTCGCAAAATATAGGCATTGCTTGCGTCGCAAAATTAGTTCTCAAAATTAGTTTAAATTAGTTCCCGCAAAAAATTATTCCTTTAAGGCATGCCACAATAGACCCGGACTACCACAAAATCAAAATCAAGTTTTTGGAAAAAGCAATGATTCTTTTTCCGAATCGCTTGACTCGAGCAGTGCCCTTCTCTTATTGCCAAGTTTTTCTTTACTTCCAGTTTTTTCAAGTATATTTTTCTTTCTCCTTCCAACACCGCCTTCTCGATCGGGAGCATACCGGAGGAATCTTTGAATGCGTTCCTTGATTTTACCAACGGTACAATCCTTGTGATTTGCTGTAATAGCTCCTAAAGATAGATTATAATGTTGAAATTTCCGTACATCACACGGTCGTTCTAGGTAATTTAAGTGTGTTGACTACTTAATAATTATCGCGCTTGTCTCAGTAATAATTCAAGAATTGATAGATTCTGCCTGTTGTGATCTACTAAACAAAGAAATTCGAGAAAAAAACTGCTAATCATTTGTCTATTTGGAATGAGTGTTAACACCACAAGGGATTATCTTGTTTCCTGTTTCTTGTATCCCTTTAATAGAAGCACATTTTCGAAACTGAGACCTTGCTCTAACTTTTCCTTTTTTACGTGAACAGCGATTTTAAAATGACTGTGAAATTTTCATGCAACAAAGTACACAATATATGCCTATTTCAATTCCTTTCCGTAAAAAACTTTACAACCTACTTTTGACGACTTGGTACACCTCCATTTTCTCAAATCCTTTCTTCTCATCTGTACCGTAATAAGTAAATTGCGACCAAACAGAGTAGCTTGCAATCCTATAAACAGAATTTCCTTAAAATATAATAAAGCCAGTTAACAGAACTAGTATACAATAGGTACAAGAAATAAGTACTCGCGATGATAAAAATTAATCAATTATACACTTACGCTAACATGATGTTTTTGACTGCCTCGCCAAAATTCGCTGCTCCATGCCGCGTCAAATAAGAAATCTAACAAAAAAATTTCTTTATGAAATTAAAATTAAAATATTCTTATATCTTGTATCGTAAAATGCAGTTTTTCGGCGACTATCAGTTATTTTTTGGATGGGTAATACATTAATTCCGCATTTTTTTCTTTCAAATTTATTTCCTCCCTTAAGATTGAATATTGAAAGTAAATTAAGGTGTATTGGCATACGGTGTTCATAAATATTTTATAGCCCAGTCAAAACTCAAAGCCCAATTTGTAGCCTCTTTAAACGAAAGAGATGAGAGGTACCTTATTGGTAAAAAATGTTTGCTAAAAAAAGTATGTTTGCTAAAAAAAGTATGTCAACGCACCATTTTTTTGAAATCTTCCTTGTTGATATTTAGGCGACCTTCCACTTCTAACAAGTCTTTAATTTCCATGCAAGAGTCAAAAATTAAATCGTCGTCCACAACAACACCAGTCCTTTCCTGTAGAATATTTTTCATTTCAGCAACTTTACATTTCAGATCTGCAATCTGGGGCAACAGTTTTCGCTGAAAAGCTAACATAAAGAATTTACTAGTTTCAACCACCTAATTCTTATCAGAATTTCCCCTTTTTATTGGAGCTTTGACACCACTTTGTGTTAGATATCAACTGAACAAAATTAAATGAAATAATGCACTTACTGCTTTCAGGCAATGGGTAATTGCAGCTATTATCTAGACTCCTTCTTGGATCTATACTTTTACTGGCTTCCTTGGTACTGCTGCAACCTTCATTAATTTTTCTCTTCTTTCTTTCCTCGTTATCAGAAATCACAGGAGTAAAGTGGGATTGGGATATATTAGCTTTTTTACTTGTGAAATCTATCCTGGGTGGCGTTTGTGATGGTGCAACTGGCAGCTGAATATCTTAAGAAAAAAGTAAAATAACTTAGAAATTTAAGCTTGCTTATAATTTAAGATCTTGTTTCAAATAAACAGTTTAAGCTTAGTTTCCATTACGGGAGTTACCGTGGGTTAGTTAAGGTTTTTGGCTTGCTTAAAAAATGGAATTATTTTAATGCCCGGCATAACTTGTTTCTTCGATTTTGTTATTTCTTTTCCTTCGTCACTTGAACCACTAGAACATTGATATTCTTCACAGATTTTTCTTTCATCTAGTAGCAGAGGATAATTTTTAAAATAATGTCAAATTCTTAAAACACAAAAAATACTAAAATGTTTAACAACTTACAAATATTTTGGCATTACCTGATGTAAGCTTTTTCTTGATGAGTTGATACGCTGGCCAGGTGTTTTCTGGTTCACGCATTTCATTCATATCCTTAACTGCATTCAATTTGTCTGACCAATAGACTTTATTATTTTTCACCCAATTAGATGGCACAACTACCTCTGATTCAGCTCCATCTTTTTCCAAAACCACAGCTAATGTCCAGGACATTTTATTTATTTTGACACTAAAAAATAAAATTTTCATTATGTGTTCTGTTATTTTTGGTTAATCTATGCAGTTTGTAATAATTATAACAGCTCTACAGAACAAATAAGATTATCGGAGGATAACATTTTGGTTTAGTTTATTTCAGAAAATACAGTAAAAGCTTCTCTTAAAAAAATTGTCACAATAACTAATTATGGGTCGTTCGCATAAAAAAAATGACAAAAAATAATAAAAACTTAAAAAAAACAATTTTTTCTGGAAAGAAGTCAATGGCCAAGGATAATAAAATGAAAATTTCATAATAAGTTAGGAATTATTTTTAGCTTCAGGACTAGACTTTATAAATTTAAAAGGTTAATAAAAACGTAAACATTGACTGATTCGCAATTCAGAAACATTTACGCCAATCTCCATGCAAATGACCCTAAAATAAAACGTTATACAATTAAAAAAAAACTACCTGCATGATAATGTTACTTTAAAACAATGTCATGCAACAAAGAGATTAATATAATATCTTGATTCAATTGATGAAAACACACCAATTTTCGAAAGAGCTCTGTTGGAGCTATAGCTTTTGAACATTTCCTCTGATTACTTTTACGTATTTTGTAAACTTTAACCATGGCTGACCTACATGGTTTATTAAAAAACGATTCTAGTTGGCTGCTACTGAAAACATCACATAAATATTCGGCTTCATTAACTTTAGCCTTCACATTAGCAATATTACCATTTATCAACAGGAACCAGGAGTCTTTATTAGATGTAGACACCTTTGCAATAATTTCCTTTTTTGATCGGGCTGAACTTAAAACATCTAGCTCTTCTTTACGGTTGAATATTTGTTCAATTGGGTATTGTGGCTTCCTGATATATTTTTTGAGTGTCTGTAAATAATTTTCAAATGGAAAACATGAAATACTATCTAACGAAGCATTGAAATATAAAGAATCCTCATAAAGATGAATCTAGCTGTGGATGTTATAGGTCGCAAAAGTCCCACCATAAGGTTAGAATGTCGATAATCATCATCGGCTTCTAAAAAAATGCGCATAGCCACAGACAAAGCAAGAAAATGTAAATACAGATCGTCAGTAACTATTCCTTTCATCACAACTGGTCCAGTAAACAAAATAAACTGTCTAAATTCAGTGGCTTTCCATCGTTTTAATTCTTCTAGTCCTCTGGGTTGTCTAGCTAACTCTGAAGGAATCTTATTTCTGTAACAATTAAGTCTTCTGGAAATTTCTGTAATTTGCTGGCTTGAAATTCTGCATACACGAGGGCCTTCTTTCAGAAAAGACAAAAGTCTTTTCACTGTTCCCAGCAATACTAAGTGCATATAGTCCAATGGGAATTCTTTAATACAATCAATATTGGTATCTATAAAAGGACTTCTGCCATTTTGATGCATGGGATATGACATTGTATTAAAGTTTTCTGTTGTACGCAACACATTTTCTGTTGATTGAAAAACCATTCGGCCTTCAAAATATTCACCCTTTACTTCACATCTTTCACTGCTATTATATCCATTGTGGGCTTTGTTACATTTAAAATATTGCCTAGCAGGAGCATCACAAATTACTCCTTGAATTTTCAAAGTAAACTTTTGTCCATTGAATATTATTCCTTCTTGTTGTAGTGTCAAATATTCCTTTAAAAAATCGTCTAAAAACTCTGAACAGTTAATAGGTTTTCCTTTACCAGAAAATATGGCTATAGGAAAGGGAGTTGAATCCCTTTGATTTGTGATCAACCCTAGGTTTGGCCACAAGGAAATGTTTGATGACTTAAATAAAGGTAAACCATCAATATTGACATTAACGATAATATCCCTCCCTTTTATAATTTTCTGATTCATTGCAAGTTTCTTTAAAATTTCAGTTTTGATGCCAAGATAAATATAGTCACCACCACATCTTTCAATAACATTAACATTTCTTGGAGTATGCAATAAAGTTCTTGCATCTTTAGGCAGATCACCACAATTATGAGATCGTAGAATGGTCAATAATTCTGTTATGGCTAATCTTGTCAATGCATTACGAGATGCCCATGATGCAAGATCTTGATTAAGATTTTCATGCTGAACTTCGGCTCTATTTGTCATTTCATTGAGTTCAATATCAGACCTGTAACTTTGTTCACTGTCTGATCCTTCAGAGCTACATTCAACAACACTGGTAGCTGGCCCATCTAGTTCGAGGATTGACGCTTCATGCTCACTCAACACTACCTTATGTGTGCCATCATTGCTAACTTCTTCAGGTGATGATTCAGAGAGAAGAATCTCCCTTTCAATCATCACGCGTTTTCTCCATTGTCGTTTGTACTCTTTAGACATACTGAAGGAATTAAATATATATATGTGAATGAACAAAAAATCGTAAAAATGATTTAATATATAACTACTTTACAAATTTTCAATTTGTGAAAATAATTTTCCAATTGCGCATAATGTGTCTACTTATCTCCTTCTCAAATAGCTCCGCTTAATAACAACAAGGAAAACTGTGAAAATGTGAACTGAAAACAAGTTCTAACGACACAAATATGGTGTATATAATATAATTTATAATACAGCCTTTCTAATTCATTTCGGCACTAACGTCTTTAAAACTACAATTGTTTTGATAATTTTAGTGGATACACTTTCACAAATCGATGATCTGAAAATTCTATTACTGAACAAACGTTCAAGAAAGACAAAGTTTTGTGAAAAGGTAAAAAGGTTTCTCTCAAAGTTTCTATGATTAAAGTGGCAATCCTTGCCAGCAAGTAATTATTCTGCCCAGAAATATGGACAGTGAAGCACATCCACTAAAATCTGATAAGTTAGGTAAACTTTGTGGACTCTTACCGAATGATAATAATAACTAGCAAGTAAAAATAAACAAGCAGCCACTACTAACCCTAACCTATAACCTTAATCCTGTTGTAGCTAAAGCTAGCTAGCTCCAGCTAATGAGAAATAATTAGCTACAGTGCTACTTAGACAGATATCTAGCTAGTTAGGTAAAGTCTTAAAACCATATTTCTCTTTTTATTTCAAATCAACTATCAAAAAAAAAGCTAACAAGAAATAAAAATCCAAGCAACTCTCCCCATAACAAAGTCAAAATCAAACTAAATTTTTGATCATTAGATCAAGAAGATAGAACATTAGATCCCATTCTTCCTTTTTTTCCGTTCCCTGCGCCATATTTTTGCCCAGGTGGCAATTATGTAGGTTCTTTTATTACATCGGCTGATCAAAAGTAAAGGTTTATTAATTTATAATAACGTTTTTCACTATTTAGTAAGAGTTTTCATATAAATTAATTTTATTTGTTGGTAAATAAAACTACTTATAATCGCTTATACGATGATGTTAGAACATTGTTGCAACGACCGCAGTTTTACGATATTTCTCAAAGAATCTTACAACATTCCTACAACGTTGTTACGATATAACCTAAACAACGTTGCAGACGTAACATTACTACAATGTTCGAATTTAGTTGCGCAACGTCGCGATGTAAAAGCAACTTGAATACAACATTGCTGCAACATCGTGTGTCTGCTGGGATATTCTACATCAACAAAAAACACGATGTAGCAAGGGAAAATCAATTCCATGTTAACATGGAATATTAAGAACTGACTGCAATTTTTAAAAATAAGTTAATGAAACAACGTGGAGTTTCCTGAAATAATTAATTTTTAACATACACAATAGATATACAGCCAATGTTTAACTATTTTTTAATTTGAACAGCAGAAAATGGAAAATATCACAAGAACCGCCGAAAAATCACAGTTGTTTCCAATGCATGACCTGGTTCTTATACAAACACCGTTTTTATAAAACTGCACTTTACTAAAACGATTAAGATATTATCTTATAGAAAGATCGGCTCCCGGGTTTCTCCTATATGACTGACGGGTAAAGTTCCATATCCAATCAGTATTCGTACTAACGATTTTATTAAATAATTTAAATTCAATATTACTTTCAACGAAGTTACTCCCACTATCAATTTTAGATATATAAATTTCCTCTTCTGCCAGTAAAGTGACGAAGATTTAAGGTAAACGTATCAACTTCTACGTAAAGCTCTGACCAACATGTGAACATCACACACGTCTATTTATTTCGCTTCTTCTTAGTTTGCCCAAGAAGGGCCCGAAACAACCAGTCTATATTATCTGGATGGTGATGCTTTGTTGAACCTTTTTTGCAACCATCTTTCGCTCACCAGAACACCTTTTGAACTTCTGAATTTTGTACACTTATAAATAACCTCTTGAGGATTTTCAATTACGATCTAAATTCCATAACTTTTTCTTTGTTAATAGTTATTTCCCTAGATTCCCAAAGATTTTCCTGAGAACGTTGCACATACGTGCAACGTTCTGAGGAAAATGTTATAGGCTAAAGTCCCAAATACCGGTAAAACTGCTTTCTTTCATTTCTTCTCAGGTCCAATGCTGCAAATAACGCGCTTATCCTGTGGCTATTTGCTGTGGCCTGCGGCATTTTTAACAGCAAAGCATCGCAAACACGGTGTAACGAGTTTCACCCAGAAACATGGTCCCCGAAGTTTCTAATACTTGCGAACAAATATTTATTGTTTTTGTTCACTCCAGCTTGTTGACGTGTAGTTTCGTCGCAAAGATACTTCAAAGCTGGAATTGTGTCCTCTGCTATAAGCAAAGGGACCAGATGGTTGTTTCCCTTCCCAACATGTAACAAACTTTCAAGCACTTTACTAGGAGTTGGTCTTAATCGTCCAAACTTTCTGACCTTTGTTTATTGATCCATTCATTATTTATGGCCTCAGTCCACTCGTCGATTGTCAGTCGGCCAGGCTCTTCGTGCGTTTAACAAAGTTAATCTCGTGCATGCGCTGTCCCGTATTGCAACAAATTCACTTTCGAAAGTCTTCTGGCTTTTGTGAAGCATGACTTTTACAGCGTGATTTCTCACCACCATAACGTTGTCTTTATCTGGCACCTTTTCAGGTTTGCGGAGATTTGTTTGGCGCTTAGTTATTTAACATACCTTCCGCATTTCTTATTCGTTGGCCTTGTTGTCTTTAGAGAGAAACAATGCTTTAAAGCTCCTGTTTGCGAAACTACCACTTCTTCGATAGCCAATCACAAGGCTTGAAAATCACACCGCCGGAACATGTCCGCTGCGTTTCTGTGTACCTCGTTAATTTCATGTCTTAAAAATTCGTGGCCTTTTTGGTCTTCCCCATTTCTTCTTTTACACGGTCTTCTTCTTTATGGACTCTTTCAATGTGTTGGATTACCTTCGAACTACCTTGAAACTCTCCACAGAAAATACAGAGTCTGGAAGGTCGTTCATAGTCTTCTCGACGCCTATAATTTTTCTTTTTCTTAAAATGCACATCACATTGAAAAATACCAACAAAGAAGGTTTTTTTTCTGTTCACAGGAATTTCATAAGTGGTATTTTTAGCCGTGTTGATAATATAGGAAAATTGTCATTTTTTGAATTTTTGCGAATCGAAACTTTATATACTATGTTCTGAGATTGATTTTGTGGAAAATCGCATATAAATCCTCTCATACTTTTTCTTTTGAAGAAAATGAAGAAAGTGCCTTCCCTGAACATCGACATCAATCGAGCTCATCTCATTGCCAATTGTCTAAATTGTGATATAACTACTTTACAAAATACATCTTTCGGACAGAAAAGAATTGAGGATAAAATACGCGGCAAAAATCAGAGTAAATTAAACCATTGTGAAAAGTTCAGAAAATTCACCAAATAATCCAGAGTCAGTCAACAGATTAAAATTATAAATTAATTAGCTTTGACACACGTTTATAACAATATCAAAATTCTTACCAGGTTGATCACTATTCTTAATTCTCAATTGTTCTAGACAGTAGACAGATTGTAACCTGAAATTTCAACCTGATATTCTTATAAAGTATGTTCTTATAGTAGCGTTATAAAGAGTTATGACCTGCGATCTTTATCTGTTTTTTGATTAATTACCGCCAATCAGCTATGATTAGATATTTCGTTAAGATATTCTTTGCCAATAAAGCGATTTTTTGAATCATACTTTATCTAATTGAAATCACCACTGCAAAGAATTAGACATGTTCTTCCTAAAAGGTTGTGTTTCAGGTAAAAAAATGCTATTCGAGTTATTAACGTTAAAAAGAATCTCGGAGTTTTTAATCTTTAAATGCTTCGCAGCGAGAAACATGTCAGCAAATCATTTTGCTTTTTCATTTTTGACTTACCAGTTGAAAGTACCAATCTTCACCTCAAGAAACACCGTCATTCTTCTGAAAAAAGGTTTGCATTAAATGAATAAACAATTTAAATATTAAATATCAAGAACAAGCGGAACAATGCAAGAACAAGCCAGGGAGCGAAATTGTACTTAAATTCACTCTACTATACTACTGCTCAAAATTTACAGAATGATTCTCCTTGACGAAATAAAGTTGTGCTCTAAGTTTTACGTTTAGAGCGTAATTCTAACGAAAGTTTTTATATTTTCCAGTTATGGTTGAGTTGGTAAGTGCTGTAAATTATAACATCAAAGTTGTCCAAAATTTATGTTAGCAACGCAAAGGAAGTTTCGCTGTATGTAAACTAGGAATATAAATATAAAGAAAGTTTTATTAACTTTTGTCTATGGCTGACAACTATTTGCCAATTTTAATAACTCCCTCCAAGGCTAATGTCCCAAATACCGGTAAAACTGCTTTCTTTCATTTCTTCTCAGGTCCAATGCTGCAAATAACGCGCTTATCCTGGCTATTTGCTGTGGCCTGCGGCATTTTTAACAGCAAAGCATCGCAAACACGGTGTAACGAGTTTCACCCAGAAACATGGTCCCCGAAGTTTCTAGTACTTGGGAACAAATATTTATTGTTTTTGTTCACTCCAGCTTGTTGACGTGTAGTTTCGTCGCAAAGATACTTCAAAGCTGGAATTTGTTTTTTTTTTTTTTTTTTTTTTAACCCTTCATAAGTAATATACAACACTTGTTGGCTCTGTTTTTATACCGATAGGCCGCCGGTGTACATTTTTTATTTTATTTTTTTATTTTTTTTAATAAATCATTCGTTATATCGTCGACATGACATTTGACAGTTCGATGTCATGGATGTAATGTTCTTTCTTCAGCGAACGAGAACCTCTAAGGCATAACAACATTGACCGTAACAGGGAAAAGGAAATTTTTGTTCTAATATAATTGACTGCTTGTAATGCAGGTATATCTCTTTTCTCTGCAATCATTTCAGATATACGTTTGTAAAACAGCTTAAACTCTCGCCCCATTCCACCATTTGTTGAGAAAACCAATGGGATGAACGACCCGCTATCAACATCAAGCACACGTTCATTGTACTGGCGTTTCTTCTCATCCTCGTTGCGTTTAAAGCATTTATTGAGTTCCAAACCCTGGTATCTCCGAGCGTTTAGGTCAAAAACCCGTATATCCAAAAATACCCTTTTACCAGGAGTCCAGAACCCAATAGCGCTTGTATCAAGACGAGCTTCTTGACTTCTCTTGGCGCTTCGTGGTTGAATTTGCTCACCATCCAACTGAATCAACATTGGTTCGCGTCGAACGTCCTTACACACTTCGTTTAGAAAAACAGAAGTGATATCACGAACTTCATTGTGTCTCATCGTGATAAAACCACATTTCTTGCAGGATAAAGCATGAGTCACGTTAAATTTGCTACCACATGCACAATCTGAAGGGAGTCTAGGTAGTGCCCAATTATAACGGATACGTAACGCATCCCTAAATTGTTCTTTGTTTAAGTCATACATCAGTTCTTTCATAGGTAAACTCGTCAGCCAATTCGATGCTCCCACCATCATGTTTACATTATTAATCCTCTTCTGTTCTTCATTCATGTTTGATCTTAACAGCTCGAGCTTTTCTTTATTTTGTTGACGCCGTTCGCTTTTTATCACTGCAATTGTCTTACCACTGTCATCGTCGATCTTTCCCACGATTTCTTTTTGAAGCAGGTACGTCAATTGTTTCGAGTTTTCCAGCTCGACTGGAGCGAATTCGCATATATTTTTCAAACCAAGTCCTCCCAATCTGGGCGGCAGTGACATAAGCATTCGTTCTTCATCATTTACGACATGACCATCAGTTATCGCTGGAATAAACTGATGTCTGATTACGTCTTCTACAGGATCAAGAAATTTTTCAATTCGTGGAATTGTGCGAACGAAGTAGGAAAAGCGATGTTGGTATCCACTAATATAGCAGGTATATGCCTCTTGCGGTTGGGTTATCGCAATTCTGCACAGCATTGACAATTCTTGAACCCATTGGTTTACCATCTTATTACAGTACTCCTTTTCATAATCATCGCTGCCAATTACTGCGCCTAGATGTCTTTCGCCACGTGTAGTAATCTGAATGTTCGTATTTCGAAACAATTCGTTGGCTTTTTCAACATACTGTTCTTTAACAATCAACCACGATTTTTGAGGTTGCTGAAAGTACCCGAACAATGGCCCTTTTTTTCAGATTTTTCCACCATAAAATCAATGATTCGCATTTTCCTACCGCCGTTAGATCATCAGCAAAAGCGACCATTTGATTTTGTCCTGTAATCACTGTTAACATCAATTCAAGTAGTTGTGTTATACCTATTGCATACATTGCCATACCAATGGGATCGCCTTGGGTAGTTCCTTCTTTCGAGCGTAGTTCAATCCCACCAATCACAAATAGCCTTGCTGGTATATTGTAGCAATTTGTCACATAATTTGATAAGATCGGGCATAATATTCGAATATTGTGAATCAGAGGTCGTCTGTTGATACTGTTAAATGCATTTGCTGCATCTACTAATAATACTGCTTCTGATTCTTCACTCTCAAACATATCTCGCATCGCATGAATGGCAGCTTCACTCCCCGCTCTTTGACCTGCACACATTTGAATCTTGCTACATGATTTAATCACGTCCTCCCTCATCACCGCCATTATAACTTTTCCACAGATTCTCCGCAAACTTCTCCCACGCCTATTGGTCGCACACCAGGTCTTTTGTTTAACGGTACCAACCTGCTTGCCAAGAAACCTTCTAATGATTCATCATCTACATATTCTGTACATAGCTTTTTTATAACATTCGCAATCGCTGTTCGTAGATCTCCTCCACAATCGCCGTACACTTTTGATGTTAGAGGTTTTCTCCAAAAGGACCAGATGGTTGTTTCCCTTCCCAACATGTAACAAACTTTCAAGCACTTTACTAGGAGTTGGTCTTAATCGTCCAAACTTTCTGACCTTTGTTTATTGATCCATTCATTATTTATGGCCTCAGTCCACTCGTCGATTGTCAGTCGGCCAGGCTCTTCGTGCGTTTAACAAAGTTAATCTCGTGCATGCGCTGTCCCGTATTGCAACAAATTCACTTTCGAAAGTCTTCTGGCTTTTGTGAAGCATTACTTTTACAGCGTGATTTCTCACCATCATAACGTTGTCTTTATCTGGCACCTTTTCAGGTTTGCGGAGATTTGTTTGGCGCTTAGTTATTTAACATACCTTCCGCATTTCTTATTCGTTGGCCTTGTTGTCTTTAGAGAGAAACAATGCTTCAAAGCTCCTGTTTGCGAAACTACCACTTCTTCGATAGCCAATCACAAGGCTTGAAAATCACACCGCCGGAACATGTCTGCTGCGTTTCTGTATACCTCGTTAATTTCATGTCTTAAAAATTCGAAATACCTTACCTTTTAAATGTTTGCTATCTAAACCTGGCCTTTTTGGTCTTCCCCATTTCTTCTTTTACACGGTCTTCTTCTTTATGGACTCTTTCAATGTGTTGGATTACCTTCGAACTACCTTGAAACTCTCCACAGAAAATACAGAGCCTGGAAGGTCGTTCATAGTCTTCTCGACGCCAGTAATTTTTTTTTTCTTAGAATGCACATCACATTGAAGATTACCAACAAAGAATGTTTATTTTTGGTTCACAGGAATTTCACAGGTTATTTTTTTTAGCCGTGTTGATAATATAGGAAGATTGTCATTTTTTGAATTTTTGCGAATCGAAACTCCATATACTATGTTCTGAGATTAATTTTATGGAAAATCGCATATAGATCCTCTCATACTGTTTCTTTTGAAGAAAATGAAGAAAGTGCCTTCCCTGAATATCGACATCAATCGAACTCAACTCATTGCCAATTGTCTAAGTTATGATTTACAAAATACATCTTTCGGACAGTAAAGAATTGAGGATAAATACGCGGCAAAAATCAGATTAAATGAAACCATTGTGAAAAGTTCAGAAAAATCACCAAATAATCCAGAGTCAGCCAACAGACTAAAATTATAAATTGATTAGCTTTGACACTCGTTTTATAACAATATCAAATTACTTACCAGATTGATTATTATTCTTACTTCTCAATTGTTCTAAACAGTAGACAGATTGTAACCTGAAATTTCAACGTGATATTCTTATAAAGTATATTCTTATAGTAGAGTTATAAATAGTTATGACCTGCGATCTTTATCTGTTTCTTGATTAATTATCGCTAATCAGCTATGATTAGATATTTCGTTAAGATATTTTTTGCCAATAAAGCCTTTTAACGATTTTTTTGAGTCATACTTTTTCTCATTGAAATCACCACTGCAAAGAATTAGACATGTTCTTCCTAATAAGGTTGTGTTTCAGGTGAAAAATGTTATTCGAGTTATTAACGTTAAAAAAAAATGTCGGAGTTTTTAATCTTTAAATGCTTCGGAGCGAGAAACATGTCAGCAAATCATTTTGGTTTTTCAATTTTGACTTACCAGTTGAAAGTACCAATCTTGACCTCAAGAAACACCGTCATTCTTCTGAATAAATAATTTAAATATTAAATATTGCTTTGTATTATTTGTTTTGTTTTTCTAAGGTCTAAAGTAGATTTTTAATATAAAACTTTTGCTTTAAGTAGATAAACAGAATTACATTTAACAAAAGATAGGCCTAAGGTAAAATTTATGGATGATTTCTAATTAAATAAAAGTTACTCGGAGATAAGTCGAGAATTGAGTTGAATTGAATTAAGTAAGAATGCAGGTAGACATAAAATAACCGACCTTAAAAAATTTCCGATATTTCCCTAATTTAAATTTCACAATAAATTCCAGGATAATACATTTTTTTATAACACAAACTAAAACCGCGTTGAGTATATCAAAAAAGTGATATAACATTGCTTTAAACTGAAATCTTCAATTTTGCTTTTTTATTATTTATTATTTGGACTCATTTAGAATACATTATGGTTAAGTTTTTTTTGCAGACCGAATTATGTGTAATTTACTGACCAAATGTAGATTTATCATATCTTATCAAAGAAGCAAAATCATCTGTATTAAAGTGTCAGAATAAGATTAACCAGTATATTACTTTGGAGTCTCTACTATTTAAATTATTTTTCAGATTTTTACTGATCAAAACCATTATCGTTCCAAAATAAAATCCACCAATATGTACTGCTACAATCTATCCTTTACAACTACACCTTTCTGAAACATTTACAATTTTAAAGAAATGATTCTGATGAAAACGATACCCATTTAAAAAACAATTTTAACGCTAAACTTTACGAAAATGACACACCTAATCTCTAGTGACACAATTTTTGGCACAATTTTTTTATCACCGAAGAGTAAGATTATATTTACAAAATATTCAGAATCACAATTAATTCACAATCTGTGATATTTTTTGTGTTGAAAATTGATTCTGCTGTTGTGCTAAGATATTTCATTTCAAAGCCCTTTTAGTAAAAAAACGAAGTTAAGTTATCAGTAATCCCCTCTTTTAGCCGTTCAAACAGATTTTTTTTCAGTCAGTTTGGTATCTATACGAATTTATTTATTTATAAATAAAAGTAATATAACAATCAAAATTTTGTAAGGACCACGCATCTAGCTACACATACCATTTCTTTATTAAAATCATCCTTGATTATTTTATCATCCTTCTTTTCTGCAGCATGAGTATTTATGTCCTGCGCATTTGAAAAAACATTTTTTCCGTTCACATATAAAAAAGGTTCTTAAAATTAAACTAAAAATCAGGTCCTTAGACATACTAATTTTAGGTTGGAGACTTTTAAAATCTGTTTTCTAAAAATTCCAACCTGATACTTGAAATAAAAAGAAACAAATAAAAATAATGTGGGCTAAACACAACATTTCAATAATAAAGATATCAATTTAGAAAATTAGAAGGTTGGAATTCCTAAGTTATTTGATAGGCGATTTTGTTTACAGGTATATGATAAACTTTCTTTACCTTTCTTTACCTTTTCTATTTCTTGTGAAATGAAACGTACTACTGACTTAAAAATGATAGAAAATTGGCATATCTTTTCAACGTTTTATCAAAAAACAACTGAGCAAATAAGCTAGCTTTAATATCTCCCTACATTTGTAAGCTTAACTAAACTTGGTACTGCATTTACTGACTTACAAAGAAATGTGTAGTCGATGTCTTTCTTCATCAGATTCTATAAGAAAGGGTCATTATTCTAGTCTTACCACAGTTGACAAAAAAGATTGGGCATTAACATACCAGGTTCTAGGGTAAGTAACAATATTACACAAGTTAGTAACCAACAAAAACAAAATAGATTACATTTTAACAAAAAATAATTTCGGTTCTAATACTTATGAAATTAATTAATAGACATTTTAAAAAATTTAATATGTGACATTTGACAATTACGAGTTTAAAAGAGACGTGACGTTAATTCTGATTAAAATAAAAATTGTAGTTCTTAAATTCATTGTGGTGAGCGGAATGTCCTAAAAAGGAGGAGAGCGTGGCAGTTGAAATTTGACTGCATATCCTGAATTGATGAATTTGGAGAAGACACTAACTGGTCCTGTCGTGTTTGATTGGTGGTAATTTCGGCACCAAAGTCAAATGTTACCTTAGACATGTTTCGTTTCATATCAAGGCCTGTGCGAGAATAGGATCGTATACTGAATTCGAATTTATGACCACTTTTAGACAATATATGGCGGGCCTCAAAACCTGATTGATCCAATATGTTGACTGATATTGCTCGAATACAATGATTGGTGTAAAAATGACTTAATTCAGCGTCTACGCCAATATTATTTATCATACTTTCAAGGGTATAGACTACCAAAAACCTGTGCATCATACCATGGACCGGAATATTTGTCACTAACAGATGCTTTAGACCGTAGAAAGAAACTTATGTCAGCAAGGGGGTTTGACTGCACTGGTCTTATCTTTGGAGAGTGACGACTCCACTTCTTACCCCAGTCACACAAGATTGTACAGAGTAGGACAGATGAAAAGTTACGGATGAAAGAAATGTCTAGTCCCTGCTGAAAACTGTTCGCAGACCTCTTTTGAGGTGACTCAGCTAGACATTTTGGGTACCTTGGTTCAGGAATATGAGTCGAAACCCTTGTACCCTTTACAGAAGTCCTGTCCTACTCTCTCTGTCTGTCTGTTTGTTTGTTCAATTTTTGTGCCAATTACCTCCTTGGAAAAAGGAAGAATTGTGTTCCTTTATATGAGCATATTCTTTAGAGGAGCAAAACCTCTAGAATTTAAATTTTAAGACTTAACTGGTCGAGTTTATCATTGTGCGTGCACTTTGTAATTTTCATTCTTTATTTAAACGATTTTACTGGGCAATGATCTGTTCAAGCGACCAAAATAAATCCTCCTTATTCTGCTTCATCATTTTCTCGCCTATTTTTGTTAGATCGTCTGCTACTTTATCAACATACGCCCAATCTTTGTTTACTTATAAAGCAAAGTCTGTCGTTTTAAGCTGCCTTAAGTTTTCTCTTCCCCTTCGGCAAAGGTACAGTATCAAGTGAAAGTTTCTCTGCTTTTCTCGTTAAAGATTTTGGCGGGTTCAGATTAAACACGTTACTCCCATACAATTTCTTCATGTTTTCTGGTGATATTGGCATTTTGTGACTTATCTTACTAAGTTCTTTCTTCTTCAAAAAAACGCACATTGTGCACGAAATATTTTGTTCGAAGTTGAAAAGTCCCCAGATTCAGTAATAGAAATTTCTAGTTCCTGCGGACGACTGTTCGCAAACCTCTTTTGAGGTGACTCAGTTAGACATTTTGGGTACCTTGGTTCAGGAATATGAGTTGAAACCCGTGTGCCCTTTACCGAAGTCCTGTCCTACTCTCTCTGTTTGTTTGTGTATTTTTTGTGCCGATTATCTTCTTGGAAAAAGGAAGAATTGTGTTCCTTTATATGAGCATATTCTTTAAAGGAGCAAAACCTCTAGACTTTAAATTTTAAGACTGGTGGAGTTTATCATTGTTTGTGCACATTGTAATTTTCATTGTTTTTTTCGTTGTTCATTCACCAGCCGCTATAAACCAAATCTCAACGATGACGGGGTTGCTTTGCTGTATATTGTCACATCTTTTTTCGTACTTTGATGCAAAACTTCTTCAATACTTCGTTCAGTTCATTGCCTGGAACAGTCTTAATGTCTAAGTTGATCTTTGCGTATTTGAGTTTTTTTTAATTAACAGCTTTTTAATATCACATTTATCAATAAAGCAAAATTTTGCCATCGTATATTAGCACAGCAGTGATCTCACAGCACAACAGAATTTTTATTTATCTGTTATTTTGTTTTCCTGCGTTTCTAACGAACCAAAACAACCGTAAACTGTTCTGAAATTAAAAGATAGTAACAAGCTTTCTTTTCTACTACCAAATGTAGTCAATCAGGCAAATTCTTAGATAACAAGGAACCTTAAAGATTTACTTGAGCCCTTGCCAAGCCGTAAAGTGAATTATAGGTCTCTCTTTTCGATTTTCTGCATGTTAGCAGTAACCTGAAAAGCACCACCTGCTTTAAGCTTTAAAAGGATATTGTGCTGCGAATCTGCTGATTTTTTCACAAGCGCGTAAATCAAAAGTAATTTTCTTGGAGACTGTGCGCTAAGAATATCATAAATTTTATTACATGTTGAACTTAAAACCGCGAAACTTTAGAACAAATTTTAATTTTTAGAGGCATTTTCTGTAGAGGATTATAACCTCTAGTTTGTTTCCGAAGACCTGACAGGTTGAGTTCATCATTGCGATGGCGAACCACCTCCTTGTAAAAGAAGTACAACCTCTAGTTTATTTCCAAAGACCTAACAGGTTGAGTTCATCATTGCGGTGGCTTGCCGCCTCTTTGTAAATTATTTTCTTTCTTTTCTTTTGATGGTAAAAACTTACATGATTACCCAGAATTATAAATATCGAAAATGTCTGACATAATGTGCATAAACCGATCTTTGTCCTTCTTTGTACATCGGCACATGAATTCTCACAAATATGATGCAAAAAAACTTTCCTGACACCAAATGCCCCTCTATGTTTTTGGTATGATCACCAGATCGTTTAGAAATTCAAGTGAATGATTCACTTTTAAATAATGATAGCCTAGTTCATTGAGAATGTCATAGACTTTCCAGCAGTGACGGACAATTGTCGTTCCTGGTAAGATGTATTTTTCTGTGATGGGGATCAAGGTATTGTGATCTCGCTTTTCGACAGGAGTCATAAGTTCCTTCTTGATTCATATTCTCTCCGAAGACCCATTGTCCTTTTACTTTATGACCGCGGTGGTACTTCCTCTTTGCAACTTTTGATTTGTCAATATGCACTATGATGGCTTTTCCACTATTTATCATGATCTCATCCCAAATTCCCTCAAAATGTTTGCCCAGTCCACAATAGTTGCCGATGATAACCCACTTCCTGACATATGTTTACTTGTTCGGCTCCTGTTTATAAAAGAAGATCGGGTTTTTTTAGAAATAGAGTATCGTAAGGCCTGTAAAATTTTAAAACATGTTTTTTTAGGTAGAACCCAAGAGTCATTGAACCTCTTCTTACAACCCGAGGTTTTGACAGGGAATGCCTTCTGTGTAATTCCCATCAAACAACAACACGAGAGACGGAAATTGTAAACAGTGGTTCACACCTTATAGTTCAGTTAAAACGTTTCATCATGTGAAATGGTCATATCTCAAAACAAGTGTCGCCAGTTTCTTGTTTCCCAGACTTCTTAATCCTTCCTGTTACCATCGACGAGGTAAGAAGCTGTAAGCACTTTAAGATCAAAGCGCTTATTAACCACTCCGGTTCTCCTAATAATGACAGAGCTATGACACATTGTGACGTTCGGAAGGAACTTAACAGAAAACTGTCCTACGTCTTTTTCTTCCAGGCAGTTTAAAATAATAGAATATAAAACTAGAAAAATTAAAAAAAATTAAATATAAAAACGTCGCCTAGCAAGGGGTCATCACTGATACTAGTTAATATTTGATTATAGATAAAAGTTTTACAAGAGTTAAAATATTGAAATAATATATATACATTTCTTTCTCTGTGTATTTACAAAGGTAATGTGTTAAAAATATGTTAACAATTTGCAGCAGGTCAGATAGTAAGTTGAGCGTCATCACATGCTAATTCAAAATGGTCTATTACGTCAGTGTATTTTTAATTATTATGTGGGCGGCTACCTCGTATGCACATTAAGGACGATCTTAACACTGAGAATGAAATCTTACAACGAATCCAGGTGAGTACTTTTTCGTATCTGTCGTCACTTTTCTTTGCAATGCGTTCTGCAACGTGTTTTGAGACATAGAGCACTCGAGACCTTCACCACCGTTTGTCGAGAATATCAATGGAGTGAATGTGCCGTGCTCTATGTTCATTACGCGGTCGTTGTAATTGCGTTTCTTTTCTTTTTCATGCTTTCGAAAAATCTGTTTGTTCGATAGATGAATCTGGGATTGCGCGTTCGGATTTATGACGCGTGTGTCAACAAAGGCAGGTCTCCATACTCCGCGTGCTGGTATGTCGGGTCGTGTTTCGTCCCTAGAGATGCCTTTTACGTGTTCTCCCTCTAATGTAATGTAGGCTCGAGTTCAACATCGTTATGATCCTTCCTTAACAAATTTGCTTCAAAATCGCGAAGATTTTAATGACGGATTGTTACGAATCCTCCCTATTTGCAGTTGAAGGCGTGAGTAGCGATGTGGTTTTCACCACCACTTTTGTTGTACCTGAGACTTATCGCGTCTCTAAACTCCCCTTTGTTTAGTACAAAACCATGCTCTTCCAGTGGTATAACACTCAACCAGTTGGAGGCTCCCTTTTCTTGCGTTTGTCAAACAGCTCTGATAGTAAAGTTGGAGAGACTTCTTTCGATCGTACTAACACGTGTTTTCATTATCGATGTTTTGTTGGTGTGAATCTCACGACTGATGGCTGTTACTTCACCGTCATTTGTGATTTCCATCATTGCTGCGAGGGGAGCTGTCAATTTTTTCGTCGGGTCGTGTTCGGTTATGGCCTTCTCAGCGTATATTGGTCTACTCAATCCCCCTAGAGTGATGAGTAGTGAGAAACGTTCACGTTCGCTACCTGTATTACTATTGAAATTACTTACCCAGGAAAGCCTTTCAGGTTTCTATTGGTACTGCTATGAACGAGGGTCCTGCGACGGGGGCCCTAGCGCATTTAAAGCTCTCATTTGAGCTACGAAAGTCGTGCAAGCACAGCAATCGCTCAACTAGACAACCGCCTAAGATATCAATCCTATTCTCATGCTGAACGGTAAGCAGAAAGGATAGATTCACACTTGTATAGTCTCTGGCATGACTCGGCCGGCCGGGGTTTGAACCCAAGACCTCCCGCACTGGAAGCGAACGCTCTACCACAAGGCTACCAGTCGGTAAACGACGTCCTGATTAAAGCTGGGAAAAACTTATCGTTGATTACTTCATCGAGGTTTAACAAATTTTTCCATGCCAGGTATCGTTCTAAGGAAATAATTAAACCGGTGAGTTTCGCCGTGAATAAATGCCGCAAATACTGCTTGTGGTTGAGTTTTCGCGTATTCGGCCAATTTTTCCATTTCGTCACACCACCTTTTTCTTTGTCGTTGGTGTATTTCTTGCGAAACTCATCGCTCCCGATGGCGGCTCCGAGATGTTGTTTACCTTCTGTTGTGACCTGTATGGCTGTGTTGGAGAACAACAGTTTCACTTCGTTTAGTTTGCGGCAGTCTTTTAAAATTAACCAGGACTTTTTTCGTTTACAGTGTAACCGAGTTTTTTCCCGTCCGATATGATTGTATCCCACCAAGTTTTTAAATCAGTTATGCTTCCAGCACCTGTGGCATCATCTGCTAGGCGAACTTGTTTAACTTTGGGCGATGACAATGTCAATATGTTTTGTAGGGGTGAAGCTCCTAGCGCGTAGAATTGCATGGCTAAATTATGCCCTTGGGTCGTACCTTCTTTTGAGAGAAGTTCCTTGCCTCCTGATATTATTAATCGCGTCGACTCTCTACGCATTTTCAGCATCAACTAGAATAACCGTCTCGGTGTCATCGTCGTGGAATATCTCTTTCATGGCGTGGATTGCTGCCTCGGCACCCCCTTTTAGCCCTGTTGCCTCTTGTAAGAGACCTGCCGTGTTTTGAATATCGTCTTTCAAAGTCCATCCAATTGTTTTTCCGAGAATTCGTCTCAACACTTCGCCAACCACGATTGGTCGAACATCGGGGTTTTTGTTTAGTGGGATTAATCGGCAGTCGTAAATGACTCGATAGATTTCGGATCTACTACCTCAGATTCAACCTTTCTTGCTAGCAAAGCAATTTGTGTTCGTAAGTCCTTGCTTTCTTTTTCGTACTTATTGCTCAGCAGAGTGTGTCTGTATTGATCGGCACCAAGCTGAGACGTACCTCCCGGTCCTTTCGTTAGACGTGCGGCTTTTCCAACCATATTTTCGTCGATATTGTCGAAATAGAATGGTAGTTGTCTGTCAATTGGTCCTTAGAGTAAACCATTTTCCTTGATTGGTTTTAAGTTCTTTTAGAACATTATGGTCTAGTTCAAGGACACCCTGTTCACTCTCTGACGATAAAAATTTAAGCGCGGCGTGGATTTTACCCTGGAACACAAGTCTCACAAACACTCTCGCAGTATCTTCTGAAAATCGACTTTTCGACAATGACAATTTTTTCTGTATTAAACGTCCTTCTCGCAACAAGTCAAGTTTGTTACCACTTCTCCAGGTTGTAAGCCGTGCCTCAAGTTTGATAATGTACTCTTTTGTTTTGCTGTGTCGAGATGGTTTTTGAAGTAACAAGCAAGGTAGTACCATGTATACTTTTATTGCTATACCATGATATTTAGTGTCATTGTTAAAAAGTTCAAGCCAGCAAGTCAATTCTGAAATAAATGACTTTGCTGCTTTGCCAGTAGGAAGTTTGAACAGATTTTTTGTCCACGTTGTTATTTCATCGTAAGCTTTAAGAACGAAAGACGTAAAGGTGTCGTCCACGTCGATCGTGGCACTTTTGTAAGGCTGAAGATTGGCTGTTGTAGGAGTTTCAGGATAATTTGCAACCTCCGTGGTATCTACCACTTATTCTGACACATCCGAGGTTGGTAATGATGTGGGTATCTTCGGTAAAATTCGTGGTATTTTCGTGACTTTGTTTATTGATTTTGTTACTTGGTTCGGAGGAGTGCAAACTGGTAGATGTTTGCATTTAAGGATGTGCCGTTGAATCCCACTTGCTGTTCTAAGTTCGTGATTGCAATATGGACACGAATGTGTTGATAAGACTTTGATGTTTAGCATAATAACTGAATAGTGTAAACCAGCCCTAAATAGTAATTTTATTTCCCAATCTTCTGCGCAAGCAGAGTATGAGAGCGAAGCTCGATAACCCAAAATCCTCAGCAGTTCATTTCCCAAATCTTACTGAAGGTGAAGGACGTGTGCGATTTGTTGGTGTTTGCGATTGGTAAACTTCAGCTATGCTAATCCGTTTTTAATTCTTTTTCTATAGCTAGCTATATTTTATTATTTTTCCATAAGTAGTAGAGAATTATATTTATTCCTTCTCTTATATAATTTTATTTATTTACTTACTGCTATAGATCTAAAATTTATGGTGAGCTGCAATCAAAATGGCAGACACCTCAGCTCCAAAAGAAGGTGGTGAACCCATAGTGTTAGAAACTCCAATGGATTTTTTAACTAAGCTCCTTCCAGCCATGCAACAACAGCAGCTGGGAGCAATCACAGCCCTAGGAGAAAAATTTTCTACTTCCTTGAACAGCCTCCGAGCCGATGTTTTAAACAATGATAATAACTTCCATGTGGACCGCAGTGGAGACAATTCTCCTGGTCTAAGTCATGGTGCAGATAAACAAAATGAAGCAAATGCTTCCATATCTGCAGATCACCCTAGAGGAAGGAAAAGATCCAGGTCTTCATCAGCAGAAACTTGCCTCAGTCATGTAGAATCTAGTTCTTCTACTAGGAGGCCTAGTAAAAAAGATGTTGATGCCATAAGTACATCAGCATCCAACCAATTGTATGATGGTTTAATGAATGAAATGCTGGGGCAAGAAGACAACCAGTTAGAGGACCCAGACCAAGATGTCTGGTCTGACCTCATCAAAGAGTATAACGATGAGGACTCCTTTGGCACAGAAGTAGCTCCACCTTTAGCATCTATGGCTAAACTCATGTGGTCGAAGAAACTTACCAATGAAAAATTGAAAGGCAGACTAGAAAAAGTCCAAATTCCCACGAATTGCCGTTTTTTGTCTGTAAAGAGCTGCAATAAACCTATATGGGCCAAGGCAGACAGCAAAAGATCAAATGATCTGGTATTGCAGAAACTGCAAACCACTGTTTCGAAAAGCCAAGTGCATATCTTACAATTGGCAGACCAAATTATTAAGGCACCCAAACAAGGAAACCTTATTGTAATAGAACCATCCATTTTATTAAATTTGGCTAAAGATGCTCTTTGTCTAATCGGTAACGCCAACCAGCAGCTAAATCAGTATCGAAGAGTCGGATTAATCGGTGCAATGCCTCACCTAAAAGGATTGGCAAAGGATGTGTCTGAAGAAGACTTGTTGCTGTTTGGAGATGATTTGGACAAAAGAATCCAATCATTGCAAGATGAGGAGAAAACTAGTAAAGTGCTCTCACGACCATCTACACCATATTCAAAAAATAATTTTAAAAAGTACAAACAGCCATCCTCCAGTTATTCCTCCTCTGCAAAGTATAACCAGTCAAAAAACGAGAAGACCTTCTCAAAAGATCGAAACCACTCCCTGAGAAGGTACACTCAAACCCTGAAGTACAAAGGGTACAAAGGGAGAAAACAATGGTAGGTAAAGACCTTGTTGTTGCTGACCTTGAGTTAGCAGTTAGGCGTTATCAAGCTTGTAATACTCACAAATTTTTGGAAGTTTGGAGGACTATCACTTCAAACCAGTATATTCTAGACATAATTGAGCATGGGGTTAAAATTGAATTTATTAGTGTCCCAGTGTCATCTTACCACCCAGTGAAGTTTTCACAAAAAGATTGTATAACTATAAGTAAGGAAATTCAACAACTTTTACAAAAGAAGGCAATCCAGCAGGTACAAGCAACAAATAACTGTTTTCTTTCAGGTATATTTATTGTCCCTAAAAAAGATGGTAGCTCAAGAATGATTATCAACCTTAAACAGTTAAATAGATCTGTCAGATATCGCCATTTTAAAATGGAAACACTGCAAGATGTTTTATGTCTTATCAAACCAGGTGTTTGGATGGGAAGTATTGACTTAAAGGACGCATACCACAGCATCCCTTTTCATATTGACTTCCAAAAGTTCTTAGCTTTTTCTTGGGATGGACAGTTTTACCAATTTCTAGCTTTACCCTTTGGATTTGGTCCAGCTGTTAGGATCTTCACCAAAGTTCTTAAAGCACCCTTTAAAGTACTAAGAGGGGCAGGTCATGTTTCTGTTGTATATATAGATGATTCTTATTTGCAGGGTGACACTTATGAATCATGCCAAAGAAACATTACGGCAACTGTCTCACTTTTGAGCAGCTTAGGATTTACTGTACATCCAAACAAGTCAATTCTTGTGCCTACCCAATGTATGGTGTTTTTAGGGTTTGTGTTAAACTCTGCTCAGATGACAATAGCCTTAAGCGAGGAAAGGGTCATAAAATTAAAGTGTCTATGTAAGGACTTGCTGTACATGCATCACCCCACAGTTAGGTTTGTTTCCAGGGTTATTGGAACATTAGTTTCTGCCTTTGATGCCGTGAAGTATGGCAAGTTACATTACAGGTCCTTGGAGACAGATAAGAATCTAGCACTCAAACTAGGCCATGGAAATTTTGATTCAAAGGTTTTTATTTCAGAGTTTTCTATTAAGGATTTACAGTGGTGGCTCAACATGGCTCAGTTTACCAGACCTATACAATTGCCTAAAATTGATCTTATTTTATCCTCTGATGCTAGTCTTCAAGGATGGGGTGGCACTGACGGAAACCCTCAAATAGGGGGGCGTTGGTCTGAAGGAGAATTACCTGAGCATATCAATACTTTAGAGTTGTTGGCTGCATTTTTTACACTCAAAGCCTTCTTGAAAATAAGACATTTTAGACATGTTCAGTTAAGATTGGATAACACCACAGCTGTGGCCTACATTAGAAAGATGGGGGGCCTTCACTCCATTGCTTGTAATAAATTGGCTGTTGAAATATGGGAATTTGCTAGAACATGTGATGTTTGGTTATCAGCTTGTCATATACCTGGTGTATTAAATACTATAGCTGATTATAAATCAAGACAATTTCAGGATAACATTGAATGGTCCTTGAATGTAAAACAATTTAACATAATTTCCGACATTTTTTGGAAATTTGATATTGACCTTTTTGCATCCAGACTCAATGCAAAATGTGAGGATTATTTTTCTTTAAGACCTGATCCAGATGCTAAAGCTGTAAATGCCTTCGCTCAGACCTGGTCGAATTTAAACTTCTATGCCTTCCCACCATTTAATTTGATTGGAAAAGTTCTTGCAAAGATAAATATAGATCAAGCCACAGGCATTCTTGTAGTACCTTTCTGGTCTTCGCAGCCTTGGTTTCCTCAAGCAACTAATATGTTATACAGGACACCTGTGTTATTTCCTCCTTCATCTAGATTATTGTTTCGACCGGGAACAAAAAGACAACATCCTCTACACCAAACCTTGTCGCTGCTCATGCTGCCTGTCTCCGGGAATCGTTACAAGGTAAAGAGCTTCCATCAGACACTGTCGATATCATTGCAGCATCATGGAGAGAAGGTACCCAGAAACAATACTCGGGTCCAATCAGACGATGGATACAATATTGCACTGGGAGGTCGATTGATCCCTATCATCCAAATGTGAAAGATGTGTTAATACACCTTACTGAATTATTCAAAGGTGGGTCTGGATATAGTGTTTTATGTACAACTAGAAGTGCTATTGCTTCAGTTGTTTCAATCAGTGGTTACAGTTCTCTTTCAGAGCATCCATTGATAAGCCGTTTTATAAAAGGAGTTTTTAATATAAGACCAAGTACCCCCAAATACTCTTTAATATGGGATACAAATGTTCTTTTGACTTATTTAAAGTCTCTTAGTCCTAACAAAGATTTATCCTTTAAGGATATTAACATCAAGCTGGCTTGTCTCCTTACTATTTTAGCAGGTCAAAGAGTTCACAGTGTCCATAATATATCTGTTCCGTATATAGATTTGACAGACGATGTGATGCTATGTCACTTACCTGGCTTGCTTAAAACAACACGGCCTAAAAAGACTGATAGGACCTTGATGTACAGGGCATTCCCTTCTGACCCAGATTTATGCCCACTCCAATGTACCAAAGCCTACCTGTCAAAAAGAGAACAATTGATATCTAAGGAAATTGCTCCGCTTTTTGTAACTTTTGGGAAACCTCATCATGCTGCCTCTAAGGATACACTATCAAGATGGATAAAATCAGCTATGACCTCAGCCGGTATTGATACCAGTGTTTTTTCCCCAGGCAGCTGTCGTTCAGCCTCTGGGAGTAAAGCAAAAATTACCGGGGTACCTCTAGATGTCATTTTAAAGTATGGCACTTGGAGTAGGGATTCTACCTTTTATCGTTATTATTGTAGAGATGTTATTGGTAGTGTGACAAGTCTTCATGATCTTGGTGCCTCGCTCTTGGACTCAGTTATGGAAGCGACAAGTCATGAATCTTAGTTTGCGTTCTTTTTAACATTTACATACTGATTGTAACATTATATTGTTAAAAGAAGTTTGCTCAGTTATTCAAATTTTCTTTATCTTATCCTTCTCACCCTTTGTTTTGTTTTCACCACATCCGCTGGCCGCGTTTATGCTTTGAAGTCTCATACTCTGCTTGCGCAGAAGATTGGGAAATAAAATTGAAGGATTAATCGAGTACTTACGTATGATGATTGATCCAGATTTTATTTTCCAAATCTTCTGCGTAAGCATGAGGGTGCCCTGCCCTCCCTGCCCTATGCCTTTTTGGCTTTAGCAGGTACACTCGGCCAGCGAGTCACGTTCTGTCTTCAAAGTAGGATTTGGGGTTATCGAGCTTCGCTCTCACCCTCATGCTTACGCAGAAGATTTGGAAAATAAAATCTGGATCAATCATCATACGTAAGTACTCGATTAATCCTTCAATTATTTGTTAACGAGAGTAATCAAAGTCAATGAGTTACAACAAACTTGTTGAATGTTTGCACGGCATGGTTTCTATTGTCGGCATATAATAGATATTTATAATACTTGTGTGTAACGATTTTTTGATTATTTGAGCAAAATAAATCCAAAACAACAAACTTTGAGATTTCACTAGATTTTCAACAGTCGGTTTTCAACCGCAGCAGATGAGTAAAATAATCTTCTATTAATAACCTGTTTCAAATAGCAGTTAATATCCGAGCTCAATCAAGTTTAAGAAGGTTTTATAAACAATATAACAACAAATAAATCAGACACGTGCCAATAGATCAAGCTAGATCAGGGGGTATTTGTGTAAGTGTCTGTGGGTATAGACAATAAACAGTACAAAACTGACTTTTATTGATTTAAATTACGAAACACAACCATTCTTCATTACATTTAGTGTAACCTTTTGTGCGTATGGACATATTTAATACACTCAAAGAGCTACTTTTTTATTTCAATTTTAAAGTCTTTCACAGCTGTTTTTTTTTCTTTTTGACACTTTGGATTGCCATACTGTGGTAGAAGGCATATGCAATATGTATACTTAAATAATGGACTTTTGCGAATTTTTGTTTTACTGTTTAATTTTTACATTGTATATAATGCTTTTTTTGAACAGGATGGTACGTAATAGACCGAAATACCTGATCTTAGTTGATTTTTAGTTTACAGGTTGTAGTTTGTGAATGTTCCAGGTAAAATTTTTTTGCAATACAATGATATACTGAAAAAACTGACTTTTGTTGTTTTTAATGTTACTGAAACATTTTTTTTACAATTCATGTTAATTTGGTGACGAAGAACCATACACAAATGAAGAATTAGAGTTTACATCTTGCAAGCTGTGTTTTTCTACATTTGGTATAAATTCTTACCGGGGAGGGCTGTGTGCCTTTAAATTTGATGAGTTCCAAATTGTGTTTTTTAAATTTTGTGTAAGATTTTATGGGTAAGGACAACATGCATAATGTGAAAAGAACAGATTTTTTAAAATTAGAATACAACCGTTCTTTTTTACATTTCGTGTAAGCTTTTGTGAGACTGTTATGACCGTTGTTGCAAACTGTTTTACTTTGACGTTGTAGATTAAAATATTGTTTGATAGGGACTATGCAATAAACAAACCCGTATTATATACAGATTTGTGTTTCAGAATCAGCGTTTTTGTATGGGACATAATGAAATATGTTACAATTTTTTCCAAATAATTTTTGCATTTTAAGAGCAACTAACTTTAGTAGATTTTATCCTTCAAATGTTACATACATAGTCCAGTTGTTAGACACCTTCAATTTTAATGGCCATTTATTTATTAATGCAGATTTTAATATTCGCACTCCTGTGTTGTTGTTGTTTTTTGATACACGTTTATATCTGTCACATGAATTGATTGAGACATGCAGCTATAATTAGATTAGAACGTTTTAGTACTTGCTAAATACTTCAAGTGACGCAAAATATAAATTAAACTAAGTAGGCATGTAATTGATATTTTGTATTTTAATCTTAGCCAATGCCTAAAGTCGTTCCACTCAAACGAACGAAAATTACACTCGACCATGGCTTAATTGATGGCGACTCATTCAATTTTATATCAAAACAATAACACATATTTGATATAAAATAATTGACAGTGAGTATGTACGTAGGACTTCATGACATATAAATACGATAAACAAAATTATTTTTAAGTATTCTTCTAAAATTTCTTTTCTATTTGCCTACAAACTCTTTATTTACTGGGACTGTCTTTGAAACGTTTCGAGGAATTGTCCCAAGACACTGAAATCTGCTAACTTATTCTACAAATGTTATCTAAATTCCTTATCATTTATCTGCGAATATTGGTGATGCATTTTCATCTTTTAACAATTGCTCGTGTTGAGTAGTGTTTGTTGTTGCTGCATCAAATATGTAATTAAATTTTTGTTTTATAAAATGTTTTTAGCTATTTTTTTTCCTGCTTGAATGTTCATTTCTTAGTGGATTTGTTGACATTACGTGGGTATAAATTAATCTCATTGGATAAATTTCAATCGATCGACAAAAAAGTAGAAAGTAATCCTATTTTTGAATTCGATCGAATTCCACGGGCAGGTCGACGTGGATCGACGAAGATTATGCAATTTTATATATATAGTAACATCGATGCGGTCGACGTCGATCGATTCGACCACATTCGTTTGAGTGGAAACCAGCCATAAGTCTGAAATAATCCAATCCTAATTCCTACGCCTAATTAAACCGACCAGCTTGTTAAATTAGAATTACATTCTTCAGATCACGCTGTCAAACTTGCAGGCTTCTTTCTAAAAATCTACAGGATTTCTCAATCATGAGTATACTGCGAGATTATGATGAATATTGCAAGACATATGACAATTTCAGATTTGCTGATGGAGCAAATGTGATGTCATACATGATAAAAGGAATGCTAAAGAAGGATCCTTTAAAGGTGAAAATAACTTCTCTTTTCATAAAAATGAGTAGCTGTGAACGTATATAAACTTTTGAAATTAAAACAAAATTGTTTTTAATCTCTCTAAATCCGTTATGTTCGCATGAACAGAAATGTTTTAAGTTGTTAAAACTAAACGTATAATTGTTGAATTGTTAAAAGAATTTATCTTCCAGAAGAATTCATATTTATTTTGTTAGCCACGATGTGAGAATTTCTGTCTCGTTACGCTTTATTTTACTGCTGTTTCATCGATGCAGGTAGCACCACAGGATTCTGCCGAGCTTGTTTAATAATACACTCAGACATGTCAGTGTACTTTATTGGTTTTGTCTTTTAAACATAAATTATCCTTTTAAAATGAATGACATGAATTTTTTCCAACTTTCAAACCCAAACAAACGACCCATTAGGTCGTTTGTTTTGGTTTGAAAGTTGCGTTATGCGTTAGCTAAAATGATATGACTAAAACATTTTAGTACTAAGCCCTAAAAACATTTTGTGTCGTCAATGGAAACCGAGCATTAATACAATTTAAAACTTTTACCTTTTTAAAGTGTCTAAAACACAACCTTTGTATATGTCAGATACTCCTAGATATATAAGTGCAAAGTAAGTAATATTTTATTGCAAACTTCAGCCGGTCGTTTTCATGCACAATCTAAAGTACAATAAGGCTTCCCACGTTATAATTATGCATCATTGATTCTCTAAAGAAAATTTATGACATTTATTTGATTTATCACATCTTGCCTCACATTACTAAAACGACTAATTAATCACATGAACGTCAAAGCGGTTTAACTAAAATTTATTTTGTCGCAGTATCCGCCATTTGATAAATTCCCCGGGTATAAGCCAGTTTACCCTTCCACTGAGTTGTGGGTATTTTCGCCGTATAATTGCACACAAAAAAAGGCAACCCGGTAGGTGACCCGTTTGCTGTGCCTGCTGGGCTTCATTTAACCACTCATGCGGAAAGTTTGTATGTATATTATAACATCTTTAAATATGTATCTGCCTGCTCATCCCCCGTTGGAATTTTTAAAATAAAATTATGCAATAACCTTGACCATACACTTTAAGGCGTGTATGTAACAATCTGTATGTCCTAAATGTTGCTACGATAAAGGATCGACTGAAATCTCAACTCACGCACTTTGTGAGATTTAAACTCACGCCCTCTAAACTACCGCGTGATTGCTGCACCAACTGCGCCGTCGATTTAATGATTTATTTTTTTAAGTACACAGGCTACGATTAATTCGATTAACAACTTTCAGGACAATATCCAACTATGGAGCAGGAAATATCATGCTAGGTTTTTTGATGCAATAACCGTTTTCGTACAAACATTGCAGTTTGTAGTCGCAATATAAAAGCCACTGCGCTAGCGAATCATGTACTTCTTTCTGTTAAGACATACATCATAATTCATTGTCCTTTGTCACTTTCTGCTTTAGATCCAAGCCAGTGGTTGTGGGATTTATTTGTGCGATTTATTTTTTTTATTAGATACTTTTAGCGGTATGCATAAGTACCTAATCCAATTTACATTTTTGTTATAAAACTAAAGCAAATTAATTTTTTTGCGTAGTGCGTAACTTATTAGTGCGAATCTTTTTTTTAAATACTGTTTAAAGCATCCCATGAAAACCCCAATATCGCTATTATTAGTATATTAGTAATATTAGTAAACTCCAATATTAGTAAACTCTGCACTTCCTAGCAATGTTGCCGACTAGCACTAATTAATTCCGCCCGAATCTGAAAATATTGAGCGTTAAAACGCAGTATTTTCATGCGCACTTTTTTTATTATCGCACTTTTTATACCCTTAAGGTGGGCCAGTAAGTCTCTGAGTATAACGTGCAACTGAATAATGTTGCATGTATGTATTTATGCCCTGTTGGTATAATGGCTATAACATGCAAATGATAGATTCGGGAAACGTGCAAATGATAGATCCGGGTTTGAATCCTGGAGGAAAAACATCTATCATATACCTAAATTAAGTATTGTGCGACGTCAAATGTTACGGAGGGCGGGACTGTTAACCCAGAACGGCTAGATCCTGGCACTTGCTGTCGCCGTTTCTGTTTTGGTTTCGTAAGGTCCCTACTATGGTCATAAGTCATTTTTCACGCATTAGCAACAAGTTTATACTAATTATTTATTTATTGCACCATGTTACATTTATTTCTCCTTTAGATCCATATGTTGGAAGCCGGATGTGGGACAGGAAATTACAGTCTTGCTTTTTTACAAAATGGAATTGGGAAATTGACCTTATTGGATGCAAGTAATGGAATGCTTGCAAAAGCCAAATCAAAACTTTCCAACTATGAAGAGAGAGTAGTGGAGATAAAAGAACACCCTCTGCCTGAAATTCCATTTGCTGATGGAACATTTGATGCTTGTACCTTCATAGAAGTTTTGCATCATCTGGACACTGTCAAAAATGAGGAGGAAGTTTCGAAACACAATAATTTGAAAAAGGCTCTCGTGGAGGCACACCGAGTGTTAAAGCCAGGTGGTGTTCTATTGATTGACACCTGTTTCCGAGAAAACCTGAATGGCTTTTGTACGGGTTTGGCCCCTAAGACAAATGCGTACTTGGAACGATTGTTCATAGATGAAGAAATACTGATAAGTTTTTTGAAGGAGAATGGATTTACCAATATGTCGTGTATCAGTAGACCTGGCTGCATACTCTACAAAGATAATTTTAAAATAGAAAATATTTTAGATCCAGTGTGGCGTGGTTGCGATTCTTCGTGGCAAATCTTAGAAGAAAACGGAGAGTTAGATTCGGTGTTGAAATTAGTTCAGAAACATAAAGATAAAGGAACGTTGGAGCAATTAGAGCGTCAGTTTAAAAAAGTTAATGACAAAGTTGGCGACCACACAATGTTATTTGCTCAGAAATTGTAGTGAATTTTTTTTTGTACCACTCTAAAGCGCTAAACAATTTTTCACTTATTTTACCCTGGCTGTTTTGATTCCTGCCCCAACCCCGCTTTAAATGTATATTCTCGAGATATGGGACAATCAATTTCGACTATAACTATGGCAACTGATATCAGGTGCCGCGTGGCACCTTATTCGAGGTGGATTTTTATATTGCAATAGAACCTGAAAAAGGAACCTTTTTTTTCAACCTACAAACCAGACTCAATATGTAAAAAGAGAGATTTAAAATGAGTACCAGTATTATATCCTCGTTAGTCAATGGCACAAAAGGCAGCTAATTAAAATTATAATTTGAGCGTAACAGGCTATCCCTTTTCAATAAACAGAGAATATTTCATAATATGCTAAGTCTACATAAATACCGCTTTCACTATGCAATGTCATAGTCGAAATTGATTGTCCCATATCTCGCGTATTATCTGTGATTGTGATTAGTCTTTTAGTCACATAAGTCTTCTACAAAAGGAAAATAAACAATTATATCTTGAGTGCTTTATTATTCATTTCTCACGGCTTTATAAGCTTTTGTAAACAAAGTTTTCTTATTGACCGTCCACTAATGCTTCATGGGGAGTGTTTTCTTTCCTTCTGCGAGATGAAATAGAGTAAATTATTACACGGTCCAACCCTACGCTATTAATAGTGGGGGAGAACTGAAAACTAAAAATTAATCTCATTATTCGTGTAAATTATGCATCAATATAGAGTATTGTTGAATAACCACAATTTAAACGTGAAGTGTAAACAGAACCATGTTTTCAAAGTTTTATCTCAATGAATATTAACATGTGGACAGTTACGATGAAAGCGAAGATCCGTCGGACGCAAGCGAGAATCTAGCCAATTTTTTTACTATGTCAAAAGCGATAAATATATATAAAAAACAATGCAGTAACCCTTTTTTAGCTGTCCAAATAGCTGAATTATTTACTCAGTGTTTTATTTATACCATTTTTTTTTACAATTTCCTGAAAATATAGGCCTTAATACATAATAAAATGATTTTAACTTAACACTAAAATTGCTGCGTCAGCAGAACTTTCTATTTAAAAATGTATCATAAACTAGAAAAAAATCGGCTTCTGCAGGCTCCAACTTTTTACAATCTCGTTATTTTTCATCAGCTTCTGATTTTAAATGAGCCTTGGGTTGACCTTGTTAAAACAGTGTGCGGATTTTTTTTGTTCATTCTTCTTTTTTTTTAACTATAGCCTTTTGTTTTTTTCAAAAGATTCTTTGTTAACATCCCCTGCTGCATCGAACATTGTTAAAAGAAAAATATTACGAGTCTTTACTCGTAATATATTTTTTTTTCGCAAGATTTCCGCACACCGTATCATGGCTGCATGATTCACCAAGTATATCTGAAAATTTTAAAGTAAAACGAAAATGCTATCGAAAGTTAAAGCTCGTGCAGTGTAGCATAATAAAGATCGTCTTATTTTTCTACATAATGCACCATCTTTGTTGTTATTAACGTTTCTCTTTAATAATTACGTCATTTCTTTCTGTACAATTTCGCAAGCGCGTAGACTTAAACTATGTTCATGTTCGGCAGAACTAATTAATTATTTATGAATTTTGTTTTAAAGAGGAATTGTTGAGGCTGAATATTTTTGGTGAAAGATAATAGTATTTTAGCCATAAAATTGTGACAAGTGTGTTATATCAGAAAAAATGAATATATAGTCTGTAAAAAATCTTACCTAACTAATCATGTAAAAAAATTCCGATTTTTAAAAGGATTACTGCCACCTTAAAGGTTAATTTTTATTTAACTGTTAGAAATACATCTTTCTCCTAAAAAATAATCTTGAACATTTTGATCGGCAGAGTTGAGTTTCTTCAGCATCTTTCTCGTTACAATACTTAAATAGAATAAACTACCGTGCCTGATTACAACGTTTTGTTTTTATTTAATATAGGCGCACAGAATAAAGACGCGGCTGCGTTTTTTTAAGCGCAGCCGCGTGTTTTACCAAATAAGGAGAAACACATGACTTAGCTATTATTGAAACAAAGGAGATTAACAAAAACAACTAACCTTAAAACTATTGTGCAGCCATCCTTGTTTGTTTTTACATGGGCGGGAAGATAGTACTCTGCAGGTTAATTTCTTTGGATTAAACAAAAATCAACTTGATTTTGTGGCACGGCGAAAATGGTAACATAGAATTAGATTAAATCTTCCCTAGCGATTTGGCATATATTTTATGTATCCCATCAAAATTTTATCATTCGAAAACCAACTTCACGCGCTCTCGCAAGCTGCTGCAAGACATGTTGAGAACGGAAGGATCCTTCCGAACAGGGGACCGATATTTATACTAAACGCCTATAATCTTTATCAATACCTAGAACCAACCTTGACAGGGTTTGAGTTCTATAAGGTCTAATTTCACGGTCAAATCCTTACGAAAGAATATACCGTAGTTATGTCTAGAAACAACCTTGACAGGGTTTGTGGGCTATAACGTATAGCGTTACAGTCAAACCCTTACGGAAGAACATATTATAGTAATACCTAGAAACAACCTTGACAGGGTTTGTGTGCTATAAAATATAATCTTACGGTCAAACTCTTACGGAGAAACATTCCATTATTATACCATACCTTGACAGGGTTTGTGTGTTATGAAGTATATGGTTACAGTCTGAAATAAAATAGGTTAGGTTAGGATAGGGTTGACATAGTCTAAATCTGCGCCTACAAAGAATACGACGAACGTTTGACGTCATGCTACTGGGTCACGATCATAAATTTCATTCAAGAATGTTTAAAAGAATATGTGTGTGCAAACTTTGTCACAATTTCATCACTATAAAAGAAATCTGTAGCTTTCCATTTCTTTTATCAAATAACTTCGGCAGTTGACATCGCTTTTAAAAAAACATTTGATTTGATTTCTATGGTATGCTATGCTTATAAATACTAAAATTTATCGTCTCTGAAGTGTGAAAGTATCACCCTCATTATAAGTATGCTTGAAAGGTGTGATATATAAAAAATTATTCAAAACACTTTCACTTCAAAACAAACATCTAGCTTACCTGTATATAACTTATGTTGCTATCTGTAGCCATTCAGCTTCTTAGTGGTCTTTGCTAGGAATTTTGATGTAACTTATTTGACTAGACCTTTTGAGTTTAAATCATAGAAGATTCAACAAGCTACAAAACCTTTTAAGAAAGTATATATGCACCCGATATTTAGGAATAGTTGGACACTTTTTTATGCAAAAATAGTTAATTTTTCACATGTTGCGTAACTACATAAACTTACATCAGATGCATGCAATAAGATTTTTTATCTTATTGCATGCATCTGATGTAAGATTTTTATTCCACCTGTGGTAAGAGCTGGTGTTTAACAAAGGTTTAAAATTTTTAAAGGGAGTACTGCATGGTAAAACTGTTTATGCTTGAGAACTATATGGGGTATACCTTTTGTCAAAAAAAATTTTTTATTTATTTTTTTATTTATCAGAATATTTATACAGGATATGTACATTTCAGTTTTAAAAAACTGCTATAAATATGTTTCCTGTTTAAAATATAAAAGTAATGATTTTAAAAAAAAAATTATATATAAAATATGCTCCAAAATTACCATAGAAAGTAGAAAACTATTCAAAAGAAAAATCTTTATATAATAGACAGAGAAGATTACAAACATACCCAAACAGACTATATCCAAACAAATGTGAGAGAGAAAGGTAAATTTACTAAGTATATATTTAAAATATAAAATATAATAAAAATAGAAAACTGTAAATGATAAGTCTGCGAACATGTTATATAATATACAGTATACTCTCGATAAGTGAGGCACCGGATAACTAGGATGCCCGCTATGTAGTACACTTTATCTCGGTCCCTTGAACTTGATTACCCTATTCAAGCAAAAAAACTTCGCATAACTGGGACCACGGATAACTAGGACGCCGGCTATGTGGTACAATGACTTCATATTTTTTTCTTGAAACAGAAGACATTGCATTGATTTTAATCAAAAACTTGTCAACAAATCTATTCTACACATTGGTTGTTTCTTCACGTGTGCAGTCATGCCTCAGCTAGGTCAAAAAAGGAAGCTGAAATCTACACCGATAACCAAAAAGTATGTTATACTCAAGGAAATTGATAAAGGCAAAAGTCTTACATCTGTTGCTTTTAAACATGGAATATCCAAACAAACTGTTTCAAACTGGGTTAAACAGAAGAAAAAGATTTATGAAGCTGTTGATTCGAATTCGTCAACAAAGAAGAGGCATAGATTTAAACCGTCAACATACGAACACCTTGATGACGCTTGCTACAAATGGCTGGTAAATGCAAGGGCTCACAACATTCCTGTGTCTGCCTCGGTTTTGAAAACCAAAGCTATTTGTTTTGCGAAAGAGCTAGGATTGACCGACTTTAGTGCATCGGATGGCTGGCTTGATCGCTGGAAGGAAAGAAAAAACGTGTCCTTCAAAACAATATCAGGTACTTTTAACTATATTTCTTAAGTTCTTTTCTCGCTGCCCTTTAAACATTAAGATACATGGGACTTTCATGCCTTTCGTGTCTCCTTGGTTGACTGCTTTTCCAGTAACGCGAACTGTACATCCATGATGTTCATTGGCTTGTAAAAAATAAAAAAATGTTTTTGCGAATCTTCCACTTTTGCCTTTCATTAAGTGACCAACTATCGCATTTTTCTCTCCGTGAACAGCAACAGCATAGCTGTCCTTTTTGTTTCCTGGTTCCATGTGGGCATGTAACACATCATTTTCCTTTGGTGTCCAAATCACTCTGTATTCGTGAAAACCCATCACAAATGATTTCATTTCCATTTCTACTCCACAAATGATCCGACGATCCGTTTCGCGCGCTGAATGATACCATCCGTCAACTGAGCAGATTGGATGAAAATTTCAAAGATTTATCTGCTAAAGATGTCGCCTCTTTCGATGACGCAGTTTCTGTAACTCAAGGTTTCATGTCCGATGAAGAGATCTTGTCAGATATTCTGGGAAATGAGATCGAGGAAATGCAAGACGAGGAGGATAATGGTCAAGATGGAGCTAGCCCTTTGGAGAAACCAACCACATCTCAATTACACGATGCCGTTGATACCTTGATGAACTACTCCATGATGATTGACACGACCGAACTGAAAGCACTTACGATCAAAGTTTCTAGAATTGTCGAAAATGAAGTAATAGCTGGTTCCAGGCAAAGCAAATTGACAGAATTTTTTTCCGTTTAATGTAGTGTAATCTTATGTTATATTGAATGGAATAGAAAAGTAAATGCAATTATCACCATTTCTTATTTATGAATTTAGCCTCAAAGTCCTCTTGTTCGCTAAGTTTTACAAAAAATCTCTCGATAACTAGGACAAATTAAGCCTTTTGTTTTATCCACAATTATAATCAGAGGACTGTATAATAAGAATACGAGTTTTCGGGGGTATCAACCAAAGAGAACAACCTCGTTCAACAAGAAGTAAAATCTAATTAAGCTCTTCAAAAATATAAACAGAAAAATATATACAAAAGTGAGCGCACGTGTAAAGGTCACGTGTTCAAGTCACATGATCAATTCAACATTCCCCCAGTTGACGGAGGTCAAAACTTGTCATCTCAAATGTTTACAATCTCAAGATCCTTTTCATCAACAAATGTTATCTTTGATTCAGCTAACTGATCGTTTTGTGTAACTGATTGTTCATCAATAAATTGTATTGCTGGTTCTGTTGATTCATCGTTTGGAATAATACACTGTTCAAACGGTATCAATTTATTGATCGGTCGCCGTAAATTTGATCGTCTGTCTTGATCAGTTTTGCATTGTACTATCGCTGCACGTATTTTTCCATCTTTTCCCTTCAACGTTTCTTTTATTCGACCAATTCGCCATTGTGATCGTGGCATTCTATCATCAGCAACAACAACTACGTCGTCAACGTTTGGAATTAAACATTTATTGAAACGACTATTCTTCAATTTGTGGAATTCTCGTAATTCTGTGACGTATTCGTCACGCCATCTATTCCAAAAGTGTGTCAGTAATCGGTTTACGTTTTCTTTCCGTTTGACACTCATATCTGGCGAGAGATCTTCAGGTAATAAGTTGTTCTCATCTGCTTTCGTGTTTAATTTTCTTCCATACATAAGATGATTAGGTGTTAATGGTTCTTCATTAAGTTCTTCATATATGTACGTTAATGGTCTGTTATTTAGTATAAATTCAATTTCAGTTAGTATCGTTAAAAGTTCGTTATACTTCAGGCGACTATTGCCCAGAACTTTCTTCAGTGGTCTTTTGACTGATTTGACCAAACGTTCGAAGAATCCGCCTTGCCAAGGGGCAGACTCAATATTAAATTTCCAATTAATATTTTTACTAGCAGCAAAGTTTTGTACGTCTTCGCTAATAAAACATTTACCATTGTCAGATAAAATGAAGTTCGGTGCTCCTTTTCGAGCAATAAATCGTTTCAGAACTTCTATACATTCAGGTCCAGAAGAATTCGAAGCTAAGTCTAAATGAATAGCTCTAGTACTCGCACACGTTATAAGAACTATCCAAGCTTTATACATATCTGGTTCTTCGTTAAAAACATTTTTTACAAATAAAGGACCAGCATAGTCGATGCCAACTACTTCAAATGACATGTTATCTTGTAATCTACTCTTCGGTAATGATGGAGGATCTGGGTACGGATATGGTTTGTTCTCGTACCTTCGGCACTTTTGACATGTACGAATAAAATTTCTAACAACATTTCTACCAGATGGAATCCAAAATTCTCTTCTAAGTTCTGTGAGTGTTATTTTTGTGCCATAATGCTTCACAGATTCATGCACATGTCGAATGATTAATTTTGTTAGATAAGAGTCTGGTACTAACAGAATAGGATACCTGGAGTTATATGGTATAGGAGCATTTCCTAACCGACCCCTGCACCTCAGCAAAAAATCTGTGTCTTCAAATAAATCCAGGTTCTTTTCCCAATGTTTAAATTTCTTGTGTCTTTTCACATCTTCTTGAGCATCTTTGATGATTACCAATCTTGCATGACCAATTTCTTCGGCTGATAGCCTCTTATAATTAAAAATTTTTCTATCTTCTTTCTTCTTTTTTACATTACTTATAAATCTCATCACATAAGCTGTGACGTGTACTAATTTATCAAAACTACTGTATTTTTTTATATCAATTATGTTACGAATACCCGGTATAATTGGGAAATTCGTGTTTACACTATCCGAGACATTTTCATTGGCAGTAGAAACATCACATACAGTATCATACACTTCAGCAGACACAGGAGTAGTAGAAGACATAACATTATCACAAACATTCTCAGACACAGTATCAGTAGAAATAATAGATAGATTTTCAGACACAGTAATATTTTTTAGTTCATTATTTAATGTTTGAACTTTTTCTTCTTTTTTAACTTCTTCTTTTGTCATGTCATCACTAATAAACTTATCACCAGGTTTAAGGTGTGGCCAGTGGGTTTCAAGTAAAGTTAGAAACGTGGGTCCACTGAACCACAAAGAATTCAATTCAGAGGGGGAGCAACCCCTAGATACTATATCTGCAGGGTTGTCTTTCGATGGTACTAAACACCATTTGCCAGATGCAGTCAGTTTTCTAATTTCCTCTAAGCGGTTTTGAACAAAGGTTTTATAATCTTTGTTATCGTTTTTAATCCATGAATATGCAATAGTTGAATCAGTCCAATAGAAAATATTGTCAATATTATACACATTCAATAATTCCTTTTTTAAAACGTCCATTAATCTAGCTAGCACCAAAGTGCCTAAAAGTTCAATTCGTGGTATAGTGGTATTTGTTAATGGTTTAATTTTTGATTTTGAACTCAAAAGTGCAGTTTTAACTTTACCAGACTTGTAAGTAAATCGAATGTATACGCAACATCCATAAGCAATTTTAGAGCCATCAGAAAATCCATGTAATTCAATGTTTTCAAATTGATCATTTTCATCTTTATAAGCATAAAGTCTGTCAATATTTAAAGTTTCAGTGTCAAAGCTAGTACAAATTTCATTCCATCTTTGTAAAAATTCACCTTCTAAAGGTTGATCCCAGTCAAATTTTGCAACACACAAATCTTGGAACAATACTTTAATTGTCACAACAATAGGGTTAATTATCCCTAGTGGATCATAGATACTAGCTAAAAAATGCATGATATTTCGCTTCGTAGTAGGCAATTTTATGTTCTTCAGCATGTCAGAAAAATTGAAATTAATTTCGTCAGAGAGTTTGTTCCATTCAAGTCCCAAAACTTTAATAGTGGGTTGAAATTTGATTTCAGTTTCATCCTGAGTACTATTGACGATGTTCTCAAGCATTTTAGAGTTAGAGTTAAACTTTCTCAAATTAAACCCTCCTTCACTGAGTCTCTCCTGACACTTCGTGTAAAAACACAAAGCATCAGAATCATTAACGCCACCCGCAGTCAAATCATCAACATGCAGAGATTCAAGTAACTTCTGCACAAATTGCGGATCACATTCAACATAACCGTGTAAATGAAAAATCAAAGTTGCAGACAGAAGAAAGGGAGAACAAGTGGCTCCAAAGACTACTCGGCAGAATCTATAATCAGCTAGCGCGTTATTTTCAAACTTTTGATCATCAAAATTATTCACATCGTCGTACCAGATAAATCGGAGTAAATTACGATCTTCAGGTGATACCGATATTTGATGGAAGGCTTTTTCAATGTCACCAGTTATTGCGATATTATACGCTCTAAATCGTAACAACACTCCAAACAATGAAGTGTTCAGTGATGGACCGGTATATAAACACTCATTTAGCGATCGACTATCTTTATGCTTTGCGCTAGCATCGAAGACTATACGTACTTTCGTTGTATTTCTGTTAGGTTTAATAACAGCTCTGTGGGGGAGATAATGGGTTTCCCCAACACCAGGGCTTTCTGTCGTCCGATGTCCAATTGTTCTTTAAATATATCGTCGTATGTTTTCAATAATTCGGTATTGTTTTTTAATTTATTAAACTGTGATCGGAGGCGGTCTTTAGCTAGTGAATAGTTATCCTCAATGAACATTTTATCACCTTTCACTGGTAGCCTCACTTCGTAATGATGATCTTTAAATTTTATTTCATCCGTAAATTTGTCGTAAATACTAGGTTCTTCGGAGGAAATCCCTAAACTTTCCAAGTTGAAAAATTTATTCACGTTTTCATTCAGAATCTCATAATCTGATTGAGTTTCTTTCATAATTAATAACGAATGAGTACAAGCCATATTTGCTGTAACAGGAGTGGTAGAGACAGTAGAAACTGGACCACTTAAGATAAATCCAAGTTTTGATCCCATGGCAACAGGACCTCCGCTAGAACTTCGTAAAACAGTTTTCGTGAAAAAATTCCAGTAATAATCGGCTCCAATTAATATGTCGACGTGTAAATCGTCGCTAAAATTCTGATCAGCTAATTGTAAGCCTTGCAAATGTTCATAATTTTCAACAGCAAAATTGATAGTTTGTCCGGAAACAGGTTTGCAAATATCATTCACAAAGGTAGAAACATTAATGCTCTCATTCGATATTGTGCTTTTAATTTCAAATTTGACAAGATCAAGTTTTTTCGTAGAGTGTTCACCTCCAAAGACTTTAATACTCAGTTCTTTTTTTGAAACAGTTTTTAAATTCAACCTTTTTCTCGCTTGCGGTGTGATGTACGACAATTGCGAACCGCTGTCAAATAAAATGCGTAATTTCGCAGAAAAATTTCCATCGCATGATGTAACTGTAGCCATAGCAGTTTGCAGCAAAACATTATTTCGATCAGAAGCTATGTTTATATTAGCAGGTGTAACGTTCGAGGAAGAATCTTCACTTTCTGCATTTTTATTTTCGGTTTCATTTTTCTTAGGACTACGACTAGGAGGAGGATTTGGATTATGTTTCTTTTCGCATAAGGCTACGTGATGTTTTCCTTTGCAGTGAAAACAACGAAAACTTGCTTTGCATTCACGACTCATGTGTCCTTTTCTTAAACATAAAAAACAGCGTCCATTTTTCAAAACAATTTCTTTCCTGGTTTCTAATTTTGTTACAGTTCTGCATTCATGTGATTTATGCTCACCAGAACAAAAGGAACAGAATAACATTCGGGCACCAGTTCGCACAGCTTGTGCATTCAAAAAACTTCCACTGCTGGGGAACTCCCGCTGCTCATCTTCTTCTAATTTATATTCGAAAGTTTTTCACGTGCCATAATTTCTTTTCTTAAAAATTTTAACACAGCTTCAGCGTCCCAAATATCTTCATCAAATTTTCTACTTATCATTAATTTGATATCATTCGGTAATTTTGACAAAACAACAGGAATAAGCATAGGTCCATAGTTTTCTGCTTTAAAACCCAGGGCTTTCAAACTTCTCACTTGAGATTCGATTAGGTCGTAAAGTTTTCGCATAGATTTAATATCTCTCGAACTTTTTACCTTTTCAAGAGTCAAAAGTTTGTTCATATGAGCTGACACAGTGATTTGTGGATCACCAAATCGTTCTTTTAAAAGATCTCGCGCAATTTCATAGTTTTCGTTACATAACGATAAACCGCTGATTGTTTGTTCTGCCGAGCCCGACAAAAGATTTGTCAAATACGTCAATTTTTTGACAGAAGAAAGAGATTCATTCTTATGTATCGCACACTCAAAAGATTCGTCAAAGGACTTCCATTGCAAAGGATCACCGTTAAACTTTTTCAGCTCAAGTTTCGGAAGTTTAATTCGATCCCTCACGCTGGAGTTTCCAGACCCATCAGAAGAAGTAACAGAAACATTACCTTCAATTTCAAACACATGCTTGTCAAGAAACTTTTTCAATGTTGTTAACTCTTTCGCAGCATACTGCTCAAATTCCAAGTGTGACATCATTTCATTAGCTAAATTCTCTGGCTCAATTAAGTCATTAATTTCATTTTGAATAGTTGTTACGTTCAATAATTTAGCTTCCAGTAAATCATAACTGGATAAGAGTACCGCACCATGATCTTTCAAAACAAACCTTTCATAAATAGGTTTCACAGTTTCATTAACAATTTTCTTAAAAACACCAACATAAGCACCACGACTTCTTCTCTTTTTACTGATATCTTCAGTCATGTTTGTATATAATTTCAAAAGTAACTAAAGCTAAGGCGCCACGAGGAACATTTTCATGCGCGTGCTATGCAACATGTCCCATAGCATGCGCATGAAAATGTTTCTCGTGGCGCCACATCTTATTTGCTGCAAGATTATTTCGAAAATCGAAGTTAAAAAATCATGCTCAAAGGGTATACCGTATCCTTAAGTTTTTTATTGAGTTCATGTGTGATTAAAATACGGCAGGAATAAACAGAGAAGTTATTTTAGCTTTACTTTTGTTGGACGAAGAAGAAGAGGAAGATCGTGAAGAACCACCAAGAAATTGCTGGGTGCAACCGTGGCTTGGGAATAGAGAGTGTCTTGGCGCTTTTCATACAATCTTCAACGAAATAAAAAACGATGAGAAGAAATGTAGAGGGTATATACGTATGAATAACGCTCAATTCGAATACCTAGTCGGTCTTCTTTCTGAGGATTTGCAGAAACAAGATACAAATATGAGGAATTCTATCACACCAGCTGAGCTCGTTTGCGTGGCCCTACGTTACTTAGCGACTGGTGAGACTTTCAGGTCTTTAGAATTTCAATTCAGAGTGTCAAGAAAAAGAATTTCAGCAGCTGTTATGGAGGTATCTGAAGCTATCATAAAGAGGTTGGGTCCAACCTTCCTTTCAACTCCGAAAACACAGGGGGAATGGCTAGATATCTCCAGAAAGTTCAATGAGCGTTGGAACTTCCCAAATGGATTAGGTGCTCTCGATGGGAAGCATATCGTCATTCAGCAGCCCCCAAATTCAGGGTCTCATTACCGAAACTATAAAGGGACAGACAGTGTAGTGCTCATGGCTCTTGTCGGGCCAGAATATGAGTTTCTTTATGTGGAAGTTGGAGCGAACGGTAGAAATTCTGATGGAGGTATATGGGACCAATGTAATTTAAAGAAGGCGCTAGACAGTGGATCGCTAAATTTACCAGAGGTTTGCAATTTACCAGGTCGAAACAACAAAGTGCCGTATGTGATAACAGGAGATGATGCGTTTCCTCTTAAGAATTACCTGATGAAGCCTTATCCACAAAAAAATCTGACAGTAAACAAACGCATCTTCAATTATCGACTGTCACGAAAGAGAAGAATTTCTGAAAACGGATTTGGGATATTGGCAAATCGGTGGCGCATTTTTCGTCGACCTATAAACTTAGAACCAGAAAAGGTTTCTACCATCACAATGGCAACAGTGGCATTGCATAACTGGCAGAGGAGCAAAAGTTCTGTGGGCAAAATTGAGCTACCAATTGGTCTTGTCGACCGAGAGAATGAGCGTGGTGAAATTATCGAAGGTGCTTGGAGAGAAGATACTCCTACTGGCACATGGTTTTCACTGTCCAATGACATTTACGGCAATCGATCTAGTAATCAAGCCAAAGCAATAAGAGACGAGTTCACGGAGTATTTCGTAATGGAAGGTGCTGTACGCTGGCAGTGGCATTGCGCTAGAGTTGACATTTAATTTTATTTTTTGCGAGGATAAATAAAAAATGATAAGATTTACTGAACGTTTAATATATTTTTCTGATTTATTTTACTCCAGAAAATGTCTGCCAACCATAACGTAACGTATCAAAACGTATCGTTCGAACAGGATGAATTTGCGGGTGAATACGGCTGATTTTGAGAAGGTAGAGGTGGCGATTGCAGCATACCAGTATATGTATTTGCCATGGGATATGATGGGGTGTATGGAGTAAACGTTGAAGCTGCGAACATACGAGCATGATGGTTGGTAGGCATAGATTGGTGTTGTTTCTGCTCTTCATACTCGAAAAAAATATCCATGATTTTTTTCTTCAACCTTGGCCAATCTTTTAGTTCGCACTGGACCAAACTGTCGGCCACTGTACTTCCAAAAATTTGGGCACGTTTTTCGACAGCAGATTGCGCTTCGCATCCATATGTAGAAGCTTGTTGCGGCCGGATTTCATGGTGATCAGCCCTTTGTGTGATGGAAGTTGTCAACGCTTTCCACAGTTCGGCTTTGGCACACTGCTCCTCCGTCATCTTCTTCTCCCGTCGTTTTTTAGGAGCAGGGGTACGTGGTTCATCCTCGTTCATTGTATCGACGGTCTCATCCATATCGCAAGTAATCTCAACGAAATCCATTTGATTATAATGGTCCCAGGTAGAAAAATATGCTTCGTTTACACCTGCACCAGAGGATCTTGATCCAATCTCCCTATTGCGCTCACTTCTATACTTTGTCAATGCGTTATGCCATGACGTTTTGAGCTCGTTTACGGTATACTTCCCATCAAAACGCTCACTCAGTTTGACCATCAGAGCTTCGCGCAACACTCTGTCTCTATAATCTTGTAGAGTGTGGTTCCAAAGCGCGGGATTTTCACGATAAAAATCAATCAATTCTTCCAACTCGTCGGACGAAAGTTGCGCTTTTTTCTTTTCTTTTGTTAGATCAGTTACGATAAACTCCATTTGTTCATAAAACTTCCACTTTTTCGATGGAACTTCGCTTCCAGCATTACGTTTAACTTCACGGAGCATCGATGAACGAAGAGAATGGAATGCTTTTTCTAGAAAATCACAGCTATACGCCCCCTCAAATTCAGTGACAAGGTCTATTTTCGCAGCTTCTTTTTTGTCTTTATTTTTGTAATATATATTCCCACTGTCCCATAACGTTGGGTTCGCTTTATAAAAGTTTATTAAAGTAACTTTCTCCTCGTCTGATAGTTTTTTCTTTTCATCCGCCATTTTCGCTATTTTCTCACTAGCTACTCTTCACTTGCAGTTCAACTTCTCAAGAAAAAAACTTGTTTATATCTTTCTGTGATTTGATTGGTCAATAAAATAATGCCTCAAATAATTTTGTAAAATATTTGTTGCAGAAGGTGGGGACACGTGCAACATTTGCTCCACAACAAATTTTTCAGCACATTTTGTCCCCGGAGCACGGGAGCAAAATAGATTCAGATCTATTTTGTCCCCGAAGTTGTGGAGCAAAATGTTTGCTCCATGCAACATTTTTTTGCTGCATTGCAGTGAAAAATAGGCATGGGACACGAGTAATTTTTTTTATGCGCGTGCTATGCAGCAATGTTGCATAGCACGCGCATGAAAATGTTCCTCGTGGCGCCTTAGCTTAAATTGTAAGTGTTGTAAATTCAAAAAATGTTCTAATGTTTATGTGTATAATTTCAAAAGTTCTATGTGAGTAAATATTCAGCAACTGTCGATTAAATAAACCAACGATCAATAATTATATCCAACAATAAATCCGGCTCGGTGGACCAATGTTTTATCCACAATTATAATCAGAGGACTGTATAATAAGAATACGAGTTTTCGGGGGTATCAACCAAAGAGAACAACCTCGTTCAACAAGAAGTAAAATCTAATTAAGCTCTTCAAAAATATAAACAGAAAAATATATACAAAAGTGAGCGCACGTGTAAAGGTCACGTGTTCAAGTCACATGGTCAATTCAACACCTTTGTATGAAAACCCTACTTACAAGGAAATTCGAATAAGTAGGACGCCCGCTAAGTAGTACACTTTATTTCGGTCCCTTGAGTGTCCCACTTATCGAGAGTATACTGTAATACGTTTTTCAAAATAAATAGATTTCCAGAAAAGAAATTCCATGATTTCGCAGGTTTTTAAAGAATTTGCAATATTAAAATGCTGCGAAGTATAAGTTGATTTGTATATTTGTGAATTAACTAGAAGATGAATGCAGTGGTTATTTATTTTTAATTTAAAGGCTGTGCCTTGTGAAACTTTAAGGTGAACATTTTGTGGAAGACCATGACATGACATATACTGGTGGAACTGATTTTTGTTGTTTTAGATGTTATAACTGGAACTTTTTTTTGACATTTTATGTTAATTTTGTGAGGACATGCACAGAAGAAGAATTAGATTTTACACCTTGCAAGCTGTATTTTTCTATATTCTGTATAAATTCTTACCAGAAAAGACTGTGTGCGACATACCGAAGTGACTGATCTTTCTTGATTTAAATGCGTTCCAAATCGTAGTTTTTTAATGGGTAAGGACAACATACAAAAATGTCAAAAGAACTGATTTTTGGTGAATCAGAAGTACTTCCTATAACCATTTTTTTTTACACTTTGTGAAGCTTTTGTGGGGAAAAAGTGTATGCAATATCATCGAAATAAGTGATTTTTGTTGCAAACAAAAAAATATTGTTCTAGAGGGCATATGCAATAGATATACCAAAATAATTAAATTTTGAGCACTTTGATTTTGTCGTTAACCTCTCATCTTTTACATTTTGATTAAACTATTATGGGAGGCAGTCGGTATGAAATAGACCAAAATAAGAGAACTTAGTTTTATTCAGAATTTGTATTTTGTGTTGCAAATGTGGTGCAAACTGTTGTTTCTTTGCGTTTCTAGTTTGACTTTCGTGTATTAGTTTTACACCATACCAGCTGTTATTTTTTTTATATATATTATGTAAACATTTTTAAGAGACAAATGTATGAGATTTGATATTTAATGTAAGATTTTTGTTAATTTAGGGCTTACAAACCGTTCTTTTCTGCAAAGTTTGGTGAAAAAAGACCGTATGCAATATATCTAAAAATTGATAATTTATCCTTGCAAACCAATTTTTACATTTAAGATCAAATTTTCTGTTAGAGGCACTAAGCAATATTTGAACTGTTGTTAACTGTTTATTCTTCACATTTTGTGTAAACCTTTGGCAGGGTGAATTGTGCAATTGTATAACCAATTTGAATAGAGATTTGTGTTTGACATGTTGCTAAATGTGGTTGTTAAGATATTAGTGATCAGCTTTTCTTGTTTTACACATCTGGATTTGGATTATATGGGAAGGATGTATTTTGAGATGCTTTGGTCAACGTTTTTCTGAATAATTTTCGCATTGTAAGCGGAAGTAATTTTAGAAGCTTTATTGTTTAAGTTGACAAATATACTGCAGTTGTTGGACACCTTCAATTTTGTTAGCCAATAATAATGCAGACTGTAAAATTTATACTGCTATGTTGTTTAAATTTCGATGCGTGTATATCCATTACTTGGATTAAATGAGAAATACAGTGGTATGCAGCTAGTTATTATAGTAATAAATTTACAGGTGTACAAATACAAAATATGTATAACGTCTATTTACAGTCTCTTCGTGTTTATGTCTTCAAAGGTTTTCAAGAGCATTTTTCCATTATATAGCCAAATAAGTAGCAACAACCTGCAAGTAAGGCAAAACCAACGATGGAAACAACGACGTATAGCACATAATATCCGATTTGTACACCGAAACTAACTTTTCCACCACTTTTACCGCCTTTACCACCTTTTTTTCCACCTCCTTTGCTTCCACCTCCTCTGCGAGCTAGTGCCAGTGGTGTCCTGTCATTTGGATAAGTTGTTTGTTCGTGTTCTTGATCTTGCGTTGTCGTTGATTTGGTAGTGTTTATAATACGTTTGTCTACGCCGTTGTTGTCTCGTCTTAGAGCATGTTCTGATGATAAATTAATGCAGCATGCTAACCAGACAAATAGAAGTAAAGAGACCATTTCTATTGTTAAGTTTTTATTTTTGCCTATGTTGTATTTATGTGTACGTTTTAAGTTTCTGAATTCGATGCACGTATATTTATATACATTTAATTGCTTATGCAGCTTTTTTCAATGAAGGGTAAGTACGAACAAGAAGGAAATATAAGGTAATGGTTGCCAAAGATAGTATGACAATTTGCGGTTAGAATAACATTTTTAATTGCACAGAAATGGATGCCAACATGTCATGCCTTGTCACATGAGCCCTTCAACTAAAGTTGCTAAATCTTAATTATATTTTTACAGTTAATTAGAAGGTCCCGATGATTTCAAAAAACTCCCCACGAGTAGTGCCTATGAATTTTGTTTGTTTTTTTCTTGTTTTTTCTTTGTTTTTTTAGGAAGTTAAAGTAGAAAACCATTAACATAAAGATAACGATTTTGAATGACTGTGTGTATTTACAAGGACATTAACGTGGCATGACAGGCAAGGGAGTGATAAATGATTTGTAGAACTTATCAAAATGTTTTTCTTGTTTTGTTTAGTTGATATCTTTCCTTACAATTGCTATTCGTTTCTATGTTTGTTTTTTTAGTTGTTTACTTTCCGCCAGTGAATTTCATTCGAATGAGAGAACGAAAATTTTAACGCTGATCTGTTTATGTCAAAATACGTTTTTCAACTTAGAGCATAACCACGCAAATAAATGTAGTACTTAACCTCAGACTGAATAAGTGAAGTAGAGATAGAGTAAAGTAAAAGAAGTGAAGTAAGGTAAAGTGAGCAGAGTATATCGGAATAACGGAAAAGTTATCATCCACGGGGATTCTACTCCTACAGCTGGCTTTCAATTTCTCCGACGTTAAGTTTGCGACATCACTCCAAGAGATGCGTATAGCGTTGCTCTAACCTGCTTGTCTGCCACGAAAGCCAGTTTGCGGTCAGCAGATAGCTCCAAATGAGCTGTCAACATTACATTTAAAGTACGCTGGAGTGGGGACTGTAACCTGTAACCTTCCGATTAAAGCTAAATGCGTTACCACTGCAATATCTCCGCTTTCTTTCGATAAATAATTCAGCATGAGTGTAAGTTGGTAAAGGGTGGAAAAGTTAAACGTCCTTTGGGAAAATGTTGTAAATAGATACCTGGCAAAATTTTATATGGACTTCTGCTTTGTGTTCCTATCATCTAATAAATAATTTCAACTAAACTAAACACACTGTGTTTTAAGTGCACTACAATTGGCTTTTAATCCCCAACCTAAGGACAACTAAGGAAGTGTTAGTTTTTGTAAAATTTCCTATGAACAGTTCATTAACGTATTTCCTTCGCGCAACAGTTTCAAGTTGGTCAAGGAACCTTAGATAACAACAAAACACAGTGAAAAACGTGTATAATATAAAGCCTAGTTGGGTGTCCTACAAATACCCTATTTTATTTCGCTGGTAGAGCTGTGCTTAAAAACCTTACTAAAAATGAGACGGTTTAATCAACACTGCATCGCAAAAAAACAAGAGGGAAATCCTTAGTTCTTAGTAAGACCTTAGTTCTTAGTAAGACATTTTTAACTTTACAGGATTGGTATTGTAATTTTAGTAAAATACCCCACACTATTTTCTACAAGCTGATTGTTTTACCTCTTGACCTAATATGTTTCCAAGGTTGAACCTACCTTTTATTTTGAACACTAGACAGGTTATTTCCTATTAAAAACACTAGTTAATATTATTGTTTTACAAATGACTTGTAATTTAATGAATATTATATAATTACTTCTCAAGTGGCTATAATTTCATCCTGGTTAATCCCTGGGATCATTGGAGCATTAAAATTAATTTGTTTCTCTTACGAGTATAGTTTAGCTCCCGACGAGGAAGCATAGACGGTGAGGAATGATGCATTGCTCACCTTAAGCACTATCTTTAAAAAATAATTACATATTTAATTTTTCAGGACATTTAAGGCGCGAATAATTAAAGCTTCTTTAATGAAATAGGCAACGCAATGTTAATTTTTCGCAACTTTGTTTGCCCGTGTAGTTATTTACAACAAAGAAACTGCATCGAAGGAACAATAAAAGTTAATTAACCATGAATTTTGCATAAAAAACTTTTTAAATTAAACTTTTGAACTACGCAAAAGACAAAATAAAAATAAAACTTTAAAATAGCGTAGCAAAAAGATCAGAGAGCTGTGCGCAATTTCGTGCGTGGTTAACACAAGTCGCTTTTGACGCACGAACAGACAGACGGAATACGGCTATTATTAAAGAGACTAGTTGGTCACCTGTGGAAATATCCACGGGGTCGCCCGTCTTTTATATATCGCATTTTGTGTTTCCGTAACAGGACGCGTCTTTCGCGGACAGACAGACAAAATACGGCTATTATTAAAGAGACTAGTCGGTGGCCCGTGGAAGAAATCCACGGGGTCGCCCGTCCTTTATATATCGCATTTCGTGTTTCCGTAACACGACTTTTTTCTCGCGCACAAACAGACAGACGGTATACGGCTATTATAATAGAGATGTACTGTATTTTATTTAAAGCATATGCATAATAAATTTAAAAATAGTTCCAAGCATATGGCAAGTTACCTTAAAAAATGAATCCAGCGAGAGTTAACTTTCACAAGAGTTAAGGTTCATATTTTTCGAATTCGCAGAAATTAAATGTCAAAACTTAAAGCACAGAAGTTTGGTTGTATCCCAAGCCGTTTATTTTTTAGCCAATATCTAGATCTAAAGCTGCCTAATGGTTGCTTAACTTTATTCAACTATTTTTGGCCATTTATATACTTGTATAGGACTGAAATTGCTATTTTTTTTAACTTCAGTTGATTACGAATATCGCAAGAATAAAGTTTTTTGACAGATTAAAAACTACAAAATATAGTTTCTTGAGATTTTTATTCTTTTTTCAGTACTTACTGATTAAGTAAAACCAACAAACCCCATTTTTTAATTTTCAGACAAAGGAAACTGTTAAAATTCGTGAAAACATGACCTTCATATTTGATTCCCTATAAACAATTTAATGTTGATTCTTTTGTTATTTCAATAACAATGAATCACAAACAACATTTACACGTAGTGAAGATCTCGAATTATATGAGAAGTGGAGCTATAGAAATATCTCTACAACATTGACAGTAACACTTAGCGATGTATTCCTCCTCAATGGCTGCATGATCTTTTCTTCATATTAATAGCTGTTGTCTTTCTGTCGACTAAAGCTGATTCATGCAAAACTACTCAGAAAATCTTTGAACTAGAAATAACAAATGTGATATATTTTTATCGACTGTGCTACGACGTGCCATAGTTGGGGGATTTTCTACGGGATTTCCCGCAACAATTATATTGTTAAATTTATTGTTGTGATTTGCAATTATAATTAAAAATGTGTAATTAAGGTATTTGAATTGTCACGTTTCTTTTCGTTTCTTTTTCGTTTTTTTTTTTCTTGCAGAAGATTTTATCCTATTTTTGATAAAATCTTCTGTTCTTTCTATAATGAAAGAAGTCTTGAGAATTTATTACCTCTAAACTGACCTGGAAATCTTCATAGGAATAGTTAGCTATAATCGTGAAGGTAATGTAATGAAACATCTATGAAACTATTGATATTTTCTTAGAATTGCTATTATCAAATCGATGTACCCCTTGTCAATGCGGAATTCATGCGGTAAAAATTATTCCAATCAAAGCGACAACTTTCGGGCTACGCGAGACAATCCGCGATTTTAGTGTTAGGTAATATTTAATTGTTTCGCACTAGTTGAATTTATTTTCGGGAAATTACTGGGATATGATATATTTATAAATGACCTGCTTCAATTAGATTTTTGTCCTTGATTAATACTTCGCATAAAAAAAGTATAAGCGATATAAAATTTTGTTTATAGGAAGGTTAAAACAATGATTCATCTTCATCGGTCCATCCGCTTTATTTAACTAAATATATATACTGTATCTTTTCATTAACATTGATAAATGTTTTGTCTGAGAGAAGTGTGTTTTTTTAAGAGAAATATTTCTTCTTGAAAGGTAGTAAAACCTAAATTAATATTATACCGAGTTGACTTAAAATGCACGTTATTTAAAAATTAAAATAAATTTCCGCGAGCATTCCAGAACAAAATTTTGCAAATAATTGAAACAAATATCGATCTACAGCTAATAAGAAGAACCAAACGCGTCCTGGTAAGACAAATTATCGAGGCGATGGCAATAAGAAAATAGTTGAAACCATTGCTAGTACTTCAAAGATTCAAAGTGAAACTTTTATAGAAGATATAAGTGAACCATGTAACACCAGTGCTAAAAAGATAAGGAAAAGTTTATAATGTGAATCAGTCAGTGAATCAGTCTTTTTTTTATGCACTTCCGACTACTGAAACTTATGTTTGTACAATACTCTTCTTGCGAACATTGTTCAAAGTGACACTTCTTCATGATGAGCACAAACGTATGGGATTTTCTATTTCAATTAAAGTTGTCTGTGATAACTGTAGGTTTGAGGATCAATTTAACTCTTCTCCTGTGGTGGAAAAAAATATTCCATCACCCATCAATATTACATGCTCGGGAAGTTAATACTCGCAGCGCCATGGCATTTCGGGAAATCGGTAGACGCAGGGATGCTATGGTAACTTTTACGACAATAGCGAACATGTCGCCTCCTTTAACAAAAGACAATTTTGAAGCTGTTAACAGAAAATTATATGATGCATACAAAGATGCTGCTTCAGCAAGTACAGCTAATGCCGCATCAGAGGTTAGAGACAAAATATTGCCTGAAAACGTTGCTGGTGATGTAATCGATTGCGGCGTGTCTATTAATGGCACTTGGCAGCGTAGAGGGTATGCATCGCTTAATGGTATAGTTGCTGCAATAAACCATGAAAACAGCAAAGTGATTGATGTTATTGTACTTTCAAAATTCTGCAAGGGATGTCAAGTGTGGCAAAAGCGTGAGGGAACTTTAGAAAATGATCATGGAAGACAACTCATGTTTGTAAGGCAATCACACAGGTTCGGCCGGATCGATGGAATCTGCTGGTGCTATAGAGTTATTCTCTTCCTTACTTTAGAAATACAACCTTCGGTACTCAAAATACCTTGAAGATGGAGACACTGGTAGATAGTGCTAAGTGATACGATCTAATTCCGATAAAATTAGAATGTGTCGGCCATTATCAAAAGCGTACTGCAACTCCATTGCGTCAAAAAAGGAAAGATCTGAAAGGTCAGAAATTGTCTGATGGTAAAGGAATATCAGGAAGAGGACGCCTAACTGACAAAACTATCAATACCCTTCAGAATTATGTAGGAATGGTAATCAGACAGATAACTGGCGGTATCTTAGAAATGCGTAATTTTGTGATTGCCACCTTTTTACATTGCACAGACTTTGAGTCTGAATACTACCGTCATTCATTTTGTACAAAAAGCAAGGATAGTTGGTGCAAGTATCAGTCTGATCATGCTACTGGAGAGAAAACGTACAAGAAAAAAACTTAACTTGCCAGTTGCAATTCAAGAAACAATCAAACCTATATTTCAAGGTCTTACTGATACTGATATGCTCAAAATATGTTTGCGTGGGATGACACAAAACGCTAACGAGTCTTACAACCAACTGATATGGAACCGGTATCCAAAAAATATTTTAACATTAAAAGCAGTAGTCGAAATGGCTGTGAATTCATCTATTATTGTTTATAATGATGGCTTTTTAGCACTAGCTGCAGTTTTTAAAATTTTACGTATTCCGTCCGGTCATTATTTTGCTATTGGCGCTAAGAATAAGAATGCGCAACGCATCAAAAACATGGAACGAAAATCCTTAACGGTTGTTAAAAAGAGAAGGAAAATAATGAGATCTATTAATAAAGGATTTATTGACAAAACAAGAGAGAATAAAGGCGGTGATGCACACAATACTGGAAATTTTTAACATTTATTCTTTAAATTTTATTATATACTTTCTTTAAACACGTTTTTCTCAAATTCCTTTTTTTTTGCCAATGTCCGTTCCAAGAACATAAATATTTTGGGATGTACTTGAGCTTTTGACCTGAAATTTTCAGGGTAAATTCATATTATATTTATGCAGGACCCCATTAATTTGTAGGCTTTTAACACAGCGCTTCTTATTTTATGATGCAATATTTTTTTCACAAAACATTGGAAATATGTACCGTATCGTTTCATTTAATGCCATTATGGAATTTCTTAAGATATTTTTTTGTAAAAAAATGGGGGCCCTGCAACTACGTATTACCTTCATTATTGCTAAATTTAAAAGCTTTTTATTTACTTTTAGCTTAGATATCCTTGTTTTAATTAGGGACATTTTTTACCATTTCTTTGCTGATTAAGCAAAATTTTCAGGTCTAAATATTTTAAAAATATCGCCAAAATAATTTTGTGATTTTTTTTAATATGTTCTTGCCAAATTTGCCCCTAGAAACACTATATTACAAAAGATCATTGTAATGGGGTATACCACCTTAAGTAGATTGTGGTATTCTAACAAAGCTTTTAATGACGCCTAAAAATTATTACCTTTTATGGCATACTATAATGGTGTAAAGTTTGGTTCCATTTAAGACTTTTGTGGGAAGCAATCTTGAAATATTCATCATTTTAAACTTTTGGTAAGAACTCGCAATTTTGCGAAATTTTAATTCCAAACTGTAAAAAATACATATTAGTTTTCTTGAATCGAAATAATGATTAAATAAAAATATCTCTATACACAGATTATTTGCCTTTTTTCAGCCTTTTGTCGCAACACATTGACGCGTAAGAATTTTACTTTTTGAATAATTAATCTTTAGTTGACTATGACACAGACAAATTTTTGGACTGGTTTTGATTGACTTTTTTTTGTTTGTTCTCCGTATTTGTCTTGTAAAAAAGTCTGAACATACTTTAACCCTATTCGGTCCGGGGGGCGGATTCCGCCCCCTGACGGCTTTTTATAAATAACTCCTTATTGCTATGTTATATGGCTATGAAACTGTTGAATTTCAATACTTATCTATTAGACACCTGCATGCTAAATTTTTAAGTCCAATACCTTTCAGAGGCTTTGATATTGGCCATTACTCGAAACTACCCCTAAAAATCTCTATGAAATCCTTATAACGGGTAAAATTTAATAACTCCTGTTAGGATTATCCTTAGAACTTGAAACTTGCAACACAACTTTTTTTATTAAGAAGAATCATTTTGCATAATTTGGACATGTGATTAATCCGATTTCCCGATTTTGTCGGATTTTACCCGAAAATCAGAAAAAACCCGTATTTCCGGGCAATTTTTGGCAATTTTTTATGCGATCCACGTAAAAACCGGAAAATATGTTAAATAACTTTTATTTAGCTTTCAGAAACTTTAAACAGAATGCAAAAATTCGATCTGGAACAAAAGTAAATTAATTTTAAGCAGATAGTGTCATTTTTTACAAATTTCAAGCTTGTGATGACGTCACCAAAAATGTGCTGACGCAAGCAAAAATTTATTGATGCTGTTTTGTTCCTTTTATGACGTACTATAAGTGTGCCAAGTTGGAGTCAATTTGAACAACCCTATGAAAAGTTATTGAGGGGGGGGGGGGGGGGGGGGCGGATTAATTTGTTCGAAAAACCCCGGACTGAGTAGGGTTAATAAATCTGACACATTTTGTACAAATTAAAAACAAATTGAATGCAATCAGAGATTTCACTTGCATTCTTAAAGCGTACTAATTAAAAACAAAACAAAAACCTAGTTAGTCTAAGCCCCACAATGATCCGCAGAGCCTATAATCGCTTAAAACAGATTCTCTTTTTACAGTTGTGTCTGTCAAACAAAGAGCTTTAACCGTGGTGAAAATTTTTTGAAAACAATGTTGGGCGAGTTCGTTATTTGTGTTAAAATACCAAGAAGTTGTGCTCTTTCACCATATACATAAAAGAAGCAAATGATGAAGGAATACCTTTTATTGATTGCTTACTGCTTCTTCGATATTTTTACAATTCTTAAAGTTGGCGCAACGTCATGGCGTATGGCGTGTTTACTGATTTAAATTTTGGTGCACCTCTGCTATGCGGAGTATACCGTGAGAATTATTGAGATTCTGAAAATTTTTATAAAAAAAATTAAATAAAATCAGCGTAAAGAAATATGACTGAAATTTTTGCACAAAAAGTTTGTTTGTATAGCAGAACAAATAAGTGTGGACCGAGATGCTAAAGCTTAAGTCTAGCAAAAAAAGCCAATAAGTGCGCTTTGTACCCCTACTCCTGGATTTTCGCGTCCCTTCTCCTCCACATCTTTTTTTTCAGGTTCTATGTCCGCCCAACTTAAGCAGGCAGAAAGGAATATGCTGTGAACAAAAAACGGTAGTTGGCATATTACAGATATATATTTTACACACCTGTAATATGCGTTATATCTTTGTATTATAACTAATTAGTCGAGAAGGTACGTTGAAAAATTCACTTAGGCAGGTGAACAATGGAAAAATAGGTTGTTTTAGGCGTTTTTCTGACGTCAGTAGCGCATCAACAAGAAAAAAATCGTGAAGTTTGTTGACTCGTTGCACCTATTCTAAAAAGATTGAAATCCTAATCAAAAAATGTTTAAGATCGTGTCCTTTGGATAAACATATAAAATCTACTGACGTCAGCAAAGACCTGTAATGCTAAAGAACAATTTTTATACCCGTTGCCTTTATCGTATAAATGTTGGAACGCTGATAAAAAAAATGTATTATTTTCTAATTCGCTGCGCTCAACCGAAAATAACCTTATTTATTTTCTTATTTTTGTGACATCCTCAAAAACTGCGACTAGTAGTAATAGTTATGTACGAAAAAGTTAGGGTTGGTAGGTGTTTTAAAGGCCTAGATTCCTTATAACATAAATGCTCTGCGTCGTCCTCCACATAACCATCTTTGGCTGCTCCGAACGCCATCTACCATGTCGTTTAAAAAGACGGTCTGAGACGTCTGCATTTGCCGCTGCTGTTGCTCCTCCAGCACGTAGGTTGTGGAGTCCAAATCTTGTCCTATCCAATCCGATTGATGCCAGTGCATCGAGTGCATTTTCTCTTGTTGTTGTGTAGCTGATTGGGCGGTTTATCTTTATAAAACTTCCGAATTTGTTGTTTGATGTAACTGTGACCGCTCTAAACAGATAGGAATCAGGCTCAGCAGGTACATACTTCATATACTCAGTTAAATTATATACTGGGCAGATCCCATTTCCGCAAGCGCTGATGTAAACCCAGTGTCCTTCTCCGTAGATATCTGTTTTGCTTTTCGCTATGAACAGTTTCATAAAGCTATTTTTGTAATTGACGTCACATCTTTTCAGATTACTAATTTCCGAAAACCTAAGAAAGCCACAGAATCCCAAGAGAAAGATATTAAAAGTTCTAAGTTTGTAAAGGTTAACAGCTTCGCTTTTAACAAGTTGTTTATGTAATGCGTGCAAATGTTCAACCGTAATTATGTCTTTCTTGCGAGTTTGATGTTGTAGTAGGCGTTTAGCGGCTTCGAGCATATTTTTGGTAGAGTGTGGTCGCATGGGTTTTTGTAGCCTGTCAAATTGTGAAAATACTGGATAGCGTAGAATGCGATTTCGATTTTAGGATAAGAATTGTTCATTTGGGTTAGGTTAAGTATGTACAACACTGTTAGCGGTAGAGCTGGTATTTTTGATACAGAATATTTTTGACACCATATATTCCATGAATTAAAAGAATAATAGTACGTTTTAATCGTGTTATTCGCCCTTGAATTTAAGATATATTCTGGTAGATCTTCTGCTAAATGCCTCGAAGTTTCGTTTTCCAAATGTTGCGTAAAATGACTTGCAAAGAGTTCTAAAATGTAAAGAACATTGCCTATTAATTTTAAGAGTTTGTGTGTGTCCAGTGACTGCATGTTACCGTCGCTGTCCCTGTGGATTCGGTTTATGTAAATTGCAGTTTGAAAGCTATTATTTTGCTTTTAAAATGCTTTGAACCTATGGCGGATTTTTTGCACTCTCCTTGAGTAACGCATAAATTGGGATTGTCAAAGATCCTGAAGTTTTTAATAAATTTATGGAAGTCCCCTGTTGAATCAATTAAAAATGGCCAAAACGCTGCCAAAGGCCAGTATGGGGCCACCAGTGTGCCGAAGCTTTACAGGTCTGCATGTGTTTTAAAACCTTTGATATAGTTTGAATCGGGGGCACGAGTAAATTATTTTCGTTTTCCCACGAGGTATTAAAGGCGTTTACGCATTCAGTTTCCGGACAATAAGATTTTGAGTTGAACCTGCCCACCTTTTTGTTTTCGTCATTAGCAAACCTATCTTCGGTGAATGGACCCCAGAGCCTGTTTAGGTATTCGAAAAAGCTTTTTGTGATTTCCCAATTGTCCGTGCCCGTATAACGACTTAATTTATCAGCGTATTGAATTGGTTTTTTGGGACCCATTCGACATTAATCTATTTTTTGTTTCTTACAAATATTAAAAATATTTTCTGCCAATATCTGTAAGTTTTTCTTTGAGCTGCCTCTTTTTATTATACAATGGCTTGCCTAATTATCTGTCTATCTTAATTATCAGTACTTCGTTGTTGCATAAAACTGATTTTAATGATTGTAGCGAATGTTGTATAGCGTATAGCTCTCTCCACGTGGAGTGCATTATGCTTTCCGTTAGAGTGAAATTCTTAATAGAAATATGCATTCTATTCTTGTGCCACGTGTGTGCATCCAGCCCTGTATCGCTCGCATCAGAACAAACGATTAACCAGGGAGTATTTCCCCGTGTCATTGGTCTCTGTGTGTTTTAGCAGATTGTTCTTGCAAAAGAACAGTTCTTTCACAGATTCTGAAGCGTGCGACATGTTCATTCGGGAGTCCCATGATATTCGCGGTTCAATAAGATAATAAACTCGTCCAATTTTCAGTTGGGCCAAATTGCCTATAACAAATGGATATGATTTTTCCACAAAATTTTGCTAATTGTCGTGCGGACGTGTACGGTAGGGAATCAAGAATGAATTGTAAACTAGAAAGAGTAGAAATTAATCGCTGCGAAGGTATAGAAAAAAGTTTTTTCTTCAGATCTAGATTAATGCCGAGCCATGTCATGTTTGAGTGGGACTCCACAGAGATTTTTCGTTGTTTGCGACAAACCCAGATTTCTTAAGCGAGTCTTGGACGAAGTTTGACGCCCTCAGAGTCGATTCATAGGTATTGCTTGTGCCAGCGCCGTCATCAATAAAACATGCAAATTTTATAGCATGTTCTCGCCGGTGTTTTACGAAGACTCGCATTGTTTTGGTGAAAATAAAGGGGGCAGAAGAGAGACCAAACGGTAGGACTGTAAAAACAAAATACCTTTTTTGGCCATTTGTTACCCAAGAGAATCCTAAATATTTTTGATGCTCTGGAGCAATTTCTATGTGATGACAGCCTTGTTTTATGTCAAATTTAAACATGAAACCATTATCCTCAACAAATTCTCCGAAAATATTCCAATAATTGAATGTGGTTTTTTGTTTGTACACGTGTTTGTTTACATGTCTCAGGTCAAGAATAAGTCTCTTTTTATTTTTGGACGAACTAACGCTCAGTGGATTAACCACGTGTGGCTCAGTAGCCATCTCTTTTATTCTTACGGTTTTAAGTAACTCGTGTAATTCCTTATTTACAAAATCTTCATTGTCAAGAGCCGAACAGTTGTTTTATAAAGAAGCCTTTTTAGGGGTGGTGAAAAAGGGAAGTTCACTTAAAAGTACGGGTAACGAGGTTGAGAAATGGACATCACACGTTTGGAGGAACAGACTCGCAATTTTTTATTGTGAAATTTCAACTATTTCTCATATAACGATATAAAAAAGGTTGCGTTAAAGCTCCTGAGCAATAGGTCTTTTTTAATTAGCGCAACCATATTTAATTTTTAACGCAAGTGGTGCAAGTTGGACTTTGAACCCTTCGTTCTCGGTAACGAATCATACAAGAAACACTAAAATGGGGCGGCTCTTTTAAGAGATTTATCGCCTATCCTTGAACGTCCCCGTTTACATCCTAACCCCCCAGACCTCATGTCGTATTGTAATTTCCAAATACGCCTTTGAAATGGCATGTTTTAAAAAATACAATTTTGCTACAAAACAAGGTTTAAGAGACTTAAAATACAATGTTGATATACAAAAATAAGCAAAAACATCAAGGTAAACAGGAAATGTCTTTAAAGAGCTTCTTCATTTTAGGACTGTCTGTAGGCTTCTCTACGGAGAACAGAAGGTTAAAGTCTAACTTGCTCCACTTGCGGGAAAATTAAATATGGCTGCAAGAATTCCGAAATGGCGTATAGGAGTCTAGTTCGTTAGAACTTTGAGTTTGAGAATTTTTAATTAAGACCAAGAATTTGTTAAATTGAAGTCATTCGTAGATCTAGAAAAAATAATAACGCAATTGGAGAGTGTTGGTTTGTGAAGAAGGAGGTGACGATGAGTTCCAGCTACCAACAATATTGGATGGTGGAAAAGTGGTGTCGTTTGAGGTAGAAAAAAATATAAATAATTAATTTAATTATTTAACCCTGTTCGTACCTATTCTCTCCTCTTCCTCCAAACTTTTTAATAACTTCTGAAGTGTACCGCGGTTGAAACTTGGTGACATTTCCACATTTTTAGCTAGCAAGTTTCAGTTCTGGATATGACGTCACATCTGCTGGGTGGTTACTGTTTAATAGATGGTCGGATAAAAATTTTAACTGAATATCCTTATTAAAAATTTCCAAAGCTGTATTTTTATGCATTTATTAAGTTACCCATCTAACGGTTACCTGCATGAGTTTTCCTTATTCTAAAGTTTTATTTTCCACGGCCTGAATAAAATAAAAATGAGAAACTTCTGAATATGTTAGTAAGTAAAAGTATGCTCCAACTTTTTAACTTTCTTTTGTATTCTGTTTAAACCTGTTATATACCATTTTTTCTCTTTGAACCAGCCAAACAGTAATTTATTCTTAAAGGAAGAAATAGAAGGCCTGGCTACGAGCTTTGTATTTTTGAAATATATGTTCTTTAAAAGAAGAATTGTATAAAAAAGCAAAGCAATTTAAAATCTGCAACACGATATTCTAGATAATACAAAGCTAAGATTACTAACATCTGGATATGTTTGTGTTTGTACTCCTCTTGTTTAAAATAAAGAACATTTTTATGGTTCTCTAAGTTCAGTGCTCTTAGAGAAAGGCCTTATATCAACCTCGTCCCCAAGGTCTTGTGGGCCCTGAGCCTTATTACGGAATCAATTTTATCAACCAGGAAAAGACCCTCGGAACGAGGTTGGCATTATGTTACGAAAGCTGATATTTTAAATCACTATAACCGAATAATGTCACTTTCGCTTTTAGAATGTTTCGTATTATGCGACTAAGAAGAAAAGGACGAGCTATAATGGTATGATTTTTCTTCAAATATTTTTATTTAATACTTATACAGCTTTTTTTTGTATTCATGTAAGTCAATATGTACATATGCCTTATTCAGGTTTGAATTGTCCATTCTTGGAAAGAATGGAGGAGGATAATTGGGTAAGAAAGTGTAGAGACTTGATAGTTCCTGGGGCAAAGCCCAGAGGCAGACCGAGAAAGACTTGGCAGGAGGTTATATAAGGGCAGACTTATACAGAGGAAGTTGAGTTTAGATCTAACACAGTCTAGATCAGATTGGAAGAGGGTCATTAATATACAACGTCCAACCCATGCTAGCATGGAAAACGGACGTTAACCTGAGAATGATGATGAATGATGATGATTCACAGTTTTTCAAGGAAAGTTTAAAGTTTCAATTGCATCAAAAATACTAGACAAATAACTTTTAAGATTTTTACTTTTTAAGATGTCGCAACCTCATTTCCAGTAAATAGTTTTAAGGGGAAAAGCCCTGAGAACGGGGTTGTGGCTTTCTTGTATTATTTATCCCCCTGAAAATTATCCTTTTTTTTTTGAAATTCTTAACTTTGTCATGAACATATTTTTTACAAATTTTTGGAATTTGATAAAACAAACACAGACATAAAATACACCAAACACGATAACTAAAGTCACGTTATTATACCCTCCTATCCTATGTATATATATTTTAGTTAAGAAAACAAGATAAGTGCTGTATATTTTTTTGAAACAAACTCTTAGGGGCGTTTTAAAATGGATGGATGAGAATTAATCTTTATTAAAGCAGGCCTAGGTGCTTATTCGAGGAGAAGTTCGATCAAGGTGGCTGTAATAATTGATTCCTAAAATGTGCGGGTGATACTGTTGACAAATATTAAAGTTAACATTCTAATTTTGAAATTCGACAGTACTTCTCTTATAACAATAAACTAACTTTACTAACTTCATTAACGTTATTGCTTGCTCTCAGTAAATTGATTATAAGTTTAAATGCACTTGCAGCTATAGTTAAAACTAAAATAGAAGAACACATCAAAAGGGATACTAATTCACCTATCTTTAAACATCTTCATTCTAATATAATAACATTTATTTAAAAATAATAGAAAACACTAAAACAAAGGTAATTAAAGAATTGAAGAAGCCCTTCATATCCAATGTAAAAAAAGCTTGATCTTAATTCTAAAATTGCTCACTTGGCACTTTCTTTTTCTACCTCACTGTGTTATTTTTTCCTTTTTACTCACCTTTTTTGCTGTCCTTATTCTTTCTCCGGTGTTAAATATTTCTTGAGTTCCAAAGAGTTTTACAAAAAGGTGAAAAATGCTGTTCTACTATAGTACATAAAATATTCTTCGTTGTCTTGAGTCAAAGATCTCATTTCTGATGTTTACTAATAAGTTCATCTAAAATCTACTTATTTTCCATCCCATATTACCTTGAAAATCCCATAATAATTTTTCTGGAAAGATATATATAGATACTTAGTTGTGAGATATAGTTATTTATTGGTTATTATAGTAGTTACTTCAGTAGATTTTGAATTTAAAAATATTTTGTTCTTGCTTAAAATTATTTTCTGGCCGACACAAAATAATCTTTCTTCGACTCTCCTTTAAAGCTTAACTCCCACTTCACAAAAAGTTCATCTTATTCTGTATATATTATGTTGAGAATTTGTAATTTAACATTTATTAAGTAAAATTTGAAATAATAAAGCTACTATAAAGCCACATTTTCTTGTGTTTACAGCATGCTTCCTTCTCGAAAGCCACCATTTTGTGATAAATTTTTTTTCGGATTAAACCCAGTTTGACGTCATCTCCCGGATGGCAAAAAAAGGCCCCCTGAACATGTTGCCGCAAAACAATAACTCAGAGAAAAAGAGGAAGAGTAAAATATTGCAACTAAGATTAGTTTTGTTAATAATTATAAAATGTGTTTTTGTGCTATGGCTTTTTGCAATAAGAATAATAGAAGTAGCGCTGGAAAGCATTCCTTTGCCAGTCTTCCAACAGGCAAGAAAAAACGAGCTGCGTGTACTCATTAACAGAGTCGATACCCTTTCAAAGTCGAGTTTTAATCACTTTTGATCAACGTTGGCAAAAAAGGCTTTGGTAATTCTAAATCTATGTCTACTTGTCTCTGCATTAGGCCATATGAAAATTCTGGTATAGGTGTTCGCTCTTCTACGTTGCGTCTAAGACTTTTCTATTATATTGTGGTACACTAGGCAGGGGTTTTACAGGATTTTATTTTGTTCTGCGCGCGTTGTTGATTCTTCTTTCTTTTTTTTCTTTTTTCCTTTTTATATTAATTTATTTTTCGTGTCGCGTTTCATTCTCATATCAAAGAACGCTATAGGCCCTGGGATCGAGGTTGCTTGAATTGTTATTATAATAAGGGTTCTTTCTATGTTTACTTCCGCATGGTGATTATTATTAACGCTGCCAGTAGTCTAGTCATAAAATGAATTTTTCCGCAAATCTTCTAAATTAAAAACGCTTTCCGTGTCTAACTCCTCTAACCAACACAAACTCTTAGGGATTACAGCGCGGCATTTTTTGAAAGAGTAAAATAAAATGTCGCCCGCCATGGTTTGCTCTGATAGCCCTAAATAGCTTCTTTTTCACTTTAAAATACACTTTCCGGCGCCGCGACCCGTCTCCTGTGGGCATTGAAGTCTCTACACAAGTCAGAAAGAGCCAATCTCGTTTTGAGAGCATCGGAATAGCTAAAAAGGCCACGGTTCATAACTAAGCTATATTGCTTCCACTTCCATTCTCATCCTCATAACAGCTTTCCCAGCTAGAGTCTGATTCACTGTCAGGTTTTGTAGACTTTTTGATGGCCGAAACTTCAAAACTAAGAAAGCCCACAATTTTTTCACGGAAACTCAGTTTTAAAAAGGGAAGTAAAAAACAAGTGTTTACTTATCCTCAGTATATACCTGTTACAAACTCATCTTCAGTACCCGTTACAAATGTTGAAAAAAACAACAACCGCTTTTTCATATATAAAACCGCTTTGTATATATAAAAACATGGGCCAACGGCAGAGTCAGCGAAATTATCATCCGGGAGTTGACGTCACAAGCCCTCCCGCGAGGGAATTTATTTACAATCGGGACACAAGATGGCGACTGACACGAAGTTTCTTCTTCAGCTAATATTTTACAACTTCAACAACGAATATCTTGCGAACAAATCAAAATAAGTCCAAAAAAAAATTTTTTTTCGTTATTAGTACAATATTTTGAGTTGATTTTCGAATACGTTTTTTAAAGTGGCAGGTAAGCTTTAACTGCAAATCATGCACAAAAATAAAAAACTAAGTCTGGTTAGCCAGGCTGGAAAAATTACATAAATTATAGAGGAGAGGCGAACAGCGCAGCAGGCACGGCTGCTGATTGAAAATTCATGATGCCAGAGTTAATTTCAAATACCAGATACGCTGGTCTGGAATGTTTCGTAAAACATCTGTTCATAGGAGTTTGTTACAAAATACTATTTTTTCTTTCATCCATGAATGTGAGTTATTTTATAGTTCAGTATTTTTACACATTTGCAAAACTGGTGGTTATATTCAGAAACAATATTAGATCTTTTTCTGTATTGCGATGGCAACGCATCGATGATCACACTGTTTTATCAAAAATAATAAACAAGACAAAAGTTATAGATCAAATAAGCCACAATGTTGAAAAACACGACCAAAATATTTATATTTTTATTACTGAACTAATTTATGAGTAAACATAAAGAAAATAAAGATTTGTAAACAAAGCTGAGACCGTTGTACGTTCGATTTGTTGTTGCAAGTTTCCGGTCTGTGCATTTATCGAATTAGGCGCCATTTCATCACAACAAACTTCAGTGTTCGAAGCTGGGAGTATGTTGTGAAAAAGCGAATCAAATTACATATTATTATTGGCAATGACAGATGTTTACAAAGTTCCAAGAAGTATTAACGGTTATAAAATGCCGGAATTACGATTGTGTGTAAAATATTTTGGGTTATCTTCAGTTAAAGACCTTATTTTTATGTTTTGGTAAGTACATCTTAAAATTGCTTCTTCTTGCTACATAGAGCCATGAAAACTTAGTAAAATTGTTGCTTGTAGGGAATATATATATTCAGTTATGAAACATAGTTATTTGTGTTTAGTTTGAGTAGTTATTTCATTAGATTTTGGGATTTAGAAGTTCCTTAATTTTTGCTTCCTAGCTTAAAATTTATTTTGTGGCTGCCACAAAAAAGTTTTTTGTTCGCCTCTCCTTTAAGGTGGTAGTCCCTTTTAAAAATCGGAATTTTTTTTTTTACATAATTAGTTACGAAAGGTTATTTTTAGACTATATACCCATAATTTTTCTGTTATAACACACTTGTCACGATTTTATAGCTAAAATACTATTTGTTTCACCAAAAATATTCAGCCTCAACGATTCCTTTTTAAATTAAAATCATGTATGATTAATTAGTTCTGCCGAATATAGTTTACGGGTGAATTTCCACTTGCGCATTTTTTTTGCCTCGGATCGGAACGGAACGGAAATCCGTTTCATTACCGATCAAAGAAATGCAGCTGCACGATCATGTTATGTTCTACCAATTCTTTCGTATGAATCCCAGTAAATATGAAGAATTGTTACGTCAAGTTAATCCAGAACTAGTAAAATCCTCAGAAAAAATGGAGCCTATTGGCCCAAGTGAAAGACTCTGTGTCATCCTGTGTTTTTTTATTGTCACCGGAGATTCGCAGAAGACCATAGCGTCGAGCTTTCGAATCAGTCCTACGTCTATAAGAAGAATTATATACGAAACTACAGGAGCAATTTAGCGAGTTCTGACGTCTCTCTAAGTCTACACGCTTGCGAAATTGTACAGAAAGAAGTGGCTTAATAATAAAAGAGAAACGCTAATAACAACAAAGATGGCGCATTTTGTAGAAATTTAAGACGATTTTCATTATGCTACACTGCACGAGCTTTAACTTTCGATAGCACTTTCGTTTTACTTTAAATTTTCAGACATGCTTGGTGAACCATGCAGCCATGATACGGTGTGCGGAAATCTTTTTATTCGGTATATTTTTCTTTTAAAGGGGCTACGGAACGGCTGTTGGTTTTCGACTTTAGTGACTTACACGAAAGTCGAGCTGATGGCGATGAAAAACAAACTGGCTATTTTTCCGACATGTATGTAATTTACAGACTCAAACATATAGATATATCTAGAATTTTTATCTTCTTCAGCCTTGTTTTCATCCAGAATGAGTCTCGCTGAAATATTTCTTTGTAATATACTTTTCGAAAAAAAATATTGAACCAGCGAGCAAAGTGCGCTGGTCTCTTCATTGCGCAAAACGCGTTTTGCCGGATTTTTAGTATGTGCGTGGGACGGAATGTGAGTATTTTAACCAGTTCGTAGCCCCTTTCACAACGTTCGAGGCAGCAGGGGATGCTAACAAAGAATCTTTTGAAAAAAACAAAAGGCTATTGTTAAAAAAATATGAATGAACAAAAAAACTCCGCCCACCGTTTTAACAGGGTTAACCCAAGGTTCATTTAAAAACAGAAGCTGATCAAAAATCACGAGATTGTAAAAAGTTAGAGCTCGTAGAAGCCGATTTTTTTCTGGTTTATTATACATTTTTAAATAGAATTTTCTGCTAACTCTGCAATTTTGGTGTTATAATCATTTGATTATCTATTAAGGCCTATATGTTTAGGAAATAATAAAAAAATGGTATAAATAAAACACTGAGTAAATAATTCAGCTATTTGGACAGCTAAAAAAGGGTTACTGCCACCATAACTGGAGATTTCGTTGCAACAAAGCAAGCTCTTAGCTATCTGATTGTCTTGTTTCCCATGCTATCAAACCATATGTTTTATGAGAGATCGTTATAATTTAATTTTGACGCAAGATTTTTTTCCTGCATGAACGGTTTGATTTTCTTTGGTTAAAAAATACATTATGTATAAATTCCAATATAGGTTCAATATTCATTATAATTACCCGGGTAAAAGGGCGGCATCAATATTTTCGAAAATCGTGCAGTGTGATTGGTTAAAACTTACGTCATAGCGGGCAATATTCCACGGTATTGCCCGCTACTATAGCAACCGTATTTATAGTTTAAATACGGTAGCATTAAATGTAAATAAACACGGAAAAAAGTAAACAAAACACGAAAAAGAAGTGGAACTTACTTTATTTTTTTTGTAGCTACGATAAAAACCTGCAATGTTTACACGATATTCCATTCAAAAAAATATATTTTTAGTTCGAATATCCGTTCCATATGGAATAGTGTCTATAAAGACATGGTTTCTACATCCTGGTTATAATGTCATATTTTTTGTAAAATGCAGCACCCGGATAATAATCCATATAATAACTGTTAATTTCGGGCATTACCTTCAAATATTGACCTCTGTCACGTATTGCCCTCACAAGCTCGGGCAATACTTTGACGTCGGTCAATATTCTCCAGTATTGCCCTCATAAACAGTTATTATAGGGTTAATAATAATTAAATTTTATGTTATCAAATATTCTAGTCGACGATTGGAAGTTACAAGCTACACATGTTTGTTTTGGTGCAAAGGATGATACTTAACTTTACATTAAAGTATACTGGCACCATCACAAAGTTAAAACTTAAACATTTGGATGAAAAAGCTACATTAAATTGTGACAGTAGTAACGTTGGCTCTCGATGGGGATGTCATGATTCTGAGTCTATTTATACTACAATCACTGACAAAAAAACAGAATCATAATTCCGAATTCAAACTCGTTTTGTAAATACTCTCTTCCTGGATATAATGGAAATTCTTCATATCTTCAATTTGATGATCTGAACATAACTGCAAGATATGGAGATGCGCTACGAATCTGGTGCCTTCTGGATTTATTAGATGCTTCAGAGTATGGTAACGAAGGAAGAACATGCACAGACGTCTATGCTGTGTTTGACGATTAACTCAAATGTTTGCAACAAAATTTCATTCACATGCAGCTTTTTTGGTTTGAAGAAACTTGGAAATTTATTTTAAAGGACATAAAAATTCCGTCATTCTAAAAGTGTGTAAGTTTTGTTTGTTGTAAATTTGTAAATTTAACAACGTCTTATGAAGTATAACGTACAAAGATAAACAGGAGTCAGTAGGCGCTGAGGACCAGGTTACGCTCATACATTGTTAGTTAACATGTTTTTCTTTAAACCTCAAGATTTTTTTTTAATAATTCTTTAAGTGATTTTTAAATTGCAGCTATTCTCGGTAAGAAAAAGCGATCGCAAGCAGTTATACTGAATTCCAGAGTTCTCCTCTTACTATTAAAAACAAAATAGGAAAAAGTCAGGTTGGATTTTTGTAATTTCATAAGAATGTGTGATGCAAATACATTTCTGTAAATATATACAATGCACATAACATAAATTTTGTATTTAGAAACTACAAGAACCTTCTCAAAGTAGCGTTTTTTTTGGCTTTAAAATAATTTCACTTAAGGAAATTTCCTTATCTTTATTTTCTCACTTCAAGCCTACATACACATTTATTATATATTAAAAATACCTTTAAACTTCTTTCTTACAAACAAATATAACGCGAGTTCATTTATTGCATTTTCTCTAGTAAACTTCTCCCTTCATTGAACTGCTTACCTCTAAATTAACAGCAAATCTCACAGTGTTAGTCCAAAGAAATACACTGATCTCTTTTTTATATACACAACAAAAACAGTCTTTTAATAGTGAAAAACCAGTTGTAAAGAGAACTACTAAGAAGTCGTAGGTGTTATTTATTAATATATGTATTTAAATTTATGTTACTCAAAGTTATGATATTTAAATAAACATTTTAATGTCATAAAATCATTAAATTTTAATATAATGTTTGATATATATTCGATGAAATGAATCGTGTTACAAAGAAAAACAAAGAAATATTATAAATTCTAAAATTTGTCTAAATTTCTTTAATTAAAGTTAAACATTTCAAATAATTAATTTTTTTTTAGCTGGTGTATTAAATGTAAAATATTATAACTTTGTTTTCTTAGCAACTGTTCGCTGTATATAAAATGCACAATTATTTTAAAAGCTTACATATGGGATGTGCAATTTAACAGAACCGTCGACTATCTAAAATATTGATTTTGTGCGAATGTTTTCTGCAAATATTAAGTTGATGTATGCTTTTTAAAACAAGTCTTACTAATAGTGTTTTTAAAATTTTTCGGAAGTGTTAGGCCAAAACATTTCTTACAGCGTTCTGCAAGCTCAATAATTTCTTTGGTAAGAAAAATGATCTCTCGGTCGTATCATTTGGACTTTTAAAATCAGGGTAAAGAAAAATCAGGTTACCTTTGTTGCTCCATTGTAATTCTAGATGAAACTTTGAAGTCAGCATTTAACTTTTTTTTATTTACGATAACTTCTTCAGTTTCTTTACATTTCTAAATATTTTTTGTAATATGTTTCTTATAAAAAATGTGTGTATTGTGAATTGTTTTCCCAATTCATTTAATTGTATTTGTTGACGAAAAAGTTACAATTCTTGTATACTCCGATTTTCCTTCGTTAGTTCATACTGTGTTTGAAAATATAAGGTATTAGAACACACGTCTTCGCTTAACCCTATTCGTGCTGGGCCTTTCAGAGGCTGCTCAATGCTAGGGTGTGTGTGTGTGTGTGGGGGGGGGGGGGGGGGGGGTTATTCGACCCCCTTTGTGTAATTTCGACAATTGTTGTTCGTTATACTTAAAACTTACCACAAGTGTTGCCCAGGTATTAATAAACAATTTGATGATAAAAAATTTGATGACGTCAGCATTTTTGGTGCTAACGTCATTAAATTCAGTGACATAAAAAAGCACTAACTTTGAATTTTGTTAACGATTGTATAATTGCAATGAATTTAGAATATAATTTTTTTTTTCATAAGCGCCTCCCTAAAAGTCTTAAGAGTTTGAGTTAAGAGTTTTAAAAAAGCGTGCTCATCTCTTGTTTTTTGTTTTGTTTTAAAGGAGAACTAACGAAAAAACTTACATATATGTTTTTTTGTAATAAAAACAATCTTACATATCCTGAAAACAACTTGGCATTAAAAATTTTTATTTTTCGTATTTTTATGTCCAAATTTTGTCCCCCGAAAGCGATAATAATAATTATTTGACGGTCGCCACCATTATCGAACAAAAGCTAATTTGGTTCATGCAAATTTTAATCGCATGTGACGTCACACGGCGTTTATAGCTTAACAGGACTTGTGAAGATTCACTCACTTCCTGCTCTATCCTAGGGTGATTAAAATTTATCGCGAGGTTCGTGCTATGAGGAAAACAAATTAAATTCCAGTAGAACAAGATCACTGTAAAAAAATAATTTCCAGAAATTTTACAACAAGCTAGATGCGTGTAAACAGAGACGAACTTTGAGACTGTTTTTCTTTTCTTTTGCTATTAAATATCACGTCAGTACACATTGTTCAGCATAATTTTGAAATTGTTGTTTTCAAATCTAGCAATTTAAGTGAAGCATCTGCTGTTTTTCAAGATATTTGATAGAATCATTATAGAAAGGGTTGCGAAGCGGGGGGCAGGGTCCCCTATATTCGCAAGCAAAAATATTTAGTAAGTCTTATTCTGAAAAGATGCCTTTCTTGATATGGAATTTTTGGGCGCTTTAAATGAAAGTGATGAATACACTACCACTGCCCCCAACTATTCTAAGAATACCAGTTATCTCCACAATAGTTATATACATTTCATATTCTCAACATTACCTGGCTGTTGTAAAAGCAAGATAATTTTGTTTTTCAAGCCCTGTCTAGGATTTGAACCTAGATCTCTCATTTGCATGAGTGTCATAGCCATTAGAGAAACAGGGCATAAAACCACATCAAAGGTTGATATTATATATCTTTATGGACTTACAGGAAACACAGACTACTTTTAAAAGTTTAAACTTTTCTGTGAGTATCAAAATTCAATATTTTTTATTATACAATTGGGTTTTTATTACAGCTATTTATGGAGTGACACGTTTTTTAGAACTCTTCCACTACCACTGCTTGGCATTAAGAGAATAAGTTATACCTGGTAATATTTATAAAAATGTTTAAAAAATGTTGTTTCGGGTTGATTCGAGTTTCTGCGGGCTAAATTTTAAGTTTTTTTTAAACGCCGGAAGTCATCCGACATTCCCGTGGTTTTTGCAGCATTTCCGATGAGTCAGCACCCTCAAATAGGTAAGGGATATGGCAAAAATTTTATATACGCACGCACTATTAACATTAGAAAATGGGCTATGCTCAGCTTGATTACGCTGCTTCGCTTAGCTCCGCAAAAGTAATAAGAAAAAACTTCATAATAAATTTGAACACATGTAGCTAGCTAGCTAGCTAATATTTATTCTTTCCAAGGGATCGGTGAAACATCATTATGTTTGTCGAAAAATATTTATTTCCAAACATGTTAAACAAAATTACTCTCATACAATCGAATTCTGGAATGGCGAATGTGAATGTTAGCTAGAACAATAACGCTGCAATAACAAAATACAGCAAATACCGAATAACAAAAACACTAGGAATGAATGATTGAATGAATGAATGAATGAATGATATAAACATATATTTCAGTTTGTTAGGAGGTAAATACATTATTGATTAAAAATTATGCCCTAGTAAACCCCGGAAACTGCCAAAGTTAGCAGGGCTTGAAGTATGACAGCCACCGTGGACAACACAAAACACACAACTTACACAGACAACACTACAAAACAAGACAGACAAGCGAAAAAATGTGAAAATATTGCAATTGCAGATCCCAAGAACAAAAGTGATTGTGATCAATAGTAATTTTAGGTATATATAAATTCAACATAATTAGACAAGAATGTGTGCCTTATTAGAGATTTAAGTCTATGCAACGGGAGGTCTAAAAGTCTTATTTCAGGTAAGGCATTCTGACAACTAGTGCATGATAGGACACTTTGATGCCTAATGAATTTCAAACCAGAAGAAAAAGTACGAACAGCACGCGAATTTTGAGGCCAAGGCGGTTTGCATGAGTATTATGAGAGTGAGAGAAGTCAATTGAATAGGTACCAATCAGAAGAACAGGTAGATTGTCGTGAAATAAATTGTAAATAATACATTTTGCAGTTTTACAGTATGTGTGGATTTAAGGATGCCTAAATCTTTATAAAATTGGTTTGCATTCGTTCTATGGTTGGCAAAAGTCATAAGACGTAAAGCACAATTTTGAAGGACAGTGATTCGGTTCACTTGTGAAATTATGGACTGACCCCAGACTCGGGAGCGATAATTTAGATTTAAGTGGAAAAGAGCATTATAAACTGACCGAAGAACATCCATCGGCACATAATGTCTTATTTTTGCAATGATTCCATTAACCTTTTTCAGTTTGGTTGCAACTGAATTAATCTGGGACTTTCATCCTAGGTTAGAATCGAGCAGTACACCAAGATATTTTATAGTTTCACTAGGAAAAAACCTTTTGACCACCAATAGAAAGCTTAACTTCACAGTTAAAGGGTTTAGAGGGATGTCTAAAGAGTATATATACCGTTTTACTAGCATTAAGAGATATTTTGTTACCAATGGGTCAGTGCCAGAGGAATCTAAGATCAATTGACTTTTTTGACGAGGGATTTCAATGAGGAATTAAAATGCAGCAAGTTTGTATTGTCAGCAAAGTGATAAACCAGGGAAAATTGTATTGCTTCATGAAAGTCATTAATATAGAGCAAGAAAAGAAGTTGGTCAAGTATAGATCCTTGAAGAACATGTTAGTGGAGTCGTTAGAGAAAACATTTCCTGGGGAAGAGCATTTCTAAGGCATTTTTGAAAGGCCTAGTTAAATGGGGAGTCTTGGAGCAGAATATATTCACTAGCTGTGATATCTTTGCACTTGGAATGAGACCATAATTTGCAGAGATCATAAAATTCTACAGTATGGTTGTCATTTACTGATTTTCAACACACAGAGAGCAGAGCTTGTATACCAAGTTTTCAATATTTCGTCGTCTTTTTTGAGTCTGCCACCCAGTTTATGAACGTATTGGTATAAATTTGGATTCACGTATATCCCTTGTTTTAGTTTTCTTTATATTTAACAATTTCGTGACATCTTTTTTTGTTTGTAAATGGAATGATCGTCTTTTTCAAGGAGGTTTTCGAGTTATGGCGGTGGCAAGCTTCAATTTTATGTTCGTCCAGATGAACACCAATCTCTGCAAAAGTAGCTATAACAGCTTCTTCAAGGTTTTCTTGAGGGATGCTATCTGGAATACCTGATATGTCGAGATTGTTAGGGCGAGTGTATTGGTCTTGAGCGGCCAGCCATGTAGTGAGAGATCGCCTTTGTTCTCCAAGATAACAATCTTATCTTGCATGTTTTTATTTTGCTCAATACGATTTTTCATAATGACATTTCTTATTGCCAGAATGTCGTTAGCGATAGATCTTAGCTTGCTGTCAGTGATTTCTTTCAACGCATCTTCAAGGTTTTTTACATCTTCGACAGTAATGTTTCTTCTTTTAGCCATGGTAATCAGCAAATACAGGCTGTAAGTTAAATAGTATTATTTTAAACGCCCATAATGTTTCCGCTTCAAGAATTTACATTTACGGTGTAGAAGCGAACTTGGTGCAGAATATCAGGAGCACGTCCGTTCAGGTCAGCGACCAAAATAAACATGGCACTAGCTTTAGCCAGCAGGGCAGTCATGCAAAAGAAAGGAAACGAACTACAGCAGTAGAAAAATAATTAGGAACACAACTAGCTAGTTATCTGGGTTTATTAGCTTTGATTGAACTTTTGGTTTAAAAACAAGAACCGCAATGATTCGAATAATAACTGCTAACGCAATGTGCTCGTTTCACTTTGTTAACAGTAAGATGATCCATAAATGTTGCAGTTCTGAAATAAGTATTTTGTTGAAAGTTGTAGTGCTCCTGACATTTGCTATTAGCACCACAAATTCTGTCGATGATTGAAGTTAACATCAAGAAAAAGGTTACAATTTTCTTCATCTTAAATTTTTTAAGTTTACTTGAAACGTTTGTTAACTGAACTTTTCAAAAAAAATGTTACCAACATGTAAAACCATAGAATGTTCAGTAACAGTTGAAAATTGAACATAAGATGCACCAAATAGCGACATCAAAGCCTGTAATCTCAATAAAATAGACACGTGCAATTTAGCCCAATTATAAAAGAGATGTTTCTTACACATCCACGTTGCGTTTCTTTCTGTAACATATTAATGTTGTTATTAAGAATATACCACGTTTTGTCAACGAAAGTTTGTTTAACAAAAATATGAAAATCGAGGTGTTATTGCGTCACAAGGTTTACTTCGATAATACTGTTTTTCGTCGACTTATTCTTTTTCTTTAACACTAACCCGCTTCTTGTTTATTAACTTCTGTAGAATCTTTATTGAGAAGTTTATTAGGCCAGTTTAGTTTTGGATGTTTTCATTCCATTTGTTGATGTAATCGGGTGTATTTATAACAAGCGTTGTTCTTTCCTTCGTATGATGATGATGTCTTTAGCGTTCTTCAGATTCTTCTCGGATCTTCAGCTACTCGGATTTTCGTAAATTTTCTTTTGATGTTTTGCTGTACTGTAGTTTCTGATCATTATGGATTTCGCGCCAACAAACAGACAGATAGCGGGTATTATTAAAGAGACTAGTTGTTACCCCGTCGAAAATTTCATGGAGAATCGCCAGTCGTACATATTTGCTGCATCTCTATTTCGTGCATCCTTGCTTGCCTGTTAGCATTATGCAATAAAATGTACCTGGGAGAAGGTTGTAATGCGGTTTTCGATTTAACCCCTCTCGCGGAAAGATCATAGGAATATAAGCTACCAATTTGAACGGACAAACGACATACGGGTATAATTAATATAATCTGTTAACTTATTGACCACTATTCGAGAAAACATTCGTAGAAAAGAAAGTGATCAAGGGTGCAAATACCAGGTATCCTGTTAGGCTATATCCGGCATGCGGCGTCGGGTCCCAGCTAGTTCTATATGATTGATAGAGTATATAGCTTATCATGAGCCTCCATATATAGAAAAAACAATTTTTAAATGGTGCTATACTACTTTGAGGATTTTATACAGTAAAAAGGAAAATAAAAATTCCTCCATAGTTTTGATTTGTGAAAATAATACCAAAAAGTTTGTTACAAAACTCACAAAATTTTCACATTGTTTACTTTGAATAAGGTCAAAGTTTTACATGACACAAGCATTTGGTGAACAAAATCTTATATTTTTACACGATTTTTTTTTGACCTGTACGCCGGAATCAAGCAACCATTGTGTGAGGTTTATCAAGCAACAACTTTTAAACTAAATGGGAAAAAAATTAATTTTTTTAAATTTGTGATTGCTGTGCGGCAAGTCGAGCTTTAAAATACCTGTCGCGTTTTAATTAAAAAACTACCTGTATTTGGTTTGTTTTGAAATTTTAAAGGGCTGCACGAACATCTCAAGGAAAACTGTAAGTCGGTCGGAAAAGCCCTTAGATTTTAGCACTTTAATACCATGAGCAAGTGCAACTTGCCCTATCTTGAAAAAAGGCAAATTGGTAACTTAATTTTGAAATCACGAATGTGTGAATTTTAAGTTGCAAATAGTGCTAAACTGACCTTCTGGTCGCTTACGCGAAATAGACCAATCACGAAGCTGGATTTTCACTAATGACCAATCCAAGTGCTTCGCGGCCTTAACTTGCCGACGGAGGAAACATGTTACCTCTACGAAGGCCATTTGGGTTTGGAAGTGATGGTTTGAAAGTTGTATGTCTCCTTTCGACTCTTTTTTTCTTTTAAATACTTTGTATCATGTAGGATTATTGAGTTTCTGTGTGTTTTCACCTGTTAAGCTGAGTATATCATGACGTTTTCTAGCCATGTATAAATATTAAACAAACCAATTTTAAGTGTTTAGCTAGCTAAAAACGTAGATCTTGAGGCAACATGGTTAAGCTAGCTTTATTTATTCCTATAATTTTGAACTTTTTATTCACTTAGGTATATTGTTATATATTTTTATGCTGAATTTGTTTCTGTTAGCTAGCTCCGTGGCTACCTCTGGCTAAAACGTGAAAGTAGCCAAATGCAGTTTGGCTGCAACACAATTCCTTTGTTAAATCCAGTTAGGCAGCGACCACTTTCATTTTTGCTTTGAAAAGTTATGCTGCAAAATGAAATTGCTAAGTAATTTTTTTTTTAACTGAACGGGATAACGACAGGTGGTTTCCTAATTTTTTTAACCGAAGTCGTGATAAATTGTTTTAAAAACTTTGTTACGTCTATAATCACCCGTGACACAATTTACCTGTATTAACCGCTCAGTCCAGTGTTAACACAACAACAGGCTGATTCATGTGTCTCTGTTTAACCAAAAGTTGCGATACTGTCTACCTTTTTTTCAAAAGTGTATTATCCCTATACGCCTGTACAACACCGTTTAATTGTCCTAAGCGCTCAGCCCGGTGTCACGATTTATTTTCTAACTTTTACAAAACTTATTCCGCAAAATAAAATAATATTGGCCGATTGTTTTTGCTACGACAGGGTAAAAACAGCTTGTAAACTCTCTTTTTATTTCAGCTATCGTTGCAGGAAACTTAATTTTTAAAAAATATGTTACAGTCGCAACACCGTAATGGTGTATGCGCTTTACTTGATTTACGACATAGTGCACACCTGTACTAAAGCGCTTCACCTGATTGTATGGCACAGTTTACAGCTGTTATTAAGCGCTCAACAGAATGTTCAACACCGGATCACACCTTTACTTGTGGCTTAACCCGGAGGTTCGATGCCGGGTTTCCCGGCTATCTCTATTGTAATAGCCGTATGTTATCTGTGTGTTCAAAAGGTTTACTTCGTCCTGTTACGGAAACACGAAATGTGACAAATAAAGGACGGGCGACACGTGGATTTTTCCACGGGTTTAACGACTAGTTTATTATAACGACCTAGTAACTGGCCAAATACAACCTATCATTCTATATTTGTTACAAATTTTAATAATTGAACGGTATGGCGAACTCATTTTGCAAATCATTTAAGGAAGAAAGTCCAATGTACACTACTTTGCTGTAAACTAACTTTTGTAGATTCAAGAGTATACCGATTTTGTCGCTTCAACATTAAAATTTTAAATTTGTTACTAAATTATTAGATTACTAGTCGATAAATCCCGTGGAGTAATCCACTTAGGCAGAAGGACAATGGAAAAATAGGTTGTTTTAGTTTTTTTGCTGACGTCAGCAGTGCAAATACAAAATAAATATATTTTTTTAGAAATTTGTATACCTGTTGCCTTCATCGTATAGATCTTGAAATGCTGATCAAGAAAATGTATATGATCATGTATCTTTGACAAACGGTTGCAGAGATATCAAGGTTTAAAGGTTTTTTGATGACGTCATCAAACCGTCCATTCCGAAACGGATTCGGGGACCCAGGTCTGGAAAACTTACCCAAATTGGTCCCAGGTTGTCCCTAGTTACCCACGCGGTGAAAAAACATTGACGTCACCACCTCGTTTCCAAGTTATTTGGCCTCAAAGTTTCAAGTGCATTGTAATGGCTTCACTAATCTTAATTAACTTTCCTTTGACGTCAATACTATTTTATCGGTAAAGTTTGGTAAATTACAGAACAATTTTATAGGCGATGTTTTATAGAATTTGTTAAAGAAAATTTTGAAGAATGTAATCCACTTTGCAAAAGTGACAGACAGACACACGGAACTGGCGTATTATTATATAGACTAGTCGATAAAGCCCGTGGAAAAATCCACTGAGGCAGGATAAAAATGAAAAAGAAGCGTCATTTGAATTTTGATGACGTCAGCAACCCATCCACAAACAATAAAAATAAAATAATAACCATGTTTTCACGTTGCCTCTATTGTGTAGAACTTAAACTGCTGATCCAGAAAATGTAAATGATCATGTGCTTTTGATGAGCGGTTAATGAGATATAAGGGTTTAAAAATTTTGCTGACGTCAGCAATGGCCCGTTACAACCCCAATTTTTTTTAGAAATTTGTATACCTGCTGCCTTCATTGTAGAGATCTTGAAACGCTGATCAAGAAAATGTATAGGATCGTGTACTTTTGACAAACGGTTGCAGAGATATTAGGGTTTGGAGGTTTCTTGGTGACGTCATCAATCTGTCCATTCCGAAACGGATTCGGGGATCCAGGTTTGGGAAAATTACCCAAATTGTTCCTAGGTGGTCCCTAGTTACCCACGCGGTGAAAAATCATTGACGTCACTATCTCGTCTCCAAGTTATTTGGCCTCAAAGTTTTAAGTGCACTGTAACGGCTTCATTAATTTAATATAAGATACTAGTCGATAAGGCCCGTGGAGAAATCCACTTAGGCAGAAGGACAATGGGAAAATAGGTTCTTTTAGAGGTTTTTCTGACGTCAGCAGTGTATATACAAAAAAATGTTCATAAAATCTTACACAAAATGTCAAATATCAAATCACATTAAATCCTCCACACAAATCTTACACACAAAAAAAAGAACAGCTTGCAAGGTGTAAAATCTAGTTGATAAAAAGTTACAACAACGACACTCACAACATCGACACTCACAACACTAAACTCACAAAACCGACAGTAAGAAGACCAACAGTTACAACACCAACAGTCACAACACGGATAATAACAATTTCAAAAATAACGCATCTCAAATATTTACATCTTATAAGTGATTATGTTGAAAACCCTCAGTATTTTATTCTGAAGTGTCAAAAAGGAGGCCTCCAAGAGTTAGCAAAAATAAGTTTTTTATACATTTTAAATATTGTTTTTCCCTTACGCTTATACAAAAATATGAAAAAGCCGTAGTTAGGAAAACATAAAATTTAAATCTAGAAAAGTCAGTCATTTTAGTTGCATTACCATCCTCTCCCACAAAAATTTACACAAAATGTAAAAATCAACCAGTTAAGAACACAAAAATTTTCTCTTTTAGTTCCGCACTGCCCTTTACCAACAATTTTAAACATAATGTCAAAAAATCAATGAGCAAAGAATAAACTTGAATCAACAAAGATTATGTGTAGAGCTTGAAACACTAATCAAAATAATGTTAGAATCAAGTACAACACTAACAATAATAATAAAGTCAGAAATAACACATCTCAAATATTTACTTCGTTGAAAACCTTTAATATTTCAATCAGAAGTGTCAAAAAACATCAAATTTATATCTGGAAAACATTTATTCAATAACATACTATCCTGTTTCCCAAAAATATACACAAATTGTAAAAATTAACAGGTTAAGAACACAAAAAAATTTTCCTTTGTATGATGATCTGTAGTTACCTTTACCAACCATTTTAAACGTGAATTTTAAAAATAAATAAGGAGTAAATTTGAATCAACAAAGATATTACTTTTGGAAAACAGAGTGTATATACGGTCCGTCCTCACACAAGTTAACACAAAATGTAAAACAGCTCGGTTTTTGAGGAGCACATCCAAATCAACAAAAATCAGTTCATTTAGCATGTTCTATATTGCTATTGCCCATAAATCTTCCACAAAAAGGTTATGAAACATATCAAATTATAGAAAAATCAGGCATTTCATAAAATATAAAAAACAAAAAAGTTTTTTCATCATCACCAAAAACAGTTATATATTACCACAATTATAAAATTCTTAACAAAAACGTGAAACCATGGAATTTTCTTCCAGCAAAAATGACATCACATACAGTTTAGTTCTCCCCAACAAAAGTTTATAATACGAACTATGAAAAAGCCATTAGCTTACACAACAGCCTTTAGTGGAGGCCAATTCTACAAAATTTGTGCTTTCAGTATATTGCATGTGGTCTTTTTCCCACAAAAGTTTACAGAAAATTTTAAAAAACAGCAGTTTGCAACACAAACAAAAACACGAACAACCTTCCCGAACCGAACGACCATCCTCTCATAAATTAAAATAAAGTCAAAAACCCATGTAAATTTCCAATCAAATGTCTAGCTAAACCCCCCTGTAAAAATAACCTGGCATTTTACATGTAGGCTGACGAAAGTTAAACAGGATGTCAGAAACAAAACAATAAAAAATAACTTAACACACACGCTTTAAATTCTGGAGAAAAAAAATATTCCACTTGTCATATTGCACGTGGTCCCTTTGTAAAGTTTACAGGAAATGCGAAAAGAAATATAAAATACATCTGCAAAAGTTCAAGTCTTTAAAGATTTTGTAGGTAGGTAGCTAGCTAGCTTGTTACAACATAATTCGTGCTCATAAAAGAAAAGAAGTTTGGAAACTAAGGTAGCTAGCTATAGATAATTAAAAAAGAGGAATAACAATATAAGTCATAGGTTAGAGCTAGCCCATGGAGGACAACATTAGCTAGCTAACAGTAGCTAAGACCCCCAGTTAAATATACTTAAACTGGGAACACTTAGCTAAAACTAAAGCTAGCTATTTATGCTTAGTAAAACACATATAAAGAGAAACAATAGTAATGTAAAAATAATAACATTACAGTGATCAGTAAGTTCAACAAACCAAAGTTTTCCGTTTGTTAGTCAGCTAACAGCTTTATGTAGCATTTTGAATTTTAGGACAAACACATTAGTTATGCACCAGGGGATACATTAATTATGCAACAAAAACATAAACAAATATGGTTGCTAGGTTTGTTTTTAAAAAAGCGCTAAAATATGAAACTTCAAGAATTTGAGGCTTTTCTTGGAAAATGCGAGTCTGCTTGCTCCAGTGACATAAAAACTAAACGTCTAAAAACATCAAAGTTCTTACTATTTGTGATTTCAAATCCACTTCAACCTCTAGCTTCTATTTTCTTCTTCTAACTTTACTACTTTACTTCTAGCTCTAGCTACCACTTCTCACTTCATTTCTTGGACTTTTCTTTCTCTGAATTACTTTTATCAAGACGAAGGGGCTGTTTTCTTGTTGTTGCTTTTGTGTCGAGGGTTACCATTTTTCGGGAGTAAGCCGTTAAAATTTTTTCGGCAAATCAAGTTGCTTCATTTAGATCACGTGATGTAAACAAAGTAAACCCGCTGGCAAAATGGATATAACTTTTTCGGAGACTTCAAAGGAAATTTCGGCTACATCAAAGGAAAATGAACACATCCACTTTGCCTGTCACAGACAGACGGACACACTCTCCGTATTATTATAAGAGACTAGTCGATAAAGCCCGTGGAAAAATCCACTGAGGCAGGATAAAATTGATAAATAAGCGTCATATGAATTGTGATAACGTCACCAACCCATCTGCAAAAAAATTAGAACCTTGTTTTTACGTTGCCTCTATTGTGCGAAATTTAAAACGCTGATCAAGAAAATGTATGTAATCACGTGCTTTTGATAAATGATTAATAAGATATAAAGGTTTAAAAAATTTGCTGACGTCAGCACTGACCCGTCTAGACCCCTCAAATTTTTTTATTAGGAAATTAGTATACCTGTTGCCTTCATCGTATAGATCTTGAAACACTGATCAAGAAAATGTATAGGATCATGTACTTTTGACAAACGGCTGCAGAGATATTAGGGTTTGAAGGTTGTTTGATGACGTCATCAACCCGTGCATTCCGAAACGGATTCTGGGACATAGGTTTGGAAAAATCACCCAAATTGGTCCTAGGTGGTCCCTAGTTACCCACGCGGTGAAAATCATTGACGTCACCACCTCGTTTCCAAGTTATTTGGCCTCGAAATTTTAAGTGCACTGTAATGGTTTCATTAATTTAATATAGGATATTGACGTTAAAGTAGTGTTATTGACGTCGCGCCGTAATGTCAGAACTTTTAGCATATTAGACATGCATTTTTCGGCAACATCAAAGGAAAATGAAGACATCCACTTTGCCTGTCACAGACACACAAACACACTTAGCGTATTATTATATAGATTGTTGGACTAGATCGCCCTTGAATTTAAAGCTTGAAGTATCTTATCTTTTTCAACAAATTGGGTGTAGTTAAAAGAACAAGTTAGTGAACCGTAATCAAGACGAGAAACATCATTATATGTATCTACTGAAGTTGGCACGTTGATACTGTAAATTACCGATTAAACGCTTTTTGAAAAGGTCTTCTGCAATAAAATATGCTCCTCCATCTGTCTTTTTACGTAAACGTGATTGGTATCATGTTATGCTCAGTGATCAACCCTTATTTGCGTGATATCTTATTGACATTGATTATTGGTGTGCGCAGCCATCTATGTTCATCACAAAGGCAAAATTTTCCTTGAGTTTTTTTTAAGTAAAACATTTTTTTTTTCAAGAATCTATTCTAAAAAACCTTAAAAATCTTTAATTGGACAGTTGATCCAGTGCTCACTACTTGTTCACTTGTGAACGTCTTGTGGTAAATGTTAATGACATTGTTTATGTTCGCTAATACTTTTAATAAACAGACATTTAGAGGTTCACAGCTTAAATGATGCTAAAATGTTTCATCAGTCAATGTTGATGGATGAAATATTTATAAACTAAAACTTAAAAAAAGATGAATGGCAGAATCTTTTATCTGTCCCAAGCTTCTGAAGCATGCTTCGCAGTACAGTTCATGGCAACGACAAATACTCATATGGTATTGGCATAATCAATTCACCATTGGGCAGGAAAACACCTACGGAGATATGATCTCCACCAGAACCTTCAACCAACAAAGCTTCGATGTAATATGTGTTTCCAAGGGTTAATTCAACATCACTTGAAGTTTGGGCGGAGGTCCTGAAAAGATATCATACGCAGAATTTTTGGTGACGATCGCATTCTGTTAGGTTGAGATATTCAGATTTTATAAATTAATGGTCTTTATTTCTTATACGTGTACACAATTTTATGACACAATAACGAAAATATGCTATAAGCAGATAGACGTTTGGAATTGTGGTTTCAGTTTTGGCAAATAATCACACCAATTTGTCACACATTTGCGTCGTATTTCAAAAGTAAGAAAATAACAATGCTTATAGATATTAATTTAGATAAATTTGCAATTTTGATTAAAATTTCAGCATTTCAAAATTTGAAAAGGCAAGCTAAAAATAAACAAAACTGAAATGCGATATTAACAACTGTCTACTTTAATTGATTTATGCATGGCGGCGCTAATTTTTCGAATGAATTTTTAATTGATGCAATTAATGAGACACTGATCCTAACATGCATCTTTGTGTTATTCGAAATATTCCCTTTAATTTAGAAAACGACTTTTTATATTTTGTTGGGCGTCTATGTAAAAACACTTCATAGGGTGTCAAGAAGAAATTTTTCGAATATAAACGGTCGAATTTTAAAATTTTGATTTAGATGTTTAATTCGGCTGCAAGGGTTCTAGTAATGCACTAAGGCTGTAGTTAAGACGTATTAAGAAATAGGGCCCAAAGGGTAGGAATTTGACCTACCTAGAAGAATGGACTTTAAGAATTTACCTGTAAGTATATTTACCTGGTGGAAAAATATCTGTTAACAAAACCATTGAAGTAAACAATTTGAACCTTGTGGGATGCTAACTCGTCGGTTGATAAATACAAGCGACATTCGTTGTCACCGGCTACTTGAAAATGATAAGTTCCTGTTTGAGGTGGTTTAAAGAGTGACCAAAATCGTGCGCCATATTGATCAGCAATGCTCCAGTGAGAGTCTAAATTGTCCACTATGCCAAACTCTGTTGGAGAATCTGGAAAACGTGTGTCGGATAACAAGTTGGTCATTGTATTTACACCGTCAAAGAAAGACGCGCGCACTCGTCCTTGATCTAAAAAAAAAAACGAAAACGGTTTTAAAGCGAAAAAATTTTATTCGACTAGTTAAATTTTTCAACTTTTACGTTGGAATTGTGCCTGTTTTAGATTTCTTGACAAGATCACTTATTAAACCTACCAATATCTGGCAATATGAATCTTCTGTTTAATTTTCTGCAATAGCCGTGTATTATCAATATAACACCGTCACTAAATGCACCTCCTGCAGGCACCATACATCTATACTTCCATTGGATGGACTTCCCTGTATTGCCAAAAACGTTACAATAAAATTAAGAACATATAGGTTCAAAGCAACGGATTAGTGTTTACGTGATGTTTGCAAAGTATTCCAGAGATCAAATTATATAATAATTTTTGCATCTCAACAAGGATGTTCAAATGTAAAGAAATAAGCAGGACCATGTCGTGCAAATCTAGCAAAAAATAAACACTATTGGTAAATTACACCATTTACATTACCTTAATAGAAATTTCTTTCTATTGCTACCCATTATTCTACTTGTACACTTTAACTTTCTATATCAAAGTAGTTGTAGGCTTATTGAAGATTACCTAGTTGTGTGACATGAAGTAGCACTATGTCGCGCATCGTGCGAATGTTGTTGCAACAGAGATGTTTTACAGCAAACCAAAATCTACGTACGCCTTTCTTTTAGAAAAAAATAATTAAAGAAAACAAGTATTTGTATTACTGACAAACTGTAACTTACACATGGTGCGAACCCAACGCGATGTACCAACTGGCTCAGGACAATTTGAGTTGCTCAGCACTACAGGTGTCCCAAGATTCGTATTTCCATTAAGGGGACACACGTTCTTTCCGCTGCATGCATGTGTTAATATTCCTCTTCCATGATCGAATAAAAATTTCGATTCTGCTCCCTTGCAATAAGACGAGGTGGGACGAAACACAAGCCGTGTGTCGTCTTCAGGATTGCAGCCTCCAACTTGTGGTTCAACGCAATAAGCACCGTCTTCACTTAAGATTTGTGTAGCTAAAAGTTAAAATTCATAAATTAGGATTCCTGAACCATCTCTTATAATAATACGGAGAGTGTGTCCGTCTGTCTGTGACAGGCAAAGTTGATGTGGTCATTTTCCTTTGATGTTGCCGAAATTTCCTTTGAAGTCACCGAAAAAATTATGTCCATTTTGCTGGCGGGTTTACTTTGTTTACATCACGTGATCAAAATGGAGCAACTTGATTTGCTGAAATAAATTTAACGGCTTTCTTTACAAAAATTAGAAAATAAAAGTTGGAGTTTGAAGTGGATTTAAAATCAATAATAGTAAGAACTTTGATGTATTCAGACGTTTAGTTTTTATGTCACTGAAACAAGCAGACTCGCATTTTCCAAGAAAAGCCTCAAATTCTTGAAGTTTTATATTTTACCGCTTTTTTAAAAAAAACCTAGCCACCATATTTGTTTATGTTTTTGTTCCATAATTAATGTATCCCCTGGCGCGTAACTAATGTGTTTGTCCTAAAATTCAAAATGCTGCATAAAGCTGTTAGCTAACTAACAAACGGAAAACTTTGGTTTGTTGAACTTACTGCTTATTGTAATGTTATTATTTTTACATTACTATTGTTTCTCTTTATGTGTGTTTTACTAAGCATAAATAGCTAGCTTTAGTTATAGCTAAGTGTTCCCAGTTTAGATATATTTAACTGGGGGTCTTAGCTACTGTTAGCTAGCTAATTTAGCCTCTCCAAGTCCTGCTCTCTTATTCCATGGCTAGCTCTAACCTATGAATTATGTTGTTATTCCTTTTTTTTAATATGTATAGCTAGCTAACTTAGTTTACCTATCTTAAACTTCTCTTCTTTTATGAGCAAAATCTTTCAAAGACTTAAACTTTGGACAGGATAGTAGGATGTATTTTTCTAAGAGTATAATTATTTTCACATTTCCTGTAAACTTTACAAGGGGACCCAAGCAATTTTTTTCAGAATTTAAAGCATGTGTGTTAAGTTATTTTTTATTGTTTTGTTTCTGACATCCTGTTAAACTTTTGTCAGCCTACATGTAAAATTCCAGGTTATTTTTACAGGGGGTTGTAGACATTTGATTGGCAATTTTACGTGGGGTTATGACTTTATTTTAATTTATGAGAGGATGGTATGGTTGTTTGTGTTTTTGTTTATGTTGCAAACTGCTGCTTTTTAAAATTTTGTGTAAACTTCTGTGGGAAAAAGACCACATGCAATATACTGAAAGAACAAATTCACGTTTTTGTTAACGTTTTTGTTAAGAATTTTAAAATTGTAATAATAACTGTGTTTGGTGATAATGAAAACTTTTTTGTTTTTAATATTATATGAAATGCCTGAGTTTTCTATGATTTGATGTGTTTCATAACCTTTTTGTGGAAGATTTATGGGCAATGGCAATATAGGACATGCAAAAAATAGACTGATTTTTGTTGATTTGGATGTGCTCCTCAAAAACAAATCTGTTGTACATTTTGTGTAAACTTTTGTGAGGACAGACCGTATATACACTCTGTTTTCCAAAAATAATATCTTTGTTGATTCAAATTTACTCCTTATTCATTTTTGACATTCACGTTTAAAATATTTGGTAAAGGTCACTACAGATCATCGTACTCAGGAAAAAAATTTGGTATTCTTAACCTGTTCATTTTTACAATTTGTGTATATTTTTTGGGAACAGGATAGTATGTAATCGAAGAAATGATTTTCCAGATATAAATTTTATGTTTTTTGACACTTTGATTGAATTATTAAAGGTTTTTCACAAAGTAGAGATGTGTTATTTCTGACTTTATTATTTGTTGGTGTTGTACATGATTCTATACATTATTTTGATTATTATTTCAAGCTCTATACATAATGATCTTTGTTGATTCAAGTTTATTCTTTGCTCATTGATTTTTTGACATTTAGGTTTAAAATTGCTGGTAAAGGGCAGTACGTTTAACTTTTTTGAGGGAGTACAACACCGAAAAAACTTGTGTTTTTTTTTATATTTTGTATAAATTCTTACCGGGCAGGACAACATACCGAAATGACTGATCCCTCTCTATTTATAAATTTGATGCATTCCAAATCGCAGTTTTTTGAAATTTTGAGTAATATTTAATGAGTACAAGATACAAATACTGATTTTTGTTGAATCAGAAGTATTTCCTAGAACCATTCTTTTTTTACACTTTTGTGGAGAAAAAGTTTATGCAATATCATCAGAATAACTGATTTTGTTGCAAACTGTTTTTCTTTTTCACATTTTGGATTGAAATATTGTTATAAAGGGCATATATCAATAGACATATATATATACCAAAATAATTAAATTCTGCAAACTTTGATTTTGTCGTTCACCTCTCATCTTTTATATTTTGATTAAACTTTTGAGGAAAATCATAGGAATTATTTAGAATATGTATTTTGTGTTGGAAATTTAGTGCAAAAATTGACGTAAAATGAACTGTTAAATTGATTGTTGTTGTTTTAACATGAATTATGACTCAAACTTTGTTTTTGCATTTCTAATTTGACTAATTAGCCTAAAAATTTGCCAATTGGTTTTACACTCTGTTCTTTTTTATATATATTTTATGTGAACATAGAAGTACACAAGTAAAGTTAGAAGCCACAAGAAGTTAATTCGAAAGTGAAGAGTGGAGCTAGAAGTAGTAAAGAAAAGTTAGAAGTAGAAAATGAAAGCTTGGGTTTAAAGTAGATTTGGATTCACAAATAGTAAGAACTTTTTAGATATTTTTAGACGTTATGTTTTTATGTCGCTAGAGTTACGTGTCAGGCAGACTCGCATTTGCCAGGAAAAAGTCACTTAAGAGCTTCAAATTCTTTATATTTTACCGCGTTTTTTTTACACTTTTTTGCATAATTAATGTTATCAAACAAATGTGCTAGCGAAACTTTTGGTTTGTTGAACTTACTGCAAATGTCATAATTTTTATATTGCTATTGTTTCTCTTTATATGTGTTTTACTAAGCATAAATAGCTAGCTGGCGTCTTCCCAGTTTAACTATATTTAACTGGGTATCTGTCTTATCTAATGTTACCTTCAAGCTCCATATCTAAACCTAGCTAGCTAACTGATGATTAATGTTGTTATTCCTCTTTTAGCTATTTATATCCACCTTAGTAGTCAAACTTAGGGATCTTATTTGAGCTCGAATTATGATGTAACAAGCCACAAAATCTTTTAAAGACTTATTGAACTTTTAGGGTAGTGTGAGGAAAAATTTTACTTTAAGAGGAATGATTTTGTAAAACTAAAGTGTGTGCGTTAATTGGAGTAAGTTTTATTGTTTTGTTGTTGACATCCTGTTAAACTTCTGTAAGCTCGCATGTAAATTACAAGGTTATATATTTTTACAAGGGTAGTGGTTGATATTTTTACAAAGTTTGTTGACATTTTTTGGGAAATTTACCTGGGTTTTTTACATTTGTGGTTAAATTTCTCAGCAGAGAATAGTATGGTTGCCGATTATATTGTTTGTGTTGCAAACTGCTGTTTTTTAAATGTTGTGTAAACGTGAATTTAGACGATAATAATACGCTAGGTGTGTCTGTCTGTGTGTCTGTGACAGGCAAAGTGGATGTCTTCATTTTCCTTTGATGTTTCCGAAAAATGCATGTCTAATATGTTAAATTTTCTGACGTTACGACGCGACGAAAATAACACTACTTTTACGTCAATATCCTATATTAAATTAATGAAGCCATTACAGTGCACCTAAAACTTTGAGGCCAAATAACTTGGAAACGAGGTGGTGACGTCAATGATTTTTCACCGCGTGGGTAACTAGTAGTAGTAGTATTTATTTCGTGTGAGATAACTTTATATTTTACATTAAATAAATACCTACGGGGAGACCATCAGATAGTATAAATACTAATGTAGGTGATGGCCACCTATATAAGATCAAACGATTGCAATAAGCAGTATGACACTACAAAAAAAAAATTTTTTAGTAAAATCTTTTTTATGCAGTGGAGAGATTAGTGTTATAGCAATCCAGAAGATAAGTTTTGCAGATTTTTTTTAATTGTTTTAGAGTGAGAGAGGCTAGGTCGTATTGGTGAAAGTGTTGTTGGATATTGTTCCAATTAATAATAGATTGGTAACGTATAGATTTGAGACCAAATGAGGTAGTCCTAACAGAAGGTCTAGCTAGAAGTTTAATGGATTTACTTCTTGTTGAATGATTAGATGAATGGCAGACCAATTTAAAAATATCACAAATATTACCTGGAGAATGCAGATTTATAATATTAAAAGTTAAAATAATGTTGAGAAATTTTATAAGATCTGAAAGAGTAAGAATATTAAGATTAAGAAAAATAGGATTTGATGGTGAGTTAAATTTAGAAAAAGTAATGATTCGGAGAGCAGCTTTTTGTAAGCGAAAAATTCTACACGACTTTGAAGTGAGACCCCACACTTGCGGACTATAAGAAATATGAGAAGAAAATAATGCATGGTAAATTGAAAGTAGGATATCCTTAGGCACATAATATCTTAGTTTGCAAAGAGCTCCATTTGTTTTTCTTAATTTATTGCCAATATAAGATATGTGGAAATCCCAATCTAGAAATTCATCTATTAATATACCTAGATATCTTACATGAGATGAGAATTCAAGTTTTTTTCCATTTAATTTCAGCCTTATATCATAGTTGACTGCTTTATTTCTTTGCCTAAATAGGATGACTTCAGTCTTTGCTACATTTAATGCTATTTTATTTGCAGTTAGCCATTTATATATACATTTTAAATCTATATTTAAATGCTTCTGCATTTTTTTCAGATTATGGTTAGCATATAACATGCAAGTGTCATCTGCAAAATGAAAAATTTCTGAAAAAATTATTGAGTTAATTAAATCATTAATATAAAGTAAAAATAAAATAGGACCAAGAACGGAACCTTGGGGAACTCCATGTTTAATAAAAAGTTTTTTAGATTTGGTGTTAGTTAGGGAGACATATTGTACCCTATCGCTGAGATAGGAGCGAAACCAGGAGTTTGTTACACCTCTAATTCCATAATGTTCAAGCTTTGAAAGGAGAATTTCGTGTGATACAGTATCAAAGGCCTTTTGAAGGTCTATGAAGATTCCACATGCAAACTTACAATTATCTAAATTTTGTCGAATAGTTTCAGTGAGACTAATTAGTGCATGGGTGGTTGAATGTTTGGTCCTAAATCCGAATTGTTTATTGGTTATAATTTTATTAGAATCTAGGAAAGAAATTAATCGGTTTTTAATTATTTTTTCAAAGATCTTATCCAAATTGCTTAATAATGATATGGGTCTATAGTTATTTGGATCAAGAGGAGACCCTTTATTCTTGTAGATTGGTATGACACTAACCATCTTTAATATGTTTGGGAATACACCTTGTTGTAGGGAAAGATTAAAAAGTTTGGTTAATATTGCAGAAATTGCTATGTTGGCTTGTTTTAAGATAAGATTAGGGACACTGTTTGGGCCCGATGCTTTGGTTAAATCAAGGTTATTTATGATCTTTAAAACTTCTTCTATTGTTACAGGGTTAAAGAATAATGAGTTACTATTATTATTTTTTAGGTAAGATGAAAAGTGTGTATTGTTATGTGGAATTTGGTTTCTAATTTTATCTGCAACAGAAGTAAAATGTTCATTAAAAGCATTAGCTACAGTTAATTTTTCAGAGATTATTTTATCATTTATTTTTAAGGAAGAAGTGCTAGATCTACTGTTGTTATCTTTATTATTTAAAATATCCTTTATACCTTTCCAAATTTTTCTACTGTTATTTTTGTTGATTAAGAAAAATTCTTTATAATAGTTTGATTTTGAGTTCCTGATAAGATTAACTATACGATTTCTATAAAATTTATATTGGTTTTGATAATATAATTTTTTTTCTTGGTTTTTAGCTTTGATTAACTTTTTATAGTAATTATTGCGGATGTTAATGGATTTTAGAATAGCTCTAGTGACCCAAGGTTTATTTCTATTACTTAATTGTTTTTTTGATAGTTTTTTATTAGGGGTATGTCTACTTACAATTTGATCTAATTGATTAAAAAAAAGGTTAAAAGAGTTATTTACATTATTTTCATTTAAAAGCAAAGTAGAATCCCAATCTATAGATTCTATGTCATTTATTACGGCATTAATGTTTAAATTTTTCCAATCCTTGTAATAGGTGTCTAAATTATCCTTGACTTTAAGTCTATTGTCAAAATAAATTAAAAATTGAGGAAGGTGGTCTGAAATTGAGGTGATGATGTTACCTGAGAAATATTTTGTAAATGGATTAGATGTAAATATATTATCAATTAAAGTTTTAGATGTATTAGATATTCTGGTTGGGATTGTTATAGATGGTTGTAAAAAATTAGAATAAAGTTCATCCAGGAAATCATCAACTAGATGGTTACTTTCACATTTTAGAAGATCAATATTAAAATCTCCCATTAAAATAAGTTTTTGTTTTTGCTTAATAGCTACTTCAAAGAAGGGTTTAAGATACAAATTAATAAATTCAGGAATTGGCATATTAGGGTGTTTATAAATGCACCCAACAATGGTATTTTTACGATTGTTATCTAAGATTTCTACAAAAGTTGATTCTAATTTACTTTCAAGAAAGAGCAAATTTGAAAGGTCTGAGCGTACCACTACTGTTAGCGAATTAGAAATATACAAGGAAGTACCTCCTGCATTGCTGCTTGAAAGGTTATGAAATCCTCTATAACCTTTTAAAATTGGTGTTATTGAGTACTTACTAAGTCTAGTTTCACTGAAGCCTAACACATCAAAGTCAATATTGAGACAGTTCAGAAGAATGTTGATATGATCAATATTCTTGGGAAGAGAACAAGTATTAAGATGAAAATAAGAAAAATTAGGTGTAAGGTCCGAAGAAGAAAGTTGTTCAAGAGTAGAGTTAAAGCTGTTATATTCATAATATTTACAATTAGTAAACTGTTCATCTTCATCATCAACATTATTTGAAAAAGAGGTTTCAATATGAGAGTTAACGTCAGAAAAAATCTGACTTTTTTGTGCCTCAAACAGAGGTGTATTGTCACTCTGGAATGGAAAAATTTCAGAATTACACTTTAAACACGACCATGCCTCATCTGAGTTATCCTTGGTGAGTTTTTTGAAGTCATTAGAATTAAGCAAGTTACAACTTGGGTGAACCCAAAGTTTACAAAAATCACAGAAAATACAGTTAGAATTTGCCCTAATCAATTCACTGCATATACCACAAAAAAACTTACTAATTCTTAGTTTGCGCGTTTGAGAGGGAAGCCAAAGAACTCACATAAATTACTGCATGAGCATCAGACTAATTTTAGCACATCTTCGCCGCCATATTAGAAATCAATTATAGATCGTACTAACAAAAAATTTTCCTAGTTGGTAATTATACTAAAAATATTAGTAAGCGTGGAGAATCGAAAAAATTTATTCGGCATCAGCGTTAAAGTTGAAAGTTGGAAATAGGCCAGAAAGTTTATCAAAGTGATCTATCTTAATTTTCTGATCATTTTCTTCAACAACGATGAAGAGATTTCCATTAAAAACCCAAAAACGATTGATCATCTTCTTTGAATGAAGTCTCTTACATTTGCCCCACAGGAACTTCATGTACGGGGATAGGTTAAAATTAATAAAAATATTTCCTTTCAGACCAATTTCTCGCAATTTCTTTTTAGTTTTCGAGTTCGAATCTTTTAACTTGAATTTATTTGCATGTAAAAGGTCGCAGTTTTTTTTGTTAACGAAGCGTACAATCGTCTTCTTAGTTTCGTTTTCTCTAGCGTAAAGGCGGTGGCATGCTTCAATATCGCTTTCAGAAAATTCAACACCTATAGCCTTAGCAATCTCAATGACTTTATCTTGAAGCTCATCTTGGTCAATAGAATTAGGTATACCACAAACCTCAACATTGTTCCGTCGGACGTACTGTTGGAGATTAATCACGTCTTTTTCCAATTCCAGCATGAGTTTATCTTTTTCTTGATATTTCTCTTTCATTGCATCAATTTCATCTCTTAAAACTTTATTTTCAGTTCTTAGTTGTTCAACGATATCATTTTTTTGTTGCAATAGTCCGTTTTTGAAATATTCTTTGAGGTTAGAGATCTGCTCAATAAGGAAGTCTTGTGTGATTGCCAAGTTGGATGAGGATTCTTCCGGGAGCATTTCACTTTTCGTGTTGTTGTTGGTTGTGTTGGTGGTCTTGGCTCTTACATTACTCCTTAGGTTGATACTGATGGGGCTTGTGTTGGTGGACATATTCAAGTCTTTAGTTCTTTAAAGTTAAAATGAGTTTTTTGACACAGGCGACGCCCTTTTTTTTGCGCGGCAAAAAGACGTCTGAACAGTATGAAGGTCAGATCGGAATGTGACTAACTAGGGACCAACTAGGACCAATTTGGGTAATTTTCCCAAACCTGGGTCCCCGAATCCGTTTCGGAATGGACGGGTTGATGACGTCATCGAAAAACCTTCAAATCCTAATATCTCTGCAACCGTTTGTCAAAAATACGCGATCCTATACATTTTCTTGATAAGCGTTTCAAGACCTATACAATGAAGTCAGCAGGTATACAAATTTCTAAAAAAAAAATTTGGGGGGTTTGACTGGCCATTGCTGACATCAGCGAAATGTTAAAACCCTTATGTCTCATTAACTGCTTATCAAAAAGATATGATCATATACATTTTCTTGGTCAGCGTTTTAACATCTGCATAGTACAGGCAACGAATAAACTAAATTTCGCCAAATATTTTCGTAATTGCACTCCTGACGTCGGCAAAAAATCTGAAACAACCTACTTTTCCATTGTCCTTCTGCCTAAGTGGAATTTTCCACGGGCCTTATCGACTAGTATATATTATAATGCGGGCTGACTATGAGGCAAAGAAGATAACTAACAGCATAACACAGTAATACCTTTCTTAAATAATAAAAGATGCATATGTAAAATAAATAAATAGAAATAATTGTACCACGTAGAAATCATAACAAACGCAAAAACTTTCTCTCAAGACCAACATGGAAGTGAGCGTGCACATGTTACAAGAAATTTCCCTACAATTTTTCCCCCGTCCCTTTCTAACCTCCCTGCATATAATTTGATTGTTCGTTAAAGTGCTGTTTAATTGAAATAACATTTTCCACACAAGCTAAAAAAAGCCAACTCACATAATTCACAGTATCCAAAAGAAGATGTGTCCTGGTCCGATCCGCACCAACTTACACTTGTATTACGAGGCGATATGACTGATTCAGTACACGCGTTAAAAGTTGTGTTGTTGTACGTGAAGGGAAATTTACAGTAATCAGGCTTTAGACTTGTCCCACCAACTGAAAACACTGTAATAAAAAAGACCTCTTATAGTGTAGAACAAACAAACAAACAAAAAAATAAACAAACAAACAAAAATACGTAAATAACGTAAATAAAAAAGACGTAGTACTTGAGTTGAGAAGAATCTCTCTAAATCAACAAAAAATATGTTTAAGTAAAAGTCGTACAATCTTTTAGATTACCAAAACGTGTGAAACAAAACTGTGTTCACACTTTTTTTTCCTCCATTAAGACAATATAAAATTTACTGTTCATGAGTTTAAATTAATTATCTTGGCGACACAAAAAAAACAATGGATTTGTGCGAGAAATATTATGTTTTTTTATGTCCAATCATAGTACAATTGCTTCAAAAAACAACAACAACATAATGAGGCTCAACAATAGGGAGCGAGTGCGGATTTTGCAGGAGCATGTTAACCTCTACCACGAACGTATCAAACAACGTAAGGATTCCAATAAAGGGGAAATTTTTACAGAAAGCGGTACTGACTGCCATAAAATTTATATTCTATTTTCCAGACTAATACAAAACTAATACGACCATACGAAAGTGTACGGTATGTTAGAGTTTAGTAATATTAATGTGTTTTATAAGATTTGTATTCTCTAATACAAAATAGATTGCAAATATCCTATAAGGAACTTTACGGTTATTAAATTATTACGCTTGTTAAATTATAGTAGAGTTGCTTATGAACTGGCTCCTTGTTAGTACAGTTGCTCATAAACTGGTTGTTGCTTGTTAGTAGAGTTGCTTATAAGCTGGTTGCTTGTTAGTAGAGTTGCTTATAAACCGGTTGCTTGTTAGTACAGTTGCTGATAAACTGGTTGCTTGTTAGTAGAGTTGTTTATGAACTGGTTGCTTGTTAGTAGAGTTGCTTTTGAACTGGTTGCTTGTTAGTAGAGTTGTTTATGAACTGGTTGCTTGTTAGTAGAGTTGCTTTTGAACTAGTTGCTTGTTAGTACAGTTGCTTATAAACTTGTTGCTTGTTAGTACAGTTGCTTATAAACTGGTTGCTTATTAGTATAGTTGTTTATAAACTGGTTTCTTGTTAGTAGAGTTGCTTTTGAACTGGTTGCTTGTTAGTAGAGTTGCTTATTAACTGGTTGCTTGTTAGTACATTTGCTTATTAACTGGTTGCTTGTTAGAAAGAGTTGCTTAAGAACTGGATGCTTATTAGTACAGTTGTTTATTAACTGGTTTCTTGTTAGTACAGGTAAAAATACAGGTTAGTACAGGTAAAAAATACAGGTACTATGCGTATGTCCTAGAATTCACTTTTAATTTAAGTTCAACAAGTTTAAAACGCATAGAATTTAAAATTTTCTAATGTATAATATTCTTTTATACCTCTGCAATCTTTTTCTGCAAATTTATTCTCATGTTTGCAATGACATGTGTGAGTATTGTTTTGATAATTTGGAACACATGTGGCATTATCTTTGCAAGGATTTGCGTCACATCCTGGATTCTAAAAATAAACACTTTTTCTGATAAATAACTGCAGAAAAGAGGTAAATTAGGTATCAATGCCGCAAAACAAAAATGTGTGTCCGGGGACTTTATAATTTAAACGAACAACATGACTTATTAGAAATTACTTGTACTGTTAAGATTGATGTGCACTCAAAAGCAAAACAGATTGGAGCGAAACAGAACAAGAAAAATAGATCAATTTTATTGACTATTTACTAATTATTGTTATTTATTTGTTTAATTTTGCCATTCTTGTCTGCCAAAAAAAGTTGAAACGATTTCAATTTTTATTTGGTTAGAAACAGAAAAGCCAATCAGATTTCAGAAATCACAATTGTCTGTTCCGATCCAATTCAATTTGTTTTTAAGTGGAAGTCATGCTCAAAGAATGAATGCACTGTTTACCGCAGTCCTGCAATGGTAAACGTCCGTTCTAAAAACATAGCAAGCTTAACCTTTAATGATATATGAATCCAATCTTTTCTGTCCTCTAGTAAAGATTTATTTGAATAAAAATTTTCCGCCATCAGATGACATTCAAAGCTCTTGCTTCCATCATTGACGCTCATATTTCCTGCGTTTATTGAATAACATGTCTCGTTTAGCATGCATTTCTTTAAACAAGATCTTGTGTTCTTTACCGTGGTTTTCAACAATGGGTTTTTCACATTGAGAATCTGATCGAAAGCTGTTTCACCACCAAAGTAACGTCGAATCGTACCGTCTGGATTCGTTTTATTTCGACAGAGGTACTTTGTGCAATGTTCGGCAGAAATGCAACTGAAGAATAAATAACTTCAAGTTTAAGTGTTATCACAACCCGCTTTAGGCTTTTCTTACTTATATGGATTGATAGCGAGGTTATATCTACGTAGATTAATTTTTGCAATTTTGCATAAAGTTACTATCTCCGGGGACAAGTCTACATGAAATATTCCGGATTTGTCTACGTCTTTCAGTCAATTTTATACTAAATTACATACTATTGCTGCATTTTTCAAAGAATTCAAGTCTAAAAACAGTAAATATGACCGAACTAGAAAAGTTATTGCAAAACTATAAACGAAGTAGATATGCAGTAGTTTCACAGTCTCCAACATCATACGTAGTTGTTGATAGGGAATGGATATGTTGTAACCCGATTGCGATTTTGATCCAAGTAGGCTAAATGATGTACTTGGGTTAAACTAGCTCTTAAATGCCTACTTGGTTCGTACGGCGAGTTTTTTTTTGCGAGTTGTGTTGCCTCGTGGTGGTATACCAATATGGCGACTGTGGAGGTGCTTGAAGAGCATAGACAACGTTTTTATCAGTGGTTAAATGGCACTTAAACAAATACATGTTTGATTGGTAAGGAAGATATTGATAGTATCAAAGTTTATTTACAATCAAAAAGCAATGGTGGTGATGTGAATATCCCAGTAAATCTAAAAAAGGATTAAAACAAACGCTTTTACTTTGGCTAATTTTCCAAGTGAGGAAAACTGTTTATTTGTGGTGGAGAAGTCCAAGAAAAAAGATTTGATTAACGTGAAGGTAGTTATTTTTCTATAATTTTTATTTTTGTAGGCGAGACTCTTTTAAACAATTTTCTTCATGTAAAAGTGTTATTGAGATCTAGAATCACGTTGTTGATATTCGGTGTTTGAAACGTGTCGAAGGAAGATATATTCGATCTTTTACATCGTGTCCACTACACACAAACAAAGCACTCCGGATATATGAACACTTTTAACATGGTAAATGCTTTAACAGTCTTTCTATATTATTGTACATTATCCAGAAGTTATGCGCACAGAAGTTATCTTTAATATATAGTTTAAATTTCAGGTAATTCATAAATAAATTAGAACATTTTTTACTTTTCAGCTCAAACAAGAGTACTCAAACGTCTCACGGTCAGCAGTTAAGGAGTTCGTAAAACTGTGCAAAACATGTCGATTAAAGCATCGTCAAACAGTGGTTGCTCCTCTTCAACCCATAATATCAAAGGGATTCCTAGAGAGAAAGCAGGTACCACATCTACTACTACTCGCATTTTGATGAAAGTTAACGGTTTGTTAGAAACTAATCATAGAATAATTTTATCATCAGGTTGATTTAATAGATATGACTACTACTGCTGATCGCGAGTATAAATGAATCGGTCATGTGGTTGATCACTTTTCAAATTATGACATTCTTTTTCCTTTGTACAAAAAAGAAGCATCAGAGGTTGCTCTGAATTTGGTAACAAAGGTTTTTAGCTACTTTGGTTTACCACACATTATCCATTCTGACCGTGAAAGGGAATTTGTAAACGAAGTGAAAAGAAAAGTTGTGAACGAGTGGCCTGGTGAATGCAAATTAGTAAATGGAAAAGCAAGATCTCCATGGGTCCAAGGCCTTGTAGAAAAAACAAATGCTTGTGTATAAGACATGATTGCAGCAAAGCAAACAGATGCACAAAGTAATGAATGGGTTGATTGGTTGCCAGAAATACAATGTAAGTTGATTTGTAATTAAGATACAACTTGGTTTATCTAAGTTCCTACTTGGTTCAGCCAGCTTGGCTTGACCTAACTTAGTTTATTAACCTACTTGGTACAGTTAACTTCAGTTGATCCAAGTTGCAATACTAAGCTTAAATTAAATTTACTTTTATAGTTGCATTAAACACAAGAACATCTCGATGCACAAAGAAAACTCCATTTGAAGTAGTGTTTTGTCAACCAATTTGGCACGGTTTAATATTAATTCTTCATCTGATGTTTTACAAGAAGAAGAATTGGAAAACATGGTGCAAAATGATGAAGCAGGGGATGATAGCGAGTGTAGTGTATTTATGGAAGACGATGGAAAAAAAATTAGCAGTCCCGAGAAGGATGTATTGCAGTTTAGGTGATAGGGTGGTGAGAGAAGCCAGTAAGATAACAATGAACCTAAAAAATACAAAACAATGTCAACCTTTGATACAACGCAGCATTGCTATTGCAGCTAAAAATCGTGTGACATCACGTATTGAAATTAAATTAAAAGTGCCAAACAAAGTCAATAGTGGGGATGATGAAGAACTCCCCAGAATTGATTTTAAGCGTCATCAACTTCGCAATTCCACAATTCTATATAATAAAACGCTAAGTGTGTCCGTCTTTCTGTGACAGGCAAAGTTGATATTGTCATTTTCCTTTGATGTTGCCGAAATTCTCTTTGAAGTCGCCGAAAGAATTATGTCCATTTTGCTAGCGGGTTTACTTTGTTTACATCACGTGATCAAAATGGAGCAACTTAATTTGCTGAAATAAATTTAACGGCTTTCTTTACAAAAACGTTGTCCCTCGACACCGAAAAAACAACAACAAAAGAACGGTATCTTCGTTTTAAAAAAAGTGCAAAAAGTAATTCAGAGAAAGAAGAGTTCAAGAAGTGAAGTAAGAAGTGGTAGCTAGAACTAGAAGTAAAGTAGTAAAGTTAGAAGTAGAAAATAAAGGTTAAAGTTTGAAGAGGTCTTAAAATCAATAATAGTAAGAACAACAGACTCGCATTTTCCCAAAAAAGCCTTAAATTCTTGAAGTTTTATATTTTACCGCTTTTTTTTTAAAAAAAACCTAGCCATGCCACCATATTTGTTTATGTTTTTGTTGCATAATTAATGTATTCCCTGGCGCGTAACCAATGTGTTTGTCCTAAAATTCAAAATGCTACATAAAGCTGTTTGCTGACTAACAAACGGAAAACTTTGGTTTGTTGAACTCACTGTAATGTTATTATTTTTGCATTACTATTGTTTCTCTTTATATGTGTTTTACTAAGCATAAATGGCTAGCTTTATTTTTAGCTAAGTGCTCCCAGTTTAAGTATATTTAACTGGGAGTCTTAGCTACTGTGTTAGCTAGCTAATGTTGGCCTCCAATGCCTGCTCTCCTCATCCCATCATGGCTAGCTCTGTTATTCCTCTTATTTAATTATCTATAGCTAGCTACTTTAGTTTCCAAACTTCTTTCCTTTTATGAGCGCGAATTATGATGTAACAAGCAAGCTAGCTACCTACAAAATCTTTAAAGACATGAACTTTTGCAGATGTATTTTGTATTTCTTTTCACATTTCCTGTAAACTTTACAAAGGGACCACATGCAATATGACAAGTGGAATAATTTAAAGCTTGTGTGTTAAGTTATTTTTTATTGTTTTGTTTCTGACATCCTTTTTAACTTTCGTCAGCCTACATGTAAAATGCCAGGTTTTTCTTACAGTGAGTTGTAGACATTTGATTGGAAATTTACATGGGTTTTTGATTTTATTGTAATTTATGAGGGGATGAAAGGTTGTTTGCGTTTTTGTTTGTGTTGCAAAATGCTGTTTTTTAAAATTTTGTGTAAACTTTTGTGGGAAAAAGACCACATGCAACATATATAATGAAAGAACAAATTTTTGTGGAATTGGATTCCAATAAAGGCTGTTGTGTAAGCTAATGTCATTTTTGACATTAGCTTACACTTCAGAACTAAACTGTATGTGATTTCATTTTTGCTTGAAGAAAGTTCCATGGTTTCACGTTTTTGTTAAGAATTTTGTGTTTGGTGATGACAAAAAAAATTACTAATTGTTCTGACAAAAACTTTTTTGTTTTTTATATTTTATGAAATCAATGCCTGATCTGTTTTACATTTTGTGTAAACTTTTGTGAGGACAGACCATTACACTATGTTTTTCAAAAATAATATATATCTTTGTTGATTCAAAATTTACTCCTTATTCTTTTTGACATTTCGTTTAAAATGGTTGGTAAAGGTCACTACAGATCATCATACTAAGAAAAAAAATTGTGTTCCTAACCGGTTAATTTTTTACATTTTTTGTATATTTTTGGGGAACAGGATAGTATGCAACCGAATAAATGATTTTCCAGATATAAATGTGATGTTTTTGACACTTCTGATTGAAATATTAAAGGCTGTTTCATAATCTTTTTGTGGAAGATTAATGGGTAATGGCAATATACGACATGCTGAATGAACTTAATTTTGTTGATTTAGATGTGTTTCTCAAAAACCGATCTGTTTTACATTTTTCATTTCTCTTTTTAAGGTGCTTTAAACATTGAACATACTGTCAAAAAACTAACATACATTATATGCTATTTTAGATTGATGCATTTGGGAACAACGTTACACAACGCACTGCGAAACCAGCATTATACGGCTATTTAAGACAACGTGATAACATCCTATATTACAACGGTTTAAAAGGACCTCCACAAGTTATTTCACACCCCGCGGATTTAAATTCGTCGTATAAACCACAGATGCTTTTTATATTGGTTTACCAAGTACAAAAAAACCCTATTATGTAGAAAACACTCGTTAAAAATGATACACTATACCCGGGTTACCATTTTACTGTGTCCACTGTCCTAATATGCGTTAATTGCATTTTATTACGGGTGCTCCGTTTTAGTAAAATTATTGTATTAGATCTTATATACTAGTCTTCATTTAAAATCGCCTGTAAAAAAATCCAAAAACGGTCATAACGTGAAAATCTTCACCAAATTACTAGAAATGACTTATTCGCTAAAATTAATCTTCGCATCTGATAACACGCCAAATCCAACTTGGTTCAGCGTAACTCGCAAAGAAGTACTTGGTTCAATACTTAACCAGTAAGCGTACTCGGTTCGAACCAAGTACGTAATTGACCTACTTGGGTTAATATCTTATTTGGGTTACAACATATACATCAGGAAGATGTAAAAGTTTCTTAAAGATAAAACGAAGTTTAAGAAACGGAAGTTAAGTAAGGTAAATTACTTGAATTCTGTTCTGGCGAAGATGAATTCCCACGAAATCTTGGAGGATTTTTTATTTCAGAAATTAACTTTAGAATAAGATTCTCAGCATTTGCATAAACTTCCACCCGTTTTTCATTTCACGCTTGATGTTTGTTTATAGCATGCCGTTACTAAGGAGAATGAAGCCCTTACTAAGGAGAATGAAGCCCTTACTAAGGAGAATGAAGAACTAAGGTGAATAAATTTTCTAGAGAACTCCATTAAAAAAATGCTAACCCTGGGCTCTGTGTCGGTAGGTAAAGGCAACAACGATTTATGTAGCTGTCAACTCTTCTATTTCTGTCGTTCAAGAAAAGTTAATGGTTTGGGGTGATGGTGTCAGTGAATGTGACTGGTGATTTGCAGGACGCAGGGGATGCTTACTTAAGGGCCAACAGTAAATACCAAACATAAGTGAATTTTACCATCCCTAATGTTTCCACATTCAAAAGTGTTTGTTTCTATACAGCCTAAAGCAATTAGTTTTCTCATCATTTATACAAAAGGGAGAATACAGAAGCTCTATAGCGGCTTCTTATTATTTGGAGAAAAACCTTTTTTCATTAGGCGATTTGTCTTAACCCTATTCGGTCCAGGGTTTTGACCGGGGGCAGATTCTGCCACTCTCCCCTTAAAAACGTTTGATAGACTAGTTTAAACTGATTCAAACTTGGCACACTTATAGTACATCACAAAAGAAACAAAATAGCAGCAATAAATTTTTGCTTATGTCAACACTTTTTCTGTGACGTCATCGGAAACTTAAAATTTCTCCACAATACCACTATCTGCTTAAAATATTATTACGTTAGTTCAAGAGCGAATTTTTACTTTCTGTTTGCAGTTTTTGATAGTTAAATAAAAGATATTTACCATATTTTCCTTTTTTCCATAGTTCGCAAAAGAAATGCCAAAAAATTCCCTAAAATTTGATTTCCGGATTGAAGAAAAGGAAAATCGGATTAATAACGTCTCTACAATTTACAGAATGATTCCTTAATTAAAGAAAGCTGTGTTGTGACATCTAAGTATTATCCTTAGGAAAGTTATTATAGTTTCTCGATTATAAGGATTCCATAGATATTTTTAGGGGTATTTTCGAGTAATAGCCAATATCCACGGCTCTGAAAGGTATGCTTTGTAGAAAAAATATCAACCTGAGGAAGTATCATAAACATAGAGCCGAATAAGATAGAGTTACTGAAAACACCGAAATTGGGGGTGAAATCCTCCATCCCCCCCCTCCCCCCGCTCCCGGACCGAATAACCGAATAAAGTTAAAAGATCTATCTCCATTTTGATGTAGTAACTTCTATTCACCTAACTCTTTAAGACTACTGTTTCAGGGGTCAAAATTTGGTGACTATCATAACTATATATCTTCTGGATGGTCAAGAAATAGTTGATATGACGTCACGCTTGAAATATATAGGGGAAATTGAAATTTCGTTTAAAGTTATTGTCTCTTTTATAACAGCCACATTCTGTCTGTTTTGTGAGCGACAGAAACGTTGTGTTGCGGAAACAGTAAATATGCGATATATAAAGGACGGCGACTCCGTGTATTTATTCAGGGGCTACCGACTAGTCTATTTTATGATACCCGTATACGTCTGTCTGTCATACAAAATAGTACCAAGCAGCGAGACGCACACAGTTTAGTATAAAAAGGATGGGTGAACTAGTGGATATTTCCACAGACTCTAGCAACTAGTTCCTTCTATTTGTTGTTTAGGGTTAATTTTTTGTCTTCTTCTAAGTACCTTAATGCATGGAATTTTTGTGCTAAATTAAATTTCGCCTTTATTTATGATATTCTTTTTGTAAATGTAAATTTCACGCATTTCATGCTTTTGAGCATTTAATTCGCGTGCGCTTAGGTTTAGCGCAAATATAATGTCCACGTATTCTCGACAGATATTATCTAAGGCACTTTGACGTATTACATATTTTTCAAAGTTAAACTTTTAGGGTTTCCGAAAATGAAAACTATGCAAGAGGCTTATTTTTGCGAATTTTTCACGGGTAAACGACTAGTCTCTGTAATAAGAGCCGTTGCCTGTCTTGCGGCCAAAACCGGGTCATGTTTAACCATGCACGAAATGTTTAGGATAAATATAACAAATAGAATGCTTTATTTTAAGGAAATTGAACAGTACTTTGATAACTTTTATAAACTTGAGTTTCATATAGTTGGTTGGTACTCAAAAGATTTATCAATCTTGGAATTTATTTCAGCAATTTTGGATTTACGCAGCAAACCTTGGTGCACTTTATATGTACGCGAAAATTTCATGAATTAAGAGATATACCAAGACTGAAAATACTCTCGGATGTTTCTACTTTGAGAAGTAGTTTTCTACACAAAAACCCTTGTTTTCCAAATGAAAATATTTTTGTTTGATATACTTAATAACTAGAACACTGTTATATCAAAGATGATTTTTCACATGTATGCTTCGAACATTGTGAATTAAACATATTTAACTTTCAATTCTCTTTATCTGTATTATTAAATAAAAAGTGACATACCTGAAGAGATGTAAGAATATCCACAACACACTTCTACGTATCAAGTTTGCCATATTTATAAGAAAGTTGAAAAAAAATCGCATGTATATGACACACATATATAGTTTGTATAACAGATAATATCAATAATTAACACTTTTATATATTTGATATAATTTGATTAAGTTAATTTTTAATTTAATTCACATTGAAAGCTAAACTGTCTATAGCTAAAACTAAAAGTAAACAGTGTGGTACGGAGGACTGTCTATCTTTTTCTCAATTTGATGTGAAAACACACCCAAAAACGCTAAGAACGAAGTTGCTAAATTTCGCATTTTTGCTTGTAATAATTTACAGTGATTAAAATTGCAACTTCGGTGGTCAATATAAGAATATCACAAGACATTATTTCTGTGACAAGTTTGTACCTTTTACGTCTGTATGGAAACCTACCCTTTGATTTTAAGTGCAGTCCAGTGAAATAGAACTATAAAATTGAGATATTGAGATATCTAGAGTTCCATTTTCGGAAATACTCTTGAACAGCTTTTGTATGGGCTAAGTCTACTTTCAAAAAGTGCTATTTTGTTGTTTAATTTCATTAAAATAAAGCGTCTCCAACTGGTATTATTCTCAGATCTTCTCAAAACAGAATTTTTTTACGGACCCTTTTGATTGTTCTTGTGTGGTGAAATGGTACTTAAATGGCCACGTACAATGCGAACACAAATTTTTGGATCAAATGCGACATATTTTTAGACATTGAAAGAATGATTAATTTTCAGTGGCTTTACTTAATTATGAGTCAGGGGTGTATGTAAAATATTTAACAGTTTTACGATTATAAACGGTTAAAAATTATAACATGATATAAAACTTCCGTAGAAAATTCTAATGCATTTCTTATTTTTTGCATAAAACATTCGCGCGTGGTTAAGCCTCTTGCATATTTTGTATCAACAAACATTGTTAACCCGGTGAAAAATCCATTGATTTGCTTGTCAGAAAACGTTTCCCATAATGGGGCCCCGGTTTATAAAAACGTTATTTTTACGCACGAATAAATATTACAGCTCTTTACTTTACGCTCGATTTTAAAATCGAATTAGGAGTGAGATGAAAGAGAAATCAAAAGTAAGTGTTCACCGAAGAAGAAATAAAGTTTACTTAAAATAAAAAATACATACCTTTGATCCAAAGGGAGAGAAACGAAAAATACCAAAAAATATCTGAAGATTGTTTTAATCGCATTTAAAGAGACGTTCTTGAAATTTAAAAAGTAAGAAATGGGAAAGGAGGATCTTCTCCTAGGATTGTTCTTGTGTGTGACATGTTTCGTAAAATATTTCTTTTTGCAATCCGCATCGTACATCAGTTTTTTTCAAAGTTTACTGTCACTTATTGTTTCCTCTGCGTTGTTGTCGTTGATTTCTTGGTAAAAGATGGAAGTTTAACATTAAAATTGTTAAAAATATTCATCAACAAAATTTAACATTTAAACTTATCAACAAAAATCATCAGTACATCCGAACAAAAGCAATATCTTGAGAAGTCACACCCTACCAAGGTAGCACTCAAAGTTATGGTTTGCTTACCTTGCATAGAAGTTATAACAGATCGTTTTGTTATAAAATTAAGAAAATCTGGCGCACCATTCCAACTAGTGCAAATAAATCACCCACCAACAAAAGTTGAGCTTCGTAGCCGGATAGTAGCTATACAAAAGTCCAATCTTCACACATTTTCAGGATTGTATTTCATCTAGATCGACATTGGACAATATCAAGTTCTTGACAAATTTAACTCGTGAATTGGAGCAGCTCTTAACAATGGAACCCTTGTTATCAGGGAATGCAATCCTCAGCTTAAAATCAGTACGAGTATAGAAAAAAGGAGCTCACAATCTAATTTTGAATGTTATATAATACCACCGTTGGTAACAGTCTTTGGAATTAGTTTGTTTTGCCTTGTATTATATTATATTGTGTAAGCAACACATTCGGATGTTATACCGTTTTTCGTTTTGCATTGTTGAAGACTTTTAAGATGCATTTTATACTTTTATCGATGAATAATGGCCGCAACGGTCGAAATACATTTTGAAAAATACATTGCTCTTTCTTATCTATGAATATATTTATATAAGCATCGCCATACACCATAACGAAAAAAGATGATATATGGGCGAAATAATTAATTGCCACCGTAGTGACAAAATGTACTTTTTCTTTAAGAAAGCGACTAACTCTTTGAACAACAGAGCACAATCGAAAAGTAAGGCAAGAGCGAGGCAAAGCTGTCTTTTAATACAAAATCAAGATTGGATGTAAAAGCCTAATGTGAGTGATTCAAAATGTTTGATCTATAGGGTTTATCACAGGGATTTGATTGTTTCATCATAGTCGGAATTTTTCTTGATGTATTTATAAAAAGCATTACAATGGAAATGCAGCTACATGTTCTTCTCATTAATTAAATTTTGGGTGACGACGCAAGCACGTGGACGATTTTGCCGTGCATGTATGATCGTTTAAATCGTGCTATTAATTTCAATTGCGACTCTCTAGGTGAAGATTAAGTTCATGTTCTGATCTTCTGTTTTCAAATTTTTAGGATAATATTTTCTCACGTCGCGTAGAATGTTTTCACGGGGAGCGACATTTTGTTTTAACTATGTGTGACGTTCTTGTTATACAATAATTAAACCCGCATGGTCTGTGATAAAGTTTCTAGTTAAATTTTCTAAAGTTTCTTCTCTTCTTTACAAAAATCTTCATAGAAAAGTTCGCGCCGCGGAAGAACTTTTTCATACGCAAGTTAGTCTCCAGTCCGTTTGTTTGTTTTAATTGTACAAGGGTGGAAGACTATGCTTTAAGTTTATCTAGTTGGGCATCATTGCGACAATCCTAATTAAGTTACCAGGGGGTGGGTAAAATTGACAAACTGTGATTTTTTAAAAAAAGCAGCAATGAACCCTCTCCTTCCTTATCATCTTCTGTGAAAACATAACTTTGTTAATGTACAATTCGTAGATAATCGTAGTAAGAAACAAAACAGAAGTATAAAACAACATTTTTGGATGCCTATGTCTGCCATGAGAATGCAATCCGATTAATCTCTCGCACGAAACTAAAAATATAAACATTCGAATTTTAACTTAGTAGAAAGAAGAAAGTTCTTGCCATAACAACGCGAAAATACAGCGTATTTATCTTGGAAATTCTTTATTTACTTTGATTATTTAAAAATGTTGCGAAGTGTATCAACTTGAAAGTGCATTTGCCAGGGGTAAAGTTTTTTCTAATTTTTGTTGTTTCCACTTCGCAAAGGATAGTATTTTAATATTCAACAACTGTCAAACCCATTTTTGGTTGTTAAATATTTTTTTGGGAGGTCAATTTGTCAAAAATAGGGTATTTTAGCCCGTTTTAACCATGTTTTGATAGCGCATTTGCCAGGGCAATTTCTTTTTAGTTTTTAATAGGTTTAGGTTTTCTACAGAGCTTACGTGCTATATTTATGGAATCAATAACTGTCAGTGAAAAAATGTGAAGTATTTTTAAGAAAATGCACCTCAGAAAAAATAAAAATGGTGTCGTGCACCATATATTTTCACATGCGAAGTCGTTCTACTGTAAAAAAAACCCTGTTTTTTAATTTTTTTTTAAAATGGTAGCAAAACATGTCGTTAAATTCTACATGACGATCTATATTAATAAATTTTTTACAATAGAATAGGGACCTCAATAAATTTGCCTTTACGCACCTTTAAAAGCAGGAAACAGTCTGTTGTTAACACTAACTGAGCGTTTAATACAGGTAAAATGTGCTGGGAAAGTGTATAGGCGTAATATCTTTTTCGAAAAAAAATTTATCACAACTTTGGTTTAAATAGAAACACAGGAAACAGCTCGCCGTTTTCCCGTCCAGCTAAAAAAAAATACTTACCGACTTGCAGCATCGTCATAAGAAATTGGACAGGACATTTTTTGAATGTTATTACTGGCCATTAGTAAAGCATCATTTGCGATTAACATAATAGGTTTTATAGGAAGTCATTAAAAATTAGAAAGAAAATCGCTTTTTCTTCAAACTGGGCAATGTAACAAGTTATTAAATGTCATATGCAGACTTTGTGGACAATTATTTTCATTATACGTTTGTTTACTTCTTTTGTTGCTTGATTTAATAATTGAACTATGTTGCTTGTCAGTATTTCGTTGCTACTTAGATCTGCAGCAGTTGGTAGTAATAACGTGCAAGTCAGACGTTCATTTTTATCCACTGACAAGATCATGTTCATCAATACAAGCGACAAATCTGTTTGTAGCATATACGGAGCGTTATTTCAATCAATAAATTCTTATGATAACACTTTGGTGTGCCAGTGTCCAAAGTCAAAACGCGTCTTTTACAGTATAAATGCTAATCAACAGGCATCTCGTTATGAGCCAAATGCAAATAACTTGGGTCAGTATTTCTTGTGTACCTGCAAGATTGTTTGTGTGGTTGTGTTTGAGTTTTTCTTGCGTCTTGATTGGCTAATCTACGCATATTAAGTGAATAACTTCTTTCATAGTTTTATGCATTTTTCTAATACTTCTTCTACTATCGCGGAATATACAGTGCAACGAATGGCAAAAAGTTGATTAAATTAATTTTGATCTTAATTCTAACATGCGCCTCAATAACTTAATAAACTAAATAGCTAGAGTATCATTCAAAATAACAACCGTAAATAATTATCTATATTATAATACCCGTATACGTCTGTCTGTCACGCAAAATACTAGCTTAGCTGCGCAATAGCGAGAAGCACGCAATGCGGTATAAAAAAGACGGGCGAACCCGTGGATTGTCCACGGGCTAACGACTAGTCTAATGAATTATCACAAAAGACGACGCCTTTTTTCATGTGAACTGTTTATCTAGTCATCAACAAAGTAAAATCATTTGTTTATTCAAGTGCCCTTTTTGATTAGGAGCCCCTCTCTAATGAGCGCCTATTCCAAAATTAAATATTGTGCTCAATTAATCTCAGAAAATGTCAACAAAAGTCAGTAATAGTTTCTTACTTTTATTTATCAACCGAACACAAAGTAAGTTATGGTTGTAGGACAGCTTTAGATTCTACCGACTTCTTTCTTAGTACTGCTTACCTTTAGTATATACCTACAAATGTGTACCTTAATAAAAAAATTTTATTTCCTTCTGTTTATGATTGTTAATTTTCTAATTTGATTTCTAATAAGGCTTTTGAATTGTTCCAAAATCTAGTCGACAAAAAATGATTAAATTTTGTGCAAGTGACTAATATTTCTGCTGACTAAAAACTTTGACTGAGCTTTTCTTTAACGATCAGGTAATTAAGTACAAACATTTGACAATCGATAAGAGGACAAAACTTTTGACTAAAACAGTGCCTATTAAATTATATAGTCATTATAAGGCCAATGTTGAATCGATTTTATCAGGCATTATGACTTCCATTTTTCATTTGTTGGTTTGAATGTACATATTAAATAATGTTACCATAATATTTTGTGGTTTTTGTAACCAATTTTCCCTGTTCTGTTTTGAAAATGCTTTTTATATAAATTCATATAAATAAACAATTTTTAAAATTATGATTCTTATAGTGTTTTTACTTTACTTTGAAGATCTCTTTTTTGTTACAATATGGGTAAGCATCCGCAACAATTTATTTTAATATGCATCGTCTCTGTATAAACTAATAACACGCACATTTTTTTTGTGCGATATGAAAAGTGGTGTTACGTAGTTACGCAATATATTTGTACATGAAATAGCAAATGCGATGTACAGCGGATAAATATAATACCTATACTGTTCAAATAAAAGTAGCTACCTCAAAAATGATTGTTTAAAAAATCTGACGCATTTGATACTCCTTAAAATGGAAATACTCTACAGTGTATACTTTAAAATGGACAACCATTGCCTGACCATTCCTTCATAACCCTTATAATAAAACCTCTCCAATTCGGACATTTTACTGGTCCCATCACATCTTCAATTTGCAGTAAGAAAAAGGAAAGTCACGGTGGAAACCCCAGAGTTTATCATGTACACTGATTCAGAATTAAAAGTGTACGAGAACAAGTAGGATGCTATAGGACCTTCTTTCCAGCAAAGGCTTTGTCAGTGCACTATCTTAAATATGATCATCGCAACACAAAACTTGACAGAACCCAGGTACCCAACCCTCATGGAATTGGAAAGTGTTTCAAAGCACCTATGTAAACTTTATCCTGGTCTCCTTGTCAATGGAAAAGTGAAAGTCTGTTTCTTTTTAAATTAATTTTGAACTTTTTAAAAGGTTGTAAAAGACTTGACACCATCCATTTTCACAACCTATTGATTATCTTCAATTCAAATATGTTCATTATATTTTGCTTATTTCATTTTCTTTTCATTTAAATTTTAAATTCAATACAGGATGCGTTCTTCAACAAACTGAAATGTCGACTGCAGAATAAGCCTCCTGTAAAGAAGAAACACTTAAAAGATCTAGGTTTTATGGACAACAGATTTTGAAGACATTTCCAGATCATGAAACTTCTGATCTAACTTCTGTAGAGGAAGAAATAAGCAACCCACTGAATGACGAACAGTATATGTTCACAGAGCAAAAAAATAGTCCATAATGTTTGACATGTGATGAACATCAATAGAGAAATGGAAAAGGCCAAACCTATGACTCCAACATGATGGTATACCTAGACTTGCTGTTTAACCAAACAGAAATGATGGCTACAAAATTGATTGATCGCTCTTCTATTTTGGAGAAAAAATATCCAGGAATAGTCCTATTCAGGTACTAAAAAAGTTAAGCTCTTTTTCAAATACGTAATACTAATAATTAGCAGTTTTCTTAACAGCAAATGCAATATATTTTATCCATTTTGTTGAGACGTATCAATTGCTAAGCTACCATTTTGCGTGACAGACAGACAGACAGACGAAGGGTAAAAAATTTAATAAACGCCCCCCCCCCCCCCTTTTAAACGTCCACCTCGAATAGACGCCTCCAAAAAATGTCAAAAAATTTAATAAACGCCCTGGGCGTTTATTCAAAGAATTACTGTAACTAATTTACAATTTTACAAAATTATTTTTTAAAGTGACAACGTCCTTTCAGTTATGATGTTTATGCTTTATATTTTTTGTTTACAATATTTTTTTAGATTGTTCACGATGTTAAACAGCTTTTGGACCAAAGTAATCAAAACTTTGCAGAAGATTCATTGCCACGCCTTGAGAAAACAGTCGATGTATTTTGCATTTTCAAAGTTTCCTTTTATGGCAGGATTAGTGCAGTGACAATCCGGAAAGTGTAAGTAATATTCTACTGATGGAATTTCGAAATAATCATTTTTTATTTGAAATTAACCTGTTATTGTCCTGAATTCTAGATTTCATGCTTGTTTCGCTACTATCAGTATTGGATCAAATGTTTGATAAAAAAGGAAGGGGTTGAAAAAGAAGAAACCATCCTCATTGATTTACATTTTAATTTTATGAATTTTGTTTGGAAATATCACCGTAGCAAAAAGCTGTAGCTTTAACAGCGTCTTACTTTGAAAGTTATTTTCTTTGAATTTCTTACATTGTACTTCCTAACGCCTATATTCAATATCAAGAGTATCTTATGTAACAAAAAATTTCGGATAAAACTTCCGTCGCCTAATGGAAATAACGTCACTTGTCTGATATTTTTTGTACGTAGAAATTAATAAGTTGATAAAAGACACAGTTTCTAAATTTTTGACATTTCTAAGCAGTTAATATTTGTTAAATATCATAATTTTCTTTATGATTTAGAATAAGGACAAGCCAGATAAAATAAAGCAAATTTCCGTGTGGCATGCCGTCGATATTTGTCGAAAACGGGACTTCAAAGAGCTTCGCTTTTGTTGGGTCATAGACTGTGATGTCATCACTTGATCTGAATTTTTCTTTCTTGGTTTTTCTAAGTTCTTGATGTTGAGTATCCGAAAGATTCTATTGTTCCATTGTCCATCATTCATCGTAGAGTTTTCATGGACAGCCGTGTTTCAGAAACTGAAGTAGAGATTGCAGTGCTGCATGGAAAGAAATCTCGCCGTACTTTCTTGCATGACTTTCTTATTTTTAGCATTGCCTCGTTTATTTCGTACTTATTAACAGATACGGTTTTTACACCTGAATAAATAATTTTATACTAATATTTACTCCATTTTAATTCCCTTCACGTGCCGATTTTAAGAAAATTTACCGCATTCAAGAAAAAAACACTTTCTTTATGTGGACCAATATTTACTTAAAATAAGAAAAATATTTATTCAAAATGAGAAAACCGCCCGCGAAGAAGAAATATTTTTTTACTTAATTTTAGTAAATTGATCTTATTTCTTTCAAGTAAAATTTTCTTATCAAGAAAAGTAAACTTACTTCTTGGAATAAAAAACTTTACTTAAAACATGAATAGATTGACTTGAGTTTATTTTTTTACTCAGTTTAAGATTTTATTTTCACCAATGACGAAAGTTGTGTGTTTACATCAGTTCCTCAACTATGCAATAGATACCAGTCCTATTTTTATGCTAAGAGCTAAGCAAAAAGGACTGATTTACACTTTTATAGTATCTGGCATGACCCGGCTGGTGTTTGAACCCAAAACCTGCCGCACTGGAACCGAACGCTCTACAACTAGGCTACCAGTCGACGTAAACAAATTAAATATAAAAAAATTCTTGTGTGAAAGTTTTTAATTTATTAAATTGAAAAAGAAATGTAAACGTATAGCGTCGTTGTTATACATTGTTGTTGTATTTTCAACATGTCAAAGCATTACCCGGTTCTCTTAGTAAGAAAACACTAACCATTAACGAAAAAATCAAACTTCTTGATACTCAAAAAATGAAAAAGCAAAGATGTCGACAGCTAGCTGATCAATTTAGTATTGTTCAATTTGTTCCAGCTTTTCTTCCCAATTCGATTTTTTGAAATTGACATAAACTTGCAATAACTTTACTTGTTGTTAAACAAAGAACTTGGATTTAAAAAATTATCAAATATATCAATATATTATATCAAAGTATATTAAATTACATTGATGGATGCCCGTCTTCTTGCAAAGTAGACATCACACTTTCCTTAGAAATAAGCCCGTCCTACTTGGTTCTAGGTCTCGTCGACATATTTCACTGGACAAAAGGGGCTAGTGAAATATGTCGACGAGAACATAAAAATTTCCGGCATTTTGCGAGAATTACTGCATAAAACCCATGCCGAGTCTTCAGTAAGACACAGACTCAAAACTAAGAGTATCAAAAGTTATTTATATTTTTTTTAGTGGTCCCATATTTACGTTCATACCGCATATTCTAGCTACAAAGGGAATTTATTCTTAATTAAAATTTACTGCAGCAGGATTACAGTCTTGTAAGTATTAATGCCATCCATTATATATTTTACTTGTACATATTAAAAATTCCAGTAGTACAATACAAATTTCATTATCCGTTCTGTACATTTTTGAAACAGGACTGGAAGGGAATATTAGTCGTGGGTTAACTTTTCTTAAATTATTTTCTAAGAATGTGTAGTTATTCAGGGCAGTGTCTATGTGACCCGATCAAAAGTCGGGTTGGGAGGAAGGCTTTCGGCGCCCTATACGACGTCGGATGCCAGGGTTTTTTTAAAAACGCGGTAACACATGTTGCTAATTAATTTATTAAATTTATTACAAATGTCCGTCCGTCGGTCCTTTAAAATAGTAGCAGGGAGCAGCTATTATTCTTTCCCCTTGGAACAAAGAATGTAATTTTGTACTTGCGGATGGGATGAGTTTTAAGTTAATATTGGAATAGAATTGGAAATTAAAGAACAAAAGTTATAACTGCTGCAACCTGAGTAGTTATAACAAGTTGCTCTCATTATTTGCCTCACAATATGAACAGCGTATAGAAGGATTAACTCATTAGGAATAGACAATTTATTTGATCTAGACACGCTTCATGTGAACAAGAATAAAAACAAATCAATAATGACTGCAATTAAGGTTGCAATAGCTTCATCAATATTCATTGTTGTGTTGATTTCTACCAACTGTTGCTGCGTATACAAAAGGTAGATATATTTTTTTATATTCCGTGTTGAAAATAATCGCAAAAAATAGGTCTACAATCTCAAAGTGAAATGACTGCAGTAATAGAAAATGCGTTTCCTACGAAATTTGTGGTAAAAAATACAGGGAGAGTTTTTCAAAGGGCGAATCGGTGAAGTATCTACATGCTTTTTTTATACAGGGACAACGATATTCTTCAAAACTTCTCGATCTTTGCTAATATATTGGAAATGACGAGATGTGTAATTATATGAGCAGGTTATATAATTTTTAATCAATGTGTCCAGATTCGATGTTCTTTTTAAAGTAACTTTTTCGTCATTATTAAAATGGGAACATTATTTTTTCTTCTGTCGCTTTCTTCATCAACATAACAATAAGAGCGTTTACTAATGACACCAAATGAAATTGAACAATGTGGCGATATATTTCTTCTAAGAAGCACAAGAACATCTCCAACGTAATTGGCTAAGAGAAGATACATAAATGTAATATCTCATATTTAAAATGTAAAATGTTTGCATCAAATTTTCAGAAGACCAAATAGTGATACAAAAAAAACAAATGTGGTACAGAAAATATTCGAATTTCGAAATTGATTTGGACTGCTATGAGAACAATTTTTTTTTAATGTAAAGAAAGGCATCTTTTGTTAATTCCATCTGTTTGTCTGCGTCTAACTGGCATTAATCACTATCTGTATGTTAAACGTCTAAATTAGACCTAGGATTACCTGTCCACGTTCATAAGCTTGGTTTCCACTGGTGACTAACGTAAAGTAGTGTGAAATAATTTTTTGAACATAATTTCTTATTTCGCAACATCTAATCGATAATGCATAGTTTCCACTGAAAGGAAGGCTTATTTCACGGTAAAAAGAACCAACATGTACGTGATATTTTTGAAAAAGAAAAGTTCCTGATAACATTGTTTTTGTTGAAAATATGAAGAAAATAGAAATTATATTTAAGTCAGAATAGTTAATTATCTATGGAAACATGCACAGATATTTTTCGACAATCGTATATCGTTCATTCGTGCGTTTTTTAGCGCAAAATTTTCGTAAACCTAAACAAAGTATAGCCATTACCAACTTTCATACAGCGCAGTCTGGGCACTAGTGAAGCCATACGAAAAAAACGTTCTCGCCTCCAGTCCACACAAAAATCATTTTCAAAAAAGTAAAATAAGAAGAGTGCCGTTCCCTTTCTAAATTCTGTTTCAGATGGTTTATTTTAATTAATTAAAAAAAACGCGCCATAAAATTTCATTCCTAAACCTTTTTATTCCACAAATTAATTCACTGCATGTTTTCCAACTCACATTTTCTTTGATGTTTTCTTATTCCATGAAATCAGCGTGAACTGGGTATCAAAAGTCCACGTTATTTCATGAATTAAGAAGAAAGTTAGTTTGAAATAACACAAATTAAACATGTTTCCACTGCGGACTAACATGAAGTAAGAAATTATGTTCACAAATGAATTCATGTTATTTCACGTTAGTCACCAGTGGAAACCAAGCTTTAACAGAGGAATCGCTTTTTTAGCATGAAATATAAAAAAAATATGCAGCAATATATTGACTTATTTTGACCGCAGCATAAACTCAAATTAGTCTTTTAAAAAATTATTAAGAAGAAAATTTCAAAACTGGAATATACCAAGCGCGTAATCGATACTTCATGAGCGTCTAACTCCCGCTACAAGTACTTTTTACGTTCACAATGTGCGCTAAGTCAGAAAGCGAATCTCCACTAGACAATTTTCACGACGATCGTCAAATAATTATTGACGATACCTGCACAAAGTGAAAAAAATCACATTGCTGCAGCGAAATTATCCCCTGACGAAAAATAGAGTAGATTTCTACTTTTCATCAAGCATTTGGCGATCGTCAAATTATAAACCAATCAAAAAAGCAGGAAAACAATAATGAGAAAGCAATTAGTCTTAGAATGATTTATATATGGAATCCAAAGAGAATGGTCGTGTTGTACTGTTTTCAATGCTGCGACGACTACAAACAGACGTCTGTACGACGCAATAAGGCCACTGGGATACTTATTCACTCTACCGCGAATGCTAATTTTTAAATTTGTGTTAACGTTGATAAACCGATAACGAAACTTTGAACGAGTTGTTTCCTTTGTTCGTTGTTTTTTTATATTCATTTTTAACACAGTTGTGAAGCAAAGAAACAACAAAGTAGAGAAAACCAATCAGTTTCCGATAAAACTTCTACGGCTATCTATCCTGTACTTTTAAATTTTTTTTTCGACTTATATTCTTTACTGTTCATAAATGTTTCTTATATCAATCGTAAGTTTTGTTCAACACAATAACATAATTTACGATGTACTATTTCTCCATTGTTACGGAAAAAATGGAATAAATAAATCTTCCGCAGTTTAGAATATTAATAAAAACGTTCAACCCCACCGGAATTTAAATAGAGCATTCTCCTTACCTAAGCCAATATGCAACATATACTAACCGAAAGAAAAAATTAACAATTCCCTTAATTTGTTTGTGAAAAAGAACGCCCCCGTATTTTTAAATCAAAACATATTTATCACTCATTTTATCGAATGTTTTATTAAAGCAAGGATGGCGCAGATGAAATTACAGCTGAATATTGTTCTGTCAATCGACAACAATATATCATATCCATAGGGATAATTAGTTTGTAAATATATATAGTTCTTTAAGTTAGGTAAAAAACGGCTTCAAAATTATACAAGAGAAAATGCATAATTTGATAATTTTTGTGATGGTTCCGTGTGTCCTGCTTTCTGTTTGCGTAGCACAGGTGAGTAACATAACAAATAGGTAAACGATTATTAAGAGATTATAAAATACAGTAAATACAAAAGCAATACTCGTGAAAAGTAAAAATATATTTGCACAATTTTCGTAACTGAATAACAAGCAAAATTAGTAAATGCACACAATCTAGGGCAGATTATGCCCGTGTGATTCTGTTTTTGCTACTCTGCCTTTTCAATCATGAAATTAAGTAAACTTATGTCGGATAAAATGTTTTTTAGGATTGCTTTTCTTGTGAAGGTTTCGAGTGCAGTACAGCAGCTGATTGTGGTGAGTGTGCCGGAATCAGTGGAGCCTGTACATTGCATGACTGTGTAGCGGGATTTTGCGTGGATTCTACCGTCGACGGAAATGCAAAAAACACTGGCGAATATGAGCCTGTTGACAAAAATGGAGACCCATTACCGATTTCAGTCTCGTAGCGTTCCGTATATTTTTTCTTAGCAGAAATACATATAACTTTCGTTTTTCATTCACGTTCTTCTCCTTCCAAACAATATGTGAGCTACTAATGAAACTTAATCAGTAGCATGGATTACCACCAATTTGGCATAATTTAAACCGCACATTTCCTTCACTTTTTTTCCTTTTTTGAACGAAAGCAATTCGACAATATTTTAAAGATAGAATTCTTATTGGGTTTTTCTTTGCGAGCTTTGCCTAAATCAAACAAATAAGTACAAGCGAAAAGAATGGAGTTTTGTGTTTATAGCAAATTTAATTTTAAATGTTTATACGTACGAAATATCAATAATATAACAACCGTATACGTTGATTATTGCTCTAAGGAACAGCATTATTGGCTCTAATCGAAAAGAAAGAACAAAAATCGATCTGTTTAGCTCATGAAAGTTAATAAATGCTAGAAAATAACTTTATTTAGTTCACAAAAATTACACAGATCTTCAGTTTTACGCGGCACGTATCGCACTAACTTTGTGCATGTGTATTGGTACGTATAAATTATCTCCGGTTTAGTTTAGCAAATTCACCTTGTGGTTTAAGCTTAACAACTCTCATACTCTTGTTCAATATGACGTTTTATTAACAGGTTGATCCTGCCAATCTTGACAATCTCTTGTGTAAAACTTAGTGTTGACGCCCTTTAACAGGTGTGGAAACCATAAGTCAAAGTCACAAATTTATGGCGCACAGGAAAGCTATAACATATTTGTTCTACTATTGGTGAGTCTGTAACCAGTCTATACAAGCTGCCAGTTTTACTTTGTGCTGTATTGTTTTTCTCGTACATTTTTATTTTAGTCGTAGTCATTGTTTGTGTTAGAACGACTGTTTTAACAGTAAAGATGTTTTCGAAGAATAGCGTAAGATCCAGGTTGGACAGTACTTATGCTTGTAAGACATAAGAAGTTCTTGCAACACCTATCACTGGGAGCATTAGGCCAGTTTTAATTACAACTGTAGACCAGATATTTCAGTGCAGCTAGCAAGTATTGTAAATCTTTTTTTATTAAAAGTGGTTTAAATGTTGTCAATGATTGCAGCAACTGAAGAAATGTTGGTCAGCTTGAGCGCTCCTGGGAGAACTGATGCCGAGACACCATGAGAGTCTGACTCAACCGACTCCCACACCACAAGCAATTAACTCTTTTCAAAATCGATCTCTTGTAATCTCCTTCTTATTAAAAAGCTAAAACTGACCAAAACAGACTCAACTTGTCAACAGGGCTCTTTTCTTTTCTCCAACAGCTTGGCCCAGTCAACTTACTCCGTTTGCTCAGTAGATATTCAGTAGACTATAAATTTAGGCAAACTAAGCAAAATTTGAGAGGATGTAGAGGTCAGTTTACTTGAATGGGCGTAATGATACTACATCCTGAAATAACCTGCAACATTAACTAAATTAAGCTAAGTTAAAAAAATTAAGGATGATGCAAGTTTCCTCTACATGAAATACATGCCTGATTTTTTTTATCTCGTGTTTTTTATATTGCTGCTCAATATGTAAACTTCGATAAAAGGACTAATTTAACCATAGAATGAAATTTTAAGTATGCAACAGGAGTTGTTGGCTGAGGCTCAATGTTGACAACCGTGGCTTACTAGCTGCTTGTTGCCTATTTAATTGACGTCGAGGCTCTAATAATAAAAAAAAGAACTGAAAAATAAAAGCCCGTTGTTTATCTGTGGTTAATTTACATTTCCAGCTTTAACTTTCTGATTTTTTTACCAACGTAAAGTTTCTCGGATAATCTCAATGAAAAAAAAATTTGTTTTTAATTGAGCGAAATCTTTTTTTATTTGTTTATTTTCAATTATTTTCTAATATACTTCTTAATTAGGGTTAAAAAATGTAAAGCAACTTCATTTCCAGCTCTTTACGGTGTGGCCTAAAAAAATAAATAGTTGTGAAAATAATTTTGTTCATTAGGCAAGTAAAAATGCTGAAAATTAAAATTTATTCTAGACTCGGTTCTCAGTGATTTTTTAATTGACAAAAAATATATCTGGAAACGAGAACGCCCCAAACCCCATTTTTCTGCTGTTTTATTACTGTTTTTGTTCGTCATCTTGTTAAGAATGTTTTGAGAGAATCTTGTTATCCAAAACTGAAACCATTTCGAAATTTTATTTTAAAAGAAATTTTTGGTAAACATTAAATTTATTGAACCGCAGCTGAGAAAAATTAAGGCGTTGAGAGCACACACTTCATCAGGTTATGGCGGCTACATGAAGTAGCCATTCGATTTATTAATCATTTTCTCTGGTTTCAGTTTAGCTTTTTATGGATTTCGAATTAAAATTTCAAGGTTAAAATAAAGTAAATATTAATTGAGTCATGGTTAAATACAGCGGGTGCTTACTTAAAACTTACATGTGTCAAAAACGTTGCGTTTACAGGAGAGGAGAGCCAACTGCGATAGGTGCTTGGTTGGTACATTAGATGGCACAGGTTTCTGTATCAAGATTGTATCGTTCGAAACTCTCCATTTCTTCAAATCTAGCACCTTTTACAGGAGGTTAGATGACCGAATTATCCGTACTTGACATATTCTTCGAACTTTGCTCAATGGTAACAGGAGTAGATGGATTGTGATGAGAATCACGAATGTTAGCTACCTTAAAATTTTTCACTCATTATAAAAATAAAAATAGATAATGATAACCAAATTGATTTTGATTTGTCTTTGCTTCTTCACTTCGTCACGAGAAGAGTCGAAAGAAGTTATGTAAGAGTTTGGGTTCCAATATCCAGAGATTGGGCTCGATTATTAAATATTATATCGTACTTCGATTTATCTATAAAATCATAATCTGTTAGTTTAAAAAAAATTGGAAGCTTTTTTATTGTCAAATTTGTCGTCAGACACAATCTGAAAAGTTGACAATTTTAAACCCTTGAGATTTTGTCTGAAGAGAACTAACCAATGAAGTAACAATTTGCTCCATTATCTATTTTTGATTTTAAAATCTGCATGGTTTCAAAGGAAGAGAGGAAAGAAATTTCAAGAATTCAAAATGTCAAAAACAAAAATTTTTATTGAACTTTTGAAAGGAGAAGAAGCTGTATTGAATGTAAAAAGTTGCATGTACAAAAACAGGGATAAGAAAGCAAATGCAATCATTCACAAAAATGAGCCAAGGACTTATCCAAAATCTTCTCTTTCGATGTTTTCGTTGCCTTCGTGCGTAGGAAAAACATGTTGAAAAACAAAAAATAAAAAATTCGACATCTGATACAAATGTAAACGCAAGAATCTAATATGAACAAATAATGAGAAAACTCTTCAGACAGAATCTGACAATGTAAACGCTGTTTTATATTTTGGGTCCCTAATGCGTTGTCGTTCTGCAAAGTTTATGTTTTTATATTATTTCACGAATATTTTTAATATCAAAACATTCTTAGCCTGTGTTTAAGATTTTGTCTATCATGACGGCTGTAACATGTAAATTCAGCAGCCGTGACGTGCGCGCAATTCGCCTCTCCTTTAAGCTTGATTTCAAAAGTTCTATAGATTATGCATCCCTTTCTCTTTTATGCTTCCATGTACTTACTTAGACAATGGCATAATTTACCAGATTGCCAACAAAATAATACTAAACAGGTTTCTCTGTTATATTTTTTTATGTATGAGTAGAAACAAAACAATTTGTTTCAAAATCCACGGAAGGACAAAACTAAGTTCACTCAAATTTGACCTCAAAAAAAATTCACAAAAAATATAAAAAATTAGCACAACCACGTAATTGGATCCACACAAATTTAATCAACGTAAGATGGGTTTAAAAAGTATAAAACCGTAATCATAAAATGTTTAGTAACTGATTTTGTAGAAAACTTCAATCTGGGACAAAAAATCGCTGCTTTTTGATGTAATTTGTCTTCCTCTTCCACCAGTTTGGAATCCAAGTTTATTGTAATTATTATACGGATAATTCTGTCGTCTGTAAGCATACAATTCCTGCCTGCCAAAACATGGACCGTACGATGAAGAATAACAAACCGGATTTTCGCTTTCAGAGAGAACAACTTTCGTCATGTTTGGTTCAATGGAGAATATAAACGAATTTTCGTTTCGATAGGTGCTGTACTCTGAAGTAAAATATATAAATATAAAGTACATAAAAGCACATTCTTGAAACATATAAATTGTTATAACCATTACTTGACAACAAAATTTTGGAATATGTTATTGTTAAAAAGCACATTTGTTGATGTTATATCATTAAAATGTTCTAAGCAAATTTTCGACGTGATTTATCGGTAGGCCATTAATTCTCTTTCATTTGCTATTAAATTTTACTTTTCCTTATTGGAAAAGAAACGACTAACGCGTGAATTCTTTTTTTACTACATGTTTCTTTTAGATAAATATGACGTTGCCTCGAATCAACTGCCATAAAATTGACTGGTTCAATATTTTTAAATAATGTATTTTAAGAAGTGTGAAGTTTGAGATGCTGGCTCGAAACTACGCCCATGTTATAACTAGTTAGGCACAAAAGGTATTTTAGTTTATTTCTTTTTACTTGATTCAAAAAGTAGCTAATATGTCATTTGTAACAACTTACCACACATCGAGCAGGAGTAAATTTCACCTTACCTTTCCAAGGAGCGTTGCTATATCCTCCAAATATTGCTGAACTAGAATCTTTAAAAATCGCCAATACGTTCTTTTTATTGTCACATCTGCTATGAAATTCCGAAAATTCATCGATCCTGCCACCACTGGATTGCCAGCACAAAATATAAGTTCCGAAATCTGACCCTTTCTTTAACCATTTTCCAATTTGACTGATTTGATTCCGGGAAAGAATTAAAGACGGAACTAAAAGAAGATATTGAATACTTTGTGAGCAATATGTGAAAGGATATCTTCCTCTCCTTTTCATCAATATATGACTTGGTTGTTATAATAAATGCTTTTTTTTACCAAGATTCCAGCCAGGCTATTATTCTGACTTTTTTATTGTTCTGAGCAATAGACTTATTGTTTACAACCTAAAATCTCTGCTTGACATTCTTATAAAAAAAGGCGTTTAACAGAAACATAAAACTACATACGGCTAAAGAATTTCACATTTGTACTCGTTTCAATTCTTCTATCACCCTCTTCTATTACACATTTGTACACGCCTGACTTCGTTACATTCGCTGTAATAGTAAAACTCTCCAAGGTCTTGATTATTTTCACTGTCAATAACTTGTTCTGATACAAATCAAAAATTTTTCCAGCCATTTGGTATCCTGCACCCAAAGCTGAGCATGTCAGTATCGCTGAAGTATTCGTAATTTCCATAAGAAATGATGGTCTCTGCAAGAACGATAACGGTCTTGATTTTAGTTGTAGGTTTCTCGCGCTTTTCCCTGTATAATATTGTATATTTGTCGAAATGGTTTGTGTAAAAGTAATTACAAACTTTTTTGCTGAGTTTACATGCATCAAATCTAACTTAAATTTAAGCAATTTTTGTCTAGATGACGAATATTTTTCACCGAAATTTTTCATACAAGGCTCTGAGAAGTATGGGACCTAAAGATTTGGCATGCATGTGCCTTATAGATGGATATTAAAAATCAGGAAGTATCATAACCATGGAGGCAAGAAAAATAGATTGAAATAAAACCGGAACTTGGTTAAGAGTGTGTAGGCATACATGTTTTTTATTTCATAATATCTAAAAATAATGTAATAATACGCCGATTAAGTTATCAAAAAGTGAAGTTTAACTGAAAAAAATAAATACATACCTAAAAAATTTTCAGCTGTACAAACATAAAATCCTTCATCTTCGACACGAACTTTCATAATGGTCAGATACCCATCAACAACATGAAAGCGACCTTCTGGAAAACTGCCATAACCTCTCTTCCATGTTACTTTAGCTTTTGGTTCTGAGATTACGTTACACTTTGGAAAAGTAAAGTTAGATCCGAGATTAGCAAGAACAGGTCCTTGTGGCAGTGTTATTATAGGGGAAGCTAAAACAGAAAACGAAGAGTAACAAAATTGTAAATAAGATAAGTAGCTAGCATGTTATTCATCAAAAACAGCTACAAAGTGATGTATTTGTCAAGTCAAACCCGGCAAAATTTTTAAGAAACTAAAATATGGTACAACCCACCCTGAACAGTCAATCTACCACTTGCATTTGCAGATCCTAAGATGCTTTCTCCAACGCATGTTGCTATGCCTCGATCACTCCACGATATATTTTTGACCGTGAGAAAAGACAATGCCTCCGACGTCGTGCGATTAATGATTGATTTTGTATCGGTTTCACGGAAATGATGAACCCATAGTACCTTGGGAAGAGGGTTTCCAAAAATCTTGCAACTTAGTGTTTTGCTGTCACTTTCATTCGCTATCATATTCAGATTTGTTGTTTTTATTTCTGGAAAAAACAGACCAAGTCCTGGTTTACCGTCCTTCCCCGGTGGTCCTCTTGGTCCGGGTGGTCCCTAAGTTGAAAAATGCAGAAAGATTAATTATTTTATATAAAGCGAGCGGTTGATCACTTTACAAAATAATGCGAAAGCTTACCACCAACTTTGAAGTGATGTTATTAAGACTTACTGAAGTTGGTTGGTCTATGAGCAAAAAAATATATTAAAGAGGTTGAAAACTTCAAATCGTAAAACATAAAATTTATGGGAGATATAGCAGTACAAGCGTACATCAATGATACACTCAATTTTAAGCTTTCATAATCAATGGTGTACTCTATTTGAAGCTTCCATAACATTCTTCATAATACAATAACAATTAGCTACCAAAAACACACTTACGGTCACATTTCTTTACGTGTTTACACAAATTAGCAAAGTTGAGAAGCATTTTCTCAAACACTTTGGCCACTTCAGCTTGTATGGAGCCATTGGTTGTTTGTTGGATAAACCTTCTGAGTTCATGAAGATCTTCAAAGTTCGTTGCAACTTCCCTTCGATGTCTGAATAAAACTTTCTCAGCTGCATGAGCTACATGGAAAGTTACATTGAAAATATTAAGTCACGCTGGTTTGCTCCACCATTCTTTTGTTTTAATTTCTAAAGTTGCTGTTCTTTTAACAAGAAACTTGTCACAAGGCATTTTACCCAATGATGTCATCAAATTTGTGGAAATGGGAAATCTTGGAATGAAGTCAAACTAATGGGACAAACAAAAAATAATATAACATTGTCTCAAGTCCCCTAAAACTTGAAAGAAAAATTGATTTCACTTAACTCGAAAAAATGGTTGCCATGACAATACGTCGGCATATTTTTTCATTTCATACCTGTTTTCTTACTAAGTTGGTTTCGCAGATCTTCATACCGAAAGTGATTAAACAAACACAAGCATGATGTTAAAACAACTAAAGCATATAACACAAGCTGCGAAGTTGCTGCCATCTTGAATTTTAGGTCGTCAAGAATGCTCCAGATCTACTGTCAGAGAACTTTTCCACGCATCAACAGTAAACACGAGACGGTTTTCAGGGAAACGCTTTGTGTTTTTTAAGTAAAAGAAAGTCATCTTTAAAATTAACAACCGCAGCTTGTGTTTTGACGCATTCGAAACATGATCTGTGTTTTTTTAACTCAGTCACGATAAAAATAAAATAATGGTTTTCTTAAAGAAAAGTACACAAACAAAGTCATGTGCTAAGTTAGTTGACCCTTTTGTCGTGTGGATTTGTATACATGCAAATGCACGAAAAAAAACGGTAGGTAAATACGCGTATCGGATCATTTAAAATATTTGAATTACAAATCATTTCAAAAAATTATGGGCAGAAACTAAATATGGCAAAGTTTTGTATGTCTTTTCATTCTCTTCACCCACTTTAAGGGCAAAAACTTTGGCGAGTATAAAGATTCGCGATTATTTGACAAATAATGGCGAAGCTTGGGCTTCTACTTTTTGATGCAAAAACATTAAAGTATGACAATTCTCAGAAGCGAAAGATACCATAATTTCACAATATCGTAACGTTTGTCTTGAAAAAATTCACGTCATCATCTTCTACGTTTTCCCATCCCAGTCCTCGTCGCTGTTGAATTTTTCGATGCATAAAAATTCTTTCTGTTGTACTCAACAGACACCACCTAAATTTTTGATTTGAATGCTATCTGAATTGAATAAAATCATAGTATCAGTGCCATGGAATGGATCAATTAAACGTAGCTGGTCAAAGCCTAATCTTAATGCATCTGTTATACCAGCTGCTTTCCAACCACTTCTAATGATTGTAATACTTGCCTCACTTGTCATGTTGTTATCGTATTCTACAACCAAGGACTCTTGGAGTAGTTTGAGAGTTGTTGGCTCCAATTTCACGCTGATGTCATCCAATTATATCTCATAGTCAAATTGTTGCTTTACTTGCCTTGAATACCACTCGTTGATTTTCTTGTTGGATCGAGGGGTTGGTAATCGTTCCATTCAGCAATTAGAGTCTTTCATTACAATCAAAGATACCGGGAAGTGTTCGAAAATGAAAACGCAATAACGGAACATGTTCCGTCGTTTTGGGATCAAAACAACAAAGGAAACATGGGAAACAGTTGGTTATTTGCCGGGAAAGATAATCGCATTACAAGATATTAATTGGAACGTGGTACTATTATGTATTGCCAGTTGTCATCAACAAGGGATCGACCATCACCGTTGATTTAAGGAAGACTCGAGATAGAATGTCGCGTGTTAGAAGAAACACCAGAAACAATGGGATATCAAGAGTTGACTGATTGGATGGGTTCCGGTTGCTGCAAGTTTTGTATAAAAGTTGCCTATGCCACCTCTATGGACTTCTATCTCTTATAATAATGCGGAGAGTGTGTCTGTGTCTGTGTGTCCGTAGCAGGCAAAGTGGATGTGTTTATTTTCCTTTGATGTAGTCGAAATTTCGTTTGAAGTCTCCGAAAAAGTTATATCCATTTTGCTAGCAGGTTTACTTTGTTTACATCACATGATCAAAATGGAGCAACTTGATTTGCTGAAATAAATTTAACGGCTTTCTTTACAAAAATGGTGTCCCTCGACAACGAAAACAACAAAAAAAGAACGGTCACTTTGTCTTGAAAGAAGTAAAAAGAGCATATTTAAAAAGCATATTTAAAAAAGTTCAAGCGAAGTAAAAATGTTAAGTTGGTAGTGAGAAGAGGAGCTAGAAGTAAAGAAAGTTAGAGGTAGAAAATCAATGAAGTCGATTTGAAATCACAGATAGTAAGAACTTTGATATTTTTAGACGTTTGATTTTTATGTCACTGGAGCACACAGGCTCCCCTTTTCAGCAAAAGCCACCCGTCCAAAAGCCTTAAATTCTTAAAGTAGCCATATTTGTTGATATTTTGTTGCATAATTAATGTGTGCCCTGGCGCGTAACTAATGTATTTGTCCTAAAATTGAAAATGCTACATAAAGCTGTTAGCTGACTAACAAACAGAAAACTTTGGTTCGTTGAACTCATTGTAATGTTATTATTTTTTCTTTACAATTGTTTCTCTTTATGTGTTTTGCTAACTACTAGCTTTAGTTTCAGCTAAATGTTCACAGTTTAAGTATATTTAACTCAGGGTGTCTTAGCTACTGTTAGCTAGCTAATGTTAGCCTCCAGATCCTACTCTTCCGATCTCCCATCATGGCTAGCTCTAAACTATGACTTATGTTTTTATTCTTCTTTTTTAATTATATATAGCTAGCTACCTTATTTTCCAAACTTTTCTTCTTTTATGAGCACGAATTATGATGGTAATAAGCTAGCTAGCTAACTGCAAAATCTTGAACTTGAACTTTTGCAGGACAGTAGGATCTATTTTTTAAGAGTATAATTATTTTCATTTGCTGTAAACTTAACAAGCAATATGATAAGTGGAATAATTTTTTTCAGAATTTAAAGCGTGTGTGTTAAGTTATATATTTTTTATTTTTTGGTTTCTGACATTCAGTTAAACTTTTGTCAGCCTACATTTAAAATGCCAGGTTATTTTTACAGGGGTTGTAGACATTATTGGCAATTTGCTTGGGTTTGTGACTTTATTTTAATTTTTGACACTTTTGATTAAAATATTAGGGATTTCAACATAATCAAACGTAATCACTTTATAAGATGTATATATTTGCGATGTGTCATTTTTGACTTTATTATTGTTTTGGTGTTGTACGTGATTCTATATATTATTTTGATCAGCGTTTCAAATTCTACACATTGGGAGCAACGTGTAAACAAAATTCAGGAAAAAAATATTGTGTATTGACGGGTCCTGGCAGACGTCATCAAAATACAAGTGACGATTCTCTTTTCCAATGTACTCCTGCCTAATTGGATTTTGCAGTGCAAATTTCTGAAGAAATATTATATTTGTACTTTAGGGACTTTACTGACGTCAGCAAAATTTCAAAATTTTAAAACACTTTTAAATATCGCAACAAGTGTTCGCAAACGCATAGGGATGCGTTTTACGAACACTTATTTTTATCAGTGTTTCAATCTGCACGCATTACAGGCAACAGATAAACTACATCCAGCGAATTTTATTTTATGCCATGCTGACGTTAGCAAAGTCTACAAAAAAACGTAATCTTCTGTCTGAGTGGATTCTTCCACGGGCCTTATCGACTAGTGGTTTTATATTTTTAAACCAAAAAAATGCTATAAAAGATGCAGAGGTATCCAACAAAGAAACAACACAGACAATTAGATAAAATGAAATAGAGCAGCATTGTGTAGCCGGCATGGATGTGTATCAATCAAAATTAACAGCTAAGCAAAAATGCAATATATAATGTATTCCTGTGTTTGCAGCCCAAATCCGGAGAGAACGTGTCAGAGAGCAGCAGCGGCCTTCACGAGTAGCTAAAGCAATGCCTATTGGGATGGCTGTCGGCATTATGGCTTCAATACATTATACAACGTTTGACGTTCAGCGTTCAATATTGAATGTAGATGCAATGTGGGACATGAAACGTAGCGTGTTATTTTTTGCACCTCTACTTTTATGCTGGCCTTTTGCGCAAGGGAACTCTAACACTTTCCCGAGCTTTTTGTTTCAGTAGCTAAAAACAAAGATAACTAGCATTCAGGCAATGACACTCAGCTAACTAAAACTTATCTGGTAAGCATTATTGTTTTCTTTATAGTTGCTACCCAAACACGGAGCCATACATTTGCTAGCCACAGCTATAGCTAGCCATACGCCTGCTAGCCACAGATATAGCTAGCCATGCGTCTGCTAGCCACAACTATAGAATATTTGACAACATTTGATTTGCTTTTACTTTTGTTGAACAAGTGGCTATAAGCTTTTTACGCAAATAATGTTAGTTATTTCTGGCTCATTAGCTACATGCATTTTAAGCATAACGCTTATAATCATATTCAGACTCGGATAAGGGAAATTTTAGGCATGTTGCTCAGCCTTGTTGAATTCTTTTTTATAGGAAATTTCAATTTTTTTGAAGGCATACCACTACACTGTCTGGACTTAGTCCTGTTTTAAAAAGGTTTTAAAAGCCACAAGTTTAAAGGTATAATTACACAAGACAATTTCATCTGATCTGTATAGTTCGTAAGAAATTGTTTCTCCAAAAAACATAATGTAAGCCTACTCTAAGCCAGATTGTGTTTTTCACATAAGCATATATCCCAGTTCGATTTCGAATTTTCACTTGCTATAAAAAGACATGTTAAGTACAGGTATTTAAGCCAATGCAAGATATGTGTGTTATAATTATAATGAAAGCCTGACGGCAACAAACGGTAGCAGTGTTTGAACGCAATGTAACCCATCGGTTTATTCAATCAATTATTAATAATCAATTTATTTGGTAAGCAAGATTAATAAATTATGTACAATAGTTCATAAGTAACTTTATTACTACGCGTCTTCAAATTTATTTTAGTAAACGATTGCAAATAATTGTATTAGAACAGAGATGGAGAGCGAACGTACAGAGCACCATGCGTTTGGACCCCGCAAAGTACCAGTACATTGGGATAGTTATTCCGCTAAAATAATTTTAAAAGCTTAAACGCGACAGTGGTTCCGAAACATTTTGGGGTGCTTTTGGTCTTGTTCCTTTCTGCAATGTGTTTTTTGCTTATTAATATTATGCTTTTTTTACGCTTTTTTGTTCCAAAAAATTGTCAACACGTTTTTGTCTTGTTTTTTCTTTCTATTTGTTGAAAATTCCTGCCGCGCGAAACATTGTCAAAAAAACTAATATCATCTGCCTTTCAACACTTCTGTATATAATAATCCGGTCCGTAAGTTATTTATTAAAAATTGAATTCTTGGTCTCACCTTTGAGTCCGTGGTCCTGGCCCCACATGCCGGCTTTTCCGTAACATGACGAACTACGATGGGAAGTGGTTAATTACAAAGGATATCCAACTCTATATTGTGTTTTAGAATCGAGAATGAAATCATGAGAACCGCACAATTGTAAGGAAAGACAATCGATTTCAGTGACGTTATGGTAATTATTAAGAACCATGCAAAAGATAACAATAGCGTAGTGACGTACAATTTATTTTTAAATTAAGCAAGACAGAACAAGATTTTTGTTTTTTCAGCGAAAATGGTATACGCAGGCTGGTGCATAGGATACAAAAATTAAGAAACATCAATTTAGAGATGGTTTTTAGTTAATCTTTATGTAACAAAACTGATGTGGACCAGCCACATAACAAAATAATACAAAATAATGAAATGAGAAAACTTTTAACTTAATCACTTTTTCACAACATCAGTGACAAAAAAGTTTTTAGTGGAGTATACGAGTTTAACACTAACAGATATCAGCAACTTAATTTGCATTTCTTCAACATCCTTCAGATCGGTTTTAAGAAGATCAGCTAGTTTAACCTTTAGCACGCGCTCCATTTTAAGGTTTCATCCCACCAGCGCGCTCCATTTTTAACTAAAACTAACGGTTTACTTGACCGGTCATAGCTTTTGAACTGCTTGTATTCAGAAAAAAAAAAATATTTTGAAAAGCCTATAAGTTTAGGTATCTAAAAATGAAAATTTTAAGTACATAGCATAAACTCTACAAGAAATATGAGAACTGGAAATTCATGAAAAAAATCTGCGAAAAACACTTTGTCACTTTTTTTGCAATTTGTGATTTGGATCTATGTAAAATGAGAAAATTTCAAAGTTTCTGCAAAATTTTTATATTTTCACATTCTCTAACATATTTGTAAAGATAGTGCAAAAAATCAGAACAATCTTGAAATTTGAAGAAGCACAACTGAAATTTGAAAATATCGAATAATCATAGAAAATATTGATAAAAAGTTTTTGCGCACTTTACTTTTACACAAGTGTAAATCTCACAAAAACAAGTCATATTAATAAGCATCAAAACACACCGCTTATGGTTTTGTTATATTTTTGATAACGTCTCGCTTCATAACAGGATCACTGGGTTATTCGGTTCTTTTTGCCACTATTAGCGAATTGTCCAGTATGTATTGCAGACAGCATACGAACAATTTTGTAGTTTTGTCTTAGTAATGTCATTCCACCTCATTAACATAAGATTGTCATGCATTCTAATTTTGACACCCCCTTTCGCAGGTTTCCAAGACTAGACGTTTTTCGGTACGCCTTCTTTGCGCCTCAAAGTCCTATAGCAAGGAGTCTTATGATGATCTAAAACTAATGCTAACTCTGGTGAGGTGTAATAATTATCCAGGGTCAAATGAACAACTTCATCTGTTTCCTCAAAGACAAAACCACCTTTGATGGGGACATCAATGTGTCAAAGGTTTCCAGTAAGTTACGTCCTTTATCTTGCGGGAACGTGATATCAGAACAATCTTCGTACTTAGTATCTGTACCTGCATAAATAATAAAGCGGGACCCACTACTGTTCTCAAACAGCATGAACAGTTTGACACCATAACGTTCTCTTTTGGATCATATGTATACTGGCTTTTCAACAGGGAAAGATATTCGTCAATGGCAACATTTTTTTACCGGCGTATAATTTGCTTCATAGTTTTATCAAGTTTAACCATGATGTAAAACCTAACCTTATGTAAGTCAGTCAGGGGAACCCTCTTAATTAAGCTGTATATCTCCTAAATAAGCTGTATCATACAGCTTAATTAGGAGGAAGAAAAAGTTTTCCCCGATTTCTCGAAATAGGTAAATTTTAGCAGAATCACCGCTGTAGATCTTTCTTCGTCAGTTTGACCACTACATTATCAAAAAGAATAGGATTTCCAGTACCCCGGGTTCAAAAGATATGAAATAGAAACAATGGTTCATTGTAGCGATAGTCATTTAAGCTGTACTGCATCCTAGTTAGGATGTCACGTCACGTGATAAAGCCTATTTAAGCGTACAATTTAAAAACTTCAAATTTAGCGGATCTCCGGGGTGCTACAAAAAAACTAATGTATTGGAGATGTTTATATGCACGTAAATATTGGATTTATTCAGTCAGATTGATGCTAAAATTTAGTTAAATGTGTGTTTTCAATGGTTAAAGTTTTGTACATCTTAACTAAGCTGTAGAACGCCTAATTAGAATAATGAAAAGTGTTGAAAAAAAACCCAGATCTCATTAGCATCTGTATCAACCCATTTAGCAAACATACTCTTCTTCTTAGTTTCAATTCGCTGCATAATTTATCTCTTCTTGAGTTTGAAATACAATAATAATATTTAACTGCCAATCACAAAAAACCACAAGAGAGCTGCCTCGTTCGCCACCACGATCTCTTGCATATGGAAATACAATATTGGTCGAACTTACTACCAAAAAACGCAATGTTGTAAAATCAGTTTTTAATTTCGTTAATAAAAACACGCCTTATTATCTCTTGTGTTATGCGACACGTTTCTCCCTAACTTGATCTCCGTAAAGTCTCAGAGGAGTCGTCGTCGTACCACGGCAAAACTAATATGTTATCCGCTTTGCTGCTACCGTATTTATATAATTATGCATAGTAACTATATTAGTTCGATTTATTTTATACCTGCATTGTCGTTATTATTTATCGTCTAAGTAATTGTTTAATTGTAGTTTTCACTAATGTATACAGTTTTGTTAAATACAGACTACGTCAGAAAACCTTTTTATTTTTAAAGTTTCTTTTTTTTCAGAGCCGCATCATAACTTTTACAGCAAGATTTATAACATGAAATTTCCAGAACTTTAAAATTCGTCTTTAAGGCGTGGTCTTGTGGTTATGGAGTTCTTTTTGTAAAAGGTCTGTGGCCCAGTTCACAGCACGGGTATATTAACAGGTGTCTTACCACAGCTACGGGTCAACCTATGTCATTTGAGAGAGATAAAATGGGTGTGCAAGGCCGGTGTATACCTAATTTATACATTCAGAATACAGGACCCAAATTGATTACAGTGTTTCCAACACTGAACTGGCTATTCCTGCAAAAAGTCTATCTGGGACAATTTTCGGATCTTTTAGGACATACGAAACCCGCAAAAGTTGTGAAAGGACGTATCGTTTGTTCGTCAGTAATGTTTGTAAAAATTCTAATTTGTTGCTGAATTGGCAATATTCTCAATATTTTGTGACGTCATTTCTGATCCCAATGACCTCATCAAATTAATTTTTTTACCTGGAAGTATTCCAACTGATATGACCTAAGCATAAGTTGTTCCGAATATATAGCCTAGGGGCGCTGTATGACATCACTCCCACCCTCCATCTTACTTCGCACCTTCGCCAGTGCTTCACTACATTCAGGAAGCCCGGCGTCAGCAAATAGTGCCTGGTCTAAAATGAAGAGAAATGTATGTATTCGTTTGAGTTATTCATACAACTAAAAATTTTACATGAGTTCAAAATTAAAATGTGCCGAAGTCTATACAATACAATAAACTGTGTGCCCAATTTTTATTTTACACTCAATTTTTATTTTACAATGTTCCAAATTCGTTTGCAAGAGCTCCAAAGCAGACAAAGCGTTTCAATAAAGTCCATTCACCTATAATTTTTGGTTGTAATGACATTTCAATGTTTACAAACGTTTAAGGGATTTTGAGGATATTTGGACATGTCCACGCATTCTTAGCATCGTAGTATCAAATTCACTCAAGCAGAGGATATAAAAAACATAATAGGCGTTTATTCTAAGGTCCTAAATTCCCCTTCCACCACCTCCCCCGCTATTTTTTTATGAAAATTTTTCAATTGACTTGTCAGTAGATGTTGGTAAGAAAGTTGTAGAAAGTTGTAAGCATGCGCTAACTGGCGCATACATATCTTGCCTCGATTACTACTATAAAATTGTACACAGGCTTACAGGAAAAGACCTCGACATAATTTAATTTTTACCTTTGCATTGGCACTTTGGTTTGGAATTATTTGTAATAACGCGATCTCCAAAGTTGCAAACAGGTTTAGTTGGTAGTGTCTAAATATCACAATTAGGATTTCAAGGAGGCTGGCAACACTTTAAAAATTAAAAAAATATATATATAAACATAATTAGTTACATATTGCAGAAGAACTACTAATTTTTTTTATTATAACAACTATCACTTTTCTTGAAGCAGCCGTCGTAAGACAACTATTATCATTGCATCTTGCTGTTTTGTTGCTTTACCGTCATGGTAAAATATGGGAAGAAAGATATGGCAAGTAAAAGAAAAATGTACTCTCTGACTCTTTACACTTACCTTTTTATAACTTTTAATTGTTTTGTCTTTTTTCAATTTCTGTATCTGTTCTCCATTCTCAGTTAAATTCTTTTTAACAAACCAACACTCTCCATTTCTCTTCTCTTTTTTTTGCAACTTGAACATGGCGTTGTCACAATTCTTATCTCTTTCGCATTTTAGCAGGCAGCTAACTTCGGTTTCTCTTTTTAAATACTTTGTTACACCTCCATCAGGTAATTCATCATCCTGAGTATAATAACCACACCTTACAAAAAAAATTCGAAATGCAGCGAATAAAATTTGTAACAATCGAAACTTCATTTTTTCTGAATGTAGCAGCGAGTGGCAAGTACTAGTACATCTGTGTTTTTTATGAGAACGAGTCCAAGACGTTACGTTGTAGATCATTTATGACAAATCTTATAAATTTTTTAGTTTTAGAAACTCGATTCGTGTGCTTAAGATCGGTTTTGTGGTTTGCTTAATAAAAACTTTATAGAGATAATACTAAAGATACTATACACCTTTTTTTATTCATCTCTGGAAATACATATAAACAAAACTTTTTTACTTAGCCATGCCGAAGTACTGCTAGAGACGTTCTTAATGACATGCGTGAAAAAAAACCTGATAAAAATAATTATTATGCGCAATTATGCATTTGACGTCAGTGGCTGGTAGACTGGAAAGACCGAACATGCGAAATCACGACAAATCCCCTGAAAATTAAAACTTTTTCCTTTTTCTTTTTTTCTTTCAGGCGGGAAAGGGTATAAAAATATTCTTCAAATCATTTATAGGTCTTTAAAACTAGGCGGTTTTAATTTTAAAGACAATTAATTCTGATATATATCACAACCAAATCTCGGTATAGGTTACGGGAAATAGCAAAGCATGGTTTTCCTTTGTTACGTGGTGTCATTCGTAAAGAGTGAGCCAATGACATAAGTTTTTAGGACTTACGTACAGGGCACTTTGGTTACACTCATAAGCGCAAGATAGGAACACATAAAATTTAGTACTTATTACAAAAATACCAATGGGTTTGTTTACAAAAGAGAACAACCTCGATGTTGTTTGATGTTGTTCTTACAGGTAGCTTAGCTACTATAGTTACATTTAGGATTAAACTAGCATTTATTACTTAATACTCAGTAAAATAGGTCAAGTTTGAATATTAAACTTTTTCGCTATAGCTAGCTAGACTAAGCATGAAAGGACAAGGCTGAGCTTTTTAGCTGGGTTAAAAGTCAAAACTTAAAGAGGAAAATTACACATATTTGAGAACACCTGCAGGAAAATGCATTGTTCATCAATTACCCCATATGGCTAATATGGAAGATTTCTTCATAAAAAGCATCAGAAACTTTTTTCATGTGGATTACTTTTACATTAACAAAAATTAAAAATTTGAATATAAACTTGCGATTTTGTCATTCATTAGTTTTCAAATTTCTCGCTAGAAATTTTTAAGGTGTAAAACCCATGTCTCACAGTAACTTTTTCGTTCTTATCCTAATGTTAATACATAAGCTATGCAAGAACTTTTGCAGGAAAATAAAAACACATCAAGAGAAAAAGTTTGTTACTAAAATATTATAAATAATTTCAAACCGATTAGTCCCTGCAGTAATTTTGGTGTCAGCGGTATGAAAAACTATGCTAAAACTATAATAAGTAAAAGTCCTATTACTTCAGTAAAAATTGAAATAATGACTTGAAACTTAGTATTACATGTTTTTAGACCAGTTTGATGAAATAAACCCAAAATTTTTTTTACTACTATCATAGTTTCTGAGTTCTTAATTTTAGCCATTTTTGGAGACACCGATAAACTTTTTTTGACAGCATACCAATTTTGACAAGCCATGTGTACAGAAAACATTCTAAGTGATTCTCAGGCTTAAAAATAATTCAAACAGATAAAATGTGTCCCACGTTTGTCCTAAATACCTTATCCAGCTCAGAGAATGTGGGAATGTGTTTCTAAAGCACAGTGCTAAATACATAATCTAAATTTTATGCCGTATAAATACAAAGTGGTTAGAAAGTTATTTTTTTGTCCACCTGGATCTGCAACACGTTTACTTTGCACTAATCGCCTAGTCTGGTGCCACTCACAATTAATTTTTGAATATCCACAGGAACTTTTTATGCAAAATAAAAAATGCTAAACAACTGTATTTGCTTTGCAGAAGTAACAATAGGCTTATCTTTATCATAAGTCCTGTGAATGTTGGTTTATGAAAAAGATATTCTTAATGCTATAAGCGCTCCACTGGATTTGTAACACATTATACTAAGTGTCGTACATGTGAAACAGTTTACGCTTTACTAAGTCTTAACCTGAAGACTTTAGGTCTTCCCAATTCAAGCGAATATTACTTCTGGCTATACTTTCCCAAATTTTGTTATTTCATAAAAGAAAACTGAAAATCTACAAAATTATTTATACATGCAGAAATTTATTTATGAAATATAGGTTTCAGTTTGTCGTGGAAACATGTTTACCAACATGCAATGTCTTGCATACCTAACTAGCTATATATATACTCAAGTCTTGAATGTTCGTCTATGGGAGGTCCAAATAACTACCTAGCTATTTTTATTTAAAATGACAGAATGCCTTGAAAATTCTTTTGTGCAGCTAGCTACATTAAAGTAATATAATTAGCTCTTGTACTTTATCACTTAATTATTTAATAACAAATGTGCCCTGGAGTGCTGGCATGGTACTGTGGCTAGGTAGCTTAAAATCACAAAATAAATATTATCCAGATGTGACCATCCCTCATCATCAGACATCGGAAAGGCGTTTTTGTTCTTTACTTCTCATTGTGGGGTACCTCAAATTCTTGTAAATCCATTGAAAAAAATTACTTAAGAATTCCTCTTCCTTCCCTTGTACTATTCATGGCATTTCTTTGCATGTCTTTAGTTTCAAGCCACGATCCCTGAGCTTCCAACCCCGTCTCAGTCACAAGTTTCAGCGCTAGCCAAAATGACGGACAACGTCAAGGAACTCTGGGTAATTTTAAAAAAATGTGGTTCTGCTTTATGATTTTCAGATATTTGCTGCTGATAACAGCATATTTTGGCCCTCGGGTGCCACACCTCCGTACATATAGGAGTTAATTATCTTTAAGGCGTGAGTATGCGAAAAAAATGGTTTTTTTTTAAAAATATTTTTTTTCAGTGATTAGATAGAAAAAGATCTGGGCTTTCAAATGGTGCAAAAATATTTTTTAAAAAATGTATTTAAGATAGATTTTTATCCCCAAAAATATTTTTTTCATAAATTACTTTTTTGTTATGCGATAAAGATCAAATATTTGTTCACACGTAATCATCTTGGGTATCAATTTTTACTACTAAATTATGTTCAAGGTTATAAATAATAGCCGACTCAAAGAGAAAAATGATTTTTGAATGTAGTTAAAAGATTCTTTTGAAGTTTTTCTCCTATTTCCCATAAGAATATTTTCTTTTTCTTCTTTGTCTTCAGAAGTTGAAAATAATTTGCTGTGAAATACATGGCAAAACCAGTTTACAAGTTAACAACGAATAAAAATGTTCTATCGTCATAAAGCTTTCATATCATCAAAAAAAAGAAGAAAATCCAAAACAAAAATATTTGACTTGCCAGCTAAAAGAAGATTAAAGCAAAATGTTTCTACTGCCGATCGCCAAGCTAGCGCTAGTCGAAAGGTTTTTGTTTCTAGAGTTTGTTTTTGTTTTACCCATACTCAACTGTGTATAATTGCGAATGTGAGCGAACACGTGCAGCTTAACAAATAGTCGTTACCATAGTGATCAATTATTATGCATGCGTCTTTAACATCTGCGCTGCGTCGAGAGCGTGCCGCATGTAATATAAAATTATAAGCATTCATGATACATAAAGACCGTTTTGCATTTAGGGTGAACTTTATTTTATGAACGTAAAATGGATCAAATCAGTCTTCTTGGCTAAACAAATAGTGATTTTTGAGAATGACAGCAGAATAAGGATGAAGAAACGCGGTCACACTCGCCCCCCCAACACTTGTTAGTTCTTTTTCATTGGGACGGTACCTAAACCGCCACCAGTAGGTCAAAAGGTAAAAGAAGCTTTAGGAACGAGGCTGGAGATGCGGTGAGAAGTATTATTTTGATCACCATGAAAAAAGAAAGAAAGTGGGAGGAAGGCTGAAGAGAGACTGGAAACGCATGACTATTGTAAATGTTTTTATAATAATCGACGTTCCTACATTTTATTACACACAAACATTGCATACTTGACCATCCTGACTTTGTACCAGTCGTGCTATTAAAATGTAGCCTTTGGACGGCGTTAGTGGGCTTGCACATCAAGAATACCCGAGACCTGATGGAAAGTACGTGGGTTTTTGTGAAGAGACAAGACTCTCAGGGGTCGACTTTTCTTGGAGTGGGGACAATTAAATTTTGTTTTTAAATATAACCACATCAGTGTAACATATTTAAAAGAGAAGACGACTATAAGATATTAGCTGCTTAGAATTAATGTTATTGCGGTCTTCAAAAATGTTCTCAAAAAAACGTTTGTATTCTGTTTTCTTTAATATATATTTACACTTAACACTTGTATTTCATCGAATTTGATATTAATGTTCTACGGCTTTAGCCAGTAGAACTTTAAAATGGGCTCCTTTTTTATCGCCGTTTTGACTACTGAGACTAGTAAAGCACGGCACAATACCAGTCTAGTGTAGCGGTACAGGAATTATTAGTTTTTGAGTGTTCTTATTTTATGATCAGTTGGTTACGCCCCAAGCTGCAACGGTCGCTTGTTATCTTTTAAGTGATCTGGAATTTACAGAAGCTAGTATCGCATTTCGTGCAACGAGTTTCAACAGGCTGAAATTCGTTTTAAAAAACAAAATAAATCAAAAACAGTGTTTACAAACCTAACCTCATTCTTCTGCTCTCATGTTTCGCTTCAGTGTTTTGCTTTCTTCTTTTGTTAAGCTACGGGGACACGGCAACAATTTTCATGCGATTGCAACAAAAAATTGTTTTGTTGCAATCGCATGAAAATGTTTAACTGTGTCCCCACATCAAATATCCTCATTCTGCAACATTTTTCGCTCAAATTTTTTGTTGCTGCAACAAAATTTTCATGTTGCAAATGAGGATCAGGAAAAATTCCTCGTGTCCCCGCACTTTGAGGAGAATTTTTGCAACATTTTTTTATTTTAACAAATCAAATTCGTTTAAAAACTCAAGACAAATCAAAACAAAAGTTTTTCAATCACAACAAATTAGACAAGACTAGACGAGACTTCGAACTAAACTACATAAAGCTACGGGGACACGGCAACAATTTTCATGCGATTGCAACAAAAAAAATTTGTTGCAATCGCATGCAAAGTTGTTTTCGTGTCGCCTGAGTTCCAGCACATGAAACAAAATTTATGAAAATGAAACCAAAACATGTGTGACAGGAAGGTCGATGGAGCCTTTCACACCTTGTTCAAAGAATTAAAGGAAGAAGATCTAGAAGGATTCAAAAGATATGTAAGGATGGACGTTGGCCATTTTGATGAACTGGTCCATCTACTTGCTCCAGTTTTGCATAAGCAAGATACCAACATGAGAGAATGCATAAAACCAGAGGAAATGTGCTGTATCACATTAAGATATCTTGCAAGCGGTGAATCATTCAGATCTTTAGAGTATCAATTCCGGATCAGTAAGAAAGCAATATCTTATATAGTTCAGGAAGTGTGTAGTGCTATCGCTGAAGCTTTGGGAAAAAATAACTTTAAAACACCGGAAACAACAGAAGAATGGATGGAAATTGCAAAAAAGTTTTATCATCGATGGAATTTTCCAAATGGATTAGGTGGTGTCGACGGAAAACACATTGCTATACAGCAACCAAAAAACTCTGGCTCGCATTATAGAAATTACAAAGGGAGTGATAGTATAATTTTGATGGGAATGATTGGACCAGAATACGAATTCCTTTTCGCTGATGTAGGGATGAATGGCAGAAATTCAGATGGCAGGAATTGGTCCCAAAGTTCCTTGAAACTTGCCCTAGAGTCCGGCGCACTTGATTTGCCAGAACCATCAGCACTTCCTGGTCGTCTTAGAAAAGTACCATATGTATGTACAGGTGACGATCCTTTTCCCCTCTCTACGTTTATGATGAAACCATACCCTCAGAAAGGTTTGACCTCCGAAAAACGTGTGTTCAATTACCGACTTTCCAGGATGCGACGCATTTCTGAAAATGGATTTGGTATTTTAGCCAATCGTTGGAAAGTGTTTAGACGCCCATTCTCACTGGAACCAGAAAAGGTTAAAACCATCGCAATTGCTGCCACAACGCTTCATAATTGGCTACGGAAGCATTCCTCCTACGGAAAAGTGTATATTCCTAAGCATTTGGTTGACAGTGAAGATGTGACAACGGGAGAAATAATAGAGGGATCTTGGCGAAGAGACCCACCAACTGAATCATGAAATTCTTTGTCATTAAATAAAGCTAGTAACGCTACTCACGAGGCGAAAGCAATCAGAGAGGAATTTAATGCATAATTCTACAATGAGGGATGTGTTCCGTGGCAGTGGCGTTGTGCGAGACTTGATGTCTATGGGAATAAATGAAACAACAAGTGAATACTGGACTAAACGAGAAAGGTTTTATCAGTTTTTTGCTATAGTTGTAAAAAGTTTATTTGTAAAAAATATACTACGTAAAGTGTTCATTACATGTCCTTTCTGAGCGTCTAAGAAGCATCAGATGATGCTGAGGAAGGTGAAAAAGGACCAAACTGTCCATTTTGGCTTGTCGAAGCATTGGCGAGCATGTTAAGGAATGGTCCCTGTTGGAACTTATTTCCTTGGAATTGATTCGGGTTGAAGAGTGGAATTTGATAGTTTGAACGACCAGTTAATTTCTGCTGTTCGAAGTTGTAGAACACGTCCATCACTTTCTTTTTTAAGTACGACCAATCTTCAGGTTCATATTGAAGCAATGAATCCGCAACAACCTTTCCAAATAAATTTGCACGTTTAGATAATTCTATCTTTGCGGTATTTTGTTGCGGTGCTACTTGTGGCTTCAGAGAAGCAGCCAACGATTTCCACAACTCTGCTTTGGCATCGTCTTCTGCTGTTTTCGTTTGCTTCCTGATCTTTTTTGGCGGCCGACAAAATCCTTCATTATTGTCAAGTGATGTACAGGATGCATCCACATCACCTGTGACGTCAAGAAATTCCATTTGACTAAAGAGTTCCCATGTCGAGACATACACATCACAAGAACCCGAACCAGAAACTTTTGAGCCTTCTTCTCTCGCCTTTTCTCTTTTATAAACTGTCTGCAAATTATGCCATTCCCGCTTTATGTCTTCTTTTGAAAACTTTCCATCGAATAGCTGTACTAGTTTTTCATAAAGAGAATCCCTCAAATTGCGATCTCGGTACTCGGTCAGGTGGTGGTTCCAAAGCGATGGGTTGGAATTGAAGAAGTCAATTAGCATTTCTTTCTCCTCCATATCAAATGTTACTTTCTTCTCAACTCTATCAATTTCTTCTGTTAAGAAGGAAAGTTGATCGAAAAACTTCCACTTCTTCAGTTGGTGGGTCTCTTCGCCAAGATCCCTCTATTATTTCTCCCGTTGTCACATCTTCACTGTCAACCAAATGCTTAGGAATATACACTTTTCCGTAGGTGGAATCCTTCCGTAGCCAATTATGAAGCGTTATGGCAGCAATTGCGATGGTTTTAACCTTTTCTGGTTCCAGTGAGAATGGGCGTCTAAACACTCTCCAACGATTGGCTAAAATACCAAATCCATTTTCAGAAATGCGTCGCATCCTGGAAAGTCGGTAATTGAACACACGTTTTTCGGAGGTCAAACCTTTCAGAGGGTATGGTTTCATCATAAAAGTAGAGAGGGGAAAAGCATCGTCACCTGTACATACATATGGTACTTTTCTAAGACGACCAGGAAGTGCTGATGGTTCTGGCAAATCAAGTGCGCCGGACTCTAGGGCAAGTTTCAAGGAACTTTGGGACCAATTCCTGCCATCTGAATTTCTGCCATTCATCCCTACATCAGCGAAAAGGAATTCGTATTCTGGTCCAATCATTCCCATCAAAATCATACTATCACTCCCTTTGTAATTTCTATAATGCGAGCCAGAGTTTTTTGGTTGCTGTATAGCAATGTGTTTTCCGTCGACACCACCTAATCCATTTGGAAAATTCCATCGATTTATTGCAATTTCCATCCATTCTTCTGTTGTTTCCGGTGTTTTAAAGTTATTTTTTCCCAAAGCTTCAGCGATAGCACTACACACTTCCTGAACTATATAAGATATTGCTTTCTTACTGATCCGGAATTGATACTCTAAAGATCTGAATGATTCACCGCTTGCAAGATATCTTAATGTGATACAGCACATTTCCTCTGGTTTTATGCATTCTCTCATGTTGGTATCTTGCTTATGCAAAACTGGAGCAAGTAGATGGACCAGTTCATCAAAATGGCCAACGTCCATCCTTACATATCTTTTGAATCCTTCTAGATCTTCTTCCTTTAATTCTTTGAACAAGGTGTGAAAGGCTCCATCGACCTGCCTACGTTGTAACCATGGCCTTGTCCAAATAGATCGTTTGGATTGTTTTTTCTTTGTTTCTTCTTCATCAAGAAAAAGTGCAATTGAAGCGATTATTATACTTCGATCAACTGCGACGGCCATCATTAATCACTGTCACACATGTTTTGGTTTCATTTTCATAAATTTTGTTTCATGTGCTGGAACTCATGCGACACGAAAACAACTTTGCATGCGATTGCAACATATTTTTTGTTGTTGCAATCGCATGAAAATTGTTGCCGTGTCCCCGTAGCTTTAGTTGAAAATAAGTAATTATTAATAATGCGAGCACTTTTTCTGCACAATTAACTAAAGCAAATACTCCCCCGGAGAGAATTCTAAATCAGTTATACGCCATAGAACTTCCTGCCGAAACGGCTGGTTTATTTCTTCTTAATCTGGTGGCGCGATAAGAGCAATTTTCTTGTCGTATTGTCGTTTCTTCCTTTCAATTACGTAAAATAGATATCCTATTTCTTTTTGGTTTAGATGACACAATTTGAAACAACGGTGTTCCATTACCTTCATCATCTACCTGATATTTCTGTTAACAGAACATAAAATTTAACACCCTAGTAACAATTGTTGATGTTGCTGTTTAATATTCTTAATTACGAACATTTCAAAAAAATAAAAATCATCATTTTACAGTGAATGTGTATAACTAAGATGTCATCTCTGAATAATTCATGGTGATTTCGGCTGTCTATTTAATCGAAGGAGAATGTACGGCCATTTGTAAGACTATTGTCAATTTTAGACGTTTAAACGTAACACAATAGAGAACTTAGTACGCCTTGACTATAAACAAAAGTTAAGGTCAAACATTTAAAAAAGTTGAAATATATCTTCGCAGACGTTGCTTTAGTGGCATTTTTATGTGGCATTTTTAAGGGTTCACGATTTTAAACATGTCTGAGTCCAGGTATGTGTTAAACAACAGCAAGGTTATGTACGAGATGGATGCTATACTAAAAATGATGTATACCGACAAGCTTCGTTATTTTTTAAAACATAAATGTGATTTTTCAACAACACCCTGTTACACGTACGTGGGTCATGTTTTATGTCTTACGTAAAAACTTTAATATCGCCTCAGTTTGAAATTTAAAACAAAGACACCGCCCTTGTAGAGTACCGACATGTAAAAACCATATTTATGCTAATTTTTTTTATAAAAAGTGTCCATGCACAGTGTTCAAAGCTTTCTCACAGAAACCTTTCGCAACTAACTATGATTAAACTTTGCGTTCTGTTCAAAATATTTGTACCAGAAAGGTTTTACACGGTTTGCTACAGAGCGTCTATCTCTTACTGCATCTAACACACTTCTTTCCACATCTAACTTCCGTGAGACTTTTTCATTTTGTTGTTTGGTTTGGCTAATGTCTGCTTTTCTCTCATAGGCAGTGGGACAATTATACGAAGGCACAAGAGCCGCAGTTTTTAACTTTGCACAAAACGTGATACTTTTTTACTGTTTTATCTTTCACCTCTAATGCCCCCGTTTTTTCTCAACAACAGTTATGTTATACTGTTACAATAACTTTGGCGAACATTGTCTTACTACCAAAAAATTGATTTCATTATTGTTCTGTGGAATACCATATCTTCAGAGAAATGCAAAATGGCGTGTAACACTAACTTTCATCGCTGTTTGGTTCATTTTAATGGGAGTCTGCTAAATTACGTGCTCGACTGGCGTAAATAATAAGATAAGTAATACGTCTAAACCCAAAATTCACATGAATACAATGTAAATTTTTTAAGATCGTTAGCAACATCATCTTTGTCACTGTCCGCAATGCCTAAATCTGCAATAATGCTTTTTGGAAAGATGACATTTGACCAAATTGGCCTAGATATGTAGCTATATGTAGCATTTCAGTTTGTGGTGGGTCGAACAGATGATGTATGGATGAAATGCTTTGAAGATCACTCTCTTGCGGGATGATTTTTTAGCAACTTTTTGCAAGTATGTTGCATCGATAGTATTGCTTGGAAGGCTGTTAAACAACGCTTTCATATCATCATCAGGTATGTATCGTGAGCTAAGCAGTTGTCATTCTTTCCTACTTTAAAACATATTTAAAAATATTTCATTGACCTTGAGGATTTTAATGTTTGAAGAATGTGCCTCCGTAGACTCCATTCTTCTTGCAGAAGATCCTTTTCGTTGTTTCTTTTCTTTCTTTTTGGCGGATTTTTTCGTGAATAGTGTTTGTTTTATACTTTCAAAAGTCTATGCTCACTTGCGTTTAGTAGTGACACATATGGTGGCGTACCTTAAACACGTAACCACGTAAAGCGCGTAAGGACGTCGAGCACGTAATTTAGCAGACTCTTTTGATAGTGTTCAATCATCAAACTTTTACATAAAAAATCCCTAAAACGAGTTACAGAATGCCACAAGGAGTGAAAAAGTATGTCTCAGTGCTTCCTAAAACATATGTGTGCAGTCTTTCGACTTGCTCTTACAAAGTGAAGGGGAGAATGCTCTTGGGTTGGAAGAAACAAACATCAACGAAATTACTGCTAAATTATTTTACCATCGACAAAGTTACTAAAGATTTACAGACCGTGAAAAGTTAAAAAGAGCTAGTGCAACAAAGAAAAGAAGAAATGAAGTACCATCTAATCAAGTAATATATAGCTAGTAATGTAGCTTTATAACTATCTAGCTATAGCTAGCGAAGCAGCCATGGAAGACTATATATTTTGCTTTTCTGTGTATTTTTTTGACAGTTTTATACATACATACCTAGAATGATGGTGTGTCAGTTAAGGATCTTCGTTTGTCAGTAAAGAAACCAACAGCATGCAGTGTTGGTGCCAATTTTAGTCATGTAAGTGCTTATACTGATATTTTGTACATTAATTTTTATAATAATGGCAATAGTTTGTTAAAAATAGCTCTGTTAAGATAGGGATAGCTGAACATGATATATTTAGTAGTTGAAGTCACATAGCTGCTCCATGGGTTTAAATTATTAATAACTAATTAACTCTGTATGTATATATGAATTTGATTTAATGAATATTGAAAGTCAAATTGTTTTATGTGTATCAAATTAATACCTGATATTATATCTTATGCAACACTTTATCATAGTGTTATACTGTGGAAGCTTGGCAGTGAAAAGATATGGTGATATTGGAAGTGAAATATTACAGGCCTTGTTACAACTGCCACACAAAAAATACTTTTAAGCTGAAAAAAAAGGAAAACATTGCTGTATGAAAATCGTTTACAAAGTTTTGTGACAAATATGTTAACGAAAAATTAGTCAATCGGGGAAAAGTATCTTTTAAAACATTTCCACAACACATTTGTCTGTAGAGCAACTAGACGCTTCCAATTACAAGTCAGAAAGATTTCGTATGCAACAGAGCTTTCTACATATTGTTTTCATCGACCAAGTAAAAGAAATAGTATCGAGTTAGTATTTCATAAGTTATAGTTGCTGGAAATCGTCTTCATCAACAAGAAGTTATGAAAACAGATACCTAATCATTTAATCAAGTTGAAGATTCGGCTAGGTGTTGGTGTGGATGTATAATGTGTTCATTATAGCTAGATAAAGTTTTATTAAATATTTCAGATGAACAGCTGCTGGAAATTGTTTCTTTAGCTCTTTTTCCATCTACGTGACTGGAGACAATTCTGTGGTTATGATTTACGAGTTGTTTAAACAATGTTTGGTCTGTATTATGTATTATGTTATGTATTCTTGCTTTATGCAAAATAACTGAAAAAAAACATGTCACTGTCCTACGGCTGGACCTTGAAAATTGAAGAGAAGTTTTCATTAATAAATTAGACTTTTCCGAAATACTACATGCCAAAATATGTGTAACTAAGGTAATGCTAAGACCCATGACATATGCGGAAAACCTGTTGAGGCTAACACCTCCGTGCTTGAAGATGTTCAAGATCATCTAAAGACCGAATACATGTGTGCTACTTGATTTACAGTGGTAAGAAATTAATTAAATACAACATTCAGATTTTTGAAAGTGCTTTACCTCTTAATTCGGTTAAGCAGTTATAAAAAGTTTAGCATTGTGGTTGATTTTACCAAATATAGAGAGCTAAAAAACCACAAGGGTGTTACTGGTTTGTGGTTTTACGCTCAGAACAATGATTTTGTAACAGCTTTGGTAGCACTAAAAATGAGCAGTGCTGCAGGGATCTGGTCTTTCTTCTCCTGCAGGGTAAAAAGATTAGTTATATTTTTAAAATTTTAAATATAACTAAGCATTTATAGAGTAGACAGTTTCAGTTAAACAATTTTTAAATTCATTTATTTGGTAAATTAGGAAAGGGAAATTTTTTTTAGCTATATACGATCAATTACACCTGCGTACACTGCGAATTACGACGGTTTTACTACACGTTACGACACTTCAAATAGCATTATTAATTAACGAATCCTTAAAAGAGTCAAAGTTAGTCCTGTATATTTATTACAGGACGATAAATTGGTGTCTTTTCATACGGACTTAATTTGGAAGCAAATTGACCCCCCAACTGAATCATTAATATATCAGTTTTAGTGTTTAGACAGTCATTATTATTCTTCTTATTATTATTTGGAATATTTATACAAGGTATAGCCACTTTAGGGTTGAATATACTGTTATCAATGTGGGTCCTGTGTTATGAATGTATACATTAGGTATACATTGGCAATGCTTACACAATTTTCTCCCATGGTAAACACACTTGCTAAACATGCCCGCGCTGTGGACCGAATCACGGACGATGCGAATGCTATAATCACAAGGCCACGCGCGCACTACCGCGTGAGCAGAGGCCGTTTATAGAAGTGTCATTTAATTGGCAGCCACTAGGAATTTTAAAATACCAGTTGTGAAGTGACTGCTATTTGGTTCAATAATTGTTGATTGTTTAATAATTGTTATGCGTTAAACGATTTTTATCTAGCTGCTTGGCAGTATGATGGGAGACACTACGCCTTGGTGATGAATTTGAAGAAGCTATTTCCTACAGAACGAGATTCCAAGGGATTCATCTCTCATGTCGCATTTCAATGACATTTTTTTTTTGAAAACGTTGTGAGGTTCTAGTATAGTTGTGATTAAGTTCATCTTGAGCAGAAGAATAATTAACATTTTAAAAACCACAAGGGAAAGGAAATGTATTGAAATTTATAAGTGTAGGGCTGTCATGCTCAATCCTGAATTATTCTGTAATCAATGTTATCAGCAATTTTAACCCGCCTTTTTTGATGGAGAAGGTGAGCGAACACTTTGTATATAAGCCAAGATTGATGCAACAAGCAAATATACATTCTGATAATCGGAACAAACAGTGTGAAAGGATGTTGAAATTGAGCCAAATATTGCATAATTTGTCTGGTGAGTAGTTTAAATAGTGGACAACAAATAAACGTTCTATTAAACCAATTTTTTTAACAAACTGACATCAGCTCAGACTGCAGCTTTTAAATAGTGCTATTTCTAAAAAAATGTTTTGTAAACAACTATTATATATATATAAAAAAGACTATTATTGCATGTCGACTTTTCCGACATTTTTTTCCACATGTCCAAGAATCACAAGTCGTCCATAGCTAGCAAGTTACACATCGCACCTTTACATCCCACTCAATATTAATTTTCACTCACACATTCCCACCTACGTCTTGTCCAACAAATGTTAGCCTACCAAACCTTCATTATACAACTTACCTCAAACATGGCCACTCCTGCATTCGCTTTAATCGAGGGCTCACTTGTCTGTCGACAGATTCAGAACTGTTCTAAAGAACGCTACACAGTGGCTATCCCGGCCCTCTAAGTTTGGTTCCAGAAATGTCTTTTATTTTTAATAATTTGGCAGATTTACTTACCTGGATTTTTATTATCTTGGTGCACATAGTCCCACTGGACCTTGGGAAAATCATTGGTACAGTACAAGTTATTACTTACCTTGGCATTACATACCGTTAATCTCATGATTAGACTCCCTAAGTAAAAGTTTAACGACGTTATGTCTACCTTCCTGAAGTGGCAATCCCGGAAAAATTGCACGAAACGTGATTTGTTGTCATTCAATGGTTTCTTTGTTTGCAAAGTGGTAAATACGGCCAGATTTTTCTGCGCCACGGCTAGAATTTTTGCCATTCTGGAATGGGGTGACATTATTCCAGTTGGATACCATTCCGTATCATAGGGCTCAGGATTAGGTCTTGGAGGATATTATGATGGTCAATGGTTTTCGTTACCTATTCATTTTTAACAAGACTATAGTAACTATAGTTTCGGGGTGGCAAACAGGGTCTTTTGTTTATCCTTTCCAGTGGCGATTTTGTGACAAGGAAATATGTTTCAGCTTTTTTAAGTATTGGCCTCAAAAAACATTTAGACCTGAAAACCCAGTTTTCGGGTAGGTGGTGCAACGGCCTCGTGTGGTTTATCAGAATCCGTCATTAAAATTCTTGGTAGGTGGTCTAGTGACTGTTATCGACGATACGTGCATGTCTCGAACAACGCTTTGCTAGAATTGAGCAGTAGTATGACATGCCTTAGTGGTGTTACTGGGACACAACTCCTGTAACATGATCATATATATTTGTTATTGTTTGGCATTTCCGTGATGCTGTTGTAGTTATATTTAGATGTTATGGGTGTCATTGTTATGATAATGTACCTGAAAGGAAGTTGTACATATACTTAGGACAGGGATCTATTTGTGGCCTGGTTGATATTTGTGAAAACTGTTATCTTCACTCCCATATAAGAATTTTTTATTCTTTCCCCTTAAATAATGTTCTTTAGAACATTGTAAATATAAGCAATGTCATGTGTTAGGACGTAAGAATTAGAGGAAATTTGGGTATGCTGGGCTGCCGTCGTCAGCCTTTGTTTTGTGGTGTGCGTACGCATGAGTTAAGGGCAATTTGAAACGTAGTTTTTAAAAAGGAGAAAAAGAAAACAAGTACAACTTTTAAAAAAGAGAGAAATGAGACAATGAGAAGTTGTAAATAAAGAGAGAAAGGAAACAACAAAGGAGAAGAACCGCCTTTGATGGTGGCGGTTCTTAAGAACCGCCACTATCAACATTTTTAAAAAAATTATAAACAAAGAATTTAATGGTAACAGTATTTCATTGATAAAATAAGGAAATATTTAATTGCTTGCCTGACTATCTTTTATGGCTAAAATTACTTTTATTTCTGTGTCATAGAACGATATTCCAAATGATTTACTTAACTATCCTACGAAATCATTGCAATGTTGTCAAACATGATTTTATACATCTTCAAATTTGAGCGTATACCTACTAAAGTTACAAGGGTTTTGCAAAATGTTTTTTAACTTTCCACAGTAAAGTAATAACATTCTAAAAAAGTGTATTTAAAAGGTCTGTTAATATCAAAACTTCAATCATATTTCCTGTATACTTGTTAAAAATCCCGTGATCATATGCATCCCTTCAACCTGAACACAATAGAAGCAACGTCGTCAAAAACTTCTGTCAAAAATGATAATGGGTGAATGATAACCGTCAAAATCCGTAACAATTTGCCTCCCTAATAAAGTGCAATTATCCACGGGTTTAATTTTTAATTTTATATAAACGTCCTTGGGAGAGTCCGGACATGTGTAAAGGTAGAAATAAATAAGTTTTGTAATTACATGTGTTGAGGACTATTACTGAAAGAACTATTTTATGTATCATTAGATTGTTTGTTTTTTATATTTCGTGTAAACGTTTACTGATTTTTCTATATTTAAATTGATTATTTTGTGTAAGATTTTTATGTGTATAGAGAAAACAATTCATTTTTGTTGATTTGGGTTTGGGTTTGTCAGGCGAACCGTTCTTTTTAATATTTCGGATTGAAATATTGTAGATAAAAAATGATAAGTTTTAATTATTCTTTTCTATGTGTCCTTATGTGCGAACTATTAAACATATCATGATACGTTCTACCTCCAAGAAACTATGTTCCTTCGAATTAGCACGCGTACAATCAGGGATAGACAAGGTATTAAACAAAACCATTAGAGGAACATTGAAGTGTTTTAAGTATCTGCAGATATCTTAGCGAACTTTAAAAATGTTATGTCACGTAATTATCGTAGAAACACCATGATTAATGAAGAAATTTTTCCTTGTCGTAAGTACAAAAGTTATCAACTTAAAATACCAAGCTTAGTTCTTCATCCCCAGCGTTCAGACCCATAAATCTTTTAGATGCAAAATAATGTTACTCCCTTTGACTCGGTTCACTGATGTCCGATACTATATTTTAAAAAAACTGCTTTGAAATCACATCTACGCAAACTTTGTTTGTATAATAATACAAGATGCATAAAAACAAGAGAAAAATGCGAGGGATTTTTATACTACTGAAACCTTGTTTACTAAGAGTCTAGTACAATTGCAGGGAAATCAAACACTCTCTTTGCTACAAATCTCTGTTATCTAACTTGTAGTTGTAAAATTACCTACTACACACCAAAACATTATTTTCTTTACCCTGGCTTTTTCAATGGTGCAAATAAAAGCTGAGCACTCCTACACATCTTCAGATGCTCCCCAATCAACATTTGTCTTCAGGCATGTTTATTACCACCAGACTTTGCAATGCCCATTTTGATTTGTATAGGTACGTAAACTAATCCAATGGACGGTTAACTGCAATCGACATGTTTAAACCCTTTATCAGCAGTTCCCGGTATTTTTAATTGTTTTAATATGTTTTCACTGCTTATCTTAAAAAAAGACAAAAAAAATAAATAAAGCAAAGTCAAAAAGTGAGAAGCTTTTATTGCCAAAATGTATGAAGAAGTGAAGGTAAAGCCGCAACATTCTGTTGAATCGCGAAACATTACATTTTACAGAAAGTCTTTCGTTGTATGAGAATGTTGTAACCCGAAGAACTCATCGAAGGCACTTGGACAAAAAAAAAACAATCTTAATGATAAGCATTCTGAACTACAGAAAACAAAAAAGCAATATGAAGTCTCACTTTTAATAAGTATAACTCTTCTTTGTAAAAGAAGAAATAGTAACCAATTCGCATAAATCTAATTTAACCATAACTCTAGTTGACGTAAATTAAAACTTATTATTTACTAAGTAATAAATGAAATAAATAAAAAAAGAATGATTAAGCATTTGAAAGTCACACAAAATGGTCCGTCATAACTATCTCCAACGACAAGGCGTGGAATTAAAATGTTCTGCTTCTTTACTTTTTGTTTTTTATATGTCGTGGGTTATCAACAATCCACGATTATTGATATCCCACATGTTTGTAAGAGGAAACGTTTGTATTGTAAGAAATAGCATACATCGGTGAAAACTGCGCTATTTTTAATGCTTTACTTCATCAATGTTGTCAATTCATGTTTTTTATGGCCTAATAACTCAGCTTAGGTAGTAACGCAGATTTTATTCTTTACCTTGTGCGTTATTATTCCTCAGCTTAGCAATGTACTTCAAACAGTTCTGAAACATTTCTGTTTTAATTTCAATGCGACTGTTCGTCCAAACGTTGATTTAAGCAATAGGTTACATGTAAATTAGGTTCACTAGTGAACTTTCCAATCAAATTGTTGTAAGAATTAATTTAAAGTACATTAGATTGAAGTTCACAAAATTATGTATTCATTTATTATTGCATGTTTTGTTGTCTCATAATACATACTTTTGTGTAGAATAAAGGCAAATGCAACAAATGCCAATGCAACAAATGCAAATGCAAGAACAACAACAACGACAAGAAATGGAGAAATGAGCAAAGATACCTTGTGTAGGGTAAGTAACAAAAACCTGTCATTTATCGACCAACTGCATGCTTTATTTAAAATGCGTGTTAGTATTTGAAATAACTAGCCACATTAAATAAAGATTGTGTTTGAGAAAACAGTCGCTTATCAAAAATTGAAAAGCAGTAAAATAGGATAGTACTAACCTTTTCAGGAATAACTTTTCTGGAAACAATTGTATAAAATTTTGTTGAACAAAGCTATATGTTGACTTTCGCATTAAAAAAGGGCTGTCGTAGAATTTAGCATTAAAAAGACTACCTAGTTTGTTAGGCAGCTAGATTTTTTATTGATTTGTTAGGCAGCTTCGTAATAAAGCATTGGATATATATTGTGACAAATAAATTTCTTGTGTTTGATTCTCAGAGATACACATAATTTTTAAAGTTGCTTTGTTTAATTCATCCCCCCCCCTCCCAAATTGTAGTTTTAACTTTGTATTTCGTTAAAACATCGAAGACAATTGGAGGATGGCCTGGTCTAATATTTCTTGGCAGGTGCGTTATGTTTTGAAACTTATTTTGTAACTAATCAATGTGGTATTAACTTTCGTTCGGAGATACTGATTCTCAAAAGTGGTTATGTATGACAGGCATTCTGAATAGGTTCCACAAAATTTCTCAAAAGTATTAAAATAAGCAACATTTAGTTCAAATGAAAAAATAAAATATTCCCCTTTACAAAAGTAACTCTGTTATTTCGTAAAAATAACTTGATGCACGTAATAAGGAAAGAAAGGATGTTATATATTATCTTATATTATTTCTTCTTTGTAGACAAAATGGTGGCCAGCAAGTCTATGTGAGAAAGCGACCGAGGCTGGTAAACGGAGGAGAACAACCAAATCCACCACCACCACCACCAACCCACCAGCAGCAGCAACAGCACCACCCCCACCGTCAGCTGCACCGAAACCAGCATCAACAATGCCAGCAGCGCCAGAGCCAGCAGAAACAGCAGCACCCCCACTGCTATCAGCAGCACCACCAACACAACCACCCACCCCACCATCAGCTGTACCGGAGCCAACAGCACCAGCAGCACCACCACCGTCTCAAGCTACACGGACAGCTCTACCAGCAGCAGGCTGACTGCAGTAGCTGCACGACCGCCACCGCCACCAACAGCAGCTTCTAATGCGCCCGCAGCAGCTGAGCAGTTCCATGTTATTCTGTATTCCCCGGAAGAATTTCATTTAGCGCACGCCGTTATGGTTCAGGAGGTACCTGGATGCACAGGAGGATCGGATTCATACATTGGAGACTCGTGTAAGTCAAGAAAAAAGGAATCTACGACTCATAGACTTTTATTAACATTGACATAAGATTTGTAAGGTTTTTAGACCAGCTATGATTAATCAAAGATTTAATTCAGCAAAATAAGAAACAGCGCAATTTACGCACACTAAGAATGATTTGTACTTCATGTGAGTTTTAGTACAAAGTAGAAAAATCGCTCTCTTTATTCACTTTTAAACTTCAGATATAACTTTTATCCTAATTTTTGATGGATTAAACAGGCTGTGCTAGAAAGAAACTCGATCTGAGCACGTCGGCGCAAAGCAAACGCGGTCCTTAATATTGCACAATATTTAAGATTCCTTTTACAGTGGGCGCAGAATACGTTGTGCTTTGTGATTGAAGTGAACTTTCGTAAAATTTACAGACGAAAGCAAAACAAAAAACATTATTTCGTGACTTATCAAATTGCCAGCTTAATGTGGTTTCGCGGAATTCAATTTATTTTGACTCGAATTTGTAAAAATTATTTCCGCGAAAATATCTTTCTGGTTGCGAACATTTCTTCCGCGAACAATTCTGGAAACATTTGCCAGTCATACCTATTTCCTGCACTGCTATTTCTTGCAACCTTGCCCACTACTTCGCATGACGTAATAAAATTCTCTTAGGCGAGGTTTATTACTATGACTGAAAGCATATGATGACGTAATAGCTATAAATAACAGGCCCTATGTACGCAAGAAGGTTATGAGAGATAAGCACTTCTTGAAATATTTAATGGAGGCATTTCTTTTGCCAAAGAAAAAAATGCTTTAAACTGATATTGTAAATACCGATATTGCTTTACGCTGAAAACGTTTCCACCACGATTCGATGTTTACGTCTAAATGAATTCATTTTTTCAACTTACGCAATAGAGTAGAACTTTCACGCAGGGATCAGACCAGGGCACGCTTACATTCTGTTTGTAACTTATCCACCTTCTCTTCCTCCTCTATATCCTCGTCCTCCTCCTCTTCAACCTTTGTCTTCCTTTTCACTTTCCTTCTCTTCTTTCTCGTCCTTATTTTTGCCTTCTTCTTTGCATTTCTCACTTCTTCAAACACCTCCATCCACTTCTTCATCCTTCTGTTTTTCGTCAACTCATTGTGCTACGTCTTTGTTGTCTCCACCGTCTGTATCGTTGTCGTTCTTGTCATCGTCTACGTTGCGTTAGCGTTTTGCAATACCAGCTAGGATCAGTTTTCTCTTTTGTAAAAACAATCTTTTCCAGCTCGTCTTGTTCAGTTTTTGATTGGATAAGACATTAAGCATAGTCTAATTATATTCTATCAAAGTATTAACGCTATCTGCATAGTTGGAAAGAACTTTCTTGCCGACTGCTACAGACGATGTTATTTTCCAATAGCTAACACAACGCATCATTTGCTTGCTTCCTACAATTCCATACGTAATATTACAAAAGATCATTTTTTTGGCTATTTCTGGAAATTGTTAAACGGTAATACTTGGACAGCGATAGACCAAGTAAGCAACGTCAATAATGCGCTGCACTTTCCGCAAAGTCTGCAACAAAGGCACAAAATATTTTAATTAACTAATGCTGACGTCTGAAAAAATTAATGTCTTAGATCTAACCAAGTAATCTGATTTAAACCAAATTAAGATCCGGTGTGAACAATGACAAGTGAAATGTGATAAGTTCAAATTTTTCTTGGAGACTGCTTTTTTAATTGTTTGTGATTACAAACTTTGAAACTTCGCCCTCCTTTGTAATAATTTATGTTTGGGATTGTAGTTAACTAAATTACGTTAAAAAAATCATTGGCCAACAACATTTTTTTTGTCCTTTTTCTTCAATTTCTTTAATTTCTCTAACTGTTACAACTTCTTAGCTACTTGGCTTTCTTCTTTGCATTTACTTTCTTAAGGTCTCATTCTACTCTGAACAAGTGTTTGCTCTCGGGCAAGAAAAAAGTTTAATTTGGAACACCTAAAGGTATTCAGGAGATACGATTTTGAAGCAAAAAGGAAGAGGAGATGCTGTTTTATTCTAGCATGTTGCTCCGTTACTGAAGGCGAATGTACACTGGCCTATGATTTGTACCTGTGAGTTGTCAAAGGTGAGAGCACAAAAAATACAAAATAGGGAAATTAAGAATTTTAACTGATTATTTCTACGTTTCTGTTGAATTTTTGTAACGTACATTAAGCTGTTCTGACTGAGGCTGATCTTCATTTAGTTGCTAATTTTTATATATATGTAAAGTTCATCGATGACCAAAAAGCAAAACTTGGCACAAAGAAAATCTAAAATGGCATAAGTGACTTAAGTGGCTGTGTATAATTAGAACTAAGAGATTTTTCTATACAAAAATCAATGTAAAAAATCCCACGTTTCTTTCTGGAACGGAAATAAAATTTTTACATTTATACAATTATAAAATTTCTATCCTATATCTCATTAAACTGTTTGGCATAGTAAGATTAACCCCATTCTCTTAAAAAAGCATCTTACGTATTTAAGCTACCCTGATGTGAACTCATCAACTAAAGCTTAATTGTTAGCAAGCTTCGGTACATCCGACACTATTTTATTTTAAAAGTTATAAGGTAATGCAAAATTTCAGAAAATTTGCCAAGTAGTATAGATGAAATCATTGTCTTCGTCCACGCTGCAATTCAGTTGCATTCCAAGGCTAAATACATTCGAAAAGGGATATAGAGAAACATTGAAATTCAAATTACGTTGCTAACCTTCGCTTACCTTTTTGCAAATATTCAGACAATTTTCTGATTTTTGACCAAACCTTTAAATCAACTACATAGCAAGACCAACAGTTAATCAGGAGTTTTTCACAATTGTCTGTTTTAACACCTTTCAATGGTGACATGACACTCAAAAGCGTCCTGGGATAGCATATTATAGTTCTAAATATATATTGAGGAGATCAAGTTATTCGTAAATTTTGAATTTACGACGAAAGTATTGAGTGCTTGATAGATAATAATGGTGCTATCGTATTTCTATAATCGATCATAAGTATTTTGCCAACCACGCTATAAACAAATGCATCATTTCCATTGCGTAAAAGGATTTACTTTTTTCCAAACGAGAACTACAAAAAGAGATTTTAAGCTATGACCGTTTACTTATTTCTGTTCGCGCGAAGCTCAAGAAAACTTCTTTTCTTTACTGGTTACTGTTGACCGCCGTGAGTTCTCACGTAGATATAAAATCGTCTCATCTTTCAATTTTGTCGTATGCTGTCATGAATGGGATGAGTTGCTTCATTTTTACACTAGCGCACCATCTGCATAAAAAGGTTAGACAAAGCGTATATGTCTCAAAAAATACAAAACTTTCTGTGCTTCTTAAATCCTTTTTCTCACATATTAGAGCACATTCCATGTCGGATTTTTATATATTTGTAAAGTTTGTATTCACCAGAGAAAAAATCAAACATTTTGCGATGATATCTTCTTATACTACCAATAATGTTTTAAAACATATAATTTTTTCAAGATGTTTTTATTTTGTCTCGAGACTTTTTACCACAAATGTCATGCTAGTGTATATTCACCTTAATTCACCTTAAACTTTCTTTTAAGTATTTTTATATATTTGTATAGGAGTTAAGGTTTTATTCTCTGTACGTCTTGCAAACTTGTGCCCTGTTTCTAAAGGTTCTTGTTTGTTTTATCTTAAAAAAAGCATTCTTAAGTTATTTTTCTGTTTGCAACCTTATTTTAATAATCATTTTTAAGAAAACTGTTTATCGATAAATCTTCCAGCCTAAAATCGAAAAGCAATATTGGATTTTTATGGTGTGTACGATTTCGATTGACCTTTTCTAATTTTTAATAGGACTTTTACGAAACAAGAACTCGGACTATTTGAGTCCGAGTTCTTGTTTTCGGCCCAGTCCGTGTTTCGTAAGGTTGAAGTGATAAAAATTGTTATTAACAATTTAACGGAAAGCAACGAGATAATGTCTGTATATTTGCTTACTTACTTGGAAGTCTTTATTAATCAAATTATTAAAATATCGGATAAACCTTTCTTTACATCATTCTTAATATGTGAGAATTTCAGTAAAAAGTTTATCAGCATAAGTTTTGACATTTTTTTTCGCTTGAGGTACAGGTGTCGAGAATTGGTACAAGAACAACATCTTCCACAAAAGTATAAATGCGTGAATTATACACACCAATATTCGTTTTTCTTAAATGATGAATTTAAAAGGCATAGTATAAAACTTGATGTTATAACAATTTTTTCTAAAATCACCGGAGGGTTATTTGCTCACCATCTTTTCCACCACCATAATTCTTTATAACCTTGTATAAGTTGGATCAAATTTGGCACACTTAGAGTATGTTATAAAAGAAACAAAATATTTTTCTAATGTCAGCATTTTTTTGCGACATCACAAGATCGAAATTTGATCAAAATACCAATATCTGCTTAAACTTCATTTACTCGAGTTGTAGAACGAATATTATGATTCTGTTTATAGTTTATGGAAGCTAAATAAGAGTTATTTAACTGATCTTCGGGTTTTAACATAATTCGCTTCCAGCCAATAATTTCCAGAAAAACTGTTTTTCCCAATAATTTCCAGAAAAACTGTTTTTCCCCATTTCGGGTAAAATGCAACAAATAAAGAAACCGGATTAGCTAATCACATGTTCAGAACTTACAGTTAGATTCCACTCGATGAAATAAAGTTGTTTTGAAAGTTCCAAGTTTTAAGGATAAACGAAAGAAAATCGCAATATTACATTGAGTGTGTGTATGTACAATTCTTGTAAGTCAACTAATAAATAAATAATGTCATAAGCCACAAATAAATAACGCTTTTTCAGAAATCTTGATTATTTTATCTCTCAAATTGGCATTGTACACCATGGAACTCCTGTTTTACTTACGAGTTTTAAGAATTGTTTACATCAAGGATGTGCAAACTGACGATGTAGTCAAACAGCCATAGTTTCATTGGACAGATTGGATTTTGTCAATAGTGTTACATGGTCATTTGGACAATCTATTTTTGCAAATAATGGGGCGGGTGTTCGCTTGAAGTTGTCTTCAGCTCTATTTTATCACGCCTTAATTTGTTCTCCATCACCAAACTGGTTTAGGCTTTTGCTGTGATGATATTTAACTCCGTTCAGTTCTTCTCCAGGATAGGACTGCAGATATTCAGATAGCCTTCCTTCGCCACTTACTATTTTGTTGGCTCTACAACCAAGCAAGTCTCAACAACTAAACTTTGCAATTGTTGGAGTCCTTGCTCTTATTCTTATGTAAAACTATTTCAATAACAATGAGAGGAGCATTATTGCCTTCATTTGCATGCGTCGTTTTATCTTACCATGACAATCCACTGAGTTTTTAGCGAGTCGTTAAGCCGCTTGTTTATTTCCATAAAAACTGGGTTCTGTTTCAATGCTGAGTTGTTCAAACTGTGAAACTGGCAAGCATGATTCCTATACATAAATTGTTTGGTACGCACTTCATCATAAATCAAATCTGACACCGTTGCATGAATAAGATTTTCTAAATGTGACTTTTAAAGCTCTGAATTGGCAGTTTTAAGTAATCTATGTGTAAGGATGTAATTTGAAATTAAACTTGGTCAAGAAGTCACGTCAAATTGTTCTATACCGTTTTACTTCTTAGTCAATTTTCTTTTTCAAACATCTTATTCAATTGTTGAATGATTAGTTCTACTTCATTTTCCTTAACTATGTTCGTTGATTGTAATTCCAAAGCAACTCCCAAAAGCCTTTCCGTCAAGGGATAGAACTAGAGCTTGATCTTGTTTAGTACGTTCAAGAGTGTCATTTCAATTCATAATGCAATCAGTGTCTTCCAATCATCATTGGTTTTGCATTTTAATAACAGAGCAAAAGTGTTGTTGTAAGAAGCACTGGCCATGATGGAAGATCGTTTTATTGTTTTTCCTCTTATACGATGAAAATCATATTTTACATCGTTATTTACAGAAAACCACCCTCTGCCATCATGAAAATCCTAATATCCTTGAGTGCGTAGTTCTTGTAAGTCAACTAATAAATTCATAATGTCATAGGTCACAAAAAAACCAATGACATAAGTTAAGAACCGATTACACAGCTGTCATGATTATAATACGTCATCAACCGTAAATCAACTATAACAAACGCAACTATTATGAATACAGCACTTCTTCAGTTAACCTCAAGCACAAAGTATTTCAGAGCTCCTTCGCAGCTACTATTATTTTGTTGAGAGAGAGATATTGTTAACGTGTGGGGCCTAAACACTTGATATGCAGGTAACTAATAGATAAATACGCAAATTAAGTATGTTTCATAACCATGCATTATAGCAAAAAAGAGTTATTAAAAATCATCCAGACTAAATAAGGTTAAATGGGACGTTATTTACTTCCCATGTTTAATGTTATATGTTTTATGTATATTTCTAACTTCTGTTTCATTCTTTCTTTTTTATTTTATAGCTGGTGAAAAAACCCTCCGTTCAATTTTCAAGGCGAGTGTAGAGGGAATTAGGCATGCGCTTCAGAAGTTTTTCTTACACAGCAACTCATAGCTTTTATAGATTTAAACATGACAAAATAATGATTAATTCTTCAAATAGGCATCGTCAAATTTTTTTTTTAAACCATTTCGTTCCTTTAATAGCTATTTTCAATACAAAAATAAATTATGGATATAATAACATCACGCGATAATTTTTCGCCAGAAAGAATTAATTTTTTTAATTCTATAATTTGTGTACTTAACTTTAAATTTTTTTAAAAAAGTCTTCCCGATACTTTACAAAATACTCACTTTTTTAATACACGGTAAGTTAAACGAACCGTTTAGTTGTAAGAAAAAAACTTATAATACACCTGTCTATAAGTTAAGTTAAAATCAAAAATTTCATAAAAAATAACAAATAAAAAACACGTATATCTTTCATTGCGGTTATTGCTATAGCAGCAGAATGGTAGAAGAAAATGGGACTACCACTGGTTGTGATTAGAAATAGAAGAAATATGCTCAAATCTTTAGTCAATAGCTCATTAATTATTCAATAGAGACAACTTAGTAAAAGTTGAACATGTCCAACTTTTAAAAAAAAAAACAAAGTTGTACATCTTTCCTGTTTACAAAATTTTTTATTAAACGGTCCGTTTAAACTTTTTCGAGCGGCTTTTGAAGTCAAGAAAACTTAGATTAATTTTATTGGAAATAATTTCTTTTTTAATCCATCCTGTTTTAAGTACTAAGGCTTTTAAGAAGTGAACTTTAACTTTTGAATAATTATCTTTGTAATATTATTTTACTTATTTACATCACACTATTATTTTTGTTAGTGACATCCTAAATTTTTAATTTATTTTACTTTCCGCGAGTCAGCGATCAACCTTAAATATCTTTTTTCTTCTTTCGACTTCAACGACAAACCTCGAATGTACAACCTATTTTCTTGATAATAATCCTGTTTTTATTCTAAATAATTATATTTTAAGTCACCATTATATAATAAAAAATTCGCTTCCTACCTGAGTTTTTACATGATCTTAATGAAAGAAGCTTTTTTCAACTCTTCTTTCAGTTTTACTCTACACTCGCCTTATCAATTTAAAAATTTGGATTCGATATTTTTTGAAAAACCAATTATGGATAATTAAAATTAAAAATTTTATTATCAAATACCTATAATAAATTTACTTTCATGTCCATAAAATTCTGATCTGTAACAAATGTCATGTAGAAGTAGAGCTACTTTGTGCATCGCTAAAACAGTAGGTGGTAGTACTTTCAGGTAAAGTGAGTGGGATTCGATTGCGCTATCTAGATCTGTCTAAGAAAACCTAGCCTTGTAAAATCGCTAAGCTCTCTTACATAAGTGAACAGACCAATTTGACGTCCTTATGCTTACTAATCAGGGTTTATCACCAGCTATGACATGGTGGTGGGTTAAGGAACAACAAAATTACTAAAAGATGTATTTAGTTATAAAGCATTATGAAGGACATTTTACAATATAATACACTGACTGGTACGTAGTGGTAAAGCATTCGATAATATTGTCATTAGTCGTGTGTTTTTATTGTTTCCTTCTTTTTTAAATTTTCTATTTGATTCATGATTGCTGTTCGCTGTAAATAGAATTATCACTTTTGATATCACTGTGACTAGAAAAATCAATATTATTTTCTCCAGTACTGCAGTTTGCCTATAAAGTCCTGGCTTTATCACTGCACTCTTTATCCTTTTCTTTCCCACAATCTTTTCATTCGTGCCCTGACTTTACAAGTTGAAAGAAGCTTCCACTGCGCATCCAGAAATCAATTACATTTTCTTGTCCATAGGTGGAGGCATATAAGATAATATTTATAAGAAATTGTTACGAATCTTTGCTCTGTATGTGAAAGTATGATAAAAACCATATTTTTTTCATTTTAGTGCATGTTCGGGATAAACCTGATTGTTAACATGGACTACTGAAGCTGCTGGCTAGTATAATGAAAAATAAAGTGCCTGCTCGATATGTGAAATCCCAGATATGTTAAACTTTAAATAAGTGCAACCATTTTCCCTAGTCCCATAAGTTTTCGTTTTCAAACTTTAATTTCTTTCAATAAAAGAAACCCTAAATAAGTAGAAAAAATAAGAAGAAAATTTTGTAAAGTAGAATGCATTTTTATGAGGCATTTCCAACGTTTGAACATGTTTTGTTTTACATCTAAATCCCGTGGGACACATTACAGGTAATTTTCTAAAGCCAACATGTCGTCCGTGCAGGCATCGAAAATAAAGATTTAATCTGAAAGCTTGTTCAAGAAGTAAAACGCGTTTAAAGAGATTAAAAAGGCCAAATATTTAAAAGAAAGTGTTGTGTCCCAAAACACACGATAAATAACTTTCAAAAAAATGAATTTGCTATGTCGAATTTTACCTTTTATAAAACGTTTTGCACCTGTATTTTTTTAAAAACTCTGGATAGGTGGAACGTTTTCTATGTTTGTCCATGAAAGTTCCACTAATATGCGGCAACTGTATTATTCTACGCTTTAACACAATAAATACAATGTTTTTGTGTTGACATTTAGCAGCTTTTCTAGGAACTCCTGTATGGTATGTGGCAAGTTTTTTCATTTTCCCTCTGTTTTAGTTATTCACATTTCGTTTGAAGTGTTCTGTAATTTTATTTTTTGTAGTGTTATAAGCTACACATTCCTGTATACCAGCGAAGGTTTTGAGTTTCGGTAAGCCTCAAAACCGGATAGTGAAGGAACGTTTCCTTTTTCTTACTTAATTCATGTCATCGCTGTAATAAATAATTCCTCTCATTCTCCCATTTCCTCCCATATCATACCTAGAGTAGTTGTTTCACTGACATTAAATTTCCCATTTGAAGTGTATGTCATGATAAGCACTTTATTCAAAATACTAGAACAATATTTTTTTCTGACAATTTCTAATTTTTTAATCTTCAGTTTTTTCTTAACTTGTTTCATGCTTACTCCCCCTTACAATAAAATATCTTGTATTACTGTTCATAAATTCATAAATAAAAGATTTGTCCTATTTGCTCCTAAATTATAATTATGTATATACCTATGCAATTTTAAAATAACTTAAAAATAATTTACTGTGTTACCATAACTTTTGGTGATGTCTGGCTTGTAACAAAAGTTTCTCGGTTTGCTCAAATTCTCTGGAACTCTCTAACACATTTCTCGGATCAAAAAGGGTAAGTCGTATTTGTTATTAGTTTTTGAAGACCCATTGTTTGGGGTATAATCCAGTACAAACGAATAAAAATACCCAAGTTAGGTACTCTTTTAATACTTTAAATAACATTTTAATATGCATAATCCATTAACTATCTGAGGCGTCGATTAGATAAAAATTGAAGAAATTGATACGCCTTCTGATGGGTTGTGTTGTTGATTTAGTTCAGTTTTTGTAGGAGAGATTTTTACCGGTTTGATTAAAATTAATAATTCACACGGCACTAAACCTCACCAACGACAATTACTTAAAACGATACAAGGCAACATTTTTAGAAAAAAACTAACGCCTTGAGGCGTAAATGGGTGTGTAAGGCGAGGGGCGCATAGTATTTGTACTATTTACAACATGCGAAGCTCAAATACTTCAATGACGAAAATCACTGATATATATAAAAAAAAATCGAAATATATGTGTAGAGCCTGCGAAAATGACCGTGGCATACCACTTGACGAAATCTGTTGTACAATTTATTTTCTTTTAATTCCAAGGTAATGAAGAAGCAACTTTGAAGAGCTCCAGGGTCATCTTGGGTAATATTAATCAAAGTATACCAGATAGGGCATTTTGTCCACCGCTATCGGCATGAATAGGGTTAGCACTTAAGCATTTGGGTTTCTTTAAATATATAGAGTTCCTAATTTTAGAAAATTTTATTTACAGAATTTTATTTTTATTTATTAAAAAGGGTGAATTACAACTCCTTTTATGCTGTTGTATCAGAAAGGGGAATTCTATTACCTCCCTGTAGGTATTAAAAGGGTAAATTTTATCTCTGTTCTTATTGTTGTTTTTCTAAATAAGTGATTTCTATTCCTATTTTTTTATTATGGTTCAAAGTTAATTCCATCTCATCTGCTTTTTAGAAATGAATTTATCTCCTCAGTTGGTTTTAGCGCGAGTGAATTCCATCTCCTAGTTTGTTTCCCAATTAATTCTGCTGCTGAAAAAAGCGCCTTTTGTGGTGTTGTATAACAAAAATCGAGAGAATACACACGAAAAAATATATTAAAAATATTTCAATTATTTTTCTTCTTATTTATGTTATTGGTTGGATAAGAATTTGGGTAGAGTAGAGTGACGCGTGGTGAGATTAGCAATTCGGTAAGGTCAACATATTACAGTTTCATATAGAAAGTTTAGAATAATCAAAGGTTTTATTAGTCAGTTTAACGTTCTAAATTACAAAACTCAAAAACTATACATCGTAATATATTAGAAGTGTAGTTTCATACGACATGTGAACTGTCATTTAAAGGCTTTGAGCAACTGCGTATCACAATGCTAATTCAAAGTTTTGCATATGGAGAATAAACTAAAATCAATTGTTTTTTATCATTTCTTATCTTTCTTGATTGGTAAAGTCAACTGTTAAATTATACTTCTTGGAGACTTCAGCCGACGGTTAAACTCGCGTTGGCACTCCGTAACACTCCCATTTAAAAATAACGTTTTAAACAATTTATTTTACATAATTCACGTAAATATATGTCACAGCAAAGAAACTTTGATTTTAAAGTGTTAAAACACACCACCGACAATGTCGAACGAGATACAATCTGTGAGAAAATATTAATATTTGCTAACTTTTCCTTATGGTGGCTTACAAAAATTCAATTGATGAGAATTTCACTGTGAGATCTCCTCGAAAACAAGGCCATCCAGGAACTAAGTTCTCTAAGTTCTTTGGTCAGTTATTACTCTTTCTTTTAGGTGTTAAAATGTTATAAAAAATCTCATATACGTGCGTGACAGCTAATTTACAATTGTGACTTTTGAAACGATAAATGGAACAGCTGATAGCGACCAGTGACTGATAGTGGCAGGTAGGCGGCTCGTGATGCACAGTGAACGGTCAAGCAAATATAATTAAGGCTAAACTATAGAATACCCCTTATAAAACTCCGCAACGCAGCAGCGCAATAATAATAAAAATAAACTAACAAATATAGCAGCAGCAACGCAACTATGCAAAGCTCACCCCTTCTAGATTAACGCTTAGTAGGATGTGTTTATTCTTTTAACTCGCCGGAAAATGCATGTCTCAAATGCAAATATACATATTACACGTCACGCTCTTCATTTAAAGCAGCCAAGCCATTATGCACTTATCACTACGAGGACAGAGCTTTTTCAGGTTAAAAAAGTTGCTCTATTCTTTAAGAAAGGCCAGCTTGCTTAATTGTACCAAGGTCAACCACAAGTAGTTTTGGAACAGTTTCATTTATATTTAGAGGTTCCTTTATATGGAGTGCACTGCTAGATTATATTAAGAAACAAAGAAAGAGGTTTTTAAAGCTCTAGCTCCACACAATAGTTGTAACGGGTAGACAAACATCTAAACAACATGTTTCATTCCAAATTTATCACTGAGTGAGGTGAGAAAGGCCAAACGGTCCAAACAATGATCTATATATGCACCTTCAGAATTGCCTTAAAGAATTGTCAATTCATTACTTTGTAGAAGTAGTTTTTCTTTAATTCGCTATTTTATGACTGTCACGTGATATTTTTTAACATTAAACGATAGCCTAGAATCAAAACCCCGTTTGAAGCATATTTGACGGTAAATTGAGAATTAAATTGCGAGCAAGATGGGCGGGTTATTGTGGTTAGATCTTCAAACAATAATCAAGTAGCAAAATAGAAAAATATAAGTAAAATTTGTCTAATTTTTCTTGCTTACTACATTACCTGTTTATGAATTGCAGTCCGCGCGTCAAGCCATGTTACTTGGTGTTCGCTGCACTTTACAGTACAGAAAAAAACACTCTAACCAGGTTGTCGATTATTCCAGTTCATGGATGCTATTCTCGAAACTTAAGCATATCTACGAAATTGAAATGTTGTTATAAACTACTAGTTGTATGTCACGTGGACAAATTCGTACATAACTTATAAACTAATTAAGTGATACTTAAACAAGATTCAATAATTTTGTAAACAAAAAAGCCTTTTAAAGAATCAGTTTGTTAACTAAAGTCGAAAGAATGATTGGACGTAGATAGCTCGTTAATAGTTTGAAAAGCGTGGTAAAACAACACAAAGTACCCTCATCTAGTAAATAATTATAACAATATTAAGTTGGTTCATGACAAAAACTTTGTTTCGAAAAATAAACACATTTACTTTTTTGTATCTTGCGTAGAACTATTTCGTTACTTGCTGATGTTTATTACAAAGCTTGACCAAGCCACTTGCCAACGTCATCACAGATATGGTGTAAGCGCTGAATTATTTCGCAAAATTATTATTCGGCAAACAGGACTTGAAATCGCTTTGCTTTTGATAAAAGTGTGTGCATCAAACAACCCAGAACACCCACATTAAATCAGTTAGTCACAACAAAGGCTCTGAAACAGTAACAGAAAGTGGTATCTGTTTAATACGCTATTAAATTGATCTTGAATTTAAAAACTCTCCATCGTAATGTAACGCTTACACGAATTTCCGCACTGGTTAAGATCTATTTCCTTGTACCCAAAAGCCTTGATTTCTTTATAAAATGGTAATCGTAGCATCTTTTACTTGCAGATACACGAAAACTTTTTATGTCACGGATATTCCATTTGTTTTATATATTTATCTAAATATAATTCAAAAGAAATATAGTTTACAGAATTGCAGAAATATGTTATACAGAAAAAAACTTTCGACAATCACCATATACAGAAAAACATTCGACAAACACCATAAGAAAAAGCACATTTTAACATTTTACAAACAAATAGTAATTTCTTCTCACCTTAAAAATTCTTTAAAAAAAGAAAAGCATCCATGAACGGAAAACCAATCTGTTTAATATCGAGAAAATGGTGTTTTAAACAAAAACGAAGCGCGCGGACTGCATTTCAAAAACTTTCTTCGTATATGTTGTATACCATTTTTCTTTTGTGAAAAGTCCGACAAAACTACGACTCGATTACACAAGATAAAAGGCCTGGACCAAACCTGTTTAAATATCTGTTCCTTAATATTCTTCGAAAATTACCCGATTATATTGTTGAAAAGCTGATCAAGAAACGTAGAAAATCACGCGTTTTAAACAAAGTATCAACCCGGTTAACCCAGTTGAAAATATTAATTCAAGTCGTTATTTCCATTCGTTTTCATGTTATTTAGCTTAAAATGTGAAAGTACAATACAATGGTTTTACTTTTTTAGCAATATCGACGTCAGTTTATTGTACCAATTAAAAAACCAAATTAGGCAGAAGAACAATGAAAAGAAAAATAGGTTTTCTATTGCATATATTACCACAATTTGGCGAAATCTTTTTAACCGTTGCCTGTAATATGTAGACCTTCAAACGCTGATGCAGAAAATGTATGGAGTCATGTGCTTTTGAAAAACAGTCGAGAGATAAGGCTTTAAAAATTTTGCTAACGTCGGAAAACACCTGGCGAAGTACTTGTATAGCCGTTGTTTCTGTTCTATAGAGCGTGAAACGCTGATCAAGAAAACTCATAGAATCACTTTTGACAAACAGTTACAAAGATATTTAGGTCATCATTCGTCATCATAAATGACGTCATCATTCCGTCTGATCCGAAACGAATGGATTATTCCTATTTGGTCCTAGGTGTTAAAGTCCCCTGCGAATTTGGAACAATGAATTTTTGTCTAGTTCGGTATTTCCAGTCATAAACAAATTTCGTAACTTAAGAGGTTTTCATTGTGAGTGCGTCAAAAGAGCTAATACGAAATTTAGAAATTAACCATAGCTTGCCAGTTGCACTGAAGGGAAAGAAGTGACACCAAAACGATATAAAAAACAAGTATGTGCTTGTCTAAATAACCCAAGCTGTTTTTTTTTTAAAAAAATGTATATGCTTATGGAATTGAAATATATTTTACCTTCTGAAAGATATGTAGAAATGGCTAGTTCTGTTTGCATATTTTGGCCTTTTACGATTATCAGAGTACGTTTGTTTAAAAAAAACATTTGATTAAGAAACTCACCTACGTATCTCCATCTGATTTTTGCCTCTCTTTATGTAAAGTTCCAAGACTGACCCCATTCGAAAAACATTTAAAATTCGTTTTGGGCAAATTGGCGGTACCATGTACCCAGTGGCAGTGTTCTTCCAGTATCTTGTGTACAGATGTACCCATTGTGGTCCCTGGTTTATCCTATCCACGGTAGAATTCGTCACAAGCAAATAGACAGTCTTGACCTCAATATACATGTGGTAAACCAGATTGCACAATTAAGATTACAGGGAGATGTTTCATTGATTGTTACCGACGATCTCTCAGACAGAGTTCTTAAGAATTGGTGTTCAAACATGGCTAACCTAAAAGACGTGCCCAAGTTCTTGCCTGTTAATTAGATCATTACTTGATATTATTACTGCATGCTATTATTAATTTATAATATTATTATTTTTATTGAAGAATTGAAGAGAATTAGAGAGAATGAGGAAGTAATGCCGTGGGAGACATTGACAATTGCAGTGCAGCCAAGATATTATGTCATTGTGAGTGTGTCATATTATTAAAGTGCATTATGACAAAAAGAATAATGAGATATGCCGTGGAAGACATTAAAACTTGTCGGACCATTGAAGTGTATATGTAATGCCGTGGTAGACGTTCAAGCTTGTCGTACCATTGAAGTGCATTATGATGAAATACCGTGGGAGACACTCGTAATGGAGTGCGGCGTAGATATACATGTCATTGTGAGTGTGTCATACCATTGAGGTACATTATGATGAAGAGAATAATGAGATATGCCATAGGAGACACTCACAACGGAGTGCAGCTAAAATGTACATGTCCTTCTGAGTGTCTCATACCATTTAAGTGCATATGCTGGGGTTAGTACTGTTTTTGTAACTGCACATGTATCTGTCCTGCCTGTTTTTGTTTAATCTTATTGCCTGGCATCCCAATCCATGCCCCAAATATACATTTGCATTCCAATGTAAAGGATATTGTATAAATTTTTTTCATAATACAATGTTCTCTACTATTATGATGTGTTATTACTGAGGAACCCGGACAATTAAATGGAGCTAATGAACATTTAGCTCATGTTAATTGTGACTGCAGTAACTCGACGTAATTAAGGAAGCTTTCACGGCTTTTCCGTGATAATTCGGCAATATTTGTTAAAAATAAATAAACAAAATTAATGACGTAATAAACCATTAGCTACGGTTTAACAGACGGGTTTTTTTCTAGGGCGTTTTAAATAATTTAATTTAAGGAAGTGTGATCACCCGGTATTGGTCATGAATTTGTTTTGAAGTATGTTAGTGTTTTGTGCGGATGATAAAGAAGAACGAGTTAAGTTAAGAAATTAAAGTCAACAAGGTTAGTTTTCAGCCAAGTATATGTATCCTTAGTATTTATATTTGTGTATTGTTTAGAACTTTAGCCACATCCACGTAAATTTGTATAGCTGGTTAGCTAGAGAGCTAATCTTCATATAAGTTGGGGAGCCTAATAGCTAGAGTTGAAAGCAGGCCTGAGATACATTATAAAACATTTTTTTGAGGTTTAAAGTTCAGGTTTTGAAAAACCCCGAAAAACGTGTATTTTACAGAACCCCACCTTGCCTTGTACTTACTAATGTTCTTAGGATGACATATAAGGAAACTTTACTTGAAACAATATTGGCGAATACAGGATAGAAGACTTGCCGCGCCTATCTGCTTTAAGATGCCTCGCTTATTAGGACAGGCCTATAATCAGGGAAAACATATCAGCTTCCCCCCATCTCTTAGTAGAGACAAAAAATATATAACTTATTTCGTGTAGATTAGCCAATCAAAATGCAAGAAGGAGTCAACCATATGATAAGTAATGATGTTATACGTGCTAAAGTTCCATCTGTTTAAAATTTTTTTAAAAATAAAGTCGTTCTAAACAATTGATGGAAGAAGCAATTCAGGAGAAATGCGTTTGCATTTCATATCATCAAAAAGTTTGTATCAAAATTGTTATTTAGCACCTAAGTGATAATGGTTTTAAGTAACGTTTGATATTAAGTTATAACAATAAAAATGCTTTTTGTATAATTACCCAGTACGTCAGTTTGTAAGAATATTGTCTGGAAATCAATGATTAAATATCGAAAGTAAGTTCGTGGTCTTTTTTTCATGCAGGCCATATAAATGTGAATTTGATATTTTACTGATTCGAGTTCAAGAAACAGGAGACTTCACACATTCACATGTTGATTTGGGTAAAAGATTTTAAAAATGTTTTAAAAATCAAGAACTGAATCCAAAAGTTTTGCGAATATTATAAATATATATTTGTCAACTAATAGCTTAGATTTACTTAACGTCTTTTTTTTCATTCTAAGTATCACTCCGGATGTGCAATTATGCAATGACAAAAATATGTTGCTGTCGGATAAGCGTACATCAAGTTGCACGTCATTCTCCGTTTTATGAAACTTTACAAAAAATGACTTGGAAGTTAGCCGAGAATTGAAATCCAACTGGCTTGTTTTAATGAAAATAGAGGTTGGTTTGAGTTCTTTTTTTGTAAGTAGCTGCAAAGTTTGTATCTGCTAACAAAAGATTTTCATAAAACATCATTGAAAGACACAGAAATTCGTTGAACAGAAATACTTAAATTGCTTGCATTGCTTGGTTTTAAAATAAATACAGCTTGGTTTGTTATTGAAGATGTTATTTCGGTTTGTCTGATCAGTATTCATATTACTGTGGAAAGTTTATTATTTCTTGAAAATGACGTTTCGGAAAGACAGACACCTTAAAAAGTTTAACTAAGTCAATGACAGATTCAATGATGATACACAAACGGATATAGAAAGGAGCAAATGGATTGTCTCCAACAGACAACTCACGACAGAAGAAACAAACCTTCTATCAAAAGGAATGAATTTCTGTATGACACCAGCTTCAATTCCAAAGAAAGAAATAGTTGCGAAAGTGGAAGAGGCAATTAAAGATCTACCAAAAGAAGAGGCAGACACAGTAAGAGCTAAAGTAAGCCTCACGCTACAGGAAAGCAAAACACCAAAGGACGATTTGCAAAAATCTGAAAGACTGTCATTGAAGAATCTAAAGAAGGACAAAGACATCATTATCCTACCGGCAGACAAGGGGAGAACACAACAACGGGCCTTACAAACTTCTCAAGAAAGATCCCCCAGAAGTCATCAAACGAGAAGCGAGGAACATCTTAACGGAGTTGAAGAGAAAGGAATACATCGACGATAAGCAGTATTACCGACTAAAACCTTGTAACGGACCACCATTGCGATTTTACGGACTACCAATAATTCATAAACAGGGAAATCTAATTCGACCATGAGAAGACAAAGATTCCAGTACCGAATTTTCTGCGTTTGATCGATCTTATTAAATCGTACGGGAGAGCGGTCACGTTTTGACGTGTTGAAAAAATCGTTCTAAACAAACTTTTGTTTAATTTTTATTTTGAAATATGGCTGAAGATTATACAGTAGAAGAATTGAATGTTATACAAGCTATAAAAGAAATACATGGAAAAAAGAAAAGAGCAAGCAAGGATGTTATAAATACAACGATAACAGAGTTTGATGTAGAAGTTGTAAACAAAGTTTTAGATGATTTATGTGAAAAAAATGTTATTAAATTAACTGAAAGATCTGGATTACCGAGTTACCGTTTTGTCGTCGATGTAGAAAATGTTTTACACGAAGAAGAATTACAAGAACCAGAAGAAAACTTGGATAGGGAAGAAATTTACGATAATGGTATTTTAGATCACGAGGTAAACGAGTCCAGAAATTTTGATTTGTTAAGTAATTTTGTTAGAGTTACGACTTAAAAGGAGTATATTGGATACGAGGTAAATAAATTGAGAGCAAAGGAATCGAGTTTTCTCGTTGATCGTTTGAAAGAGGAATATAGTTTTCTGAAAGACGAACTCAAAGATCTACGATGTCTTGTTAGAGATATATTTAACAATATTAATAAAAAGCAGTCAAGTGAACCAAAACAAAAAGGTCCTTCGGGGGTTTTGCATTTAAGAAGCGAAATTAATGTAGATAATCGTTTTAAAAGTCTTTACAACGAAGACCCGAATCCTCAAGTCAACAATTATGACAAAGAAAGTTGTAGAATTAATACCACTAACAAAAATGAATTTCAAAACAAAAATAATTTTAATTATTGTCCCTTAGTTTGGCATTTCTCTTCTTCGAAATCTCTTTTGAAAATTGAAAAACTCCACAACAGGGCTTTAAGTTTTATTCATGATGACCCAAGACCAGTTGATTGCCTCCCAAATAAACATTATATGGAATTACTAAGGCACAGATATTTATGCATAGAAATATTTAAAATTCGGAGAAACATCAGTCCTTCTTTCATGAAAGATATTTTCCTTTTTGAGGAAACTGATAGGCCAGTAAGAAGTCAAAACATGAACAACCTAAAAACCATCAGTGTAAAAACAAGCACCTTTGGTCTAAACAGTTTGCGATGTTTACCCCCAAAAGTTTTATTTTTTTAAAGAACTATTGTATATAATAACCGACGGTAAATAAATTAAATCAATCAATCAATCGAACTTGTTCTAACCAAAACATGGTATCTGTTAAATAAGAACATCTACACTCAAACAGACGGAGTTGCCATGGGAGGCCCTGCATCATCAGTAGTCGCAGAAATATACATGCAAGCACACAAGACAATAGCATTAGTCACATCAGACAGACGTTTAAAGGTTTAAAAAAGATTTGTTGACGACGTATTCGCCATAATCAAAAGATCTCATCTAGAAGAGTTCCATGAACACATCAACGGCCTACATCGACAAATCAAATTCACTGTTGAGCTTGAACACGTTGGAAGCATCGCTTTCCTGGACACTTTGGTCAAACGCAAGAATGGTTCCATTTCAGTTTCAGTGTATCGTAAACCAACGCACACTGACCAGTACCTTAACTTCGAATCAAACCATCAGAGATCTTGCAAAGAAAGTGTCATATCTTTATTACTGAATCGTGCCAACAGCGTAGTCAGTGACAAACAGGAGAGGAAAATAGAAATTCGACATGTAAGAAATGCATTACTCGCAAATGGATACAGTCATAATGTCATCACGAAAGTAGAAAATAAAATGAAGAGAAGATGCAACGGAGACAACAAGGAAACTTCAGAGGAATTTATCGCATCAGCATTCCTACCCTTCGTACCAGGTACCAGCGAGATCCTTCGTCGAGTTTCAAGGCAATACAAGATCAAATGCATTCTTAACTCTAAAGACACCCTAAGAAGCACTTTTTCTAATCCAAAAGACAAAATAAACTTCGAAGAACAAAAAACGAAATTGCGGACCACAGCTGGAGCAGAAGTCATCAGTTTAATTGGGATGAGAAGAAAATCATTGACGGAGAATCCAGAAGAACGGCCAGGAAGATTAAAAAAACTATCAACAGTGTAGCACGTAACAAACACATAAACAGAACTCGTATCAACTTTCTGAGATTTGGTTACCAGCCCTACAGAAGAAGTAGTTACCTACATCTAGGTCCAAAAATGTTGATTACCGTAATTAACCGTAATTATCAGCTCGTTTCTGATTGGTTAATTTTTATGAATTTCGATCCTCTGCAATTATATAAATACATGCGCAACATCATTTTACTTTGTCCGATGATAGGAGAAGCTTGGTTTGTGTTTTCAGCTTTTCTCACTAGCTGCAACATTTGTTATTGCACTTGAGTAAGAAAAAGTTTTGATAAAGAAGCACCGGAACAAACATAGAAAAAACATAGAAAGTTGTTTAAGCTTCCTTCTATAAAACGGCTTATCAAGCATTGTTTGTCGTAACAAGATTCATCATAGTGAAAAATCTTTTAAGAAGAATTTTTCTTTACCTTCCAAGTTATGACCAAGTATTTAAGGTTCTCAAATGTTTCTTGTGTGAAATTTCCAAACACTTACGCCCACGCAAGGTTAGGGAAAAGCTGAATACTTTTGTTATTTATATAATTCTTCCGGAATTTTAGTGCAGGTTGGCATTAATCAAAGAGTGGTTAAACATTTGACAGCCATAGAGAACAGTACATAATGATTCTATTCCATATAACCTTCAAGGAGCGCGCAATACTTAAATCTGTCCTAGAGGCTGGGCGTGAAAAAATAAATACGCGAGAAAAAAATGTACAAAATTTACACACGCTCAAAATCTTCGCAAATTAAGGTATATGTTAGGCTTACAATGTGTAGTTCAGCGTGCGCGCACAGCTTTATAGCACACGATACGTAATATATTAAAAAGTAAAAAAATCACATACAGCAATCCAGTGTCCTCAATTCCAACCTCTTCTGGACTCACAGTTGCTCTTTCTACCTCTCCATAAAATGCTGGTAAAACAAACTAAAAAAAGTGATACAGCAAGTTACAGCGTACAAAGATTGTAATATTGTTCGAATTTTAAAAATTCGGCTTACTAGCGTGCAGTTTGAAATATTTTCTTTTCCAGCTGCCGAAGTTTCTTTTGTCATTCTATAAATAAATTAAAAACAGATGCAGTGTTCTTAAAATCAGGTAGATGAAAAAAAAGATTATAAATCAATAAAAACAACATACCATCAGCTACTACGAACTTTTACCCCGCTAGTGTTGGTTTTTTAATTTTTTTTCAGAAACTCTTCTCTCTCGCTCAACGTGGCTTATCTCGACAAGGCGTGGAATTATATCGTTCTGGTTAATTAACTTCTGTTCTTAAAATGTCGTGGGATATCATTAACCGTGCTATGAATTCCCTACATGAACAAAATGCAATGTCATTATTAATTCCTTACTGGGTAGTTAGTTACGAGTTATCACAAAAACAAAAAGTCATTAAACTAAAAACATACGCTTGGGAAATATGTTTCAATAATATAAAGAAATATAAATTTCAAATGAGGAAAACATGCGTTAAGTTAATATCCATTAAGGATATTCCTTCTATCATCATGGTACTTTGTTAAAAAATAAATAAAAGTAAGTTCTACAAAACAATACTCTGCGAAAATATTGAAGCGGTTTTACAGAAAGGTCAAAATGAAGGAAATACGCAATGTCCAGCATTTACTAGTGTCAACGGAAAGAGAACGAAAATTTTAATTGTAAATTTAATTGAGCTACTTTTCTTGACACGCTTGAAAAATCGTGATAAAATAAAACAAAACAAAAAATATCTGAGAAACATCGTTATTTAATTCCAGTTTTAATACGTCCCTTAGATATTGTAAGCATTAGATTTAAAGGACAGGTACCGCGAATATGGTATCAGACATGAACCATGAGGTCCTGTGTTCAACCAATAATCGCGTCTCAGATTTGATTCAATTGTTGACTGAAAAAAAAATATTTACAGACTGAATCATACAGTGTTTTGAAATTTTCCGAGTCGTTTTTTCTGATACAGTCATCCCAATGGTGCAGTTTCTTTCATATAGATATTTTGGTCGAGTTGATACGCAGATTTTTAGAGTATATAATATATACAAGAGAGATAAATGCCAGTCGCAAAAATTTATAGTGAAAATTATGTGAAATATTTAGATCATCATCCTGCGATATTTATGTCTTTTTTTGAACTAACGTAACGTAATGATGCGATGAATTTCAGCAGGGCTAGATGTGGTTGTTTTTTACATTTTTCTAAAGTTTAATAAAAATAGGAGTTTTAGAGTTACTTTGTTCTTACAAGCGATTTTTAATAGCTGAAAGTGTCCAAGAGTCACGCGAGTTTAAAATATTTGTTGAAAACCAAGCCCTGGGCATTTGTAGTATAAATGGGGCTAACCAAAGGCCCAAAAATAAATTGAAATTGTTTTCATCCTAAATATTTTTTTGTGTTGTATCATGTTGTTTCCAGTTATTTTTTTTCTTTAAAAATATATAATTTTTTACATCGTAAGCTTTTTTTGTTTTTCAAATGACTCGCTTACTTTTTTTTTTGCAGCTAAAATATAAGGAATCTAAGACGACGTTGTCGACTCTAAAGTACGATTATCCTGTATCAATACAAAACATTGCACTGCGGAAAAATTTATGGGTACTGTTGCAGAAACTTACAGATTTCACCAGAAAAACTTCATGTTTTCCACAATTTCTGGAGAAATCTGTGCAAGAAAAACTTGATGTTCTTTGTAGTTTTCTTTTCAGCAATGTTGCAATTCACTGAAAATAAAACTTTTCAGAAAATCTTTATGTTTTACAGAAAGTTTATACAGAGCAACACACGCTTCACAAGCAGGAAATACCAAAACATCGATATAATGACGTTTTTCAGTCAAAAAAACTCATGTTTTCCAAGTCAAGTTCAATAAACTTCAAGTTTTGAAGAGAGTTGTTACGGAGTAACATACGTTTCGTTGGCAAGTTATTTTCGGTAAACTTAGGTTTTCCAAATAGCTAAGTGTAGTTTAACTTCGTGTTTCAAGAAACTTATTGTAAAGGATTTTCATCATTTCAAATTACTCAGATCCCAAACTGATGATGAAAAAGGTTTACATTACAGCAAGCTGCACTGAAGTATCTTGTCTACAGGGACGGTGGTTGTCAAAACTGGGATTAGGCTCCCAGAAGAAGGTGCTGAATACACTTTCTTGCTTCTTACAAGAACGAGTACTGTCCAGCTTGGACATAAAACTATTGTTTAAGAAAATCGTAAAGAGATAAAACAATCCTTCTATCACGAACAATACGACACAAGACAGAGCTAACAACTTAAACTGACTGGTTACAGAACAAACACAAATAAAAAAAATGTATATGTCAAAAATATATTAATATAAAATAGAATTAAGTAAGACCCTCCTGTGCGCCAGAACTTGTGACTCTGGCTCCACGTGTGTTACAGGGCCCCTGTTGTTTTGCACTTTTTGATGACGATTTTTGATATTCTTCATCTATTTTCGTGAATAGCTTTTGAAAAAGTTTGTGACGCCACTCTGGCTTTCTCGAAGGTATTTTTTCCTGCGTTGGGCTTTCTAAAAAAATTACAAAATGAGTATTTATATCATGAAATAATAAGACTGGCATATTACAGCAAAATCCTTGAATGAGCTACACTAGTTTCTAGTGTTTACATTACACGTATTTAAATATGAATGCAAAACAATTTACTTACATGAATACGACGTTGGGATCTTGCAATGTCTTTTGAACTTTCAACATTATTTCCTGACTTTCGCAACGACGTCCTTTTTCTTTCAAAGTAACTCTTAATTCCAGCTGGTAAAAAATAAAAATTGAAAATACATGATGTATATAGTAATTAATTCTTTTGGAAATACTGTTGATTGATAATAATTTTACAACACATTGGGTTGTTTAGTACTTTGTGACAAAATGTCACAGAATTTTTTTGCGGTTTTTAATCTGGGTGCTGAAAAGCAGCAATTTAACAGGAATTGAGTTTTAAAGTATTGAATATTACCTTTTCAATATTACCTTTTACCACATTGTCAACATTTAGAGTGTCTTATTTATTTAGAGTGTCTTCATGGAGAGTCTTGACAAAGTTTTGAATGTAATTTGTGGACTCCTTGTCACTGTCATCAAAAGGACTAAATAAATAATTCAGTAATGTAATTAACTTGATATATTACATAACAAGCGTTTTGTTTAAGTTGTTGCCAAAATGAGATCACCAAAGCATGACTTTACTAAAATACATCCACATAGATTCTGTGAAATGATGGAAAATACTTAGCTACATTTTTTCATTTTCTACATTACATTCGTTAAGGCTGTGTGCGTATTTAATATCTTTCTAAAAGACAGTACAAAGGTGATATACATAAGCAATAAAAGAAAAAATGTATCCAACCATGTAATACACAATTTTGCACTTAACTTCGCGTTCTCCGACGAACTCGCTCGCGGTAATAAAAACCCAAGTCGGGAAAAAAACAGAAAAAAATTTGTGCGTGTCGCTATATATACTGTTGTTGCTCTGACCCAAAAATCCCGGGCAAAAATCAGACCGACTGACTCGTTTTTGCAGGGACTTCAGGACGCGATCGCGATCACAAATATATGACCAATCATCACTTTCAAATTTCTCGTTTATTGCGAAACTAAGCGAAGCAAGCGCTGCGAGCTAAACGCAGCGAAGCCCATGTGGCATTTAGGTGCGTATTATTATTTTTATATTTTCTACTCTACGCGGAAAAACATCAAGTTTTTTCAAAAAAATTTGACGAAAATGTAACATTCTTCACTTGATAAGTCAAATTTCCTCAGTCTCGGTTATCACAAATTTTTTCTGCTTACTTTACGCTCTGGGAACGAGGTCGCTAATTCTAAGAACACTATCCCGTTCGGGTTAAGGTTAGAATGTTTTCGCGTGGTTCATATGAGTTGCAGGTAAATGTCAAATAAGGTAGGTTAGTTGTTTGAATAAAGTTATTTAGTCATTGCACGAGGCAACGTTAGCTAAAATTTTCTACTTAACACACAAGCCAGAAAAAATAGCTAGCTTTATAATTTGGTCTACAGCTTTTTTTAATTTCTGATAAGTATGGTTTGACTAGATAAATGAATTGAGATTTTTAACGATTTTCTTTTGACTTTTGTGATACGAATAAATAGTGAAGATAAAAAAAATCATCTTTACACATTAAGCGTATTGACTAAAACTTGTGAAAGATTTGAGGTCAAAATTGCGTTTTACTCTGAAAAGTTCCGGAGTATTAAGCCTGCCAAGCATTTTGCACCGGACTTTAATTTCATTAACCAATCAGAAACCGTATTCGTTTCACGTGTTTACGCAACCTGGCGTTTAATTTTAAGCCAGGGCGTCTACGAGATCACTAGAATATACATACGCAACCACAAGGCCACGAGGACGGATTGGTAAAATCAAAGATAAAGTGTGTTAAAGCTATACTTGGTGTTAACAATGGGCTGTTTTGTGTGTGTTTTTATTTATAAATAAATATAGTGATCAATTTTTTTGGAAAAGGCTATTACGCTTATAGGCATTTGTGACACAGTTTACCTGTACCAAGTGATCAGTCCGGTGTCACGACTAATTTATTAACATATACTAAAACTTATTCTGCAAAATAAGATAATACTGATTAAATATTTTTGCCATTGTAACAACGGATTTTAGTGCTAAAAAGTTTTTTTCAAGAAATGGTATATATTACACCTATGTTGATGTGCATCATTGTTTACTTGTAACTCTCAGCCTGAAGAAAAATTTATTTTTGAACTTTCACCGGGAATACTCTCCGAAAAATAAAAAAGGTTGGCCGACTGTTTCTGCTATGACGTGGTAGCAACGAGTTGTAAACTGTGTTTCTATTTCAGCTAAAGGTATATTTAAAAAACATACATATCAACCGAAACACTTAAATGTTGTGGCCGCCTTACTAGATATTTATGACATGCTGCATACCTGTACTAAAAGGCTCCACCTGAATGTGTAACGCTATTTGCGGTTCTTATTAGGCGCTCCACTGGGCATTAAACGCCAGGCCGCACAGTTAATCGTGGCTTAACCCGGAGTTTCCACGCCGGGTCTTTAGTCTAGTTGAGAAAACCTACCAAACTGTTGTGAGTTAGACTTGCACAACAATGTTGTTTTTATGTGAGGCCCCTTTTATATTTTGTTAGTGTTTATAAATAAAGCTAGTTGTACTTAGTCTTGTGACTTTTCTTGGTTATCTCTGTTGATATATCCAATAGGGCGGCATCCCTTTTAAGCGAAAATAATTAAGCGGTAAATTGGTTTTTGAGAGTTTTTGCAGGTCGCACCGAGTCTATCAATGGTGTAACATCATTCTAGAGCTTCTTCTTCTTTTTGACCTACTGGTGGCGGTTCAGGTTCTGTCCCAATGAAAAAACCTAACAAGTGCTGGGGGAGTATGGCGGCGTTTCTTTATTCTTATCCAGCCGCCATACTCAGAAATTAGTCTTGGCTTAGCCAAGAAGACTGATTTGAACTATTTACGTACGTTCATAAAATAATGTGGACCCTAAATGCAAAACGGTCTTTATTTATAATGAATGCTTTATATGCATTACATAATAAATTTTATATTACATGCTGCACGCTCTCGACGCAGCGACTTGATTTCTCTCGCAGCGCAGATGTTAAAGACGCATGTCTTCTTGTTTAAAACTTTGTTTTATCTTTGTTACAACTTTCGGAACTTGCACATGCTAGAGAACCATGATAGTAACAAAATATAGATAGACAAGACAACATGGGATAACTAAAGACTTAAAGCATAATTTTAGAAGAAGTTAGGAGAATTTAGGACCCTTCGAAGTCTTGTGTTAAGCTTATATTAAAATTGAACTCAACAGCATTTACACAGGATCGCATTTAACATAACTTAATTGTTTGCGAAAGAAATATTTGTACATTTTTTTGTGGAACTTCGGAAAACTAAGTTCTGTAAAAATCGATCATTCGCAAAAAATTTTTAGAGAAAATTCCATTTTCATCAATGCAAGGTATTTTATTTATTTGCTGAAATATTTTTGCGAAAAATTGTCCATTTTTTTGTTCCGTGTTCTTAATGATAAATATAGCTAACCAGCCCCAAATATACATTATTAGACACATCCTATCTCATCAAAACTTTTTTAAACTGCTGATTAAACAATTTCATCGTTGAATCAGAAAAATATTTCTTTGCAAAAGGACCCATAAAATTTTTGTGGCGATAAAACGTCTAAATGTCTTTCCAAGATGAGAATCAAATAATATTAATTCACGGTTTACTTTTCGCAATATCAGCAACATCGTCACTTACAAACCAGAAATACAAAATTCGAATGCATTACTTTGATCTGTCTTGGTGAAACCTTAATTCACTCCCATATCATTTAAACCTCCCCGCATATCAGCAACAACTATGTCCAAAATACCACCATGGTCATTCTCGCACAATAGCCATTTTACAAACCTGATTTTCGATCACCCACCTCCATATAGGTTTGAGAGCTCGCAACCTCATTCTTGCGACTGAATAATTACTTTAATAACAAACAAATTAAAACACGATTATTTCTACGAGATGTGTAAGAATATTACCATAGTACTAGCCGTTAAACTGTAGAAAAACTGATAATAATTTCTCTGTCCTGCACATTCCCTGCATCGCTGTTTGTGCATTCTTAACTGAATTGAATGACTGTTTAAAGAGTTCAGAATTAAGCTGCGCGCAACCAATTTAAACAGGAAAAATACAGCTTATAGAGAAGCTGCATTTTGGCCTCAAAAAAATTTACTGTAAAAATAAATCTATCTGTCCGTCCAGGCATGGCAAGGCAGAGTTCTACCTCGCCATGAATTATAATGTATAGTTACTACCGTAATTGGGATAGCCAAAAAAACTCGTGTTCACAACCATAGTACTGCATTAAGTTTATTTATATTGCATTTACTATAGAAGACTATGTCCGCCCTTTGACAGACAACGGCCTGAATTTCAATTCATACGCATTTGATTATGTATTTCTCCAGGGCTGTCGAACTGCAATTTGATAAAAGAGCTGCGACAAGTTTGGTGGCCTGTGAGACATTTTAGTTTTGACTTAAATTCATTTCCATGGTGCGCAATTGGAAAGCAATGCTTCTTGATGTCAAAAATTTTGGAAAACAAGTTTCATTTCGAATTTTGCACTCAAAACAGTGCGCAAATTACGATAGCAAACGCATGAATACATGAGTCTTGGACCTTGTTTAAAATACCGCGGATAGAAATGAGTGACTATGTGTAAATCACGGGTCACGTTCTCATGGTCCATGCATTTTTTTCCCCGAAGCGTGGTGTTACGCTAAAATTTACCAAGCTTGCCATTCTAGTTCCGGTTTACCATTTGCGCGCGTATCTCACGGAAACAAGTTGTTTTTCAACTGAAAAAGGGAAACCGAAGCGAGGTAGGTTGTCTGTTTTTCGAACAAATCCTTGAAAAAAATTATTTCAAACATAGCATGCCAGGGTTGCTTACTTTAATAAAACAAACTATTCGAATTTGAATATAATTCGAATGTAAAATGTAAAACCAAAACTGTTGTTTCAATTTGTCTCTTAAGGAAGAAGCGAAGTTTAGTAATCGAAGTAAAAAACTGATTAGACTTGATCCAGAGAACGCTAGCAACGAATCAAAAGATGGAACATAAATCGACAATGTAAATCGTAAACCGACCGATATTGGGAAGAAACAATAGCAAAAATTGACCCGCAAATCTATTTCTCTTTTCGATTAAAGCTTTCGTTAAGTTTGCAGCCAATTTTCTCAAAACGCGAATTTCGGTAAATTATGAATAGCCAAAAAAAAGATTTCCCTTGACCCGATAAAGCGATAGCCATGAAAATTTCAGAACTTATTCATCTGTTAATAGGGAAGGAATTAACATGCAATAAAGGATATTACCAATCAACCACCTATGATTGCATGTCATTTTCTTTATTAGGCTATTAACTATATTAAGAAGTGATCATGTTTTAAACCTCTAATTAAGGTAATCGAGGCAAAAATAGCAAGTCAAAATATATTTTTTGCGTTTTTTATTTTTAACTTTTTATTTTTATAATATTACGGAGCTTCTGTCTGTCTGTGACTTTTACAAAGGCGATATTTTTTACCACCTAATGCGCGAGTTTTTTGATTTGCTTTTAACTTGATATAAACCACGTGATTGAAAATAAGCAACATGATTCGCTCAAGTATTTACTTTTAAACGGGACGGCATTCGAATTAAAAGTTCCTTTGCCATAAGGGAACTAAAAAAGCAAAAAAAAATATATTTAAGGTGTTTTGGAAACATTTTTGTGATGCTGATAGAGTATATTTTTTCTCACGTATGTGTAAACTTGGATGAAAAATACCAATATGAGAAGTTTTTTGTAAATTCTTGAAGTGTTGTTTACATTCAATGTTTTGTTGGCAAGAACTGTATATGCGATGTCAGTTTTGCTGGAAGAAAATTCCACAGTTTCACGTTTTGGTTTTCTTGAGAATTTTGCATTATTTTAATCTGAAGTGCCACAGGAGAACAACTTGCAAAAATTAAATTTGAAAGTTCAACATTATCTCCAAAACCAATGTTAAAAACCGAGTTTGATACGCAATAAGAAGAATGAAAATTACAAAGTGCACGCACAATGATAAACTCGACCAGTTAAGTCTTAAAATTAAAATTCTAGAGGTTTTGCTCCTCTAAAGAATATGCTCATATCAAGAAACACAATTCTTCCTTTTTCCAAGGAGATAATTGGCACAAAAATTGAACAAACAAGCAGACAGGGAGAGTAGGACAGGACTTCTGTAAAGAGTACAAGGGTTTCGATTCATATTCCTGAACCAAGGTACCCTAAATGTCTAGCTGAGTCACCTCAAAAGAGGTCTGCGAGCAGTCTTCAGCAGGAACTAGACATTTCTTTCATCCAAATTTATATCTAGAAAAATAATTCTTTTCTATACTTTTTTGTCACAATTTGTTATGGGCATAAAATAATGCGTTTGACAAAGTTCAATTGATTTTGCGGAAAATAATATATTTGGTGATGATCAAAAATTTCTGAATTTTATGACTGAAACTGTTTGTTTTGTTTTTTTTACAATTTATGTTTAACTTTCTTTATGTTGAACATTTCGCTTTAAAATGTTTGGTAAAGGGCAGTATGATCATCGTACCAAAAAATTATTTTGTGTTGCTAATCGGTTGATTTTTACATATTTTGTGTGTTTTTGTAGGAGAGCACGGTATGCAACCGAAAACTGATTTTTCTAGATTTAAAGTTGATGTTTTCCAAATTATGGCTATTTGGTATTTTTGCATTTAGGGTAAGGACAACGTTTCAAATGCATAACGAACCTATATTTGTTGATTTGTGTTGATTTTTGCAGGGCTCCTTTGTGACATTTCCAATTAAAATCCTAAGGGTTTTCAAGATATGACTAAGGTGTATATTTTTGAGATGTTACATTTCTGACATTATCCGTGTTGTGACTAGCGGTGTTGCAACGGTTGGTGTTGTTACTGTCGATTTTGTGAGTATTGGTGTTGTGAGTAACGATGTTGTGACTGTCGTTATTGTAACTTCTTATTAATTAGATTTTACACCTTGCAAGCTGTACTTTTTTGTGTGGAAGATTTGTGTGGAAGATTTAATGCGATTTGACATTTGACAATTTGTGTGATATTTTAAGAACATTTTTTTGTTGAAGGGCAGTGTGCCATATACTGGCAAATTTACTGACGTCTTTAAAATATATATTTTCGATCTTTTCCATTGTCCTTCCTTCTGTCTAAGTGAATTTTTTCCCGGACCTTATCGACTAGTCTATAAAATAAAACGAAAGTTGCGTTCGTCTGTGACCGCCAAAGTGGATATCTTTATTTTACACCTTGCAAGCTGTTTTATTTATATTGTGTAAGATTTGTGTAGAAGATTTAATGCGATTTGACATTTGACATTTTGTATAAGATTTTAAGAACAGTTTTATTAAATGAGAAATTTCACCTTGCACACGAACTTTTTGACATTTTAAGATTCATTTTTTTATAAAGGGCAGTGTGCAATATACTGAAATATTTACTGACGTCTAAGTGGATTATCCACGGGCCTTATCGACTAGTCTATATAATAATACTAAAGTTGTGTCCATCTGTGACTGTCAAAGTAGATATCTTCATTTTTCTTTAATGTCTCCAAAAGGTTATGTCTATTTTCTTTATTCTTTTGACGTTATAGCGTGTCGTCAATGCATTGGGACGACGTTAATGCGTTTATAAAGATCAGTGAAGCCATTGCATTGCAGTTGTAACTTTGAAGCTAAATAACTTGAAAACGAAGTAGTGAAGTCATTTTTTTTACCGCACAGGTAACTACGGACAACCAAAGACCAAATTAAGAAGTTTTCAAAACTCAAATCCCGTTAATGCAGTCATCGAAAAACATTTAAACCCTAATATCTCTGCAACCGTTCGTCAAAAGTACATCATCCTATACATTTTCTTTATCAGAGTTTCACGTTTTATGCAATAGCAAGGGTTAAGGAATTTCTAAAAAATATATTCATTTGCAGGCCCTTGCTGACGTCAACAAAATTGATAAACCCTCATGTTTCCTTAGCAGTTTGTTGAAAACATATAATGATCTTATATATTTTTTGATTAGCATTCCAAGTTCCATACAATACAGCCCACAAACAATTTTATTTAATTGTTTTTAATCATTAGTGACGTCGTTGACATTTAGAAAAAGAAAGAAAGAAAACTTTAATTTCCCATCAGGAAAAGTGCTTTGTAATGTAATGGAATCTTTTCTATTGTTTTTAGTTCTATTTGGGTGTTAATAGTAAAAATATGCAACATCCTTAACCATGATGGTTTAGGATGTTGTTTTGGTCCTTATTGCTCATAAAACTTTTTTCCCGTCATAAGCTTAGCGTTTTTGTATGTCGCTAAAGTAAAAAAATGAACAACTCGTTTTGTAGCCCATTTAAGTAAAAGTAAATTATTAAATCACGTAGAATATTAACAGAACGTACTAACCAACATTTTATTTGCTGTAAAAAGTTTAACAAGATAATCCTAAAAAGATAAAAACTGGCGCAGTATCGATTATAAATCTCAGTGAGGTCGACTTTCCTTACTAAAGGCGTATTGATATAAAAACGTTTCCTTTGTCAATTTATTATTTATACAACGTTTCATTGTCTGTCCCCATCGCACGGCATGCATACACTACAAGCTAAGTGTTTCAAATTATTGGTATTGGGTTTGAAAGCGTCTTTCTTCTTATCAATATGGCAAACAGGAATAAAATTGACAAAACATTCATTCCAACATAAAACACATTCATATATTCGTAATAAGCACCAATCATCACGCCTCCAATAATTCGACCACTTTGAAGAGAGAGAGTTCTGACGCCTTCCATAAAACCTTGATTACACGAAAATGAAAGTTTGGCCGTTACAACAACGCTGAATGCGTGGTCCGAAAGAAGAAAAACAACTGAAGTGATAGCTGTTAGTATTATCCAGATATACCAAACAAAAACGTTTCCAACTTTGTGGTAAATTAAAAGTTGCAATAAAGATGTTATCATTATTGATACGACACTTAAAACTCCAATGTAGTAGATCTGTTGGTCCGACATTTTCCGATATACCAAAACTATTATAAGGACTGTGTTCAAGAGAGAAAGGCCGACCAATACCACATTTAAAAATGCATAGCTAAAATTGAGCTTCTGGATGATTAGTAAGGGTAATACACGAAAAATTAACTGATCAGCGATTCCGAAGAAAACTGAAATAATAATGATCAGCAAGCTGTCAGGAGCACAGAACATTCTTTTTATGGTATCGAATATAGTCTCAGTTCTGTTGTACTCATTGGTTTCCGTTGTATCCAGCTTCATATCATACTCCCGTGATAGATCATGAGAAAAAAATATGATAGCGATAAGAAGAACAACTGTAACAATGAGAAGAAATGGTCCAATCACATTTGCGTATGTTATGTGTATTTGGCCAATCCATAAATTCGCATTTAGAAACAAAACTGAAACACACGGTCCAAACGCATACCCAAACATCATGATCCCGTTTAAAAGTGGTATTCGTTGCATTAGTTCCTTGCTTGCATAAGATCTTGCTACTTCGGAAATCATAAGTGGGCCTGCAGCAATACTAAAACCACTTAAAAATCTTCCGACTAATGGAAATAGTGGCGACACGTGAATTGGATATAAAATGCTGCCACTAATAGACAAAAACATTATGCAAATTAGGCATAACTTTACTCGGCGTGTTTTATCAACAATTCTTGTTACAATAGGGGGAAAAAACAAAGATGGCACAAAAAATGCAGTGCTTATTAAGCCATAATACAATCCATCGTTATCGGTTTTCAGAAGAGTGGAAACATATATCCACAATGTTGCGTTGATGCAACCCATTTCCATACCAATAAGAAAATACACGAACAGAAAAACCACATATGTGGACGCTCGTTTCTTCTTCCATTTTAGCAGGTCATTTTGGGATACCATAGTCATGTAATTTAAAAGTCGTCCGCTTTGTATAATTCTCAACAATAAGAATATTGGTTTGTAGAAATCCCAGTCTTTATAATGGCTTATTTCCTTATTAAAAGATCAAGTTAAATGAACAATAGCCAAATTAGCATTTGTAACGGGGGTGAAGACAAAATTTTGCTTATTTATTAAGATGTTCACTAGTATGCGCGTTAGTTAATACGATAACATCATCCCTGTTACAATCCAAATCGATTGTAACGGGAAAAACATCATTTGTTAATTGATCGCGTTTTAATTCCTCCTACACAGTGACAGGAAGGAAACAGTTTCGTTAATTAGGAAAAACTTGACAGAAAACCTCGTTATACTTATAAAATATTGTAAAAAGTATGCCCATCGTTTTAGAACACATTGGAGCAATAACACTGAAAGTTCCAAATCTTCTGCGACATCGACATAGGGTCGCAACAATCAGTATTCAAAAAATAAAAATGGCAATTATGGAGTGGAGTAGGTATATAAATTTAAATAATGCACCTCTAATACATCTATCTCTATGTGAAAAGATAAAATTTGTTAGTGTAGTCCTCGTCTTACCTTACTACTTTGACTCGTAATAAAACACTGAGGCATCGATACTTCCACAATTCGAAGGTATATTTAATAAATCTTAAAACACAAAAGGTGTTTTAAAACGATTATAGGTTAGTACTAGTCCTTACACGTGGAAAAATCAACGGGTTCGCCCGACCTTTATATATGGCATTTCGTGCTTCCGTAAAAGGACGCGCCTTTCGCGGACACACAGACAGACGACAGCAATTATTATAGAGATTAGAGCCAGTATACTGGTATATAAAAGCCGACAATGAAAAGACGTTAAGAATCTTAGTACAACCATCTCTTATTACTTATCATGCAACATGCAAGAACAAGAAAATGTTATTTTAACATTTCTCTTATTGTTGTTTGAATGAAAAAGTAAATGAATTAAACATTTGTAATGAGTAAAGTAGCTATATATATATATATACATATATATATATATATATTTTATGGCGTATAGCCAATTTTCTGTTTTCTTTTCGTCATGGCTACCAATCCGGTTGACGCTGTACTTCATTAATTGACATTAGTATATCTTTTTAACAATTTATTGTCATTTACAATATCAGTGCCAATACTTTTGTTGGCAGTAGTTAGTGGGAATTTTTTTAATCACGATCAAGCCCCAGATATTTGAAAAATGCTCTCATTCTTACGTCAGTAACAATTACTACCATTTAAAATTTAGGTCGCACCTGAAAGAACTGAAAGCTTTCAGTTTAAGTAGTAATAAAAATAGATTTCTAGCACAATATCAGTGTCAATACTTTTGTTGGCAGTAGTTAAGTGGGAATTTTTTTAATCACGTTCAAGCCGCAGATATTTGAAAAATGCTCTCATTCTTACGTCAGTAACAATTACTACCATTTTAAAGTGGTTTTTTAAATAATCTCGCTGTTAATTAATTTTGCAAATCTGACAAAAACTATTTAAATGCCTGCAAATTGATTCTCCTGAAAATTGGTACTATTAAGATATATGACAACTGGATGGCGACCTAGATTTTCAAATTAATTCAATGCCTTTCTCATGATTTTTTACTGAATGCACTAGCAGATTTGTCCAAGGTTACAAATTGAATAATTTTTGCAATTGCAAAGTTAGAAAATTAAAGAAAACAGATAACTTTAATTTTTGAACGTGGGCAATTAAGTTTTTTTGTTATCTGTTTTTCCTGTACCTTAAAATTCCATCATTTATTGCCTGAATTATAGTGAATTTTTTTCTCCTATTAAACCAGATGAGTATAAAAAAATGTGTTCAAATAATTAATTTCTATACTACCTTTACAACATTTATATTTCTGTTAAAACTGATGCTTAATTTACAAGGGAGTACACACATAAATTGCAGTTGTTTACAGGGAGAAATTTAAATGTGCAGTAATTAGGCAGGCAGCGATACAATTGAAATTACCTTAATATGCTAATCACAAACTGAAAGCCAAAGAATACTTTTGGGGGGTTTTTAAAACTGATTTCCAAGTTTACGTTTGCTATCATTCTAAAACAGATCTTTAACTTAACGAAAATTATTTAAAAATTTCACACTAAAAACTTTTTTCTTGCGGATGTATCATCTATTGTTTGGATTTTCCATTGTAGGTTAAGCAAAAATATTTGTATAACTAGAAAATGTCTATTGAAATGGAGCTAGAAGACAAGCTACTTCGAGGCGATGGTAAATAAGCGTTTACATAATAAAAAACTTTTCGTGCTCTGTGTTTTTTCATGCATTATGGATTTAGAAAACGATGTTATTAATGAAGAAATCAGGTTTGTTGAGAGTAGTCAGAATGTGCAGAAGAAGGAAGTTACATTATTTTTTTATATAACTTTTCTCACATTGTTTTGTAACTTTTTTTAAACTATGGTACTTTAACAATCCATTCATATATTCTCCGTATATAATTCAAACACGCACACAATTTTCTCTAGTGTAGTTAAAAAGAAAAGATTTCAAAGTTTCGCCTCCTGGCCCCCAGTCTGGTAGGGTATTCATATTTTGGAAAGCCAATGGGGTTGAGGATAAATCTGGTTTCGAGTGGAAACAAAAAGTTCCAAAGAACCAAAAAAAAAATGGTCAAGAAGAAGCCACTGCAGTGCGGCGTTTTAAATTAAATTTTAAGGGGGGGGGGGGGGGGGGGGGGGGGGGAATTTGTTATTTAATTTTAAGTAACAAATTTAAAAGTTGAGAAAATTGTAACTACTTAAGTTAAAGAATACTTAAAATTTACTTACAAGTTTTTTAAATTATTATTGTATTGGATTATTTGTGTTTTTTTATTAATTCGCTAACCACTTTTTACCACAAAACTACCAGCAATATTGCATGTACATCAATCCCAACTAAATATCAGATTCTCCTCAATTTTCATTTAGTATTTATTGCTAGATTATAAAATAAACTTGATAAAGTTTTTTTGCTCAAAGTATAGTAGCAGTAGTTGGTAGTTTGATAAGCAAGTTATAAAAAAGAATTTGACAGCAATTCAACATTATTCGAACAACTGAACATTATTCGAACATAGTTTCACTATTTAATTTTGTGCATTTAATAATTTTATTAAAGTTTTATGGATGGGTATTTATATTTGTTTTAATTAATAATATATAATGTTTATTTGTTATTGTTTAGATTACTATTTTTTTATTAAATTTATTTGGCTTAAATCTACGTATGCGCTGTGAAAAACACAAGGATGGAAATGTGTTTTTAATTGCTACCTAAAATTTTTGTAACATAATTGGAAAGTAATTCGCAAATTAAATGAGCCCTTGCTTTTAAGGTTCACCAATAAAAATACCCGATTTTGGTCAAAAATTCGATTTGAGATTAAATTAAAGTAAACAAATATCGCTGAAAATGATTCTAAAATCTAATTTTTGATATTAGTATAGCTTATCAGGAATTAGCCCATTACCAGTAAATATTCCCCTAGTAACGGTCCATAACAACGGGGATTTGATCCCTTAAGGGCTTTTAGTACTTCTAATTTTAGTATTTTTTGACCAACTTGGTTAACCACGCTTCCGACTAATAGGTCAGCTTAGTTTAAACTTTATTCGGGGGCCATCTTGGATGATTTTCAAGCATAAACAAACGGAGTTTGTGCTAAGTGATCAGGATGAAATTTGTTTTTGCATTCTATATTTAAAACAGTTTATTTTTTTCATATTTTCTGGCAAGAATAGAATGATTAATGGGAAGTAATAAAAATAAAGGCTATAGAAAAGGAAAAAAAAATTTTCGTGGCAACAGGTATCATAAGAAGCAAAATACAGTTGGAAAAAATTCTGTACCTCAAACTGTAAGCAGTAGCAAAGTATTTGTTCAAAAAGCTGACGATTCAATTGATAGTGAAAAATACAACATTTTGATAAACTTTTCCATCTTAAAGAAACTGATTGAAAATGTGTCAAGTTGCCCAGAATGGGATAGTGGTTTGATATTCACCGACGAAGAGAACAAGCCACAAAGGATTTTCGCATAAATTAATGCTTTAGTGCTATATGTACCTTTGTATACAGTACTTTTACTTCTTCTTTGATCTCAATTTAAAGATGGTCATCTTCGAGAAATCGGTAAAGGACAATGAGCAATGACCGATTTTTCTAGAATTGCCAATATGTCTTGTATAAGCATAAATGCATTTCAAAATGTCAGCGCTATTATTCAAGAAGCTTATGCTTTTTGTGCTGAACAATCAACAAGCAACCACGAAAGTTAAAGAGGAAACCAAAGAGAAAGACGATGCTCAGGCAAGAAACTTATTACCGATTCAATTGATGGTGCCTGGCAGAAACGGGTCCATATCTCGCTTAACGGTGTAGTTGCTACAATAAACGTAGGAAGTGTTTAGATTTTGAAGTTTTCAGCAAATATTGCAGAGGTTGTCATTCAACCTATGCAATATAAGAAAGAAAGTAAGCCTGGTTATCAGGCATGGAAAGCTAACCACATTTGCTCTTTGAACCATACAATATCATCAGGTACAATGGAAGGTTCTGAGGTAGTAACTATTTTCAACCGCTCAGTTGAAAAAAACGATCTAATTTATAAATAATACTTGCACTGAGAATTTTAGCAGTGTCAAAGTGACACTCTCAAGGTCATCATTAATGCATGAATCCCTGGAAGAGTCAAAGTGACTCCCGTATATTCATCATAATATAATAAATTCCCGTTTTTTCATAATGACTCTGCCTAATAGAGTCAAATTGACTGCCTAAAAGAATCCTTAAAATACGAGCTTTAGCGTGACTCCTTTTAGAGAGTCAATCTTTTAATCAACAAACTTTTGTAAGAAAATGACGTTTAAACGAGTGATATGCAATTGGGAGGCATACAGTCGTGCGGGTTCAATGATTGTTGTGCGTTCAATGATTGCTGTGCGTTCAATGATTGTTTTGTGCGTTAAATGATTGTTGTGCGTTCAATGATTGTCGTGCGTTTAATGATTGTTGTGCGTTCAATGATTGTTGTGCGTTCAATGATCGTTGTGCGTTAAATGATCGTTGTGCGTTCAATGATTGTTGTGCGTTCAATGGTTGGTGTGCGTTAAATGATTGTTGTGCGTTCAATGATTGTTGTCGTTCAATGATTGTTGTGCGTTCAATGATTATTGTGCGTTCCATGATTGTCGTGTGTTTAACGATTGTCATGCGTTCAATGGTTGTTGCGCGTTCAATTATTGTTGTGCGTTCAATCATTGTTGTGTGTTTAATAATCGTTGCATGGTGGTGCCTTTTTTAGTTGTCGGACATGTTTCCAGACTTTCAGCTAAATTACGAGGAGAAAATGAGTATATTATTCGTACTAATTTTTGCGCGTACTAATTTTCGTGTTTATGCGCGAAATATACCACTTATATACACAGGAAATACGTTCATATTGATATTGCGTGAAGGTTAGCTACGCGCGATTATTTACACCTACGAAGTAGTACGAATAAAGTAATTTGGCTCATGTTGTAAGTCAAAACATTATTGCAACCCACATTTTTAGAGAGAAATATAGGCCAAACATACTTAACACGATAAAAATGTACTCATGCACTGAAAGTGAGTATATTTTTGGATGCTTTCCAGACCAGTACAAAAAACATTACCATGGATGATTATAAAATTATATTATCACACAAAATTATACAAAAAAGCAAAAGTATGCATCAAATTGCTGTTGAAATGTAAAAAGTAACAGATAAACTAGGGCAAGCAATCAACTTTTATTTTCCCTTTTGTTAACAAAAATATATAAAATGTTGATCTTTAGCTAACAATAGCCTTTTTTGTGTTTTTTAGGAGAAACAAGTTATTGGGCTTGTAAAAAAAATCCAAATTATATTCCTGCCAAAATAAAGCTTTTTTTGACAGCCACCAAAATTTTTTCTTTTTCTCCAAAATTTTTTTTACCAAAGGTTTCATATGAACCTAGTTTAGGGGCCTTCAAAAATGTTTTTCAAGTGTCATCAACGGTATATCACCATTAGTCAGATCCCTCACATTCTTAACAGATCCCTAAAAAAAGAATTGGCACAATCACTCCTTTATTTTAAGGCTATTTTGAAATATACGCACGTAAACTAATTTTTGAAATTTCCTGATCCCCAATGGATTTTTTTTAAATTACTGACCCGTCCCCCTTAACGGCATCAACAAAAATGTTAAAGGTCCTTTGCGTTGTGTTTGAAATTTTGCCAAAAATTAAGAACATAATTCCAAATGTACCCAGCCTGAATAAGTCTATATAGGAGCAAAATACATAAAAATATAATATAAGAAATAAAAATTTAATATAAGAAAAAAAATATATACAAGAAATAACCAATAATGTTCTTTTGTTCCTACTCTCCTGGATTAAGGGCTTTTATGAAATATAATTTTTCTTTAAATGGTATAGCCTTCCAGCACGTGTTTTAAAATTTTTATTGCACTTCTGACATGGATAGCAGTTATTCATTTTTCTCACATCTTTTACTGGTGACATAGTTTGATGAAAAGACTTTACATTATCTTTCAAGTATTTAAATTGTTTAAACCTCTTTAATGGAACACAAATTAACATAAAAATAATTTATTAGCATTATTTTCATTTCTTCAACACTTTCCATTATCCGTATTTTTGTGTCGTAACAAATTATGCTTCCATTTAAATGTTCTTTCGCATATATCGCAAATATACAGGGACGTTTCAGTTTGCAATGAGCTATCTTAAAGAAGTTAAACTGAGCTAGTTACAGGGTATATAACATTAACAGGAGAATTTTCCACTTTTAAGTGCATACCCAAGCCGCTTTTACTGCGATATTTTTTGTCCCACTGTTTACAACTGTATCTAAAATCCTCATGAGATGTCAAGACGTGTTGTTTTAGTTCATTATTTCCACGAAATGGTTGTTGACATTGGTCACAACTTTTAGGAACAGCATCTTTGCGTTCCTGTATATGATCCTTCATACAGCAATTTTTGATCATTTGCTTACAAACACGGCAAAATCCCATGATTATACTAAATACAAGATTAAAAACACGCGAAAACTTGAATAATCCGTAGCTGCGGCTGTCCTTTTAGTTTGAGATTTTGCCGTCACATGGCCAAAAAAATCTCCTGTATAGAGACTTTACAGAGAATGCTTGGACACAAAAATCCAGCCCCAGAGTAGACCTATTATATTAAAACATTCAAACAGTTTTAGGATAATATTACTTAGACTTTAAAGATAATTGGCACTCGAGGGCTAAAATATGCTGATATCAGCAGCAAAAAACTGAAAATCATAAGGCAGAACTACATTTTTTTCAAAATTACCTAGGGTTCCTCGACGTTGTCCGTCATATTGACCAGCGCTGAAACTTGTGAACGAGACGCGGTTGGTACTAAGAAAGTCTTAAGTAAATTTTTTTTTCATTAGATATACAAAAATTTGAGGTACCCCACAATGAGAAGTAAAGAACGGAAACGCCTTTCTGATGTCTGATGATGAACGTTGGTCGCATCTGGATAATATTTAATTTGTGAATAGCTACCTAGCTAGTACCATGCTAGCACTCCAGGGGCACATTTGTTATTAAACAATGACGTGAAAGTACAAGAGCTAAATATATTATTTTTATGTAGCTAGCTACACAAAAGATTTTTCAAAGCATTCTGTCATTTTAAATAAAGATAGCTAGCTAGCTATTTGGACCTCCCATAACAGTGAACAGTCAAGACTTGAGTATATAGCTAGTTAGGTATGTAAGGTATTGCATGTTGGTTAAATAGGTTGTCGCAACAAACAGAAACCTGTATTGCATAAATAAATTTCTGCAAATGTTCAGGTTTCTTTTATCGAACGGGAACCTATTTTTCATAAATAAATTTTAACCTAACGGTTTCTTTTATGAAATAACAAAATTTGGGAGAGTAGTGATAGCCAGAAGTAATATTCGCTTGGAGCGGGAAGACCTAAAGTCTCCGTCCAGGTTAACACTCAGTAAAGGGTAAACTGTGTCACGGAGGATGTAATGTGTTACAAATCCAGTGGAGCGCTTATTGCATTAAAGATACAGTATATTTTTCATAAACCAACATTCACAGGACTTACGATGAAGCCTATTGATACTTCTGCAAAGCAAATACAGTTGTTTAGCATTTTTCATTTTACATAATAAGTTCCTGTGGATATTCAAAGATTAATTGTGAGTGGCACTAGGCTGAGCAATTAGTGCAAGTACACGTGTTGCAGATCCCGGTGAAAAAAATAATAACTTTTTAACCACTTTGTATTTATACGGCATAAAATTTAGATTATGTATTTGGCATTGTGCTTTAGAAGCACATTCCCACTATCTCTGAGCTGGATAAGATATTTTGTCCTAAAACTGGGACACATTTTATCTGTTTGAATTATTTTTAATCCTGAGAATCACTTTGAATGTTTTCTGTACACATGGCTTGTCAAAATTGATATGCTGTCAAAAACAGTTTATCGGCGTCTCCAAAAATGGCTAAATTCAGGAGAAAAAAAATTTTCGGTTCATTTCATCAAACTGGTCTAAAAACATAATACCAAGTTTCAAGTCATTATTTCAATTTTTGCTGAAGTAATAGGACTTTTACTTAGTATAGCTTTTCACACCGCTTACACCAAAATGACTGCAGGGACTAATTGGTTTGAAATTAATTTATAATATTTTAATAATAACCTTTTTTTCTGATGTGTTTTTATTTTCCTGCAAAAGTTGTTGCATAGCTTATGTAACGACATTAGGATAAGGATAAAAAAGTTACTCTGGGACATGGGTTTTAAACCTTAAAACTTTCCAGCGAGAAATTTTAAAACTAATAAACGACAAAATCGCAAAAGTTTATCTTAAAAATTTTAATTTTTGTTAATGTGAAAGTAATTCACATAAAAAAGTTTCTGATGTTTTTTATGAAGAAATCTTCCATATTAGCCATATGGGATAACTTGATGAACAATGAATTTTCCTGCAGGTGTTCTCAAATATGTGTAATATAATTTTAAAAACTGTGATTTAATTTTCCTTTTAAGTTTTGACTTTTAACCCAGCTAAAAAGCTCAGCCTTGTCCTTTCATACTTAGTCTAGCTAGCCAGGGCCAAAAAGTTAAATATTCAAACTTGGACTACTTTACCGAGTATTAAGTAATAAATGCTAGAATAATCCTATATCTAGCTATAGGTTAGCTAAGCTACCTGTAAGAACAATATGAAACAACGTCGAAGCTGTTCTCTTTTGTAAACAAACCCAGTGGTAATTTGTAATAAGTACCAAATTTGATGTGTGCATTTATTGCACTTATGAATGTTACCAAAGCGCCTTGTACGTAAATCCTAAAAATTTATGTCATTGGCTCACTCTTTATGAATGACACCACGTAACAAAGACACTGTACTTTGCTATTTTCCGTAACCTACACCGAGATTTGGGTGTGATATATATCAGAATTAATTGTCTGTAAAAAAGTAATGAAGTTGAGAAAAGAAGAGAAAAATAACAAAGTATTTTGTATATATCCACCAAGGTGGAAAGATTCAATCTGTAATTAAAAAAATAAATAAATAATTAAGTAAACCAAGAGAACTCGTTTAAGCCAATTAAAATAAAGCGCTCGGAATAAACAAAAGGAACTAAAGTTCTTTGTGCTCCACTGCTAGCATCGCTAAACTCTTTCAAGAAAGAAGGTTTTTGGATAGATTTTTAGAAATTAATGTGGATATAATACTGCAAGTTATAGCTGGCTTATTTAAGCATTTATGGAACTTTTACTCAATAGATTCAAACTTTTCTGTGAAATGTGGGATGTTCTAAAATGAAAAAAGTTTTAGAATACATATAATGGAATTTCATTCTAAATTTGTGCAATTTGTTGATAATATATTAAATGATGACACCTCAAATAAAGAAGTTTGTGACGAGCAAGAGACTGTAGCTACTGTTGATTTAGATGTTGATGGTAATGATGAGTCTATTATTAGTAGTGCTAAAGATCATGCATTTATCGAGAATCCATACCAATCCCTTAATTTTGATGACATTGTTGCCAACAGTTTACTTGAAATGAGAGAGAAGTATAATGTACCACAGACTGCAATATCATTTATAGCTCATAAAATGGGTTATATTTCACTAGTAGACAGATATTCTCAAAAAATAAAAATTATTAAATCTTTACAAGATAATCATGAAAATTTTGGTTTTAGACTATGAGACGAAAATGTATTTAGAAAGTGATAGTCCGTTTAAAAGACCACTTTTAAAATTTACAAATGGAGCATCCTTAAATAGATATATTGAACAAAAGGATCATTATGTTTCACCGGTTGGAAAAGTAATTGGATTTGATACGGTGAAGAGAAAGTCTGATTGTGTGTATTATGTACCTATTTTACAAACATTAAAACAGATTATAAACCATGACGATATAATTAATGACATTTTTTCTGAATCTGCATACAGAGAAAATGGAGTTTTACGCAGTTTTTCGGATGGATCATTATTTCAAAGCAATCCAATATTTTCTGCTTTCGAAAACAGTTTACAAATAATTTTTTATCATGATGATTTTCAGGTTGTCAATCCTTTGGGAAATAAAACAAATAAATTTAAGATATCTGGATTCTCTTTTATACTTGGTAACTTAAAACCAGAACACAGATCTCGAGTAGCAATGTTGTGCAATGCTCAATTATAAAATTATATTCATACAAATCATTTCTTTCACCACTTACTGATGACTTAAAATTGCTTGAATCTGAGGGAATAAATGTCACTTTTGATGAATCGACACAAAGTTTTTCGGTACTATATCAATGCTTGTGGCAGATAAACTAGCATGCTATGCTATTGGAGGATATTACCAAAACTTCTCTACCGTAGAACGTTTTTTTCGCTTCTGTAATCGCGTAAAATCTGCCATTTCGGACAACAATTGTGATGATGTTATTAGAACTAATGAAGCCAATGACGCACAGATCTTAGAGGTTGAAAAGGATGCTTTGTTAACAAAGTTGTATGGAATCTAAAAAGCCCCAGATTATTAAAGAAAAGCGCCTTACACAGTTAAGGGTAAAGCAAACTGCATGCGAGATGTGGAGCTTACTACGACTTTTTCCATTGATGATAGGTGCTGGTGTTGATGAAGATTATGAAATGTGTAAGTTGTTGATTGATTTTACTGATATTGTAAAGAGATTGTGTGCTCCAAAATTTACTGAAGATCATCTTAAGATTTTAGAACATTTAATTACAAATTTTTTAAAGAATTATTGTTGTTTATTTCCTGAGATAGCATTGAAACCTACGGCACATTTCATTACACACTATCCTGCAAACATTTGGGAATTTGGGCCGCTCATAAAGACTCTTCGTTTTGAATCCAAACACAGCTATTTTAAAAATTCAATCACAAATACAAGGAATTATATGAATGTATGTAAGTCTATGGCTATTCATCATCAAATGCTTATGTATTTGTACAACAAGGAAGACTCATACTTTTCATCTCATGACATAATGCCGGTTGGTTGTAAAGAAAAATCAATAAATGAAATTCCAGAACTGTATAAAGATTTCTTAAGTCCAATTATACCACATGCTGCACATAGTCTTCTCGAAGCACAGGGTGTAACATACAATGGAAATAAATTTTATTCAAGTGGTGTTGTGGTTGTTTTTGTTGATGATAAAAATCTTGAAATGGGTGAAATAATTAGTGTTTATCATCAATGATTCACCGTTTCTGTCAAAAACTTACACATTTTCATGCTTACCTGGTTCGTAGAAGTGAAAACAATATATTTATTAGAATTGACCACCTCCATCCATTAGTCTGTTTTGTTATAAATTGTGTATTATGTGCCAAATAAGTTTTAATACCTGCTTAACCTTTTCTATTTCTTACCTTTTTTTATTTTTGTTTTGTATATATTTGTTTGATAAAGACACAATAAAGCTGTCGAATTATTCCAATTTGTAGACTCTGGTTGTTCTTGATGTTATTTATTTATAATTTGAAGAATGTATTAAATATGGTTATTTTCAGGTTACATTTTTTTTTCTTTCATTGACCATCCATGTTTTGACAATGTTATATTTTACTAAGATAAAACATTTTAGCCGTCAAATTTCTTTTCAAAAAGGGGTTATAAATTTAAAATGCTTTTGTTAACTCAGTAAATGCGTTTAATCCAACAGTTTTAATAAATAAAAAAAATTATGTTATAGAACAATAATAATGGATATTGCATTCACTGAAGAAAAGGAATTTGTTGTTGTTTACAAAAATATGCGTAAAATTATATCAATTCTGAAATCTGCAGAACTACTTGAGACCATATGTTTATCATTTGCAAATTCACCTGTGAAGTTACCTCAATGTTTTAATTTGCAGTACTATGATGACGAATTTCAGGAATTTATAGACTTGGATGATCTTAACTGTTTGCATCAAGTGCGGAAGTTGGCAGTAATTCCACATATTAACCAAGAAAATGTTGACCTTGTCTGTCATTTAACACCATTGACTCTCCCAACAATTTCTGCAATATGCTCTAACACGAGTTCTGTTGAAAAAAGTGCAGTTAGTAATGTTGTGGTTAGTAATAATAATGACAATTCATCTGCCAATGATGAAAGTCATTCATCTGCTAATGATGAAGTACCGGAGGCAGAAATCAACAGCAATATTGACACTAGTGAAAGTTCCGGATTATCTAAAAACAATAAAAACTCCACTTTTCAACCTTGACCTAGGCCATTTGTTATGAAAATAGGTCGTATTAGCCCATCAATTGCTTTGAAGATGGACCAAAAGATCATTCCAAAACCAAGTGAAATGACAGAAATACATAAGCGACTGTTTGAAGAAGTTATCAAGTGTACTTAGTAAGTAATAGTTTTTATTTTTTAATATATGAAAAAATATCAGGAGCTATCGTTACTTTTTTTAGGGTAACATGCAAAAGTTTTTAATAATATTAGTCATCCAACGGATTGGCAGTACGATGAGATATACCATGCGTTAGTAATGAAATGGCCACATATGAAGCTGCAATTTCCTACGGAACGAGATTCTAAGGTATTTTATATCATATCTTTTTTTTCGTTTCATAAAAGAAAACGTAACTATTAATTACCTAGTTTTAAACATTGTTATGCTTTTTTTTTATTTAATTTATCCTGAGAAGAAGAATATTAAACTTCTTCAAAAACACTAGAAAAAGAAAATGCATAGAAAATACTGAGTGTAAGGCTGCAAAGGAGCTATTTGCTCAAAATGACAGAAAGCAACACATCAACAATCTTTAAAATATGCAGTAATCAACGTTTGGGGTGTCAGTAATTTTAACCCCACTAGCCCAGATGGAGAAGATGAGCGAACACTTAATATATACAAAGAATTAAATTTTTTTGGGTTGATTCGTTAATGCTAGCAATTGATACAATCACTAAGGAAACTGATAAAGTTAAAGGTCCTTGCTTGTCATCAATTTTTTCAAGTTGTAGTGTCGCGGATGTTTATCCAAAAAAATTTGTGGGTTTTTGGACCAGCAAAAGTTCTTTCCCAAAAATTTCTCTGAATAAAGTATTTGCGATTTTTTTTTTACTTTATACGTTATTAATTTATGTATATGTTACTCATCTGCTTTTAGCTTGTTTGGTATCGTTGGCAATCATCCTTGTACCGGCACTACTAAGGGAGGATGCTAAGTCATTGTTCTCCAATTTTGACGCTAAGAAAGAACCTCAAATAATGTGTGCCAGTTCAAGGTTGTCGTAGATGGTTGCATTGTAGCAGAGTGTTCAGAATTCATTTCTGCCTTCCAAGTTTATCTGGCATCGTTTTATCTTTTTAACTTATGTTATCCTAAGAACGTGACTGCCACATTGACATATTTTCAAAAAGATGTTCTGAATTTTCACGATGCTGCAAAAGTGAACAGCAAAGTGATATCATTAATCAATAGGCTCAAGTGTAATTAATAATATTTTTTGTACTTTATATTTATTTAAAAAAGATTTTATAAGAATTAGTTTGGAAGTTAATCCCTACTTCATGTTTTAAAAAGAAAGGATAATATTGCTTGATGTTTTTTTTCAAAATTATGTAGAACATTTTTATAATATATTTTAAATGACTTTATTTATTTACACTTTTCAATAAGCAACTAAGGTTAAGGAAGTAAGGTTTGGCCCAGCACTCAAGGTGGTTATTTTTTGATAATGTCATTACTAAAGTTCGCTTAACAGTTGCTTATGATTCATAATTTTTCTTTTATTAACACTATCAGGGTAACTTTAGTTTAAAAAAATTTACTTTTTTAATAAAAAGAAGCTTTTTTTAATTTTTATAGTTGCTAGGTACGAAGCACTAAAACTTGCTTAAAAATTTACCATCCCAACACTAGTTGCTTATTAGTTGGTTGCTTAACTGAAAAATAAAAATAAATATTTAATACGTTTTTAACATTTTCGTATATATTTAAAACGAGAAAACTGTGCTTACCTGAAAAATAAAAATTATTAGATTTTTATATATATTTTTGTATATCTTTCGAACGAATTTTTACAACATATGTCAAAACTAGTCGATAAAGCCCGTGGAAAAATCCACTGAAGCAGGATAAAATTGAAAAATAAGCGTCACATGAATTTTGATGACGTCAGCAACCGATCTCCAAAAAAAATTAGAATCTTGTTTTTACGTTGCCTTTATTGTGTAGACCTTAAAGCGCTGATCAAAAAAATGTATGTAATCACGTGCTCTTGATGAATGGTTAGTGAGATTTACGGTTTTAAAATTTTTGCTGACGTCAGCAAAGTCCCAAATAAAAGTACAGAAAGATATTCTTTCGAAATTTGTATACCCGTTGCCTTCCTGTTATAGCTCTTGAAACGCTGATCAAGAAAATGTATAGGATCATGTACTTTTGACCAACGGTTACGGAAATAATATGGTTTAAAGGTTTTTTTGATGACGTCATAAACCCGTTTATTCCGAAACGGATTTGGGTATTCAGGTTTGGAAAATTACCCAAATTAGTCCCAGGTGGTCCCTAGTTACTCACACGGTAAATAAACATTGTAGTCACCAACTCGTTTCCAAGTTATTTGGTCTCAAAATTTCAGGTGCACTGTAATGGCTTCATTAATTTATTATAGCATATTGACGTTAAAGTAGTGTTATTTTCGTCGCGCCCTAACGTCGAAAAATTTAACATATTAGACATAACATTTTCGGCAACATCAAAGGTAATTGAAGACATCCACTTTGCCTGTTACAAACAGACACAGTCTTTGTAATATTATAAGAAATATGAAAACTGTGCTTAACTGAAATATAAAAAAATATTTAATACTTTTTAACATTTTTGTATAGGAGAAAATAATATACAAAGAGGTGGCAAGGCACCACAATGATGAACTCAACCTGTTAGGTCTTTAGAAATAAGCTAGAGGTTGTACTCCTCTAGAGAAAATGCCTCTAAAAGCACAATTCTCCCTTACAAGGATTTAATTAAAAAATATAAAAAAATAAAAAGGACACAACACATTTGAAAAGATGAACAGAACTTTAACCAAGGGCAGGTAGGTTTCGACCCATATTTCTGAACCTAAGTACCCTGGATGTCTAGCTGGGTCACCTCGAAGAGGTCCGCGGACGGTCATGAGCAGAAACTAGACATCCCTATCTTCCTAAAGCAAACTTTGACCACTTTCTGTTCAACTGTGCTATTTTTTTTTAACTCAGGTAATAAGTAGAGTCGTTACTCTCCAAAGACAAGACTGAGTGTAGTCAACCGCCCCTTGCTGACTCACTCGGTTAAAATATTCTTACCTCAGCTCTTCTAAAAAGAAAACATATGACTCGTGACTATTAATAAGGCGGTCAACACAGAAAATTACTGCTCTATCGTTGCAATGTATCCACCTGTGAACCATTTGGTCGAAGGCTATGGTTGTGTAGTGACCATTATTTAAGTTGCCGCAATGGTTGATAATAGCCCTTAATTGAAAATTTTTACGAAATTTCACTTCTCCATCTACGGTAACAGGTATGGAAAGGGTACCAGGGTAAGCAGTAATACGAGAGGCAATTTTTGACACAACGCCGTTGGCACTGGCAAAACGTTTTAGCTGTAAAATGAGATGGGAACCGCACAACACTACCTCTTTTTCAACTAGAGCAGTTTGATGAGCGTTGCAAACATGGCAGAAGTAGGCATTGGTGTCTGACAACTCCTCGCTTTCAAAGAAATTATCTAAGGAAGATTGTAACGTAGGGTGCAGAGAAAGTTGGATGCATGGTGTTAAAACTTCTGAGGAGCTGGTATTATCACATGAATTGCAAGTGGTTGATGTCTTGATGCCAATACTAAAAAGACTTCCAAGAAATGGAAATTCTAATGACAGACCAGGTAGAAGATATTCAAGAACCTCGGGACGTCGTGCTGAGCAAAGATATTTAATGCACTTCCCTTCGCAGCTGAGATATGATGTTTCATAGCACGCAAAAAATTGGAGGGATCAACTGGACTTCTAGAAACAGCCAAACTTTGAAGAACACCTACAAATGCTTTGCCTAACTTTGAGGTTGTTTTGCTGACAGAAATGGCTTCTTTAACTTTTGGAAGGTTATAAAAACATTGTAAGATTGAGTTTGCATAACATGTGCTTCCCAAGTTTTTTAGACCGCTATTCCTAAAATCAGGGTTAGATGGCAATGCGATTGTTGTTTTGGAAGACCTTGTAGCAAGTTTTCCGGGTTTTTTGATTTTACAAGATTTTGTGTGACTTGCGGAAGATTTCTCAAGGGTTTTTGATTTCTTACATTCCATATTTATAACAGAAGAAACTTCAGGAATGATTGGGGCCTTTCCAGGCTCAACCAAGTGGTAGAATTTCGAGACATCAAGATGTAAAAAGAAGCACTCATGGAGATAAAAGTTAGGGCTTTTAATAGGGAACGTACAGGCTTGTTAGGGAAGCCAAGGCGACGAAAACAGGTCCTTACTGATTCTGAACAGAAACCCCTTGCACCCACCTCAATTGCAAAGAAATGCACGATCCATCCATTGTTTTTCATAGCATAACAAAGTGAAAAATATTTGTTAAGCTTTCGTTTGTGCCAATATTCCGTGTTCTCTTCACATGGACAAGTCAGTTCTACCATAATTACAGGTTTGGAAGAACTGGATATTAATAACACGTCTGGGCGTAGTTGTGTTATTGCAATGTATGGTGGAACAACTAAAACGGAATCTAAATCTGACAGTACTTTCCAATCGGAAGCAAGGTGAAGAAGGCCTGGACACTTTGTATGCCTCTTCTTATATGGTTGACCGGCCGCAATAAAATTAATTTTGTTGCACTTGGAAACCTTGAGAGGTTTATATGATACCAAAACTCTTTTAATGCCTTAACCAAAACTATTAAAACCGAGTTGTGACGGTATGTGTATCTACCCTGCGTAAGGGAGGTCCTACAGGCACCCAATATGTGAGAGACATGAGGATGGTTTCTTGCACAGAATGCAACTTTTGTCTTTCTCAATTCACCATCTCACAAGATTGGTTGGAGAGGGAAGGGTGTCGTAGGTTGCCCCTATACAAAAGGAAGTTAGACATTGTGGCAATGAAAGAATTGTTCTCCAAGACAAATCATTTTTCACATAGAAGCACCATTTTGTCCAATTGCCTTGCAAATGCAACTGTTCAGCTCTGGCATTGTAAATATCTTCTTCATTTTCTTGGCAGATTTGCGAACACATGCAAGACTTTTCAGGGGAAGAGGACAAGGCGATGTCGAGGAATATAAGGAAATGTTGGAAATTGAATAATGTAGTTTTAACCATTTCCTAATGAAAAAAGAAAATCTTTGCTCTAGTTTGGTGATAGTAGATAGAGAAACTTCATAAATTAATAATGGCCAGCGGATTCTGGGAATTAACAGATGGTGTAAAACCAAACCTTATGGACCCCTTTATGAAGGGACCTGTCTATAGATATAAGCTTGTCTTCGGCATCATTTAGAAATAATTGTATTGCAGCAGAATCAGACAAGGATGAGTTTATTGTTCAGCCTAAAAACCTAATTAGATTAGAATGATTGGATGGAATTTTTTCGCTGCCAACTGTAAACGGTGAACTTTGAACGACTTTTCCCTTATTAATAACAATGCTGCGTGATTTAGAAGGCCTAAACGACATGCCTACCCAATCAAGAGCTGTTGTACACCTGTTTAATAAATTTTGAGTACTTGGAATTGACGTGGACATTAAGAATATATCATCCATAAAAGCTTTTATTGGGGGTTGGTCTGGGATTTTGCTTTTATTACCTTCAGTATAAATAAGGGTGGGGGGTAACAAACACATATTCAATAATAACGTTTGTAGTTGCAAGAAATAGTATAATGGAAAGTGTACAGCCGATAAAAATTCCCCTACAGTGTTGATGCCAACTGGATGGAGCAGAAGCCGAAAAAGACTTACTCCACAGGCTGTCGTAGTATAGCTGTATGAGCCCTATCCAGGATTCTGGTACACCATAGCGTCTGAGAGCCATAAAAATCAGCTTGTGCGGAACTGAAGGGTACGCATTAGCAATATCAAGCCATATGGCTGAAAGTGAAAAATGTTGTGCCTTCGCATTCTTCGCATTCAAGTGTGGACCAAACAAGAGACATGTGTTCCCAGCACCCCAGAACTTTTTCCATACAACCTTTTTAAATGGAAGTATTAATGAAGTCGTTTTTCTTTATAATATGCGATTCTAACCGCTTGGAAATCAAACTAAAAAAGAGCTTTCCTTCAACATTCAGAAGAGCTATGGGGCGAAAATCCTTTATGTTGGATAGACAAGGTGTGTTGTTTTTAGGTATGTAAACTTCTGATGCAATTCTCCATTGCACAGGAATAAAAGACTTCTTTAGACAAGCTTGAAAAATGTTAAACAGAAACGATGCAATATGAGGACAATTCTTATATACTGTATAAGGAATTTGATTCAGCCCAGAAGAAGAAGCATTTCTACGAGAATGTAGGACAGCTTGGAAATCCTTGAACTTTAGCTTGGAAGAATCGAAAGCTGAGACTAGATTTGGTGGTGAAGGCAATCCAGGAAGATCTGAAAGAGGTATATGGCGTGAAGGATCGTTCAAGCTTGAATGTTTGTGTGAATCCATTTCGTCCTGGGCAACTTCAAGTTTTATTGAACATTTAGGATCTAAAATATTTTTTCCAGCCTGATAAGGATTCTTAGAGAAAGCTCGGCGTGCATTCGAGATTTTCCAACGTCTTTTCCTATTCCGCTCACCTCTGCGAAGTAACCTTAACGTAGCCATTATATCATATATATGTTAAAATTAGAAAACTGTAAAAAAATTTAAAAAGTGTGAAATATAAATGTTGATGAACATTAATGCTTACTTATTCTTATGTTGAATAAAGAGTCATTTTGAATCTCCACGGGAATCCACGCTTAATGACTCGCGCGCAGGTTTCACAAATGAGTCTTTAGAAGAATAAAAATGTCTCGCGCGCAATTTTCACAAATGACTCTTCAAAAGAATCAAAAAGACTCTCGTAGGCGTGCCGATATAGGCACTGGCGAATGACTCACTTCTTAGTGTCGAATTGACACCGCTAAAATTCTCAGTGTGGGAGATGGTGACTCTTCGTCGTATGGTAATGTTGTTGCTAGCAAACCATATGAAGCATATGACATAGAACTCGAGAAATTGGAGTCTGTTGGTCATATACAAAAACTTTTTGGAACTAAACTATGCAAGCGACGCAAGGAAAAGCATAATGGGATGAAGCTGACAGGCCATGGCAAACTAACTGAAGTTGCAGTTAATGCCATGCAAAATTATTTTGGTATGGCCATACGTCAAACATCAGCTTTAAAGTCATTAAATGATAAAGAAAAGGTGTACCGAATGAAAAAAAACATTTGAGCAGTTTTGTACCACTGTACTGATTTCCCTGGCACAACTCGTCGCCACATACTATGCCCAACCGGTCCAATAGCTGGTGTAAGTGGAAAAAGTCAGGAGCATTAGTTGACAATTCCTACAAACCAAAAGTAAACTTGCCAGTTTGGATATAAGATATTGTAAGGAAAGACTTTGAGGAATTAGCGATGCTAAAATTTTGAAAAAGTTTACCTACGGAAGGACACAGAACGGTAATGAGAGTCTGAGAATAGGAGTAACTACATCGGAATGCAGATAAAACTAGTCTTTTAAGCCGGAAAGTTTAATAAAAAAAGGTTTCTCTCCAAAGAATAAGAAGCCTCTAGAGAACTTCTCTATTCTCCCTTTATAGGGATAATCGGAAAGCTAATGGATTTCGACTGTACTGAAACAAACACAACGTAATTTGGTTAAGGTGTCCCAGAAATATATTCTTACAAAAAGCTTCTTTCCAAAAAGGGAGTTAATTCTGCCGTATTGAATTTTAATGAGGGAACAGCTGGTGTTAAAAGAGTCTTAAATTTTTTGAATCTTAAAATTGGAGCTAAAACCATTTTGTCATCATCTCGTAAGGATAAAACCCGCTTGTCGAATATGGATAGAAAAGACACTTTAAAGGTTAAAAATAGAAGAAGAAAATTGAGAGATATTAGAAAAGGTTGGGTGGACAAAGAGAACAACCCATCCGCGCCAAAAGATTTAATGATATTCATAAAACGCAAATTTGCCGTTTCTTTTATGATTATCATTAAAAAGTTATAATAACGTTCATCAACAACCGTGTACGCTATTACATCCATCACTAACCGTGTTGAATATTGCCGTACAAGTGAAAGCATGTCCAACAGGAACTTTCAAAATGGCTTCACGTGTGTCTACCGCATCTGAAAATGAATCCTCATCCACAATGACAACGTCAACGTCTTCATCGACTGCTAATAAAACTAAAGGCAAAAAAATTTTCCTGATTGAAGCAACAAGTGAAGGCTGAGCTTTATTGTGAAGTGAAGTGAGGGGCTTTCTCATTCTTCAGCTTTTCACCTTTATTTTTACTGTCTGATTCACCAAATGCTCATACCTATTTGCTATTATTTTACTACCTAATTAAGTTACCGTATTAAACCCACTCTAGCAAAACAATTAGATATTTTTTGTTGAAGTTAGCTGCTGTAGCTAACTAGCTAGCTAGCTAGTAGAGAGAAGCCCTTTAAATATCCTTTACAGAAAGCTCTGTTTTACTGGGGATAGTTATCTAGCTAGACTTCCAATAACTTCTAATAAATTTTCTGTATGAAACTGTTGTTGATGGTAGTGCAATGCAGGAGTTATTTTGCTTGTTTCATTCTTTTCAATTCTCTCTCGTATTTGAAAATACACCTTTTACGATAATTCGGGAAAACTAAAACTTCATCACAGTGTATGTTGCCATCGGAGGAGGTAAACATCACACTTTTATAAGAGTTTATTAAGGAGAAAACGCGTTCTTTCGTGATAACTTTTCTTTCCGCCTTTTGTTTTTAATGAAAAGTACACATAAGTTGTATCTTATTATTAGGGAATAGGAGTAACTACATCGCAATGCAGATAAAACTAGTCTTTTAAGACGGAAAGTTTAATTAAAAAAAGGAGGTTTCTCTCCAAAGAATAAGAAGCTGCTGGAGAACTTCTGCATTCTCCCCTTTACAGGGATAATCGAAAAGTTAATGGATTTCGAGTGTACTGAAACAAACACCTATGAATGTGGAAACACGAGGATTGGTGAAATTCACTTATGCTTGGGATCTGGTGCGGGCCCTTGAGTAAGCATCCCCTGCCTCCTGCAAGACACCAGCCACATTCATTGACACCGTCCGCCAAAACCAATAACTTTTGTTAAACTTTGGAAAAAGAAAAGTCGACAGCTGCAAATCGTATCGTTGTTGCTTTTACCTACTGACACAGAGCCCAGGGCTAAGAGAGGTAGACTTGGAACCCAGCCCTTAGAGAGGTTGTGACAAAGAATAAAAAGCAGCAAACCTGGAAACAGAAAAGCTTTCTGACCTTAGACATGAACACTTGAGAAATCGTATCGTAATGCTTGGGCTGACCAAGAAACCGCCCCTTAGAAAGGTAGACTTGGAACCCAGCGGCGGCAACCCAGAAAAGCATTACATATCGTCTTGAGCTTAAACAAGTAATTCACTTCACCACCCAGTCAACTTTTATGCTTCGAAATCCGCCACACTCCATTCTTTGGAAGGAGTTATCAATCGTCTCGAGATTGCAACTGAAGACCCGTCCTAACATTAACGTTTCCTGAAAATTTGAAAGAAATTGATACGAAGGAAGTTAAAAAACTTGAGAAAACACGCTTTCGTCTCTAACAAACTCTTATAAAAAAAAGTTTTTTACCTCCATTTCCGATATTGTAAAACGATGGAGAGCCGTAGGAATTCATGTACAATTGAATTATCGTAAAGGTGTATTGCGACTTTATAAATGAATTCCGTTGCTTACATTTCCAGCAGCAGCCTCTTTTGGCTCTGGCATTGTTGTGGCAGGAAAATTTTTTGCGGCACTAGGTGAAGCAAAGTTATTTTCAGTCCATTTCGTTACACAAAGGCATTGTTTTGTTGGGACTTGAATTCAAATAAATTAGAAATCCACACTCGATAATAGTTTAAAACCTCAAACGATGTTCCCATAACAAAAAATTGACAGGAAAAGACCTCTTTTCTCCAAATTCTAGCATCTTTTTTCCTACCACGCAAATTCCAGAGCCAAAGAGCTTACCGCTACAAAGTAAACAAATAACGTCACAATGAAATTAATCTATGTTTTTGCGTACCTACTTTGCTATTGAGGTTGCCGACTCACCATAAAAAGGCATAAAAACTTGGGAATCTTTTGGGTAAGTTTGGTGTTTTTAAAAAACCTCCAAATTTCACTTAAAAAAGCCTGCATCCATTTGAAAAGTTAAAAAAAACATTGTGTGATGTGGAATTGTGTGTGCTAGACTTTCCTAGTTACAGGAATGTTACTTACATAACACTTTATTAAGAGCAGGACACTGAGCCTTGTATCTTAAGAGTCCTTCATCTAATCTTGATAAAAAACATAATGGTAGATCCATAGCGATGGTGTATATAATGAACCTAGTTTGTTGGCGTATATACAGTTCTCAAAAAAGGCTTCATTTGGTACAATGTCCTCGATATATTATAGTAAACTGCGGTATGAGGATGTTGAAAGCCAATACAGTGTTCCTTTAAAAAATTCTGTATGTTCTTGGTTTCACAGCTTAATAATGTCATGTCTAACAATGTAGCTAATATGTTCTGTAAATTATAAAAAACAAGTAAACGAAGTTGTTGTGCCACGGGTGGAGTTTTTTTAGTAAAAAAGTAAAAGGATTATATTTAAGTTTAGTAGAGAGGGGTCTGGCAATATTTCTCAAGACAAACACCAAAATGGTTTGTTGATAAGATAAACAATTTTTAACCATTTTTAACCATTTTTTATCCTTTTCGTCTTTTAGATGGAGAAACAACACAAAATCATCGAAAAAAAGTTTCTGTGCACTATGCCATTAGATTTAAGGTCAGTATTTTTATCTTTCCTTTGTTCATATTTTTATGGACGAGCTCTGTAATGATTTGATACATACTGCCTAATTCAGTAAATACCGAGTTCAGCAAAAAATGTTGAATAAGAATGCTTGATATAGAATTTGAGAAACTGTTGTTGTAGCAAGTCTGTCTTCTCTAATCCTATTTATTTAGAAATGTTTTAAATGCGATGAAAAAAATGAAGTTGGCCGCAAGAACTGTAAATCTTGTGGCAAGGTGTTTGATAAAAAGAAAACATTAAGCCAGACTATTCCAGTTGGAAAAACAAATGTGACCGCACAAAAAAACATTATCCAGAAAAGGGTGTGTAGCATATGTTCTGGCTTTCTGACATTGTAACTTTGTTTTCGTATATGGCTTTTGTTTGGATTACCAGTAAATATGCCAGTTATGCACCACATTTTTTGTGTCTGCACAGTTATGAAAAGTGATTCATTGATTTAAACATATTTGAATCATGATTATTATTATTGATTATAAAATATATTTAATATCATTTAGCTTCTCGGACTCAATCAGCAACACAACTATAACTCTTTTGTTGTGTACATTCGCAAGGGTAAGAGAAACACAGTAGTTGATTCTTATGCCACACCTGGATTTTCAGAGAGTTTTCTTGGAACTACAGACAACTAGAGGGAGTACGGAGATTTTTTAATGAGAGCTGTGCGTGGCCATTTTAAAAGTAAGTCTTTTTGCTGTATTATTGTGTATTAGTGTCTCACTTTTATTGTTACTTATTAAATAAATATATATTTGGGATACAGATTACAATTCTTCCAACAATAATGGTAACAGCAATGTTGAAATTGGTAGTCAGTCACCTGAACACCTTTTGGATGTGGAAGGTGATGGCAATTTAGAACTTGAAAGTGGACAGCAATCCAGTAACCACGAACAGCAAGTGGATGAAGTACCACAACAATCAGAGAGTACAGAACAACAAGCAAATAAGGCTCCTCAAGGTATAGCTAGAATTAATTCCATCTTCTATTATTATAATAAATATATATTTGAAGAAGAAATGATAAATACTTTTACTAGAAATTTTTGTAACTCGTTATTAATCATTGATAATTGGTTAATTCTTCATTGTGAACTTAAAAATTGCATTTGTGCAATGATTTATTTAATTTTTTATAGCTTCATCTTCTGTGCAAGGACTATCTGGTATGTTTATATTTTATGTATTTTACTTAAGAAGTTGATTGTTATGCAAAAAAAACAAACTAATTAATTAAAATGTTATAATTGTAGTCTGTCCCTTGTTTTAAATCTGAAATACACTAATGCAAGTTCACTGAAGTGTGACTGCGATTCATATAACGATCTTGTTCAACTGATCTCATATTTTTAGTGATTTCCAAAGAAGAAATCCACGTAGGGGATGTTTTTCCAGTGTATTCCCAACCGGATGATTCAGAAGAATTTTAGCTTTTTCGAGTTGCAAAATGGTCAGCAGGGAAAGTGGAAGGTGCTTGGTTAAATAAAGTGAATGAAAGAGAATATGCGAACAGCTATAATGCCAAAATATTATGGAAAAATTTAGTTCGACCAGGATCATCCATTACCATACTTTACAAGCTTGAAGTTATTTCAGCAAATGGAATGTTCACAATATCTGAACAATGCAATGATGCATTAAAAGCACTTTGTAGATAAAGTATTTTTTAAAGTATTTGTGTATTGAAAATGATATGAAGGATAAAAAGCTGCTTTTCAAGTTTTGTGAAATCTTTTCTTGTTCTTAAAATATCATTTTCAATGCATGAATCTCATTTGCAAGTATATAAAGCTCTGATCTATAGCGGTGTCATGACATTTTTTCCAATTTTAAACCAACTTTTTATTTATTGATTATGCTTATAATCCTCTATGGTATGTTAAATCTACCCAAAACAATGTGATAGACCTTTTTAAGCGTGCATGTATTTTTTTATTTTTTTATAAAAAACTAGTTTTGTAAGGCGTGCTCGATATTTCTTAAAAAATCATTTATTTGCGACTGAAATATTTTATTGAATTTATTTTATTTATTGAATATCAAAGTTTTTTAATCATTTTGAGCCTCGTGTTTCTCAAATTCATGTATAAACTGCATGTACGTACGATTTAGAAGGTCTTGTTATATTTCCCAACTATTAAGCTGTCAATGTTTCTTTAAGTTTTTTCCCATTTAGGTCTCGTGTTTCTGAAAAATAGTATTTTTAAACTAAGGTGAAACTAAGCATCAGTTTAGACTGCAATATGAAAGTGTAACTTTGTCTGTTGTTGTTCAGCATTTACTCATTATACGCAAGCCTATTCTGAAATTTTGAGCTACTGATCAAAACAAATTAATGATTTTTCATTATCGTTTAGTGAAAATAAAACAAGCAATTCAGTAATGAGTGGCAGTGCACGTGACCAACAAGTTGAGTGCTTAAAATTTGAATACACAGGGGATAAAAATTTTTACCCAGGTAAATTCTTAACTGTTTCTTTTGTACTATATTTCAGTGTGTTAATTGATGCTTTGCTTGTGGATTTCATATGGACAAAATCACTAGTGAAGGCATAGGTCACAGTGTTATATTAACCTCGTTAATTTCTTTGTGTTTAACAACACCACTGAACTAATTAAATATTTAATTTTTTTAGGGCAACCTTTTCAACACAGAATTGAAATACCTGTTGGTTGTGACACGACAAGGTGAGTTTACACTAATGAAGACAAGGATGTGCGAAAGTGGAAAAGGCAACTTACAAATTATCACATTAAATTAATTCAAATTTTTGCTCTTTAAAGGTACGCAGATTATCTGAAGGCACTGCAATTTATCAACACTAGAAAAAACGAAATTCCAAGAGACCTATTGTCACATCTTGGTCACGAAAACCCTGTTTCATTATATGTTGCAAATGGACGAAAGGTATACAAAGTGCAATGCCCTTTCCTTGTGTGCAACTACATGGGTGACAGAATTGACAGACATTTGGAAGCTGTCCACCGTGTGAAACGGAGACTTGGTTTCTTTTTCAAATCACGACAAGTCCGAATACCCACCTGACTACAATATATCGAAGCACGTCAAAGCCGCTACCATGCAAGTTATGTGCAAAGTAAGTTTTTGCACACTTACTTAGTTTTGTAGTGTTTGTATATCGTATATCGAATTTTATATCGAATCTTCTTGATATATTTTTCTTTCTTCGCCTTAGGTATTACGACAGGGTTGATACACACTTCCGTCGAGTGCATGGTGTTACTGATGCGCAAATAAAAGAAGGTTTGAGAGTTGCGCAAAAGATTTCAAGAAATTTTAACAAATATTGTAAAAAAAGTTTAAAATAATAAAAATAAAAAATATGAACAAGTAATTTATTTAGTCGTATATGTCTAACATATCTTTATCCTAATATGCCTACTATCATGTTCTATCTTCTCGGAAAATGGCGGTTTTTTGCACATTTTCCCAAGTGGCAAAACAGCACCGCCCAAAGAAATTTCCTTAGCACAGGGTGCGAGGTTTATTTATTAGGAGATGTGTAGGGCGGGTGACGATGTTTTAAAAATCCGCATAGTGGAATAAATAACGCCATGACCGGCGACGTCGGGAACATAAGCCATGCTGACGTCAGCAAGAATTAAGATTGAGGTTGTGAAACGAACAAAATTACCTAAGACCCAATTTCGTTGCGAACATTGATGTACACGCTGGCGTCAAACAAAGTAAGAGCCTTTTCTATATGTACCGCACGACATTCTCCGTGTGTATGGGTTGGTTAATTGAAACCGTGACGGCGTGATACAAACTTAACTAATACTTGCATAATTTCGCTCAAATCAACAGTAGTACGAGCCTTTTGTTTGTATTCCGTTCGACATTCTCCGTGTGGAATCTTAAAAATCTGACAACTTTTGATGTATTTTGTTTGGCTCTCTTTAGCTTCTTTTTCTGTCAGCTGTTCTCGTCCACCGAGAAATGATAAGATGTTCAACCTGTAAATCCTTTATAGTGAAGCCTCTGTCTGTCATGATACTGTCATATTGATCCCACAATTGCTTATTAATTAATCCAGAATGACTAACAATTTTCTTACCTAGGATTGATTTCTCATATAATTGACTAATAAATGTTATTGATTCGGATAGTGCTATTCCTAACAAACCCTCGTACGTCACGTGACCTTTGTAACTTGAACATTACTTTGTGTGAATAACAAAGACAGCCTGTAGGAAAATAACTCTGTATAATCAATAATTCAACGTGTAGTGGGAATAAGTCTTCTTAAATACTTTGGGCATGGTGTCTTCTATATAAGCTTTGGATGGCTATATCGGTATTGAGCTCAGAGTATTATAGAACAGATTTACAATTGTAATAATGTATCGAAAAGCAGTAGACTTTGAAATATTAAACAGCCATGCAACGTTTTTAAGGTCAAATCCAACTGTAAACCATGACAAGTACAAGAATAATTGATCTTTAGGCTCTAATGTAACCCTTGGTCCTTGTTTTTGTTGAAAGGGGATGTCATTATATTAGAAGCTTCAGGTGTTATCCATTTTGATTCATACTATTTACAGTTTTACATACATACAGTTTTGACAAAATCTAATAAGGCAAATAAAATTTCAAATTTCACAATATATAGTCCTATCTCTGATAGGAATAGATTAGCTGTATATTATTTTGTTTAAAATGGTAACTTCGTTTGATAAGCTAGTATTTTCTAACTTCAGACTTGTCCCTTTCATCTATGTCAGGAGAAAATTCCTCATTGTCAAAAAGCTCGAATTCTTCTGAATCAGTAGGTAGTTTTTTGGCGATCTTCTTTTTGGTGGCTCAGTTTGTTTTTTTCCACGAAAATATTGGAAGTACTGCCAAAGGTTGTAAGCTCTTTATTCCTTCCCCAAAATGAAACGTTGATATGTTTTGCTTTGAAATAAAATTAACAAACAACCGTGTTTGAATAAATGTTAAAATTATAATTTTCCCCTTTTCTCCTGTACTGACGATATGATACGCTTCCAACGCTTACTTGTATATTTTTGTGAATTTTGAGCAAGGAAGGTAGGTTAATATATCTCAAGAACCTTTAAACTAGCTAAGTAGCTGGAGATCCCCCCCCCCCCCAAATTTAGATATTTAAAATTGTGTAGCTGCTTTGTGTGTTATAAAGATATTGACATTGGATTTGGACTTGAACTTGAACTTTATTTTTGGATTACTATTTTGGACACGATTTTATTTTGAACATTATACCTAGCTACCGGATTTGAACTTGACTGTTATTTTTGATTACTCTCTCGGAACACTAAATGATAATATGGGAAAACATGATCGATGTGTTGTAGGAGTATGTAACAATAACAAACGTTACCCTGACAAAATGGAAATTCACAGTAATGTCAAATCAGGAAAAATTATTATGCTCAAAATCCCAGTAGATCCTCTTAGACAAGCAACTTGGATACACTGTGTCTCCAAAGGAAGGCACGACTTTTTAATTCTGAAAAACTTTCTTGTCTGTTCCAATCATTTTCCTGATGGTGAACCAACAAAAGAAAACCCTGATCCTGTTTTGTTTTGACACCATCAAAGTATGTACAAGGCACTGCAAAAAACAACAAGACCACCCCTTAAAAAAATCCAGAGTCTAGTAAAGACAGCGTGGACTTTCCAGATAAAGAAATTAGGGACGACGATACTGAAGCAATATCATTAGACGTTGAAAAAAAAGTACTAACATTCATATATAAACACAGAACATGAACTGTTTCGACCTATTCTACTAACATTCACTCAAATTACCCGGGAAAGTAATGTGTCAACATTCACTGGTTTAGAAAGTGCAAAAATGTTTAGAGCTGTTTTTAGAATTGCCGCAATGACTTATTGGAATGGCAGTAAAAAAACTATGCGACTGAAAAAAAGACTGTCAAGTCCTGACAGGTATGAAAGTTTTTTTTCATCACCTGAATTTGATGTCAATGGAAAATTTTTTCAGTTGAAATAAACTAGACTGACAAGAAATTATCCCTAGAAGTGGAGTTTTTATTAGTTTTTAATGAGAATGAGATTATATCTGCTCATAGTAGATTCACCCTTTGGTTTTGGTATTTCGGTTGGAAAAGTGTCCCAAATCATAATTACATGGGCAAACTCTTGTCAAAGGAATTAAAAATATAATTATTAAAAAAATAATTATCTGGCCAACCTGATACCAAGTTAGAGCAACCTTGCCTGATTGCTTTTCCGAAAAGTGCGAACAATTATTTATTGTGGCAAAATTTTATTTGAGACTCCAAGTGTGATTAAAAATATCACTGCACAGGTAAATTTTTGGTTACAATTACTCCCAATGGAGCAATATCATGGCTTTCTCCACGTTATGGCTAGAACAGCCCTTACAACAACTGTCAAAGCCAGGATTTACAATTACCTTCAATAGAAGTTTTGGGAGTAACACGGAATTCTACTTCAACAGTACGTGGTAATCAAGAAATCATCTGTGAGTGTAAGCAACTTGGTCCAAAGGCTCCTCCTGTAGCTCGGATACAGTGTGGGTTCCTGGATGGACTTTGATCCCTCTTAGCAGGAAAGGCAAATCCTTTAAGAAGTTATGCTCGAACAGATGAAAGGATCAGAACAAAGGAGTAGCTAAAACTTTCAACTTTACAACTCTACCCGCTCGCTATCAGTTTGTTTACATGCTAAGTACATCAGGCCTCGTTTTTATGTTTCAAGATAAAATTTCGTAACAGGTGTATTACGTAATTATTATGTATACGCACAAACATAATTTTTGAAAACGTGAACTGCTGTATTATAAAGCTGAAAGTCCACTTAAATATTTTAGAACGACAATCGCAGTGCACGACTCACAGCGCTTGATATTGATGATAATGATGAGACATCCACAATATTGCTTTTGGATAATGAAATGAATCCATTAGGTGTACATCAACAAACGTAGATGTCACTTTAGACACACATTATCCAATTGTTTAAACAACAGGCAACAAGGACACCAAAACAAACAAAAAAAAATGAGTTTGCTAAAGGTATATCATTGTTTCATTAAAGCATTGTTTTTATTAAAAAAAAAGTTTTGACTGACCAACTTGTAATTACTCTTAAAGTTCTTATTCGAAATGGTTAAAAGAACTTAAGGGATGGATTTGTAAATGCTCTAAAAAATAAAACCTGCGTGTAAACCCGACGCAGGAGCATGCAAGGCACTAACATGTTAATACTTTAAGATGCTGATAATTTCGAGAGAGCATATTTCAAATAAAACCACAAGCAGCAATAACAATTTAGCTTTAGAGCAATGTTAAGAACAACATTAGAATATTGCTAGTGAGCTTAAGTCAAGTTCTATTTTGTCAAATATTTCGACCGATAAACAGTCACAAATACCATCAGTATCTAAGGGTAAAAGTAAATTACTTACAAGTTCCTTGTCAAGTGTTACAGAAAAACATTCACAAATGAGTGAACGTGTGAAAGATGATTCGGACATGTTATTTATATAGAGTCTGCACCTGGAAAAACTTGCATGGTATAAAAAACAGATTGACTAGAATGGATATAATAAAATTTTTGACAGAGTACTAGTTTTCGGAATAATAATATTTTTAGAAGTAGACTATCTCTTGTTATAAGAACGAAATGTATATACATGCTTGTTGTACATATTTTATCCTGATGTATATATCTTTTATGAACAACAGTGTGTTTTACACATTTGTTCTTACCGTTTATCTTTGATCAAAATTGTCACTTGTACTTCTGACCCATTGTTGCCTGAGCTCTCGTCGTCATCGGACGTTCTCTAACTGTTCTTTTGATGCAACAAACAAAAGGGCATTCACCTCAACTAAAGATTGCTTTAATGAAAAGCTAATTTCTGTTGTTTTTTTCAACAACAAACAGCAAGAACTTACAAGTAGTTATTATACCATCACTATATTTGCCTTCATCGTATGGCTCTAGTAACAAGTGCTCGAAGCAAATCACAACTTGCTACCATCATGCCAAATCAACGTCAAGCTCAGCAGTAACACTGGACACTCTTCTAGCAGAAAAAAGGGTTGTTAAATATACTGTCAAAGCACTTGAAGCTAAGGTAGAAAAAATAAATTCACCTCTTGAACAAAATCTTTACAACCAAGGATACCTTTTTAACGCAACTCAGTAAAGAGAATAAGGAACTCTAAAATATGTTAACTTGAAAAGCTGCCTTTAAAAAAAGAATAAAGAGAACATTGACATTAAACAGATGATCCTGAACTTCAACGAGTGAAAATTACAAAGTGCACGCACAATGATAAACTCGAACAGTTAAGTCTTAAAATGTAAATTCTAGAGGTTTTGCTCCTCTAAAGAATATGCTCATATAAAAAAACACAATTCTTTCTTTACCCAAGGAGATAGTATGTGAGACGACATAATATTGAAAACACACAGAGCAACAAGACTGAGGAAAGGTCTCACAGCCACCGTCAGGAAAAGTATTGGATTTAGAGAAAATAATTTAAAAAGAGGTGGCAACCCACCGCAATGATGAACTCAACCTGTTAGGAAACAAGCTAGAGGTTGTACTCCTCTAGAGAATATGCCTCTAAAAGCACAATTCTTCCTTTTTACAAGGAATTTAAAAATATATAAAAAATAAAATAAATAAATAAAAAGGACACAACACATTTGAAAAGATGAACAGAACTTTAACCAAGGGCAGGTAGGTTTCGACCCATATTTCTGAACCTAAGTACCCTGGATGTCTAGCTGGGTCACCTCGAAGAGGTCCGCGGACGGTCATCAGCAGAAACTAGACATCCCTATCTTCCTAAAATTAACTTTGACCACTTTCTGTTCAACTGTGCTATTCTTTGTTTTTAACTCAGGTAATAAGTGGAGTCGTTACTCTTCAAAGACAAGATCATGTGTGATCAAACCCCCCTGCTAATATTTTTTTTATTCTTTTATTTATTTATTTATTTATTTATTTATTTTAATTGGGGTAATAAGTGGAGTCGTCACTCTCCAAAGAAAAGACCTAGTATGATCAAACCCTCTTGCTAACTTAATTTTTATTTTATTTTGTTTTATTTTGACTGGGGTAATAAGTGGAGTCGTCACTCTCCAAAGACAAGACTGAGTGTAGTCAAGCCCCCTTGCTGACTCACTCCAGTTAAAATATTCTGATCTCAGCTCTTCTAAAAAGAAAACATATGACTCGTGACTGTTAATAAGGCGGTCATCACAGAAAATTACTGCTCTATAACAGAAAATTCTAAACGGATGAAAATCACTAACATTGATACCATTGAAAACTTCGTAGATATAACTGAGCAGCTGAATACTTCAATATCGTTTTAATGACCAACCTTGTTTAATCTCTAGACGGAACAAAGTGACAAGTATTTATGAACCTTAACTCCATGCCAAGTCTCCATGTTCTCTTTGCATGGGCAAGTTAATTCAAGGATAATTACAGTTTTGGTCATGGCAGAAGTTAAAAGTATGTCGGGACGAAGTTGAGTTACGGCAAGATAAGGTGATAATATTAAGGTTGAATCTAAGTCTGACAATAATCTATAATCAGAGGCCAGGCGAAGGTTGCCTTGAATTTTTTAACGCTTTTTAGTGGGAAGACGTTTACCAGCTGGAACAAAGGATATTTTGTGACATCTAGATGGTTTCGCTGGCTCATAATCGGATAAGAACTTCTGGATGGCTGTCACTAACACAGAAGAACAGTATTATGGCGGTACGTGAATCCACCTTGTGAAATGGCTGATTTACAAGCGCCTAAAATGTGGGAAACGTTACAAAAGGGTTTTTTACATAGGCTGCAACTTTTGTCATTTTGAATTCCCCACTTGACAAGATTTTTAGGAGAAGGAAGCGTGTCATAGGTTGCACCGTTGCAAAACGAAGATAAACTTTGCGCAGAGAGAGTAGGTTCTTCCAGGAAAGATCGTATTTAATAAACAAGCACCACTTAGTCTAGTTACCTTAGACATGAAGCTGAACGGCTCGAGCATAATAGAAGTCTTCCCATTAATGCCGGACGTTTTGCTGACTCTGCAGACAGGCCCTCCTCCAAAAGTGACGGAGACATCGTATTGCCACCAAATTTAGCACAAATATTCGTTAGCACATTGAAAGACAAATTCATCTAAATTTTGGAAACATAAAATTTGGAATAAGAACAGGGCACGCAAACGACTCAGATGTGTAAAATGACTTGATAAATGCATAAAAAGGCTACAATACATTCGGAACAAGTGATAAGGATATTAGGAGAAAGAAAAACCTGTTAACCGTCGAAATTTTTTTTTTATGATTATGAGATCCTGTTTACAAAAGACGTGAAGTTATACCAAATTTTTGTGACTGTCATGAATCTAACTTAAATTGATGTAAAAACACTAAATTTCAGTGGTTACAAGAGCAGATTTAACTGCTTGATAAGGGACTGTTAACAGCATCAATAATCCGCTGTGTTACACATGCTGGTAGCGTTGTTGACATTTTACGCTCGTATTGGATTTCATCCAGTTTGTTTTTTTGTGTCAATGGGCAATTCTTTGTATGGTAATTTATTAAAAAAACATTGAATCTCTTGAGGAATCTTCTTGTCTAACCGTTACAATTGAACCAACATGTTGCTTAAAAAATTGTAGAATTCTTGCGATAATAAACTGCGGAATCTTTTAGGGCAGCTTTGCTTAAATGAATGGTACGTCACAAGAGACCCTGGCGTCATTAAAATTGCATGCTTAACTCAGATTTTTGAGGCGCAGATTGTATGGATGCAGATTGTTTGGTTTTAAGTAATTCATCAATAAACTGCAAATAAATTAAAAATGAAAAAAATAAAATGTGTCAAACATTATTAGTGATGGCAGAGTAAGGTAAGTAATAAAATGACGATTTTAGTGCATATTATAATACTCATATAAGCCTGTCAAGCAAAAAGGTAAAGTTACCGCAAGTAGCGAGAAACACAATGTAGTGAAAAAGGACGGGTAAGCCTGGGGATTTATTCACGGGTCACTGACTAGAGAACTAAAAAATTGGAAGATTTTTTTAAAAAATGAATGAAATAATGAAACATTTACATACCTTATGCATTATCATCGAAGTACAATATCGAACTATCCATTTCTTTAACATACTGAAATATGTAGTCAATCTTGACACGATTTAGTAACTAGACGGGATGTTGTTGTTGTAACGGAAGTAGACGATAAGACCTTGGCCTATCAGAAATCTGTCCGGAAAACCATTTCTTTACAAATTAAAACACATTTTTATATTTAAATAAAATAAATTTTGAAATGATATGTTTTTTTTCTTATTTTTAAATTAAAATTTCCCATAAAGCGTACATTAATCACGTTCTTTAATGTATGAAAGTAGTTGAGATGCAGATTATTTTAAAGTGAAACTTGCATGTGATTTTAACACTAAATCCGATGTTTAAAATTGATTTACATAAACGGCTTTACAATTCTCCTTATGAAAATGCACTTTTGCGATATTAAAATGGCTTTGTGACTTGGTAGCTTCGGAGGATTCGCAGCTTCGTGGATTTGTGGTTTAATCATTCATAAATAAGGAAAAATGAGTAAACGAAGACCTTGCTTTGTCCACAAATCCACTAACCGTTTAATTCAGTTAAAAGATGATATATATTATCATAAAGTGTAGAAAGTTAATGAAATACAAAACATAAGATGTAGTGATCTGACTAAAATAAATTACACATAACCCTCATAATTATAAGCAGTAATCGTACCTTGACACAGAAGAATATATTAACCCTTCCGTAAGTGCCTTTTCCAGTAGTTTGGGCAATAACCCATAGATAAGAAAAAGGTATCCAGTACCATTTCTACTTATCACGAGCCTACAGTATATCCAATACGCATAGGTAATACTGCATAACAATTAAAGAATTGACACGGGAAGAAACATTATTTACCTAGTATGTAGAAGGCACAATTGTCAGGATTGTGTCTTTCATTTTCAGTGCTGAATTGCATTGAAACACTTTCTCCAGTGAAAATTTTTGATTATATTTCTACATCACCAGTGTAATCTTTGTTTTTAAAATTTTGAAAAGATATTCTTGTATTTCTGCTTTTACAATAAACGCAGATCCGTTAATAGACAAAAATATTGTCAAACCGAAGTTGTAGCTGTTGACATCATACACGCATCTTCATTATTGTACTTAAGCAGTTGCATGGTAGATAGCTTTAGAGCAGATGATTTGCCTGTGGTTGATTTTTTTATTAAAAAAGTATTTAAAAGAAAATAATGATAATATGATAATGATAAACTCAACCTGTTGGGTCTTTGGAAATAAGCTAGAGGTTGTACTCCTCTAGAGAAAATAACTCTAAAAGCACAATTCTCCCTTTTTACAAGGAATTAATTAAAAAATATATATAAAAAAAATAAAAAGGACACAACACATTTGAAAAGATGAACAGAACTTTAACCAAGGGCAGGTAGGTTTCGACCCATTATTTCTGAACCTAAGTACCCTGGATGTCTAGCTGGGTCACCTCGAAGAGGTCCGCGGACGGTCATCAGCAGAAACTAGACATCCCTATCTTCCTAAAATTAACTTTGACCACTTTCTGTTCAACTGTGCTATTCTTTGTTTTTAACTCAGGTAATAAGTGGAGTCGCTACTCTCCAAAGACAAGATCATGTGTGATCAAACCGCCCTGCTAACTTAATTTTTATTTGATTTTGTTTTATTTTTGACTGGGGTAATAAGTGGAGTCGTCACTCTCCAAAGACAAGACTGAGTGTAGTCAAGCCCTCTTGCTGACTCATCCTGGTTAAAATATTCTTATCTCAGCTCTTCTAAAAAGAAAACATATGACTTGTGAACTATACCTTGGCTAACGTGCTATCTCATGGTTTCATTAACAAAACTATATTTTAATTTATTCCTTCCATTAAAGAACAAAACACAATGCGGTTAGGGGGAAAAAGCCGTATATAAGCATTTAAAGCATATTTACGCTGTATCTCGCTTATTTAAGTTGTATTGAACATTTAATTTGAAGGTAACATACTATTTATACTGTAACAGAATATTTAAAAGTTTTCCCTGACTGTATAAGAAGTCATTAATTCGCAAAAGGAAGTCAATGTAGTTATTACTATATATTTGAAATTTGATGGTTGGGCGTTGGTTATCGTTTTGTTTTATTTTTTACATAGGTGGGGGGATTGTGTAAAGGCTAGCTGTAATATCAAGTTTTAATTTTTCACCAGACAATATCCGTAAAAGACGAAAGGCCGGCCAACCGTAATAAGTTTACAAGAGAAAATGAGCACGAAAAGACCACTATCTCAATATGGAACAAATCGTGTAGCAAAACCAAAACCCTGAGGACAGGGCTTAAAGGTTACCTCCCGAAGAAAAATAAATATGCTTAAATCAACTCGAAATACATTACTATAAAACAATCCAGCAATAGTTTTTTAAAATTTGTACACATACTTGAGTATAGCTATGACTATTTATTCAGTCTCCCAGAGCTTCGATCGTCTTCACGCCGCCATTACAGAAAACATAATTTCACACTGAAAACGGCCGTGATGTAATGAGTATGCAGCGCATGCTGGCCGGACAAGTGCATCTACGCTAAACCACACAAAGTACGGATTTTTGAATTTACTTTCGACTACGAGGTGACTATTATTTTATTATTATTGCTTACGTCCTTCTGCGCAAATTACAATGTATGAAGTTCATTTTTGTGTTTTCCATTCAGGGGAATATGTTTTCCCAGAAATACATAGATTCTGGTCTGAGCATCAACAAGCACTACTTTGTTCTGCATCTGAGAAGCATTTACAGCTGGCAATTGATGGACAGTGTGACAGTCCCGGTCATAGTGCTACATATTGTACAGCTTCGGCCGTGGATACTATTACAGAAAAAATATTGGATTTCAACGTGGTTGATGTGAAAGAAGTTAAAAATTCGCAAGGTCAGCTTCCACCATATATACACTTCATACAGTAATAGCTATGTTAATTTAGCTATTCTTATTCAAAATTTACTAGGAATGGAGAAAGAGGGGTTTATTCGTTGTCTGCATAACCTACATAACAACTTTGATGCTAACATAGCAATCGTGTCAACAGATCGTCACAATCAAATTCGTGCGCTGATGAGAACTGATGACAAATACAAAAACATTAAACACCAGTACGACCCGTGGCATATTGCAAAAGGAATCTATGAAAAGTTGCATAAGCTTTCGAAGAAAAAAGGTACCCCACAGAATTTCCTTACCTACTTTTGATACGAACTGTTTTAGTTCCTTTCCTCTTCTTTTCAGGATTTGAGTTACTGGGTTTGTGGGCACGTGCCATTGTGAATCATTTATACTGGAGCGTAACTACCTGCAATTAAAATGGTGATGAGCTAGTGGAACGATTTCTATCTGTAATTCATCATGCGTGTAACAAGCACACATTCCCAGGGAAGTTCTATACCAAATGTGCACATGATAGATACACGACGGAAGAGGCCAAAAATGTGCAGTGGATTAAGCCTGACAGCCCTGCACATGAAGCATTATTGAAAATATTGAAACAGCCACAGTTGGTGAAAGATATGGCCCAAATGAGTGAGAATATATATGTCTGGGGTGGAGGTGTTCCACGCATTGAAAATACGGTACCTTCCCAGAAGTATATTTTTTGAGAAGGAAAAAATGTTGGCCTCAACTGCCTTAGCTGGTCTTGATCACAACTTCAACGTTGATAGAGCACAGGTAATTTTTATTGTGTGAATTTAGATAACCTATTGTGTAAATATGATTGTAATAATTATATTTCACCGCAGGCTAGTTACAAGAAGAAAAATTCGGAGGGAAAATACATTCCACGCTTTAGAGTCCAATATACGAAGCACACAAATCGATTCACAGCTAAAAAAGTTAAAGTCGCAAAAAACTACACTTTCATGCGAGACATTACAAGATCTGTTTACTTTAGAGCTGTTGATAGCGATAAAGCATTGAAAGAAGAGCGACTATTGAGAAAACGATGTTTGCTTTTATCACCCATAGAACGACCTCGTCGAGAGGAAACTATTACAAACTCCAATAAATATAGTCGTATGAAAAAAAAAAAACGTAAAAAAAGTGTAAATATTTTTTAATCTAATATATAATCTCTGAAAGCTCAGATCAAATTGACCTCGTTAATAGCGTCTGGGCCTCCTTCTACATCTTTGTAGCCCACGTAAATACCATCTGGTGCAGGATATTCTCTACGAATTCTATTCACCACACAAGATGGGATCACTCTCCTGATACGTCTACCAATTCTATTGTGGACCCACCAAGTGAACTGACGGTAACTTGCGTACCTATAAGTCCTGTACGTAATATATAAACAGAATAAATAGTGTACAAACGTTATTACTACATGTATATATTTCGTGTGTGTATAAAGAAGCATAATATAGTGATGAAAAACAAAGAAAATTATTCAGAAAAATTTTCACCTAGGTGGAACATTATTTCTGTTGGGTAGATGACAAGCCTCTCGATCATGCATCCCAACTAATGCGGTCCAAAGAGCATTCTTCAAAATAACAATGCTGACAAAGTGCGCATGTTCAATTATGCACTTGAACGCATCTTCTGAAAAAAATAGAGAGGGTTACTTTCAAATAGGCGACGAGAACAGAGGAATGATTGTAAGAGAAAATAACAACAAGCTCCTAACTCAAAAACAGCTGCTGTCTCCAATTCCCGGCAACAAAAACATTCCTCTTCACTTGGCATATCTTCGCTGTTGCCACATTTGCACCACGTGCCAACTGGCTGAATTTTGCGACGTGGACTTTCGACATCCTCGTCTGATTCATTTACACTTTCCCAGCTGGAATCTGAGTCTGAAGTGGCTTTCGCGAAACATCTTCTGGGTTCAAACTGAAAGCCAGCTATTGCGTTTGTGTTCTCAGCCATTTTCTTTAAGTATTATACTTTCAAAACATTCGATCAAATAAATTTACTGAATAATAAAGAAGTACGGGGGTTTTAAATTTTGTTTGTTTGCGGCATTGAATAGAAGACTCGCTATCATTATTCCGAACTGAATATTGTGCATACTCGTTACGTCACACTACGACCACCGTGTGATTTTAGTTTAGTAATGGCGGCTGGATGTAAACAAGCTACGAAGGTGATATTTTGAATTTGAATGAAACATTTCTTCCTTATGTTACAAATTTTGTCAAAAAGAAAGTTATATTGTTTATTATAGTATGTTTCTACGTCGAAATACATTAAGTTGTTTTTTTTCGGGAGGTAACCTTTAACTTGTTTATTTACGATAGCAAAAAATATGCTTTTTAACATCACTGGGTCTAAGTTATGGAAGTTTATCCATCACATAAGCCATTATTTGATTGATTATAATTTTATTTTTGGGTAACATGTGTACATTGGGCGGTTGAGGACATGAAATTTGTAACTTAATAAATTTAGGCATTTCCACATTTCTTTCCCAATTTATACGGAAAAATGACTTATAAATAGGATCATATTTCAGCAAAAACGTTTTATGAGCAATTCTTGCGGTCGGAATGACGTCACTACCATGGCAACGATAACTAGCCATGTTGGCTTGGGGTACAATATGGTAGCAAAAAAAGGGAAAGACAGCATTGCTTCAATATTCTCAGCAGGATGCCAAAGTGTTGTTGTGTTGAAAACTGTACAAATAATAAGAGGAATAGGCCGGATTTAAATTATTATATTATTCCAAAAGAGGAAAAACGTCAAAGACTATGGCTAAATGCGATAAGTCGTGCACAAGTTGATGAATCTGGAAAAGTTCTTGACAAAACATGGTCACCCAAATCATGACATAATTTTGTTTGTTCTCAACATTTTGCAACTGGTAAGGGATACTCCACAACTGCGTACATGTGCCTTTTGTTAGCCTGTTCTGTATTTAAAACTGGAATGTGTAGCTAGTAAAAATAATCCTTTTAGGAAAGAAAGAAAACTTCGAGAAACATCCTGATTATGTTCCTTCTGTTTTCCCTGGGAGAACTAAAGACAACTCTTCAGAAATGGGTAAAATGGATCGCGTCAATAGAAGAATTAACAGGACTCTGAGTAAAGAATGTGAGTAGCTACACTTTTTTATATAAAAAATACACAAAATATGGACAAGAGGCCTTGACTATAAAAATGTTTTCTTTTTAGTTCCATCATCAAGTACATGTGTTGAAGAACCGACGGAATTAACGTTGACTGAACAGACCGATTCAAGTACCAATTTATCCAGCCCGTTGGTAGAGGAAGAAAGGACTGCATTGTATATGGAGACGTTTAATCTTCGTAATGAGAGAGATATCTTGCGGGCTGAATTAAATCTTAAAACTACGGCATTATCCTATGAAGGATTAAGGAACAATAAGGACAAGAGTATTAAACTAACTGGCTTGGAGTTCAATTGCGATGTAGTTACTCCTATTCTCTTTTTCCTGTTTCTTACACAGATCCAGTTGACTGCCAGGAAAGACTGGTTGACACTGGGAAAGACTAGTGACTGTGGGAAAGACCACTGACGGTGGGAAAGACCATAGATCGTGAAGGCTTTTAGGTTTTGGTGACTAAAGAGTGTGTGTTCTTCATTGGTTAGGATGGGTCTTCAGTTGCAATCTCGAGACGATTGATAACTCCTTCCAAAGAATGGAGTGTGGCGGATTTCGAAGCATAAAAGTTGACTGGGTGGTGAAGTGAATTACTTGTTTAAGCTCGAGACGATATGTAATGGTTTTCTGGGTTGCCGCCGCTGGGTTCCAAGTCTACCTTTCTAAGGGGCGGTTTCTTGGTCAGCCCAAGCATTACGATACGATTTCTCAAGTGTTCATGTCTAAGGTCAGAAAGCTTTTCTGTTTCCAGGTTTGCTGCTTTTTATTCTTTGTCACAACCTTTCTAAGGGCTGGGTTCCAAGTCTACCTCTCTTAGCCCTGGGCTCTGTGTCAGTAGGTAAAAGCAACAACGATACGATTTGCAGCTGTCGACTTTTCTTTTTCCAAAGTTTAACAAAAGTTATTGGTTTTGGTGGACGGTGTCAATGAATGTGGCTGGTGTCTTGCAGGAGGCAGGGGATGCTTACTCAAGGGTCCGCACCAGATCCCAAGCATGAGTGAATTTCACCAATCCTTGTGTTTCCACATTCATAGGTGTTTGTTTCAGTACAGTCGAAATCCATTAACTTTCCGATTATCCCTGTAAAGGGGAGAATGCAGAAGTTCTACAGCAGCTTCTTATTCTTTGGAGAGAAACCTCCTTTTTTAATTAAACTTTCCGTCTTAAAAGACTAGTTTTATCTGCATTGCGATGTAGTTACTCCTATTCTCATACTTGATAAAATAATTTCCTACTTAAAAAAATTCAGCATTGAAGTTAGTCGTAGTCCTTCCTTGAACGTTGAAGATCAGATATTGTTAACGATTATCAAACTTAAACAAAACCCAAACTTCGAATTCTTGGCATATATTAAAAATATAGCTAAAACAACATGCATTGAGTATTTTTGGAAATGGGTTAACATAATGTACTATAAACTGAGATTTCTTATTCGGATGTCAGACAGGGAGAAAATATTCCAAACAATTCCAGCAGTTTTTAAGCAAAAATCCCAAGGCTAACAAGCATTATAGACTGCTTTGAAATATTTATTGAGGCACCAAGCAATTTTTTAGCAAGGGGACAATGCTACAGTCAATACAAAAAACACTGTACAATCAAAGTATTTATTTCCTGCACACCACTAGGTGCACTGAACTTTATTTCAAGTTGTTATGGAGGACGTGCCTCTGATGTACAAATAGTAAGAGAATCAGATTTTACAACAACAAAGTATCATCACCCTGGCGATCAAATTCTTGCTGACAGAGGCTTCACATTGAAGGAAGATTTTGCTCTAAACTCTGGCAGTGAACTTTTAATTCCTGCCTTTACAAAAGGTAAGAAGCAGCTGTCAGCAGAAGAAATCGAGTCAACACGAAAAATTGCATTAGTAAGAATAAATATTGAAAGAGTGATTGGACTTCTTAAAAACCGCTACATTATACTGAAAGGCATCATGCCAATAAGGTGTGTTAAAAGTATGAAGGACGAAAAACTTGATGAGACTCTAGCTAATTGTGACAAAATTGTTACGGTTTGTGCAGCATTGTGTAACTTAAGTGAAAGCATAGTTCATAGGAAGTAAATACCTTGAAGTTAGACTTTTGTAAAATATTTCTGCCTTAGCATACACATAAACATGTAAAAATGTATATAAATGTAACAATAAAGTTTAAACATATCAGTTCACTTTTTTCTACATTCGTAGCAATACCAGACTTTCTGGGCTGCAAGTTTTTTCAACTTTAAACAGCTTGGATGAAACCAGTTGTCGCACTTATCGCATCCAACCATCTCACCCTCACCAGTCGTAGACTGGCACACACAATAAGTACGGTTTTCTGGTGTTATTTCAGGAGTAAGAGCGTTTGTATCTGTGTTGTACGATTTTGTTATTAAGCAAGGCAAAATATGATTTTTCCAAAACAATGTTGCCTGCTCTTGCATAAGGGTTGTAAAATCTTAATCGACAGGGATCCTTAAAATAAAATTTCTTGCGGTGTCCAAACAACAAAATCACCATACAAGACATTAGTAACCAACATTTCCATTTGAATTTGTGCATAATAACAATGTTTACTATCAAGTTTATAAATTCCATTGATATTTTTGACATAAAATGTGTTAGAATTTATGGCCTCTAACAAAGAGCCTTCACGTAAACTATATGGGCACTTAACTTCTACGACACCGTAACCGCAACACTCACAGCAGACTAACGCATCAGGGGATGCACCTAACCAAGGATGCAGGGGCGGATCTAGCAAATTTTCTTTGTAGGTCATGATGAGCAGCATCATGACCTACTAAGAAAATTTGAATATACAGCTGGGGGTCTTGGGGGGCGCTGTAAGCCCCTCAAGCGGGGTCTGGGCCCAGAAGCTTTCGCTAAAACGGGCTTTGCGAACCCTGAAATAGGCTTAAACGGGGACAAAAAACAACCTCGTATGCAGACGTTTTAGACCTTGATAACAGAAACGAAACATTCTCATAAACGCCGCAGCTCCGCATAAACACTTCAAATAGAAAAAGAATGACAACTTAAATGTATTTTGTTAGCATAAATCATTTTTAGACTGTTTCACCCAATGTCAGGGCTCGTCAGCATGCCTAGGACAAACGAAAAATAGATTGAAAATATAGTTCGTTAAGCCCGACATGGACAGTCATAATGCCGCTCCGGAAACCAGGAAACCAACTTATGCCAGAGATCTAGCTCAGCATCAAGAGCTAAAAAGTTTGGCATGTCATCAGAATAAAAGCTACAAAAAGCTGTAAACTTGTCTTTCCATCCCAATAGACCATGTTTACTAACTAAAAACATCATCTTAGATGGAATAATTGACAAGCCCTGATAAGAAGTCACAGTAGATATGTCTAAACGTAACTTCAATTCAGAATTTAAATGGTCCAACATTGGAATAGTTGTTGTCCTTTTAAAATAATCCGAAATTTTTCAGCAGGAATGTTAGATCTGTTTTTTTGACGTCCACAAGTTCTAGGTTTTGTAGGAGTAACACATACTTTTTGAGCTAGAGATACAGCTTTCTCATACCACATTTCATGGTAGGCATCAACTGCATTTCGTGTAGCCATGGCTGCACTTTTAAGAGCATCAATCATATGAAGTCCCTCAAAAATATCGTTGGATTTGCTCTGAAGCATTCGTGTTACTGGCAGTGTTATATCAAATACAGACCGAGTAATTACCATTGTAATAATAAAATCAAAACTTGTAATTAATTTATATAAGGACAAGGCTTTTAATGATGTGTCAATATTGCATTGCCTTTGAACAAACATCTCCTCAAGAGTGAAAACAAGAGGGACATAAAGTTCTTGGAATGTATCCATACCTTCAACACGTTCAATCCACCTTGTGCGACAAACATCCTTAAGCTTATTTTTTAAGGAATCAGGAGCATACAATTCAATATTTTTCACAAACATGTCTTCCCTTACTTGGGAAAAATTAAAAAAATAGGAAATCTCTTTTATGTTATCAAGCACATTTCTAATTGTTTGGACTGAACAAGAGGCACATATACAGAGGTTGAGGCGATGACTATGACAATGAGTATAAATAGCCTTCCTGTTGATTCTCAAAATATGAGCAGAAAGACCATTAATTCTACCAGCCACAGCACCAGCCCCATCATAACTCTGGCCTCTACAGTCTTGAACATTTAAAACTAGGTCATCACTTAGAGCTTTGAGAATAATGGAAGCAAGAGCACTTCCAGATAAACCTTCCTTACAGTGAAGAAATCGAATGAAATCTTCTTTAATGTCAAAATTGCTATCTACATAGCGTAAAACTAATGATAACTGCTCTTTATTGGATGTATCTGATGCTTCATCAGCTATAATCGTAAAAAACTTGTTTTTCTTAACTTCAGAAACAATATTTTCTGTGATTATATCTGCACAACAATTAATTATTTCATTCTGTGAAGTTTTAGAAATATAAGAAGAATTCTTATTACATTTTAGAAGATGATTTTCAAGGGTTGTCTCCACCACGTACTCTGTAATTTAAAAGATCAATAAAATTGCCAGTTGAACCAGTTGAAAAATTTCCAACTTCAGGATGATATTTACTATCATCCCTGTGGCCACGAAGAGGAATACAAACACGACCACATAAAATTATGGTGTCAACAATTGGTGTTAAGAACTTTCGATTATCAGCAACCTGTTTTTTGTAGTTGGAATCTATGATTACACTGATTGGTTGAGTTTGTCCTAAAAAATTCTTTACAAATGCACTAAAAGTTAGGCTGGTTTGAATATGTAAACCATTTTTTGATATTTCATGTTGTTTAAAAAAGTTTTTGGCAGCTGGCCAATGTCGAAAAGGTTGAGAAAGCAATTTCTGTAACTTAGAAGTTTTGTTAGCAACCTTGTGACCAAAAAGGATACATGGCAAACAAAATGCTCCATCCAAAGTTGGTGAATATTTAAGCCATGAAAAGGTCTTTAGCCATTCATGCCGAAAGGAACGCCCACTTTTTTTAGGAAAAATAAAAGATTTATCGGGCACAAAAACATTGGTGATTAGGTTGTGTACACCTTTATCATCTAGACCTGAAACTTTAGAAAGGAAAGAGGCAACGTCATATTGATGTTCAAAATTTAAAGCAGTAGCAAAGGAAATATCATTTAAAGCTTTGTCATTGTTATTAAAATCTTCAGCAGATGTGCTATTATTGTTACTATCTTTATAATCTTCAGTTAGTTTATTGTTAAAGGAAGCTTTATTAGGAAAGAAATTAAACTGTTTATCTTTAATCACAGGTTTTACAAGAGATAATTTCCCTGTTGCCTGTGCATCCGGAAAAAACCTTGTTTGCCTTTTCACAGGAGGAGATAAAACTTTTGTGTCCGCAGCTGAACCTGACTTGCGTTTACGTATCTGCTTAAAAATAATTGGAACGAAATGATTAGGTGCAAAATTTTCTCTGGATGGAAGTAAGCCTTCATAGGAAAACAAAATGTGAATAGCAAAAGCAGAGCTTGGTTGTCTAGGCTCTATTAATTGGTTAAACAACATTTGAGCTTTTTTGCATCCATAATCTGGGTAATAAGAAAATATATTCCTGTTTGTGACAGATGACAGAGCAAGCATAGCAAGAAAGGAACAATATTTCCGATCTATTAAATTTAAAATGGCTACCTCCTTAACTAAGTCTTCTTGTTTTTTGTCTGTGTTAAATGCAGAATTGCAGACAGACATATTGAGAATATCTTCCATAGATTTAAAGAGACTTTCTGGAAGAGCAAGGATAGAAGAAAATAGAGGATGCTTACAGTAAAAGCTAGCATTCATCATTAGCTCCACTGACACAAGAATTCGTAAGTCGTCAACCATCACATTTTTCCCAAACAAACACAACGCCATAGAACTGTACAGGCAATTTCCATTGACCTGAGACCTGTAATAAAAATAGGTATTGCTAGCTATTCTAAAACTTTAACTACACATTTTGCTAAACTGCTGCCTATTAAAGGTTTGTTTATGAAATTCAACTTGCTCAATATATAAATAAACTAAGAATGCATCAACAAAAGAAACTGAACAAGCAAGACATATTTGAGATGACCTTTGCACATTTTAAAACAACAAAGATTATTCATAATCTTTTTTAAGACAATATTCAGCTGCATAGTTAGTGGTCATAGTAACAAAAACGCATAGCTATTATAGAAACAACAAAAGATAAACATAAACAACTCACTTCAACGTAATTGCGCAACCATCCTTCTTTGCTTTCACATAGGCAGGAAGGTAGTATTCTGCATGGCAATTTCTTTGGATAAAACCAAAAGTAAGTTGTTTTTGCAACACGTCAGTAGATGGCAAAACAGAATTACATTTAAACTTTTTATTTAATTCGGCGTAAATTTGAGGTAGCTCATCAAAATTTTCGTTTTCAAAAACTAACTCCACACGCTCTCTCAAGCTCTTGCAAGCCATGTTGAGAACGGAAAGAATCTTCCGCATGCCTTACTTATATTTATACCAACATGCTACAAATTTTGACAGGTTTGTTTAAAACTTTCTGACTAAAAATAGGTCAGGCCCACATAGGTTGATTCTAGTCAACGGTGAAAGCCTCACGGGATAACCTAGAGCCAAGACTGGCTGGCTTCAAAATTTCTGACTAAAAATAGGTCAGGCCAAGATAGGTTGACTCTAGTGTATGGTGAAAGCCTCACGGGATAACCTAGAGCCAAGACTGGCTGGCTTCAAAATTTCTGACTAAAAATAGGTCAGGCCAACATAGGTTTGATTCTTGTCGACGGTAAAAGCCTCGCGGGATAACCTAGAGCCAAGACTGGGCTGACTTCAAAATTTCTGACTCAAAATAGGTCGGGCCCACATAGGTTTGATTCTAGTCGACGGTAAAAGCCTCGCAGGATAACCTAGAGCCAAGACTGGCTAACACAGGTCAGGTCAACATAGGTTGATCCAATTCGCGTTATGAGAAAACAAGGAGAAATATTTCGATCTTCAGATTCTGGGTAAATTCGACAGAATTCGATTTCAATCCTCGGCATTTTTTTACTAGGTCGCGTGACAGGGTTGACCTAGTCTAAATCCGCGCCTGGGATGTTCTGGATGTACACATAATCCTACATCTTTGCATTCAAAATCGGTGTGAGTTTCTGGGTCTCCCAACACTACAATATTGTTTACAGTATCGGAAGTTGATATTTCCTGAAACAATAACAATGCTTCGTGTTCATGGTCTCTACCCCATTTTAGGGATGTCACATTCAAAGATAAAATTTTCTTCTGACAAATTTTATCCATTAAAATTTTGGCTGGGTTGGTTTCATTTGTATGAAGCACTGAATGGATAATGGAACCAGTGATTCTTCCAGCTCTCTGTTGGTACCAGGTTGAAGAAGTAGCTTGATTTCTAGTCGCTTCTTCGATGTAACAAAGATCTGACTCACTGTACTTTAAGTTCTTGATAACTTTATCACATTCAATTTCTAACTCTTTGGGAGAAAATGTTTTATTTCCCACATACAAATCCAACAATGAAGAAGGTAATTTACGCTGAACAGGTGGAGGTTCATTTACTACGAAAGCATCTTGATGCTCTTCAAACAGAGATAAACCTACAACTTTCTTACTTTCGGTTGATAAATCAGCTAAAAATGCACTTTGTTCCTGTGATGTGGCAGGTAGCATATCATTTCTTGTATATGATTTTATAGGTGACTTCCCTTTATGGGAATAAAAAATAATGTCACAGATTTTGAAGGCTTTAACATTCCGGGTAAAATTTTGGTTCCACTGGCAAGGAAGGTCTGTAGGAGTGGTGTGAGTTAAACCTTGTCGAACAGCAGCTTCCACTTTATAAAGAATTGCTGCCACATGAGAACATGTTTCACCAAGGCTAATAATTAAAATAATTCAGAGGTAATATATACAACAAAGAAATAAAACTTACCCAGCCATGCATGTACAGTGACCAGCTACAACCTTTCCACTCTTTGCAACAGCTACCCAAGGATGATAGGGTTCCTCAGTTGTACGGTAGGATGGTCTGACATCAGCAAAAAACACTACACCACCAGGAAAATGAATATGTTTAATCGTTTGCACCCAACCAGAAATAAAATATTGATAAGCCTGTAAAGATTTATAGTTTTCCATTGCCTCTGGACTGAAGATCCCTAAGTGAATCAAAAATTAAAACAAAAATATTTATTTAGTCAGGTTCAACAAACAGTTTTCTGAAAACTAGCTAGCAAGATTCTTACTTGGGGATTTTATAAGGTAGTGATAAAGATGATGATATGAAAGTGGTGGCCACTCTGTTGGGTCTTCTATCCAATCATCTGCAGGTCTTTTGTACGGACATTTTTCTAAACCAATTAGCAAAATCTTTTCCTTGTAACGTTTTAAAGCTTCTCCAGTCAAATTTTCTTCGTATTAATACATTTTAAAATTAAAAAGACGTCTTATCCCTTTAATCGCTACAGAAAGACTGAAAAAGCGTACACCACTTCATAATGGCTGGCAAAACTATTGTTTGTCACGTGACATTCCGACCGCAAGAATACACAAACTGATTTCAACATAAAAACTAAACAAATACATAGTGTATTTAAGTTGGCAATACACTATTCTCTGATTTCAGCGCGATCATTAATTTAAAGTGACGTAATCTAATAATGACGGATTTCGTATGTAAACAAACCATAAGCGTGGTCGAACACTGAGCATTATTATTTCTTATGCCAAACAATTTATTAAGTGGGCCTTTAAATTATTTTACAATAGTTTTTTTATAACATATCAACTTTATTAAATAAAAAGATGCAAAATACAGTAGACTTATGGTTATTCAAACCTGCACTTATTTGAAATTCCCCTTAAATTTTCTAACTCGTTTTAAACGTGTCCTAAGTGCCTTCCACAGTTAAAGGCTGGAAATTGGAAAGTTAAAAGGCAGTTCTTTTGTCGGATAGTCAGCTCAATTTCAAAAAGATTTTCGGTTTGCATCAGACTAGTCGAGCTGGTTTAAAAATATATATATATTAGCAGGGGGGTTTGATCACGCATTATCTTGTCTTTGGAGAGTGACGACTCCACTTTTTACCTAAGTTAAAATTAAAGAATAGCACAGTTAAACAGAAAGTGGTAAAGTTTACTTTGGAAGATAGGGATGTCTAGTTTCTGCTGATGCCCGTCCGCGGACCTCTTCGAGGTGACCCAGCTACACATCCAGGGTACTTAGGTTCAGAAATATGGGTCGAAACCTACCTGCCCTTGGTTAAAGTTCTGTTCATCTTTTCAAATGTGTTGTGTCCTTTTTATTTTTTTATATTTTTTTAATTAATTCCTTGTAGAAAGGGAAAATTGTGCTTTTAGAGGCATTTCCTCTAGAGGAGTACAACCTCTAGCTTATTTCCAAAGACCTAAAAGGTTGAGTTCATCATTGCGGTGCCTTGCCACCTCTTTGTAAATTATTTTCTATTTTTACTGCCACAATGTCTAACTTCCTTTTGTATAGGGGCAATCTACGACCAACCAATCTTGTGAGATGGGGAATTGAGAAAGACAAAAGTTGCATGCTGTGCAAGAAACCATCCTCAAATGTCTCTCACATATTGGGTGCCTGTAGGACCTCCCTACGCAAGGTATATACCCATATCGCCATGACTCGGTTTTAATTGTTTTGGTTAAGGCATTAAAAGAGTATTTGGTATCATATGAACCTCTAAAGTTTCCCAAGTGCAACAAAATCAATTTCATTCTAGCTGGTCAATCACCAACTAAGAAGAGGAATACAGATTTAAATTCCGTTTTATATGTTCCACCATACATTGCAATAACACAACTACGTCCAGACATGTTATTAATATAGAGTTCTTCCAAAACTGTAATTTTATTAGCACTGACTTGTCCATGTGAAGAGAACACAGAATATTGGCACGAACAAAAGCTTAAGAAATATTCTTCACTTTGTTATGCTATGAAAAGCAATGAATGGATCGTCCATTTCTTTGCCATTGGAGTGGGTGCAAGGGGTTTCTGTTCAGAATCAATAAGGACCTGTTTTCGTCGCCTTGGTTTCCCTAACAAGCCTTTACGATCCCTATTAAAATCCCTCACTTTTGTCTCCATGAGTGCTTCTTTTGATATCTGGATGTCTCGAAATTCTACCATATGCGTTGAGCCTAAAAAGGGCCCAATCATTCCTGAAGTTTCTTCTGTTACAAATATGGAATGTAGGAAACCAAAAACCCCTTAGAAATCTTACACAAGTCACACAAAATCTTGCAAAATCAAAAAACCTGAAAAACTTGCTACAAGGTCTTTTAAAACAACAGTCTGATTGCCATCAACACTGATTTTAAGAATGGCCGTCTAAAAAACTTGGGAAGCACGTGTTATGCAAACTCAATCTTACAATGTTTTTATAACCTTCCAAATGTTGAAAAAGCCCATTCCGTCAGCAAAACAAACTCTAAGTTAGATGAAGCATTTCTAGCTGTTCTTCAAAGTTTGGCTGTTTCTAGAAGTCCAGCTGACCCCTCCCATTTCTTGCGTGCTATGAAACATATCTCAGCTGCGAAGGGATGTGCGTTTAATGTTTTTGCTCAGCATAACATCCCTGAGGTTCTTAAATATCTTCTACCTGGTGTGTCATTAGACTTTCCATTTTTTGGAAGTCTTTTTAGTATTGGCATCAAGACATCAACCACTTGCAATTCATGTCATATTACCAGCTCCTCAGAAGTTATAGCACCATGCATCCAACTTTCTCTGTACCCTGCAATACAATCTTCCTTGTATAGTTTCTTTGAAAGCGAGGAGTTGTCAGACATTAATGCCTACTTCAGCCAGGGTGTCGTGCGGTTCCCATCTTATTTTACAGCTAAGCGTTTTGCCATTGCCAACAACCTTGTGTCAAAAATTGCCTCTCGTATTATTGCTTACCCTGGTACCATTTCCATACCTTTTACCGTAGAAGGAGAAGTGAAATTTCGTAAAAATTTTCAATTAAGGGCTATTATCAACCATTGCGGCAACTTAAATAATGGTCACTACACAACCATAGCCTTCGACCAAATGGTACACAGGTGGATACATTGCAACGATAGAGCAGTAATTTTCTATGATGACCGCCTTATTAACAGTCATGAGTCATATGTTTTCTTTTTAGAAGAGCTGAGATAACAATATTTTAACCGGAATGAGTCAGCAGGGGCGGTTGACTACACTCAGTCTTGTCTTTGGAGAGTGACGACTCCACTATTACCCCAGTCAAAAAATATATATATGTATTAGCAGGGGGTTTGATCACACATGATCTTGTCTTTGGAGTGTAACGACTCCACTTATTACCTGAGTTAAAAACAAAGAATAGCACAGTTAAACAGAAAGTGGTCAAAGTTTACTTTGGAAGATAGGGATGTCTAGTTTCTGCTGATGACCGTCCGCGGACCTCTTCGAGGTGACCCAGCTAGACATCCAGGGTACTTAGGTTCAGAAATATGGGTCGAAACCTACCTGCCCTTGGTTAAAGTTCTGTTATTTTCAAATGTGTTGTGTCCTTTTTATTTTATTTTTTTTATATTTTTAATTCTTTGTAAAAAGGGAGAATTGTGCTTTTAGAGGCATATTCTTTAGAGGAGTACAACCTCTAGCTTGTTTCCAAAGACCTAACAGGTTGAGTTTATCATTGCGGTGGCTTGCCACCTCTTTGTATAAGTTATTTTCTTATTCTCATTCAGCGATAATATTTTATTATTGATCACTTATAGCGCGTGCTCGCTAAACAAAGAAGTTTTATCGATAATTTAGATTAAACAAATATAAAATTATCGATAAAAATAGCTACGGGATTTTCTTTGTTTTTTTATCCCTATTTATCGCTATTTTGCTAGGACTAAATTAGCGTAAATTTAAATAATAATAACAGCAGTACTTGATAAATGCTAGCGAGCTAAGACAGCTAAGTTTTGATCTCTGGCTGCGAAAAGTGTCATGCGCACGTAGAGAAAAACGCCGTGTCTAAAAGTTAAATAATTATTTTTTTTAGAAATATAATTATATTGTAAAATAATTACTTCAACCCTTCTGACATTAGTAGAAATGGAAATAAAAACGGTGTGCAAACACCAAGAATGCAATCAATAGAATTAAAAAAATTGAGAGATACAAGTTATGACGGTATACATTAGGCATCATGGTTTGAAACGGCAAGATGGCAGAATGAAACATTCCATGCAACTAGAATTTGTATCCATGTATTTCATAACAATCGATACAGTAAGTGCTGTAAACTTTTATTTCGCTGCAAAGCTTTTGATTTGAGGTTATTTTGCTTAAAAGTGAATTAGTGCCAGTATACTAATATCAGTGGTAAATCAGGCGATACAGACAAAATAATGTGTACTAATGTTCCTAGTATAGCTAAGCAGAAATCACACTTTGTTTAGAATTAATATATTATTAAGAAATAGTATACTATATTGTACAAGCGTATAATGTACTTTTAAACAGCTAAATGAAATCATTTAGCTGTTTAGATAACAGCTCAGGTTGGGTTGCAAAACTTTCAAACTCGTTATAATTGAAATAGAAAGTTCGATTATTAATGTGGGAAAAAAGGCAAAAAATTTAATAAATTATTAAAAACTAATTTGGGTAAGTCCAATACACACCTTTTTAATACCGAAATTGAGACCTCATCAAAAATTTGTTTTAAAACATAATATGGAATTTCCATAACATAACATAAAAGCTCCATAAAAATGATTTTCTTAATTCAAATTGAGTGTACTAGCTTCCCATAAATAATTGACTAAACTAAACCTGGACACCTTGGTTCACTTAGCCCTAATTTCTTTTGCATGTTTGGTTACAAACAATTATTTATGGGGCACCTAATGAAACTTTTGTTCGGTGCTACCCTGATTTATTTGAATTACAAGGTTTCTAGCGGAATAAGTGGGTGGAGGTTGGTAGGGTTGGTATCGGTGTTGTGGTGGATGCTGTGGTGTTTTTTTATCCCTTTTTTCCTATTTAAATTTTTTGTGGTCTTTACCTCCAGTCCAGGCTTTAAAGCTTCTTTTGCTTGTAGGGCCTGGATAATTTTTTTATATACACGAAACTGTTTAAGTAATTAATCTAAACAAAAAAATAATCTGGTTTTACCAAAATTTAGTTGTGTCAAAAAAATTTACTATGGTAAATGTAATAATTGAGAACATAACCTGTAACAAAATATTTTGGAATAATGACTTTTTCTTCGTTACATTAAAAAAAATTAAATTAAAATTTCTTACCTTTGTTTCCACTTTTTCATTCTCATTTTCATTCACGTGATTCTAAATTAAGTGTAGGAAAGTAAAATTTAAAGGCTCGAATACACGGAACAATTTTACAGATCAATTTTCGAAAAATATTATTTTTCGGAATATTGTTAAAAAAAATACACACAAAAATTTTAGGTCAATAATTACTCAATTCTTAAATTGATTTAATATTTTTGTATACATACACGAGACAATATAAAGAACAATCTGAATTTAATTTACCACAACATCAGGCATGAGCGACAACGAAGAAGAAACAATTTTGTGCTCCTTGATCTTTTCAAGCAGTGTCATTCTTTCACATGGCAGAAAAGTTAGGAAAAAAAAAACTGTATGGGTGAAAGATTGGGTTCATCACAGAAATGAAGAGCTTATAATACAATTCTGAACGAATTAAAATTAACGGATTTTGAGAGCTACCGAAGCTATTTAAGAATGAACACGGATACTTTTTCAGGTAAGTTTGATTACTTCATTTTGCATATCAAGGATATATCACTTCATTGTGACAGCATTAAATCATTCATCATTCATCAAAAACAACGAACAATGATGCGAGATCCAATTTCACCTGAAGAGAAGTTAGCTGTCACTTTGCGATTCCTTGCAACTGGTGAAAGTTACGAAAGTTTGATGTATCAATTTCGAATTCATAAAACAACTATCTCTCAGTTCATACTAACTGTTTGCCAAGAAATTTATTTGTCTTTCAAGGATCAATACTTACATCTACCTAACACCAAAGAGGAATGGATGGCGCAAGAGGAAAAGATTCGAACGCGTTGGCAATTTCCAAATTGCATTGGTGCTGCTGATGGGAAACACATATCTATTCTACATCCTAAGGATTCTGGGTCAGAATTCTATAATTATAAAGGATTCTTTTCAATTGTACTTCTCGCTATAGTCGATCATGATTAAAAGTTTTGCTTCGTGGATGTTGGCTGCCAGGGAAGAATAAGCGACGGCGGTGTTTATAGAAACAGCTATTTTTACAAAGCTTTAGAAAATGGTGACTTAAATCTTCCAGATTGTAAGCCCCTGCCACAGTTTCCTGATCCAAACTGGGCTTATGATCAGAACAACGAGCCTATTCCTTACGTCTTTGTTGGAGATGATGCGTTTCCATTAACCAACAACTGCATGAAACCTTTCGCACAAAGGAAACTTACACCGAGAAATAGAATATTCAATTACCGTTTGTCACGATTTCGCCGCATTAGTGAAAACGCGTTTGGAATATGGGTGAACCGTTTCAGAGTATTCTCCACCAAGCTCATGCTAAGTCCTGAAAAAGCAACTATCATTACGCTTGCCTCACACGTTTTGCACAATATGTTACGAGATTTGTCGAAAGAGAGTTATACACCTCAATGGTTCATCGATTTTGAATGCGAAAACGGAGAAGTTGAACTTGGGCGCTGGAGAGAAGGAAGCTACACCGAATCCATTATTCAGAAATTGCCAGTGAACAGAAGTAATAGAGCGACCAACTCAGCTGAGTATATCAGAGAAGTGTTCGCAGACCACTTTTATGGATCAGGACAAATACCATGGCAATGGAATCAGCTATAAACTATTGCTGGTTATTTTTTTACCTTTGTACTAGAAAAAAAAACACGTATACAAAATTATTTTATTGGAATAATCCATTGTTATAACTGCTGTAACTGTTGTTCATAAACACAGGTGATCCGAGAGGTGAAGAAGAAACAGAGCTGCTTGACGAGGAAGAGTGACGTCGTTTATACTTCAGTGACGTTGCGGAATGTTGCATGTTCAATTTAAGCATGTCTTTTTCTTCGCCATTCGGAATACTTGTTAATATTTTGCACAGCAATTCACAAAAAACCTCATCTTCCTTTTTTTCTTTCCTTTCAGCTCCTCCGTTTGACCTTTTCTCATTTAACTTTTCCAAAGCTGCAGCCGCAGAATGCATAACTTTTTGCGCTGTCTCCATGCTCGAATCGCGAATCTTCTTTGCGCTTTTTGCTGAGGGTGGATTCAAGACCTCGTACGTTGAATTTTCATCGGCATTGCTGAAAGTTTTTCTTGGAGTAAACAAATCATTTAAAAAGTGCAAAACTTGAAAGAACTTCCAATTACTCTCGTAAACATCATCAGCTCCAGCGCCACTGGCCTTTGAAGATTCGACAGATCTTTTTTGACCACCATAGTATGTCTTTAGATTCGTGAGTTTACCTGCAATATCTTTCACTGAAGCAAAAATACCTTGGTCTGCTAATTCTTTCTGAATTTTTTCAAGAGATTTTTGTCGTGTATCACGATTAAAATATTGGCTGTTTCTTGTGTTGTAGAGATTATCGTGATTCGACCAAGTTTCAATAAGAACAAAGATTTCGTCATCATCCCAATCTCTTTTTTCGGATGACTTTTTTGAAGGTCTGCCACGTTTTTTTGCAACCACAGCTGTTTCAGGTTGTGCAATCTCCTCAGCTGGTTCACTCCGTTTTTGCGTGTCCTGCGAATTGTCATTGTCAGGAATTGAGGATCTAAACAAAGTTCCAAAAAGCTTTTTGTACATTGAAAACCTCTCAGGAGACACAGCATTGTGGTAGTAACAACCTCCCAGTGAACGAAGAATTCAAGTTTCGAATAGGAATCGCGACAACGTCATTTCGCGACGTTGCACGTTAGGTGGAAGAGAGCAACGTGTAATCACGAAGAAAGTAGAGACAAAAACAAAATTATCTGACATGTTTAGTCGCGTTTCTCTTCATTTACTCTCTTTACGTGCATATAAACATTTGAAATGAATGAAATACCGAGCGTGAGTTTCGAAAAAAAGTGAGCAGATGGCGGTTTCCTTTGAAATAATATTGTTCCGACGAAAAATTGATCTAATAAAATCAAACCGGTTTGATTTTATTAGATCAATTTTTGAGTGTTTTTACGTCATTATGGCATTATCGTTCTGTTAATTTTCTACGATATATACGCAACAATATTAGATCAATTTTAGTTCAATATTTTATTTTGAAAATTGATCTGCAAAATTGTTCCGTGTATTCGAGCCTTAAAGTAGACTCTTTTTATAGCCTTTTCCGCACTAAAAATATTGTTTTAGTTGATAATTTTGGGCTAGATGTCATTTTTAAAAATTTTTAAGTATCAGAATTAGAACATATACAAGGAGCGTAGAGTTTTATTTATTTTAAGAGCTTACCTGCCCTGTCTACTTCCATGATTTTTTATTAATTTTAGTTAATCTAAAAATTAAAAAGAGGTGCTAGTATGTACCAAATACTAATTTATGAATAGCCAGCCCTGGAACAATATTAATACTATTTTTATTCTCTAATATCAGGGCCTGTGACATTCTTTACATACACTCTTTTGCAATACCTAGCCCTAAAACAATACCATCTATAGTTATTTATTTTTATTATTTTAAAATATCAGGTCTGTGACATTTTTTGTTATATCAGAATTCTGGAACAAGCATCAGATTTCTGGAAAACCTATTTAGGTACTCTGGAAATTTTTATCAGAGCCCAAATTTTATATTGGAATAGGTGCAACAACATCATCTGTTCCCTCTGCACAAAAATGTCTTATTTCCTGATAAAGATACTTTCTCCGTGAAGCAGTAAAACCATGTGCTTGAATTATTTCTGGCATCTTCTTAACAAATTTTGTTGTTTTTTTATTGTTGGCGGAGAATCTAACCTCCTAAGGCAGTGGACAGTAACAGGGTCACTGCTCTTAATACGAAAGTGATGGAACTTAATACGAAAGTGATGGAAGTCAGTTATGTTTGGAACTTTGAAAAAGCATTTAGAAAACATAAAAACCCAGTCATATATCGGCACAAGAACGTCACCAGTGTGTGTTCCTACTAGTTTAGATGTATTACATATAGCAGAGTCATCCCAACACTTGGCTATGACAGAAAGTGTCCATAGTGCTGTTACTGATGTGTTTTTTTTAATGCACCGAAACATCTGCCACAACTAAATTTAGTGTGACCGACAACCATGAAAGAATATTCAATTTCGTTGTGCAGGCCCATTAAAGTTCTCCATATCAGGTACCATAACACAAAGTTGTTCTTGTTTTGTAATAATAATAATAATAATGTATATGTATAGTGGCAGTGCCCAGAATAATCTTTCAGCTTTTAGACAGCTTTCGGATTTTTTCCGCTGGGGGCCACTTTTGAGAATTATTATACATCAGAATTATTTAGTTATGTTAAAAGGAAAGAAAAAGGTTAAAATATTTTATTGAGAATGTAAGAACTTAAAATTATTATTTAAAGTTATAATGTTTGCCAACTGCAACCTTGAATTGTAGGAGACTATTTAATTTGGCAAACTATTCCAAAGCTTTGGAGATGAATATAAAAATGTGCTATTAAGACACCTTGCACCACTTCGATGGGAAACTATAACATATTACTTGTAGATGATCTGGTGCTGTGACAATGGTTGCTTTTAATTAATGTTAGCTTATTGCTCAAATATGTAGGTGCAATCTCATGGACAGCTTTAAAAATGGAAATACTTGAGTTGAAATTAAATAGAGAGTTCAGATCTGAAGCATCTCTTCCCAAGAAAGTGTTGATGTTAGAAAATAATTTTTTACCTTTTTTAAAGATGAGTTATTAGCATTACACAATGTTGGTGAACAATAATACAAATATGGCATGACAAGAGGATTCATGAGTAATTGTTTTGTTTCATCCTTCAAGTTTGTATCTTATTTTATTGAATTTATAATACGATTTACTAACAACGCTTTTGATGTGACTTTTCCAACTCAGGTTACTATCAAAGATAACCCCAGATAACCCCAGACCAAAGATACGAAAGAAGGTGAAGTACCTGACGTCACCTTCCTTCCTAAAGTTAATTCAATGCCATCGTATGATATAATGATGTCTGTGCATGCTTTAAGTTTTGTTTTATTTCCAAAAAAGATCACTTCAGTTTTATTTATGGTGACTTTATTAATGTGGATCCATTGCTTGACATTTATTTAACTCAATATCAAGTGCAGATTTAAGTTCAATAGGAGAAATACAGCTTGAATAATTATTGTGTCATCTGCATACAGATGGAAGTAAATGTGCATTGCAGATTCTAAATCATTAATATAAACAAGAAACAACGGTCCAAGGACTGATCCTTGAGGGACTCCATAGGTCTCCTCTGGTATCACATCTGACATATAACTTTTACCTCCATGAGTACTTCTTTTTACATCTGGATGTCTCGAAATTCTACCACTTGGGTTGAGCCTGAAAAGTCCCCAATCATTCCTGAAGTTTCTTCTGTTACAAATATGGAATGTAAAAAATCAAAAAACCCTGAGAAATCTTCCGCAAGTCACACAAAATCTTGTAAATCAAAAAACCCGAAAAACTTGCTACAAGGTCTTCTAAAACAACAGTCGCATTGCCATCTAACCCTGATTTTAGGAATAGCGGTCTAAAAAATGTGGGAAACACATGTTATGCAAACTCAATCTTACAATGTTTTTATAACCTTCCAAAAGTTAAAGAAGCCATTTCTGTCAGCAAAACAACCTCAAAGGTGTTCTTTAAAGTTTGGCTGTTTCTAGAAGTCCAGTTGACTCCTCCCATTTTTGCATGTTATGAAACATCAATCTTAGCTGCGAAGGGAAGTCTGTTTAATATCTTTGCTCAGCACGACGTCCCCGAGGTTCTTGATTACCTCCTACCTGGTCTGTCATTAGACTTTCCATTTCTTGGAAGTCTTTTTAGTATTGGCATCAAGACATCAACCACTTGCAATTCATGTCATATTACCAGCTCCTCAGAAGTTATAGCACCATGCATCCAACTTTCTTTTATGAGGGGGGATCCGGGTCAAAATTCCCTGCATTCTGTCGTCCGTTTTAGGCGTTCCTTTTAGGCATTCGTGTGATCTGTCGTCCGTTTAAAGCATTCGTTTTAGTCGTTGGTTTTAGGCGTTGGTTTCAGGCGTTCGCGGAATCGTTTGATTGTTTTGGTGATCGCAAGATTGAGCTCTCAGTTTTTAAGTATTTTGCAGAACCAGTCCTTGATTTATTACTTGAATTTTGAACTCCATCGTTGATGTTAGTTAAACATAAAAAATGGCGGATATCACGTCCATGCTGAGCGATGTATTAAAAACACTAGAGAATATAAAAGATAAAGCCAGAGAAAAAAACGAATCAAACGAAGAGGAAGACAAGAAAAGAAATTGGAAAGATCAGATAAGATAGCAAAGCCCAGAACGACTCAATCTGAATTAAGGTATAGTTTGAGCTAGCTAGCTAACATAAGTTCACAAAATTTCAATTCAACAATATCATAGATGGAAAGACAATATTACCGCATAAAGTTTCTGGATTTTTTTTCTACATATAGTTCTGTCCATGCATCTTCATTTCCAATATTATATACAACAAACAACGTTTTTGAGTGTATATTTCACTACTTTATTATAGCACCTTGTTCCCTCAAATAAGAAGCAAAATGCCAGATACGTTGAAAAGAAGAAAGTATGATGGTGGTGCCTGTGCTGGAAAAAATTCTTTTGTAACTGACACTTGGACACGGGATTTCTGCTGTCTTCCATACACGTTTTCTGCTGAAACACCCTCTGTTGATCTTCTTGGATTGTTAACCGAGGCAGGATTAGGGAGGAAAAGGATAAAGTTTAACCAAAAGGATAATCATCACACCCTTATCACAAAAATTGAAGAAGCATATCCTCGGCTGAAAGTTGTAGGTGGGTTCACCTTGTATAAAGCTGTAGATGGTGGTTCAAGAAAAAGGAATAACAAAAACCAGTATAGCTAAAAAGTATAGTGTTCCGCCAACTACCTTAACATACTGTGTCAAAACAAAGAAGACATAATCAGTAGTTATGAGTCCGGCCAATGTGGAGCTAAGAGACAAAAACTAAGCTCTGGTAAACACGATCAGATTGATAAAGCTATGTATAAGTGGTTCATGAAGCCACGTGAAAGAAATGTACCAATTAGTGGCCATATTCTTCAAGAGAAAGCATTGGAATTTGCTAAACAGTTCAATGTAACAGATTTCAAAGTCTCTGAAGGATGGCTTGATCGCTGGAAAAATAGAAATAACGTTGAACTTGCCATATCAGGAGAAGAAAAGTCGTGCACACCTGAAATGACAGCAAGCTGGGAGCAAACACATTTACCCACAATCCTATCAAGATATGAATTAAAAGATATCTTCCTGGAGGGTACTTGTTGGTAGCTTAATCAGCTTCCAACAAGTATCCTCTATCTTAAAGGGCAACGATGTGCAGGTGGAAAGCTCAGTACAATTTGTTTGACGGGCCTTGTAGCGGGAAATGCCATAGGCGAAAAATTACTAATGTTAGTCATCGGCAACTCAAAAATACCAAGATGTTTTAAAGGTGTAAAAAGCTTTCCATGCCAATGCAAAACCCAGAAAAAGTCTTGGATGGACTTTGAAATCTTAAAGGAATCATAAAGAAGGCCGTAAAATTGTTCTCATTATTGATAACTGTCCTGCACACCCAGAAGTGGAAAACCTCAAAGCTATATAGTTGGTGTTTTTCCCACCCAACACAATTCCAAGACTCAACCTATGGACCAAAGTGTGATTAGGGCATTGAGAGAATTTTATCGCTCTAATGTTGTTAAGCGTCAGCTCAAATACATCGATGCCAGGAAAGAAGTTCCTGTTATGAACATTCTTGAAGTAATGCGAGTTTTGGTAAAATCTTGGGAAGCTGTATCCATAAATACCGTAATTAATTGATGAGGATGACCCATTTAAATCACTTGCAGAAAACATCAACGAGCTAAAAAAGCGTGGTTTAGTGGACGATAGATTTTGAGATTTCTACAAACAAAACTATTTTGACCGATAAAGAAATAGTTGAATCCATTGTTAATGGTACTGACGGCAAGAGCGTACAGAAGGCAGAGCAAGATGATGTAATCGAAGTAAACGATGTGCCTCCACAAAAACCAGCATTATCGGAGATAGAGGATGGTCGCTTTTTGATAAGGATGATGATGAAATAAGAAAAAAACTACACGCGATAACCAACAAATGTAACCAGCACTTTACCGAGGGCAAAAATCAAACATTTATTGAAAACTATTTCACAAACACTTCATAAGAATATAGAAATGAAGAATGGTTATCGTTGATATTTGTTTTTAGTAAACATTATATTTGTATATTTTAACTTTTGAAACACTCGTTGCGTTTAAAACTGCAGAGTAGAAACTTGATATGACAACTTTTTTATTCAAATCCCTCCAAAAAATCAGTCAGAGTGAAAATTGGACCAAAGTAAGAAAATTTCACTTATTCAAAATTTCGGTTAATCAAAGTAAATTCCTATCCCCCATGGAGCTTCAAAGAACCGGGTGTCTACTGTATGTTTAACGAGTCAAGTTATTGTGCTAAATGCTAACCATTTCTTAGCGCTATTTTTGTAAAAACAGTTTTAGCACGCTTCTCAATAAAATGCATTCCGGCAAACGCGATATGATTGAACGTAAACCAATTAGCACATGTGGATAAAGATCATTCAGTAAAGTCCATTCAATGATAAAAGTATATTTGTTAATGAATGTTTACATCTATAAACACAACAAAATATAAATATATGTATATATATAATGTATGTAAAGAGATATGTAACACAACACACATGCATATAGCTCATATATAATTGGAAGAAACTTCACAGCAAACTAGAAAATAAAATAGAGAAATTTAAAAAATTAAAAAAAGTTTAGAAATAAAAACGTCGCATAGCAAGGGGGTTTGACATGCTTATTTCCCTTTTTACAGGTTCCTACAAGTCTTGTCGTTGGGTGTGACAACGTCACTTATTACCCCAGTCAACCCTTGTTTTATATGTCAATAGATTGCACGGATTAAAGAACATTTAATGACAGAAGAGTATTCCAGGGTCTCCTGATGACCGCTTAGTGGACCTCGGATTACAGGTGTCCCACATGAAATCCTGACACCTCTTGGTTGAGGCTTTGGAGCGAAACCATTTGGTGTCAAGGTTGGGATTGTGCAATCTGTGTTGTGTGTGTGTGTTTTTTTTGCACTGATATTGTGTATCGTGCAAAAAGGAAGTTTAACTGTCTTTTTGGCAGTAACTAACAGGTTGAGTATTTCATTGTGCCTTGCTGCGATGTTCAAAATTTTTATGAGGCACTGAGTGTGTCCATAAAACGTAGTCTTATGTACTGTCCTATTTATATTAGTATAGTTCATTACTCTGCATTCCCCTCCAGTTCGGCGAAGACGAATTAAACCTAATGGCCACTCTCTGGCTCATATGGATTCACGTCGGTAGTTGAAGATTTTTCAGGGATATCAGCGTTCGTTGGTGAGGGAGCAGGTACAACAACGTCTTCAACCGATTCTCGTGTTGGTTCAATGACTGGTGTTAGGTAAAGGAATGGTGGACACGCTAGAGTTAAAAGTTTATCAGCAAGCGAGCTATGTTCCATAGGTTGCAAGTGTTGTGGTGTAATGGACGGTGATTACAGCCCAAATGGGCTTGCTGAGCGCAATCTGACGGTTCTTCCTGAGTGCGTCTCATCGGTGGTGTTAGGTCCATGATCTGTAATAGTGTGTGATACTGGGCAGAATCGCCCCAAGAAATTTCTGTTGCGTTTTGTTAGACGTCTTGTGCCATTAACTTTAACTGTGTAGCTTCCATAACCGTAGGATTCGACAATTGTTCCAGAATGGTCCCATTGCTTAGGATAGTTTCCTGTCTGGTTTTGTACGTAGCAGAGGTCACCAATATGAAGAGCGGGTAAGATGCGAGAGTGTTCGTTGAGAGTCTCTGCTGAGTGACGGAATAATGAATGAGAGTCTCTGCTGAGTGATGGAAACATAGCCTCTTTCTTTTAATGCCATGCTTTTCCCCACACTGGACGAATGGTTTGATTGCTGGACTTTTCTAGACAGCTGGAGAAAGCGAACGCGTCTTAAATGGGTCTCCTGAAAACGATCTTTGACGGAGATATGTTGCAGTCAGGGTCTCTGGGGTATCGCGTAGCTGCATCATAGCCCTGAGAAATTTTTCGATATCGAGCGTGCCTGAATGACCCGTGTTAGATCTGAGTAGTCGATTTGCTGTCTTACTGCCACTTCTGCCCGTCTATTTGATTGAGGATGGTAAGCAGACAAAAGCCTGTGATTGACACCCCAACGATATAGAAAATCTTCTGTAGCTTTAGCCACAAATTCCAGACCACCATCACTGGATATTTCTTCAGGATCTCCAAAGCGGGGAAAGAAGGCAGGAAATCAACCCCTCTGCACCAGGTTTTGGCGATCCATGTTGGGATTTAAACATGTCGCACGAACCTGATAGACGATCTCTAATAACCAGGTAATGCTGACCAATATAATTGAAAAAGTCGGAAAACACTTTCGCAAATGGTGTTGATGGCGGGATTGTGGGAATGTTGGGTACGGAGGCTTGTGAAGCAGCATTGGCGATACAATCCTAACAATTAGTCCTGATACAATTGATGTTGTCGGTCATCCCTTACCAGAATATGATTATTCAAGCGCGACACCCATCGTTGAGGAGCCTTGATGGGCAGAATGTAGTATTTCTAAGACGTTTGGGCGGAGGAACGGTGGTAGTATTGCACGATCGTTGTATACATCCACACCATCAGATTCATAAAGCCCATAACGGTATTGCCAATACTAGGCAACAGCAGGAAGCGAGCGTGTTTCGTCTGGAAATCCTTGATGAATCGCGTCCAGCAAAGTCTGTATATGTTCATGTCTTTTTATGTTTCTGCTGCAAGGTGGTCCCATGTGATTGATGTCATGGACCTGGTGTCTCGACGAATGGCAGCAGCAATCATCGGCCCAGCAAGGTCTTCCCTAGTCAGTTAAGAAATCTCACCTGCAGTAGAAGGGTACCGCGATGCTGCATCAGCAACACTATCCATCTTTCCTTGGATGTGGACAATGTTAAAGCACCATGGTAAAGATCTGTTTAAGGCGAAAGAGTCTTGTATTTGGTACCTCGTCCAATGTCCTGTCACCGAATAGCTTGGTAAGTGGTTTGTGGTCAGACCATAAGACAGCGACATCCAAGCGTAAAGAACTTTGTCTGCTCAAGCCCCCCGTAATGGCAATCGCGGCATAATGCTGCTCAGCTGGTTTTGCAAACCTGGATCCAGCTAATGTGATGCGTCAACCTTTAGGACAACAATCTGGGACTGAGCTGTTGCATGTACAGTGCTTCTGTAGCAGGAAATATCCAATCCCGCTCTTTGACCAATCCATACAAAGACAAGTAGGTCGTTGCGGGTCAAATATTTCAACTCCCTCCCGTACTGCATTGATGATGGCTACCTTCGATGACTGGAATGCGGTGTCTAGCTGAATCTGGTGTCAAGGTGTCGTAGTTGGTAACCTGATTCACTAATCCAAACCAGGTTCTGATATCAGTTATAGAGGTGGATGTTGGAGAATCGCGGATGGTGTTGTAGTACTTTGGAAGAGGGTCAATTCTATCAGCTGCGATATGAAAGCCTGCAAAGTCAACTTCCTTTTCGACAAATTGAAATTTTTCCGCATTAAGCACTTTGCCAGCTTTTCCGACTATCGAAAGGAAGTCTATGGTTCACGCTATGGTATCCGTTCCACGCATCAGTTACAGTCTTCCATGTGTTGCGTGGTGTCTGACGAGCAAGGTGGAAAGATGCTTCTGAATTGTGAGTCCTTTTGCAGTGCTTGTTCAGAAGTGAAAGATCTACTGTTCGGCGGGGTGTCGTTGCTTTCTAGTGACTACCATACGATGACACCATCTGGTTCCCCAATGGGAACACGCTCAATGACGCCAAGTGCTTCGTCACGTTTCAGATCGACCATTATTTTGTCTTGCCAATGTACAGGAATTGATATTGCTTTATGGCAAGCAACTGGTGTTGCGCCCTCCTGGAGGTGTATTTCAACAGGTGGGGCCTGTCATGGATGGTAGGTCTAGGTGAGGACAGGCATTAAAAGTTGAGCTCTGATATCGCTTGAGAAGCCACTGCCTCATCATACCATTGTTCTCTGGGTTGCAAGGGAATGGAAGTGCAGCAGTGTGGTCAGGAACTCTCGTTCTTTTGGGACAGGCACATATTGCACCATCATCTTTTGTGGCACCGCAAATTGCACCATCATCTTTTGTGGCACCACATATCGATCCCGTAAATAGACTGGAGTTGTTGCGAACCACAGTATATCGGTTTTCGGGGTTGGCGTTGGTCTGGGAACTCAGGAAAGCTTCCCAACGGAAGGGAAATTTGGGTTTATTATGCCCAACTCCAACATGGAATCGTGTGAAAGATACAAGGAGTTGACGTCTCGGCTGACATACACCATTGAAGGGCAGAATACGCCATTGTTAACATCGGTTTGTCCCTTGATCTTTGCGAAGAAAGTTCCCTCGATCCAGATAGTCGACTTGTTTGCAGCATTCAGGGAGAGAGAAGCTGGGGTCAGGTCCGCCATGGTAAATCCAGCTTCCCTGAATTTGGAAAGAGACCACAAGTCGGACTGTGCTCCAGTATCAGTGATACCTGTAACTTCTACAAACCTGGTAAGTTGTTTATCCAAGGCAATCCTCAAGGTGACTTGAGGGTGAGCTGTGATAGAAGTATACGACGCCATTCACCTTTGTTGAATATATGGTGCTCCAGTAATCTCCTGTTCTGTGTGGGACCATTTGCGTTAGTGTTCAGGGAAGGCTCACTTTGGTAAGATGTTGGAGAAGTAATGTGGATGGCAGAGATTGTCCAAGAGTGTCAGTGCTGTCATGTGAAATCGATTTTGCTTCACCATTTTGTTTGTATTTCGAGCATTCCCGGTTCTTCTTCCAGCAACAAAGGTTTCCGGTTCCAGCCACGCGATTTCTCTGAATATTGGTGGAATGTCTTATTGCAGTCTGTGCAGCGAGCGGTCTTCGATCTGTCAGTAGCACTCGGAGATGGTGCACGGTTCCTGCGTGATTTATCTGCAGCATCTTTCTCATATCGGTTGCTGCGGTGATGTAGGTATGCAGAAACTGCAGGCGAGGAAGATGATGGGTTTGTATTAAGTGCAGTTTCTCTATTCTGCGATAACATCAGTTACTGGTTTCATCTGAATCCCATCAGCACCGAGAGCTTCATGGCGGATGTCTTTTTCAGCAATGCCATTGAGCAAGACATCGCGAATCACTCCGTCCGTGTAGTACACCTCCCCATTAAAAGCAGTAGTGCAGTGTGCTCACACACCATCAAGGTTTGTTTTGAACTCTCATGTCTCAGCCTTCCCTAGTACTCAAGCAGCAAACGTTCAAAAAATTTTGTCAGGGTCCTGGCGCATCACTAAGAGTTCTAACCGTAGCACACCCAGGGCAACATGAACAACGGCTATAGTTTTCAGTTTTTTCAACGCATCAGCCAGTGGGTTGGAGGTGAACGCTGGACAAGCCTGTAAGACGTTGTTCCCAAGCTGTTTGCTATTCTGGAACGAATGCGGAATGCGTCCCATCTCTGGATGAAGGCATTCCAGTTTTCGGTTGTTGAGTTGAGCTTTAGCCTAGGACGTTTAAGCCTGGCTGCTGGTGGTGCTGGAGTAGCATGAGCTAGTGTAGCTGAGCGTAGGTGAGAGTGTACGTTCGAAATTGCTGCTGCGCCTATTACATCTACATCATCGGTCTCGAATCCACATCCAGGTATAGGACATGCAAAAACCGTCATCGTCAATAAATTGTTACGTTAATACTTCAATCCAGTTAAAAAGATGTAAACAAAGATCATTCAGTAAAGTCCATTTAATGATGAAAGTATATTTGTTAATGAATGTTTACATCTATAAACACAACAAGAGATAAATATATGTATACACATATAATGTATGTAAAGAGATATGTAACACAACAGACAAGCATATAACTCATATATAATTGAGGCACTGAGTGTGTCCATGAAACGTAGTCTTATATACTGTCCTATCTATATTAGTATAGTTCATTACTCTGCAACATGGTTATACAGTTACAGAGGACATGTCTTCTTCAAGCTACAGATTTGTTCTTTCTCACTTTGATATCAAACATAGCTGCATAATGGATACCGAAGGCCAGTTTTTCGATACAATGTCATTTGAACGCTTTAGAATGTGGTCATTAAATTCGTTAAAATCATACCTATACACGTCCGTAGAAAGTCTACTGATATAGACGACCTAGCTGCAAGGCAATTATCTCCCCCCCCCCCCCCCCTAAAAAAAATACTAATAATAAATATACCACCGATTTCCCTTAATTCTGTCGCTTTTTCGTAGAGCCTACGCCGCCTGGGCCGACATCGATACAACACTAGAGTCTGAGGAAAGAACCCTTTTTAAGGAATATGCAGCTAAATTAATAACAGCGTTGTTCCGGACCTAATGACCTTAAAGGAAGATTGGTTAAAAGAAAAGGACACCAAGGGAGATGGTATTTTAAAATGGCCTTCTACACACTACCTCGACATAGCAAATTTTATTGGCTTGACACAACCAAATTCCTTATAGCGATTGCAAAGCGATTACAAGCAGGGCAAATGTTATCGATATTTCGCTTGCGATTTTCTCCGAGAAGTTTCTTATCATCCCATTAGTTCTAGCTCTGATTTGTGTATTTTAAAATGTGAAGTGGTTCCTTTGTACACAGTTAAGTTTAAACCACACAACGTTTGGGCTGCAATTGTTAAAGACCACCATCAGCCAGGCGGAGAGATTAAATAGCCTATTGCTCGCGTACTGCAGGACTAATTGGGGCATGCAATCACGTTGTTGCGATGCTTCTTTCCATTGAGCATGCTGTGAGATTTAATCTAACTAAGCCAACTTTAACCAGTAAACTATGTTATTGGAATGTTCCATCGGGGAGTAAAGTAGATACGAAGCCAAAGAAGATCAGGGATATTTTTTTTGACAAAGCGCAGTACATGAAAGATGAAAAAAATCAAGAAAAAAATAAAAGGGGAGAATGCATAAGTTTTCCAGTAGCTTCTAATATTTGGAGAGAAACCTTTTTTTCATCAACATCTCTGTTTTAAAAGGCTAGTTATATCTGTATTGCGATGTAGTTACTCCTATTCTCTTTTCATATTTCCTACATAGATCCAGTTGACTACCAGAAAAGACTGGTTGACACTTTGAAAGACTAGTGACTGTGGGAAAGACCACTGACGGCTCGTGAAGGCTTTTTGTTTTTGGTCAATGAAGAGTGTGTGTTCTTCATTGGTCAGCATGGGCCTTCAATTGCAATCTTGAGACGATTGATAATTCCTTCCAAAGATTGGAGCGTGGCAGATTGCGAAGCATTAAAGTTGACTGGGTGGTGAAGTGAATTGCTTGTTTAAGTTTGAGACAATATGTAATGGTTTTTTGGGTTTCCGCCGCTGGGTCCAAGTCGACCTTACTAAGGGGCGGTTTGTTGGTCAGCCTAAGCATTACGATACGATTTCTAAAGTTTTCATGTCTAAGTTCAGAAAGCTTTTCTGTTTCCAGGTTTGCTGCTTTTCATTCTTTTTCACAACCTTTTTCTAAGGGTTGGGTTCCAAGTCTACCTTTCTTAGCCGTGGGCTCTGTGTCAGTAAGTAAAAGCAACAACGGTGAGATTTGTAGTTGTCGACTCTTCTTTTTCCAACATTTAACAAAAGTTATTGGTTTTGGCAGATGGTGTCAATAAATGTGGCTGGTGTCTTACAGAAGCCAGGGGATGGGGATGCTTACTCAAGGGCCGCACCAAATCCCAAGCATGAGTGAATTTCACCAATCCTCATGTTTCCACATCCATAGGTGTTTGTTTAAGTACAGTCGAAATCCTTTTAGCTTTTCAATCATCCATGCAAAGGGGAGAATGCAGAGGTTTTCCACTGTGTCAGTGACATCTCTGTCTTAAAAGGCTAGTTATATCTGCATTGCGATGTAGTTACTCCTATTCTCCAAGAATTTTCAGCCAGTTGGCCATCAAATGTAGTGAAATTAAAAAAAACTGAATCTACCCGAAAAAAACTTCACAACATAATTAAGGAGGACATAAAAGGCTCATGTTTATGGAAAATCATGGAAGGTAGAATTCTATCAGTTGAAGCTGCTAAGGACCCACATTATTACAGTTAGCACAATCATATTCCAGGGCAGAAGACAATACAAACATGACAAAATTTTATGAAACAGTTGTGTTTACAAATAAACAAATAAATGCTATAAAACAAAAAAATAAAACAAAAGTAAAATTGAAAATTGGCACAATCACAGAGTTGGTCGTATAACGGCCTCTAAATTTTACAGGGTGTTTACGAAATCAAAACCTTTGCAAACGATAAAAGAAACTGAAGACTTACAAGTTACATCACAATTGTCAGTGAAATAATGGGATACAAACCCAGAGTGTCAACGTTTGCAGCTAAGCATGGCTTATCTTTAAAAATATACAAGTATATCCAAGCAAAGACATAAAAACTTTAAAACATCTGATTCAGGTTTAGTAATATATAATCAGTTTCCATATATAGCAGCTTCTCAAGATTCAGAAATATACAATTTGATAACTATGGCAATAAATGCTATTTCAATTTAAGTGGTTTTGGGAAATATAATTGCTGTTGAATTAATACATTCCAAAATTAAAAAAACCTTGATCAAAAAGAAAAAAATGTACTTGTTGGTAAAGGAAATTTCATCAGTAGGGATAGAAAGCACGATTAGCTCGTGGTGTTTCATAGGCTGACAGTTCACCGACCTTGTATTTTTGAAAGAGGAACCACTGAGGCATACCTAAGTAACTGAACAACAAAGATATCACCACAACTGGAAATTTGTGTTTCAGATGTGCTCTCCTGGTGTGATTAACACTGGGGGCAAAACCACCGTTCGTCGCCTACAAGCTGTTGCAGCAGCGAAATAGCCTTGAAAGAGTCCTGTGAAACTAAACCAATTTAATCGTGCAATGTACGATGGGGAAAGCGAGAGGGAATAACACACTGATGTTCACACATTGACTTGCATGTTGGTAAGTAAGAATTGTCTCCTTAAAGAAGCCGGATGGCTGACGAGAAAGTTATGAGACAACATTTTAATTTATTGAACGATAATTTGACAAAGTTGGATATTAAAGATAAACCAGAGGGAATATTCAACTGCGAAGAATCTGGAGTTACCATAGGTATGCAAACTGGGAAGGTTAGTTGCTTTAAAGATTATATAAATTATGTGTTTCAACCTTATCCTAGTTATTTTCAGTATTTTATAGGATGCTGTTGAAAGAAAATTCAGCTATTCTGCTATTCAGAAAGCATAGCATGAAGTGAACATATCACCGTCCATGTCTGTGTGTCGGCAGCTGGGTATGCTCTTCCTCCTTTCACCATCCTTGAAAAGCGCTATCCGTCTGGTCCGTACGCAAGACTTGGTCCGCAAATCGGCTTGTATGCCATATGACCAAATGGGTATATGGATAAAGAGCTGTTTCGAAAATGGAGTGATAAACTGTTTATACCATCAACACAAAAAATCAAGAAACCAACACTGCTCATCCTCAAAGGTCATGGATCCCACATGGACATTGATATGATAGACATGCTCGCTGACAACGAAATCCATCTCTTCTGCTTGCCGCCACATACTACGAACATTTTACAACCACTCGATGTCACCATTTTTAAGCCTAATAAAGCTCACTTTTCCAAACTTACGGACTTTGTGACACTGACTTCACTTGGGGGAAAAAACAGCGTCACAATCCATCAAAAAACTTCACTGCCGTATTTCAAGAAGCATGCAGTAAAAAATGACCATGTCATTGATTCAGAAAGGTTTTCGGAAGAGTGGCATATATCCCTTCAACCCGGATTCCATTGACAAAAAACGACTTATGCCAACTTATCCACCCTCGTCCAATACACCATCAGCATCCGAAATCTCTGATACTTCTACGCTGCAGAAATAATGTGGATGTGATCCTAGAGCAACCAATATCTTACCATCTCTTCCAGGGATGATCATAAGGTGGCAAAACAGCTAGCTGTAATGATATTTCTGGTCTAATGACAGCTGGTTCTACTATAGTTAGGTCTAATGACAGCTGGTTCTACTATAGTTAGAGGTTGCAACCCTCTAAAGATTTTTCAAAAAAGCAAAATCCCCCTTTTTGCAAGGATTTCCTAAAAACATTGACGGTAAAAAGGCAGAAAAATACGGTGCTAGTAATGTGGCTGACAATATTCCAAGCTCCTCAACACCGCAAAACGACCACAACAGCACGAGCAGTAGCAGCAGGAGAATTAACCATCCCTTGTTGTCCGTCATACCATCTTCGCTAGTGGAATCAATAATTATTTCAAAAACACCTGAAAAAACATTAAAGAAATGTATGCGTAATAACAAAGGCCCGCGTATATTCTGGGGATGAACACCGTGCGCTTTTTAGACAAAAAGAAAAGAAGAATGCGAAAAGAAAAACAAGCTGAAAATGCAAGGTTATCTGCGAATAAGGACAAGGGGAAAACAACGGAAAAGAGAAAAAAATCGGTCAAAAGGATGGCACCCGTCGTATGAGAAAGCAGTGAAGAAGAGAGCGTTGACGAAGAGACAGAGGAAGTTATTAAGTAAGTATTCAAGTGAGTCAGGTATAAGAATGAAAATTACAAAGTGCACGCACAATGATAAACCTGACCAGTTAAGTCTTTAAATTTAAATTTTAGAGGCTAAAATGGATAAAACTTGTTAAATTGGGTTTGCTGCAGGAAGACCTTGTTACTTGATTTGACGTCTCTAAAACATTGGCAATTCGTGTATTTTCTACATGGGTAAAAGCTATTGCCTCTGTTCTAAAATCATTTGTGTTTGTACCAGATATGGGAAGCATCATTGCAGAGAGTAGCGTAGCTAGCGCGGCGAAGCGTATCCCATTTCCTTATTAATTAAGGCAAATAATATAAAAAGTTACTACGGTGGAGAGTATTTCAGAATTTCTATTAATTTCATCCCTATACATCAAAAACGGCTAGCATTTCATTTATGGAGCACTCGATTTCCCAGTATTATTATCTGGTTATATTTTTGTAAATTTTTGATTAAGCGATACTACGTTTTTTTCTTTTATGAACTACGATGGAGTGCTTTTGTTGCTTTTTAAAGATGGCTAAGCGGAAAATCGGATGATTTTAGTTGAATCCAAATCAGCCAACACTTTTTAGCCACGTGATACATATATCTTATGACCATTTCTCGGACACATACCGCCTCGAACTCAAACTTTCGTTCACCTAAGCAATGTGTGTGAAAATCAGTGTGTTATTCCCTCTCGCTTTCCCCATCGTAAATTGAACAATCAAATTGGTTTAGTTTAAGTTTGTTCGAGCGAACATGTTGTTGTAGTTTGCTCTGGTTATCTACCAATATATAAGTGTTGATATTGGCAATTTGTGTTTCGTTCTTTTTTTAAAAAAATGTGTGAAAATCAGTGTGTTATTCCCTCTCGCTGTCCCCATCGTACATTGAACAATCAAATTGGTTTAGTTTAAGTTTGTTCGAGCGAACATGTTGTTGTAGTTTGCTCTGGTTATCTACCAATATATAAGTGTTGATATTGGCAATTTGTGTTTCGTTCTTTTTTTAAAAAAATGTGTGAAAATCAGTGTGTTATTCCCTCTCGCTTTCCCCATCGTACATTGAACAATCAAATTGGTTTAGTTTAAGTTTGTTCGAGCGAACATGTTGTTGTAGTTTGCTCTGGTTATCTACCAATATATAAGTGTTGATATTGGCAATTTGTGTTTCGTTCTTAAAAAACTAACTGAATAATGAGAGCATCAGTTGATTTCTACCGTCATTGGAGTTTTCGGCCCCGTCCTAGCACGGACTAATCAATAACTCCTCGTGATAGTGGGCCATACCTTTGTTTAGGTATTCTCATCAATTAGTAAGAACAATTTTCTTTTTTTAACTTACCGTTCTCTTTGTCGTGCATATGTATGTCTTGCTACAACAGCTACTCGAGTGAAAAGAGGTCGATTTTAAGACATGTGCAGCCATATATAGTTGAAGGGCCGTTTAAACGGGCTGTTGTCAACTGTTGTTCGTCTTTTTCAAAAAAGCGCAATGTGAGTATTAGTTGTTGCCATAGCGATATGGGTTATGATTAATTTAAGAGACCGGTTGCAACTTTGTACTCAGGTCTCTTTTATAAGTAAAACACAATTTAGGATTTTAGTACGGCTAATTTCAGAGTTGGACACGGCTAAAGGTGTCCATGCGTTACGTTTTGTTGAAAGTTTGTGTCAACAGGCCGTTCTACAGTATATTTTTTGTTTGATATTTTAAGGCACAATGGTGGTACATAATGTTGCTATGGTAATATGAATTTTAGTTGGTTGGAAAAACAGTTTAGGTGTCAAGTGTCGTTTAGAAGTTGATTTGGGCACTATGTCTCTATGTTGTTAGATGGCTGTGGTAACAGACCGTTATTAAATGTCGTTCGATTCGACCAATTGTAAATATTTTTTTCATATCATGAGTACAATGAGTTGCTATGGTGATATGGATTTCTCTTCTTTTTAAGAGAGTTGGTATATTGTAGCTCATGTCACGACGTTGTTTTATTTTGTGTTTCAGAATTAACGGTACCTTTGTTCGTTACACTTCCTCCTAAAATGACGGAACAAGTTAGTTCCCAGTATCTTTGCATTAAATGTATTGTGATGTGTTTTATAACGGTGTATATCAAGTTTTCCTGTTAGCTATAATAGAGTTGGTAATGGGGGAAGAAAGTTGGTCTTATATAAAGAAAGTTACGCTTATAAAAAAAGAAAGTTACGCTTATAAAAAAACAGTTTATATCAATGATGGTATTTGTTTGTGGATTTATTGTACTTTTCTTGTGCTTCAAGGTTGGTTGTTGATGAAACCTTTGAAATCGACATTGAAATGGAACGTTCGATCTCATCTCCACCTTTAGGTTTTGTTGTCGAATTGCCAAGGTTATTGTTTAAGAAAACGAAGAAAGGGTATGTTTTATCACTATTAAAAATATTTTAAGACATAAAAATCCCTTTCTTTGTGTAATTCGTCAAAATAAAATTCCCGCCAAAATAAACATTTTTTTTGTATTCGCCAAACTTAATCCACGCCAAACTTTATAAAATTTATCATTTGCCAATTTAAATACTCGGCAAAATTTATCCACCTAAAGATATTTTAATCTCTGGGGAGCAATTTATTTCTCGGATTTTATTTTCTTATCGATAGGCTTGATTTACCCTGAGATATTTATATAAGAAAACCGATATGATATCCCTAAAAAGGTTTATTATAACTATACTTTACTGTAAAATAGTCTGTGAAACTGTGTATGCATTCATGCCCTGTTGGTCTAATGGTAATGACTCTCATTTTTAAATAAAAGATCCAGGTTCAAGACCTGATTGGTGGACAAAAATGAATTGTTTTGGGGGCGACAATGTCCAGAAGATTGAAAACAATAAATTATATTAACAATAAATGTACAAAAATAAAGGAAATGAAGAAATATGTTAGGAAAGTCTTGAGTACTTTGTTGAATTTCCTATTATTTTTCTCGTTCAGGTCGTTCTTTGGGGACGTTGTACGTCCGTTTTCGATCATTTTGGACACGAATTTCTCTATCAACCGCCCGATAGTACGAACTTAGAGCAATTTCTCTGAGAAAATTATGATTCTTTTTTTTCATGACCTTTTTAGCAACAAAGCGTTTTAAATATCGATGCCATGAAATTTTAAACTTAGGCTTGTAAGTGCCTTCGCGGGATTTTCGTTTTTAACAGCCTATAAAAAAGATGAAATAACAACGGAAAGTTATGTATTAAAATATAGATGACGTGCCAATAAACTTTACCTGTTCCCGATATACGTTGAGTTTATGATCCAGCGCAGCTAGTTCAACCCCCGCAACCACTTTTTCTTGCTCAAAAAAAATGCTTTTGGGTAAGTAACGAATCTTTAATGCATGGAACACTTCTAAATACGTGGTAAAGATATTTTCATTCAGCTTCCTGATATCTTTTACAAAATGTGCATTAATGACGACATTCTTAAGGGCTTCGTAGGCAGGTGAACCTGGCGTTAACCAATTTCTGCTTTGAGCCTCTTCGACAGAATACTTTTCATGCTCACATTTAGTGTAATAGATACCAGGAAATGAATGTCGATTACGCGAGTGATAAATAACTGAAAGAAATAGTTCAACCAATTCTTCAGGATTACCATGACATGTCTTTATTGACCAATATAAATGATTTACTATTGATGGAAAACCCTCTCCCAGTTTTTGATACGCTATAAAAAAGCTTGACAATTATATTGCACGTATTCACTATATTGCTACCAGATACCATTCCAGAACTTACTTTTTTTCTTTGCAAACTTCACAAGCTATTTTGACATGTTTTTCGCTAAGTGCCACGGATCGAACTGGTGTATTGTGTGTTTAAATTTATCGTCTGTTGCCATTAATTTTCGTATTTGTATGTGCCTATCAGTGGAGACAGCTCTAACACCAACCTCATCATCTAACCTTTTCACGCAAGTCATGAAGCCGTGCTTTTCCATTCCTAAATATGAGATCAGTGTCACTTTTAACAGTGTATACATATAACAAGCAATGGTACTTATGTAGGGTTACGTATAGTACCTACCTTGCGAATTTTTGACTTGCTTTACATTTACAACTTCCATATCTAAAACTTTGTTTGTTTTACAGTCCATTGACGTTACTATAAAATAGGTTGCGTTGTGGCCAGGACTGTCCGACTGGCCACCTACACCGACGTCGATATTACCACCACACTTAAGTTCTTACCTGATTATGAGCCAGTAAAACCATCTAGATGTCATAAAATATCCTTTGTTCCAGCTGGTAAACTTCTTCCCACCAAAAAGCATTCAAAAATTCAAGGAATCCTTCACCTGGCCTCTGATTGGAGATTATTGTCAGACTTAGATTTAACCCTAATAGTACCACCTTATCTTGCTGTAACTCAACTTCGTCCGGACATACTTTTAACTTCTGCCATGACTAAAATTGTAATTATCCTTGAATTAACTTGCCCATGCGAAGAGTACATGGAGACTTGGCATGGAGTCAAGGTTGATAAATACTTGTCACTTTGTTCCGTCATGAGATTAAACAATTGGTCTGTGCATTTCTTTGTTGTTGAAGTAGGAGCTAGGGGATTTTGTTCCGAAAATGTCAGAATCTGCCTCCGTCGCCTCGGCTTTTCTAACATGTCTGTGCGTTACACTCTGAAATCTCTTACTGAGTCATCTATGCGATCGTCGTTTTACATCTGGCTATCTCGAGATTCTTTGTCTTAAATTCATCCTGGTAGGGATCCACAGCATACCGCACAATTGATACCAACTGTTTCAAAGAAATCATCCAAGTCACAAGCAACTTCGACCACTAGCTTTAAGGACACGAATCATCAGGACGTAACAAAGAGCTCCAGTACCTTTCCTGCACAAGAATCACTAGGTACCAACATTGGCTTGCTGCATTTCCGCAACACATGTTACATCAATTCAATCTTGCAATGTTTTTATGTTTTTTTTATGTGTTCAACACTCGTGTGAAAATCTGCACTACTTGCAGCGCTTGCAATAATATTAGCACCTCTGAGCAAGTAAGTGCATTTCTTCAACTTCCCTTGACATCGACTGTACAATCTTCAATTGATAAAATTTTGGAGAGCGAAGAATTGCAGGTGTCAATTCGTACTTCTGTCACTACTGCAATAGTTACCAAACTGCAACAGTTGAAAAAGAAGTCGCAGAGTGCAGTTCAATTTTGGTTCTGCAATTAAAGCGCTTTGCCTATAACAAAGGTCTTGTGTTTAAGGTTTGTTCTCCTGTCACATTTTACCCAGGCACCGTTTCTATACCTATCACTGTAGACAGTGAAGTCTCTTGTCGCAAGCACTACAACTTAAGGGCTGTAATTAATCACTCTGGAAATTTGAACAATGGCCATTACACTACTGTTGCTTATAACCAAGTGCATGGTAAGTGGTTTCATTGCAACGACAGAGCAGTGGTCCCTTGCAAACAAAGATTGTTTGATGGTGTACAACCTTACATCCTTTTCCTTGAAGAGCTTTGGTAAATTGCAGTCAGCACCACAACTTCCGGTTTATGTCAGCAAGGGGGTTTGACTATTCTTTTTTTTAATTTTTTTATAGTATTGTCTTTGCAGAGTGACGACTCCACTTATTACCCAGTCAAAATAAAAGCGAAAAACAAATAAAAATTACGCCAGCAAGGGGGTTTGACTGTACCAGATCCCTATCTTTGAAGAGTGACGACTTTACTTATTACCCCTGACAAAAAGGAAAAAACAAAAAAAAAATTAAAACATATTAAAATTATGTCAGCAAGGAAGTTTGACTCCACTAGTCTTATCTTTGGAGAGTGACGACTCCACTTCTCACCCCAGTCACACATGATTGTACAGAGAGGACAGATGAAAAGTTATGGATAAAACAAATGTCTGCTTCCTGCTGAAGACTGTTCGCAGACTTTTTTGAGGTAACTCAGTGACTTATAACAAAATTTTATTAATTTCATTTAATCTATTTGCATATTCGCTATTCAATCCAGTGTATTTATTTTAAATATTCTGTTTTTCACCCACCTCATTGTTTAAATCCTTTTCTAAGTATTTAGAAATTTATTTTCCTCCAGTTGTTTTACTTTTTGAGCAAGTCTACAGCAACAATTATCTGTGTAAGGCTGAGTATTGGATCTCCGTAACACATGTGAAAAGCTACAGCCAGGGTCACAAGTCCTGTCGCACAGAGTTGTTTGCTTTAACTTAAACACGTTCATTTAAGAATAACGTGCATTTCTTTGGGTGGGTGCAAGGGGTTTCTGTTCAGAATCAGTAAGGACCTGTTTTCGTGGCCTTGCTTTCCCTAACAAGCCTTTACGTTCCCTATTAAAATCCCTAACTTTTATCTCCATGAGTGCTTCTTTTTACATCCGGATGTCTCGAAATTCTACCACTTGGGTTGAGCCTGAAAAGGCCCCAATCATTCCTGAAGTTTCTTCTGTTACAAATATGGAATATAAGAAACCAAAAACCCCTAAGAAATCTTACACAAGTCACACAAAATTTTGTAAAATCAAAAAACCCGAAAAACTTGCTACAAGATCTTTTAAAACAACAGTTGCATTGCTATCTAACACTGATTTTAGGAATAGCAGTCTAAAAAACTTGGGAAACACATGTTATGCAAACTCAATCTTCAATGTTTTTATAACCTTCCAAAAGTTAAAGAAGCCATTTCTGTCAGCAAAACAACCTCTAAGCGAGGCGCAGCATTGGTATGTGTTCTTCAAAGTTTGGCTGTTTCTAGAAGTCCAGTTGACCCTTCCCATTTTTTGCGTGGTATGAGACATCATATCTCAGCTGCGAAGGGATGTGCGTTTAATGTCTTTGCTCAGCACAACATCCCTGAGGTTCTTGAATATCTCCTACCTGGTCTGTAATTAGACTTTCCATTTCTTGGAAGTCTTTTTAGTATTGGCATCAAGACATCAACCACTGCAATTCATGTCATCATACCATCTCCTCAAAAGTTATAGCACCATGCAACCAACTTTCTTTGCACCCTACGTTACAATCTTCTCTAGATAATTTCTTTAACAGCGAGGAGTTGTCAGACACTAATGCCTACTTCTGCCAGGTTGGCAACGCTCATCAAACTGCTCTAGTTGTAAAAGAGGTAGTGTCGTGCGGTTCCCTTCTCGTTTTACAGCTAAATCGTTTGGCCAGTGCCAACGGTCTTGTGTCAAGAATTGCCTCTCGTATTACTGCTTACCCTGGTACCGTTTCCATACCTTTTACCGTAGATGGAGAAGTGAAATTTCGTAAAAATTTTCAAATAAACGCTATTATCAACCATTGCAGCAACTTAAATAATGGTCACTACACAACCATAGTTTCGACCAAATGGTTCACAGGTGCATACATTGCAACGATAGAGCAGTAATTTTCCGTGATTACCGCTTTATTAACAGTCACGAGTCATATGTTTTCTTTTTAGAAGAGCTGAGGTAAGAACATTTTAACCAGAATAAGTCAGGAAGGGGGCTTGACTACACTCAGTCTTGTTTATGGAGAGTGACGACTCAATTTATTACCCCAGTCAAAAAAAAAAAAATCAAATTAAAATTAAGTTAACAAGGGGCTTTGATCACACATGATCTTGTCTTTGGAGAGTAACGAATTCACTTATTACCTGAGTTAAAAACAAGGAATAGCACATTGAACAGAAAGTGGTCAAAGTTTACTTTAGGAAGATAGGGCTGTTTAGTTTCTGCTTATGGCCTTCCGCGGACCTCTTCGAGGTGACCCAGCTAGACATCCAGGGTACTTAGGTTCAGAAATATGAGTCGAAACCTACCTGCCCTTGGTTAAAGTTCTGTTCATCTTTTTAAATGTGTTGTGTCCTTTTTATTTTATTTTTTTTATTTTTTTTTTTTTTTTAATTAATTCCTTGTAAAAATGGAGAATTGTGCTTTTAGAGGCATGTTCTATAGAGGAGTACAACCTGTAGCTTATTTCCAAAGACCTAACAGGTTGAGTTCATCATTGCGGTGGCTAGGCACTTCTTTGTAAATTATTTTCTTATGTTTATAAAAAAAATATTTCTTCACTGTTTTTGTTATATTTATTAGAAACGCCATTGTAGCGACGCATTACTTTAATAATTTGCTTGGAGATCATGTTTTTATTTCCTCCTTGTTTGATCATTCCATTAAAAGTATGGAAGATCGGGATATAAAGTCTTCGACTAGTAAGCAGCATCTGCCAATACGTAAAAATTCGGAAAAGATTGGTCCATAAAGGTAGATGATGGTATGTTCGCTTCCGATATGGCATGCGTACTATATGGAATGGAAATTTATCTCTTTTTCCGAAGAGTATATATATGGAAGTGCTGTCTTTTTTTATTTCAATTTCTAAATCTAGGAATGTAGCTTTGGTTCCATGTTGTTCGACTTTCGAATGTTGTTCTGTAGGGTAAATGGTGTTGTAACATGTTAGGAAATCTTCTCCGTTATTTATTGTACACAGATCATCAATAAATCGTCCTGTGTTGTTGTATTTATATGAACCTCTAGAGATTAATTTTTAAACAATTTTTTTTTCAAAGAAGTACAAGAACAGGTTTGCCCGAAAGGAGGCTACAATACTGGCCAAAACTATTGGAATTTAGCTGTCCTTCCCCCCTACCCCCATACACAGGGCACTATTTTGAGATGGGCAATTGTCTTGAAGAAATTGCCTGTCAACGTTATTAGCAGATATCTGAAACATTCCTGGTAAATGTTCCCTAACAAAGTTCGCACATGTTTGTCCATTCACATTCCAAGCATACTGGTGACACTTGATTACACCTCGACCGTGGGCAATTGCAACGAAGAAGCGAGCCATGCGACCACCGACACCTTCTTTCTTCCCCTTCGCTGTGCAGTGTTGGTCGAGACTTTCGCCACGTTTTTTCCAGGTACGGGTTCGAGACGTACGTGCGTGTTGTGCTGGATTTGTTTTATGTGCCCATCCAACACTGTCGAAATAAAATGATATGCTTTCTGCCCAAAAATTTGATGGAAGATTCTTGCATCTTCTTGCAAATTCTAACCTTTTTTTTAGATCTTCAGTTAGAAGTTGACCTTTGCGGCGACATTGCGTGAAACCGTATCCCGCTTTGTTCAAGTACCGTCGAACTGTTCGGTTTGACACATCTCGTTCTGATAAACCTGCCTCTCGCTGTATATCCGTTGAAGAAAAGTCACCAACCGTCTTGCGTAGTTTTGTGACAATCGTGATAATTTTCCGCATTCCTCTACTTGTGATTTTGCGTGGACGACCCCGTTTTCCCTTAGTGACAGCCAACTTTTCTTTAAAAACTTCGGCTTGAGGGAGCTTCATGTGTCTATAAAGGGTCGTCCGGGCATACTGAGGGTACATATTTTGCAAGTTGCGAAGTGTTTCACCCTTTTGTTGATGTAGATGGACGGCGTTTTGTTTTATTCATGGCAACAGGTTTGTCTACTTTTTATATCTATTATGCACTGAAACGGAGAAAATATTTTGTTATTATTGTATTTATGTTGAAGGAAGACGTGCGGTAGCACTTGTAAATATTTTATATAGCTACAGAATGGCGAGAACTTTTGTTTAAACAGATTCATATAAGAAAAGACAAAATGTGTCTTCTATGCAAAACACAGAACCTTCAAACACAAAGCAGTATGGAGGTGTTGTGATCAACCAGACTACAGCTACACACATGTGGTGACAGGCAGTGAATGTCTAGTGTATACTTGGAAACAAAACAAAAGTTTCTGAAACTTTTCAAAAAAAGTCTCAACAGCAAGAATATGCAGACAATACTGGACAAAATTATTGGAATTTAGCTGTCCTTCCCCCCTACCCCCATACACAATGTTGATTTGTGTTAAATTTTAAGCATTCAAGGAACAGCCAAAGTCAACACTGTTTAAGGGGGGGAGGGGGCAGGTTTCTTCAGTCCAACAAGAAGGAATTCCATTATATATTGGCCAGGATTGTAGGTCAATACCTATGAGGATGCCAATATCTCTATTTAAGACAAGATAGCCGATGGTAAAAAATATTTAGAAATCAAGAATATGAAACATGTTTGGTAAAAAATGATTGCTAACGCCTTTGTTTGTCTAATACACGGACGTATTGAAAACCCCAGTTTGTTTTGCTTTTTACAGTCGAAAACGAAACCAATAATCTCTGATAATACATGAATTAACAGATTGCGAGGTATGTTGGTATATAGAGTGCTAAAATCAAATGTGGACATGTTTTAAGCGTTACCTGGAGTATTTATTTTATCAATAGCAGGAAAATAATTTTGAGCAACCCAAAATTTATTAAACTGAGGATAAAAATAGCTTTTTTATGAGAGCTTTCAACTTGAGCAAATATCAATTTAAATACCCTAGAAATTACATTAGTCAGAGGTTTCGTGGTACAGTGCTAGGAGGCTACTATAAAACGGAATGATGTAGGTGTTTTGTGTACGTTGCTTATCTGTTACATACATACATACCTTACATGAAACGATTCACGAAAATATGGTTTTAAACAAAATTTGCAAACAAATTTTGGTGTCTCCTTTGAATCTTTCACAACTACCAATGTCAATTCTCTAGTTACAGAAGGAAATAGCTGAAGGTTGATGATCGAAAACAAACATTTCAAGCCTTTGATAAGTAAATTTGTATCTCGACATCCTTAAAAGAACTGAATTTTTTAAACTTTCAACATTCACAGGATTGTCTTTCTGAGGATGGCATTTGTTTTCAAAATATTGGTATTCTTCAGTTCCACAAGTTTCCGCCATGACTACTTTTTACTATGATTTACGAAATAACAATCAAAACATTTTCTTTATCATGATTGGCTTAAAACAAACTTCTGATTTTACCTAACCTTTCCGATTCAACGCATTTATAAGTGATTTTCTCGTGCTTGGTATTTTTAGCTTGCAGTCGTTAGCGCACTTTTTGAAATTTTATTATTGTTCATGTTTCTTGCATATTAATTACAGTGAAAAAGGCATGAAATATATATCTTGTTCGCTTTGATAAATTAGCGAAATTTCTAGTAGCTAGCTAAGATATATTTTATTTGTCGTTCATTAGTTACAAGCCTTTTAATACTTTAAAAAATATCTTACTCCCTTGTTGTCATGTCATTATACTTTCAGTTTATGCCAAAAAAGTTTTTAAAAAATGCTATATTTTACGATATCAAACTAAACAGACATACTAGGCGCTGCTATTTCCTTATCGTCATTGTTTTGCCATTCATTCTTCGAACATCCAGGACCTAAAGTTCAAAATTCTTTTATTGTATTAAAAAAGGTTTACAATACAGCAAGCTGCACTGAAGTATCTTGTCTACAGGGACGGTGGATGTAAATAAAATTAGGAGTAGGCTCCCAAAAGAAGGTGCTGAATATTCATCCTTGCTTATTACAAGCATGCGTACTGTCCAACTTGGACCTATAACTATTCTCGGAGAACATCTTAAAGAGAAAAAGCAATCTTTCACTCACAAACAAGACGACATAAGACAATCCATTAGCTTTTTGATCATCCCTGTAAAGGGGAGAATGCAGAAGTTTTCCAGTAGCTTCTTATTCTTTGGAGAGAAACCTCCCTTTTTTTCGTTAACATCTCTGTCTTAAAAGGCTAGTTATATCTGCCTTGCGATGTAGTTACTCCTATTCTCAGCTAACAACATAAACGGACTGGTTACAGAACAAACACAAATAGAAAAATATATATCTCAAAAATATATAATATACAAATATAAATAAAAACCCTTCTGTGCGCCAGAACTTGTGACTCTGGCTGTAGCTTTCCACATGTGTTACAGGGCCCCAACACGCAGCCTTACACAGGAGGTTGTCATGACAGGACCAGCCTGTACATATTTTGTCAAGCCTGAAGACCAAGTTAGTAAACTTGGGCACCTTACTGAACTGGGGTAATAAGTGGGGTCGCTACACCCGAAGACAAGCAGAAACCAACCCCCCTTGCTTTTTTTAAGTTACCAGAGAAGAGTGAGCTGAACTCTTTGCTCTCTGGGTATTGACGGTAAACTGGTTCGAATGAACTAGCTGTAAAGCGAACGCAAATGCTAGAAATTGCATATTAAGTCCCTAAAAATGAATTTAAAATTGACAATAAATTATTAAAGCAAGTATGTTACGTACAAAAATCAATTTCACTCATCTCCATCTATCTTTAAGAGTTGCTCTCCTATTTTTGTTATCCATATCAATGCGTGCAGGCTTTGATAAACGCCCTTATTTATTTTACTCGTTGTTTCTCATGTGAGAATAAAAGAACTTCCTTTCGTTATCTGGAATTTTAAGAGCTGCATACAATATACTCACGCGATGTCGCTTATTCGTTGCCTTTATTAAGTTAGGACTGTTCAGCGCAATGATAGAACAGACCTTTTTGAGAGCATGCCATCCGGAAAAAGTTCAATCCGATTGTTGTGTACTTGCAAACACGAATGCATTCCAACATGCAGCCCCGGAAACGTCGAGTATCTCTGTGTCAGATAATACTTTTAGAGCATCAGTTGCATCGCTTGGAATTAACAAAGGTACCAGGTGATGATTACCCTTCCCCGTCTGGTCGGCTATTTTCATCTGAGAGTGCTTTAACTCTTTGGGGATCAATCCACCCGTTCCTATGAGGCCACTCATTACCACATTTCTTAAATTAATAATAAAGCTGCCTTTTGACCACAAGTGATAGTCACAGAATAGCTCCTTCAGCTTCGGTTGGACATAACAATATATATGCCGCACATCTTCTTCCAAAGGGAGTTGCCATGGTTTTCTTGCAGTCTTTAATTTTGCTTTTTCTAAATTATACAAAGCATTGTATAAAAAAGTATCTTTATTATATTTCAATAAGCGCAGGAAGGAATTTAGACAATTGGTCTTTTCTGTCTTGTATAACTTGTCTCTTACCCTTTTTCCAGTACTGCTTAACATGTAAAACATATTCTTTCTTTGACCAGACTTTACCCCTAACTACCCGAGTCAATAGTCTCTCGACAAAACATGTGGACACAAGTTTTGTGTTTTTCTTGAATGCCACTAAGGGACTTAAATTCAATGTACATTGTTGCCAGCATCCGCATTTCAGTTCGGACTTGGCTGTGGATAGTTGTCACTTTTTTTTATGAATCAGTGTTTTGATACAACTTGTTTTCACCATAAAGAATGTTGGAATTATTAGTTATTGTTTCGGAAATGTTATCATTTTTGAGCTTTGGAAGAATTTTGGTCACAAAGTCATCATGTAATTTGAGTCCTATTCACAATAATATTAGCAGGGGGGGAGGGGGTGATCACACCTAATTTTTGTCTTTGAAGAGTGACGACTCCACTTATTACCTCAGTCAAACAAAACAAAGAATAACAAAGTTGAACAAAAAACGGTCGAAGTTTAATGTAGGAAGATTGAAATGTCTAGTTTCTGTTAATGACCGTCTGCAGAATTCTTTGGGGGGACCCAGCTAAACATTCAGGGTACTTAGGTTCAGAAATATTGGTCAAAACCTACCTGCCCTTGAATAAAGTTCTGTCCATTTTTTCACATGCGTTGTGTCGTTTTTGTTTGTTTGTTTTCTTTCGATTACAATTATTTCTTTGAAAATAGGGAGAAATATGCTTCTAGAGGCATTTTCTTTAGAGGAGTCGTCTAACCTCTAGTTTGTTTCCAAAGACCTAACAGGTTAAGTTTATCATTGCGGTGGCTAACCATCTGTTTGTAAATTATTTTCTAGATAGTCGTTGGTTGGGTTCAATCTTCGTCTTACGCTGTCAATTTATTCGTTTAGTGGTGTGAGTATGGAATAGAGTATAGTATTTCTATGAATAAAAGAGATAGTAAAATCGGTATTCCTCCGTAGTTTTAAAGATATTCTGACCTCTAAAACCATCTTCTTTCACGCCTTTAATCAGTGTCACTGTAAGAATTAGATACGTCATGGTTCTTGAAGCCTTCACTATTAAAAACAATAAAGCTACCATGAAAGAAATCAAAGTGATAAATCTGTGCTGCAACACATTTAACACAATGTGTTTATATTTGTCGCAATGGTATAGATACAGTTCCATTCAGCTTTCATTTTACGAGAGAGAATTCTTAACACTGCAAATAAGTCTCTGCAGCAACAAATACTGACAAATCTTTCTCAGTTGTACCTGTTCCCCGTCGGTAACGAAACATGTGCCCAATAGCATTAATATAGCCAATTAATCCTGATAAGCCAACCTTTCATTCGTTTTTCAAAAAACATACAAAATTAGAAAACATATTAATACAGCCAACGCAATAGTCGATAACCGGAAATGGTACCTCCGAAGGAGAATCCTCGCAGCAAAGTTATTTGATTGGCCTGAAAATGATCTTTAGCACCACCACATGGACTTTTCAACCATGTTCTAAATACAACTGCCAAATTACATGTTTTAGCAAACTTTGGCATTGAAAATGTAGAGGGGCGCTCTCTTTGTGAATCTTTTATGCGATTTTTCGTACTGAAGTGGGGAAGTACTTTGTCAATATTCGTTCTTTGATCGAAATAATAAAACCATCCACGACTGCTATGGACATACTCTCTCTGTCTGTTTGTTTGTTCAATTTTTGTGCCAATTACCTCCTTGGAAAAAAGAAGAATTGTGTTCCTTTCTATGATCATATTCTTTAGAGGAGCAAAACCTCTAGAATTTAAATTTTAAGACTTAACTGGTCGAGTTTATCATTGTGTGTGCACTTTGTAATCTTCATTCTTCTTGCTATGACGATTATTAAGCTTTAGCACGAGTGCTACTCTGATTTTTTCAGAACTCTGGCGTAAATTTTAGGTGAACACAAGCTTGCAGAGATATAGTTAACGTTTTTGAGCCAATTTTTTACTGGTGTGTTTACACCATGAGATATTGCATGGCTATTCTTGCTGAATACCACATTTATATGCCCTAGAAAAGTTTTCGACAAGGCTGCTCCTCGTGAAATTTTTTTTGCCTGCAGTGGTTAAAACACTTAATATTCAATTAATAGGAAATATCTGCTTGAAGCCTGCTCCCACAATTTAGTGGCATGGGCATGTGTATTAAATTCTTTTTTAATTGCAAGGCTTGTGTTTTGTCAGTTGTGCAATTTACTGTGAGCTGATTTCAACATTTTTGCAAATATAACGATTTTCAACCAATACAGCTTTCGAAAACGCTACCAAGTCTAAACGTTGAGAGCTGCCGCCATGGACGCTTTAATAGAAAGCATCCTTAAATTAGCTACAACAAGCGTGATAAAAAGCTATGTAGCTGACTGTAATTGTGTTACCAGTTTATGTAAGAAACGTTTTAAGAAAAAGTTAGAACATACCTTAAATGTTGAAAAGGCTAAGACTGGGACTAGTGATGAGGTTGAAAAGTAATTGTTGGAAGAAATTATGTATATTGGTCATTTGAATGATATGGTATGAAATTTGAGGTCAACAAGGCGTGTTGAGTGTTTCAAGTAATTTCCTTGTGTTGTAGCATGTTGGTTAAAAAAACCTCTACACTTTAAATCTAAAACTTAACTGGTCGAGTTAATCATAGTGCTTGCTTTTTGTAATTTTCCTTCTTTTATGATGGTTTACATCAAAAAGCTTAGCAATGGGGTTTGTTTTTCACTTGTCTTTGTGTGTAACGACTAATTTTTACCCCAGTTCCGTAAAGTGCTCAATTTTATTAGTCTGGTCTTCAGGCTTGACAACCCTGCTGTCCTTAGTCAACATGTTTACAGGCTGGTCCTGTTAGTCATGGAAATCTTCTGTGTAAGGAGTGTTGGGCCCTGTAACACGTGTGAAAAGGATAGTCAGAGTCACAAGTTCTGGAGCACGGGAGGGCTTTATTTAACTCTTTATGTTTATATTTATATACATATACATTTTTTACATTTTTCTTCTATCTGTATCCAGTCCGTTTATGTCTTGTGTCGTATTGTTTGTGATAGAAGGATTTTTTTTCTCTTTAAGATTTTCTCAAAAGATAGTTATAGGACCTAGTCGGACTGTACTTATGCTTGTAAAAAGCATGTCAGTGAATTCAACACCTTCTTGTTGGAGCCCAAAGCCAGTTTTGACAACACCCGTCGCTTTTAACAAAATAAATTCAGTGCAGCTTGCTGTATGGAAAGCCTTTTTTGTCTTTGTCCCAAGCATGAGAACCAATAGCAGTCAGTGTCGCAACAAAAGAATATCATCCATTTTAAGAATGTTATTTTGATGTAGAAAATTATTGTGGCTTGTCAAATCTTTGTTTTGTCAAAACATCTTTCAAAACATTACAGAGAGTAGTGTTTGGTTGTTAGACTGTTCCAGCGTGATAGTAGCCCAAAACCGTTAAAAAACATTGACAAGTTAACTCTATGAAAAACTCTTATGGTTTGTTTATGCGTACCATTTTATATATATATATATATATTCTAAGAAAAGTTTTCATAAGGTTTTATAATAACGCCATGTGTTCTTAGTTTTATTTTTTAGTATAATAAAATGTGCTTTTCTATGTAATACAACTTCCTATGTCATTTCCAACCATGCATGTTTTATTCATATCTTGACATAAATAAAGGGCGTCATAAAACACTACCGACAAAAAGGTGCAGATGTTAAAAGCGCAAGGATGTCTGGTTTCCTTTTAGTCATTATTGTTCTCCATTTCTTTAAAAATAATTAATAGTATTATGTAATTACAAGTCTTTATGAAGGAGATTACCCCCTTGCAAATTGGTATGCTCCAATATATCTATTATATCGCGATGTTTGACACATTTTGTAGCTACCGTCTGGGAACGACTTTCTTACACCAGCCAACAATGCAACAAGTGTTAGCTCTCACCCGTGATTCTGCAAATTTTTTCTTTGTTCTGGCACCAGGAAAATTTTTAACATCCCAAATGTTTGTTTAAAATAAAAACCTATGTTTTATTTATGCTACTTGTTATATAGAAACCAGTTTTATAGCAACCACGAGCCGACATGCAGTTTTTGTCAATATGTTATGATAGTGTTCTAACACAACAAGGTATTGTTGTTTAACTGTTTACAATCAACCAAATTGACACCGAAACTTTGTTTGTGTTTATGTTTCATAATGTCATGTCAAATTAACTGTAGATTTTTTTTGATTTTTTATAAACTGTATCTAAACATTCAAATCACTTAAGGTATGTACGTGTTTCTTCATATACCAAGACCCAACATAGATGCTTCTCAACTTTAAAGAAATCTTTAAAACTGAAGTACATTACAATAACCTTTGCGCTAATATTGCTTTGGCAACTGATAAATTCAACTTTTAATATATTTTATTCTTCACCTTTTATTCTTGTTGCTTGCTCTTTAATTGACATATGACATTGCGTATACGCGGATCTTTATAGTTACTCTTTATAGTTAACAAAGCTATTGGTTTGTAAGGAAACAGTAGATGATGCTAAAAAAGATATGATATCGCAAACTTTATCAAAAGAAAGGACTTTAACTTTTTTTATTTTCGGATTACAAGTGTAGTTTAATTCTACATCCAAATTCACTGTTGTTTTACAGAAGAGAGATACACGTCTTTTTTTCCTAAAAAAAAAACTTATTGGGTTCAGCCTAAATGTTTCTTAACGTCAAAGAAATTTTCTGAAATTTAAATCCCACTCCTGTTTTATATTCCTGAAATATGCTGCTGTTTTGCGAGTTCATCATCATTTTAATTTTTTCAATATTCTATCTCAGTCTCAAGTTAAGAAACATAGTGTTTCTTATACAAAGAGAATTGTATGTACTGCATCGTAAGTTATATGCGTTTCATTGATCAGCATCTCCTTCAAAGCAAACAACCTGACTAAGAATTATTTATTTATTTGCTGTGATCTATATCTATATACACGAAATGCGTCATTGTGTGGAGAAAGCGAAACAGAATTTGCGTAACAAGGATGAAACTCTGTTACAAAAACACTAGGTATAGAGCTATAGATATACAAATAAAATATTCAATTTATTAAATGTTTAAACGCCACTAACAGATATGTTGAAATGAATTAAAGTTTATCTAATAAGTTGTAAGTTAAGTTTACAGCACATATTGCCATAATGATATGAATATATACTTTTAATTTAGTTACACAAACCATGGAAAGGAAAGATATAATTTTACTTCTTGGGACTATGTTCTCTTTTATTTGTATCACAGCTTGCGTTGGAGGAGAATCATGGTTAGTTTGTGGCAACTGTGAGATAACAAGACAAGGATTGTGGAAAACTTGCAATGAATCTTTGTGTTTTCCTTTTTCGAATAATATTCCTTACTGGCTTCATGTCATTCGAGTTTTTGGTGTATTGTCTAGTTTGGTGTCTATCTGTAGTTTGGGGTTATCATATGTTGTAATTTTTTTCGATAAGCTTAAAAGTTACCATGTTTCAATTGCTTCTTTTGTTGCAATGATTGCGATCGTGGTAGCGCTGAGCAGTTACATAAAAAGGATGAAAACTCTACGTGATTTGGATGACAGTCGTTTAGGTTGGAGTTGTATATCTGGCTGCTTTGGCATTTTGTTATCTCTTATCACGGGAATTTATGCTCTTACCCACCAAAAGTTCCAGAACAATGAGGTGAAAATCCACAGTGAACCACATGAGACAATATCTTTAAACGGATAATCATTTTAATGTAATTATTAAGCATGATTACATACTAACCAGTCCATACAACTTAGGAGGAAGGAACAGTTTATTAGGAAAAGACGCACAGCTAGTCGAGTAAACATTGCTCTGAAACTCTTGGTGCTTCTGGCATATTATTTGGTATTAACATTCATAACAATCATAACATAATTTATTAAATCAATTGCTTTTTCGCAGGTTAAATCAATAGTGGAAAAGCTTCGATTGATGTCTTACCTTATGCGATATTTACAAGAATTTGCTATTTTATCTAATGACAAACAGGATTTTTTACCATACAGGTAGTTACTTTCGTGCAATAGTAGCACGGCACAATATTGTTTGCAATATGTTACGAACATCTAATAAAATATTTTAGTTAAAGATTTATTGTTTCAATACATACTTTAATACAGCGTATATATCACAAAATTTTCTCCTTTCTCTAACAAGTTACGTTTACAAGGCAAGATACAAAAAATGGATTGCAGGTAAAGTCCTTATACATAGAACTTTTAATACCCAATTAGCTCTTCAATTGAGGTGCAATATTTGATGAATGTGTGAACGTCATTCAGATGTCAGGATGTTAAAAAAGAACTTATTTTCATGTTAATGTTGTACTATCGGAAAGTACTGGTCGGACTCATCTGCAAGTAGAAAACTAGTTGGATTTATTACACTTTATCAGGTTTTATCCTTATTTTTATTATTTGCCAGTTGTTACAATATAGAATAGCGCGGATTAATAACGCTGTTATTTCGGCGCAGGAGAAGTATCTGCATTAGCAATTACAATCATTAATTAATAGTATTATCCATATTAGCCTAAACAAAAATATTCTTTCAAACTTTGACAGAATTAATTGGTAAAAAATACTTTTGTAGATTCTGATAAAGATAGTGCATTTTTTCTAACTTTGCATGCATTGTTGACCACATTGACCAGCTCATAAGCCAGGTGTACTCTATTTTTGTATTATTAAGAACGTAATTAAATATCTCAGATTCAATAAAACAAAACTGATTTTTGATAAAGAAGTATCTAAATCTTCAACAAGAACAACAATGTGAATGTTGCTATTAAAAACTCAAACTTAAGAAAATCGCAGCAAGAAACTGCATATTTTTAGCGCAAAAATCTGTCCGTTTGTGCGCGAGTCGTGTTACGGAAACACGAAATGCGATATATAAATGAAGCGAAAGTCCATCCAATTAAAAACGAAGTTGTGCGGAATGAGTAAGTTTTATATTTATTATTACAATTATTTACCCAGGATACTGAATTCCTATTCGTACTGTTAACAATTAAGATTCTTCAAGCGCATTTAAAGCTAGCTACGGAAGCCATGCAAGCACAACAACCGCTTAACGAGACAACCCCTGAATATTAATCTCATGCTGAACGTTAAGCAGAAAAAAAAATCGATTCACAGTTTTAAAGTCTGCGGCATGCACACCCGTGGATTGAACCACGATATTCTGCATTGAAGTGAACCCTCCACCGAAAGGCTACCAGTAGATTTCCCTATTTCTTGTTTCGCAGGACTGACATAATGTCCAAATTGACTAAAATAAAGTTTTGCAAATTTTCAAAATTAAATTGCATGCCTTATAACAGGACAAAGTAAATACAAACTGCTTAGAAGTATTTATATTTGTATCTTGTTTGTAAAGTAATTAAAACACATGCTATCTGCTATTACAATTTTAATCCCCTGTCTGTCACATCTACGCCTCCTACTAATTGCTTTTGTGTTTACCTATCATCTTGATTATGACATATGAAATAGATTTTAGTTTTTAATAACCTAGAATAGGGTTGGTGAAATGCAACGAAATGTTAACGAAATCCAGTATCCGCAACGTGTTTTCATACACGTGATATATTTCTCTGCAGTTATCTTCCCTGCCAACTGTTTCTAATGCACACACTTTAAAGAAGTTTGCTATTAATTTGTGTCCTGCGTTAAGAAAAAGAAAAAGGAAAAAGAAAAAGTTAAACTAAATAAAAAAAAAAGAAAAGAAAAAAAAGGATACTGTGAACTCCCAGCAGCATTGACAATTAGACTGGGCTAAACATGGATTAGGCTGGACTATCAATGTAACAGGAAGGTCACAGATTAATTTAAATATTTACAAGTTTATTTTTATTTACAATAAAACTTCAGGAGTTTCTTGTAGATAAAAGTAGAGTTTTCCTTCCGAATGACAATTGGTAAGGCGTTATATAATTTTGCGCCTGAGAAGTAGAACGATTTTCTCGCAAACTCTAGTTTAACTTTAGGTAATTTGATTTCGAAGTTCTGATTCCGAGTTCCTTTTGCGTGACGATTTATCCAATCACTTGTCATCCGCGCGCATCTCTTTCATAAGCAATCAATTTTAAAACTATTCGTCATGGAGCTGTTACTGATAAACATTTTGAGTCAACTTCATACATTCGAACAGTAACTTTTTTTAGTAACTTTTATTCCTGCCTAATATAAAACATTTTACCCTAAACTAGAGCTTATTGTTATTCCATACTATCCCAGGGTAGGAGCGTTTATGAGAAAATGCAATTAATAGAGGGAGGCGTTTATCAAAGAAAAGTTTAAAAATAAGCTGGAGTGGGAAAGCGTTATTAAGAGAATTATAAGCTTTAAATATGGTTATTTGCCGAAGTGTTAACAATACCTCTGAAACATTCTTCGACAAGTGAGTAGAATCTTTGGACAAGTGTTGTACAAAATTTATTAATTAATTTTTGTAACTGCGTTAATATTTTAATTTTTTGTTTTCGATATTATAAGGTATTAAGATGATTAGAATTTAATAGCACATAAATAACAAGACACGTCTTTATGAATCAACCATGTGTTGGTCGATCAGATAGATGAAGCAAAAATATTTTATCAAGATAGATAAAACAATGAGTTAGCTGTTTACCTTGAAATGATAAGATAGCTTAAATTCTGAATAATCAACTACATATCTATATTTGAAATGTCAGCATACTTATTGCAATTAAATTACTTAACTTCGCGTTCTGATCAACAGAGTATTATATTTCTTTGCTGAGTTATGATAAAAAGACATCATATATCATTGGTTATTGCAAATTGTGTTTCTTTTATTTGCATTACTTCTTGTACTGGTGGTTCCTCGTGGTTTACTTATCAAAACAGTAATACAACTGCAAGGGGGCTATGGGTTACTTGCAATCAAGTATCATGCAATCAAATTGACTATAGTCCCTACTGGTTAGATGTTATTCGTGTATTTGCTGTACTAGCGTGTGTTTTTTCTCTTGCTGGTATGTTCACGGTAATTCTCGCATTAACTATCCTGACGAACCTGAAAGGCTTTTATAACTCTATATTTTGTTTTGTGGCTTCAGTTTGTATGGCTGTTTCGTTAAATAGTTTTATACACGAATTAATCAGTGAAAGTGATGGTCCACAGTTTAGTTTGGGATGGAGTTATATTGTTGGCTGCGTTGGACTATTAGCAAACATCTTTACGGGCATATACGCGCTGATGTATTTGAATGTACACCTCTATTGTCGTGAGTTGACGTCTACTAAAATAGCAAGAGAGACTTTGTAAATTTATGCCGTATTTTTATTTGTTTTTACTTCCAGTAGCATGTAAATTTATTTGTTAATATGTCTGGGATTTTCGAAACTTTTTAAATTTGTTTAGGAAATAGGACGGTGTAACTATTTGCTCACTTGTTCTAATAAAGTTATTGCTCACCTGTTGCAGGAATTTCTTCCCAACTTTTCCATTCAATGTTAGGTTAAACCAGACTGTGGGGCTGTCTCATAGCTTTTTTTGACTTTATCAAATTCTTGTATATTGGAAGACAAATCAGATAATCTTTTTTTTGATCATTGTCAGCAACTGTTTGATGAGTACAAGGTGTATGATTAGACTTGGCGTTTACGTAAAAAAGATAGCTGTTCGGTTTGCGGTGAGGAAATATTTACCACTTTCTAAATCAAATTTTAGTCACATCAATTTGTACCACAAACGTTTATATAAAAATATACAAAAAAATAGTTCTTTCAGTAATGTTGCCTCCACAACAAAAATTGATCACAAAATGTGAAATTACAAAATTCAATTATTTCTACCTTTATCATAAAGTTTAAATCCCATAATTTGCAACACATAAATTGTAAGTTAACTAAAATCAGTTATTTCTGTCAATTGTATATCGTCCTCTTCAATAGACGTTTAACTGAGATATAACGAAATACTTAACCCTAGAAAAAATCCATTTAACTATAGAGGCAAATAGTTACGGATTTTAAAGGCGGTTTTCAATGACTTGTAATCATTTTTGTCAGAAATTTGTGACGCTGCTCCTTCCATTGTGTTCAGCTTTAAGCAATAATTAGAATAACGCAAGGATCACGTGCTTGCAGCAAAGTGTTGAAGAAATATCATGATTAAAAGAATATTTGATGATTCATCAGACCTTTCATATACACCTTTTTCAGTATCTTAAAGCTAAAAAACATTTCAGTATGTAAAATATCATATTTGAAAACGTTTCAACGTTTTCATACGATTATTTACTAATTCTTTCGAATGTTTTCATACGACACAGTAATAAAGTTAATCTTGACAATGTGATATAGTCACGTGTCAGAGCATAATAGTAACAGATCATTTTCTGCCTCTCACGAAACCGTAAGATGAAAACAACATAACCGTAACATGCCTGATAACAATGCAGCGTTTTCGAATTTAAAAAATTGTAAAAAACTTTTAAAAAATTCTATTGTGACAGATGTAAACATTGGTTTAAGGTTGTTTATGATAACAACAACAATCCTGTAATGTTTAAAACAATTTCAATGGAATAGTAAACATTGCCATCCCGTGTAAAATATTTTTTCAGGATTAATTTTGAGGAAGTACAAAATGAGTACAAAAGATATACAAAAGAAAATCCTTCTTAGCTTTAATTTTCTCTTCCATGAGATACGGCATGCGCATGCTAAATCGGGGGATAAAAGAGTATTATTTTTATTCATACGGCTCCTTGAAGCTTTAACATTAATGGAAAAAAACGTTTTTCGATTTTTTTTTAATTTAGTACATTGTAGCGTAACGCCATGCTTTGGGGAGACAATGCATGAGTTATTAGAGGCTGGCCCGTAATTTTTGTGCCTTGGATTCACATTGTCACTCACACAAGCGTATATTACTGTACAATATGTATGGACACTGATTTATTTAAATGGAAAAAATTTATATATAAGTTAAGAGAGAAATAAAAAACTCCATATTCAAAACTCCATAATATTCTGTTTATATATTCAGGCTTAGTTTATTTTATCTTATTCAAGTGGGTTATCTAAGACGCGTATGTATTGTATTTGCTCACGATCAAGTGCATTATGCACGGCTCCTGTTAAGTTACGTGAAATGGCCAATTTAAAAGAATGGTTGGTTTACGTGGGAATTTCTTAATAGTGTTTTTTTAGTAAACACGTCAATCCTGCAATGCAGTAGGAAAATAAAAATATGAAAGTACCTTGAGGGATAAAAGGATTAACTCAAAATTAATCAGATTTGGACAAATTCATGTCAATATCACCGCTTATGACACAACTTTCACCGGAGTTCAAATGCATGGCTTGGTCTGTAAACAAGCATGCAGCCTTAATACATCACCAACTAAAAGGCTCTCTAACTAAACGTATTACCATGAATGTGAAGTAGTTAGCTCATAATATCATTTGACTTAACAGACTGCGTATTTAATGTATTCACAAAAGCTACTACGAGCCCTGACACTGCAACTGACACTGCACTAGAAGGGAGAAGAGGAAGCAGTCAACATTTTAAACAACTCACTGCTACAGTATAGGTGGTCAAATTAAATGAAGAAAGAAACACGGATAACTATCATGTCCAGAGAAGGTAAAAAAATTGTTCTAAAGGTAATTCTTGAATGCTACAAGTATCAGTTTTCCCAAAATCATTCTTTTTATCAGATTGCCAGTCATTGCTCTGTTAAGAAAAGTCAAAGGTAGGCATTATTGAAATATTTTTTCATAACTTTGTGATAACCAGAGATCATTGTTTTTGTTATTGTCAATGGTTTCTATAGCTATGTAAACAAACAAAAATGAGGCATTTCTAAATACACTTTAGATCGTTATGAATATTTATCTAAATTAAAATATCAAAAAAGCTTATCAAAATAAATGGCTAAAGTCGTAAAAAAAGTTCATATGAAACTCATGAAGACATAAAAGGATTTTGCTAAATGATTTGTATATGGCAAATACATAGGAAAGGCTTGAAAAGCCGGACGAGAAATCATAGAACTTCAAGTTTTCAAATAATGTAGTTTTTAAAAATATAGCACATCATTATTCAGAGGTATGTTGAGAATTTCAAACTGACAATACTAGACATCATTAAAAATTGTGGTAATTAGTCGTTGTGTTTACTAGCTAATTTTAGTAGGTGTTTTGTAATTTATAATCAATTGTTGTTTGCGGTTAGTTTTTTATTTATTGAACAGAAGAAGAATTATTCGTTAGGTATTAATTAAACAAATATTTTCAGATACAAAATTCCTAACCATACGATGATTTGCATTTTTGGCTCAAAAAAGGTTCTGTTACTTTAAAACACAAAGAAAGATTACTGTGGAAAGTTTATCATTTCTTGAACATGATAGTTTAGTAGACGACGTTTCGGGAGATCCTTCTCCCATCATCTGGCAAAGTAAAATGATGTTGCGCATGTATTTATATAATTGCAGAGGATCGAAATTCATGAAAATGAACCAATCAGAAACGAGCTAGATGTAGGTAACTACTTCTTTTGTAGGGCTGGTTACCAAATCTCAGGAAGTTGATACGAGATGCTGTTTATGTGTTTGTTGCGTTCTACACTGTTGATGGTTTCTTTAATCTTCCTGGCCGTTGTTCTGGATTCTCTGTCAATGATTTTTTTCTCATCCCAATTAAACTGATGACTTCTGCTCCAGCTGTGGTCCGTAATTTCGTTTTTCTTCACATCTCCGTTTCTCACTGCGCGCATATGTTCTTGTACTCGTTGCTTAAACTTTCTTTTTGTTTCGCCTGTATACACTGCATCACAATCTTTACACGGGATTTCGTACACAACATTGCTTTGTTCTTCCAGGTTTATTTTGTCTTTTGGTTTAGACAAAGTGCGGTTGTCTTTAGAGTTAAGAATGCATTTTATCTTGTGTTGCCTTAAAACTCGACGAAGGATCTCGCTCCTGGTACGACGGGTAGGAATGCTGATACGATAAATTCCTCTGATGTTTCCTTGTTGTCTCCGTTGTATCTTCTCTTCATGTTATTTTCTACTTGCGTGATGACTTTTTGACTGTATCCATTTGCGATTAATGCATTTCTTACACGTCGAATTTCTATTTTCCTCCCCTGTTTGTCACTGACTACGCGGTTGGTACGATTCAGTAATGAAGATATGACACTTTCTATGCAAGATCTCTGATGGTTTGATTCGAAGTTAAGGTACTGGTCAGTGTGTGTTGGTTTACGATACACTGAAACTGAAATGGAACCATTTTTGCATTTGACCAAAGTGTCCAGGAAAGCGATACTTCCATCGTGTTCAAGCTCAACAGTGAATTTGATTTGTCGATGTAGGCCGTTGATGTGTTCATGGAACTCTTCTGGATAAGATCTTTTGATTATGGCGAATACGTCGTCAACAAATCTTTTCCAAACCTTTGGACGTCTGTCTGATGTGACTAATGCTGTTGTCTCGTGTGCTTGCATGTATATTTCTGCGACTACTGATGATGCAGGGCCTCCCATGGCAACTCCGTCTTTTTGCGTGTAGAAGTTCTTATTAAACAGATACCATGTTTTGGTTAGAACAAGTTCGACCAAACGCAGAAAATCCGGTACTGGAATCTTTGTCTTTTCACTGAATGCAGCATCGTTTTCGATAAGGTCTTTAATGATGTTTAAGGTGTCTTTTATGGGAACATTTGTGTAGAGTGATGTGACATCAAATGATACCATGCATTCGTCGTCTGCTATCTTTATTTCTCTGATGTATTCCGAATATTCTTTTGAGTTTTTGCTGTGGTCACTTGCTGTGAATTTGCTGAGGATGGAAGCAACAAATTTTGATAGGTTGTATAACGGTGTTCCAGTGCAGGAGACTATTGGTCGAATTAAAGATTAAAGAAACCATCAACAGTGTAAAACGTAACAAACACATAAACAGCATCTCGTTTCAACTTCCTGAGATTTGGTTACCAGCCCTACAGAAGAAGTAGTTACCTACATCTAGGTCCGAAAATGTTAATTACCGTAATTAACTGTAATTATTAGCTCTTTTCACAGTAATATGAATACTGAACAGACAAACCGAAATAATATCTTCAATAACAAAGAAAGATGGAACAAAAAATCTTGCGAAAACATCAATTGCATTTTATTTTCAATATTAACATCAGCTATGTTGTTAGTTATGAAACATCACATTACAAATTTGGAACATTATCGGACCATCTGATCAATTATGACCATGAAGAAGCGGATACCCTGATGTTACTCCATGCAATTATTGTTTCTTTAAGCAGAGCTACACAATTCCTCACCTGACACCGGTGTATTCTTTCTCACTACCCTTAAATATCAAGATTCATGTGCAAACACTGTTTTTAAAACTGGATGTGGTGCCACTGCCAGATATATTCCAATTAGGTAAACCATGGAAGTGTACAAAAATATTCAGAAGGATTAACCAGAACATTTACTACATTAGGTCTGATTGAAGAAAGATACCGTCTGTAAGATGATGTTTCATATGAGTTAAATATCAATTACGTAAAACAGTTATATGTCGTTTTCATATCAAATTGGTTTAAGCTTGATTTTCATTTGCGACGCAAGCGCAAACGCAAGCAACATACGCATGTGCAATGATAATTTTAAAAAAATCTGGCGCAAACGATCATGAAAACGCAAAGAAACATAATGCATAAAGAAGAAGTATAAGAATTATAGTTGACTATCTCTTTTAATATGTTATAATTGCGTAGGAAAAGGAGAACAGAATATAAAGAAAATAGATTCCACCATACTGAAGCCAGACGGATGGTAAAAAAAATCACCATAGAGCCGTTTTAAAAGGTGGTTCATCACTTTTTATTATATGACTTATCTTTCCAGAGTGAATATTTCAAAAGCTACTTTGTTCAGTACTTTTAAAATATTTCTGACTTTACAACAGTTTACTTGCTTCTGTGTTTAGAAACTATTTTTGCTATTTTTCTTGCATTTGCGTTTACGTTGGCTTCCGTTTTCTAGCTCACACAACCTAAATTATGCTACAAACATAGACGCAAACATAAGAATATCAATTCTTGCATCGAGCTTTTGCTGGCGTTGAAGGTGTTGGTACAGTTTTATCTTGCGTTTGCATCACAAGTGTGAACTCATTGATAGAGCATTACTCATTGATAGACCAACACTTGGTCAGATTTTTATACTGGTGTTACACCCATAAAAACCACTTTACATAATATGCGGTGATATATGGTGATAAAGGTCTTAGCATGCTGAAGCTAGCAGTGAGGATTGCTTAATTAAACAATAGTTCATAGTCATGTGATCTGATGGCGAGAGTTTAAAATTAAAAAATGACAGCGTGAGGTAAAAAAAATGACGAGGCAGAATGCGGACGATAAAATCGAAACAGCTTTATTTAGTCGGGAATGTAGTAAGGAAGTTGCCTCTTACTTACTATTACTATTAGGGAGTTTACTTTTACTTTAGGAAGTTACCAAAATGTTATGCTCAGTTTATTGATGAGTAAAAAAAGTGGTAGCCGAAAAAAATCCGCAAAACAGTTTAATTTCTTTTTATCAATCATTACAGTTTAAAATGCTGCATCGACAGCATCCTGGCAATGTTATCGTATTTGTACATGCGGTTGATAAGATCGACAATGAACTCTTAAGGATACGGTAACCCCCTGACAGCGCCCGCGGCGCGATTTGTAAAGTGGTCGGTCCACATAATATAGTGACTAAGGAGGCGGCACCTTGGTTGGCGCCGACGGCCCGAGAAAATTTTTACTATAAAGACCCTTCAGATTGGCTAAAACAAGCATCTTTAGCTATAAGCTACAGCAGAAATGTATGTCAAAATAAACTCTTTGCAGAGGAATAATTATTTTTTCTCACAGAATATCAATAAAAATCTATTTTACATTTTTCATAAAAAGTAATAAAAACGTTACAAATCGCTTTCTGTAAAAATACCAAAAACATTTTGCCTAGATAAATGAGCCCTTACAAACTCATTGGCAATATCTATTAAAGAAATCTTATCTAAGATTTCCTTGTGTACGTTCAACAATGACAAATCGTTGAACCTTTTCTAATTCATGCTAGAACGTATCCAGGTTTTCAACCGTCTCATCGTAGAAAATGATCGTTCCGGAGTAGCGGATGTAGCTCCCATTGTTAAAACCAATCGTATGATGATGACGACATTTTTTATCAATTTTCGTTTTTCGGTTGATAGCGACTGTACAACATCTACAACATCGCTGAAGTTGACAGGACTGGATTCACGAAAGATAGTTGGTAGCAACTCCAATTCACACAACAACGATTGATCGTCAAAGTCATCACAGAAACTTGCATTAACGGTCTTCATTTCTTCTTCGGCTGGCGTTTTACTTATTGACTTCAACAACAGTTGTTCCACTTCTGTAAATACTTTGAAGGCAGGTTGCTCAAACCTCTCTTTGATGGCGCTGACAATTACGTCAATTGCTTCGAAATAGATGGCCTTATAGTGGGCATGAGCAGTTTCTGGATAGTAGGCTTCTCCAGTGCTGCTTGGATTTCCTTCCACAAATTCCAAGATGTCGTACTTTGGTCTTTTGCGTTTTCTTGGTGCTGTTGGCGAAGAAACGAAATCCATCGAACTTGCTGACTTGGTGACTGTCTCGTAGAATATATTAAAGTCTCTCTCGTTTCTCATGCCTTGCATCGTCTTGTTCGTAAGTTCAGCCAATTCTTTACCGCTGATTGCTGACATTTTTTCTTTCTGAAGTGTTATGGACAGATTATCTGTGTGAGCATAAAGCTTGCGTCCTAGATTCAGACCAAAATAGAATGAAAATGACTCCATCTGCTTTTTACACCCATTAATCCTCGACTTCGTTCCAGCGTCTAGCTTCTCATTTAAACTCTCGTTCCACAACTTCCGAGGAGATAAAGAAGTTGGGTGAAGTTGTCATTGTTATCGTCTCCTTGAAGAGCAATGCCTTGTCGGCCAAGGTAGCGTAAACATCTAATGACATCAAGGAGGTACTTTCGTTCAACCTGTCTCTGGTCGGTGAGAATGTTGTCCATTAACTCGCCAACGTCTGCACAGTGTGGTAGAACCAAGTGGTACGAGGAAGCGGTTTTGTGGCATGATGAGCTTTGATGACCTCGGAAACTATCAAGAGCATTCTTCCAATTTGAAAATCCTTTTGAGGTGAAGGCTGTGTCCTTGTTTGTTTGATCCTTCAAGTTTCCACGCTTTTCTTGCGTATGGCAATAGAAACACACCACAGCATGTGCGCTAAAACAATAAAAAAGATATTTAGTTGGATGCATTATCAAAAATATAAAATTTATGATTGAAATGATAGTCCGTTTAATTTATAATATGAAAAAATAAAAAGACGCTTACTTTTCAGCATAGTGTAACCAAGGAAAATCTTTAGTCCAATGTGCTTGGAAGCTTCGTTCTCTGGTGCCATATTTTTTCTTAGGAAATGGATAAGTAGCAGGAGGATGGAAAGGTTTATCGGTAGTTATTTCAATTTTTGTCTCTGATACTTCGTTTACATTATGTACGTTGATAGATGTTTGATTTGTAGTAGTTTTGTTAGTATCATCTTTAGAATTTTTAAAATACTTTGTCAACTTATTTTGATTCATTTTTATGCAGAAAATAATCTCGTGTGTTTTTAAATACTCAGTTGCGTGTTTTCACTTTTTCACAATCAATGCGCAATGTAATGTCTTCATATTTCATAGTAATGGAAAAGGTAAAAAAGAAAAGTTTTGCCTTTGTTATAGTTCAATTGTTTATTTTAATTATACAGAAAGACCGTTAATGTAATGCTAATTTATTTGGAACAAGAACTCTCAAATCAGAATGTTCTAGCTAAAAAAAATTATTACTTTGCAAAAAAGTGGTCGGGCCACGGCCTGGGTGGCCCGCCCGTCGCCTCGGGCCCTGCCTGAGACACATCTCAGTATATTTAAAATATCCCCTCTGCGAACAAAATTTTATACAAAAATTCACCCTTCCAGTTCATTTTGTCGAACACTACCCTTAGTAAAGTTTTTGTTCGTTGAAAAAAATAGGATTGCGAAGCTCTTATTCAGCTCTAAAAAACTTTGCTTTTTTTACTCAAAACAACACGTGGTTCCAAAAATATAGCATATTTTGTGTCACAATAGCTGTTTCATGACAGATTTATCTATTTTTAAGCATGATGGATCAATAACTTGATATTTCCTCACTTTCTGCGTTAAAAAAGCAAAGTTTTGTACCAAAAGATGTAATTGTCGCAACAAACTTTTTTTCGCACAATTTCGACAAGATGGAGGGGAGTGTTCGACAAAAATATATACCGTTGCGACAGAAAATTTTATTTCAAGAAAAAGCAAATCAAAGACCTTTGCTTTTACCTTCAAGAATCATGGTTACACCCACTTAAACGTTATGAACAATTAATAACTCATGAATATTTTATTTCAAATTAAAGGTAAAGTGTTTTCGCAGAACTTTGGGTCTAGTTATTGTTAAACAGACAACAGGATAACATAACATAACAGGATAAAAACGAAAAAATAAAGAAATAAATTAAAAAGGTATAGATGATAAATAATAATATATTTGTATAGATTATTAAAGTGTGAATGTTTCCTATGTTATATGTAGGGATGCAATTTTTTATTCGTTCTGCATAACTCTCTTTAATTATTATACAGATTAAATATATTTAAGGAATTTTAAACTTCAAGCACACTATTGAAAACACTAAAAGATAAAGAAAATTTTTCTTCATTTTATCCCTCTTAACAATAAGTATTTTTGATTCTTTTTTAAAAAATATCAGGAAATTATGCCAAAGACTCAAAATTACAAAAAATATTATCCTTAATACTATTTTTCCAAGTTTAGTTAGCACCAACACCTGCAATAAAGTTTAAAATGTCGGCAAGTTTGCCACTATTTTTAATGAAATTTAATGAAATTCAGTAAACAAGTTTTCGTCTTTTTTCCTTCTTCCTTTAAATTGGAATCAAAATTTTTAGGTTCAACTAATTTCCCAGGAAACCAAGTGGTCTTTTAAAACAATTTTGGATAACAACTCAAGACATTTTAAAAATCCAAAGCTTTTAAGCCGTCTTTTAACTAATCAAAGGCCACCTTTCTGCAGATAGTTACATCATATATAATGAGGGCATGCCTTACCAACATTTTCTTGTCATAATAAATAATGTTTTCAGCCTGTCTGATCCACTTGCAATTAATCTTGGCAAAAGTTTAGAGGCAAGATGTACCCTATGTATCTCTACACTGAATAGGGAAATAGTTTATAAAAAAAATAATATTTGTTAGGAAATCATTTTTAATTAAGAACTAGATTATAGTTCAGCACAAACCAGAACTAATTCAGCAGTCGTATATAAAATAAAAAAATATTTACTATTAGTCGATAAGGCCTGTGGAGAAATCCACTTAGACAGGATAACAGTAAAAAAAACCGTTATTTAAATTTTGATGACGTCAGCAAGGACCTGTCAAGAGACAAAATATTTTTTCTTGGAAATTTGTTTACTTGTTGCCTCTATTGTGTAGAGCTTGAATAGCTGAATAAAATAATATATAGGATCATTTGTTTTGGACAAACACCTAAGGAGATATAAGGGTCTAAAAATTTTGCTGACGTCAGCAAAAACAAAGAAATATGCAAGAATATTATTTTAAGAAATTTCTATACCCGTTGCCTTCATCGTATAGATCTTAAAACGCTGATCAAGAAAATGTATAGGATCATTATCATCTTTGATAAACGGTTGCAGAGAATTGAAGTGTGAAGATTTTTTGATGACGTCATCAACCAGCCCCTTCCGAAACGCATTTGGGGACCCAAATCTGAGAAACTTACCCAAATTGGTCCTAGGTGGCCCCTAGTTACCCACGCGGTAAAAAATTCGCGGTAAAAAATTCATTAATTTAATATAGCATGTTGACGTTAAAGTAGTGTTATTGACGTCGCGCCGTAACGTCGGAAAATTTAACATATTAGACATGTATTTTTTGACAACATCAAAGGAAAATGAACACATCCACTTTGCTTGTTACAGACACACAGAGATTAATATTTACATTCATCAAGCACGCTTATGCACTCATCTTGATCAATCTCTCCGATACAGTTGGCCTAAGCCACCTACAATAGTAAAAGGATAAGGAAGCCCCTATGTATCAAATCAATACATTATTCACTCTAAAACAATTCACCCTAAAACAATTCACTCTAAAACAATTCACTCTAAAACAATTCACTCGTGCTGTATTGTTTTAAAAAAAAATATTGAGTCTAAAATCTAATGTCAGTCAGTACGATTGTCTTTGTAATTATTATTTTTTTTTTTTTAGGGAAGGGTCAATGTCATCAACATTAATAGTAGACAAAACATCGTCGGATAGGTGTGGTGCTCCCCAACCCAACCCAATCCAATTCATTCCCAACCAATCGAAATTAATTATTAACATTATTTACATTCAGTGATTGTAATCCTGCAATATAACTTACACTCTTGTTACGTACGCCAATCGTGCCACTTGTCCAAATCTGAATATAGGACTTTTTTTCTGTGTGCTATGGATGATTATTCGAAGTGTTGGAAACACGGTAGTATATACTGGCATTAAAAATCTATAATTGGAGCAAGTAAAATTAGATTTTACAAATTATTTGTAAAACTGAAATAAAAATAACTGCGTGTGGTAAGCAGAAAATTCTAAATGGACTGTTGGACCATATTTGAGTATGGTAAGTCATGTCGCAAGCATTGGACCGTTGATGTTTTTGATCTTCGGCATGTCGAGGTTGTAAGGAGCCTGGTTCAATTCGTTAAAAAATCGACTTTCGTTTTTGGGTTACTACGCGCGAGCGGTCTAAACAGACTCAGTAAAAGTATGTTGCATTTGTAGCTTGTGAGCAAAGTCGGCAATTGATACCCCTCCCTCCTCCTGGTTTCTTTTTTTACAGAAATTTGAGCTACTATTTTAAACAGACAGATAGAATAATGCTATTATTAAAATCTACGTGTTCGACCGTCCTTTAAATTTACCCATTGCAACAAAGCGGATAAAAATATATCGCATTCGATATTCGTGTTTCCGTATCACATCTTTCTAACTCAGGGGTCCGCGCAGAGACAGACAAAATACGGTTACATCGCTAAACTTCAGACTTTTGCCAAAGTTTTTATTACAGTAAAAGGTGTAGCAGCCAAACTTCATTTTTTAGCCAGAAGTAGGGTAGGGTAGTAAGAATCAGATTGGGAAAAATAAAAAAAGAATAATGTTGACAAAGATGCTCTTATACTAAATTTAATAATAAGGCTAGCCAGCTTACTGTCTTTTTAGGACCTGTCAAGATCTACGTTCATAGCTAAAATTGTAATATTTGTGTCCAAAATTTGTGTGTGGGGAAAATAATCAATAAATAATTCTATATATATACAGAGCATTTAGAAGAGAAAAACGCCAACAGGGGATCTACAAACTTCACACCATCACTTCCGAAACAAAATTGTAGCAGGTTTTTAACGTCGACATGTTGAGACCGCGAAGAACGTGGATTGATTATTAGCAAAAATCGAGCTTCGTGATTGGTCTACTACGCGCGAGGAGTCGAAACAAAGCCGGGAAAAAACGGGCTCGATGGGCATTCTGAAATAGAGCTGCGCGCAACCAAAACAAAGTCGGTAAACACAGTGTTTTGCAAAAACTCCAAAATAGAGCTGCTATTTCTGACAGACGGAATACGGCTTTTTTTAAAAAAAAACAGTGTTAAAGTTTTGTAAAGGTTAGTGTTGCATCTTTTGACAACCTTGTTTTTTAAGAAACTTTCATATGTTCTCTTTGGTTTTCATTGACTTTAACTTTTTACCTGCGTCAAAAAATTAAGGATAAATATACTTTGTAATGAAGTAACAAAACCTAAGTGAAATTTAACTTAACAAATATTAATGAGCTTGTTTGATTTTTTGGAAGAAAGTGGAGCTTGTTCGTTTGTTTGTTCGTTTGTTTGTTTACATTTCTGATGGTTTTACCTACCAAATCTAAATATGGAATCCAAAGTTGATTTTGGATTACCAACATTCTAAATAGACCCCAGCTTAATAGCTTAAAATTTATATAAGCACCCATGGCGATTAATGAAAATCAGCAAAAAAAACAGTTTTAATAGGTAGGCTCTGATACTTTAATGACTTTGCTGCAAATTGTAGGTACAACTAATGCTTTAATTCAATAAAACTTGTCGTTTTTATTTTCAATGCATTTTTATTTTTTTTTATTTTTTTTACATTTTACATATACTCTGCAACATTTTAAAGCTACCTTTTTCTTGATAACAGGCAATACCGGTACTTATCTTCCTGTTTTCAAGAACGTTGATCAGAATTTCTGAAAACCAACATTGCCCGCTTGCAATATCCATGCGCCTTACAACAGTTTAGATGATATCTGTAGGAATGTAAGTGCACAGACTACCAATGTCAAACATTAAACTTTTTGACCGCCTTTGTTTGCTATCTCCATCTTCATCTGTAATAACAGTCTTTGGGAAGATGCTATTGGCTGCCTATATGTACATTGTAATTTCAAAGAGTTTCTAATCATATGTTCAACATTTTAAAAAGTGATTTCTTACATTTTTGATATACATATTTAGATATACATGTATACTGCTTATAATTAACGACTTCAGACAGAAAAACCATCCCTGTAAAGTTCTTTGTGCTGCTACTTCATCTCAAATATACCAGGTTGGGATTGTGCAATCTGTGGTGTGTGTGTGTGTGTTTCTTTTTCTTTTTTTCACTGATATTGTGTATCCTGCGAAAAGGAAGTTAACTGTCTTTTTGGCAGTAACATTGGAGGAACAAAATGCTATGATTTAACCCTAAAACTTAACAGGTTGAGTATTTCATTGTGCCTTGCTGCCATGTTCAAAATTTTCCCTCTCTCGCCAGAAGCACAAACAGATTCGCGATTATCTTCTGAGTACTGTTACATTCAAATATCCTTTAAAAAGTAAATGTAATAAACTGACTCTCGGTGAAAACTATTATAGAGGTATAAGTCAGGTCCTTTAAATTTTTAGAAAAATTCCTTTAAGGTTTAAGAAATCCAGACCGAACACCTATTTTTTATAAAAAAAGTGCACTTGACCTCTGAAAGGTCGTGATGCTCTCGCCTACTCACGATTCGTTGATGAACTTAATTACATTAGATTCTTTAACATTAAAGACTATGAGTCTATGTTGTCGTTGTTGTTGTTTTGTTGTTGTTTTGCAAAAACGTTAATGAGTGGGATAAAGGCTCGTCTTGTGTTTATGAGTTGAGTCTCGACTCAGTGGGATGCTGCTCCAGGCGCCTAACATAAAGACAGAGAAAAAACAGTGGAAATCGTTGCATGTACAAACGTAAAAAGATTAGTGATTAGCTACCAGCAATTGAGGAACAACTAAGGGATGAAGAAGGATATTAAAAGCAAAGACATAATAAAAAGAAGGATTTAAGTTGATCTGGGCGTTTCATCACTATATAAGCAAGCTTACAAGTAATCAGGTTTAGTTAAAGCAATAAAATGCTTCAACTTAACTTTCTCCTTTGTTTATTATCGGTAAAGAATTATCCACTTATTATAATATATTTATAACCTCTCTTATTATCTTTATTTATTACTAATGTTTTGATGTCATACATTAGTTTTGTTCTTTATTCGGATTTTATATCACCCCGCATTTTTTGCAAATTGTGTTTAAAACTAACGCAGGTGCAGGATACTTTAACCTATATCTTTTATTTAAATAATTCGGTACTGCACATCGACAGGGCATTTGCATGTGAAATTACCAGCGTTTCTTCAATGGGTCTTTTTACAACATTCCCTGGTGAGAAAACAAAACTATGGTGGTTCTTAAAGATTGTGATTAGCTTTAAAGTCACTTCACAGGATCAGAAATCGAATTTCCACTTCAATTTACCGTCTAAAGTTGGCTATTTTTTTTTACTTTTTTTGCTGAGTCATGACAAAATACTTATGTTTAGCATGGAATAATTTTTTCACGACAAATGGCAAATTAGAACGCCTTAAGATTTTTGAAGATAAGATTATCCACTGTCTGTCAAATGATAGGATTGACTTTTTTATGAAATTTAACACAAAAATTCTGGTATACAATTTAACTATTGGTTGGGCCCCGGTTAAAATTAGCTGCGCGTGGATGAAAAATGTTGCTCGTGGGCCCAAGACTTAATGTCTGTAAGTACACGATCAGTTAGGGGAATTAAAATATTTTATTCACCGTACTATAAGTAAATATCTCATTTATAATCATGTAAGTTTCTGCTTACCTTGTCCTTTAATGCGATCTTATCCCTGGGCGTGGGAACGCACCCTATGATTATCTTGCGTCATGGCAAACTCTTTAAGCCATTATACCAGGACATTAATAGATTTATTAAAAAAGGATCAGCTAGGATTATAAAGCCATGCCTTGACTAATACGTTTAAGCATGAAATAATGGCTATAATAAATCTGGTTGCCTTGGTGTCAATATGAAGGTCACAACTCCCTGCTAGAAGGATAGCAATCTCTCTTGGTGTCGTGCGTATCTAGGGTGTTTTGTTAATTCTAGAAGCACGAATTAACTCTCCTAATATCAAGCTATTTTGAGTTTTAAAAGTATAGAGACTACCAGGTGATAGAAGCACCGATGGAGCAGTGGATATTTTAGAATTAACTGTTGATAAGTAGGTCACTTGTCACGTGATTTTAATTCGTCATAGAAATTTTTAACATAATGATTCATTATTAAAATGATTAATCTTCAATAAAGCTTAGAGTAGACATATCAAGGTATGGCCATTTCATTAAACAATGTACTTAATTAACATATTTAAAAGTAGTCGTAGTTGAGTTTAAATATTTCCTGAAAATACATAAATTCGTTTTTGTTTTTTTTGTTCGTTTTTTTCTTTGCAAGTTTCTAAATTATCATTATTTGTCAGTTCAATAGGTATTATATGGAGGGTGTTGTTAGACGGCTTCCCCTCCACCCCCGGCCTGAATTACTTGACTTTTCTTCCGTCTGAACTTTTGAATACATGTATCTAAAACACTCTTTACAGTGCATGCGTTTCTTTATTTTGAATGTAACACTATGTAAAGAAATTTCTTGCAAAGGCTGCCCTCGTTAAAATTAAGGCACATCAAGAAAACGCAATGCAACTAGCTGAGACATACCATAATTTAATTCTTAAACACATGAGGTCATTGTCAAGTTCATTTTCTCGTTGAGATGTTACTTACTTCAGTGAATTAGTAACAGTACTTAAATGCTTGTAAGAGATAATGATAAAAGGTTTACCGATTTACAATGTTTAGTGAAACAGTTGAACAGACCGACAGCTCTAGACCCCTCTAGAAGTGTATAAGACAGGTACGTATTTTAAGACTCACAACACGGGCACCTTTTTAAAGCAGATACCTTTTTGGTATCTCGTGAATATTTTATTGAAATTGACCTCCATCATACGAACATTACTGGATTTTTTATTTATGCCTTTCTTTCAGAACATTTTTTATCATAGCTATATGATCGTTTTTAACGGTATTTTTATTTACAATTCCTTGCAAAATATAGTCAGACAAGTTGGGAAATACTAAAGCTCTTTTCCACAAGTAGTTCCATAGGCCATTTCTTTACCAGATTCAAGCAATTTTAACTTGTCAAAGTTTACTTTACAATGCAAGGGACTTAGGCTCTTAGGTTATTTGAACAGATCCCAACTCTGAAAATGTACTAATTATTGCTGACATCAGCCTGATCACTTGTTCTTAAGTTGTGGGGTGGGCCCTGACGTGTTAGAAACTCGGACGAGTAAAAAAGCACGGCTAGCACAATTTGAACGCTGCCTACCTAACCAACGCATCTGATTAAAAGCAATTTCGCAGACTATTTGCTGCAAAGAATTCGCGCGTTGATGCTGTTTGCCAAATAAGTGCCTTTGTCTCAATATTTTTAGAAGGGGTTTTAGCCTCCTATCACAAGGAACTTTCACTTCGTGCTCCATATCATCCTCCCGGGTAAAATTATCTACTAGGAAGATTTTAGGTCAGACATCTCTTTAAAGCATTATCCGGAACAAGTTTAAGAAATTAAATGTGTTTACAACATCAGCGGAAAATTCCAATATAATACCATCAACAACCTACGTCAAATCAACAAGGCGTGTCTTAATTTTTTATTGAAGATGTGACTTATGTTATCAGTTCAATTAAAAAGATAACACCGCCAACATAAGGAAACAAATTTCAAACTTACCGCATATGCTTATTTTTAGCTAATTAAAATGGCGTTTGTTTCAAGGCCAACTTTTGTTATATAATGCAGATAATTATAAATATAATTACAGCTTTTAAAATTTGTTTTCACACATTTGTTCTCCACCTTTCCATTCGATTTCACGTTGTTTCTAAATTGTTATGGCAACTAAGAGAAATTAACACTTGGCCTATTGGCTTTCATAAATTTGAATGTTTTTAAATTTAAAAAAGGTCGGTTAATGCAAAAGGAAACGCAAAAACATTGCTCAATTATAAATAGCCCTGTTTTTAGTCAAATCAGTTTGTTAAGAACTTAGTAGAATCCAGATACGTGATAGACGCCCCTTTAGGAGTGTACGCTTTAAAGAAAGAGTCGTTCAAAACAGGAAAGTGTTGTTCTCTAAATTAAAGACGAGCATTTCTGTCAAGAAGGCATTTAATCAAGACTGTTAGCCAATTTTCTAATACCATGGTGATGGAGTCAAGCTCTGATTCATTGTTTATTTATAACTATTTGTCGCGGAATTGTCGATTAATTAATCTGATTGTAAGTTTTGTTTACATAGTTATAAGACTTATGTGCCGACGTTGTTGTTACTACCTTTTTCGATCATATAAATTCTTAGTCACAGGATAAGAAGTAGGTTTTCCACTTCGATTCACCGTCTCAGTGGGCAACTATCTAGGTAAGCGCTTCACCTTATGTAACGTTCTCTCCAGCTTTTAGGAAATAATTTTCTTCATTATTCAAGGTCCTTGTAGACTTTGAATTTGTCATTAATTCCTGGAACTTTGTTTCGTTGGGTTCATACGTTGTTCTAGGCTCTTTAATATTTACTGTGTTTTTTCTAATCTTTTGGCGCATTAGTTTACTGGCTAGGCTATTTGTTTAGATGATATTGTATTTTATGGTACCCAAAAACACGAGGGTATCATTAGCCTTATTAAAAGGTAGATTCCATTGCTACAATATTTTGCACACACTTAAATGTACACAATTGTAAATTCTTGTACAATATATTGTATGAAAGATGTCTGATATTTTATGACTTTAAAGCTTACGATTTTTTATTGTAAAGTTAATTACAGGAACAGGTATTCAAGGTGTATAATTATATACAAGAAGTATATAAATACTTCGCACTTGTTTTGATAATATTTTGATGCGTAAAAAACAAAGGAGGTTTTCGATTGTTTAAAATTGTTTTGATAAGAACCTGCTGCTAGTTTCTTCAATTTTATACCGATTTGACTTTAAAAAAATGTGAATTTTGAAGTAGTAATATATCGTACGTCGTGATTATATGTATACAATATATTGTGCAAGTTATGCAATTCTGTACACTTAGGTGTGTACAATATATTGTTTTAGTGGAAACTACCCTTAACACGTTGTATTGGCTGAATCTTTTTTATAGTGTGTTGTAATGCTTAATCAGGAAGATCACGTGACTTTTAGACTTGCTTGATGGGATTAACTATTTCCTGTAAACATGAGACATATTTTATTCTACCTAACCACTCACGCCATTTTACTTCCATAAAAATAAAAGTTAGAGTGGGCAAACAACAAATGCAAGAAAATGTTGTGTAACCCTAACATGGCAGAAAGGACATCAAGTATACCAAATAATCTTAGTTTTTTCATTTTTACGGGCCAACATTGGACTACTGGGCCCAATCTATGAACCAAAAGCTGTTTCGAATTAAATTATCATTTTTTTTTCGAAAACGAAAAAATTCACAATTTTGCTGAGTAATGACAAAATACGCATGTTTTAGCATGTTTAGCGAAAAAAAATAAAATGAAAAAACCATAAGCTTTTTTAACACAGCTTTCATTTAAAGATTCCGTTGAATTTTTTATATAACATTAAACACGAAAATGGTGGTGGTAAAATGTCATTTTTAATCGTTTAGCAGCAATGAAAATAAAGCAGCAATTTAATTTAACATAAAATAACGTCTTTTAGCATTACCTCCTGCTCTATTTAGTGGTACGATAAGGTTTTTGATAGAGTCACTTTCAAAATTTCACTTGCACAAGCAGGAGTATAGATATACCTCAAATATTGGTAATTCCGCGATGAATTGAAGTAAAAGTAGCAATTCCAATAACTGATTCTTTATTTTATTTGTTCTACAATCAGTTTAAAGCATTTTACCAAAATGAATGAGATTGACCCCTCCCCCCTTAATTGCCTAAACGTATTCCAAATTGCTTGAGGCGGGAGATTTGTGAAAAGGTAACTGTTGATATCCAAAAAACGAACATCTTTTATACAGTGTAATTAAGTAAAAGAACAACAAAAACTGTGTTAACACACGCAACAATGCAAAGGAGATTTTTATGGTGTAGTTGTGAATTTAAGGCGAAAAACACCATAAAAATGTTGATCAAATATTACACCAAAGAATGTCCAAATATGTTTCTTTCAGCATTGGAGTTTTCAGACCTTGCTTAAATATACTTAGAAAAGGAGAGAAACGGATTATGTTTATGTAGTAACATTTATGAAATTTTAGCTTCTTAAATCGGGGAAAGTTTTTCTTTCTATTTATACATGAGATCATTTTAACCACACTCTATGTTGACTTCAATTTAAGTCACTAAAAAGCAAACAACATCTGTTTTATTGTTAGCATCGATAGCTTAGTGGGTGTTATTCAGCGCTTGGTTTTGTAAATAATTAATGTTTAGTTTTCATTGCATTAAGTTTAAACTTTTACATTAACTTGTGCATAATACAACGCCTCGTTCTCTCAGCATGTTCATGAAGTTATTTTAGTACATTGACTAACTCCTCGTAAGCAAACGGGAACTATTTGTTTAATACTCACCCAGATTGGTAATGTATCCGCGCGATAATGATTTCGCAGATGAGAAGAGTTGATTTTATAGATTACTTCGCAAAAATCACTCTCATTAAAATATCTCTGTTAAATAAACAAAGCTGACACTGATTTCTATATCTAAAGAAAATATGAAAAGATTTATAGTACTCGAGACTCTTAACCGACTGGTGGCCTTATGGTAGAGGGTTAACCTCCATTGTTAGTGGGTTCAATCCCCGTTCGAGGGAAGCCAAGGACTATAACAGTATGAATCGATCCTTTTTGTTTAGCCCTAAGCATGAAAATAGGATTAAAACAAACATTGAATTAAAAATCAATTTTTTGTTTATAAAAACCCTCTAAAACAAACTTTTTTGGGTTAAAATAGTATACTTATTCCTTAAGCGTAATTTTAAAAGCCTTTTTGCAATTGTTTTTTCGTAAAGAAATGCGTCAGAACAGATTAATTTGAATTGAAAAACAAACCTGAAACAATGAAAAACAACAATAACGAAAACGTCTCACTAATTGGCACAACCTTACAATTCTCTGGATAATTATGCCTTTTGTACTGTGTCTATATATAGCATTGCGGAAAATGCTTAATTACGGACCCGAAGAATATAATTACTGTAATTTGCCACACAGTACGTTTTTTTCGAATTATTATTTCCTTATGTTTATACATGACCACTCAACTGTTGGAAAAATTAGCAATGGAAGCACTGTTACCAATGTGAATCCTTTTTCCTTTTTTTTTTTTTTTTTTTTTTGTCTAGAATTTAGAGAGAAATTGAAATTTCAAACAAAATTGTAGGTGTTTTCATTATTATCCACCATTACCGTAAAAAACTAAGGACTTTATAGTTTTATTATAGCGGCATACACACAATGTAAAAAATAATTAGTATATATATTTAGTATGTTTGTTTGTTTTGTGAAAAGGCAATTTCCTCTCGATATCGCTATGATTTGTGATTAAATCTTGCCAAAATAGACATCTTCTTGGAAACCTTTTCAATTGATACCGTGACTTCTTTTAAGATCATATAAACTTGTGCGAAAAGGCATGGAAGTTGAAAAGTTGCTAGGTTGACTTTAGATACAAACAATAGAACCTTACGAAATTATTGTTCACATAATGGCACTAGGTCGAAACTATTTTTGTAAACTGACATGGGAAATTGATGAGCTTTTAAATATCTTAGCAGTCATGGTAATACAAAAAGAAACTACAGTGTCCTGCTGCCGTCCATTTAAGGACAAATTAAATTTATGCTGTGTCCTTATTAATTAATTTGTTTTAAATAACATTGTTAGGCTTAATTGCCTTGGTTTCGTCTCTTTTCATGTCATGAACTTAACCTATTCACAGATCAGAATAAAGTATGGGGATCAACAAATAACAGATTAAGATTTTTTAAGTTTTTTCGGGGGAATAAAATTACTTCTTGCTCAATAAATTTTATTTGTTTTGGAATTGCCATGACAATTTAAATCAATTCGTCTTTTCTTGTATTTAGGGAAGTGTTAAATGAGCAGACCTATTAAATCATTTTAATATCAACTTCAATGTCATGCTGTTTGCGTTATTTTTTTTCGGATAAAAAATAGAGGGTATAAATACCTGCTAGGGACATTAAAGTCTAATTGTTTTTATCTGCTCTGACTTGGCTAGGTAGGTCATGCATAACGTACCTTTTGAACTTTCAGAAGGACTTAATTTTTTTATTTCATTTTTTATTTTTATTATGTACGCACTTTGTGTCATGTTAAATTTTGAAAAGTACAGCGCATATGTATCTTTACTATACACGTCTTCCTCCTGAGAGGGAGTGCCCTTTTCACAGATAAATTTTCTTTTGTTGATAGTTGCATTTTGTTCAAAATGGCAGGCGAATTACTAATTCCTGAATATTTAGGTCAAGTGGATTTTTCTTTGGGCTAACCACTGCTCTTAATATTGATAGCTATATTTTGTTCAAACTCACTGCCCAGCCAGTGCCTTATGGCAAAAATGCACATAATATTTGCGATGACTGAAAATCCCTCGTGTTGTAATGCTCCGGCTATCTAGTAAATATTTTATACACTGCGGATACAAAACGCAGTTAGTATGAAAACCGCATTGATTTTGGTTCAATAAAACTTGATTTAGCCGGGTCGTTGGTTAAGGAAAGGTGTAGGTTTTTCAAATATGTAAGCTAAAAGCTTGTCCCTTTTCCCTATTTTTGATAATTGCGGGGGATGAAGATTCTACAGCGTGAAAATAGAAAGCATTTATAAAACTGTTGTGATACTACAAAAATTTATTTATTTTCGACAAGGAAGTTACGACAACTACACCCCTACCCTCATTTGACGTCCAAACTTTCTTGTTTTAGAAATATGAGTCAAGTTGTATACGATTTTTTTTTCTCAAAGATGTTCAATAACTTTAAATAGACATCCTTCAAATCGTGCGGCGGTGTTTAGCGAATGTTTTAAATAAGGAAGTTCAGTTTAGTCCCTTCAGTTACCTAGTGTTTTATTGAAAATATCTGAAAACATCACAATATCTAACTTTGAATTTCTCTGTCTTAATGTTTTACGTTTAAAAAATACATATTTAATGTAGTATTTAATGTAATACATATTTAATGAAACGAAACGTCGAATAGGAAAAATGGGAGCGGTATATTTAAATGTTTTTTTATTTCAAGAAGCAAAATACACCATGTGAAGAGTGTGTTACCTTAGCAGGAGAGATTTCCAAAACCGTTATTGCACAAGAAAAAACTGAAATCTCAAAGTGCACATTTATCTGTTTTCGTTCAACATGGTTTGATTTTTATCGCAGGTTTGGCTTTGCTTAGAATGTCAACTACAATTTGGACAAAGATCTTTTTCTTATATGGATTATTGGTAAATGGTATGATGTTTTATATCCTAAATAGATATTCATGTTATCTTCTTAAGTTAACGAAAAATTTGGCAATGCAAAAAGGATATTGCAATTTATTCAATCAAGCAATACTTTTTTCAAAAAGCGCAGTAGAATATTGACAAGTTAACATTAGGCACATTCTACATCAATATTGTAAAATACCTTTTTCTTGACACATATATGTGTTCTAGTTAACAATGTAAATCTATATATCATTGTTTTATGATTGATATAATTTTAGCAATTTGTCAGATGGATGTGAAGCAGTGTGAGGAATACAAGGGGAAGATTTGTGATCAACTTGATTATGATGACAACAACAAAACTATTCTTGTTCATGTTGGCAAACGTTATAACCAAAACCAACTGGAGAGTCATCTACAGAAGATAATGGTGAAGCTTGATAATCATCCGTATGTGTCGTGTATCCCTTTCATCAAACAGGTTTTATGTCGCCGTTTTTTTCCTGTTTGTCGTCAAAAACAAGGAAAAGCGTACCTCGTCCAGCAAACATGTAGAAAGGATTGTGAACGAGCCAAAAATTCAGTTTGTTATTCTGCAGTAAAAGTAATTCCCGAATTATCAAAGAGACTTTTGGAAGCCAGTTGCATGACATTGCCTTTTGAAGGTTGTCTTATTTTGAACATTCCGAGTGAGTATCACATTTCCTTTAATTAAGTATTTAATAAAATCAATGCTCTAATTAGCAGTCCTTGTCAATAAGAGTTTGTTTAATGGTACTTTAAATATGTTAATGGGCAATAAGGAAAACCGCATAAAAGTCTAAGATCATTATCTAATACTTTTTGTTTCGTATGTATTATTAATTTGAAAACGTGTCCAAAAGGCGCTAGCAGGGAATTAGAATTGTAAAAAAGTTATGTGCATCATTGTTTAAAATAAAATTAAAGTTGCATAACGCCCATGTAAGTACGCAAAGTACCAAACACCTCTCCTCTGTTGTATAACCTGTCTAATGCTTCGTTTAGGTATGCAGACAACGACGGAACAAACATGTCAATTAACAAACTACAAAGTTGGTAAGAAATTGATAAAGAGTACTGATATGCGCAAAGGTTTTTTTTTAAACAAATAATTCCAATATTGCATCCTCAACCCTATTATACTTTGGCGTGTTTGACCCGTGTAAGCCTAAGGGTGGAGGTCATAAATCTCAAATTACTTACGCTCAAATGCGTACAGTTTAGAATGCCTTACACAAAACCATTTCCAGAAAAGTTATTTTATGACGTCGCAGGGATCGGAAATGACATCACATATACCTAAAATAGGCCCTTTTTCCTTATTTCCTTTCCCCATTTTCCAATATACTTTAATTTCTTACGTTTACTGATACTGCAATCTTGATTCTTAATAGACTTGATTGACCGTGCACCAAATAATGAATTGATAATAAGTAAAAGTATTTTTATGATGTTTTGGGATCAAAATGACGTCATATTTGCAAGAAAGTTTGCTATTTTAACGATACAGATAAAAAGATAGGTTTCCAGAAATATTTAGAGATTGTCATTAAACTTGGTACATATGTAGAACTGTATTCAAAGATGTTCGAGGTGAGGAAAACAAGATAATGACGTCATTGGGATTAGAACTAACGTAATTCTCCTCAAGTATTATTTCTATAAAATCGTACTTTATCGCTAGATGTCACATTTGTCCCTAGCAAAACATTTGGCAATCACCTCGTGACCAACATACATGAAATAATTTTTTTTATCTCAAATACAAGATTTTCTACCTCTTCTATATTAATATCAGCGCTTTCAAGATTCACAAAAATTTAACCCTGTGGAAATGCAATACCCCCAAAATATATAAATATTTTTCATCATCACATGCTCCAGTGAAAGGTAGTAAAGGTCAAAAAAAATTCTGCACTTTATCACTTACCCAACAAAAGTTATGCGTAGTCAAACAGGCCGTGGGAACTTTGCGTCCTTCCCAAGTATATATAATAATTAAAGGTTGTTCAGACCCATTGCAGATATGCCAACTATAAAAAAATGTAATCTACCGAGGAGAAAATTTAACCAAATTTAAGTTTTAATGCATGTATGGTTTTTAAGTTTGGTTTTGTGTATTAAGATAAAAGAGACATCCAAAATTGACCAGCAATTTACTACCTTTATGCCTATTTTTTATTTTTCTATACTGTCCCACCTACATATATATTTTTTACAGATAACATAAACACTTAAAAGTTAGACGCTGTGTTTTTGGGACAGAAGAGTTTCCTTATACAGGGATCTTTACAAGTGATCCAGGTCCCAGGCACAAGTTCAAAGACATCATTTCATGTGTCTCAACATTTATTGTTTTACAATTGCCCAAAGTGCTTTCAAAGCATCAACAACTCGAAAATTTTGTACCGATTATTGGAAAGCTTTAGTTAATAAGAGTTTGATCCGACAGATCGAGTAGCCACTTGCACATTAATAACAAAACCTCTTTTTGTTTGATATAATTTAAAAAAAGTTATCTTCTCTACAGGATCTAAATCTCTTAAAGTAAGCATACTCCGCAATTTCATTCCGTTATCCTCTTCTCCAGTGGTTCTGTTTAAGGACAAATTTATAGCTGGTGGTCCAAATTGTCAAGAAACAAAATGCGTTCACACACAAACCTTCTTGTCACACCTTGTCAAGAATTTAGATGTAAAGAACGTCAAACAGTTACAAAACCTTGTCATTGAACAACAAAAAGGAAGATTCATAAACGGCTATTGCTACAAAAACTGTTCTACTAAAGCAGGATATATACAGCTGTTGAAAACAAGAATTGGAAAAATTAAAACGTATGCAGTTGATAAACATTTAACTTTGCGTAACGTTGATGTATACATTGAAAGGAATTTGGATGGTATGTTTATTACGGGGAAAGGTGTTTATGATCTTTGTGGAACAACATTCCGTTATAAATTGTGGCCTGAAAGTGAAGAAGTTACCGTTATGCATTCAATATCCAGACAATCAATAAATATGTTAAATATTGAACTTTCACATCGACTGAAGCCATTTCCTCGAGAAATTGAATCAATTTTAACTTACAAGATTAAAGTTATTGAGACATTAAACATCTCTAATCCAACATGGAGTATAGTATGGTACAATAAAAACAGGTTGTCTGCTTTTAGAGGAATTTCAACAATATCGTTTGAGAGAGAAAAAATCAAGAATGTGAAAACTGAATTGATGATTGGTGCAGACTTAAGCTTTTGGGTTGTAAAGCTGACATTGCAGTTGAATCTCGAACAAATACTGCGTTCAATTTTTCCCGTGTCTATCGAAATGTTACCCTTTATCAATAAAAGATGGTACACTGAGCTTTCTATCAAACAGGTATGAATATATCCTTGATGATTTCAAAATCCATAAAATCAGAAAATGTGTTGACTTGTTAATTTCTAGCTTAGTTATTATTACTATTATCATTCCGAATATTTATACAGGATATAGCCTCTCCAGTGTTGGCTAATTAAAAATGTAAACAAAAATTTTGAAAATAAAACGTAGCTTGAGGGGATGTAGTTTAGACGTTTTTGTAGAAAATTCTAGACAATGAAATCGTCTTTGGCTGTCACGACGCAAAGACGCAGCTGAAGTATTGGTATATCAGATCATTTATTTAAAATGATATCATATTTATAATATATATTATTAGTCTGATTTGTCCTCATCATTAGGTTGAGTACATCTTTTCTACGGATAGTGTTAACATCCCAACAACAGAATATCTCAAACAACACTACTCCCTTTATGAAGATTTTCAAAATGGCAAAATACATCGAGGCATGAACATTAGGCTTCAAGGTAAAACACAAAGACCTAACAATGGAACGATCGAATTGCCGTTGCTGAAAAATAAGACGTTATTTCAGGTTACAATTGACGTTAAAAAGAATGGACGGATAAATTTTGAATTGCAATTTAAGGAAGATGTAGCTGCTTCGTGCTTAAATAATAAGGTAAGACTGTTGTGAAAAAATTTTCCAATATTGGCAAAAAGTTTTTTTTGGATAACTTTATGAATGATTTTTTGTTTCTCATCTTAGTAATCCTAAGTGAAATACTTGGACCAATAATAGAAGCTGTAGAAACCCTTTTGTGTAGCAAAAAACCTTTCCACAAGTAAAATATTTTAGCAAGAAAGAATCTTTGTTATGAGTTATATCTCAGGGTTTATATGTTTCATAGAAAAATCGTCGGCATTGGAAGAATTTTATTAGGAGATTAAAAACAATGCAAACAAGATCAAATCATACGGAAAATGCTGTCATCAAAACGAAAACAGAATGTGGACATTGTTGTGGTTCAAATGCTTTTACCTTACTTTCTATTAAAGGTGACTCATATCAAGAACATAGATTCGTGCTGACGCATGAAATAAATTATTTTGTAGATTTTGAAGTTAGAATATTAGTGAAAAACATAATTCATAAATATGTTACAAAAAGGTACAAAGTGTACAGTATATGAGAACATTTTTGAGACGATAAATTTTTGAGACGATAATTTGAACCGGTAAATTTTATTTTCTAAGAGGATGGTGCCACAAGGTTTTAAAGGTTTTAAAACTTTCTCTTCTAACCGGATAGTAACCGGTTTTCCTGTTCTTATGCGAAATAGAAAGTGCAAGGTCAAAAGACCTGATCATGTGTGGTTTGATAAGTAAACTTTTTTATATAAACAAAAGATTCAAAGTTTTTTTTTTAAATTATTTTAAATTATTATAAGTTGTATTTTATAGCCTTAGGCGAATGTTATGAGTTGCAAGTTCAAAGTATGTTTTTCTTTATTCTCGATGTTTTTCACAAAACGTGGGTGATTTGTATATAACTATGCTATATATTTTTTTTATATTATATTGTATATACACATTTACTTAGACTTTAGCTAGTATAACTTCTTTAAATTCGAACGTTTATGAAATTTTTCAGTTTCACTTTTTAGTGATTAACGAAATTTTTAAAGAGCAACGATTTGCGAAATTCTATGTAAAAAATTCTAGTCATCTATTAAAATTTATTGCAAAAATATCGAAAGAACCCGGCAATTTGCGATAGCTGCCGTAAATCTTTTAATACACAAAATCCTTTGAGCTTGTAAAGACTGTATTACAACTGTAAAAATGTAGCTGTACTTTTTTTGTTTCTAATACTTTTTTGTATTGTAATAAACTTAGGAAATACACTATATATTAACCTTATTTAATGAAATGTAAATAAAGTCCATGTAACTTATAATGTATACATAAATATTCATTTTCTTTTTTCTGTGTCGTTTTTTGTTTGCATTTGATGATAATGACAGGCATAGTACAAACACCCGATGATAAATTTTAAGACATGGGTATCCTCATTCGGAATATAATTTTAGGAAGTGAAGAACAAATACAGTTGACTCTCCCTAATTCGAATTCCTATAGGGAAAAATTTTTGTTTGGATTATAGAGAGATTCGAATAATAGAAAGTCTCTGTAATTTGAACTTTCAGCTTAAGAGAGTGAAAATTCGAATTACAGAGAGAAATTACGTTAATTTTATAATCAAGAAAACATTATTCAAGTTCTATTCAATCTTTAATTTTATAGTTTACACCAAAAAAAAATCTATTTGAAAAACTGTTAAATATTTGATTGCTTTACGTCAGAGAGACGATTTCTTACACGTGTAAACCTTTTCAAAACTGCTTTGTTGAGTTGTCCGTAGGTATTCTGTTTCATGCGTTTTTATTTACCAGCATTTTGGTTTTTGAAAGCATCAAAGATCTTTTCCTTGTTTTCTTCCATGTCGAGAGTATGTTGAGAGGTATGTCCAATAACTTTGCTACATCATTATTTGATTGTCTAACTCGATCAAGGCTTCAAGCTTTCTCTTGGCTATTTTCAATCAGGAAGAAGAATCAAGAAATAACATGTGGAAGAAAATTTTTAGATTTTATGAAAGCATTTGAATATGTCAAAGCCCTGTTTACACTCTAAAATGGGAATTAGGGAAAGAATCGTGCTGAAGGGACTAAAAAACTGTTCGAATTAGAGAAAGTTTCGAATTAGAGAAATTTGAATTTTAAAAAGTTTTTTATAAGAGTCTCTTAAGGAAAATTGGCGGTGACTGGGCACTTCTATGTAGTATAGAAATATTCGAATTATAGAGATTCGAATTAGAGGGAGTCAACTGTACGCTTAAAAAAGAACGTTGTTATAATTTTAACTCTTTTTCCTTTACTACACCTTTTTTTTTTTTTTTTTTCTTGAGATAAAAAGTTTGTTTTTCCGTATTTGTTGTTGCTTTTCCTTTTTCTAGACACTACCATTTTATCGACGTTCAATTTTTAAATATAAAGAAACTCCATTGTACAATGCCAGTTCATATGATTTCAGAAGGTTTTTTGATTAAGACAAAATGATAAAATGGCATTGTTGTCTGATATAATTATGTACGACGCCAAACTCGTAGATTTTCCCACGCTTAACGACTGCTCTCACATAAATATTCTCTGCTTCTGTGTTTCCGTAAGTGTAACATGCATAGTACATGTGGTTTTGTTGTTTTGAAGAATCTTGGACACAAATGCATTTTGAAATTTCTTATAAAAATGGACGGGTCGTTGATCAGCCTCAGTGGATTTTTCCAAGGATCTTTTAACCAGTTTTTATATGAATGCGTGTGTTACTGACAGGCAAAGTGAATATCTTTATTTTCTTTATTTTTGGTGTCATCGAGAAATGCACATATAAAATTCTAATGGACAAAGAACGCCACGATGTCAATATCATTTATTTAACGTCAATTATTTTTCTTGTTTAACTGAATTTTCAAGGATTGTAATTTCTTCGTTATAGATAAAATTATTTAATTTAATTTTTTATATACAAATGTCACGGGTAACTTTAATTGTTATCTCAATGAAGTTGCTTTGAATAAATTCACGGGCGAGGTTAAGGTCAATTAGTATATTAATAACATGGTTTCGAGGGCTATTTGCGATAATAAGTCCAAGTGTTTTTGTAATGCTGGCAAAATTGCCCGAACGTTGTTGAATAAAAACTTTAAAAAATAGATAAAAGATGTTACTGTATCCTTCACAGTAACATGTCACATTCGCTAAACTATATTTTTGTTCTGCCTTTTGTGTCATTTTACAAAAAAGACTTTAGTTAATTTAAAAGTTTTACTAAACAAAGTCAAGGCTAACTAACCTTTATTGTTCCCTCAATACGCGTTCTTTGCTATGAATAGTTCCACGAACTTATGCAAACAATTAACATTGCATTGCTTATGTCGTTCAAAAAATGTTTGTTATTCGCGCCTTTTGTTGAAGAAATTGACAAATATAATTTTTTGATAAGAAGAAGAATAAATTTCAATGTAAGTTGTTTTTTTTTCTTTGTTGTTTATTTCATTCTTGTCTTTCGATTGATAATAACAAATCACATATATTTTGTAAATTTTTGTGAGCTTTAATAGTTTAGATAAATTTCTTTATCAGAACGTCTATATTTTGGATCAGACTAGATGTGCTTCTCTCTTTAACGGCAAAATGGCGTGAGACAACTTTCGACTTAAACTTTTTAAAAACTACTTCAGCATTTTATTTTACACTCAGATGAAGCGACAGAAATGCTCTAATTGTTTTTTTATACCGTATTTGACAGATTTAGCGCCCCCTGTGAATAAACACACAAGACGATAATGGGTTTAATACGGCTATGTGCTTAACGAAAAGAAGGCGGAACACTTAACTAAACTTAAAAATTCAGTTCAGTGTGATCTTTAGGCGTTCTTAATCTTTTTAAGTTTTTTTCTAAACCATGTTAGAATTTAATACTTTAGTATCTATAGTGGATTTTTTCACATGCTACTCTACTAGTCTATAATAACAATACGCGAATTGACGCAACTTAATCGATAAAAAATTACTAAACGCGTTTATTTGAGTTATTACGGTATTTGAGTTGCTGAAAATGAATTGGCGCTTAAACCAAATTAAACCAAGTTTTTTATACGGTTAATAGCTGGTGAAATTTGTTGAAAATATCTTTAATCAATGTCCACTTCAGAACAAGACAAAAGAAAAAAAAATTATGCAACTTGATTGGTTAAGGTTAGTCTTTTTTCTTAACCCAAGGCTGGACGACTTTTTTATAAATAACCAAGTTGCTAAGTTTTTAGATTTCAAATTAAACAACCTTACAAACAGCATTATGGCCCGCTTTAGGATTTATGTGTGTATTGAGTTCACTTGTCACTCACCAACCAGCTAAGCAATTCGGGCAACCTTAACAACCTAATACCTGACCCAGAAATATGTTGCTTATTCACAAGTAAACTGCTGACTAAACCTACCAGTCTTTATGAAATTCCATCTGATGCTATTACAGAAATTTTAAAGAATGATTATCCTAGCTTCCATAAAGTAGTCTTAGTCTTAGTATCGTGAGAAATCAGAAACCAAGTAATATAGAATGGTAAAACACAGACATTGACACCACATGCTATAGTATTTATTGTTTGTTATTAAAAAGTCAAAACTTTACTCAATATAGTGAGTTACACGTATCCTTCTTGGATTGTTCGCCATTAAGCGTGTGGACAAGTAACGATTTGCGCCTGCTTACTGCAGAATAAGTACCATTTTACGCTTTTGTCTATATTTGAAAAATAATGAAGAAACTTAATAACACATTATATCGCTACATTTTTTATAGAAGAAAAAATTAATTATCAACGAAATATTTTTAGGATTAGAAGATGGTATTTAATTTTTTTTTCACTCTGTTCTTAAAGACAATTAATTCTGACATATATCACAACCAAATCTCGGTAGAGGTTAGGGGAAATAGCAAAGCACGGTTTTTTTTTGTTATGTGGTGTCATTCGCAAAGAGTGAGCCAATGACATAAATTTTTAGGATTTACGTACAGGGCACTTTGGGAGTGTAACCAATAAGCGCAAGAAATGCACACATAAAATTTGGTACTTATTACAAAAATACCACTGGGTTTGTTTACAAAATGTTGTTTGATGTTGTTCTTACAGGTAGCTTAGCTACCCTATATAGCTACATTATTGATTAAACTAGCATTTATTACTTAATACTTAGTAAAATAGGTCAAGTTTAAATATTAAACTTTTTCGCTATAGCTAGCCAGACTAAGTATGGAAGGACAAGGCTGAGCTTTTTAGCTGGGTTTAAAATCAAAACTTAAGAGGAAAATTACATCACAGTTTTTAAAATTATAGTACACATACTACAGAACACCTGCAGGAAAACTCATTGTTCATCAATTTACCCCATATGGGTAATATGGAAGATTTCTTCATAAAAAACCTCAGAAACCTTTTCAAGTGGATTACTTTTACATAAACAAAAATTAAAAATTTTTAAGATGAACTTTTGCGATTTTGTCATTTATTAGTTTTCAAATTTCTCGCTGGAACTTTATAAGGTTTAAAACCCATGTCTCACAGTAACTTTTTCATCCTGTTAATAATGTGATATACATAAGCTATGGAACAACTTTTGCAGGAAAATAAAAACACATAAAGAGAAAAGGGTTGTTATTAAAATAATATAAATTAATTTCAAACTGATTAGTCCCTGCAGCCATTTTGGTGTCAGCGGTATGAAAAACTATGCTAAAACCATATTTTTATTATTATTATTATTATAAACAATTTTTATACAGGATATAGATTTTCAATATATATAATATTGCTATTAACAAACGTCCTGTCTTTAAAAATAAAAATCAAAATATAGTAAGGTAAAAATATATATTATATAAGCAATAAAAATGAAACTAGTTAAAAAGTCCTAAAATTAGCTAAAACTGCCAGATTGTTTGTGAGCTGATAGAATAAACAGCAAAAGTCTGTTTATGAAACTAACAGGCTACAAATAAAATATCACAACTGAAGTAAAGTCTCCGCAGGAAAAATAAGCACGTTAAATCAAACAGAACACTCTGTATTATCAAATGGAGTATGGGACTATCGGATATAAATCAAATCAAAGGTTAAAAATCTTCAAAACATTTTTCCTAAACAAATTAAAATTTTCAATTTTACGAATATTTAATGGTAGCTCGTTGTATAGTGTAACACCCGTTGAAAAGAAACCAGATTTTGCATATTTGAGTTTTGTGAATGGAATTTGTAATTTATAACCATCATTTCTTGTCTCCCTACCATGGGACTGTACTTTGAAGTAATCAATAAGGTTTGCACACGTTTTCCTTTCTAAACATTTTCGCACAAGTAGAATTGATTGTTTCTTCAATACGTTTTCAACAGGTGGTTGGTTTGTTCCAGTGACCGTTTCAGCTAGATTATCAATGGATTTAAGCTTATTTCTTTGCGTTTGGCTTAAATTTAAGTTTACCGTACAGTTGTATATTATGCAAGGAACAATCATTCCAATATAAATCTTTCGTTTTGATGAATCGTCGAGATAAGTTTGAAGAGAAGACAACATACGTAATTTGGATACTGAACGCTTGTAGATTTTATCAAAATTAGTAGAGAGTGAAAGTGAACTATCCAACGTAGTTCCCAAGTATTTGTATATTTCAGTAGCCTGTATCTCAGTGTCATCAAACAACAAGGACATATTTTTACCACAGGATGATAGTTTTTTCGAGGTACCAAAAAGCATACTTTCGGTTTTGCCTTTATTCAAGTTGATAACTAGCTGGTTGATTTGGAAATATGTTGAAATCAACTTCAAGTCCTCATTTAGCTGGTACTCGATTGATTCCTTGTTCTTTCCCTCGACATAAACCACAGTGTCATCAGCAAAGTTCAAAGAATGCGTGTTTTTTAAGCATTTCTTAAAGTCATTGAAATAAATCAAGAAAAGAAGTGGTTCTAATAAGTAAAAGTCCTATTTCTTCATTAAAAATTGAAATAATGACTTGAAACTTAGTATTATATGTTTTTAGACCAATTTGATGAAATGAACCCAAAAAATTTTTTTGTCACTATTATAGTTTTTGATTCCTGAATTTAGCCATTTTTGGAGACGCCGATAAACTGTTTTTGACAGCATATCATTTTGACAAGACATGTGTACAGAAAACATTCAAAGTGATTCTCAGGATTTAAAATAATTCAAACAGATAAAATGTGTCCCAGGTTTAGGACCAAATACCTTATCCAACTCGTATAAATACAAAGTTGTTAGAAGTTATTTTTTTGTCCACCTGGATCTGCAACACGTTTACTTGCACTAATCGCTCAGCCTGGTGCCACTCACAATTAATTTTTAAATATCTACGGGAACTTATTGTGCAAAATGAAAAATGCTAATCAACTGTATTTGCTTTGCAGCAGTAACAATAGGCTTCATCATAAGTCCTGTGAATGTTGGTTTATGAAAAATGTATTACACCTTTAATGCTATAAGCGCTCCACTGGATTTGTAACACATTATACTAAGTGTCCTCCGTGTGACACAGTTTACCCTTTACTAAGTCTTAACCTGGACAGATACCTTCCGTCTTCCGGCTCCAAGCGAATATTACTTCTGGCTATACTTTCCAAAAAATTTTGTTTTATAAAAGAAACCTGAAAATCCACAAAAATTTATTTATGAAAAATAGGTTTCTGTTCAATAAAAGAAACCTGAACATTTGCAGAAATTTATTTATGAAATATAGGTTTCTGTTTGTCGTGACAACATATTTAACCAACATGCAATGCCTTGCAGACCTGACTAGCTATATACTAAAGTCTTGACTGTTCACTGTTATGGAAGGTCCAAATTGCTAGCAGGTAGCTATCTTCATTTAAAATGACAGAATCCTTGAAAAATCTTTTGTGCAGCTAGCTACATAAAAATATTATATTCAGCTCTTGTGCTTTATCACTTCATTATTTAATAACAAATGTGCCCCTTGAGTGCTGGCATGGTGCTAGCTAGGTAGCTAGCTTAAAATCACAAAATAAATATTATCCAGATGTGACCATCCCTCATCATCAGACATCAGAAAGGCATTTTTGTTCCTTACTTCTCATTGTGGGGTACCTTAAATTCTTGTAAATCCAATGAAAAAAAATTACTCTTCTTTCCCTTGCACCACACATGGCATTTCTTAGCATGTCTTCAGTTCGAAGCCACGATTCCTTAGCTTCCAGCTGCGTCTCGTTCACAAGTTTCAGCGCTAGCCAATGTGATGGACAACAACGAGGAACCCTGGGTAATTTTGAAAAAATGTGGTTCTGCCTTATGATTTTTAGATTTTTGCTGCTGATATCAGCATATTTTAGCCCTTGAGTGCCACACCTCCGTATATATAGGAGTTAATTATCTTTAATTTTTTGCAAAACTCAGCCTCGACGTTATTTGAAACTAGGTAAAAAAATAAAGGTATAAAAAAGTACATGATAATAAACGAATACTGGACGGTTTTGATGTTGCACTGTGAAATACAAAGCCCGAGGTCAAAAGTACAGACCGAGCTTGCGAGGTCTGTGCCCTTGCCCGACTTGAATGATTGCATCTTATGTGAAAAAAAAACATTCCTTTGTGAACAAATAACAACAAAGCTGTTTTTTAAGTGTCTATTCCCAAGCAACCAAAAAAGAATAAAAACGCATGTTTGATTGTTTACTTTTGGAATTTAAAATCGTTCAATTTTAAACTTTTGTACCTTCACAAAACAAATTCGAATCATTGTTTATATAAATTGTAACGAAGAAATGGCTTTAGGTGAGCTAATTTTATATTTTTTGTGTGCTATGGAAATGTTTTTTATTTGTTTACGTTTTTATGTAACCATTTTAATATTGGCTTTCCAAACCGTTAAGTACTACTCCATAACCGTAAACCAATAAAACCATCGGATTTTTTCATACTAACCGGTTTTTCGTATCAGTCAGGTAATAAATATTGATAAAGGATCTGTTTTTTGGATAATACAAGCTGCATGATGGCCAAAATATATTTATGCTTTTTGTGTTACTCTTTACTGTTTATTATTAGAAAAGTATCTATGTTTTTTTGATAATTTCTTTATATGTATTATGAAATTTGAATTTGGGAATAGTTGCGTATCATAAGACGTGACCACTCATTCAGCTTTGAATTTAACCCAAAACAAACTACAAGGTTAAAAACTGGAAATTACTAAGAAAATTAAAAGAAAATATTATGCGAAAGATTGTAAGTGTACTGACAAAAGTTTAAAACATCACCGTAACACTCTGGAATAAATTTAGAACTTTTTCCGATATCAAATTCCGTTTTATTAGCGTAGGTAATCGCTATGGATGAAATGATTCCTTTTAGAAGACATTGTTTCTTTAGAAAATTAATTAAACAAACGGTATTATCCTCATTTTTAACAAAAGTTATTACCTTCATTTAACTGCTTTTAATTATTATATCTAAAATTTTCCTCAAAAAAATATGTCATTTTGAAGCGTTCATCGAATGATAGTTTGTGTTTCTTGTCGGCTGCAATTGACAAATTTAATATCTAGCTTATCAATTTGATGCATTCGTCGTAAAATAGTTTATATTTCTTGTTAGTAGTAATTTTTTAAATTTGGTCCCATATAGCAGCTTAAATCATTAAAACTTGTTTTTCTCAAGAAATTAACTTTGTGCAAACGTTAACTTACTTCTAATAATGTTTCTGTCCTAAAAGTTTGAGTGGCTAATTAGAGCCATTAAATAGGTTTTAATACCAGTATGACTTGTAATCACATCCCAAGTATTATATACTAATTTTTACTATTTGTTTGTTTTAATATTAAGTAAACAATATAATTGGGTCTGCCACCATTGGCAATGGTTTGTGGTTAAACATATTTTTAATAACGACATACTTAGCAGTTTGTGAATCTTGTTGTTTTAACGGAGCATTTAATTGCCATTTCTATTGTCTAGAAAAAAAACACTTTACGTCCAACAAAAATCTTATCGACACCTAATAAATTCAATTACATTGACTAATAAATTATATAAATAAGCGGACTGAGAAAAAGCTACATCTAAAAAAATGGAAAAAAAAGAGTAATTTAGGAAAACTTCAGCAACCAAATATAGAAGATTGTTCACAACAGTGCAGAAGTGAAAAAGTTACTTCAAACAAACTCTTTTTGGAGTTTTAAACAAGGGCAAAGTCTGGGTCTAAAAAATGATTATAAATGAGACAAACAGACAGATTTTAAATATTCAATTTCAAATAAGTGCGTAAACTCAAAAAAGTTGCAAATTACATCACATATTTATTAGCTAACTTATCCACTTCCTCAAATCAATATCTGGAATACCTCCACACTCTCTTCGTACTGTGTTGGAAGAAACAGCTCTTAAAGCCCTTCCTTGGATAGAAACAATACCATTTAACGTGCTGCACAAAACCTTTGACAATGTCATTTTATTAATTTCAATCAACTGATCTGGGGTAAAGACACCAGGGTTTTCATACCAAAATCGATCACCATCTCTAAACCGCTCAAATTGGATTTTTTGGATACATTGGAAAGTTGGGCCAAGCATTTTTCTGTTGATAGGAAATTCTGCAATACCAGCTGCAAATATGTCAATGTCATTCGGATTGTTGTACACTGTTTGGAAATTTTTAACTGCTGCATTAGGCATAATTCCAAACAGATCGGCGAAGGTACTGATTGCTGGCAGTCTACATCTTCGTCTCCAAGCTCCATATGTTTTCAAACCATGATCTCGTCCTCGTTGAATGTTCAAAGCTGTCAAATCTTCAAGTCTTCTCTCTCCTACAGGAACGAGTAACCTTCGGGCTATTCCAAACGCAAAAGTTGTATCAACTCGTTGCGATCGGTTTGCCAATAAACCAAATGCTGTTGGCTCTATACCGCGACGACGAATCGGAAGGGTGTTTTCAAACGAAGCTTGAAGAGAGATATCGTTGAACGCCCGGTCAAAGTTTTTGTTGAGTTGCGCCCATGCATTTGGAACTAAACTGTGGCCGAATCTGAAGGCTGCTGTTGAAAAGACATTAGTTATAGTGGCATCCACTGACGAATCGTAACCTCTGTATGGAGCTAAATCAACAAGAGGTGAGAGAAACTCGTTGTAAACAATGCGTTGATAAATAGCAATATTTATCTTCCTCGCTGTCTCAAAAAGAAACTTTTCATTGAAGGATCTTGTCAAAACTTTTAGTTTTTTTGCTATGTAGTTGTGATATCGCACAAATATCGTATGTAACGTGTTTAACACAAAATTTTCGTCTCCTCTATCATCACCAACCAATGAACATCCGCCTGGATTTCCACATTCCGGATCTGATGGTAAGAGCCTAATTGGTAGCAAATTTGACGAGGTGACTCTCATTAAACCAGTACCTAGACGAAATATAAAATCAATAAAATTAGCATTTTTGATACGAACATGAAACACTACAAACATATCTATTTTACACGCGTTTTACACGCGTTTTGCACGTGTTTTACACGCGTTTCACTTACCATCTAGTCTTCTCAATTGCTTGTGTACGATTATATCGTTGCTGTAGACTTGGGAAAGATCAATGTAAGAAGATATTATGTTTAACTGTTCTCTTGTGGTTCGTGGTGAAAATTTTGGTTGACAGACCGGAACTGATCTTGCCAGCGATGTACAGCTTGATCCACCTGATCTGATTATCAGTGGGAAACATGGATATGTGAAGGCAGTAACAGAACCGCATCTATTAATAGACATACAAATAATTAAAACGGGATTGTATGTAAACAATTTTTAGTAAAATAAAAACATATTTTAAGTATACCCTGCCGACACGTCACATGTTGGATGAGTTGTGTATCCAAAATCATGATCAAGAAATTGTCCAAATGCCATAAACATTGTTGATAACGATGAACTTTGCTCGTTCTTAAACTGAACTCTGAATACTGCACGTGAAACTTCATGAGCTGTAGGAACACGTGGAAATGTTCCAGGAAAACCACGAGGTGTATCAAGATTGTTTTTATCGACATAATCAGCAGCTGAAGTGGATGAAAAACACATGAAAATGTAGTTTGTCAAGACAGTAACTATAAGTAACGGGTTTTCTGTTTTCTTATTTTTTCTTTTTTTGCGTTTTGTGCATAATTGTAATTAGGAACAAGAATACACTAAGAACGGTAATAAGAAGTACAAAACATTTTTGCAGGATTCTTGTGTAAATAATCACTCTTTTCAGATACACTTACGTAAAAGACGAGCCATTGCTGTGTCTTTTGCCCCCTGAGTTGGCCGAGCAAGGTTGTTACATCTTCCATCAACAAACCGAAATGGCAGGGAGGATTTGCAAAGAGTAGTAGGAATCGGATTCACACAGTTGGCAAACGTATTTCCAGGATTAAAAGATTGACCTAGACAATATAAACAGTATATATGCATCAGTATATGGCACATGGAAGCATGCAATCACAAAACAGCGAGTGTATGTTCATGAAACTGTTGCACTCAATTTTATCGAATAGAAGTTCACAAAAAAAAATAATTAAAAATATTACCTTGGGCTGAGCTTGTTAGCAGTATTGGTATTAATAGCACCACTTCCAATGTCTTTACTAATCCTTCCATTGCCGATTGATTGTCAGTAATCCCAAGATATGTCTTTCCTAACTCTTCAGATGCAAGAGAAGTGTAGTGTGAAGTAAAATGAAATATCCAGCTTTATTTATACGTTTTTATTTCTTTCAACTTCACCCAGTATCTTTTGTTTTTGCTTGGTCATTTCCAACATGTTGGGACGGAAGAGGTTGTTTTGACGGTAATTAGCCGCGCATTATTATAATCTCAGATTGCGGTATTTTTTAGTGTAATGATATGATGACATCAGACTTACTTATCTAATTGATTTTATGAAAGAGTTGTGTACAGTCATTTGCCTCTCTCTCAACAGAGAAATTGTTGATTTCTAGATTTGAGGAAGCCACAAAAGAAAGTGCGACTATGAGGAAAATTGATAAATCGTCAGCGGCGAAATTCTCCCTATGACTTTTTCATGACTATGTTTCACTTTCGTCAAGCCTCTTGTATTAGACACTGTACAAATAAATCTGTGAATGCATATCTGTGGAATTAAAAAAAATTAAAAAAAAGATCTCGAAAAAGTTGTTTTCTAGTTAGTCCCGCAGCAAACCTTTAAATACGCAACTCTTAATATCTTAATTAAATGGATTTGTACCCTATAATATCTTTTGATAACAGAAACATAAAAAATAATACCATTGACACAGACCGTGCTAATTCTACTTGACCAATTAAATTGATATTTTGAAGAAATTGAAGGGCACTTGACGCAGAGAGATTCAATGAGCATGGCTCCTGAGAAGAAAACTGGAGACCTTGACCAAAAAAACCGTTACTATTACCGTCGAAATAAATATAGTTACGTTAAGCTTAATGTACTTAATGGCTGGAATAAAGCAACTCGATTGTCATTGCATGTAGTATTTTCTCTGTAGCAATACATCTTATAACAGGTTTTCCTGTTACCTTTAGCGTAACAAACAGAATGTGTCACTAATTAATTAAGCAAGGCAGACGGAATAACGTAAGTAGACAGACAGACGCTTATTGGTTTCGAAGGTTATTAATAGATTATTCATGATTAGTAATACTACTGGGATAATTATATGTAATTCACACTTTTAACGCCTACATTTTCCTTTAACTTACATCAGATTTAATTGCAGTATATATCGTCAGGAAGTTGAACCATTTAAAATAAAATTTAATCTGGGCGAATTAAAAGTAAGAACTACTCTGCCTACTTTGGTAAAGATATATGTCCTGTGTAAAGAAGGCTTTATTCATGCGTGAATCAATACATTAAAAGTTTGGAGGAGGTTTGCAGGTTAAGTAGGTTAAGCAGGAATATTTAATTGGGGAGAAAATATAAACCATGTTTCAATCTCCTAGCATTAATCTCAAAATAAATATCATTTTTTCTTGAGTTAAGATACTTAATAGACTGACAAAAGTTCTGCGAACTTTTAAAGATTATGAGAAACAGAAATCAGACATTATTACAGATCAGAGAAATAATCCTAAGGATGCATGGCGCAAAATATGTCCCGGGCGTTACCAACATTATCAAGATAAGTACGCCTTTAAAGGCCCGAAATAGAACTTTAATATGCAAGTAATTAGTTTAACGGGTAGTTCAACGTCCTTGTGGATTCCATCCTAACAGTTGGCTCTTTCTCCCTTCTGACTGTAACTATGTATTACCTCAGAGAAACATAGAGCATTGACTGAACTTGCTTGCCTGTCACTCTTACCCTAACGGTCAGTAGCTAGATGACTCCAAATAGACTGACAACCTAAGACCTTGTGATAACTAACAATAACAAAAATATATTTCAAGAAAAAAAGGCATCATGCTGACAATACAAGGTTTGTTTATTTTACAAAGAGTGTGAAACGGGTTGTATGTCAACCACAGTTTTGGAAAACGGGTGTCGGGGACAGCAGATAGCACGTATTACGCGGTAAATACACGGGAAAGAACCAGAATCAGCGGCTTTAGCTACATCTGCAAACACAATTACGAGAACTGATCATGGTAGCACGAGTGTAAATTTTGTAGCAGCCACCAACTTCATAGCTTCTCTCAGTTCGGTGAATGCTGCTGCCAATATTTGCTTCGCTCTAAAAAAAAGATCAGCACATTTAGAAATTTGATATTTTAGTTTTTTTCTGTAAAATGAATGTTAGTGCCATAGGTATTATAAAATCCCTGTACCCTGTTTAAGTAATACGTTATTTTTGGAGAAATTACGCATCATAAAATGTTGTTCGAAAAATAAAGTTTGGCGATCTTTATTGCCAAATTTTAAAGGACATTGAACGAACTTTTATAAACACAAGTTCGAATCCATTCTTCCCAAACGTATTTATTTGATTGTATGGGTTCGAATAAAGAAGAAGGTTTTCTTTTTATTGAAACAAAATCCAAGCTTTTTTTTAATAGGGTTTTTTTGTCTATCATATGTCATTGTTTATCATAACTGTAATAGAGCTGTTTCATGAACGATTTTCATGCTTAAAGTTAAAAGTCTTTTTTTATGTTACCACTTTTATACTTTCTTGTATACATTTTATATGGTACCCATACCGGTCAGTATGACACCTGAAAAATAAATTAAAAAAGACCCTGTTAAAATAAGCCAGTAACAAATCAAATTTTGAAGAGAAGTTTAAAGCGAAAAGCCACGAAAAAAATTACAGTCCTTTATATTTTTATACTTGGTATTGTGTCCCTTAAGTTGAACATAAATGAATCTATTTATTTCTTTGGCGCGCCTTTATCACGTGTCCTAGTCTTTTTACGAGTGTATCGTCTTACGACGCATCACAATTGAGCCTCCCACCAACCCTTAGATTAGAATGATATTTGTAGGACATATATTGAGGAAAGAAATATATACTGTGTTAGATATTGTATGACACTCGTTGTACCTTTCTAGACTGACTTTCTAGACTGACTCTACTATAAGTAATAAAGAAATAAAGATAATAATAAATAAAGTTATTTTTGTTTGAGGTACGAATTAGAAAATAAGCTAAGTTTTTATCAGATAAATGTCAAAAAGCCAATATACTTTATTATTAAGCTAAACTTTAAATCTTTTTTTTCATATAAAAAAAACATTTACTAATAATTTTTTTTTTTGCGTTAATCAAATCATGTTATCCAAACAAAATGATTTTATTCCTAGTGTCATCATTTTGATGTTTATATCATTTTAGTCATTTGTTGCCACGACAGAATACAAGTGAGAAAAATATTAATTCCTAATAGACGTTTTTAGGTTAAAAAAAAGTAATGTAGCTGATTGATGATGTGATACACGCTTTTTCTTTATAAGAATATCAGACTACGTTTTTCAGTCAAAACAATATGTCTATTGTTTAAAACAATAGAGAAATAGGAATAAATGACAAGCCTGGTTAGATTTCTTGTATGCTTGTAAAAATCTTGTACGGTTGATTATTAGCTACAAACGTATATAAAAAATATCAATGTTCCATGTGCTCTTATAAGACTTTAATCCACCATATAAAAACAAATTCAGTCGTTTTAAAAACATATTTTATCCCTGTCGGTTCAGTTTTTTTCATTTTTTTCATGTTTAGAACAGACCTAGAAGAACTTAAAAAAGCGAACGGGTTCTAAAATTGTTACAATAAAGCAACGATTTCTATCTCCCTTAGTGGACACAATTTTTAACATTCATTGCATTGAGATAGTCTGCGACTAGTATAGATAGTCGGGTATAGAAAATAAAGAAGAAAATAATTTCTTCCTCTTTATTCCTCCTTCTCATGTCTCTTTTATCATTAAAGTTCATTACTTAATGTAGAAACAATATTAAAGCATTTAATGTTTTTCCCCCGACAAGGTAGACCAATAAATATTAGGCGTATATGGCAAATTTTATGGAATAAACACCGGGAATAAAAGTCCTTTACCTGAAATGTTGACATCAGCATAAAACGCATATTAGGCAGCAGTAAGGCGATGTGTTCCTGTGTGGGAAATTTTCAGCATATGACGCAAGTTTAAAGGTGGGCATTTCCCGTAGCCTACACTGTCACGTATGGGAAGTTTTATTTTGCACGTGACATGTTATTCCACCAATTATATTCTTTCTTGAATGTATGTATTAGCCGATGCCAAATATTCTGTTGTGTTGGCTAATTTTAGTCATAACTATAATTGGCTTAAAAAGTTTTAAATAAGTCTAAAAACAGCCTTCAGTTTTTAAAAACGCTCTGCCAGACTGATTTTGCCTGAAGATCTTGCTACGTTTTACGCGTGGACATGTTTAAAAATTGAATGGCACCATGACACAATACCTAGATTCGCATTTTGATATAGTTGGTTTGTATGAGTCAGACTTTTAGCTTTTTATCAACATTTTAACTATATGAGCATTAAAATATAGATATTTATCCGCGTTTTAAAAAGTTGAAAAACCATTGTTTACTAGTGTATTGACGTTTAGTTGAATTAATCCGATAAGTCATTTAATAAATAAATCGATTTACGCTTGAATGACTCAACTGAAAATATGACATTGACCAATTAACAATTAACGGAATAAGGTGTTTGACGTTGTTAGCTAAAAAATGTTTTGAGGAAGTGGTACCGTCAATTGTTAATCGAATCTGTCTGCCCTTTACGCGAATTTTTGTTTTGCTTCTCATAACTGACAAGTTAAAAACAATTTCTCCGCTAAGTAAATTCAATAGTTATTCTTGACGGAACTAGAATTTTATCTTCAAAAAAAAATTACTCTGATTCTATTGTGTCGTTGAGATAGGCACAGCATACGCCACAATGGCGAACAGTAAACGTCATTTAAAGGAGCTACGAAATGTTTAACCCTATTCGGTCCGGGGTTTTTCGAATATACTATGACCGGGGGGGCGGATTCCGCCCCCCCCCCCTCCCCCTCAATAACTTTTCAAAGGATTGTTCAAATTGAATCAAACTTGGCACACTTATAGTACATCATAAAAGGAACAAAATGGCGCCAATAAACTTTTGCTTGCGTCAGCACATTTTCTGTGACGTCATCAGAAGTTTGAAAATTGTCAAATATGCCACTATCTGCTTAAAATATAATTACTTTCGTTCTAGAGCGAATTTTTACATTCTGTTTGAAATTTCTGAAAGCTAAATAAAAGTTATTTAACATATCTTCCGGTTTTTACATGGATCGGATAAAAAATTGCCAAAATTGCCCGAAAATCCGTTTTTTTTTTATTTTCGGGTGAAATCCGACAAAATCGGGAGATCGGATTAGTCACGTGTTCAAATTATTCAAAATGATTTTTCTTGATGAAATAAAGTTGTGTTGCAAGTTTCAAGTTCTAAGGATAATCCTAACAGGAGTTATTATATTTTCCCCATTATAAGGATTTCATAGAGATTTTTAGGGGTAGTTTCGAGTAATGGCCAATATCAAAGCCTCTGAAAGGTATGGGACCTAAAAAATTAGCATGCAGGTGTCTAATAGATAAATGTTGAAACTCAGTAAGTATCATAGCCATATAACAAAGCAATCAGGAGTTATTAAAAAAAACCGTCAGGGGGGGCGGAATCCGCCCCCCCCCCCGGACCGAATAGGGTTAAAGGAGATCTCCGTCATGGGCGTCACTCTCCATCCTCGCACATTTTAAATGTGCAACTGTGTAGATATTGTGTTTACGAACAATTAATTTTTATCATGAATTTGCTAAGGCAGTAAAATGAGTTGCGCTCTTTAAAATATTTTAAATATCAGTAAATCAAAAGTTTGTTTTGACAAGAAACTAAGGAAATACGAAAAGCTGGGTTTGCAAAGAATGTAGCTGACCAATTAGCTAGCTAGCTAGTTTAAAATAATTTGAAACCGTTTTGTAACCACTTTAAATTTTCTGAAATCATTGCAGGAAAACGAAATTTTGCATAGTTCAAAATGTTTAAAAGGAATTACTTTAATTGCAAGTAGTATGTCAAGATAGGCAGCATGTTATAACAAGTAGATATTGCATGCTTCCATTGTTGAATAATAAGATTTATCTATACTCAAGGTTAAGTAATTTTTCACGAGGATAGGCCAACTGGAATATTGTTTCACCGAGATTGCATACATCTAATATTCAACAACAAATAATAATTCATGAATATCGTCATCCAGGCGTAAGCAAACTGCTGTGTCGAATAATTTTAGATATTCAAATATCTTACACTCCTTTATCTTTTTATTATTTACGAGGAGAAGCAATTCAATTAATCATAAAGAACCTCGACGAAGGAGAGCGGCGGGAAAAAAAGTTGTTGTTGTATTAAATGTTTCATTGTTAATTTTAAAAGGACTTTTTCACAAACAGTTATTTTTTTTCCTTCATTTTTCGGGAGGATGATAAACATATATTGGATTCAGTGAAATAAGATGTTGAAATTATTCAGTCTCGCTTTGATGATATTTGACTCAGCTGAGTTTTTTTAGAATATCACAAGCTCCACTGAATAATTTTCCATATTCGATTCCACCTTATCCAACATCTGTTTATTATTCGCTAGACGGTTTAAACTTTTTATGTAAGAAGTGACGTAATGTGTTATGAGTAAAGATTTGCTAGAAAATGTATTCGTCTGAATCCGTGGTTGTAACTTTAACTTTTACTAGAAATGTATTCGTTTGAACCCGCTGTTGAGAATTCTAATGTTGTAAGAATAAATACAGCCTGAAGTGTACGTTATGCAATCAAAGACAGACAATGGAGGCGACATTTTCCCTCAGACGCATTACATTTTTAATTTAATGACATTTAAATAACTTCCTAAAAATTATCGTGTGTAAAAAATAGTCACCACTTTTGCAAACATCACCTTCTGATGTGTTGTTGTGCGATAAACAAACTTTATTGGTTATATTTCACACACGAGTTTCTAAATTTCCTTTTAAAAATATAAAGTAAGACGAATTACCAACAACAACAAAACTTCTGACTTATCTAAGACTGTCTGTTTTTTAAGTATTTTCAACCTGATGTTTTTATTATTAGGTAAGGTTATGGAAATAAGTTTTTGTGTTGCTGATGCAGCTTCACAAATTATGTTTATGAACAATCACGGCAATATTATTACTATTTTGCAGTTTTTATAGGTGGAAAAAAAAAACGATTAAAAAAACAAATGTAGGAAGCTTAGGAAAGCATGATTAGAGAATTTGTATCCTAGATTGTTGTTATCTTGTAGGAAAACTCTAACCCAGGTCTTTCTTAGTTTTGAAACTGATAACTTGAGTCTAAGGCTGTTTTTATTTTTCGGTAAAACCTTAGGTTCGTGTTCTTACAATACTGTTCTTATAAAACAAAAAATGTGTATCAACTTAAATGATAAATTGACGATATGGTTTTAAAATGTGTTTTAGCAGCGTTAAACCGTGTTTATAATCTCTTCATAATAATACATATTCGTTCAAAATAGTTGCTCAGCAGCTTTATTTCAGACTCCCCGCAGAGTAAATTAATCACATTACGCGAACAGGAGGACAAAAGTACATGAGATCCCGACGCAATATTTAATAAAATAAAGAGTTTATTAGCAAAGAATTACTTAGAGCTACAAGACATTTCGATAAATTTGTCCAAAAGGGTTGCACCGCAGCTGTATTTAAGTCACCCCCATAATTTACCTCATGCTAACATAAATAACGTATAAAACATATAAGGTGGTCAAACATACACAAATACTGATGCGGAAAATATGAACGACGGTCGAAAATCTGACATGCGGATTCTTTTATGGTCAACGATATGTAACACATAGAAGTTTGTGAGTTTTGGAAACTATTAACCCACGCATTTTTATAAACAACACAAAATTTTAGGCCTAGTGCTTTCTCTAATTACTTAACTTGTTCTCACTTTAGAAGCGTTTAATCAAATTCTTTAATTTTCTATGCTTCACTTTAAACCCTTTCGAACGTGGTAACTACAAAGCATAGCAAAACAGCTTGTGTATCGATAAGGGAAATATAAAAAAACTACAAGATGTCGACAGCTACAACAAGACAAAAATAAAAAATTAGCAGATAACGATACAACTTCCTTAAATTAAGTTCTGGTTAATTCCATGTTTTAAATTACTTTTCAACAGTCAGCACGTGTTAAAAATAGTTGTTACTCAAACATCACTTCCTGCAATAAAAAAATGTATCTAATCAATAGCTGCCTTATGTTTTTGCGAAAGAACAACATTCTTTGAGTCATTTCTCATATCTGAAACTTAACCTCTAAAACTTTAAATCCCAAAATCTTCATGGATTAGCAGTTTATTTAGCCTTAATTATTAGACATATGTACGAAGTATCTTGCCTTTTGCAAGAACCAACTAAACACCACTATTTTTGATGAAAATAAAGCGAACACATGTCTGCAGTCCGGATTTAAATTAGTGCAAAGGAAGAGAGGAAAGCCTGTCACCATAAGTAATTAAGAAAGCCGTTTCTATGTAATTACCACGCACGCCAAACTTATCAATGCTCACTGCTAACCTAATACCTTTGATCTTAAGGCTGAAATACACTATCATTTTTCAATGATCATTTTCCAATGATACATTCCAATGACATTAAAAATGACAAATTTTGGCGCAAATACACTTTCACAAATACACTGTTTTCTTTGCAACATGGACTCTGAAGAAAAAATAGCAGCTGCTGTTGTTGTGTATATGTTATCAAAAAAGAGAGCTAAACATAGGAAAAAATGCAAAGAAATGTATGGGTGAAGCCGTATAGGCGAAATGAACTTGGCATCTACAATACTTTCATGTATGAACTGCGTGTAGAGGAAATTGCAGAGTATACGCGATTTTTAAGAATGCCGCCGAATATTTTTGAGGAGCTCCTAAATCTCATAGAAGTTGACATTGAGAAAAAAACAACGCATTTGCGAGACCCAATTCCTGCTAAAGTCAAAGTAGCTGCAACTTTGAAGTTTTTCTCATGTGGGATAAATTACACCGAATTACAGTATTTATTTCGCGTTCACAAAAGTATTTTGTCACAGTTCATCGCTGAAGTTTGCAAAGCTATTTACATGCGATTAAAAGAAAAATACCTCAAGGTAAATATATATATATTTCGTTCAGTAATTTATCAAACGTACTAAACTAGCAGTCACACTTTGTGAGCCCTCACTTTCTGGGTTGAGATCTGACAAACTTTCTGGACTCTAATAAGTGTTTTGATATATGTTCACTGGGTGTGGGTACATATTCTGTAAAACAGGCGATAACAGCGGAGACACAAAGGGTGGGTAATTTTGTGTGGCATGTGTTGAAGAGTTCCTTGGGATCGGAGATTGAATGGGCGGTGTTCTGAACATCTGAACAACTACAGAAATGATGCGAAAGATATCGGGGATAAATTTTGTGCGTACTTTAACTCCACCGGTGCTGTTCCATGGCAAGACAAATTTGTCTGAAATTTATACCCACCATCGAAGAAGTTGTTTTTCTTGGGACGATGGAGTCACGTAGGAATAGCAAGGACTGAAAGTATGGCCATTTACTTTCGTAAACATCATCTCGTCCTGCTCCACATTTGTTGCTGTTGTTTACTTTCTTCAATTCTGCGCTGAAATAACTTTGCAGTGTATTTATTTTACTCCTCACTAATTTCTCTAAAAAGAAAAACAGATCATAAAAACATGCATGTTTTTCTTTTCTCATCCAAACCATTCGAAATAACACAAACCTTCCATTCCTAGTCTGCCTTTGAATATCTCATAACTTTTTGCCTTCTCGTTTCTGTCCTTATAAAACGGGGATTTAACATCCCACAAACTGGGCTGGCTTCTCCAAATCTCAAAAAAAATTTCGGTCGCTTCTTGCGTCTTCATTCTCGGGTGAATTACTTGTTCAAATCTTTGTTTTTATCTATATTTACGCCTAAACTACATCGCGTGCAACAAACACGTGTGCGAAAACAATGGATTCGATTTAAAACAATAGAAAAAAAATGTCATTGAAAAATTAAAAGTTGAACATGTTCAACTTTTCATTTTTAAGGATCATTGGAAATGAGAGTGTAAAAAATTATACACTGTCATTTTTCAATGATAATTGGAAAATGATCATTGAAAAATGATAGTGTATTTCAGCCTTTAGGTTATTTGGTTAGCCCTGTCCTTTTATTTATCCCGCAAAGCATTAGATATTAGCCATTGCTCGAAACAACTCATGATAGGATTATCCTTAGAATTTTAAACTCACACCACTGATTTATCCCATCTAGGAAAATTATATTCAAAGTTTGGACACGTGCTTACACTTAATAAGAAGAAAAAAAAGGATTTTCGGATGATTTTTTTTATTTGACTGTCACTTTAGAACTAAGTAATTAAATTATAAGCGGATAGTGGTATCTTGGACGAATTTTTAGCTTTCGATGACGTGACAGAGAAAGTACTGACATAAGCAAATTTAATGCTGCCATTTTGTATTTTGTTGCTTTTACGACGTACTATAAGTTTGTCAAATTATTTTTTATTTGGGCAAGCCTTTCAAATTATGAAGGAGGCAGTGGAATCCGTCCTCCCTCCCCCACCCCCAGTCATAATATGTCCAAAATACCCCTGACCAAATGGGGTTAAACGGTACAATTTTTTGCGGACATCAGCACGGCCCAGCTTCTAGATGTTTTGCTTCAAGATAGTTCCTGCACCTGCTAAATTAAAAACATTGAAGACTGCCGGTTGTAAAGTACTGACCAGGTGCTGCTGTTTAAAAAAAAAGTCAAAAATGATCTTTTGCACAAATATTATGTCCAGGAATGTCCATATCATCAGCACTATTGGAATTAACATATCGATTGCACCTGCTTCAAACTGATGTAATTTCCCGGAATGGAAATGAGAAAAGGTGAACATTCGTATTGTATTAAAGCCTGAAGCTTGACGAAAATTTGAGAGCGAATTATACAAACCATAAACATGCTACTAGTAATTTACTTGAAGCTGAAACAATATTTGCTTCTTTAAAGGCGAGAAGAACTGTTTAGCTCAACCGATGTCATGGCCACGTTTAAACATCGTTGAACATATATTACTCGCTGTTAATCACAATCCGCTAAAGGTAGACATTTAAAAGGCTTTGAACAATTGGTTAACACCTCATTTTGCAAAAAAAGAAGCTGATAGTATGCAGAAAGACAGTAAATTTTCTAAAATCTTGCAACGCAGACCATGGCCCGAGTTGTGCACTAGAACGAACCTTTATCATTATTCGTTCAAACTTTTTTTTGACTTTATTACTTGTACTATCCAGTAGTTTGCATGTAATAAAGCATTTAAAACCAGTAAATAACGGCTGCCATCATTAAATAACTAGAAACATTTCCAACGCAGTGCTGTAAATACACGTTCGCCGAATTACATGTTTTTTAAAATTTTGATGTTTTGACTTTAGAATCATGAGCAACATCACTGAATTGGTGTGTATATAAATTTTCAACTCAATTCGACATGTGAAAATACTGTTTTGGTGGTATTAGTGTTACGGTCGAAATCTTGTGGTTGTTTGTTTGCTTTATGAATCTAAAGGTTCTTATTCTATCAAGTTTCAGGTGAGGATTTCAAAAATCACATTCATTTTGTTTAAAAATGTTTTATAGAAAGCAGCGGTACATCAAAGAAAACTAATTCGGAAACTAATTTGTATATTCAGACACTAAAGGTAAATAGACTAAGCCACCTTTTAAAACTAGAACCCGCATCAGACATATTATATAAAATAGAGAATGTATTTTATGATTTAAAGGATTGATCAAAGCTTTCAGGTGCGTTGGAAGGCATACACAAAAGACAATTTGTTTTTCATCTAGTACATATTTACACACAATATTATATACATGAAATTGTTGGTAAATACTAGATGTATGCTAGTGAAAAATCCAAAGAAATGCAGGTGCTCAAAGCTACAATCCGACCGACATACAGTGAGGATGTAATCGCTAAATGTTCTAGAATGTTCTTCTGGTGGCATTTTTTCAAAATAAAAAACTTACGGAAACATTGAAGAGAATTTAACCTTCGCAAATTGCTAAATTGAAATGCAGTTAGATCCTATAAAAGAAAAGGTTCAGTTGAAGACTCGTAATAATGACGCCAAACTTTTCGAAAAATGCTTGCAAGCAATTCTAGGTGGCAGCGTTATTACTATCATTAATAGGTTTAAGGTCAAATTTAGAAGAAATGAAATAAAATCAGTCCATCTTTTATGAGATTTTGATAAAATTTTGAAAAGGATTGGACATTGCAAAAATAAAATGCAAAACAAGTCAGACAGGTCATTGCCTAAAAACATACACGGTTTTTTACGAAGAATTATTCTATAGGAACACAAGTCTCACATTTGCCAAAAAATAAGAACAAAATAAGAACTGTTTCAGGCTTATATCATCAGCTTTAAAAGTAAAAACAACCCGAGTTTTTTTAAAATAACAATTCAGGAATTTCCTTTAAAATCTTTAATGGGCTGTGGATATTTTTTTTGGCGCTCGTTTCTTTCCTAACCTAATAAATGCAAAATGAAATTGGTATTGACGTGATTACAAATACAGACCTGCAAAAGAAGAACACACTGAATCATATAAACACACAAATTACAAAAAATATTCCGTAAATAAAACGAGACGAAATTCTGAAGCTATGCTGTTACTACTAAGAACAAAATAAAAGCAAAATTGGATTAAAAAGGCTCAACAACTATGAACAGCCAGCGTCGTGTAAGAGTTTTGCTTTTATAAAAAAAGACTGTGAACCTAATTGATCAATAAATGAAATGAATGAATTTATAAATAAATAAAAAGATAATTAAACAAAAAAATTATAAATAAACAAAAACACACATGGTGCAATGTTTTGTTCTCAGCAATTTTCTCTTGCTGACAATACGCCACTGTTTCACAGGGTGTCACAATCAATTTGACTAATTCGACGAAGGTCTATCGTCGTCGCATCGCATTGATCTTTAGATTCCGTCAAATACCATGTCGGTAGATTTTCTTTGATGTTGATTAATTTGTCTTGAAACAAAAGCATTTTAGCCTTTTGACCAAATAGACCGAACAACGTGACATAACCGATGATAATGCTGACACTGTTCATGCAGTATTCTCGTGTAAAGTCTGACTCCGGTATTAAAAAATACGCCGGAAGAAAGATCGACCAAGCCACGCAAGTTATGTAAAGTGTGATACCGATATATTTGGCTTCGTTGTAATTTTTAGGAAAATTTCTTGTTTTAAAAGCCAACACGGTGCATGAAATCATGAATAACACACTCAAGATGACATTTAGGAGCAGTAAGACTGGACTTGAATCTCCCCTGCAATGAATAGTTAGGTACTCTTTGTTGGCCGATAAAATTGCAATTGATTTTGGGATATCCGATATGAACCACACACTGACCAATAGAATTTGAGAAATCACAATCCCTGTCGAGATCAACAAAAGGGATCTTGAGCTCACTATTGGTGGCCTTTGGATTGATTTCTGTGCCTGGCAAAATATGCGATAAATTCGGTTTGTTTTAAGAAACAACGGTGCATAACACGCGAGAAATCCAATGCCAGGTAACGCACTCCGTAGTACGCACGTAGATAAGTTTGGGTAACCGAGGAACAAAAATGGGCTCAAAAATATGATGAAGATGCCGAATAGAATCATGTAGCATAGATCTCTTCCAGACGCTCGCACAAAACGGCAGTCGTTGTATTTGATAAACAAACCGATAACCAAGCCATCAAGACACATTCCTACAATTGAAAATAACATAAACACGACCGTGATTGGATTGCCTTGAAGCTGCATGATTTTTTCAGGTAGAGGGTTGCAGGAGTTATGAACGACATCTGCTTTCTCAGTGTACCTGCAGTCAACACATGTGTTGTTAGAAACGATGCTATTTGCAGGACATTTAAAACACGTCCAGCAACAATGTTTTTTTAATAGATCGGTACTCCATTGTTTAATGTGTCCATATTGACACTCTTCACTGCATAACGCTTTCTGATTTTTAACATACGTTTCCCAGTTTTGGTGCAAACGCAAATGCCCTCTTATCTTTGGTGTATATTTGGTCCTATTTACGCTCCAGCTTGCTATGAAAAGATTCTGAAATGAATTATTAACGGCAAGAAATTTGTGTATGTCATAACGAACGATATCATCACCGTTGCCATTCCAATGATTTTGAATCGTTCCATCTTTAAATGAATATTTTAATAAATTCTTGAAAGCTTCCGCTGTATATGAGCTGACATCATACGCTTTGAAATCACATTCCTGCAAATTTGCTGAATTGAGAGTTCCACATCTTCTAAGAATCAGTTGCTTTGTAGCATCAGCGATCGCTTTAACGGCGTTGATAACGGTATGGACAGGTGTAAGGGGATAATACCCTTTTCCTTCTGAAAGCTGCTCCTTACCGGTACATATAGACTCTAACTTATTGCTGAAGGAACAATTGAAAACTGATTGCCAAAAGGAAACAAAACGAGAGTTCGATGTCATTGTGGGTTGAAGTCCAAGAAAATATTTTTTAAATCCAAGATTCTCCGGCGTGTGAACATCAAGACTCAAAACACCATTTGCGTTTTCTTCTATTCCTTTAACTACTTCGATATAGTTAGAGCAACCGTACATACAGAAGATAATAAAACGGTGATTTGTTTTGTTAAGCCAGCGTAAGATGTTGCGAGAATCGTTCTTTGTAGTGAACAGCACCACCAGTTTGAGACGAGGATCAGATTCTAATAAACGGTTTACATTGGAATATTCCTCGTCTGTGGGTCGTTTCTTCAATTTGATATGCATTGCCAAGCATTTATTAATAGCAGATATATTTGACATAAAGGGGATTGCTTCCCTTTCGCCATTGTAACCAAAAGAGCTGACAACACCAACGTAATCCCACCCCATCTTCTGGATAAACTCCACAGCTGCCTGTACTCGATAGACGTCTGAAGGAACAGTGCGTAGCATTGTACCATACCTTGGTCCAAACTTTTCAAAATCTCGATAGGTCGCTGAGTGACTGATTGATATTTGATGGAACGTGCCCGTAAGAATGCTTGTAACATAGGAAAGCTCTGACGTGTAGGGTCCTATCAGAAATGGCACGATGTGTTTGAATGTGTCTAACACGTAGTCGCGGATCTTTGCTTCCATCGAGGAACTGAAAACTTTGTAAATGGCAAGCTTATAACCATTTAAAAAGGACGAGTCGTTGTTGATTTTTTTGACAGCGTATTTCACAGCTTCCAACATCATAATTCCCGAATGATCGTGACTTGGATCATCCTCTCCGCTCAGTTGCAACATAACGTTTATTTTTAGCGTCTTTTTAAATTCTAAATTATACAAGAAATTTAAATGGGCAATCAATCCCATCTCTATTGCATGATCAAGTTTTATAGAATGATTCCGCCTTTAAACGGAACGAAATTTAAGATGTAGTTTCAATGTTTGGTTTCATTAGAATGGGCGTTTATTAGAGTGGGCGTTTATTAGAGTGGGCGTTTATTAAAGTGGGCGTTTATTAGAGTGGGCGTTTACTAGAGTGGGAATTTATTAGAGTGGGCGTTTATTAGAGTGGGCGTTTATTAGAGGGACCTCCATTAGAGGGAATGGGGGAAATTAAAAAATAAATATCTTACCATCCAACTTCCCATCTGCAACAATCATTGTGAGAATGGCAGCCATCAAATTAATTAACAACCAAGTCTTCATACTAAATATTCCAGAGAAAAAAAATGAATTTTTGAAGAAAATTTATGACAACACTCGAACACTAAATTCCTAATGTGACAAGACCCATCTAATTGGGTGTGTTTACACTTTATATTTTTTTGTTAGAACATAGAACATCCATAGATGTTCCATAGAGGTATAATGCTCGATGGATCATCTAAACATTGTAAAAAAGCTAAAAGGTGTTTAAATTTTAAATCGTTTAAATCGCGTTCACATTATGTACAAATACTGCACCACCCAACGACTCATAATAAGATTATTACACAAGTCACATCATTTCACATCATTTCACATCATTTCACATCATTTCACATCATTTCACATCATTTCACAACCAACTGAAATATAATCAATATTGAAAGCGATGACATTATTGGCAATTAATATGCTTGTTACTTTATATCTTTATACGATAAGAAATCGTAACGCATCTCAAGGGAGCAGGCACAGCTTTTCAATTGGAGGGGTGAAGATGTGAATTTGTGGACCTTCCGCATTACGTGACTTTAGGAGTTGTTGTTTTGACCAGAAAATGTTAGAATTTTTATCCACTGAGAAAATGCACTACAAATTTTAAATATGAAATTACATAGAAAAGAAACAAAATATATAAATAAATAATCACCTTTGGTATAAGTGACTTTTTTATGTTTTATGACTGCGACCCCGTACCTAGAGCGCCTGCTTGAGGTCCTGATGTCTATTTTATATTTTATCAGAGTTAATCCATTTTGAAAATTGTCAGGTAGAAAATATATAGATAGAATCTTATTAAAATAAATTATAGCTGCATTAACTAAAAGAATCAATTTGCTGTCAATCTATAAAATATTTTGATCAATAATTTCGCCTTCTTGTTCCAGGACGGTGCATTTATTAAATAGGATCTGCCAAAATCTATTTTTTCTGTTAAAATTAAATATGAAAAGAGGTTTGCGTTGATTGTTTCGCATCAATTGAGCATACTTACAACTAGAGAGTAAAATAATAATTGAAAAGATATGGGTGAGTGAATGAATGATTGGATGGTTTGATGAATGGATGGATGGATTGATGGATGAATGGATGAATGGATGGATAGATTGATAGATTGATGGATGGATGGATGGATGAATGAATGAATAAATGAAACAGAAAATAAATGAATAAATTTAATGAGCCTATAGGAAGAATCAGTACGCCTTAACTTCAAAAAATATTAAAATTAAATCTTATGATTTACCTTTCGCGCCGAAATTTTTCTTCCAACAAAATAAAAATTGATTTGCCGTAGCTTGTACGCAAACAATGTCTTTGAACTCTAAAAGGTTAAAGAAAGTTTAAAATGATCCCGAACGTTGAAACAAAACACGGAAATGAAGATGCAAAAGTTATTTTTTGTTGATCTCGATGTTTGGTGAACTTCTAAAAAAAACGTTCTTCAACTTCCTGATCTCGTTTCTTAAAACACGTGAGATAGCTGCATTATATTTACGTACATGCTTATAAATGCAACAAACATTTCTTGAACATGATAATCGCAACTATTGATCGGAATTTATTTGGTGTCAAATATTTACACGTTCCGTCGCAGACAAGGAACAAACTTTGGAAACAAACTCATCTAAGGACAGACTACCTACGTCAAATGTATCTGTCTGTTTTCTAACTTTTTCACCAAAATAAAATAAAAAAAAAACATTTTGCAGGTCGCTGTATTTTGAGTAAACAAACTTTTTGGCGAAGCAAATGCGATAATACGGTCCTTGTTTTTAAAAAAGTTTATAATTTTACCAGAAGTCATTATTAACGGAGCTTCCAATGGGGCTTGCTAAGATTTATGTGAATCTGGGTACGGTTTTGTGCCCTCTTTTTTGGCATTCTGAGAAAGGAAAAGTATATCCAGAATAAACAATTAAAAAAGATGGCATTTTACCAAATATTTATTTTTCTCCTATTTTATTTTTTACTTAAAGAACATCATTCAGAAGGCGACCTGTGATCGTCTTTCACGTCTTTTAATCTCTCACAATCTGAATATGCTCAAAAAATGATCAAATTATCACTTTTTTCCGCTACGGCATGTTGAATACATCTCCTTTGCAGAAACTGAGATCAACTGTTTTCAGATATTTTCATCCACACTAACCACTTCCGTGCTGTTGCAGCACTGTTTTAGCCAGGAGATAATTTTTTTCACCACCGGGAAATTTGGAGTAGTTACGATGGGAAAAATTACCCTGGGTCTCAAACCATTTTTCTGCGGCCAAAATCTGGCCGCCCTTTTTGATTGGCTAATTCAATTGTTCTCTGCTCACGTGATTATTATCGGGGAAAGCCCTTTTCATCCCGAATATCCCAGCAAGTGGTTTCACTCAACCTAACAATCATTAGTATTCTACAAAGTTTTTACCAGAGTCAGATTTGGCCAAGCTTGGTAAACAACTCACAGAGAAAATAAAATGGCCTCCGAAGCGATTAGTCATATTGTTCAATTTAAACTCGGGGTTTCCGCTGAGTCATTCGTTCGCGTCTCAGCTTTTGTTTGAGAGAAACGCATTTTATCAACTCGAAGAAGAAAGCTTAGTTAACTAGGCTAGGATTGTTTAAAAAACAGGCAAGCAATATTCTGTTTAGCACTAGGGGATAATGAGCGCATGTCATGAATATGTAATATTTAATTTCGAATAAAATAAACAAGAAAAATTGATGTTTTTAATTCTTGTTCAAAGTTAAACAAAAAAAGTTAAATTTCCGTGACTTGAAGTAAAAATCAGAAGTTAAGTGGTTTAACAACAACTCGTGTGGTCACTTTGGGCAGGGGGAAGTGGGGCTTTGATCGCGCTGACGAGCAATTAGGCCCTCGTCGAGACCATTTTACACCAGTTAAAAAAATCCCTGAAAATGCAATTTCATTTCCAAGAAAAAAGAAGCTGAAATTTAAATGTTTTGTTTGTTTTGTTTGTTTTTGCTTCGTGCTTTGACTTGTGTGTGTGGATTCCTTCAATTGTGTTTAAACCATAGTTTTTTAGTTTTAAGACTTTCCTGAGCGAAAAGTGGACTAAGCATGGAAGAAGAAAAAATTAATAATATGAAGATAAGAGGATTCTTATATTATTGTCATTTTCCTGGAATGCTAAAATAGGATTTTAGTAATGCTTAAATTTAGTATTAAACTTAAAGGGCCAAAAGGGCTAAATATTGCTTACAAACACTTCTAATTTGAAAAATGCATAAACACAAGAATACTAAGATGTTATAAGAAATGACTTAATTATATTAAAGCTTGTAAAAAGGCTGGTTGCAAAAAAGCGTTTTTGCATTTTATCAATGAGTTCAGTAAGGTTAAGCTGACAAAAAATAAATCGGTTGAAAAACGAAAACAAACCTTTATCTCTTGCACGTCAAGTTGCTTCAAAGGTTATGTTGACCATTTACAATGTGAAAAGTGCTTGAAAAATGATAACATTGCATCACGTGGTGTGTCACATGGCCGTGCAATGTATTGAAGTACTTTCAATCGATATTCTGATGTGTTTTAAGTCATTCAAGTTAGTTGTAAACTTTTTGGGGAAAAGGACGCCTGCAAAACAGGTGGTAACAATCGAAAAGATGCTGTTGTTTGTTAAACAATGTAAATATTTTTTGTAAGTTAATATTTTATAAGCTTCTTTTCGGTTACTCATCAGAATAGTAAGAAATGGAAAAAGATTGCTCTTTTTTGTTTATTATTGAAATGTCAAGCCTAAAAAAATGTCAATGCAGACCTGTGAAAGTTTGTTTTTCACCACCATCTCTTCCGATTCTTAGGTTATAGGCAATGCAAGCTATCAAATTAGCGACACTTCCATTGATGATGTTTTATAGTAACTTATAGTTTGTTTGTTTTTTTACCGCTGCAATATCACAGATTAATTTATTTTCCAGTATAAATTTTTGTATCTTTTAGTATTTTCTTTTTTCTTTTTTCAGGGGGGGAAGGGGGACAGGGGGCTGGGGGGGGGGAAATCCTACCACTTTCTCGTTTATTTTTGATAAGTTTTGTTCTACAATCTTAGTCAAAATATGGGTAGACAAAGAAATACTAGGAAATTTTAAAAGCTGTCCACTTGAGCTACGCACGTGCAAAAGTCGTAACTTCGCAGCTTTCCAGCTCCGAAATATTGAGCATTTAATGCTTTTAGCCATAATGGAAAGGCATTGGAAAAATGCGTTTGTTTACAAAGTTTTGTCCAATATATAGTATAGCTTAGAAATCTTTTTTTCCTTCCATTACGGGAAAGTGTTATTTTTGTAAAACAGTTTTGTCGGAACTGGTTTTCCTTACAACACTTCTAACATAAGAAAATAAAGAAAAATATATTAAAATTATAAAAAGTAGACCTGATCATTTTTTAAAGTCTTTTAAAATAAAAGTTGTTGAATTTAAAATTATCAGAATCCTTAGCTATACATTCTATAATCATTTTACTTTCATAGCGCTTCTTTGGAAATGGAGCTTTTATTCCAGAAAAAAGAAACGTCCAAACTCCAGCAGGAATCCCAGTTTACTCAAGCGAAAACCTCGTGCTAGGACGGATTGAAATTGTACCGGAAAATAGCTTCTTCGAATCCAATCAGATAGCACGAGGTTTCCCGTGTGGTCATGCCCCGTCCTTTTTGCGTACTTCTTACATAATAAACTCTCTTATTTTTAAAAATTATAAAAAGAACTGTAATTGATTATATTTTTTGTTATGAATTTAGAATTTATTTTCATTTTCACTGCTAACAATGTAAACCCTACGATAGAAATCCTAGTGGATGTGAAGATTTCTTTTGAGCTACCAAATGACTCTGTTTTATCTGGAATTTCCCAATTAGCGTGTGCTATACATCCGTGCAGGTTTCATATCTTAATGAATGTTGATTGTTTTGCTTCAGAGTTATCTCAATTAACTTTGTGCACACGTAACAAATATGACGTCATTTAATCATGTAAAATTGATACTGGTCTGAATTTTTTGTTTTGCAAATATAACTTGACTGACTCATCTAAAGCGTCACATATTTCGTTTTATCAATAATTCGATTGACTTGTTGTTATGGTACTGCAGAATATCAAAAAATTCTGCAGTCGTCAGTGTACTTTCATAGTATGTTGCTATGTTTGTCATCATTAATCAAAACAGACAATTATGCCCCCTCCAAAATCCTCCACTCCCCTCTCACCCCCGTTGTCGCTGTAAGAACTTAAACAAGCAAAGTGGAACAAGAAAAAAATATCTTGGGTTGTTCTTCTTTTACAGCAAAATGCAGACACTCAGAATGTTCATTGTTTTGAAAATAAATTTTATCTCTTTTTTTGGCAAAAACCGAAGCTCCAGTTCCCATAACATTATTCTTATGAAAAAAGTGTGTATGAACTAAAATTAAAAACATCCATTTTTCTTTAGAGTTACGATATTCCGTATTAAACAAGAGAAGTAAATTATTATCTACAAATTATGTACAAGTAAAATAGGGACAATCAAATATTGTTTTTACTGTTTCGTGTTTTTAAGTTTTTTGTTTGATAAAAAATTCAGTTTAAAAACCCTCTGTAAAGACGAATCTTAATTAACAAGCCTATCCTTTTTGAATTTCCTTTCTCTGTCGCAGAAATAAAAGTTGTTAAATAGCTATATAGACACATTTTCTCCTTTAAACAATATTTTGTGTCTATGTGAATTCGCAAAATACAAGAAGTAAGCAGACATGCGAATAAATATCTTTATATACATGCTTACTGCACTAAAAATTTCCAGTTTTCAAATGTGGGTTTTTTTAATTCAAAATTTTCCTCGTAGTTACTGAAAACCCAACGCATTAAACTCCCTGCGAAGAAAAATGAATAAAGCGAAAATAAACCATAAATTTGTATCTATATAGCTACAAAACGCAAAAATGTATGAAGCTAATTTGTGCAACAATAAAAATTAAAAATTATATACATTACAAATATTACATGTTTAAATTTTTTTTCGCTTCTTTGTTTGTTTGTTTGTTTTCAGCAGAAGTTCATGTAACGCGCCATTCGTCCTTTCTTTAGCTTCAGCTAAAAACATAGTCCTTAAGCTCTCAACAAACTTTCACTCGAGGCTTGTTCGTCATAATTGTCTGCATTTTTTACCGTGTCGTGTTTTACATAATTTTTAGCCTTTTACATTATTATGCGATCTACAAACTGCGTGTTCGTATCCAAAAAGATATAATGTTTATCGCACAAAGTTTAAGCGATAGTCTCGTCAGAGTTCGCATTGTGCTCGGGGTGTGCAATCATTCCATCAGCATTATCCTTACAGTCACTGCTGTAGCTAAGATACCATGTCGGAAAGTTGCCATTTTCGTTCGTCAATTTATCTTGGTAAATAAGCAATCTTATCTTGTGGCCGAACAAACCAAACAAGGTTATGTATCCGATTATCACACAAATGGCACTCATAAAGTATTCCCTCACGAAATCAGATTCTGGAATCAAGAAGTATGCTGGCAGAAATATTGACCAAGCTACGCATGTTATGTACAATGTGATGCCAATGAATTTCGCTTCATTGTAATATTTCGGGAAGTGCCTTGTCTTGAAGGCGAGGACAGTACACGATATCATGAAGAAGACACTCAAGGCAACATTCAACAGGAGGAGAATTGGACTCGAATCTCCCTTGCAATGAAATGTGATATACATGCTGTCTTTCGATACTTTGGCAACTGGTGATGGAACTTTGGAAATGAACCAAACTCCCACTAGGAGTATTTGCACAGTGACGATACCAAAGGCCAACAAGAGAAGTGATCGAGAGCTGACAAGCGATGGCCTTTTAACTGAAATTTTAGCATGGCAAAATATTCGATAGATTCGATTGGTCTTTAAAAATAGCGGTGCGTAGCATGCCAGGAAGGCAATTCCTGGGATAGCATTTCGAAATACACATGTCGTGATCGTTGGTATACGCAGAAACAACAAAGGACAGGTGAAGATTAGAAAAATACCACACAAGATCATGTAGCTTAAATCTCTTCCTGATGCACGAACCAGCCTGATCTTGTTGTACTTAATGAAAAACACGACCACTACGAGGACACAGATCATGCCAGCCAGAGATACCAAGGTAAAAATAACAGGTAAAACATTTTTATTTTGTAAATTCGGTATTTTTATAGGCAAAGCATTGCAGTTGTTCTCTTTTATATCAGCCATTTCAGTTATTGCGCATTGGAAGCAGGTGTCATCTAAAACAATGTTGTTAGGTGGACAAGCAACACATCTCCAGCAACAAAGTTGCTTCGCAGGGTTACTATCTCTATCTCTAATGTGTCCGGGTTTACATGGTTCGCTGCAGAACACATCAGGCTTGTGGAACCTTTCACTTGAATACCAGGTTTTATGTATAGTTAGAGAACCCCTGCTCGTTCTGTCGGTAACCCATGATGCAATGGGAGTGTGTACATACTTGCCAGCCTGGTACTGCAGCTTGTGCACATCGTATTGGACTTTGTCTTGATTTAAATTTCCCATTTTCGTGGTCCCATCTGGAAATAAGAAGCGCTTTTGAATAGTTTTTAAAGTTCTCATATTATAGAGAGCCCTTTCTTCTGGATTAATCACACACGCTGTTTTATTCTTCATCCAATCATACCCACTCTGACAAACACGGTAAATTAATTGTGTCAAAGCTCCCGCAAGAACATCCACAGCATTGATAACTGTATGAACGGGAGTCAAAGGATAATAACCTTTTCCTTCTGAAAGTTGTTCTTTTCCTGTACATTTACGGGTAGAATTTGGATTAAAGGAACAGTCGAAAACCGACTGCCAGAACTTCAAGAAGTGGCTTCCATGTGACGACTTCGGTTTCAAATTTAGAAAATAATTTTTAAAACCTGGTATTTCAGGACAGTGCAAGTCAAGACTGAGAACGTTTGTTGAAATGTGCTCGATGCCTTTCACAACCTCGATGTAGTTTGTGCAACCATACATGCAGAGGACGTATATCTTATCCGTCACGTTGAAGTCATTCATCGCTGAGATGACGTTTTTGAAGTCTTTCTTCGTCGTGAAGAAAACAGCAGCATTAATCTTATCGTCGCTTTTCAGTATTTTTACGGCTTCGGTGTAATCTTCCATTGTCGGCGTTCTTGGTAAGTCAATTTGATCAGAAATGCAAGCATCGATGCTGGATAAGTTTGCAATGAAATGCAGAGCATCTCTCTCCCCATTGTATCCGTACGAACTGACCACGGAAATGTACCTCCATTCCATATTTTGCATCAAATCAAGTGCTGCTCTAATGCGGAAAACATCGGAGGGGACTGTTCTTACCATCGTCTCCTTTTTAAATCCGAATTTATCAAAATCGCTGAAGGTGGCTCCATAGCTGAATGCAATGATCTTGAAGGTCGACGTGAGAAATCTGGTGACATATGACAACTCGGACGTATGTGGACCGATCAAGAATGGTACTCTACGTATAAATGTTTGCAGAACCTTTTTCCTTACAGGCTCTTCTTTCAGCACGTCATACATCTGGACAATTTCCAACTTATAGCCAGGAAGTAAGGAAGAGTTTTGATTGATTTTTTGAACAGCATAACGCATCGCTTCTGCCATCATTACTCCTGACTGATAGTTGATGTTGCCATCAGCATTAATCGGGAACAATCCGTTTACTTGAAATTTCGATCCATCACCTATAAATAGATAGATAATATTTGTTAGATGATTTATTTTCTTTATGTATAATTATGAATTTATAGTAGTATGGGCCACGTTTTTGTTGGCTGCACTAAGTTAACAGTTCCCACATTAGATACGTTCAATAGCTTGATATTTAACCAGTGTATGCGACACCAAAGATATGCAGTAACTCAACTAAAGATGGTGTATGTAAACCTACATGTACCTAATTTTGTACTGCTGATTCTAAAATGCAGTAACACAACTGGAGATGGTGAATGCAAACCTACATATACCTAGATGTACCCACATGTACCACCTACATGTACCTACATCTACATGTACCTACATCTACATGTACCTACATGTACCTACTTATGTACTGCAGGTTCTAAAATTGATACTGTTTGTCTTTTTGTTTTTTCCCCATTCCGTAAAAACGAATTCAATTTTACATGCATTTTATTTGAACCTCATGATTCTTGAACAAATTTTTAAAAGCGATTCATAATGGCTCAAAAAAAAATCTTTCAAACAAAACATTTAAAATTGTGATGACATTAAAAACATGTTTAAAAAATGAGGAAATGACTAATATCTCATATCCCAAAACATTGGTGAAACTACAATGATTTACGCTGTCATCTTTTTCAAGAAACGTTTTAAAATAAAAATTTCAAATTAGTCAAATTTCAAACACAAACAAAAAATTGTTGTCTGACGATCAAACCTTAGTTTTATTCTTAGAATGTTCTTAAAATTACGGAATTAAGCCTTAGTGGTTCTTAAAAAACGAAAAACTTATAATGTTTTAAATACAAAAACATTTAAGATTTAAAAATTTGTTTTCAACCCTGTTGGTTTTTACAACGCAAAGGGCTGCTTAATATAGACAATTGTACTCAGTAACAGAGTTTTCAGAATGAAATATCGCTTTGTTAACAACCTGCCGTAAACTGCCGAGTGTGGAGATGAACAAAACAATCTCGGATGAGATTTTCTTACCAGGGGTAACGTTTTTTTGTTTGACGAAAAAACAAAACCATGCAAAAATATGTTCACTCAATTACAGGGAATAGTTTTTCTTTTCATATGGACAGCTAGTCACATTTTATTCAACCTCTTTTCCAGGGTGTCTTGTCTAGAGCCGTTATCATCGACATCAAATTTATCAAAATATCAAAAGTTCTGGGAACGAGGTTGCATAAAAGACTGATTTAACAGTACTTTCGTCAATAACGTACCAATCTTAAATAATTTTAAGATGACACTAAGGTTAATGTCGAGTTCTTAAAATCGTTAGACCTGTGCAAGAATTATTGTAAAATACAAATGTGTATGAAGAAAGTGATAGAGCGAGTAAATATTTAAAATGAAACACAAAAGAAAATTTAAAAGGTCTATTTAATGAAGATTGGTGTTAAAAGTCTGACGCTCTTTTCGTAGTCATATAAAAACATAATAGAGCTTTTTTTTATCAAGAAAAATTAAGGCTGAGATTTTAGTAATTTTTTTTCTAAAACAAAAACAAAGTTTCCTCAGAAAAAAAACTTAATTCGCAAATATTTGTTTCATGTATGCTGTAAAAAAGATACAAAAACTGTTTCCAATATAAGAACAGTTTTGGGCTGTAGTCAAATTTCATTTATACATTTATTATTTCATAAAAGTTCTTTTTGTAAGATTGAATATCCGAAATTACTGAAATTTTAGAAAGAATACTATATCAATCATCAAATAACAGTTTTTTTAAAAAAATGCAAAATTTGTGATATGTCGGTTTTTCATTGGACAGGGTTACTAGAGCAAATTTTTTGTTAAAATTCCAGACTTTTCAGGACTTCTCATCATTTTTTTCCGGGACTTCTACGCCCTAATTTCTAGGACTTTTCCATGACACTTAAAGAAATTCCAGGCCTTTTGGGACTTTTAGAGGTGCCCAAGTATGCGAAGAGAGAAAATAATATTTTGTTAATAAGTGGTATAGCAAAGAGTCTAGTGACACAAAATTAAAATCTACTATCTAAGTTACAAATTCTTATGAGAACACAAAAATAATCCTGTTTTTCCTCATTTAATTAAATCATGTTTTAAACCTCAGACAGTTTTAATTAGTATTTTTCAACAATTATCCAATTATCGATTTTCTGAAAAAAACAGAGCCTGAAAACAACAAATACGAGTCTGATAAAAAAACATTTTAAGAACATCTCTTCGGAAACTCTTTCCCGTAAAAAATAAATATAAAAGCGTAGACCAAACCTGGGATTAATTTAGCAGGAACCAGAGTTATGGCAGCACACAAACAAATGATAAAAACAGCTTGTTGCATCTTCATTAAGTTATTTGTCATTTTCTCTAAAGTGAAATAATAAAATTATTTACAGCGCAATATGAAAATGATTGCATTAATTCACTCTCTCTTCTCTTCAATGAAATTACATGGAAATAATTTTAAAGAACCACTATAGATAGATATGTTAAAATACAACACTTAGCAAAAACAAACAAACGGCTGATCCCAAAAAAACTAACTGTCATGAAAAAATATTTAAATAACGCAAACAGGAACAAAACAAAAATAGTCTTTCTAAAAAAGCAAGAAAAAAAAACAGAAAAATTATTTCCCTACCATTCTGAATGATGAAAAAAAAAACGTTTTGCCGCATTCAATTTCGTGAACGGTTTGAACAAAAAAATTACTCATTGAAAACTTACATATGAGTTGAATTGAAATCGCTTCCATTTGCTCCATTTGAATTGGTTGCTGGAACGACAAGTAGGCCAAACCACGTGATTAATTTACCATACAATTTCACCAATGCCTATTTAACAGAAGGATAAAAAACAAATAAAAACGACGCTTAAAAAATGCTGAACGTTTTACACTTCTTTGTCCAAACATTTCACAGGCTTAATTTTAAATTTCAATTTTAGGTTAAAAAAGGGAGAAAAATGGCAAAATAGATATTTTGTTTTTGCTCTAAATTATTCATTCCGTAAAATACACTTGTGGTAAATAACGAAACAGAGGCGTTATGTGATGTACTATTCAAAAAGAAAGTTTACAAACTTAGTTACCAAGCCCTCTATTTAATAAAGTGAAGAATACATGAACTAAGATGAATTAATTTTTTTGCTTGTTTTGAGCGAAATATGACAACCCGAGGCTTTCATTTTGGATTGACGCAACAGCTTTAACGCACGTACAACTAACGATTAATTCTTTCTTGCTCATAAATTTTTTTTTTCACATTTTTAAAAAAAACATGGCTATATAGTTTCAAATAATAAGATTGTTTTTATGCCGAAAAAATTATTTATAAGAAGGGCATCAAAGCGTAGCAATACTTTGGCATATAAAAAGCATGTGCTAGGAACGCGAAAGTGCGAATTGTTTATAAAAACCTGATCAGGGAATTTCAAAACAATGCATTATTATTGAAATTGTAGAAGCGTATTCTATGAAGAAAAAGCAAAAATATGTATATGCAAGCATGAGAAGCAATGCAAGGTGGCAACGCGAGGTTCCGCAATTGCTATTTTTCCTTTTACCATAGAAAAACAAAATCACAAATTTATTACTATTATTCGCTGCATCATCAACCCTATGAAAGCTAATAAAACTCAAAAAAAAATATTCATTCCCGCAAAAAATAATTTTGTCCTGTTGTATGCGCGACTGTTCGTTTGAGGGCGCTGTAGAAACTTGAGATTCTTTCTTTTAACAAAATCATGCCTAAAGTGATTCTCTATCAATCTCCTTGTTTATGGTTAAATTCTATGATTTTTTTTTAAAAAAAGTGTTTTTAGTTACTGCAACCAAATGCAACCTGATGTATATAGGAATATCCATTGCAATTTTAGTTAAAACACAGTCAGTTTAGGATAATACACTATATCATTTCAGATTGATTTTTTTGGTAACACTTTTTTCACATAAAGTGCATTTTAAAATGGAAAGAGTTGGTTAAGCAGTTCTAATTATTTGCACTAGACAAAAATGTTATTTTCTTTAGCATAAGAACACGCACTTGGTGGCAGAAATCTTGTTTGTACTTATCTTCGCAATTGCAAAAAAATAAGTTTTTATCGTTAACTACTTTAAACGCCCTTCGTCAATGATTTATTTGGGTAGCACATTGTACTTGCATATTTCAGGTTCAAAGCAGGCTGGGGAGGAGAGCTAGATGACGTCAAACTTCCAGTTGCTGTATTTTACGTCATCACGCCTGCATTCACGAAGAAAGCCATCTTAAATTCTCACTGTATACTGTCATGCCTGACTCACTTTGTCCAGCCCAGACACGTACGAGGCTCTTTTATGCATGTAACAGCATCTGATGTACTTTTGTATGCGATCACAAAGGTGATATTAATTACTTAAGTACTGTTTAACAGTGTACACCTTATGCTTTAGAAATCTTCCTTTCTTTGTCAAACACATCGGCGAGCTGGCGCAGTTGCCGAATGTGAGTAATTCAATTTTGAGCATGACCTCCTGAAATTTTGTAGGCTATTTAAAGTGCTCAAACAATGTTTTTCGAGTGCTTAGTGGCACATCAAAATATAACAGAAACAGGAAACACGCCCAGCCGAAACGGGAAAACTGTCCCATTATTATAACAAGACATTGGTCTATCACGTGTTTCCGTTTCACGTGTCAAGTGTCATGACAAAAGTGTCATATAAGTACTAGTCCTACAAAACTTTAAAACAAGTGTGGAGTGTGTTTATTTTCCTAAAGCTGATTTAAATAAAGTAGTAGAACTTATACATTTTTTATTTCTGTAAGCCAGATGAAAACGTTTGTTATTTTTCCGTGTAGCATATTAATTAAAATATTAATAAATATCAGATAAGCATCAACAAACCTCTTGTTGTACGGTTTAATAATGCAAAAATAAGAATGAATGAAGATGAGTCGTGAAATGAGCAAGTCACTTCTATATCTGTTCCATGACGCATCATACTTAGATTGGAAATGAACACTGAAAAAAAGAAAAGTTATCGAAAGAAAGATTTTCGAAAATTTAAAAAATTTATAAACACTAGTCAGTGGACCGTGGAAAATCCACGGGTTTGACCGTTTTTTTTAAACCGCATAGCGTGCGTCTCGCTACTTTCGGTACCATTTTGCGTGACAGACGGACAGACGTATAGGGGTATTATAATATAGATACCAGGATTACACTTCCGCTGTTAATGTTTTTTTAATCAATGTTTTAGACACATTATATCAGAATGTTTTAAACTTTTTTTTCACTTTTGTATGCAAGCCTTATGTTTTTGTATGGTTTGTTCTAATATTTATAAGAAGGGCCATTATGTGCCTGGCGGCAATACCGGCCCATGCTTAACCGGGCACCCAAATCTTTAAGGTAAAAATAAGCAATTACGATAATTTTTATCGGCTGTACTGTGTCGTGCGGATTTCCGTGGATTTTCAACGTGTTAACGACTGGTGAGAAAAAATAATTCCTAAAGAAATGTCAATAGATTGCTTGGTAAATTTCACAGCTATTTTGGTATTTTTGTCTAGATTTGGTATTTTGGTTTTGCACATTTTTGTATTTTTTAAAGTTAAATCAGCCAACTTTGGATCAAGTTTTTCGTAGATGTCATATTCTCCACTTTTTCCTGGTTTTATGGTTTGTAATAACGCCCTAAAATTCATTTCGTTTTCAGTTTAAGGTTTAATTGAACCGGAAATGTTCTTCGTTTTTCTTTTACAGTGAAATATACTTTCGCGCGGTTTAATATTCAAATAGAAGTTAATCTCAATTTTTGATTGAGCTTTGGGTTTTAAAACTGTATGATTAACATGGTGGTACAATTTTGAAAATGAAATATTTAAATATTATTCAGACTTGTGACCAAGAGTCTGAATAATTCATAGTATATTCTGTTCTAAAACAATATTCCATGGCCAAATGAAATTCGCTATTTATGTAGTTTAAACTTTTTGCAATAGGATATAAAGTTCTTCCAAATTTCAATGGTTTCCTGCGGATAAGGAACTTATTAAAGGTCCGCCTTCAATAGGTTGTTTCTATGAAAAACGTCCTGAAAGGAAACACACATGCAAGCGTAAAGAAATAACAAGTACAAATATAATAATCAACAGAAATAAAGAAATAGAGAGAAATATTCCAGTTAAGTTTCCTTAGATTCGTCATTAACGTGATCTGAAATAAGTAGCTAACTAAGTTAGCTGGGTAAGCAACGGGAAATTTAACCTTTTTGGGGATTCTGTCCTCACGGTTACTTTTGTCCATCTAACTTTGCTACATTACCTCAGAGAGATTTGCAAAACTCGCTCTAAAATGCTAGTTTACGACCGGTGGAAGCCTCCAAATAAACCAAACGCAATGCGCATTAAATGTGCTGATGGAGCCTCAGTATTAACATTACTAACTGAATGTGTTACCACTACACCATCTCCGTAGAGCAGATGAGTCATGTTTATCCACGTGTCTATATTTGTTTAGGAATTTAGTCTCCATCACCGTTCTTAATAATTTAAAATAAAAATAACCAAGCAATGGATCCTTAAACGTGAAATAGGAATGACTAGCTAGACTACCAAAAAAACTTATGATTTTACACTGTTTAATGTTCTCATATTAAAAGTTTAATAAGTGTATAAATGGTACACATGGCATTCTAAAAGTTCATTTCTTAGGGGAGGGGCGAGGAGGTGTTGTGCGCTATCAGAAATTTCCCTATTGGCAATAACCTTGTGGTTCCGAGGACTTTCTACTTAGAGGTTTCTTGAATTTTTATTGTTACTGTTTTTACGAAACAAAGTTAGACTTCTGTGCTAGTTACGAGGAAGCCTGTTGTTATAAAAACTTAACTCGAATTCATCGTCGTTTGTTAAAACGAGATGAAAATACGTTGTATTTTCATCTCATTTGTTTGTGCTTGCAAAAATATTTTCTATAAATTTCCGGCGATTGGAGATAGTTTCAAGGTAAAAATTCATTATCAGATACAAAACGAGTATAATAAAACTCAATCGTCAATTATATTAACAGGGTGCAACAAGGTGCAACAGGGTTCAACAGTTAAAACGCCTTAACTCCAAATGCCTCCAAATTTTGTTTTTTAAATCGACAATTTCTCAATACCCTAACTTAACATCTGCTGCCCGATTGAGACCAATCCATGAGCAGTACTTTATGCTTTGATTGATTCCTTCTGCTCTACTTAGTCTCAATGTTTGTTCATTTGCTCGATTGTTTTTGTTGTTTCTTAAGCCCGTCGAATAATAAATATACTTAATGTATGTATATTTTTATATTATATATTTTGGTGCATAATGTTCATTTTCATATGTTCTGTCATGTGTCTTTTTTATAGAATAACTTATTTCTTTATTTAAATATTATTATTATTTTAATAGGACGAATAGCCATTGTAAAATATTGAAGTGCCTGAAAGACAGTTAATAATAAAATAATTAAAAAAATAATAATAAAATAATAGTTTTTAATCTTGTAAATAACTGAGAGTCTAAAACGATTAACGGCGACAGAATCCTCAAATAGATAACAATGAATTCATTGCGAGGTACCCAAAACCAGTTACCATAACGTAAATAAGAGAAGTTTATTTTTGGGAACGATCGAATCAAAATGATCAACAAAAAGAGAACGGTCAACAAGAAAAATAAAAGGTTATGCAGACTTTTAATAGAGGATGAGTTTTATCTGGAATTTTACAAGATGGGATGTTTATTAGAGGTAAAAAATAAAATGCTGGAACTGAGATGGTTAGCTGACTGCATTCATCAATTAGAAAATAGTTCAAAACCAAGTGAAAAAAATCCTGAAGATCAAGACGTTTTCAGCAAGTTGTTTCCTCGTATCAAGGAAATCACACGGCCAACAGTAATCAAACAGCAAGCTTTATAAGAAGAACATATAGCTTCAAAGATCTAAAACTTTTAGAACATGTTGAGAAAGTTAAAGGCTTTGTCAATATTTAGGAAAAACTAAAATGTTTCTTTAATCTTCAAAAATGACAAAATAGGAGAAAACCTAAGAACAATTTTGTGGATTCAGATTAAAAATATTATCAACATTTGAAGGCTTCAAAATATGTATTGCAGTTAGACTATCAACAGAAAAAAACAGTTTTTGTATTTTTTCATTTTAACGATCATGAAATAAAGCACAACACCTGCCAACTCCCAAAAACTGGTGCAAATATCAAACCGCTAAAAACAATGGCACGAGTATGTGTTAATACCTCAAATTCTAACTGCTACCCTTAAATAGATACTTTTAAGCATGATAGATAAAGATCTTCTCAAGCTCTGTTGACATGGTATAAGTAAAACGATAAATGAAGCCTTTTTTATACTAAATTCATCATTTACATATATTTCCAACAAAAGCAAATGACTAAAATCAAATCACCATAAACTTGGACTCTCCACTATAAATGCGAGGTTTCCTGTTACCTAAAAATATTTTCTCGGATAATTATTCTTTAAAAACAATCAATATTGCCCCACTTAACTGCTTTAAGTTATTATATCTAAAATTTCCCTCAAATCATTATTTTTATGCACACTTAGGGATCGAAAATCGAAAAGTGTACGCTAAATGTCAATCCAACCTAAGGACAGAAAAGGAGCTTTGTACCTATTCCAACATCATAGGATTTAACATCCTATGATGTTGAAATATTCTATACCGTAAGGCATTATGTATAAAATTGGTTCCCTAAAAAATATCTCTGATGGCTCCATGTAACTACTTCAACTACTTTATGCAGAGATGGTACAGTGGTAGCGCATTCGGCTCGTTATTATAAGGTTTCGAGTTCGAGCCCCTACTCCGGCGCACTTTAAATGTGGTGTTGTCAGCCCATTTGGTGCCATCTAGCTACTGACCGCTAACCGGCTTGTGTGGCAGGCAAGCAAGTTAGAGCAATGCTATACATATCTCTGGCGGCAATGTAACATAGTTATAGTTAAAGGGGAGGAAGAAGCAGCCATTAGGATGAAATCTTCAAGGACGGTTACTTACTTATTTTAAGCGTACGCAAACTTAGTTGCCACATTGCTAGCCTGTTTTAAGTTTTTATAACTAGCTTTTAATAAAAACTTTTCCTTAATTATTTAATAATTGGTAAAAGTCATTATATAGGCTTTATAAGCAGCATAATTTGTGGTGACCCTTAAAGTAGCATACGCCACTTTGGTTTGCGCAAACGTTGGGTGAACAATAGAATTGGGCGTGTCACCATTGAGAATGTATTATACTTGCACCTCTTAATAGTGAGATAGCCTTTCATAGTTTTTAATAATTTAACCGTTTCGCATAAACCCTAAGAGGTCCATAATCTCCCCTCGCATCTCCGGTGCAAAAACCTTTCGTTCTTACCCTTACCTGTTTGGGTATTTTTGGGACATATCTTGCTTAAATGTTTTTAAATCTATAAGTGAAGAGCGTTAAAGTATATAGTACTAAAATCTATCTACCTTGGAGATATTGCAATTAGATCAGCAGGGTCAACCTAGGACTATATAGAATCCATCTATTCACCTAGGTCCCGACAAAAATTCATTGTGCGGCACTTCATTTTTTCCACGGGCCACCGACTAGTTAAAAATACAACAGACACTGGGAACGAAGTTGATTTTTTATTTTTAATACGATGGATATTTGATATGTGTAAGTGTTAGAGGGTGTGTCCAAATAAAAGACTACTTTCCTGTCATCTATACTTTCTTAACACACATTTCTTTGTTACAACCAACCCAGCATGCACTGCCTACTGTGCCTCTACTTATAGGTTTCCTTACTTGGGCCTAGCCTCCCTGATGTGAGCTCAATATAGGCACAGTATACTAAAATGCACTTGATAGGGAACTGGGGAAAGCTGGGTACCAGACTCAATTGGTGTACACTCAACCCAAAACAAAATGGTAACCAGCTACAAGAAAGTAAAAGAACAAAATGGTAACCAGCTACAAGAGAACAAGGTTTTACAACTAATATATCTCACATAAGCCTCACACAAACACCACCTAAAATCATATAAGTGAGTAAACGTTGTGAACCAGATACCTAGCAATTGCTTACAACATGCACATAAAAAAGAAGGAACGAAGCCTTCAGGTTTTATACTTGTGTTATATTAAAAATTGAATGCTTAGTTACAACAGAAATTGTGGCTAATGAATGTATACTGTACATCTTTATGCAAAGCAGTTGCAAAATCGTCAAATCGAAAAAAAGTCCTGTTGAAAAAAAAATCAAATCATTTTTTTGATGCTCGTTAAAATTTGTCTACTCATAATTTGTTCCTCTATGACCGCCTCTGTTTACATGAAGCTCCTCCTCAAATTTATTTTAATAGTTATCTAGTCGTAACGATGGTTATGGAGGTAATTACTACATACTAATTCATTTGTTTACCACCTTAAACAATTCTTATAAAATCATACTTTTTTTGTAGGAGAATTAATTTAGCTTCTTTTCTGGTTAAAAAAAATAGGCGGGGTTAGACAATTCAGAAGACTTAAAGCATAAATTTTAAAGAAGTTGCTCGCTTGTCATTGCCGCCTGTCATTGACCGCTTGTCATTGCTTGCTTGTCATTGTTCGCTTGTCATTTCCCGCTCGTCATTGCCCGCTTGTCATTGTTTGCTTGTCATTGTTTGCTTGCATTGACTGCTTGTTATTTCCCGCTTGTAATTGATCGTTTGTCATTGGTCGTTTTTCAATGGTCGTTTTGTCATTGGTCGTTTGTTATTGGTTCTTTGTAATCGGTCGTTTGTTATTCGTCGTTTGTCATTGTTCACTTGCTATTGATCGCTTGCCAATGTTTCCTTGTTATTTATAGACAACTAATTTGTCATTGTTCTTTGTTTGCAAACGGACTTAAGATTTAGGGGCTTTGCTTAACCTAAAACGACAGTAAATTTTGCTAACGTCGGCATATTTTTCTGATTTTCCGAATCTTACAAGGCCGTCGTTTAAATTGTTCCGCCAATGACAGAAAATGCCACTAGGAGAATGTTTTCGCCTGCACACCTATACAAGCAAAGCTCTTGCAACCTGTCGACGTTTTAGCAAAGTGATCAGGAAAAATATTATGTTCAAGATTGTAGCTAACAGAAAAATCTTTAAAAAATCATTTTAGGTGTGATGACACTCCAAGCTTATTACTATTATGTTTCTTATAAGCACAATGTTTTGTGTCAATGAAAATTTGTAATATATAAGGACAGTACAATACATTGGATAGTTATGAGAAAACCTTGAAAGCGTTTCACAGTCCTTGATTGTAACCGAAGTTAAACATTTCTTTAAATTAATTTATGAACCAGAAAGAACCCTTAATTCCAATAAAGGTAATATGATGGTCATATATTTCGGCGATTTGTTTTTGCAAAGCCAATCTTTGTATTGTTAGAGCAAGATATCTTATTGTAACAAAACTGCACATGTACAGAAGAAAAAAACTACTCTTTGAAAATAATAGTTCTTAAATTCTAATAAAGAAAGAATTTCGTGCAGGTTTTTAATCAAAGGGTTTGTCAGGCTTTTTATTTTTGGACAGGGTTATAAAAAATATAACGTCCTGGGAACGAGGTTGGGTTATTAATATGCTCGGATAATTGAAAAAATTTAGGCCTTGGCGTTCATATAAACTAGGTCTTATTAAAAAGACGTCTTAAACACTTGAGTGGTAGACACCCAGTTGTATTCACTCCCACTTTTATTCTTAAAAAAGAAGAACAATGAACCTTCCTGAGAAATTGTTTTATTTATTTATTTATTTATTTATTTATTTATTTATTTATTTATTTATTTAAAGTTGGTTTTACATAGCTCGTTAAGATATCCCGTTCGATGACTGATTTGCAACAACTCCCACAGCTAACTAACATACGGGAAAGCGAGGCAATACAGCAAAGACTAAAGCGAACATTTCACTCCGCTCCGTGTTATTTGTGAAGAATTATATTTCTGCTCTGATTTCTATTTAGTTACAAACCTGCAGAATGGTTAGGGTGCAAGAAAAAAAGTGAAATGTTTATCAGGCTGTCCTCTTAGGTTGGAATAAACGGGACCTGGAGATAAGTCCAGTCCCTACACCGTTATTAAGACCCTCTTCCGTTTACTTAAAATCTGAAGGTAAAATTTAAATTAGTGTATTGCTTCGTTAGTCAATTCTATCGCATCGTTGCATCTACAATCACTTCTTTTTTGCGCATGCGCAAACTGGTATTTGTTTTCGCTGTCGTGTGGTTTGAAATAAATTGCCAATGGTACGTAGATTTGTTTACAAGTTGCTCCTGTTGTACACTCTTCACCGCTACTCATACACACAACTTCGTTGATCTCCTCCGCGGGTATTCTAGAAAATGAATTTAACGATAAAAGGGAATACAGAAGCCGGTGTGCGAGGTCTAATTTGAAGAAGAAATTTTTTAAGCTTTATTCCGGCGTCTTCTGCCGTATCTGCCTGTTTGTCTGTCTGTCTGTCTCACGTAAAATGGTAGCTTAGCTGTGCAATAGCGAGAAAAACGCAATGCGGTATTAAAAGGACGGGCGAACCCGTGGATTTTCCAAGGGCTAACGACTATTAACAATAAATAACAAAGCCAGAAAATAACAAAAACTCAGTTATTTATTTCCCACTGTGTGCCACTGAAAAAAAAGGAATAAAAAACGAGAAACCACAGGCTGCCTAAGTTTAATCAAAAAATAAAAAAACAAAAAAATAAAAATTGGTCTTCATTAGAATTTACAGAGATGGAAGTCTTAAAGAAGGCAAACTTCTATTACAGGTCTCTTTGTTTGAAAGTTTTTTCTACACTTTTGCAGCTCTAAACGGAAAAGCTTTTTTACTAAATTTCGGACAGTTTGAACCTGGTTTTTGATGCTTTTAGAAACTGTATTGACTGTGGCAGTTTTTGCGAGAAAGAATTTTGAGCGCATGCAATCGACACAGCACTGATTTTCATAAGTAAATTATTCAAAGAATATCTTTTCCAAGAAAGTACAAACGTATTTTAATTGTTTTTCTAGTGTCCCCCATCTACCTTGTGGCACAAGCCCATGCCGACGAACAGTAGTTAAAATATGGCATGACAAGTGCATTAATTAACAGATTTTTGGTGTGAGGTGTAAAACAAGATTCTTCTATTTATATGCTTTTCCCATTGCATTTTTTGATCAAATACTACCCCAAGATATTTAACATTTTCACTTCTTTTTAAAGGAATACCCATGAATTTGGTGGTCCTTTTTTCAACTTTTTTTTAATTGGTAGTGGTTACCGACAAAAACTTTCAGTTTTCTCCGTATTAACATTATTAACTCATAGTTACCATTGCTTTTTCATAATTATCTACAGGATTGTATATGTCGACAAAAAATTTCGCAGGCAAAAAAAATTTCATTAATAAAAATAACACGTATTGACAACATTTCGGGTGTTTATAAACCCATTTTCAAGTATTCAGTGTATGAACACCCGAAACGTCGTCAATACGTTGTATTTATTTTTTTGTTGTTTAATGTTCCAAATGTCCATCTAGTTTCAATTCAATAAAAATATCCTGCTAAATAATTCTACTTGGATTTATTATTTATTTACAAGAACTGAAAACTCTTTTGCTCAGAACTAAGTAAATGAAGTAAGTAAATAGCATTTTAGTTTTCTTAGTTTTTAATTGATTTAATCTTCGGTCGAGTAGATAATTTTGTGGTTATAAAATACAAAACACAAAATACAACTCTGTCAAAAATATCAATTCGTCAGTAAAACACTAAGAGAAAAATTCGTGATTTTTTGCCATCAATATATTCGTAGGTGTACGATTTGATCACAAGTGTTAAACACAACAAAATCTTTTCACTTACACATTGAAGCCTGTCTTCCATTTCTTGAAACACGTACTACACAACATCGTCACTCCATCTCGCTTGCTGTTAGCTTCATAACATTTTTCCTCAATTAGTATGGCATGCCTAGAACAAGTGTTTTTGTTATAATGTTATTGTTCTATGTAACATCATTTATCTCGGAAAAACTTAAAACTCACATTGAAACTGTTATTATTGAGGACTCTGTGTACTTACTAAAGGTCCCACTAAAAATTACAATCAGTCATCTGGAAAAAAGCGAGGTGATGCAGTTATATCTTTATACTAGGTTGTAAAAGGAACTTTTCATTTCGAAAAAGCGATGAATAAGAAACGGTTATCCCTTTTATATTCTGGATATTGGTCTGTACCAAAAGGTATGGAATGTCGGGGGGTCAAGACAGAAGCGTACGGGTGCAAACAGCGAGGAGGGCTAAAGATGCCTTTTAACAGAAGATCTGTTAAACGGGGTTACGCTAGATTTTAGCCACCTTACAAAACAAGGACAGGGCCGTCTAAGGCAGAGAGAACATTTGTTTTTTTTAGATCAGGGTAAACGCTCCCCAAACAAAGTTTATTGGCATTTTTGACAGTAGCCATGTTTGTTTTGATATTTTTTCACATTGTCACTTTCGTGTAATTTTTCGTAATCAATTTTTGGCACGTTTTATGACAGGCTTTCATGAAAAGTATATGACAACGTGATTGCACATAGCTCTCTATTAACTTGTCGCCATCTTTTGCCATAAAAAATTAAGGATTTCCGTCGATATTTGGATTTGGAATCTAAAGGATTTTTTAACCTATTAAAAATTTAAAATGTCACAAGCAAACTTACTTTTTCCAATCTTCTATAAACTCATTTGGGTCGTGTAACTCATCTCCCAGTGTGTAGAAAACAAGTTGAAGCATCAGGAGGTATAAGAGAAACATTTTTCTAAATAAGAAATATTATGATTATTATTCAACCATTTTTAAGTTTCTTTCTGTAAACATATTATTGAAGCGTCCAGCATTCTAAAAGTCAAAGCTGTCAATTTCATAGCTATATTCACTTTTTTTTGACACACGGTGTATTTTGATCAGCAGCAAGTTGATCAACGAAGGTTTAAAACTCAAACTTGACAAGTCAGGCTTGATTGATAGTGTAATAACTTCTAAAGTCTTTATAGCAGCATAAACTTCCCCGCGTTTCTATAATACTTTAGCCGTATCTTAAGAGTAAAAACATTCGCTGGCAGATTTCGGTTTCGTGGTCTCTCACGAAAATACATATTTCGGAAAATTTTAAATTAAAATATCGCGAAAGTTTTTTTTCCACGAAATTTGCCCAAAATTATAGTCTCTCGCGAAAGTTTATGCCATGTTTTTTTCTCGTAAATTTAGATATTAATGCTAAAGATGAACGAAATATCTACGAAAATTAAATTCCTATGGTTTTTAAGTAGTTATGCTAAAAATACACGAATTAGTGATGTCCTACAAACTAGTTTGAATTTGTTTAAATGGTTTGCATAATATTAATAAGAACGTTCACACCACAAAACAAAAAAAATGAAAATTTAGCGAGATGGAACAGGAAATTGTAAATAAAACAAAAAAAGCAACTGAATCCAAACTAACTTACACAGATGGATTTTCTTGCTTACTTGCTTGCTTGATGACCACCAACAACTACCAATTGTAATCTTGAGTGTGAAGATGTGAAAGAAAAAAGGAATTTGTCGCCAAGTTACTTTATCAGCCTAAAAAAAAAATCTGTAGATGTGAGAATTATACTAACACCTTCTCAGCGATAAAAAAACGTGTTAGATTATCTCTTCTTAATTTTCTTTCTTAATTTTCTTTTTTATATTACCACCTTTTCTACATAAAAGTAAAAAAAGTGTTCTGTATTTAAGATGTCGGCATGTCTCGAAAACCATTGAAGAGTCCAAATCGCATGTGCCGACATAAGAGCGCAGCATCACTTCTACATGCTTTTTGTAACAATAATTTAACCTACTTTGTTTTGTACAGGTACCAAATAGGTCTTCTCAAAAAAAGGTCAATTCTTTCATCGATAGTTTTTGGTGCCTAAAGTATGAAACGTTAAAAAAGTCTTAATTCAGAGATTTCTATATGTTCCATTTCGCAAGATCACGTTTGCGCAACTTTATGTTTAGGGTCTACCATCAGGCAACAAACACAGGGGAGGAGAGTGTGTGTTGGCAGTGTGATTTGCAATAGTTTTGCGAAGCATTCGATAAAATTTAAATTCAGATATTAGGATTAAGATTAGACTCTGCCAAGTTTTCCACATATCTGGTAATTAACAGCTAGAAAAAGTTCGAGTGTACTTTTAGACTGTTAGATTTTTAGATTACACTTTTAGATTTACCAAGAGTGAATAAGTCCTGAGAACGAAGTTGTGAAAAACCTCCCATGGTTTATAGGGTGTTTATAAATGATACTTTTCATTATTTTTATTTTTTAAAAAAAGGAAAATGATAGAGTAGATTAAAAAAACAGTAAACAGTAGAAAGATTGCTAAGTAATTTGTGCCGTTCGTACTAAAATATGACAGGCTGGATAACATGGTACATGCAAGAATTATGTACAACATGCGTTGTGTAGACATAGTGGAAAAGAGTGCACGGTGATGAAAACAAAAATAAAAGTGAAAGTTACATGGGTATCAATTTATCAACAAGATTATATGATAAATGCTAGTCGTTCAGGCCTGTAGAAAAATCCATTTAGGCAGAGGACCAATGAAAAAGATCATGCATTTAAATTTTAATGACGTCAGCAGATTAAAAAAATAAAAATATATTACTGGTTGCCCGTATTGTATACAACCTGTAATGCTAATTTACAAAGGTATAATATCAAGTGCTTTCTGAAAACGGTTAAGGAGATATATAAGAGTTTAGAAATCTTGCTGACGTCAGCAGGGACCCATCAAAATAACTGTGATCAAGAAAAAGGATAGAATCATGTACTCAACAAACGATTACAGAGATATTATAGTTTAAACATTCTTCGATGACGTCATCAATCCGTCATTTCGAAACGGATTCAGCCATCCAGATTTGGGAAACATTTCCAGTTTGGTCGCAGATTTTTTCTAGTTATCCAGGCGGTGAAAGATGACCGACGTCACCAACCAGTTTTCAAGTTATTCGGCCTCAAAGTTTTAAGTGCATTGCGATGGCTTTATTAATTTAAATTAAGATATTGAGACGTTACAATAATTTTATTGACGTTGTGCCGTAACGTCAGAACATTTAACATTTGAGACATAACTTTTTCGGTTCTTAAATTAAAGACATTGGGGGACATTTCCACTTAAATGTTTGCTCTAAATTATCTACATACGATTGCTTTAGGATATTCCAAAGTGTACACTAAATTAAGTAGAAATTCATATAGTAGAAGATAATAAAAAAATGACAACGCACAAGTATTTCAAGAATGTCTAGTCAAAGTGAATAAATCAAATGGCTATATCAGATGGTCAATACAAAGTTAAAATAACGAAGCCATATAAGTGAAGTGGCAATAGACAGGAATAAGGACACGAATTTGTTTCAAAAAGGGCAAATACTATATATCTTTATAAACATCAAGTTTTCTTTATCAGAAAACTCCAGAAATAAGGTTAGATAAATGCAAAACTCTTAAAAATTATGTTTGCCTACAAAGCTATTCAAGACCTTTAACAAGTCTAGCATGAGAATAGGCCCCGGTAAACACCAAAATCTTTCGAGAGATTTTATGAAAAAATATGAAAAGTACGTAAATACACGTAGGCATTTCGAAAAAAGAGTGTCGTGAAAAGTTTTGAAAGGGATTCAAAAGGTTTTTGTAACAAAGCTACAAAAAGTGGGTCAGTACCGACTGGTTGCCTTGTGGTAGAGCGTTCGCTTTCAGTGCAGGTCTTGGGTTCAAACCCCGGCCGACTAATGCCAGAGACTATAAAAGTGTGAAACTATCCTTTCTGCTTAGCGCTCAGCATGAGAATAGGATTGATATCTTAGGCGGTTGTCTAGTTGAGCGATTGTTAAGCTTGCACGACTTTTGTAGCTCAAATGAGAGCTTTAAATGCACTAGGACCCCCTTCGGCAGAGCCCTTGGTAAATAATTTAAATAATAATACTAAAAAGTTGGTGTCCGTATTTCGCAGTTACGGGGACAGTGATATCACTGGTATCGTATTTTGCGGTTGATGTCAATGTTATCAGATCTTGTCCATAGAAAGACTACGGGAAAAAAGCAAACAATGGCATTGTCACTACTTGTGTTTTAGAGGGTTTGCTATTCAAGTTAGCATACGTGGAAATTAAAGTGCCTCCATAGTTTTATGACAAATTCCGTCAATATAAGCCAAGCCATTTTTCTGAAAATTTTTATGACGTTATTTTTACCATGAAGGAGGCAATTTTTAGCCTAAAATATGGGTTTTTGTTTGGGCAAAACCACGGAAATATTCAGAGTGTCTTACGTGAACTTTTTGGTTAAAATTAATAATATTGATAGCCTTCATAAAGAGAACAATAATGGACATTTTTTTATTCAGTTTTTTTTAAACATATTTTTAAATCGATAAATATTTGTTACAGTGTTATTTTCTTCTTGTATATTAAGTTATTGTGGTTAAAGTTTAAGTAATACAAGGGGATTTCCAACTCGTAACCCCTCCCTGGGTAACTTTTTCACCACGTGTTAAAAGTGTGGGACAAATCTCTCCGAGGAGACACCTCTTTATAGTCTCGCAAGTGACTACTTTTAGAAAAGTTACCTACGTTTATAAAATTTTCGCGTGAGTTGCTGATTGGAGCTAAGAAACTCCACCAATCTTAGATTTATGCCAGCCAAGCCTTATACTATAGTGATATTTTGATATTTTTTAAATTATTGTTCAAGCAGCAGGTGAGCAGAACATTTACGGGACGTGAACAAGCTTGCGGGGCACCCCTGGGTCCGACCCTGATCACATTACGCATTTCACATTCTAAACAAAAAACAAGCAGGATAATCGAGACGAGAAAAATCGAAAGTTATTGGGGAAGAATAAAGGAATTTCTGATTGATCACAAGTTTAGTTAACACCATATTAAAGAACGATGTCTTGGAATCAACAAGTATGGAAATTTTTAGTGTAAATTTAAAGTTCTTTATCTAAGATTTCACAGTCTGATCAATTTCAAAAAGATAATTTTTTTTAAGAGTTCCTAGTCAATTTTTAAATTTTACCTGGGGATCCTTACCTTAACAATGTTAGCTAGCTGGCTTATTAATCTAGCTATATAATCAATATATAAAGGGTTGCTGAGCAGGCACATGCTCCTATGTTTTTAAGCAAAAAATTTATATACATTATTTCCCATGACAAATATGGAGAGGACTATATTATCTAATCAACCTTTTTGAATGTTTACATTGTAGCTGTCAGCCCCTCTTGCTCTAACAGCTGGGTGGAAGGCACAAAGATGCAGGAGTTTGTTAAAGGAAGGTCTATTTCAACCCATTATTGAGGCTTTGAACTACATCATGTGTATATGGATAACTTTTGATTAACTTATATTCAAATAAAGTTGTAATGATACCTTTGTTCCAAGAAACTGATTGAAAAGGACCTCACGTCACGCAGCGCTCGAATCTTTTTGCCTGCCACCCCGCAAAAAATGTAAACATTCAAAAAGGTCTATAGACAGTTTAAATAAAGTCTTAAAAAACTTCCTCAAGTAAAATGCAATCTCGTACCCAGAGCTTCTTTTTTACTTTTTCATATATATGCGTGCTGGAGCGGCACTAACCACAAATTAGATTACGAAAAAAAAGCCCTGGGAAAAAATATTTAAATTTGTTTTTATAGCATAACAACAGCAGGCACATTGCAGCATAAATTATCTTATGAGTTTCTGTAATCAAACGCACTTTCTGTTTTCTTTCTGTTTCAAGGGTTTTCCTATTTGTTTAGAAAAAAATATAGGTTCGGACAATTCAGTTATAGAAAAAGTTCATGTCGATACGTTTTGTGGTTAAAGGTTTTTATCATACTGTTTATATGTATCCGAAAAGTCGAAAAAAGCAATAAAAATCTCAATTCATTTATCTTATTAATCCATATATACTTATTCCAAAATTACAAAAAGCTGTAGACCAAGACAAAGCTATCTTTCCTTGTTTGTGTCTTAAGTAGAAAATAGCTAACATTGCATCTGAACAAAAACTACTTGAACTTTATTGAAACTACTAACCTTATTTGACATTAATTTTGAGATGATGCTATATAATTCCATTATTTTTGTTCTTTGTGACATATTGCATGAGCTGATGTTACACCAACTTAACTTATGCAACTCATATGAACAACACTAAAACAATTACAGTTTTTTTCACAGTTTTATTCAAATGGATTGGTCAGCTTTCTTAAAAATAGCAACCTCATTCCCAGAACGTAGAGGCAGCAGGAAACATGGAAAACCGAGGCTAAGGGGTTTTGACTTATTAAGTAAAAAAATGGCAATTTCAAATTTTCAATTTCGATTTTTTTCAGCTGTATAATATGAGATAGAAAAAATAACATGTGGCTAATACCGGATGGGCCTCGCTGCTCTCAACTCACCACACTGGATTTGCCTTGCTTCACAAAAATGGTGACTCTGAATTTATTAATATTTTGTGCCACATGTTTTGATTTGGGGAATAGACATCTGTCTGAGGGAACACTGGTAAGGTCAAAATGAACACTGCTAATATGATGTAATTAGCAATGAATCAAAACTGAAGCATAATTAGCTCCACACAAACATAATCATTGATAAGGTAAAGTAGAAGCTGCATTCAGCGGTTAAGAAATTGGTAGGGAGCCATTTGTTTTTAAAAATAAAAATTTCTGCCAGAGCCCATGTCAGTAAACAACCATTTCATTTGATTCCTCTAACCATTTGAATTTTGCGTAAGGAATCAAATTGGGGAATTAAATATGTCATTTTTGTTCTGTTATGTTTGTAGTGTATTGCATCACTTAATAAAATAAGCATTGAAGATACTAATTACATAATATGGTTTTATTTACAACAGTAAATTAGTCAAAAAAATTTGTGACTTGTTTATACAGGCAGAAAATGTAAACAGCAGTCTAGCAAAATCAAATAAATCCATTTATAAAACGAAACAGTGGCTTAAAATTAATATATATATATAAAATTTTTTAAAAAAAGAGTATATATATATAATTAAAAAATTAATTAAGGTGACAGTAACCCATATTTTTCCGTAGCTATAGATAATACTAATATCATTTATCAAAACATTCAGATTCAACAGTTATCCTTTCCTGTAAATTGTAATTAAATAATTTTGCTAAAGCTCCAGTGATACATGCTGGTAGAATTTTAGGAGAAAGATATGACGTAATTAAAAGCATTAATGGCAACAAAGATAAAGCTTATAAAATTTTGACATCTACTACATTGATCTTTATATAGTACTGCACTATACTATGAGCTTTAACTTCTGATAGAATTTCTTTTTTAAGAAATTTTTTTGTAAATCATAGAAAAATGATAAGGGGTGCAGATATACTCTGTTTGTTTCAAAAATATGAATGTCGATCAAATAAACTATGCACACCTTTTCAATGTGATTAACCCAAAGGCCAATTAAAACTCAAAAAGACAATTTTTTGTTTTGTTTATTGTACATATATACTCTGAAGTTTCTGCTAACCAGCAATTTAAATAATAAATAACATCATTTTTAAGTGTACAGGTCTATATTTCAAAAATAGGAACTAAAATTTGTATACATAAATCACTGAGTAAATAAAGCAGGTGTTTGTATGGGTAATGCAGAGTATACTGCAAACTTTTAAATACTGTGCTTTCTAAAAATCTGTAAAAAAATCCAATCATTTTACCACTTGTGTCCCTGCTTTTATATTACACCAGAATATAAGTGTGCAAAAATTTGCAAAATTTTAGGTTTAGTGAACCTTTTCAAGCCATATATGCATATACCAGTTAAATCACACTTTGTATCTACAAAGGTTTCAAAAAGTTGCACAACCCAATGTTTAATTGAACTAACCTCGTGTATCTTTGTTTGCACATAGACTTTACTGCTTTCTAATATTATTATCATGCACGGAACATAACAATATTGTTTGGGTTAGTTTAGGGATTGTTCTCTGCTGTCAATCAATCAGTGAATCATCCATGTCTCAATAATCAGTGCCTTTTGATTAAAGTAACTCAGCAGACTCTAAAATGAAGTTATGAAGTTATGCGCAAATTTTTTTATCTTGATTTGTATACTTCTTTTAATGATGACAACAAAGTTTTGATTTATGTGACTAATAAGTGACCAAAATTAATTACCTGAAGGGAAATTTTCGGGAAAAGAAAGATTTTTGTGAATTTTAGGGGGATTTTATTTCCCCATTCTGTGAAAAGAAATCTACAAATCTTTTATGGGAATTGATATTTGCGAAAGAGAAAAAAGAAAAATGACTAATTATACAAATACTAAAAGTATAACATGTAAATAGTGTGATTAGTATGAGGACGATTTAAGCGAGTTTTCTGAGATTTGTTGACAACTTCTTTTTTTCTCAAATAGGGCAATTTTAGAATTTTTAACAGGAAAGCATATTTTGCAAGAAGAAATATCCAAACCAGATTAAAAATAGTGAAATTTCTTTGATTTGCAAAAAAATATTCCTGAAATTATATGAAGCTCACTCACTATTTTGGCCACTTAAAGCAAGTGGAAGAGTTGTTGACTTTTTAAAGCTGATTTCTGTCACTGGGACTCTTTCTCAAGGGTCTGCGCTTATCATGAAAGGCCTTCACATCCCCCTACACAATTTTTCCTCATGTTTTCTTTGGTTTTCTTTTGGGTTCCAGTGTCAGGTCCAGTGAATGTCCTATTTCTTTTACAAATTAAGGTAACGTGCTCAATATAGCAATATATAATGATATGATAAGAGAGTATGATGAGTCATGATGAAGAAAGTTTGCTTTATAAGAACACCGATAGGTAATTATATTCACAACAAATCTGAAATAACTTGCATCAGAATGAAGAAAAGCGAAGATAAAGAAACTCCACATGTTATTGCATATTTAAAACGGGCAAATATAATTACCTATTTTTGTTATTATTTATTTAACTATCTAAATTTATTTTTGCTAGTCAAATTTTTGTTTTGTCATATTTTGTCGATTTTGTTGCTTTTTATGTGTTCCTATTTTCTGAAATCTATATCTGACAGTTTTCTTCCTCCCTTAGCTTAGTTATTTTGTATTAGCAAGGAGCAACAAAATATAGTTTTCAAAAGTTTTTCTTGATAAATAACTGAAAAACGTTACAAAAAAATACAGGAGAAATCATGAAGGTATCCCATGTATAGAACTTGTGACAAATAATGTTACGAAGTTTATAAAATCTATATAATAATACGCCAGTTCTGTCTGTCTGTGACTTTTGCAAAGTGGATAAAATTTCTTTGATAAAGTCTATAAAACATCGCCTATAAATTTGTTCTGTAAATTAGCAAACTTTGACGTTAAAGCAATATTGACGTCAAAGGAAAGTATATTAAGATTCGTGAAGCCATTGCATTGCACTTTTAAATTTAAGGCTAAATAACTTGGAAACGGGTGGAATTAACTGACGTCATCTCCTGCGTGGGTAACTAGGGACTACCTGAGACCAATTTGGGTAAGTTTTCCAAACCTGGATCACCGAATCCGTTTCAGAATGGACGGGTTAATGACGTCATCAAATACTTTTAAACCCTAATATCTCTGCATCCATTTGTCAAAAGTACACGATCCTATACATTTTCTTGATCAGCGTTTCAAGATCTATACGATGAAGGCAACAGGTATACATATTTCTGAAAAAATTTTTTGTGTTTTCACAGGTCTCTGCTGATGTCTGCAAAATTTAAATGACGGTTGTTTTTCTCTGTTATCCTTCCTAAGTGGATTTCTCCACGGGCCTTATCGACTAGTTGTTATATTAATAAGACATAAAATCCCTAAACTACCAACATGACATTTACATTTGTTATACAACAAATTTCCTCTTATATTCTGAAAGTGTCATCTTTGGACTAAATAAACATTTTATAATGAAAAAATGCTACATTAATTCAACCTCACTTTTGATCTTGGAATCCTATTTGCGAATGGAGGTGCCCATTGTCCACGTTACAAATATGACATTTTTGACTTCAATTTTTGATTAAGTTAATAAATTTGCATCATTTTTTTCTATTTTTTTTAATATAGGGTCATTTTAGGGTCTTCTGACTAAATTCTTAACAAGTGATGGTAGGATCAGAAATCAACCAATTTTGGATTTTGAACAAACATGTGTATTACATATTGTTAGAATGCAAATCACTTGCCGATTACAAATATGACTTTTTATGATATGCTTATTAATTAATCCTGCTGTGAATAATTGATGAATTAACTTAACATTTGAAAGAGTTTATCTTTAACCCAAGTGATAAAATTAATGATATCAGGAAAAAATAATGACGTTATCACAATATTTTGATGTAAAATTGTTATCTAAAATAATATTGGCCATGCAAAGGAGTTTCATTGTAACATCACTTCTGGGTCCAAAGTAAAGAAGTCAGAGAAAGGTCACTCTCCCCCACCCCCGTCTTAGGCACCTTTTGACCATTGTGTTCACATAACTTCAATCCCTGTACAAAACTGCATAATAGAAGATCACTGTTTGCACCATTTAATTATGTAGAGCAAACAACATCCTTATAAAATTGTTAAAATAAGTAACCCGATTATGATTATGTAAAGTTTTGACCAGAAAGAAAATCCTTTTGCAATGTCTATTATTATGAATAAATTTTTTTTTACAAAACACATAACCCTAGCAAACTCCAAAACAAGATACTTAAGAATAACACTTTTTTTAGGAAGGGTATCAGCAAGCATACAATCAAGGTGGCTACCAGCAACAACAGCAAGGTTATCGACAGCCGGGTGGGCATCAGCAGCCACCAAGTGGATACCAGCAGCAACCTCCAGGTGGTTACAGACCACAGCAACCAGCAGGCTACCAACAGCAACAGCCAGGAGGCTACCAACAGCAACAGCCAGGAGGCTACCAACAGCAACAGCAAGGAGGCTACCAGCAAAACTATCAACAACAGGGCTATCAACCACAGCAACCTGGTGGTTACCAGCAGGGCTACTCACAAATGCGATATCAGCCAGGTCAGGCTGGACCTGTATCAGGACAACGTCCTACTCCACAAGGGATTGATCCAACACTGTGGGGATGGTTTCAGGTTTGTTTTATGTGGTTTTGTTGCAAATTTTTACTGTGTTTTTCGCATAGCGGTGATCGATAGATGACGACAGCACAGCTCTATAATTAATCAGTTAATCTAATGGAAAATTATCCTATGAAAATGCATTTTTTCACAAGTAATTTTTATCCTACTATTCACGATACCAGGGTCGCCATGTCTCCTTAGAACTCTTTACGTCTGCCTCTTTTTAATTCTGCTTAATTATGAAAAAGTCTTCTTAAAATCGTTTAAAGAAGTTGATTTTGCAACAACTTTCTCCTCACATCTTCTGAATTTTAGTTTTACAAGCTGTCACATATTCAAAATGCATGGAAATACTACATGGGTGTCATGAATTTAATCCTTCCAAGGAATCCTACCAGCTATTATTTGCAAACCCGATACAATTATTGCGTGAAATATATTCTGTATGTTACTGAATCTTCTTTATAGGCTGTAGATCGAGACAATTCTGGTTCCATCACAGCTGATGAGCTGCAACAAGCGTTACTTAACAATAACTGGTCTCATTTCAACGGCGAAACATGTCGACTTATGATAGGGATGTTCGATAAAGATAGGTAAATTTCTTTTTGCCAGTAAGAATGGTTTGTCTTTGCCAGTTGGTGCGTTCATGTTTGTATAATGTTTGTTTTGTTTTGTTATCTGCTTTGATTGTTTGTTAGTTTTGTTTTGTTTGTTAAGATTTGTGCTTCCATTTTCTACAACCTTTCACAGAATTAAGGCAACTCAATTTTACATCAATTAATCCACAAGATTGGTAATATAATATCCTAAAATGACACAGTACGATTCTCTCCCCCACCCCCCTTTCATCTCCCCCACCCCCCCTTTCATCTCCCCCACCCCCCTTTCATCTCCCCCACCCCCCCCCCCCCTTTCATCTCCCCCACCCCCCCTTTCATCTCCCCCACCCCCCCTTTCATCTCCCCCACCCCCCTTTCCTCTCCTATTTTAATGTTTGTAATTTTCTCTGGAATAAAAAATATGACGTGGAGACAGTACAAATGCTTCATCATTTAAAATAGGTAAGGGTTGATGTGTCTTAGTTTGATTATTGGAAAGTTTTAAAGATAATCCTTCCCTTTACTCCTACATGTGTATTCCCTATTTTGAAACTTTTATCGCGCGTTGCTTGGTCAATGTTAGAAAACTGAAACATGAGTTGGGTCTTTCTCTATGTTTTATTTTGTGTATAGATCAGGAACTATAGATGTATACGAATTTGCAGCACTATGGAAATACATCCAAGATTGGAAAGCGTGTTTTGATAGGTTAGTTTTTTTTCGCATCCAGTATTTTTATAGGTTAGTTTTTTCGCATCACTATTTTTATAGGTTAGTTTTTTTCGCTTCCACTATTTTGATAGGTTAGTTTTTTTGCATCCACTATTTTTATAGGTTAGTTTTTCTCGCATCCACTATTTTGATAGGTTAGTTTTTTTGCATCCACTATTTTTATAGGTTAGTTGTTTCGCATCCACTATTTTGATAGGTTAGTTTTTTTTCGCATCCAGTATTTTGATAGGTTAGTTTTTTTCGCATCCAGTATTTTGATAGGTTAGTTTTTTTCGCACCCACTATTTTTATAGGTTAATTTTTTTGCATCCACTATTTTGATAGGTTAGTTTTTTCGCATCCACTATTTTGATAGGTTAGTTTTTTCGCATCCATTATTCCGAAGCTGTGTCTACAACTCTTTATGATGTATTTTGTTTAGGTTTGATACTGACCGATCGGGTACTATTGACGAAGGAGAACTAATCCAAGCCTTTACAACTTTCGGATATCGGCTGTAAGTGATCTAATTTTCTGATCTATAAACAAAAAGGATTTTACAAAATTTGGAACAAACAATACTGCTTTTCAGTCAGGATAGAGTAAAGTATAGCAAATATTTAATATTGATAAACAGTTGGAAATTTTTTAGGATATTTAGGTCACTATTCTCTTAGTGTGTTGACGTTTTTATATGCATAAAGAACTTGTTCATATTTATCGGGAAAAATGGGAGTGAAATAGTAAGGAAAGTCAGAAAATAAATTTGTCCGAAGATTCGAAACGTTGTAACTCAATGCAATATGGATATAATATATACTTCAGTGTTGAGGGTATTTGATGAACATTGCAGATCTTAAAAACCTAAAGTATCCATCTATAGCGAGATATATGTCCAAATACATTTCTGTTTAGTGACGAAACATTAGTGACTTGTTGTGTTTGCACATGTGACAATGATCAGCTGACATAACGTGAAAACGTTGCGTTTCCTTATTGTGAACACTTTGAAACCTGAAAACATCGTAAAAAAACGTGGAAAGAAACTCCAAATATGATTAAAAAACGTTAAAGCTTATCTCTCACTTGAAAACAAGTTTATTTTATATGAAAGAGCTTGGAAAGATAATTTCATGCATATTTAGTGAAAATATATACATCATCATATCTTGCTAAAACCATCGATAACAACACCTCACTTAGATCCGGGAGATATTGTCATGCATAATTTGTGGAACCTTTAAGTAAAAAATCTTAAAGAACCAATAAAGATTTTGCAAAAAAATTAAAAAGATTCTTAGACAACTTTCCAAGCTCTTTTCTCTGAAATCAACATGTTTTCAAGTGAGAGGTTTAAGCTTTAAGGCCTTAGATTTGCAGGAGTAATAACAATCTATATGACAAATTAATTTTTGCAAATAATACAAGTAAAGAAAACCGTTATATGTTTTACTTCGCTGCAAACTTAAATTTATTTGCTCAAAACTAATCTCGAAAACGAAACGAAATAGATATAGAAGTAGGTCTATCGACCAAAAACGACTTTTTTTAAATCAGTGTATTTGGAGTGAGGTCATTTAATTGCAAAGTAATTTCTTTGTCTCTAATTAGTTCACCACAGTTCTGCGGTTTGTGCGTGCGAGTATTCGACCGGAACAACGTGCGCACGATGAAATTCGATGACTTCATACAATGTTGTGTCATGTTGAAAACGCTGACAGACGCGTTTCGAAAACACGACACACGACAAGTTGGAGTCATCAATATCAATTATGAACAGGTGAGTTTGTGTTTTTATTTTTTGACCTTCATTTTTTTTTTTTTTGACACTAGATACACTGTGAGAACGCCAGAACTTTTTGCAGGTTTGCTACGCCTTCTCAAAACTCCTTACTTTTAAAAAATCTACTCCAATCGCTCTCTCTAGACTTTTTAACAACTTTGTCAAATCTTCTTAATTTTTCTTACACAAAACTATATAGTTATTCACATGTTGTCATCTTTAAAATACATAGACATGCTACATGGGTACAGGAATAATTTATTCTTCTCTCGCAGCTTTGACTTAAAATCTCAAATGCCCTTGATTTTTTTTGGAAATTTTTAAAAAATGTTCTTAAATGTCCAACTTTTTCTAAAAATATTGCCATCTTCTGAAAAAGCTCAAAAATTCCCATTAAAAGATCTCAAATCTCCCTAAGTTTAAGTCTGTAAACAGATTTTCTGATTTAAAATCAATTTTGGGAAATCTTACAGTGCAATTTCACAAAAAACTCTATTATAATGTACATTCTCTTTAGTTTTTGGAAATGGTGCTGGACAACACTCTAAGCGGTATTTGATATCTAAGTGACGTTCCAACACAGTGCTACAAAGAAATTAAATATAATTTTATATCATCGAAGTAAAAACGAATTTTTCTAATGTAGGAGAGATTGTCAGCACTGGAACTGTATAAATGAATTTGCGAGTTTTACAGATCTGCCATCTGAACGAATATTTCTTTATCTCTATAATAATAGCCGTCGTCTGTCTGTCTCTGTGCGGACCCCCGCTGAGTTAGAAAATCATGTTACGGAAACACGAATATCAAATGCGATATATTTTTATCCACTTTGTTGCGACGGGTAAATATAAAGGACGGCCGAACCCGTGGATTTTTCCACGGGCTAACGACTAGTGTTTTATTTCTTAACAATGCTGTTAGTCTATGAAAAAAGAAAATTTTTGTTTCTTTAACCACGTTTTCTACTCTTTTTATTTTTTGTACCTGTGTCATGTTCACACGCACCATGGTTAAAGTTGCACATTATTTTTAAAATTGATAAAATAAATCTATTCATGCTTGTTGAAACATAGAGAAATCTTAAGAAAGCAGGGGAAGTTGCGTTGCACTTGGTTTCCTGGGTACAAAAAAGCGCAAACTCTGTAGACACTCTTTTATACACCTATTTTCACTGTAATTGTACGAAATTTTGTTTTTAATAAAATTAAAACGAAGACCGTCATCATTAACTTAACTTATGGCTCATTTCTCTGTGTTTGTGTGAAACCCTGGTTTTAAAGACAATATATGATGGCAGTATATATGTCATTTTAAGTCAAAAATCTAAAACCTCACTCTAAATGTTACAGAAAACTATAAGATTTGCTTTGCGCAGATATTTTAGTGTTTTAAATTTATAACATTGTCAGAAGCAAAATATAGACAAGTTATTCACGATCGTCCCCTTTGATTTGTTTTTGCACGCCGTTCGTTGTCAGCACTTGTTTTTTTCGTCCGGTAGGCTGTTAGTGTCAAGTGATGGGTTGTCCCGGTTAACCAAATGAGGAACTCTCTCTTAGTAGAGAGTTCCTCATCAGTAGATAATGACATGGCTGTAGTCGGCTGGTAGAACTAGTGTGGATACCCTACGGCATTCGGAACTAATTGAAGTGTCTTGAAAGGAAGTGAGAGAATTTTTGTAAAAAAACCGAAAAAGACCTTTAAAACGAAGCTGATCAGCCAAATACTCGATAATCGTCTTTTAGTTTTCTGATATGATAAGTCTACTTCTTTTCTCGCCAGCACGTATATTAGAAAGCGAAGAAAAAGCTGCAGGATAAGATTGCTCGAACATAAAAGGATAACGACATGTTATTTGGTGAGAGAATTTTACAATCTGAATTAGGAGGACGAAGCTGAATCGCTTTTCAGACTTAACGCAACTTATGCATATCTGTTCAATTAGAAGTTGATTCGAAAGACGGCAACAGACTTTTCATCGAGAAAATCTTCAAAAGACGGCATCACTTGCTGTTACCTAAATGGGCCAATGGTGACAACATCCAATACAATGGAAAATTGCAATATTTCAATAAATAGATGAAAATGCAGTTTTTATATTATTTGAACATGCATTTGCTGAATAAATACAAAGTGTATAACATGACTTTTTTTTAATTCTTTTTCCGCGCGGTTAATTATTCATCTTATGCATATGGTAATTTGTCTTCTTATTACGCGACTTGGTAAGGAAGGTTGAAAATTCGAAAACCTGAATAAGTTCATAATCAAGTTTTTTCCGCGACAAATAGAAATACCGGATAATGTAAGCGCTCGCTAATCTGGTGTGTTTGTTTACATGAGGTGGTAGTTACGTACGTTGTTGATATTTACAAATGTAACCAAACAAACAAACAAAAAATTCTATGCAAAAGTGCGGTAAAAATTCAAAATTATTATCGGTCTTTTCGTTATTATTTCAAATAGATTGACCGAAGTTTATCAGAGAAAAAAGGAACTATTTTGGAAAGGCCGAATGAAGCTAAAAGAATAATGGCAGGCACAAAAAATGGTAGACCTTTAAGTGAAGTGTAAAATTATTGTACAGTGTGATATCAATTCTCAATAAAATTGCATTTCGTTCAAAATTCGATGTTTGTCGACAAAATTAAACAAATTAGAAAAAAAAATTACGATATGCTGGAAAATGAGTTGTCCATGTTTAGGTGATGTTGTTTCGACACACGTCTCGATGACCCCAACTATTTAACGCTCGACAATTATCTGAACAATAACCTTTCATCGAGCATTTGTCACAAAACAACATGGCCACGCCACCGCACGAACAAAACAATACATCCGAATCTAAAAAAAATTACATCTTATTGATCAAAGAACAGGAAAATTAGGTTGCATTTAATGCAAAATTGTTTTTTAGAAATTAACCAAAACTAGGCGATAAGACCGGTGAAAAAATCCACTTGGTGATGGCAGCATGATTTTACTTGTTGCCTGTATTGTATATGAACTGATATGCTAATCAAAATAATATATAATATCATGGGCTTTCAGCGAATAGTTAAGATGTAATGGTTAGCAAATTTTGCTGACGTCAGCCAATAATTTTTTTTTCAAAAATTTTTCAACGCACTGTTGTGTAAAGTTTAAATCCATAATTATATCCGTTGCCTCTATGCATAGAGTTTGAAACGCTGAGGAAGAAAATGTATAGGGTTATGTGCTTTTGACGAACAGTTAAGAAGATATAAGGGTTTAAAAAAATTGCTGACGTCAGCTAAAATCCCCGAGAAATTAAACAATTGGATCACGTACAATTATTCTCAAGTTCCAAAGAAATAGCCCTAATTAACTTGATGCTTCTGTGTAAAGCTAACGCAACACAGAACACCTGAATATAATACCTTAACTATATGCTGGTTTATGTGAAGTACTAACCTTTCTGCTGAAGTATTTTGATTCTGACTTGAGTGCGATAAACATCTTTCACGATCACGTTTTCTTCTCTCCTCGGATGAATGACTTTCAATTCCTTCGACATGAACGCAAAGTGTTCCCCTTTTTTCAGCAATGTCTGTTTCAACTTGGCGCGAAGCTCCGACAGCGTTCCGTTAATTTCTACACGTGTGAAACCACATGGTTCCAATCCGAGGACGCTGTTGGGGGTCAGCTGATGAACTTCCATTCTTTTAATGTACTCAGTGTCTGAAACAAAACAGAATATTTTTAGATGAAAATACATGGGCTGTTGTATCGTAGCAACGCATTCTCTTGAACCTTTACTTTTTATTAATGTCCAAATGATAAATAAGACTAGTCGGTGGCTCGGGGGTAAATACACGGGTTCGCCTGTCCTTAGAATATTTCATTTTGTGTTTTGGAGCACAAATTTCTCCTGCTGACACAAATACGGCCATTATTATTATAGAGAATTGCATGAGCGAGTTAATTTCAGGAAAAATTTATTTATTAAAACAAGCACTTTGTGGCATCGTAATTAATTAATTCCTGTCAACGCTACGCGAGGCGGAATCCTCAAAATCAGCTGATGAAAGATAAAAAGATATATAGATAGCGACAGCACAAAGTCAGGACGTTGCTAAGTTTGTGTCCAGGCTAAGACCTCGGGAAATTTGATTTTCTCAAAAGCCAATGAATATGCCTCATTTTATAACCAGCTAATTTAATAACCAATCTGACCACAGGTTGTGTACTCTTCATGTGGCCAGAACATTCCGTGTAAAGCCATGACTAAAAGTGTTTACATTTTGTTGTTCGCCCCTTGCTTGTCTGGTTGGTCGTAGTGGCTTTATTGATATAGCTAGGGAGTTGAATAGTATATTTTTAAATTCGTTTATTTTATCAGGCAAAAAATATTTGTGTGCTGGTACTCAATGATTCGTTTACCCCATAATTCTCCGTTTTTAAGGTCTACTTCAAATTTCAGAATCTTTTAGGGTGGTAATGACGAAAATCTTTAAGCCGCAGGGCTTCTTTTTTTTAATTTGATTCAGCTAAGAAATGTATTTCTTCAACAAAAAAAACTAACCCCCTTATTTCTGAGCAGTAATGCACTAAGTCAACTAAATAAACCCTTTTAAAATTTATGGCCGTCCACGAAAACAAATTCACGCGAAATTTTACAAACTTTAATCATTTTTGAAACCTAAAGTTTGGGACAAATCAAAAAATTGTCGTCTCTATAATAACATCCGTATTTGTGTGCGTTCAAGATGGCAACCGAATCGCTAGTTAATGCTACGGGTGCATGAAATAGCGTTAGCCGGGATATGTACGACAGGCTAACCTGTGGATTGCTCAAGGCTAACGACTAGTCCAAAAAAACAATCTACGCGAAATTAAATCGCTTAAAATAGAATATTCGACCTAGCTGATACTTCTTCTTACCTTCTTCGTCTGAAGGATGGTTCGAATCTTCGACTTCAATATAATCTTTAATTATATTTTCATGATTTGTAACCACACCCTCGTTGTGATATCCCTAACAATAAAAAATACAATTCTAACAGCACTGAAACGCACATTTATAGATGGAGCAAAAATAACTTATAATTTTGGCGAATATTTTATTCAAATATTGAGCTTTTTTCAACCTTTTTGCGAAATATTCAAAAAAGAATATTTTGCAGCTTTTATTTCAGTCTTAAATGTAATTTGCAAAACAACAACAACAACAACAACAACAACAACAACAACAACAACAACAACAACAACAACAACGAACAGCAAAACAAAAGGTTTAAATTTGTTAGGTTTTTTATATTCGCGTTTTGTAAAAAGTTTTAATTTTCCACATTTGATTTAGCGAAAATGGGTAAATAATAAAACTTGCAAAAAATCTAACTGAAAAACATTCAACCTGGAAGGTATATACAACAAAAAATTAAAAACCATACCTGTGTCGGTGCGATGTCCATCACTGATTCCATGGCTTCAAGTTGAGCCAAACTTCTCGGAGTATTCCTTCTTCGCAAGCTTGAACGAATCTTGTGTACAGGTGTGACGGGAGCCACGTATTCCAACTTTCCTCCGACGACTTCTTCGTATGACCCGTTCTCCATCGTTATATTTCGACGCAGTGAACCCCCCACAACGCTAAGGGTTTCATCTGAAAAGCCACGGTTATATGAACTGCTCATAGCCGGCTGCTTTTCGTAATGCCAGTTCTCCGACCCCTCATCCAAGCTATTTTTACGCCATTCTTTTTTCTCTACGACCTTATCTTTCTTCTTGCTTCTGTCTTTCTTCTTGAAAAAGCAGTAAAACAACAAGCCTGCGAATAGCAATGACACTACGATAAGTACAACAATAATGATGTACGTCACTGTTTTATCGTCCTCGTCTTGTTCTGGGACGGTTCTAACTTCACCGTTGACCATCAAAGTGTTGTATGCGGGCAAGCTGTTTCCATTGAACGGAAATACAAAATCTCCGTTTCTCAAAGATGTACTTAGTTGATTGGTAATGTTGTCGGTGTCTTCAGCTTCATGGACGACATCAAATCCGACAACGACGCTTCCCGCCTCCACACTCACAATATTTACCTGAAGATCTTTGTTTAACGTGCGCTTAAAATGTCCTGTGATATATGTCTTGATCTCTGCCTTAAACTGAGCTTCCCGGAATAGAACCACCTGTTCGTATTTCCCATTTAATTTGATCACCATTCGAGTTGTTTTGAAAGGATTGCGACATCTGTGTGATGTTTTCCCAATGTTAACGTTCACTTGTGCAGACACAGTCGAATCAAACGTTAAAGAAGCTCCTTTAAATTCAATCCGTTGAGGCGAGTTGTTCATTTTTGGTTTCACGAAAGTGGTAACAATGCCGGCGGCCGACGTGAATAAAAGGGAAACGCCCATGTTATCAAGGGAGATTTGCGAAACTGCAGACTTTACGACGTAACTCGTTCCAAACTGCTTGATGGAAACGAAATCTCCGTATTTAACGTCACTGCTGACTGGCAGAATGTAACTTGACTCGCTTACAATGAAGGAGTTTTTCAGTTGATTTCGAAGCGAAGCGTCGGGGTAGGTGAAGAGAACATAAACACCCTGAACATCGCTGTCAGCGTCAAGCGTGAGAGATTTAAGTGCAGCAGAAACATACAACGAGCAATTCTCTTTGGTTTTTAGTAAATCACCAGGACCCATCACAATGTAATCAGTGATGGCTAAAGCACGACCAAGCAGGACATTCAGAACAAACCGTGCATCGTTGTAATCTACTTGGCCGTTCTTATCAGAATCCATAGCTGAAAGTTGTGACGCTTCCACCGACGTCAGTTGCTTGCCTAAATCAGTAGAAAACTTTGCTTCTTTTTCACGAACATAAGTTTGAATAAACGAGGCATCCAGAATGTCATATGAGCAGTCATTATTGACGAAGTAAGGCTGGTGCAAGCAAGATTCCCTGGGTTTAGCACTAGACTCAGGAATATTTTTCATTTCTTTATCAACAAGATGTAAAACAGTCATGGTCGATTCCAATCTCCCTGCCTCTTTGCCTGTCACCTGTATGTCAGCAACTTTAGCATAACCGAATACCTGAGCATCAGGATGAGTAAGACCAATGACTTTGATCTTTAAACTAGATAGCCTAATAATTTCAAAATCACTGGTCACACTATCAATGACAATTTTGTCGCCGTAAAATTCGATGTTAATATCTATGCCCTCTAGGTACTGAGTACCAAGTTGGACGTACACTGGAAGTTTAACAGTCATATCTTTAGCCACCCAAACTTGTTCGTCTGATACATTACCTATACGCATTGAACGAACATTTTCGATAGGAAGTTGTTTAAAATACACAAGTAGCGTGGCATTCACGCTTTTCCGTTTGGCCACGGATGCTTTGTCAGATACACGTATATTCAAAGAATAAAAACCCACTGTAGGAGACTGTCTTAATGTAACAACGCCGGTAGACGAGATTTCAAAAACGCTGTTGACATCATTGCTTATTTCGTATGTGAGTTCTCCATCGGGACCGTAATCTTCGTCGCTGGCATTAATTTTAGCGATCTGAGAGCCAACAGTCAATTCCGGATTATTCATCACGGTCAACTCTTGATGATGCTGTAAAACCGGAGCGTATATGTTCTTACCGGTCACGTGGATAGCACAGTTCAGCGTATCGCTTTTAACTGGATTGCCTTTATCTTGCGCTTTAACAACAACATTAAAATCCATTTTCAACACATCATGGCGATCAAGATTTAAGTCGGACTTCACAATAAAGCTGTCGGCAGAAAAAGTAAAGAAGTCGAGAAAACTATCTGTGGAGGAGAGCAAAGTATAAACGATTTCTGCATTCAATCCTTCGTCAGCATCGGTAGCAGACACAGTCAATACTTTTGTTGACAAAGGGGCATCATCGGACACAAAACCTTCACATTTTGACACAGTAAACACTGGCGCGTTATCATTTACATCGTCTACAACGATATTTATAGATACAGACGCCTGTTTGGCTGTACCTGTGATAGGGTTGTCATTGACAACGACTTTTAGTTTATAAGATGGTAGCGCTTCCCGGTCAAGTGTCTTTTTTAGCTTTATTTTTCCACTTGAGTCAATTTCAAATTGGTTGTTACCATTTCCAGTTGCGATGGTGTAGGTGAGCTCTCCATCAGAGCCTGTATCAGCATCGGTGGCTATCACCTGCAACAAATGAGAGAAATGCAACCCTTAAGGCAAAAATCGACAGGTAAATTGGTACAAAGTGGCTCGATTAAAAGACTTCTTAATATCCTCTGTACTTCTATCTAACATCTTTTAAAATATTATATTTTTGCAGGTATAAAATATATCGTACTCGACGTAAACAAAAAAAACTTTGTTGTGGGGTTAAATTATAAAATGGTTTTAGGTTTTTTGGTTAAACAAAACTACAAGTACCATTTTCAAATTTCAGTAATCAACTGTTCTTAGCACCAGATTGAATCCTACGAAGTTGGATTATTTTAATTGAAATATGTCACGTAAAATTTACTCAGAATTTTAGAGAATTATTTCTGGACTTTTTCCTAGTTTTTTCTCTTTGACAAAAATAGGTTTTCCACACTATGTACAAATACAATAAGCCCAGACAATCTGTTGTTAAAAGCTTAGTTGGTGTAGAGACATTCCCTAAGCTTTTATTCTTAAATTTTACCTGATGTATAATTGAATTCACTTCCAAATCTTCAAGCAAGTTAATTGATAAAGCGCTATCTCCTGATATTGTTGGCGTGAACTCATTCACCCTGACAATTTTCACGTATATTCTCATATCTGCGTGTAACGGCGTGTGGCCATTATCTGACGCGCGTATATGGTATTCGTAAGTTGGATCCGCTGCTTCATTCGTGTCAAGGTCGATGTCTTCTATAATGAGAAAACAATAAGCTACTTTCATACGTTCTTTCTATAGAAAGAAAAAAAAGACAATGAGCAACTTTCGTATGTTCCTTCTGTGAAAGAAAGACAATGTGCTACTTTCGTACGTTCCTTTTATAGACAAAAGACAATGAGCTACTTTCGTATGTTCCTTTTGAAAAAAGAAAGATAATGAGCAACTTTCGTATGTTCCTTCTGTGAAAGAAAGACAATGAGCTACTTTCTACCGTTCTTTTGTAGAATAAAAGACAGTGAACTACTTTCGTACGTTTCTTTCAAGAAACTATAACTACTAACGATGTTGTAAAGGACAGTAATAACTTTTATGTTTTCTGTTCTGTTTTTTTTTTCTCTTTTGTTCTTGACAGGATTTTACCAGAATTCACAGAAACAGCTAATTCCGATTCAATCTAACCTACTTTGCGAAAAACACCGCAATTTGAAGATAAAAATGGCCAATAAATCCAGGGCAGAAATTTTGAAAAACAAATTTCTGTAGCACAAATGGGAGCTTTAAACACTATAGATCTTTATGATTCCTCCTGGAAAAATAGACAGGATATATCCGCGGAATTCAGTAAGGCTAACCACACAAAGTATAAATCACGACTAAAAATCTCATCAAAAAACCCCATTAACCACTGGAGAGCGGTCACTCACTAACAATGGACAAATGCTACTTACTTTGTATAACCAAATCTCCTGTGTCACTCCTCAAAGTAAACAGTCCGTTGCTATCATTTGTGTAAGCAACTGAATAAGTCACCAGTCCGTTTTTACCAGCATCCAAATCCTCTGCGATCACTTTATACACAACTGCGTCCACAGGGGTTGTTTCCATAATTTCCTTGGTTACTGTTTTTTTATTTAGCGTCGGTGGGTTATCGTTCGTATCTGTTATTGTAATCTTTACTGTATGATTGGTTGAATGTTCGAACGGAGATGGAGCACTATCAGTGGCAGTGATAGTGATGGTGAGTGTGTCCACCACTTCCCGGTCTACTTGTTTTGTTAACCTCAGTTCGCCATCTGACTTAGATATTGATATGTAATCGTTGAGTGGCGAAAGGGCGTATTCTACAACTGACTGAAACCCGCTATCGTTGTCGGTCGCCGTAAATTTGTACAGCAACGTATCCTTTGGTGTAGTTTCGTTCACGTTCAAAGCAACTGGCGAATCTAATTTGAAAACTGGGTAGTACTTGTTGTCGTAATGTACGTCAAATCGATCGGAATAAATCTAATAAAGAAATAATAATATTAAACTATCTTATTGGTCCACATTTTCTACACGTTACGTTGTGTCTGTAAGAGTTTTATACACGTTACCCCGTGCCTTTAAAAAAATTTTATACATGTTTCATCTCGTCCATAAGAGAGTCTTTTACACGTTACCTCATGTCCATAGTTGCTTTTGAATTTGAGAATAAACCCCGCACCATATGTGGAAAACATGAGATTGGTGAAGGCTGCTTCTGTTCCTGTCGTAACTTGAATACTTTTTGTTCCTGTCAATACGGCCGCGTTTGCACTTTGATACACAGACACTGTTATCTCCCAAGTCTGTTTTAGTGGAGATGCAGGCTTGTTTGTACCGATATCCATGATTTCAACGACGGGCTGTTGCTTAAATATTATCTTTTCTTCTGCGTTACCTAGACGACAGTTGTGCAAAATATTAAAGGCAGGGTCTAATCAACTTAAAGGAGATAGGGAGTGGAAAAAAATTAGGAGGTCTGGGACGAGTAAACGAGTGTCATTTTGGCAAAAAATTTATGCATAGATAAAGTTTGAATGCAGGTCTAAAATTACTGATAACAGAAAATGTCAAAATTTGCTATTACTTAAATATGAAATCATAATATATGCAACATAATTAAAATAAAATTCTTTTTAAAAAATTTAACCAACTTTTTAAGCTCTATAATATAAGTCCAACATCAATTATACCATGGGTTTCCTTTAAGTTAGGTAATTCAAAGTTTGTAATATGAGCAGCCTCCTTTCTTACTTGGTATCTTATCACGTGAATGTTTTAGTTAAAGTGACCAACAATGTCATGAAATTTCATAATCATAATACATACCCGGTTGGACTTTCATACGCAAATAAAACAGTCTTTTATTTACTGAAAAAGCGTTCGATTGCACCACGATGTTTTCATATTTTGCTGTTGCTGGAGTGACCGCCAACTTGAAGCAAAGTCGATAATTCTGCCCAATTGAATAGAATGACAAGTCTTGATACTCGACAACACCAGAAGTTTGGATAGCAAGTTTTTTTGTTCCAAGAAAAGAATTTTCTGGGTCAGGAGAGCATGACGAAGCCTCGATATGCCAATCCAAGTTGTCCCAATTAAGATGAGTGGCAACAGCATCAGGGGACTGGGATCGAATTTCAACGATTGGTTGTTGGCGACATACAACTGTTTCGTTGCAGTCGGCTGGCTGTCTCGCTATCCTCAAATAAAAACTTCTCTCCGTTACAGAAAATTCATTCGTAATGTATTCCTCAGAAACATATCGACTCGATGGTTCAGTATAAGCTTTTAAAATCAACCGATACCCACTTCCACTTTTGTCAACAGATAGATTGCTAAACAAGGCATGAGTCATGCCAAATTCAACTTTCGACACTCCAATCAACGCTGCATTTGAACTCTCTGGTTTCTGAAGCGTTGCTTCGACGAACCACTTTCGTCCTTTCGAGCCAATATTTTCAATGTTTTCGCCGGTAGCTCGATCGAACACAAACACCATAGGATGCGGGGACATCGGATTAGCCTCTGCAGGATCGCTTATGGTGGCATTAAAACGAAAGCCTAAATCACGTTCTTTAATATCAATGCGTTGATCACCTGTTACTGAGAATAAGACATCGCTAGGGTAAGAGATCTCGTATTTTAATTGATACCCTGTTCCTGCGTGTGTGATCTGCAGATCTGTAAAATTCGCAGTCCCGTTGATAAAGGGTACAGTTGTGGTGCCTTCTAAGCGAGCGCTAGCATCCCCTGTATTGTGGATAAGAGAGGCTGTTACGTTCCACGGAGCTAAGCTCGTTCCAAGATTTTTTACCCAGTTATCCAATGCATCATACATGTGGAGAACAGGTTGTTGAGGAAATGGAACCGACTCATTACTAGTAGCACTGACACCGTTGGAAAGTAGTACTTTTGAAGGGATCAGGTATTTGATTGCTGATGTTGGTTCCACTATACTTAACCTCTCGGAATATATGGGACCCGTTCCGTTCACATTTTCTAAAACGAAGAAGCACAGCGAGTAAAAAACTTTCGTCCAGCTTAAAAACAACGAACAAGCGAAACGGAAACGGAACGAAACGGAGCGAAACGAAACGAAACGAACAAAGAAAGGAATGATTACCTGTCTCGTTAATATTAAAAACACTTTCTTCTGGTTTCGGAGGAGGTTCAGTTACTTCAATGAGTTCAATTGGCACCTCCAAAACTTTATTTAACTGCCCTGTTTGTGTGGCTTCAACCAATGCCTTTGAAACATTTAGGAGTTCGTCGTAAGTAAACTCTAAAAACGACAAAGTAAATGACAACTTGTCAACAAAACTCACACGACGAGAACAGACCGACGGAGGATGAGTATACCTGTCTGGTTCACTGCATTCAAGTCAAGAGTGGAATTTAACGTGCGATTAGCATTCGGTTCATCACCAATCTCCACCTGAAGAAAAGTCAATAATTCTGTTTCTTAATCTTTTTGATTGTTTATCAGCAAAAACTTCAATGAAGAAAAGTGACAGGAATTTAACTAGGCTAACAAGACAAATTATCATTCAGTTAAAAACAACATAGAATATACGCATAGATAAACTTTAAAATTTGATTTTCAAAGATGACTCCGGTGCCTATGAATATGTATGTGTGTGACAGTCACAAATATTATAGTTAGGTACGTATATGGGTATGGAATACTATTTCGATAAACGAACTGACAACACTGTCACGCAAAATGGTACCGCAAATAGAAAGACGGATGCAATGCGGTACATAAAGGACGGGCGAACCCGTGGATTTTCCCACAGGCCACCGACTAGTTTTAAAGAATTTCCGGTCTATATATTTTTGTGCTGAATTTCTCCACCAACGTATTACACAGTCTCTCCACGTCGTTGTTTTGTAATATAAAAAATATTTTGAATGATAAGCTTACAAGTTGCCAATTTATCAAGCCCCCTTTTAAAAAGCCCTTCTCCCCTAAATCATTTCTAAAAATTAAGACCCGGGGGATTGACCATGTAGTACAGAATGAGATACGTACAACAACATGGGCTAACGGTGACACCGCCCTCCTTTTTCTTCTTGTTTGCTCAGCAGATATGATCTCCATCACACGTATTTTATTCGAAGGAATTCCTAAAAACGCTGCTAGATTGGCAACTATCTTCTCGCCAAAAAATTCATCAACCGTAAGTGATTCTGTAGAGAACGCAAAATTCACCTAAATAATGAATAGCACAGTTAAAAATAATTTATGTTAAAAAAATCAAGAAGTCGAATTTAAGAATTTAGGGACGTTCTTAAGATCGACATGAGAAATATTTCAAGGTCAGAAGCCTAAGGTCCAGAATGCTTTGTAGTTAGATAACATCCGTGTTCTAATGATCAACATTTTAAAAGCACTATCATATTCGCCATACTTTGCAGTCCCAAATTTGCATCAGTTTTAATTATTCGATTATTTTGATCTAAAAACTTAGGTTGATTTATATTACACCGCATTCAATTCGGCGACTATTTAACTCGACATTCCAAATAAGCGAACCAAGCTCATCAATTACACACGAAAACAGAACTCACCACAATAACAGATTGAGTTTGTACAACAATCTCTCCGTCGCCTTTCATCAATACATACAAAATGTTGCTCGAACTATCGTACCAGTTGGTCCCAGGTTGATCAGAGAAGGCTGGCTCATACTTTGTGGAATCTTGCGGATCATTCGGATACAGTTTATATGACTTACTGTTAGGTACAGCGTTCTTCGGTGACACAAACTTATCTACAGAATATAAAACAACCAGATAATTTTTTTTTGTTAACACGGAATGCAATTGCTCATTCTATCTGAGTAAGCTGGTCATACATTGGACCAACCTAGTTACCGGTCTACTAAAATAAATTAATAGAAAATAAAACATCAAGTTCCTACACGTTTACGTACCATCTGAGTAAACGTCTAGCCGCTGGGGCTTTGGATTAAAAAACATTATTATAATTGCATCATCAATACCAGCATGTAACAGTTTAAATCTTGTGTCCAGAGGGTTGTACGAAGCCATGTAAATTTCATACTTCTTTCCGGTTGCAACTATAGCATTGAACGTCGAAAGCCTTTCTTGACACGTGTAACCATGGCACCAACCGTGGTCCTGCGGGCCGTTAATCAAGTCAATATAGCCACTGGTTGCTACGGCAACAGGCGACAGTCTTCTAGTTTCCGTGTCTCCATCTAAACTCTCAATAATAAGCATTTTGTATTTAACGTTCGAACACAGGTAGGCGTTCCAATCAGATTTGAATTGACAATCCGACGCTCCTCTGTAGATTCCTTTGTTAGGATACTTCGTATCGGCTTCGATAACAGATCCATCGACGTTCATCAACATAGCTTTTGGTATTCGAAAATTGCCTGAACATGAAAAAAAATGACTAACTTAGATATTTTCTATAATCAATAATATTTATGAAGTGCGAATAGAAGTTGAATCGAATTTAAACCTGCTATCATTAAAGAACTACCACATCTACCATTTTGGTAGCTGCAAGTAGGGCGCTATGTAATTTTTTTCCCGCGAAAAAAACAGTCAGGTCAGTTTCAAGATCATCGTGAAATTTATAACACTAGCAAGATGGCAACTTCACATTGTAATCTAACGGTGATTAAAACCAAGATCAAAGTATCCGTCATTTTAGAAGCAGTTTTAAAGTTGCAGAGCCACCGTTGTGATAAAAAAACGCAGACCTAATCCCCACGATCGGTCTTCGCTGTCCCATCCAAACTCTGATTTTGAAATTAAACTTCCACGTTGGCCATAAAACGTCCCGTCCAAATCTTCGATCAAAACTTTCCGCCTGGCATCACAATCCATGTCAACACAATCTGAAGGGTTAATCCATCTTTTTGTTGGAGTATGATGGAAGATCTGGAATGAAAAAAGCTTTTTATACAACAAACATTTTTGTTAATTGAAATTTCACTAAATGAGGACGAATTATCATCATCAATACCTTTGGGTTACAGAAAACAACAAACTGCCGGAATAATCATTCTGGTTGAGAAAATATATAAAAAACGTTGAAAACAGAAAAATTATTGTAGTTATTTGTCATTAAGATTGTATACATGTACAATATTTGGTATCATACAATCTTTTGTATATAAAAATTGGGATTATCGATATGAGCTTCTTGATTCTCAAAAGTCAGACATCATAGTTCATAGATGTCTGGTCAGTGTTCATAAACGATTTTTGTACACACTCGGCCATTGTTGGAGGTAAGACTCACAAATGTTTTAAAAAGTACATAAAATTTAAGATTGTATACATGTAAAATAAAATTTAGAATTTAGAAGGTGCTGCAATTATCTTCACATAACTTAGCTTCATCAATTTTAAGCGAAAATTTTGTTTTTTGTCACTGGATTTATTTCACCTGTGTTCTAATGTTTACTTTACTACAACTGCCTAGCTAAATAAGCTTTCTTCGAGGTTAATGAAATTAGTTTCTCTCATACGAAAGCTTAGAAGAAAACGAATGTTAGAGCAAATCCTTAAAACGTAAATCCACACCATAGCAAACTCGAAATTAAAAACAACCAATGAGCACAAAGCCGGCGTGGTCACATCTTAGCCCCCTAAATAATACGAGATTATATTTGATCCTCCAAGATTTGATCGAGTGAGGCTATTCTCGCTCAAAACAAAGGATTTCCCAATATCGATCACGCAAGTAAAGAACAATAGAAGTAGCCAATCAAAAGGCGCCGTTAGTATTCTAAGCGCAAAGCTGGTCTCCTGGCTACCAACAAGAATGTATGCACATGTTCAATGTTCACATCGCAAATTCAAAACATTACGATACACGTCTATACTTCGTACTTTTTTAAAAAAAACAAAATGTCAATGGACGTACCTTGTTATGGTTCAGCACGTGATCTAAAGTCGTATTAGCAATCTGCGCAGGATGAATGACATCACCATAGACTGCATTAGTGAAAAACGCTTTGCTGGGTTTTTCACACGCGTCAGTAAAATTTGAGAAAGTCACACCGTCATAAATGGCTAACCCGCTGATTGATGGGTACGACATGGGAGCTTCCCATGTCATCGGAGGACCGGTAGCAGGAGAAGCACTGAATAAGCTTGACATGATGCCCACGTTTCCACCTAAAAAACGAAACAGATCAGTTGTCATGCGATCTTTTATCGAAACGTTATTCAAAACAACAAATATAGTACATTCTAAACGTGTATGTGTTATTTTAGTGATATTTTACATGGCTACAGTTAATAGCAGCTGAGTGTGAAGACTGAGTGTGAAGACTGAATATTCATCTCAAAGATTTTTTGTTAACTCCACGAACCATTAACTGAATCTTTTACAGGGATGCAAACCAGACTGTTGATTTCAATTTTGGTAACTTACATAAAAGTTAATGAAGACGGTGGGATTACTTTTACCAATGCGATTTAAAAAAAATTGCTTTAGTAGGGCACATTGGTGGAGAGCATCAACACAGTGGATGAGTACATACGCGTATTGTAAAATAAAAAATTGTCCCCACTATCGCTTACGTTTTGGCAGTCTTGGCGATCGTGACGGATAAAAGGTCGAATGATGCGGCGTCATTTCGTGCTCTGCACAATCGAAAGTCAATGACTGACCGACTAACACAGAATGTGTGACCATCACCAAATCATTTCTAATCACGTGAGCCTTCGGATTGGCGCCAAACACATTCAAACTGAGAGAGATCTTGTTATCGGCGAGTATGACGTTATTCACGTTGATACTGTTCGACGGCCATGCGTATATTCCATAATCGAAACTTTTCCACACTTTGTAGCCATCTAGGTAAACACATTGCGAACGACGCTCGCCAGGAATATGCAAGCCATGTAAACATCCAACCACTTCGTTGCTCCGTACTCGCTTGGTTGAGGTGGAATCTGAACATACTTCACCCGATGTTTTGATCCCAATCTTCTCGCTACCAGCAACGACGTTCTCCACTAGCGTGTAGTTGTGTGCTTTCAATAGATGAATAGCGCCATGCCATTTCATGTCGAATTCGTATGGAGTGACCTGGAGAGGAAGGTTGAAATGCAATAATGAAGCAAAAGGGATGAAACTTATAGATTTAATAGAAATTCTCATAGTGTTTTTTTTTTCATTTAAATTAAAACTGGGAGCTAGTTTGGACGTACCACTTAAAGAGCAGAAAGGAATAAAAAATTATGGCTTTTCAACAGTCTTTAGTCACTGTTACTGAAATTTCAAGACAAACAATTCAGGACAAACAAATCTACCCGAAAAGCCTAAAAAACATCCTTAGGATTTTCAAAAAACGCGGACAAACTTACTTTGTACGTGGCTTCTGCCAGTGATAACGCCACTAAATTCTGAACGAGTTGATGATTTCGTCCGGATACTTGAATGGACGAGCCAACAGAATGATGAAAAACGTTGTTCTGTATTTTCAAGTTGTCTGTCCCGAACACACCCAAATGCACGTTGAAGCCGTCGTGGAAGGACGAACCTTTCACGAACGAAGGGAATGCTTCAGCACTTGCATCACCGACATCCAAAAATGCTAACGAAAATCTAAACAATGAAATGAAAAAATATAAATAATAAATATTAGAAATAATGAACAAGCATTTTTAGATAATAATAAAATTATTGCAAACTCTAAATTGTTTCAAACTAGTTGTTAGCCCGTGGAAAATCCACGGGTTCTCCCATCCTTTTTACAACGCATTGCGTGCTTCTCGCTATTGTGCAGCTAAGCTACCATTTTGCGTGACAGACAGACAGACAGACGTATACGGGTATTATAACATAGATTGAAAAAAGTTCAGCTTATCAACTGTAGGAATAAAAAGATTTTTTTTAAATAAGAACATCTATCTTTCAGCTCAAGCTATTTTCCAGCCTCAAATATTCTTATTATGTTCTTGGATTTTAGCCGGACAATACGCTGTTTTAATGCTGTGAATGAATAAGCACGTTCTTAATATGTTCTTAATTTTTGGCAAAACCTTACCGTCTTATAAATTAGGTTCTTATATTTTCGCATAATAGCCAACACAGTAAAACAGATAATTTAAAATAATTAAATCAACTTGAAACATTTTTAAAAAAATACTCTTAAAAACCATTTTACTAAAGAACAGCATCATATATGAGTGGGACAGTTAAAATTTTAAAAAAGCGATAGGTTCTCCTTGTCCTTTAACCTCAAGTTCTCACAACATTCTGGATATCTTGTAATTTTTAGGAAGGGGTATAACTTTGCCACCTCTACGAAGAGCAAAAGCTATGACTATGAAACTCGACACAGTAATAAAGAAGTCGTTTAACATCAAATATCAGTGCTGACGTCATTAATTTTGCTGACGTCATCATTTTTTGCTGACGGAATCATTTTTTTAAGTTCTTATTCCATAATTTTAATTTATATTTATCTAATTTGCTTTCAATATGTCAAATACTTCGATTAGAACAGAACTCACTTTAGAAAATATAAATACTTTGAAAGTAGACATAACTTTTATTTTAAATATTTAAAATCTAAATTTATACCTCGGATCATAATCTTCCGTCCAACCATATTGTCCGCAATGTTTAAATTCCACATGCGCGATTTCAGCTCTTCCCTTGCCATTAGGAGAATTTCCGACCAAGACACGACAACCAAACGATTGACCTTCTAAAGAGTTAGCGGGAGCGTCAACTCCTTCAATGACAATATTACGTGTCAGCAAACCAACTTTCGCGCTTAAACTGAACTTCCATGCGCCTGCACGTAGAGATGACGCCACATGCTTATGTGCAGCAGCTTCAGTCAGTGTTATTGTTTTTCCATCCTCACTCACAGATTCAATTAGGAATTTCTCGGTTTGTTTTGATTCGAACGATGTCGTCGTGACAACTAATTCGTCACCAGCCTTCCAAGCAACACTCTCCTTCACTTTTAATATTTTACCACCAACATCCAACGTTTCGGCAAGTGTTGTCCACACAGTAGGCATTGGTTTTCCGTACAACTGCATTTTACCGAATACACCGATAGCTTTCGAGCCAAGGTTCAGGCTACTTGTGATGGGCATATCCTTCGAGTTGTGATCACCTGTTAACTGTATCGAAAGAATATTTGGGTAGGGTTTATCAGGCCAGCCAACAATTAGCTGACCTAACGGCCCTGCGATGAAGATTATGTTGGCTTGAATCACGTGATTGACGTCATTGTCACCGTCGATTTCCAACGTTCCAAAGATATGCAACTGATCAAGCTTTATGACTTCTGTCTTCTCGTCAATCAACATCCACCAATCAGTCGCTATGACAACCGTGTCATTTTCCTTCGGTAATTCTTTGTGACCGCCGTAACCTTCAGGAGTTCCTGAACAAATAAAAATAAAATCTTGAGGAAGTAATCGTAACAAGCTCTCACGAATGTCGCTCGACACGTGACTAAATAATGTTAACAGACACAAAGATATACATAAAGAGAATTCCCATAGAAATAAAAATTATTCAATAACACAAACCTTCCCAGCTGGATAGATCGCTCCATATTTGAGTGACATTAGGTCGCCCTGAAGGTGGGACAGGTGGAGTAGGAAGTATACAGTCCACATAGAAGCAGCGATGAATGCGAAGGTCAATCTTCTTTGCTGCAGGTGTTTCTTTTTGGTTTTCCTTTCCGCTATAGAGAATACTCAGTTCTTTCGACATTTTATCAAAATGATAGTCACCATGTACCATTGAGGAGTCTGGTACCTGAGGTGTACTATTTCTCAACGAGCCTGAAAAAGTTTCAATATGGTCAGGCACTTGCTTGAACTTCAGTCTCAAAATACCGCTATCACCATCTTCCAGTTCGTAGATTTTCATTTTGAAGGAGATGTTTGTGAACTGGGAAGAATTTTCAAACGAAAGTGTTAACGGCTCATCCACAATCAAAAAAGCGGTGTAGCCTTTGAAGTGTGTTTTCGATTTCTTTCTCCATTTAACACGGTCGCTTCCAAATTTACTAGTTAAGATAGCGTCTTTTGCGTCTATCGAAGATGGCTTCATTTGATTCCAGGCCACTTTACGGAATTTTCCCTCCGTACAGATGGCACCAGGAACTCCGAAACTGACACTAGCATCTTGCGTACATTTCGAAGGGTCCAACATACCCATATGTGGAAGGATTGATCCTCCAGCCGTCTTAGTAAGAGTACCGTCAATATCGTATAACACTGACGCATGATTGAAAGGGAAATTAACTCTGTTTGGTGCATCTATAAAGGTTAACTTCTCAAAACGAACCACGGCACCACCATCGTACGTTTTGCAATGTGCACAAGTACCTAAGGTAAAAAAAAGATGAAATGATATCAGTCGGCGATCCTTCAATTTTGTTTGTACACTATTTTTCTTAAAAAAAAATCATGCCACAAAATCGCCCTTAATAATACGCTAGCCAGTTTCTTCCGAGAAGACTGTTGACATCAGTCAGAAAACACGCATGCGTAGAACCACCTATACAAATTGACATTAATTACAATAACACGCATGCGTAGAGTCTGATATCGAAAGAGAGTACAAAGACAATTTACTACGCTTAATCGGTGGCCCTTCATAAAGTCCACGGGTTCGTCCTTTTTATACCGCATTGGGTGCGTCTCGCTATTTGCGGTACAATTTTGTGACAAACCGAATTATTATAACATAAATTTTTTTATCCTAAATGATTAGGTTACTCACCAAATGTTACACATTGTTGTTCGTCAAAATTCACCATGGTAACGCCAGTCACGGTCAATCGTGCACTGAAAGGTAACATCAAACCACTCTTCGTACAAGTAGTGTGATCACTCAAAAGCATCGTGTTGTGATCTGCAAGCTGGCTGTGACCGACGATCAAAGAATCTTTTATTAATGGACCACCCCAGGGCGCATTTTTGGAAGCAGCTTCGATATATTCGATGCCGGCAAGATCGTTATCCAAACATGTAAAATCAACAAATCTACAATAGTATTTACGTAGAATCGTCACCTTACAAAGTATACTTTATCTTGAGTTCAAGATTAAAATTAAAACTGCAATGATAGTTGATAAAAGACAATATCTGAAGAGCTAAACAATATTCTATTTTGTTATGGCTATGTTAAAATCAGTAGAATTCAGCGGAAATAATTACATAATTATACAAAATATATTTATATTTCATGCGCACTCTAATATGAAAATTGAACAACAATATAATGACGGAGAGTGCAAACTACAAATATCTCAAATAGTTCTCCATCAACCTCCTACATCTCCGAATAAAAGTGACCCGCCCTATACATGCCCCTACGACATAACATATCTTTATCTCCCTCCCTCTTTCCCTTAACTAAGCCCCTAGTAGCAATTAAGGGTTTAACTAGTCGCTGTATGCACCTACAAAAACTGATTAAATATACATCCCTGAAGTGGCAGATGTGCACAGGGGTTTAGATCTGTGTATGTCACTGCTCACATACGTATAAAAAAAGAAAAAATGTGTATATAATTTTTAATTTTTCTAACCAAAAATAGACTACAAGCACTCACCTAACAGCACCACATTCCACACATTCCGCCCCCTTTAAACTATTCCACGCTGTGAAACCTTCAAAATGTGCTGGCTCAGCAACATGCGAATTACATGCTCCATTCTGTTGTGGATGGTAAATCGGAAATATCCACAATCCAAAGCGCCCCATGGTGTGGGCGGAGTTGTTTTTGAATTCAAGCATGGGAATATTTCTATCATGAGAGAAAAAAGGTTTGTTTTATTTACCGCGACATTTAGCGAGTAAGTAATCTATATCACTAAATAATTTGCTTCTTAGAATTGAAGAATTTGTAAGGATATTAAAGGAATCTTTACAATCCTTTTTGAGAACTTTAGTTAGAAATTTAAAGGATTATAATATGCACACACGACTGTAAGTTGTTTAAATTCAGGACTATAGAAAGGTGATTAATTTTTTGCTCAGAAATTTTGAAGAACAGGACATTTTCGGTAATTTTTAAGTGTTAAAGAGTTTCTAAGGATTAAAATTTATTAAAAATAAAAATAATTATAAAGGGAGTGGTCGATCTGTATTATTTCTATGTTCACACACAACAAATTTAGTGGGAAACGATTGTACCTACCTTGGACAAACATCAGGTGTAAAATTTGGGCCCTCAGGGTGTTCAAACATTTGATACCAATAGCCCGCATGACTACATCCAGCAGCAGCGTTATGATTCACCGTGTTATTGGCGTTCGTCACCCAATACGCTGCCGGAGTGATGTCTACATTCAGTGTGGAACTGGAAGGCTTCACGAAGACAGCTAGATTGTAGCGCACAAAATTTCCAGTTTCGATACCATCTTCCATGAAATACGCATTTCCTAAAATTGAAAGAGACACAGGTGTGAGTTTTATAACTAGTCCTACTTACAACACCTTGTCCTACTTACAACCCCCCCACCTGTTCTACTTACAACCCCTGTTCTACTTACAACACCCTGTTCTAATTACAACACCCTGTTCTACTTACAACACGCTGTTCTACTTACGCCTTGTTTTGCTTACAACACCCTGTCTTACTACACATTCTCCTTCTTACAACATATTTCATGTGTATCCAACTCCAGCAAAAAAAAGTCAAAAAAAACAACCCAATGTCTAAGACCTTACAACAAGCAATTAAGATTACCATTTCTATATAAGTCACATGCACGTTAAACTCTAGCTTTTAGACTTGTCTTAGAATCAGTAAAAAATACCCAGAGATTTCCCTGAAATTCTAGAGCTGGGATTGTATGAATGCTCACGATTTGAAAAAATCAGACACAGGAATGAGGAAGCTGCATATAACTTACCAAGTATGTCATAAATGACATTTCGTTCAACAATCAAATTATGTACACCATGCATTGTTACTGCTCTGTTGAAACTACGGTGAATGGCGCATCCTACTACATATGAACCATGAACATCACCTTCCATATGGAAATGGATGGGGTATCTTCCTAATCTAAAGGCTTGACCAGCGTGTGTAACTTCAATATGATCGAAATGCGCAGTTGCATGACCCATACTTTTTTCATGAGAGTGTATCATGACCTGCACACCGAACTCGTCACTTGTTTCTTCATCACCAAATCTACCATCAAAACACGTTTGCGGCGCAAATTGAGTTGGGTCGAATTCCTCGTCGCAATTTTCGATCACTCCTTTCCATTGGTCGTTTTTCGAACCACGGATTACGATATTACGAGATAGTAAACCAACTTCACCACGAGTAGGGATCACTTTACCTGCTATTGTTTGCTCGATTGAAATATGTTTATACTTCAAAGGATATTTCAGATTAATCGTCTTCCCACCATTTGTGACGCTCTCAATAAAATTCACTTCATTCTCTCGAAGACTTTTTGCAGTTGCAGCAATAACAATCTCATACCCAGGCTTCCAATCATCAACGCTAAGCAATACATCAATCGATTTATCACCAGTACTTGCTGTCTTTGATAAATGCGTCCATGTATGCTTTATGGGTTGACCATAGAAACCAATATGGCCTTCCCGTAAAGCCAAAGATTTAGTTCCGTAAACAGGCAGCTCTTTTGATCTTTGATGTCCGTGAAGAGTTATCTCAGCCTTCTGTTGAAACGGTTGATCAGGAGATCCAACTAGAAGCTGGCCACCAGAAACAATGAGGATATTTTCAGCTTGCAAATGTACACCATCTTTGCGATCAAAAATGACGGTACCATTTTGAATTAATAACATTTTCAAAATAGCAGTGCTTGTGTCAAGGAGCAAAGTTTGGGTAATAATTACAAAGCTTCCTATAATAAAGAAACACATATTAAGTTGTTTATTCCTCTTACAATGTGGCGTGGTTAAAGTAAAGCGATTTATTGTACTGGAAACACCATATTCTGTACAAAACCTAGCAACTTTATTCTGTTATATTGATCAAAAGTTGTTGCGATATATCCCTTACATAATAAAAATTCCAAAATAATTCACTTCAGTAAAGTCACCTAAGCAAAAGCATTTCTTAAACTTTACTGACTACAGTTACATAAAAAATTAAAGAATAGAAAATACATACCTTCGCCTGGAGGAGGCTTTCCACCCCATGTGTAAGGTGAACTCCATACATCAACGTATTCAAATTTATCTTTACCATTATTCGATACAGCAACTCCTTTACCATCACAATGTATTTCAATGCGTGAGTTCATATTCGTTTTTGACGAAGGACCAGTCAGGCAAGATATGCTATCAGCCGCTACAGTTTGTACGTTGCATATAATGTCATTAATCCTCACATCCACTTTACTCAACTCTGCTGCAAACTGCAAACCAGTAATAGTCACTAAAACGCCACCACCGGTTCCACCACGGTGAGGTTCCACATTGGTTATTTGTGGTGTCAAGTCAGCTTTATACACAAATTCACTGGTAAATATTCTCACTTGGTCAGCATTCGTTACATTGACATCACAACTTAAATCTGCTTCTCGAAAATCTTGCGGTGGCAGGACACACTTAATGGAATCGTTTCGAAAACTACGAATGACACACAGCTGACCACAAACAGACACTATGGTATTGCCACCAAAACTATTTCCAGATATGTTCAAAAGCAGACCTCCACCGTAACCACCTTCTAATGGCTCCACCGTGCTTAGCTCAAGTGTGTACTTAAACACACTGTTTGAGCGTGCGATGCCATATTGCATGCTTTTTACAGTCACAGGGTAACTATCTCCTGACAGGTCAGGTAGAGCACACTTAAGTGCTTGTTGACTTCTCTCTGTAATACTGCAACCTTTAGGTCCAACCATGACAGTTACTGTCGAATCATCAAGAAAATCTCCACTCACAGTTAAAATATCACCACTAAAACCATTCAGCGGGGAGATGGATGTTATTTTAAGTGATTTTGATTGATCAAAGGTATACGTTTTTGTACCAAACGCTCCACCCTTGATGGATATATCAACAACCCCAGCAGCGTGGGCAGGCGTCGTACAAGTTATCTCGCCTTTGGAACTTTTCAAATTTATATCTTGGCAAGGCTGGTCATCAAATTGCACAGAAACACCGTCCTTGTCATCTGGAAAACCGAAGCCAACAATCGTCACCATTACACCACCATGAACACTGCCAGTATTGGGTGTGACACTATCAAATCGTTCCAAACTAGTGACTTTGTTATTCTCATTAATGGCTAAACCAAGAACCCGATGATTAAGTTTTACATTATATAAACCTCCTGGTACAGACTGCATGTAGCAAATAACGAAAGAAGGGTCAAAATTCAAATCTGATTGTTTACTATCCACTTGGCATTCATATGATCTACCACTGTTGCTTTCTAAATTGACAGATATATTGTCAGTTTTAAAGCCACTGACGTGTGTCACCGAAATGTTAATAGCAGTGCTTATAGAGCTAATTTCTTTAGGATAGACATCCATTACCATTGGTGTTTTCAGATTTGAATAATGATATTGAAAACCAATAGACTTGTGGACACATTGCCCCCACGCATCAGTTACAAGTGTATCGCAGGATGTTATATCGTAAACCTTCGAATTGGTATCCATTGGATAGCTTGGCGTTTCGCAAGTAAGTTCTTGGTAACTTTTTGAAAGAATTTTACAGATTCTGTCTCCAATTTTCACTTCAATAGACTGCAAATTTAACCCTGCTCCATGAAGTGTCAGTTTTGTACCACCAGCAAAAGAACCAAAGGAAGGGTTAACGTTTTGTACAGCTAATTTAAAGGTGAGGAATCGATCATTTTCATCCGCTACAGTTACTATAGCATCTCCAACCCCAATTACAGTCAAGGAAACAGGTAAAGGTCGATTCAAAGTAACTTGTTGTGACACCTGCAGTTGACAGGTCAAATCAGTGGCATTAGAAAAAGTGACATAACATTGATGATCTCCAATTGTGACAATGTTTTCAGCCATAACATTTGAAAATAATTTGCCCTTTATATGGATAGGATCAAAAACAGTTACGTTTTCTTTGTAATAGATTTTCTTTACCTCAGGAGTGTTAGGTCTATCATAGGTAAATGTTGGCAGGTCAATTTCTCTTCTTCTGCGGTTTTTATTTGATTCATACACAGCTTTAAATCCTAGAACAATGAAGTATCAGGTTTAGGACCAAAAAAACATGAGTGAGCTCAGTCATTAGAAACAAATACTTTTTTGCCTAATACTCAATTGTTCTAATAATACCACGTAAAAAAGTGACCCTTTAAAAAAATCCACACTGTTGGAGTTTACAATAAAAATAAAAGAGGCTCTCTGAAAGAAACAACACCTGCAAAGAAAACCCTATTAACAAACACAGCTTTTTATTTTTCTTGTTTTTAAAAAAAGGCCTACACGTTAAAATAAAAAAATGCTTATTTGAGAAAAAAATTTATAACATACCTTCCACGTCAACTGACAGTTGAGCAGATATAGCAGTCGCTCCATGTACATGTACTGACATGTTGAATGAAACACCTTCACCATCTTTATTAATGTTTCCACTTGAAAAATAAAACACTCCTTCTGTTGTAAACCGATATACGCAATTTCCAACGCGTGATTGTTGACAAATAGTTTTAATCGTTGAAACACCCTGCTTGTCAGCCATTAAGATTACTCCAATTCTGTTCGACGATTCTATATCAACTTCCCATGACCACTAAATCAAAATTGAATTAATTGATGTAAGTTGTACAAATTTATATCCAATGTCTTTTACATTGGATATAAGATATATTCTTATTTAGAGTAGTGCTAGGCAATAAAATACAATTACGTTATAAGGTGCAGGGGGTTGCAAAATGAACGTCACACCCTATCAAAATCTCACTTGGTATTTAATAAAAAATAAACTAGTTTGTTTGCTTTATAATGGTTCCAAAAAGTATCACAGATGACACAATGCGTACTGGAGCTTGTCTACATATTAAATTCACAAAAAGTATCACAGATGACACAATGCGTACTGGAGCTTGTCTACATATTAAATTCGCTAAATTGATCTCACTTTACACCTGGTTGTTACCAGATTTTTGCCTTTTAAGACCAAGAACTGGCATTGCATGTGTCATTTCTTTGAACAAAAGTTTAGTGAAATTAAAATCATGCGCATAATTTTTTTTGGAAAATGGCAGTTTTTTTAGTAATTTCTCTAACTTTCTGACAAAACAGCATCACCTTACAAAGGCTCTGCAGTCCCTAAGCTGTATGAGCCTTGTCTTTAAGTAATTTGTATATCCTGTTTTTATTAATCTTTTATTTTGACTACTCTTTTTCCTATCATTGTTTTTTGTTTGCTTTTTATGAGAATCTTGGTAATAAAACTATGTGATTTTTAAGAAAGTTTAACTTTTGGAATCATTCTAAGCTTTTTTAAAAACCTTGTCTATCATTACCGATGAACCGACTGGTAGCCTTGTGGTAAACCCTGACCAAGTCATGCCAGAGACTACAAAAGTGTAAATCTATTCCTTCTGCTTAGCGTTCAGAGAATAGGAATTATATCTTAGGTGGTTGTCTAGTTGAGCAATTGCTGTGCTCGCACGACTCTCTTTCGTAGCTCAATGGGAGCTTCAAATGCACTAGGACCTTTCTTTGCAAGACCCTGTTGATGGCAGAACCAATAGGAACTGAAGACGCTATCCTGAGTAAACAACTTAAATAATAATAGTATTAAAAAAAAAATGAAAAACTCACCTTGACAGACTGGCCAACCATGACATGCACAACACTTTTGCTCCACGCATATCCCTTTCCTAGCACTGAAAAGAAAGCATCATCAGTATTCTAAACATCTATGTTACAAAAAAAATGATGCATAAACAAAAGGTAGATATTTTGAAAGAAACAAACAATGTTTAAATTCTGCAAGCATTAGAAATTCAAAACATAATTGTGTCCTAAAACGAACTGAACTGACTTACTAGGATGAGTGCCTGTGTTACTCAATTGAATTGTCTTTGCTGGCTGACCAGTCTTGCACTTGATTACAGTTTCACTTACACTAGTAACTTTACACTCCATCTGATTAAGCACGACAGACACGTTATCTACATTATCATTAAAACCACTACCATGTATTGTGATGTCAGTTCCTCCTACAAGTGAACCTACAGCAGGTGAAAAACTGTTGAACGAAAGCTTGCTAAATATTTGAGAATTTCCAGTATCTTTTGAAAAACCAACTTCTGGAACGTAAACTTTGACGCTGTAAACACCATGCCCTAATGCTTTGATGCCGCAAACAATGAGTGTGTTGGTATGCGTAAAGTACTTGCAAGAAACATTCCCAACATTTACCACAGGTATATCATTATTTTTCTGAAAGCCTGATCCATTGATGCTAATGTTATGATATTGACTGCCTGACAAAATGTTTGGTGACACACTGCGAATGACTGGGACTGACATATTGATAAAACTGAACGCACTTGATAGTGAAGCACTCGCACTGTTTACTGATACCTGCAAAATAAGAACATTTAAATAAGAACTAGAAAGTAACCCTTGGAATGCTTCCCTATTTTTAAAAAGACAGATAATCATTAGCTTGCCAAAACCTTAATTTCCACTAGCTGCTAAGACCTATATGTTTCGTATTTCATCCCCTTTGTAAAACATATGAAACACATCCATAACGGTCTAACTGTGGGGCTGTTCTTATTCGATTCTCAACTGTATATCTATGTGTTTTGTCATCGAATGGTTAAAGATAAAGGTAGAAAACATTGTTTTGCAACATAATTTAGGTAAAAAATATATAAATCATTACTCACCGATATATTAACAGATCCTCCTACATGACTCAAAGTCACACAAACAATTTCACTCATTTTAACTTCTTCCACTTCACATTGTGTATCACCAAATAAAACAGTAACATTACTTGAACTGACACCAAAACCATAGCCTGCCAACGTGACCTTTGAGCCTCCGCTTAGCGAACCTTGTGCAGGTGAGACATTTGTAACTCCAATGGAATATCTGTTGAAAAATGATAAATATGTTACTAACTCTGTTTCAAAATGTTTTAGTGTATGCCACCTAAATTTTAAACACTTTACATAATAGAAATGAATAAAAAGAATAAAGGTATATTTCCTAAATTCTTAAAAAATAAATCAATCATATGTATTATAGGATTTTTCTTCCAGACAACACTAAAGTTCAAAAAAATATCTCAAAGTTTGCAGAAATATATAAAAAGTTGACGTTGAAATAAAAAACTAAAACCTGATATTGGCATTTTTACACTTGATATGACACCAACAAATGCATATTTACACACTCATTTTGGTTACCAAGAAAAGTATAACAGGAACTTTATTTTGAGTTTTGCCACCACAAAGTCTAGAGGCATTTACATTTAAACTTTGTACAAAAATGTTTTGTAGAAAAACATAAGATCGTAAAATATTTACAAAACAATACGAAGTGCTACTTACTGAAAGGTATAATCTCCACTAGCTGTACCTTTACCATCCACAATCACTTTTACCTTTTTTGGACCAGCCTCTGAAGGACCTAAAAAAATAACCCAATAAAAATAATTAACAAATTTCTTAGCACATATGAAAAAAGGTTTCTCATGCAAGACAAAAAAAAAACTTATAATGTGGAAAAAACTAAATTTAAGAAAAACTGTAACACAATGTAAAATAATTACCAGGGCATACGAATAGTGAAGAGTCCGATATAGATTTTAATTCAGCTTCTACATTTCCAAACAGCACAGTTATGTTTTCTATGTTGCTACCACAAAGTGAACACTGTATCTCAATTTGTTGGCATGGTGATTCGCCAGAACCAGACAAAGGTGAAACTGAAATTATTTGTGGTGTCTCTGACAACAGATAATTGAAAGAGCATGATTTTGATTGACAGCTTGATACAATGCCATTAACTGTCACAACAACCTAAATATAGCAATGCATACAAATTTTTATATAGCTTCGACAAGCCCTATAAAAAATTCTGAATGGAATTCAAGTCCATAAATCTAACTCATACTTAACTGATCATGATGAGAATTTGGGTTACAAAGGGTTACAAACACATCTTTTTATACACTGCTTGAGGTGTTGTAAAGAAATTGTTGTGAGGTGTATTTGCAGTTATGAATACAAACATGAGAAAGAAAATGTGAGTTAAACTAAACAAATGAAAAGTATTGAAAACATCTAATATAAACATTATTTGCTACCTGAAATAATAATGCACCTTTTAGTGCAAAAATTGGACAACTAACATAAAAAGGTCAGAAGTCCCATACCTGTGGTGAATTCTCAACTGTTTGAAAAAACTCTCCGGAAAGAGGCCCATAAATAATTCCACCATCGTGAATAGTCTCAACAACAGCACTCACGTTGATACCAATTAACCGTGTTGGAACAACATCAAACTGTGGTTTATTTCCACCCATTTCAATCCATTTGATTTCAAGTTCGGAACTGACACACGTGAATTTTTTTAACACTTTTAATTTCCCAATTCCTGTTATTTGGGATTCCAAGCTTTCTCGCAAATCGATAGAACTGATATTTGCATCAAGATCTTAGCAAAAAGAAAAGACAAACAATGACAACTCATCAAGTCAATATCTAATATATTAATATCAAATATATTAATATCAAATATATCTAATATATTAATATCAAATTAATTTTGACACAATATTTTTCGATAAACATGTATTTTTAGAAATTTGACTTTCTAACTTATTAGTAAAGGAATTCTGTGATTACAGTACCGATCGCGAGTAACTATACACAAGTATTAAACTACGGGTACGAGTAATTTCTTCTGTGGGTATTCCACGAGTAAGCAATGAATATAATGTGCGTACGAGTACGTCAAAAATACTCGCACATTTTTGCTACTGTACTCACACAGTACTCGCTAGCGTGCTCGGAAGACAAACGATAAAATTAATCGAGAAACTGGCGGAGAATGCACTTGGTGTTGGTGTTGGATTTTTTGAAAAACACTATTTTTACAGTGTTATTTTCTTCGTTCGTTAGTTTTTTATGTTCAATAGTGAGTTGAAGCTGGCATTGAGATTACATGCTAACACTTTAAGCCCTGCCGTTTTGTTAATTTATGATCGAATCAGCAATCCCATTTGGAACCATGCCACAGGGACCTGACACTAAACTGCGGGAAAGTGCGCACCAACGCAAACTATTTATGATAGCTAGAACGAGGGAGAACCTCAATTGCCTTACAACGGAGTCGTAACTTTCAAGCGAACTCTTTTGCTTCTGAACAAACAAACAAACCAACATCACTTCTGAAAAATGATTTTAAGTCTAAAAATACCGAATGAAATTCAGTTGTCTGCGTTATAAAGATCTCCTCACTCTCTCTAAAACACGATTCTGGAGATAATTTTTTTTCTTTTGTGTTGAATGTTATTCTAATCTATTTATATCTTTGCAATCACATTGAGAATTTTGAAATGATTTGCTTCTGGTAATAGAACAATATAGCAGGTATCATGTTTACGAGTTATTGACATGTATTTCACAAGCTAGTGCCCAGGACTAAATTGATAAATGCTGTTAAAAAACAGTAAAAAATGTAACAATTTAGTTTGAATGATACTCATTCTTTCTTTTCTTTTTATATTCGCTACTTTCAAACAACAGGTGCCCACAAAATATGTGAAAAAAATTAAAAATACAATTACTAAGACACGTGAAACTTTGTCCTCCCCATTACTGCCGCTTATTTTATTATGCACACTATGATTGGTAAGATGAGAATGGATAATAAAATTATAAAAACATGAGAAAGAATCTTCAGTACATCGTTGTTACAGACGATCTGTAATAATTCATTATTTTGTTTATTTTTATGCATTCTAACTAAGACGCAAATCCTTGATACATGTTATTTTTTAATATAATATTTTTCATATAAGAACATAAGCTTCATAATAAAAATTTAGTGCTGAAATGCTCCTTTAAACTCTCAAATTGGCGAAATGCTGATAGCTACACGATAGACTTGAAAGCTACTTATAATTTATGACAACCCATTTTGAAGTAATTAGGGAACTCACTCAAAATTCAGGTGCACATCATTCTCACTGGACCCAAGATTTCCCTGCTGGGCACATTTTTACTTACTCACAAATCATTCACTTACTGTACTCGCATGCGCAAGAGGTTATACTCGAGGGTATGGAGTAGTATACTCGCCGATTACTCATACTCGTCTTGCACTTTACTCGGCATTTAATGTACCCGTACTCGTATACTCATGTATAGTTACTCGCGATCGGGACTGTAGGTAAGTTGTTTCACTTTAAGTTTTCTTGCTGAACTAAATATTCCAATCAGTGCCCTCCATTAGGAAAAAAATATATACTTGGGCATATCCTTAAAATGGAAAATATCTTTAAATGATGTTAAATTGAGATTTACCTTATGTAAGGATGATTTTAAACCTGCAAAAAATTTTCAATACCTCTTGCAATCATCATTTCTCCACCCAGTTCTATTTTCAAATCAAACATTCCACTCAATGACCCACTAGCATTTTGAACTCGCTCAATCTCAATTTGTTTTCCATTCTTGGTAAAACTTTCTTTTTGGGCAATAGATTGGTTCTCAGAGCCTGTACGTGTCCAGTCATTCACAAAGAACAAGGGCAAATTTACACAATCAGCAACAGTCAGGTTAAGGAATAATGTTAAGTTTTTCTTCTCCACATCAACCTTTTCAATCCAGAAATTGCCTGGAGCTTCTTCCAGGCTCAGTTCTAAATAAAGAAGAATCACAACTTACCATATCCTTGAAATGTTGTGTGTGAGATACAAAAGCAGATAAAGTAGTAGCAATACAAACGCGCCCATTTTTTTTAAAAATAAAATAAATAACTGCTCCTTTACAAAAATTAATTCAAACAAAAATATCATACCTTTTAAACCATAACAAGGTTGTGAACATTCATTTAATGGCACGTCTTGTGGACAAGCATCAGCACAAATGGGTTTACCAATCCATAAACTATCCAGGAAGAGATCTTGCACAAAATCTATGCTTTTAATATCTTCGTTTCGACTGAGTTTGATATAATGCACACGATAGTAACTTTGGGCTGCCATTTTTTTGTCTTTTAAATAGTCACTATTCTGGATTGCATACAGCATATCAAAGCAAGTTATACGATCAAGCAAGAGCAGGTCAAAGGTTAACATAGTGGTGGACGGGGCTAGGTATGTATCGTTATACTTATATAAATAAGCAACTTTAAGTGTGATAGTGTTTTGAAATGGACCGCGAGTTGAAAAGCAAACCTATAAATTTAAATATAAATTCATTACAATAAAGTAGATACGAATTTGATCCTCCATTTTATTTCAAAATCTGGCAAAAGAGTTCCACAAAAACAAAAGATTTTTATTGTGATTGCCTACTTGTGGATAATCTTTAGCGCTGAAATAAGAGTCAGTTTTCATCCCATCCTTTTTCACTGTTTTTCCACCATAATATAAGTAAATATTATCATCATTGTTCATTTTTAACATCCTTCGACCACAAGGTGGTCTCTTTATTTCAGTTCGTAGGCCATATTCTTCCCCAGTAGGTTCGCCTTCATAATCTTCATAAAAGTATGTGTTTGCGCCTAACAGAAAGTTAATTCAAGATATTTCAGTATTCTGTAGTTTTGAGTCTGTATTTTTCAAACAGTTTATTGGGCTATACATTGTAGTTACAAGCAAATTGTTACTATCAAAATATCACAAGCTTTTATGCAGCCATTCAAATCAGTACTTGACAATTGCTAAGACAATTTAGGCAAGTAAACAAAAATTATTGATTCACATTGGCAATTTTTTGCCGATGTGGTTTTTTTAAGTGTTGCAAGTACAAAAAATGTGAAAATCAACTTATTTTATTTGAGCATACAATTAAATGCAAAATCTAAATAGTTTACATGAAACATGAAACACAAGTTTGAAGTGAAACAGGTATAAATAAATTGAATTAGAAAGGGTGTCTCACAAGTAATAATTAACATGTTAAAAAATGCATGTCACCTACCAACTGGCATTCCTAAGGAGCATTTTTCAGTAAATAAGTCAACTAACACATTTCGAATAGCTGTTGCATTCATTTGATTGGTAATCATACCACTGACACGTTTACCTAATGATAAACGGAACTCTTCTGTTGGTGCCAAGTTGCTTAAGTCAATACGCTATAATAAACAATGACTAATTTAAACCTAGGTAGATCTTGGTTCATGGTTTATATCACTTAATGCACTATAGAAAGAATACATCGTGTCTGCAGCAGTTACCATCAGTAATTCAAATGACAACTGCGAAGATTAATAGAAAAATGGTTTAACAATAATTAGAGTTGGAAAACATCATTTTAAGATGCGCAAAAAAAATAGTCAATGTGTAAAAAATCTTTTTTCTTTCTTTTTTTTCTAATAATTTTTTATTACGGTAATTCATTTTTCCATCTCTACTTTTAAAAAATATCTACACTTAAAATAAATATTATTTCTTGTTAATAATACACTAACCTGGACATCTGGAAGGTACTGTGATGCAATAAATATTTTTTGTACTTCATCAAAAGCTCCTTGTACATCTGCTGATGTGTACTGAGTTTGGTTTGTCAAGAGACCAAGTTTATATTCATAACTACCAGCGTGATCTTGCAAATATCCTTCAAAATAGTACTGCTTGTTTTTGTCCAGATGTATTATTGGAGATTTTTGAGATTCTTCGTGGAACCAATTCAATCGACTCCATTCATTTGTACTTGCAACCTTCACCTAGCAGTGTCAAAATTTAAATATTTACCAATGAGTTTACCAATATAGTAAAATATTTCATACATATACTTTGTTTGTTAAGACCAAAGAAAAAATGAAAGTTGGTTTAAATGCAGTCATTATAATTCAAATTTCACTAGTCGGTGGCCTGTGGATAAATCCATGGGTTCGCCCTTCCTTTTTCTTACTGCATTTTGTGTGTCTCGCTACTACTTTTCACATTTTGTGTCTGATGCGTCTGATGCAGTTGCAGGAATTTTTTTTGACAAAAAGAATCTTTAATCCATTAAACCAATGACAAAGCATTAAAAATTATTCTTCTCAAACAACTTGCTAAGCCTAATTGTCCTATACCAGTATGGTCTGAATGGTTCCGTATGTTTAGATTCAATCAACGCAAATGAATTAAGGGCAAGGGGTCTGATTTCTATACTTAATTACATTACCAGAATATCCTTGTTTTGGTTTGTATTTACTAAAAAGTAATTAGGAGTTGCATCACCTATTGCTGTTGCTTTCATGAAAATCTTTGCTGCAAACATAACTCAGCCAAATTGATAGCCTGGTTTTTAACAGTCCTAATACTTAAAATGTTGTTACGTATTTGATTAATTTGCCATTAAAAATATATCAACCACGTCCAAAATACTATTAGTTTTAAATTAAAACCTCATGCATCTCTGCAATTTACATTTCTCATAAACACTTATCTCATAAACAAACCGAATCCAACTCACCAAACCAGTTTCCGAGTCATTTGTACTCAGCCAAATTTCTCCTTTATCATCCGAACGCAACATTACATGCCAATCTCCAGTAAATGGTGGACGCAAAAAACCACGAACTTTAAATCCAATCGCACCATATCGTTCATCAAACAGCCTTGCACTGCTAATTTCAAGAGAGCTGTGAGATATACCATGCACCACTTTTACAGGGTGTGTACTGTTGTACAATTTAAGATCTGATATAGAGCGAGTTGTTGTGTTCCAAATCCAATACTCATATCCACGGCCACCTGCATTAAATGAAAAAGCTTGCAAAAAATAGGCTACAAAAGGTAAATTCATATTTTGAGATTTGTATATCACTGTCCTCTTGAACAGACATCATGTATGAAAATTCGCAAAATTAATAACCTTTCATAAGTATATCAAGGGTTATTAATTTTCAAATGAAAATTAAACACCATGACCTGACAAAAGGCCATATGATAAATTAATCAGTTGGAATATTTTGATAATCTCTAGAGTGTTGTACTTAAACGAAACATTTTCTATTTATTTTCTAGAATTTTGGATTTGGACAGAATTACAAATTCACAGTTTGTATAATTTGTTGCATTTGACTGATTTTGAATTCAGAATACAAATTACTTTTGATCAACTCATAAAGTAGTTAAGAAGAAATTGTAAATTTGTATTTTCTGAAATGAAACTGGTACAAATTCGCTTTAAAGAGAAATTATTAGACATGAATACACAACTTGTCTTTTTCCTGTTCCTTGATATGAAGCTTACTACTAATGAAATAATTAATTCAAAATGGCATCATGTTTTATGTACCTATGCTAAAAATATATATCCATATACTTAAACAAAGACATCTTTTCTTTATATTAACTTCAGTTTCGGTTTAACAAACTTGATCACACAAGTTTTAATTTACAATAGAGGCCTAATGTGAAGAATATACACATATCAAAAGGCTAATGGGTGACCCCATTTTATGCAAAGCTTTATTGCAATCTAATAGTAAAAATCAAAACATCATTAACCTTTCCTTGTAAATTAAGACTACTCATGTTATGACATTGCATACTATAACTTTAATGAAACTAAATAGTTGTTGCTTGATTGTCAACATTCTTCAATGAATGCTGCACTTAACAAACAGTATTTGTGTGTATGTAACAAAAATGGAGTGAAAATATAAACTAAAATAAATACAGACTCCAAATAGTTTTTTTCTTACAGAAATGTGTATCTTGTATGTTTTTACTAAACTACAACAGGTTGTCTTATTTATAAAGTTGAAAATAAACCTCCTCGCTCACATCTGTTTTAAAAAGAGGTGCTTTTTAAAGTTTGCATTTATATGAAAATTCAGTATGCATAATATTCCATTGGTATCTATGCAATCCAGTACTTAAAAATATATTACCCACCAGGAAAAATGTTTTTATTTAAAATGCTCTGATCAATTTCTCCTGTAACACATTCAACCCAATCTGCTGTGATTTTTTTTACCAGACATTCAATTCCACCAATTTCCACTTGGATTTTATCAGATTTAAAAAATGCTCCTGATATTTTAACTAAAGTTCCACCTTTTAAACTCCCTTTGCTTGGGGTGACTGATTTTATATCTAAATTTTAAATAAAGGATTTATATTAAAAAGACTTAAGAAACAATAGAAATACATGAAAATGTCAGTTTAGCCTTTTCCTTAAAAGTTATCTTACCAGTGAATATTTGGTAGTTGTATCTTTTTTCTTCCTTGTTTAGCAAGTAGGACCCAGGTAAACGCATTGATCTGCCTCCAAACTTGGAAGTTATGACAGAAATTACATACGATCCTAAAAAAAGTAACAAAAAATACACAGAGTCCTAGTTTTTAGGAAAGTGAAGAGAAAAAAACAACAAAAATAGTTCAACAACTTACCCACACGACTGGCAGTTGGTTGACATTTCACCCACTTTTTACGCCATGTTTCTTCACCACCATCTGAACCAGTGCCCAGGCTAAAAACAAATATGTAGCACATAAATTAACAGTAAATATTTTATTTAGGGACTAAAGGATTCTTCATAGAAAAAATCTGAAATAACATATCAAAAAGGTAAAAATTGGAATTGGAAGTAAAGTATGTTGCGAGTTTAGCGTAAATGAAAAAGTTTGTAAGGCAACTAAAAAAATTGATTAAGTCTTCCAAAAAATGTGATAATGAATATACTTACAGTGATTTGTTTTCACGATCGAATGGCTCACAAATTTTATGACCTACAAAAATCCTAAAATCAGAAATACAACACAGTATAAAACTTGACACAGTTTTTGCATAAACATGGGGCATGTATAAACTTGTTATCACATATGTATATTTTTTAAGGTTTTTTAATATTTGCAGAAAATTATTTTGAAGAAAACTAAAGTTAGTCAGGGCCATAGGCTACTTAAAATCACCTTTACTGAAGATAAATTACTTGGATATTACTCAATCACAAAGTATAACAATATACTGTTTAAATGTGTTGATATCTCATACTTGTTTAGCTCTGCATTCTTTGGATCAAAAATATCTTGTTCGCGACTAACTTGCCGGGTCAGCAATTTTCCATCAATACGGATTGTAAGATCTAAAAGAATCTCATACTGTCAAGATTGTCAATTTATGTGTTTGTAAAAGTGTGCAATGATGAATTCATTCATAATGAGAGTATACCTGAAAGTCCAGCATCTGGTGTAACATGGTCAATGGTTGGAGTGAAATCCCTTTTATACTACAAGAGAATAATTACTTTTAGGGGCCATCTACAAAATCCGTAGCAATTCGTATGAAAAAAATTTGTATATGCTATACGAATTTTCTTTTGCCATACAGTGATTAAATTCGTATGAAAGTTTTCTGAAATCATATAAAATTCGTATGAGTTTTAAATTAAATTCGTATGGGTTTTAAATTAAATTCGTATGAGTATTTTAAAAAATTCGAATGAGTTTTAAGAGTTTTAAGTTCAAACAAAAATTCTTTTTTAATTAGATGCGTATGTTTTTTTTTTCAAAAAAAATTTGTTACAGATTTTATTAAATATGTATGAGTTTTTCAAAAAAATTCGTTTGAGTTTTTATAATTAAATGCATATGGGTTTTTTAGATAGAAATGTTTTTTTTAGATCGCGTTTTAAAAATTTAAGAATAAAAAACAGCGATAAAAAAGCTTCGTTATATCGCATTTTTAAAGTTTAAGAACAAAAAGCGGCATTTAAAATGCTTTATTAGATCACATTTTAAAAATTTAAAAATGAAGAATGGCAATAGAAATGTTTCGTTAGATCGCATTTTTACAGTTTAAGAACGAAAAGCGGCGATAGAAATGCTTTTTTATATCGTGTTTTAAAAATTTAAGAACGAAAAGCGACGATGGGAATGCTTCATTAGATTGTGTTTTAAAAGTTTAAGAACGAAAAGCGGCGAGAGATAATTATTTAATTTCCCATTATAAGTTTAATCCTTCAAAATTTACACGAACAGCGTTCAGAGATGGTTGTTTGTAAGCTCAATCATTTCAAGTAATAAGAATAGCGTTTAGAAATTGTTATTTTAAGGCTAGCTGCATAGCTAAAAGTTATATTTCTATGAAGAAATTATATTGAAAATTAAATTCGTATGACCATTTGTTTAAAAATTTGTATTGCAATTCGTATTGGAAAATCTTAATAATTCGTATGAAAATTCGTATAAGTAAGAATATAATTTGTATCACAATTCGTATGACAATTCTTATGGAAATTGTATAAAATTCGTATAGGGTTTTTTAAAAATCGTATAACTAATTAACACTATACGAATTGTATACGATTTTTATACGAATTATAAGCAATTAAATTCGTATATATTCGTAAAAAAAGTCATACGAAATTTGTAGATGTACCCTTATCAAGAAAGAAAAAGGCTCATCAAAAGGCTGAGATATTACATGTTTTATTCCATGAGAGATGTCTTTCCTATAATTATAAACTCACCGCTAAGAGCACAAAGATCACATAGCAGAGATTTATAGCCGCACAACATAGAACAAGAGTTCTCATTAAAAAATGTATATAATACTCCACAAACTTAAACATACAGTGAATACACATTTTCCAGAACAAAAAGTATTTGGTTCATCATTTGCAAGCCACTTGTCATTTATTTTCACTTTTACACTATATTTTGCACCATCTTCTAAATTCGGTTCTTTTCTATAAATAAAACCAAAAATAAACTAACAAATAATAAAATTTAATATTCTTTGATACATGTTAAAGCTAATAAAAATGCTCTGCTTACCGAGTTTCACATACAATTACTTTCTCATTTGATGCAGTGTGAACAAGATCACATCCTAACACATGTCCAGTGACTTCGTTGATAAAAACGACCTTGTTAGGTTTGTTGTGTTGATCATGTGAAAATCCTAGTGTTTAAGCAGAAACCATTACTTCTAAGTGATAAATCTTTTGTTAAGTGAATTCATGTTCAGGGATACATGTGTATGGCAAATATATATTTTAGAACCTTTTGGAATACATTTTCAATTGTCATAAAAACTGTGACTATTATTGTTTTACTATTATTTTAATTGCAGCCTTTCTATTTCATCTTGGTTATGGCAATTACTGCCATGAACTTCAAACTACCCAAACCACCTTTTTTAAATATTTGTATATATCAAGATTTAAGTTGAGATCAGAAGTACAAATTCCATATCAAATTTGGTTAAATTTATTCAAACTTGTTTATAATTCTTTTTGTTTTAACTATTCATCTACAAAAAGAAGACCTTACAGCAATCAGAAATGGAGTTTGACATAACTTTAGACTTAGATGCAATAAATTTATTTTGACTGTATTGTTTTCTTCCCTTTACCCAACATGCACAAAACCCTAATTAATTTCATGTTCTATCTAAAAACATAAGCATTGGAATTTAGGTTTAATCAAAAGAAGACATTACTTAGCAACGACACAAAAAACAGCACCTTTTTTTTGGAGATTTTGGAAAAGTTTGTTTTAAGTAAAATTCTGGACACTAATTGCCAGGAAAAGTTTTTCTATGATGTTAAAAAAAATGTTTAACCCTATTCAATCCATTTTTCAATAAATTCTTTTGCTATGCTTTACAGTTTTGATACTTCCTGTTTTTTTCTGTTAGACACCTTCATGTTAAATTTTTAGGTCCTATACTCTTAAAATTGGCTATTATTCGAAGCAAGTGGCGCCGTAGATTAGTGGAAGTGGCGCCGTAGATTAGTGGTTATAGCTCTCGTACTCTGTGCGGGAGACCGGGGTTCAATTCCTCTTGGCGGCGAGTGAATGTTACCATAGCCCTGGGTTACCCCAAGCCATGTGAGGGAAATTGGGGAGATGGAACACTGTGTGGGTCGTTGAACGTTGCCGGGAGTTGTCTAGTAGAGCGCTGGCCCTAATTGGGTCTGCGTAGCTGAAAATGAGCATTAAATACTCTAGGACTCTCCCTCTAAGCCATAGCCCCTCCTGGAAATAATAGACAGGGTATATCCCTCGATATTTGTGAGGTTAGCCATGAAAAATATGCACATCTATAGACAACTTTCATCATGTTGGGTTTTGCTTATATACCCCAGACCTCTAACGCAAATCAACAAGCAAAATAATGCAGGTAAGCCGTGGACCAGTCCATTTCAAACTTATTTTTAGTTAGAGGCATCTTTTGATCTTAAAATTAGAATATAGTTTGCATGTAGTTTAGATTTAGATCATATATCAGTGAAAAGATGCTAGTAGCCACAGTACAAAAGTTTTTAACAATAATTTGTCTTTCTTCACCTAAGGTCTCCTTTTTCTTGCCTGTCGATTTTTCTAATTTTTTTCACGCATGTGCAAGAATCCCATAAAATCGTAAACATTGAAAGTCATCTCCGAAATCCTCATAATCAGAAACTAGAAACTTGAAACCCACACAACAACTTTGTTTCATAAAAGGGAAATAATTCTGTAAAGTTTCATCGCATAGTTAACCCGATTTCTTATTCTATAATCATTTCCTTGTGCGAATTATAAAATATGCTCCTTTGAATATGATACTTGTATGACAGAAAGAAAGATGCTAAAGCTGGATTTTTCTCACAAAAGCATTGTTGAGATTTTTAACTATCATTGAGTGTAGATTGATGACTTTAACTCGATTCCGTTTAAAGTCCTAACAATAAACTTTATGTGAAAAATGGACTGAAAATAACATAGCTCCAGTGTTCTTATCGCTTTTCTTGTCATGCAGATGCCAGAAACAAAAGAGCTTAACTAAACAAAGGAATCCATCCGTCTATGTATCAACAGGGTTAATTCAAATTATTCTTACTCACCATGACCTCTAATATGTAAGTAGGTTCCACCAATCAAACTGCCACTAGAAGGTTCCAATTTTGTCACACGACTTGAATAGACTAAAAAAGTAGTACTTACAAATATATACGTAGGCAATAAAATACACACCAAAGTAGACGTAGGTAGCTGCTACATATTTAGGCTTTTGAAATGATGTTTAATTTAAAAAAACTGGTAGCTGGTTAAGCTAAAAGCTAGTTAAGTTTTGCCTCTTAAATGTTGTAAATCAACTTTTTTTACCATACCAGCAGGAATGACACTAGTTAGATAAACTAACAAATTTAAGCCATTGATTACAATTTAGAATTGGTTCTAGCAATTTAGGAATGGTAAAGTAAACGCAAAACATTCGCACATGGTTTGTGTTATGACTTCTTGTTGTGCCTGCACGAATTCAGTACGAAGTGACAAGAAATGATTTATTGAGCTGTACTCCCCCTCCCCCACCCTCGTCCCCAGGTCTTTTTCCTTTTCAATACGAGAAATGACGGCGTCTCCTCTCGTATCAAAAAGGCAAAAAAACCTGGGGAAGAGGGTATCCCTCCCCTCGGATAAAAGCGGGTGAAAAGACTGGATATGTTCGCTAAAAAAATACAGTGGAATCTCTCTAAAGCGGACACCATTAGTGCAAAAAAATTGTCCGTTTTATAGAGGTGTCCGCTTTATAAAGACTATACAAAAATCACTTTCAGAGCAAAATTTTGCCGAAAACATGACTTTTTTTTGTTTACATACATTTTTTTATTGTTCTATTCCTTTCAAATCAAAATTCCCAATTGCAAAATAACTTGTCGAGTCACAGGGAAGCGTATAAATAGAGGGGCTGGTTATGGTCTGGAATTTCCAGTTCTATACAAGTTTGTTGGTGTCGATAAAGACGTTGATTGATCGAGAGAAAAAAAATTAAAAAGATTTTAGAGATTGTAAATAAAAAAATTAAAAAATTTACGAAATGAAGGTGAAAATCGAAATTTAACAAGTGTTTTTTTTTCACATGTCTGCTTCACATAGAGATTTTCTTGTGAAAGTTTGACCGGAATCAGTCCGTTTTAAGGAATAGTGTTCGTTATATAGAGGTGTCCGCTTTACCATGTCCACTTTAGAGAGATTCCACTGTATGAATAATATTTTTTTAAAAGTTGCGCACTCACCTGCAGCTAAAAAAACTGCTGCAATTAATATTCTTGAGAACGTTCCAATAAACGCCATTTTGAGTAAATTACATTGTTACTGTAAAAATAAAAAAAATGAAAATTTTATAGCATAAAATAGTTTTTATTTACTCTTCACGTTTCTTTCTATAGTAACGGAGAAGAGGCGCGTTTCAAAGTCAAGTTTGAAGGGTCTTAGATACAAAGCCTTTTTATTCTAAGCAATTTCAGAACGAAAATCAAAGGACATAGTGGTTAAACATCATTCTCGACCCTGAGACTTTTTGAGATCAAAATTTATTTCAACGAGCTCTGGGCACCAGGATGATTTCGTATTTTCCTCGCCTAATAAGGAAACAACTGCATTCGTAGAATTTATATAATTATTCGTTAAAAAGGTTACAACAGTGCAATTTTGTCACTCTTTTTCCCCCGGACTTGTTGCCTGAAAGGTCACTTTCGCTTACTTCACGACAGTGTCAAAGAGGCAAGAAACCCTGGAGACGAAGTGGAATACTCTGCTTGGCTCCTCAAAATCCAGAGATTAAAGTTTTTGTTGAGATGCTGTAAAATAAATAAAAGCAGACAATTCTTCGACGTGATTATCGTGAAAATAATATCTTCTCCCTTCAGAAGTTACATACACTCTATTAAAGAAAATTGTTACAAAGTTTAAAAAAAAAATAAAAAATATTTTGAAACAAGTTATATACCATAGTGCTATCCGCGACAAACAATATTTAAAATTAAAATCGAACGTTTTGATTGATTTCGGTAAAAAGTATAAACGATACGTACAATCCTCAACCATGAATGCTTTGCCTAAATTATTAAATTATCTGTGAGTTGCAAAAAAAGCCTTCGATTCAGTGTAGTTGTAAATTATTAACCCTACCACCTTCACACTCCACAGGGTGCCACGACCGCTAATAATTTCTAATTTAACGATTCAGTAATCTTTCTTTCAACTAATAAAAAATTACTTCTTTCGATTGTTAAATTTAACACCTAATTTGACAGCAGGGGAACTAGCCGCATTTCAAAAATCGTTCGGGAAATTAGTTTACTCCCCAGGTACTTTTTCTTTACACTCGACTATATCGGTCGGTTTTCGGGATTTATGAGAAACCGCGTATTTTCGTTTTCCGGCCATTAAACTGTTTTCACACGGCATCTCACCAAAAATGATACTATTTTTGAAAACTACAGGTCTCATGCTTTTCAGTGGTGAAAACCGCAGAGCAAAGAAATTAATACCGAAAGTTTTTTATTCCACCAGCAAAATGGCGTTAAAACTACAGGACGGGATATCTCCATAATCCGTCAGAATATCATAAGAGCCCTGGGGGCGAGGTTGCTGTTTTAGGGATAAAGACTCTGGAAACGAGGGATTTACCATAATTATTCGGATAAAAACTGACCAGATAATAATACACACATTTTTAGGAAGCAATTTTTAATCAGCCTCGCTGCCACGTCATTTCTAATCCAGGGTCGGTTTTTCATTTGCGATTTGTTTTTCGAACCGATAAAATCATTGAACGAAATTTTTGTGTTTTGAATAATTCTATAATAAGGCAGAGATGTAAATTTTGTGGAGCGAAATGATTCAAGTGATAGGATACAAGTTTATATGAGTTAAAAACCAAAAGTTTTGATCATGCAAGCAAAATGTCAATATGAACCTTATTTTGTGATCTTCATAATTTTATCTTGAACATTCCTATAGAGTATATTTAAAAAAAAGCGTTTTTGTAATATTTTGTTTAATTTATCCTAAAGTTTTAGCTTTGTCGTTGTCGAGTCATTGCAAATCTAACTTTATGTTGACGTTATCAAATGTATTGCACTTTCGTACAACTTCCAGAGAGCGGTTGCGCCGTTTTTTGTCCGCCTGTCAAAAACGAAAGTTGATTATTAATTTATTTGTGGAACAAAAATATCCTGTGGACCTTGCGGAAGTGTGTGAATAAATTTTTCAAAAATTAAGCAACTTCGATTTTAAATTCCTGATACTGCTCGTACCATATCAGCGCAAGAAGACTGGGACTTATCTTGTAAGGACAGGTACCTACATTAACAACTTGAATGAGTATACGGTTTTTAGAAGATATTGTTCTTCCGTCGCCATGAAAACGATTACAAACGGTGTTGTAAAATATTTAGTGCGCAGAGAACCCTGGGCATGAATTTGTGGTTTTTATTAACACAATGCAAAATTTAAAATTGATAAAAAAACAAAGGGGGAGCCACACCCTTCCCCCACTTTTTTAACCTACGTCATTTTTATAAAAAATAGGTGATATAAATCAATAGTTTGTATGACTTTTTATTAAAATGAAATATTCGGTTGTATGCAGTAAAATCCTTTTTATTCGTACTCGGATATCTCGGACATTCGATAAGTCGTACCATTTTTTGGCCTCTTTAGCGTAAAAACCTAATATAAAGGGTATATAAGGTTTATATATCGGCAAAAAAAAAGTCAGCAAAAAATTTAGACACTTTTTTCCGACTAATCTACAGATCAAAAAATAAATTTTTAACCCTTTTTTCTTTTTTTTAAAACAACAACAAAGGGACAATGAAAGAAGTAAATAAATTTGTCAACTGCAATGATTATTTTTTCTCTTTCTTTCATTTCAGCGTTTTCTCTGCTTTAATCCTCAACTTCTGCTTTATTTTTTTCTTTCTCAGTTCTCCTTCTCCTCCCTAAAGCCATATTGAGAAAGTGAATGAGCGCTCTGAGACTGATACAAAGTTTTTTTGTGTTTTTTTAATTACTATTACGGTCTCATAGATAATGATCGAAAAAAAAGCAAAAAAAAAAACGGTGGAAAATATAGGTCGGTAAATAAAACTCGGTAAAAAATAATCAGGTTTGTCAGATAAAAATTATTTTTAATCCTTATAAACTTAGAAAGAAACAAAAGTTTACTGCACATAAAGCCAGTCGAAGCATCAACGACTTTACCATGTTTTTAAAGGTATTTACTAACAATCAATTTTCACCAAATCCTGCTTCTCTTTGTCTTAGTTTCCTCCTCAAATATTCGATTTTAGTAATATGTAATATACTTTGCAGACCGTACTTATTTTACCGCCAAAAAGGTTGTTCTATTTTTAGAAGGCAACAATCATAAACTAATAAATTATCATAAATTATCATAAATAAAAGTAATTATTCAGGTTGTTTATATAATTGCAAAGTGCATAAATTTCTTGTACTTCACCTTTCTGTGTGTTACACACTGTTATATAGAATATCAAAGGTGGAGAGTAACATCAAAGGCGGAGATCTTGTTTTATGGCCTCTATACCTCGATGGAAATGGATCAACATGTTGTTGAAACAGAAATAAACACAAACGTAGCACTTTTTATTCTTTTTTCTTTTTTACTATGTGTATATATACAAAATGAGTGCATAAATTCTACTATGTAAAATTAGCAGCAAAATCAGCATCGTTAAAAATAATAATAATACACGTGAATATAATAATATATTAAGAAATATGCTATAATAATGATACAAATCAATTTATATAAATTATTTATATACAAGCTGGGCTTTTCTCCCTTTAGCAACCTGATTTGCTAATAAACTTTCGTTTTGATCTGAAGTAAAACTTACAATTTCTTCCATCTTCTTTTAAGGCAGGGTCCACGAAACATAGAGAGCTGGGGACATGGTCCCCCGACCTTTTTGCTAATTTTCAAACGAAAAAAGACAATCTGGGAAAGAACTTTTAATATTGGTCCCTGCCACATTAAAAGTGTAAAAATCAATGCGTCGAACTTGTGCACACAGAAACGGAAAAGTCTTTGTGAAATAGAAATTAGCCAATCAAATTGTCGCATTATTTAAATTCCATTTTTAGCGGGAAGTTTATAGGAGAAAATTTTAACTAAAAATTTATCCGTTTGCACAGATAAATTTAGAGGACGGTGTAGTGTGATTAAAAGCTCAAATTAACTTCTCAGTTTTATTAACATAACAACAAAAAAAATAACAAAATTTACATTCAAATAAATGGTATACTTCGTATGACCTGTAATATAATAAAATTAACATAAACATTTTTTTTTTGTCTCGCGCGAAAATTATATGACAGACTCTCCTCCACTGAGTTGTTTCATTTTTTTCGAGCAAACTTTCCAGTGATCGGCGGCTTTGTTTTCTTGGCAATGATCGGAACAAAAACCTCTTTGCAAACAGTCTGGACATTTCAACGTGGCAATGCGCCCGCATGCGCAGAATAAACTGTTCAAATCTAAACAACAACAAATCATATGACTGCTCCAGGGGAAACATGCGACTTCTAAACTGTAATTAATGTGATATAGCAACAAATTGAACTTATTTCTTCATATCACACGCTATTTTCTAATTAACACGAATATGCTTAACTTTTGGGCAAAAATCATCCTGATATATTCTAAGCATATTCTTAGCACAGTTAAAATTGAAAGATCTTTGCAAACTGGTGTAAAAATCCTGAGGTGCTGTTGTTTAAGCAGCTTAACGCTAGTGACAGACAGACAACTAGACAACGCCTTCTGTAGACCTATCACTTAAAAGAGACACCTATGACCTGAAAGCGATGTTCTATTTTGTATCTATCATTATCTACTGTATCAGTTACGAAAATTTGACAATGTTTTCGTTAGCATTCAATCTCCGTCACTGAAGTTTTTCTCCTTTTAAAATTTCGTCAATTGGGACCATCAAAGTAGTTATTTAAGATTATAATTATAATTTTTCCTTTTAAACAATCAATTTTTACCCAAAAGCCTAACCTAATCGATTTTTAACCTAAGCCTCTGCTGCCTCACAATGTGTGGTCTGATTTAACAGTTTTACTCCAGAAAGATTAAACATAATTCTGTTGCACAAAAAAGTCCTAAAACATAAACTCGCTTATCCGAAGCAAAATAAACCCAAAAAGTGAACTTGCTTATTCCAAACCAAAAAAAACCCTGAAAAGTGTACGCGCGCTTATCCCAAACAAAATCAACGAGGCTTACCTGTATCTGGCAAAACTTTCACTTGCACACAATGGCGGTACACATCTTTGATGAGAATCGAGTTTTCTTTTTTAGGATGAATAACTTTCAATTTCTTTGTGACAAACAAAAACTTTTGTTTACCCCCAAAACAATCCTCCTTGGTCAAAAAGTGGTCACGTGCACTGGTTAACGTTCCATTGATATCGACCTGAACCACACCTAGATACTGCAGCATGTTCTGCGACTCGTCGCGAAGTTGCTTCACTTCCAATGTACGATAATCTGTTGGCAGGCCTGCATAAAACGTATTGGTGGTGTGTTATTGGAAATCTAATTCTCTCTTTCTAATGTAAATATAATTTTTTATTTACACCAAGAGTTTCATCACGTGCCCAAAAAAGACATAAATAAAATCACTGGGTAAAGAAACGTGACTTACAGAGAAAACCACTGGCTAAAGAAACGTGACTTATAGAGAAAACCGCTGGCTAAAGAAATGTCCGCCATAAAGGATCGTCATTTTAAAAATGTCAGAGATAAGAGGAGCACTCTGTTACTACTTTCTTTATGATAAGAAGGCTGTCAGCTTGCCCTTTGCGAGCGTAAAAGAAATTGAGAAAAATGAGAAACAAATACCAGTTTCCCACGCCAGTCTTTTTTTTGCCTTCAATGAATAGATTTCTCAGAAAGATTGACTGGGTCAGAAAACATGGCCGGCTTGAGATTTCATTTATTCCTACAATGCCTGCTAACTATCCAATACGCAGCAGTATGTTTACTTTTAAAATAACGTTTCTGTTTACACGCGAGAAAGATGAGAGACAAGTGGATTTCTAGTGGATTACAATTGAAACTTACTTTCATTGTCAAGAGGGTCGATCCCTCCGACCACATGAAAGGAGCTTGTTGGATGATCATCTCCTATTTCTTCATCTACATCATATTCCTCTATTCCCGCCAGACGCGACTTCATACTCGTCGTCGAAGTCTCTAATTCCACTCTTTCCTCCTCCTCGATCGAACCTGGTGGTCCACTGAGATTCGTCTCTTCCGTGTCGGCGCGAAGTCGAGGTGTTTCGCGCGGTGATAAATCATCAAATGGAACGATAATTGCAGCGAGAGAAGATTGTGGTCTTTCAGGCATCTGTTGTGACGCAGATCGTCGCTCGCGAGCGGTGTACGGTCGAGCGCGAGCACTCAATTTAGGGCGGGGAGATATTTGATTAAACCGTTCGAGGTTGGAGTCGCCTACCGGATTGTTCGTCGCTAGAGATATGCTATCTCGCTAAAGATTTTTTTTAAAAAATGTAATTTTTATTTAACTCAATAAGGTGTCATTGGAGTTAGATATAAAAACATTTCTGAGCTTTCAGAGCAATAAAAATGTTTAAAGAAAAAAAACATGTATGAAGGCACACAGCGTGCTCTCTCCTCCACAGTGAACTTTAATTAGAAATTATCTTACCTTTTCTTTGGCAGACAAATCAGATAAATAAATTTCAGCTGGGTCGTCCATTTGTACACTGCTTTCATCTTTCAGACTAAATGAGCTGTTTGTAACACCATTCTCAACCGTCACACTGTTTTGCCTTTCTTCGTGTTTCTCCTCCTTTGGCTTCGTCACAGGTGATTTCATCTCGCCCATTACAATTGAGGTATAAACTGGACTTGGTGACCTTGCTTTTGGTTTCAAATGTTCTGGAGAATTTTCTTCTTCCAAAATTTCAGCTTTTGTTGGCGCGTGGTGACGTCTGCGGAACCTTTTTCTGTAACATATGCAGATCACAATAACCAGAATCAACAGAAGCAAAAACACAAGCACAACGACGATGGCAACAACGGTACCATCTTTATCATCGGTTTCCGTCGGTTGTTTTACTTGTTCCGTCCCGTCAATCAACAGGGTCTTGACTGGCGTTAAAACAGTTGAATTGAATGTGAAAGTAAATCCGCCATCTTGAATCTTTCTCACTAAATCTTCAATCAGATCCGATTTGTGGCTTTCGAGAAGTTGGATTTGATGTTCCACAACAATGCTGCCTTTTCTAACAGTTATGTTAAGAACGGAAACGGTCCTGTTGTAATAGAGTAATTCGTACGTTTCGTAGAACGTTTTAAACTCCTGCTTAAACTGGACTTCTCGACCCTTCACATGCACGTCATAATCTTCTGCGAACCTTATACCCATCCAGTGGAGCGCTAACGGGTTACGACATCTGTATGTAGTTTCCGGTAGCGCCGTTTCGATTTGCGGAGCGTAGTTGCTCGAAACATTAAACTTGTTGCTGTCTGTTAAAGAAATCATCTTCGTTTCGCCACCTGTGACTTTCGAAAACATCGTCGTAACATGAGAAGTCTCACTAGTAACAACTACAAGTATAGTTACGCCTAAATCTGATGCCAGGGTGGAGACCTCTGATGAAAAAACGTAGGTAGAAGCATCTGCTTTGGTCAAAGGAACCACATCGCCGTGCTTTAAAATACCTGAAGACAACGAAAAGCTAGTGATCTTTGTCTCAACGTGAGGATTTGACGTGAACGGCGCGTTTGTGTATGTTATAGCAGCGTACAACGAAAAAGAGGTGGGCAAGGTGATCGAGTCGTAGATGTCGACTGTAATTTTAAACAAACACTGGTCCTTTGTACTGCCAGGGTGTTCTACTTTAACACTCTTTACTGCTACAGAACGTGTCAACATTACATCCATCATGTAGGTTACGTCCTCACCGTCGATCATCCCATTTTGATTAGCGTCCAGGCTCTGTCTCTGCTCAGAAGTAATGGATGCAAACGTAGCAGCGTGATCACTTCGGAAACCGCTTCTCTTTTCTCTCACATAGGATTGAGCAAAAGCGATGTCAACAATGTTAAATAGACAATCTTTGTTGACGTCAGCAAAAATAACGCTTGTACAATCAGAGGGAGTCGGTGCAGCAGACAGGGGGATGTATTTTCCTGCTTGATCTAGCATTGCAAAGACAGATGGCGACATGGTTGTAAGTCCCTGTTTAAGCACGTTGAATTTGAGCTCAGCAATTTGCAGAACACCAAATGTGGTTGAATCCACACCAACTACACCGACAATTCTAACCTTACTTTCACTGTGTACCACATTAAAACCACTTTTAGCTGAGTGAAAGCTAACTGCTGCACTGTCAAACGAGATGCTGACGTCGAAGCCTTCAAGCTTTCGCAATCCGGACTGAGCAAACACAGGAACTGCGATTTCTGAAGAAACGGAATTAATTTGTCCACTGTTGTGTACATTTCCGATGTAAATATTACCTTTTGGAATGGTTTCTCCTAAGAAATACACTGCCAATGTGCAGGTTGTTGATCTTCGCTTGGCTTGAGACGCTTTATCGGACAACGTCACCGTAAGGTAATAGAAACCAGTGGTTGGAATCTTTGCCAAGTTGACCTGACCGTTTAAAAGTATGCTGAAGACATTCTCCGAATTTCCTTCGGCTATTTTGTATGAAATCTCTCCGTCTGGACCAAAATCACCGTCTGTTGCGTTGATTGAAGTAACACGATATCCAGGTTTTGCGTCGCTTGGAATAACCACAGCCACTATAGAGTCGTGACTCAGCGTTGGTGGATATTTATTTTCGCCGGTGATTGACAAGGTACAGTTTAACTTGCTACTCAACGATGGAGAACCTTGATCACTTGCTTGCACTGTGAAGGAAATATCTTTTGAAGACAGATTTTGCTTGTCTAGATCTAAATCCTTTTTCACACGAACAAATCCAGATGTTTGATCAAATGTAAAGAAGTTGTCAAAATACACGGCATCATCAGTTTGAAGAACGTACTGCAACTCTGCATTCCTGCCAATGTCGGCGTCCGTTGCTGAAACAGTTAAGACCGTCGACGTAACTGCAGCGTCATCGGATACAAAGGTGTGGCATTCCTGTGTCGTAAACACGGGTGCGTTGTCGTTAACGTCACTGAGTGATATGACGAAAGTGACGGTTGAAAATTTCGGTGCACCTACAGTTGGAGTATCCGATGCAAAAACGGTTAACGTGTGAACAGGCTTGGTTTCACGATCGAGTTGCTTTGCAACAGTCAAGCTACCGTTACTGTCAACTGCGAATTCACCACCTTCGTTCCCAGCTTCGATAGTGTACTCAATTACACCATCTGTTCCTGAATCTTGATCAGTTGCCGACACCTGGAACGTATAAACAGAGAAATGTTAAAAAATTAACCCGCAAACACAGTCCGTCGTACTTTGAGCTAATCTCGATATCGTATGCAAAGTGAAGTTGCGTTCATTTTTTTTACCCCAACACCTCATTAAAAACATTCGTTTTCTAAACTTTGATAAATTTTAACAAAATAATCGGAGAACATTGCCTGCATTAAGGATTACTTTTTTGCATTTCAAGCAGCCGCGAAAAACCGAAATCTGTTAAATTCGAGAAAATTTACTGCCGCAAATTTAATCTCGACTCGAAAAAATTAGCTCCCTTAATTCTTGCCAACTAGAAGTATTTTGAGTCATCAAATGGAACCCTTCACCTTTTTTAATATTGTGATATTTCTAAAAGATAATTCTCTATTCGCAACAGGAGCCTGGGGAGGATTATTTAAGGAGTGTCTCTCATCCGGTGCCAACTTTGTTATCCAAACATTTTAACGGTGTCTATTCCACAGCAACGAACCTTTTTAGCCAAACTTCCCCAGCCTTAATTATTAACTTGAATAATTTTGTTCCGAAAGGTTTATAACAAAGGACAGTTCTTTTAATCATCGGTTGCTTGTATGTTTATGAAAATAAAACATTTCAAAGTTGGCGCTAAAAATTTTTTTACGTGAATAACATACCTTGTATAAAAAGCTGCCGACAGCTATATTTTCGGGTATATTCAAGGACGCGCCAGGCGTGCTAAAGATAGGAGTGTATTCATTGACTCTTCGAAGTTGCAGATGAACAACATGGTGGGTTGTATGTTGGATGCTTTCACCTTGATCTGTTGCTGTTATGTTGTACACAAACATAGGAGGTTGACTGTCACTTTGATCGAGGTCTAACGATTCTAAAAATACAATGTATTATCTCTGTAATATCACAGTTCGTAACAAAACTTAAGAACGATGGAGATAGTAGCGAAGAGGAGCTTAGCTCACACAGTTTACGAACATGAAAGCAAAACAACTTTCGCTGCTTTCTCTTCGGGCGGAATTTCAATCGTAGAATTTTCAAGTAGGATGCAGAGGAGAGGGCGTGGAAAGCAGGGCGTACAATTAGCGTACGGTTGGGCGGGGTTAAAACAAATTAAAAAATGGTGCTCATTTTGACAGTTTTTTTACTTGGATTTAAAGGTGTTACTTAACTACCGAGTACTCGATTCTGTTGTGCAATAGAGCATTTAGAAAAATATTTGAAAAATTGTAGTCACTCACAAAAAGATTATTAGAACATAACTTCGTGTACCTGACATTTGTTTCACTTGTTTATAACTCAAAAATATCACTTACTTTGCGCAATAAAGCTTCCGTTGCTAGGTACGAATGAAAAAACCCCGTTTGAATCGTTTGAAGATACAACAGAATACACAATCTTGCTGTTCAACCCTTCATCAGCATCAGTAGCGACCACATTAACGGCAACCGAACCAACCGTCACAGTTTCATCCGCGTATAAGGTTGAGACCGGCGAAGCAAACACAGGCGGATTATCATTGATGTCTCCAATATTAATGACAAGTGTTTTAGTTGTTCTCCATTCAAAGGGTGTCGGCGCACTGTCAACAGCGTGCAGAATGACTGTGTAGCTACTCTTTACTTCCCTGTCGACCTGCCTCAGTAAAACGATTTCACCCGTAGTTTCTGATATGCCGAAAGTATTTGTCGGATCGTCGACAAAATATTTGATGATTCCAGCAAGCCCAATGTCCTTATCAGTTGCGTGTACTTTGTGAATCACCGTAGATGTACTTTCGTTTTCAAAACATGTCAACGTGCTGGGTGTTGAGGTATTGAACTGTGGGTAATAGTCGTTCGTAAACCTGACGTTAAACGGCGGCGAGTATGTCTAAAAATCGTAATCAATTACATCATAAACACCGACTGATTATCTTATGCTCAACTAGCGTAAAGCGAAGAACAACACATTTTGAGAGATTTACACCGAGATTTACACCGAGATTTACACCGAGATTTACACCGAAATTTACACCGAGATTTACACCGAGATTTACACCGAGATTTACACCGAAATTTACACCGAGATTTACACCGAGATTTACACCGAGATTTACACAGAGAGACACACTCTGATGTACTCTCCCGGTCTAATTTAGCATAATATACACTACTTTATCAAAATCTTTCGCGGAGCGGAACGGACAAAAACAGAACAGAACAGAAAATTTTCTGCTAGTAACTTCCACTTCAAAATATTGCGCACATTTCAATACAGAAGGTAAAAAACACTTTGCGCAATTCTAACGAAATAAAATCATCTAATTGGCTAAAAAATATTCTACCTGTCGTTTCCGTACACAAAGCAAAGAAAAAGTTGAACTCGATTCTACTTTGCTCAGAACGGAACGGACAAGAAAATTTTCCGTTCACGTGATGTAAACATTGTAAGTACGCATGCTCAGAAGCTTTTCCGTTCTTTTCCGTTCCATTCCGCGGAGAATTTTCTTGAAGTGAAAAACAGCCTTTAGAAATACACCGAATAAGATTGAGAAAAAAAATGTATAACATCACTTACCACCTGTCCGTAGTTGCTTTCAAACTTTAAAACAAAACCAACTCCATAGGTTGAGATAACTAAATCAGTAAAATTGGCAAAGGTTCCAATCACATTCACCATCCTGTTTCCTGACAACACACCTCCGTTTAATGCTTCCTTCAAAGATGCAGTTACAGTCCACGGTGTTCTTAAGGGAATAGCTGACTTCCCTGTACCCATATCACGTACATCGACAACCGGTTGCTGCCCAAACACGACTGTCTCGTTAGCACGAGCAGGAGGAGTAGTTACGAAGAGGTACATGACTCGATTATTGACTTGGAAAGTGTCACCAGCTGCAGTCAGATTGAAAAGTTTGACATTTTCGCCAGGGACGACAAATATTGCAAAGCATAACTTCTTTGCAGATGCAACGTAATCGAAATGCAAGTCAGTGAATGACACCTCACCTAATCTAGGCAGTTGCATAACCGTGGTACCAAGTAACGGGTTGTCTGGGTCCGCAGAACAGACAGAAGCATTTACAAACCATGTGTTTCCTCTGATTCCCAAGTTGCCAGCCAAAACGTCAGGGTGGACACTGCGTACTTGTATAGTAGGCTGTTGACCACAGACCACTGTATCGTTGCAATTACTGATCTGTCTTGCAACTTTTACATACAGAACCCTTTCAGAAACGTCAAATTTTGAAGAGATGTACTCGGCAAGATACTTAGACGATGGTATGGTGTAGATCTTTAACTTGATCTGATATCCATTTCCTACGCGATCAATAGCGGTGTAGTTGAGTACTCCAACCCCGTTGTGTACGAACGATCTATCGTTGCCAAGCAAAACAGCGTTCTCGTTTCCGTTTTGTATCAACTCGGCGCGGAAAAACCATTCTCTGTTCTTCCAACCAGTTTCTACAATCTCCCCATTCGCAGCATCGTACACTACCACTTTAGGGTTGGGAGAAAATGGCATTGCATCAAAGACTGCAGTTAAATCAGCAGTGAAGTTATATTTAAATTCTCTTTCCTTGATAACATGCGCACCGTGTGCGACAATAAACGACACGGTTGTTGGGTAGGTCACGTTGTAGATAATTCGATAACCTTCCCCACTATGTGTGATTGCCAGGTTGGTAAAGATAGCAGAACCATTCACAAAAGCTACGCTCAAATTTCCCTCTAAGCGCGCATGAGGGTCCCCATAACTTTTATCAAGAGACGCTGTTACAATCCAAGGCTGCTGTTTCGTACCAACATTCTCCACCCACCTATCCAAGACGTCATATAATCGCAGCTTGGGCTGCACTGAGAAGGGTATGGTCTCGTTACTGACTTCACTTGGATGTGTAAACATCACTAGTTTCTTTGGTATCAGATACTCAATCGACTTAGATTCTTCCTGTTCTTCTTGAAGTTTCATTCTTTCTGCGTATGTTAGCGTACTATTCGCTGCTCCTTCTAAAGGATTGAAATATACACAGGTTAAAAGAAAGAAAGTGCTGAGCGCATAAAAGTAATTCCGCAATGGATGCACACAAAACGCGACACTCGACGTAGACGCAGAAGTTAATAAGGAACGTATAAATTTCCCTAATACATAAAACTTAGCAATAGCTGGAGAACTTCTCAACTGGATCGCTACAGATTTAAAAGTTTGTAATTTTAGATGATTTTAGTAGAGTTTTTTCAGGTCAAATTTTAGTAGAAAACACTAACAACTTCTGTATTTTAAAAGATTTTGCTAAAATCTTAAGGAGGAAATTTTAAAGTGCGCCGGAGTGGGGGTTCGAACTTCAACCTTAATTGAAAGGCGAGAGGTACGATTCTACTCTCGCCCGCATCGCGTTGTTAAAAACAAAGTACAGTATGACGCACCTGTTTCGTTGGTAGCTTTGCTTCCTTGGTTAACTGGTTCAGGTTCGGGCTCCGTCACAACAATAACATCTAAGTCTAAGTTCAACGCTGAAGAAAGTTCTCCCGTTTGTGAAGCTTCCACAACATTCGATGTCAGCTTCTGCAGGTCATCAAATGTTGTGGTATCTATTGGAAAGAGATTTATATAAATTTTGATTCCTTAAAAATTCTCTCATTACAAATTATTCGGCATAGTGAGCAAAATGATAGAAAAGAGCACGTAAACATCTATACAGTGAAATGACGAGTTTTTCTTATTTACGTGTGCAACTCACTTGTTGTTTTGTTGCTCACTGAATTTGTTTCACCTGATGTGGTTGTAGAGTTCGATGAATCTAACGTTTCTTGGGGAGGATCACCGATTTGAACCTAAAAACACACGAAAAATAAATATGTAAATGCTGTTTATTACTCAACGGGGAATCATTAAAATACAAAGCTAATTAGAAGAAGTCAACCATGGAGAGTACTAATCGTATCACTCTTCATCGCAAAACTTTAATTTTGCACAGTTTTCACTCTGACTAAATGTGTATATTTTGACAGAGTTAAACCCCGTTTCCTTAGTTCCAATGTATTTGTTTGTAAGCAAAGTAGTAACACTATAATTTGCCGAACAAAATTTTGTAGAATAAGGTATGTTAGGTGGCGTTTTCGTGTTGATATTGTTATTGTTTTTGTTGTTTGTTTATTTGTTTATTTGTTTACTACTTTGAAACTGTATCCGATGTTGATCCCCCAGATGATCAGTTAAAAAATTACCCACAATGCAATACAAACCTCAATATAGGACAGACTGCCACTTCTTCTTTTTCTTCGGTTTCCATTTGCAGACACCACTTTCATGACACGAATCTTCGACTTCGGTATGTTGAGTAAAGCTGCAAGATTCGAAACAATGTTCTCCTTGAAAAAATCATCCGTCGATACACTTTCTTCTGACACGCCCATGCGCAACTGAAAGAGAATAAAATAATTGGAATTATTAAAAAAAAAATCGTAAAAAAATGCGATCTCCAACACTTTTTTATCTGTCCTTAAGAGAATCTGAACCAGACATCGATTTATACTTAACAACAAATATTCACAAAAAATAAATTTAAAAAAGAGGTTCTAGCTTTGCGAAAGAGCAATGAAGTCCTAGATGTATTCAAGCGTTCTCTCAGAATCTAAGTCTCTGTACTGGAGTAAGTCGTATGTTAAATGCTAATGTGCCTACTACATGCTCAAAATGCCTTTATGAGCGTTAAACCCTAAAAAATTCTCATTTTATCCTTTAAGTTTCTTTAAACCACATTTAAAGCCGTCACTGTTACAAAATCTCATTCCTCTGTTGTTAGTTACGGCAACAATAACAAAAAAGGTACAATCACCTTTATAACTGGCATGGTTCTAATGTCGATGGCTTCCCCTCCCTTCACCACAATCCAGAGCATGTTTGTGTCCACATCAAACCAATTCCCTGCAGGGTAACCACTTGTACTTGGTTGGAATTTAGTAGGATTTTTCGGATCTTTTGGTAACAGTTTAAATTCTGACCCTTCGTATTTTGCATTCGTGGGAGCTACGTACACACCTAAACAGCAAATATAATAGACCAATCAGGAATTTGTTTGACAATTTGAAACAAAAAATAGCCCAATCAGAAATTTATTTGACATTTTGAAGCATAAAATATACGACATGTTTTCGCAACCCGAATTTTCACAGCAAATATACAAGGTCTTGATTACTTAGCCATGTCATATTTTGTGCTTTTTTTTCCATAAAAAACATTATAATTTTTCTTCTACTATTTTTAAGTACACATGTTCTATAAAATGATACTTCCAGAAATGCTTGACTTATACTTATATACAAAGCTTTAGAATTACAAAACAAAGCAAAAAGTATCTTCAAGCCTTAACTGTTGCTAGTTTGCGTAGGAGGGTGCATTTCTCCTTCGCATATGCTATAAAGTATATATTGAAGAATCCTGGTAGTATTCTGGTCGCGGTAAAGCTTCTAGGTAGCCGGGTAGCCGACCATACTCTAAAGCCGTGCATGCGTAAAGCTTTACCTTTTCGATAGATATCCAGCCTCTCTGGTCTTTGATAGAACATTTCCACTCGAATCGCTTCACTCTCCTCCACATTCAGCAACATAAGTCTAATTCTCTTCGGATTGTTTGATGTTAAAAACACCTCATAATGTTTCCCCGTTGAAACTAATGCATTAAAAGTTGAAATTCTCTCTTGGCAGGTGTAACCATGACACCAGCCGTGGTCCTGTGGACCATTAATCAAATCGATGTATCCCTCTGAACCAATTGCAACAGGCGAAAGCCGTCTGGTTTCAGTGTCCTTATCCAAGCTTTCTATTATCAGCATCTTGTAATTCATGCCCTCGCATTTGTATGCGTTCCACGATTTGACAAACTCACACTGTGATTGAGACGATATGCCACGAATGATGCCTTTGTTCGGATATACAGTGTCTATGTCGACTCGATCTCCATTTACCCTTGACAACATTGGTTTTGGAATGCGAGAATTACCTAGATTAGGGATATTTTTGTAAATTAATGATATAAAAATAAATGGGGTTTAACAGGTGTCCTGAAAATTTAATAATAAGATGGGGAACGGTTATCCGGTCGCCAACAGTGGACAGATAAAATTCCCAATCCACTGAGATTTCGATCATGTAACATTTCAGTAGATGACAAATAATTGTTCTTATATATAGCCCATTTATTACCTTTAATTTCCGATCCTTTATACGCAGAAAAAATGTCCTTAGTTAAAAACTAACCTAAGCTAAACTTTAACAACCCACTACTTGAAACCCCAGCTAGCCCAAAGTTTGATCAGCCCGTACTTAAAAACTTTACTAACTTAAAGCTTGTCCACCCCATGCTTGAATCCTTAGCTAGCCAAAATTTTGATAATCCCCTACTCAAAAACTTAGCTAGCCTACAGTTTGACCACGCCGTACTTAAAAACTTACCTAGCCCCCAAACTCTATCACCATCCCAACCGTACTCAGACTTTGGAATTAAACTTGTCCCCTTTTTTCCATAGAATGAACCGTCCATATCAGTGATGAGCACTTTTCTTCTTGCATCACAATCCATATCCACACAATCTGAAGGGTTTATCCATCTAGTTGTTGGTTTATGTATGTGGGTCTAAGAAAAACGAGAAGTTAAATACATTGTAACAAAAAGCACTGTTTCACACGATGAAAGTGAAATACAATGTAATAATAAGCACTGTTTCACACGATAAAAACTACACATTTAGCTCACTTACTGTACCATTTTTGTAGAACACATTTTTATTACCTTGCTATCTTCATCAACGTTAATCAACTTGATATTTGAAAGCTGAGCAGGGTGTATAGCATCCCCATATACTGGGTTGGTCATCAAAATCAGATCACGCTTCGTCTCTCCACATGGTGAGGAGAAGTGAGCAAAAGTATTGTGAGTGTACATGGCTAACCCTTTGATGGCCGGATAAGACATTGGAGCTTCCCAAGTCATCGGTGGGCCAGTACCAGCGGACGAGGAAAACAAGCTGGACATAATGGCAACATTTCCACCTATGTAAACAAAATATATCGCTTAAGAAGCTAAACATAAAATTTTCCAAGACTTAGCAAGCAAATTACCATGATAGTATCTCTTTGTGGTGGTGGTGGTGGTGGTGGTGGTGGTGGTGGTGGTGGTGGTGGTGGTGGTGGTGGTGGTGGTGGTGGTGGTGGTGGTGGTGGTGGTGGTGGTGGTGGTGGTGGTGGTGGTGGTTTTGGTAGTGGTGGTGGTGGTGGTAGTGGTGGTGGTGGTGGTAGTGGTAGTGGTAGTGGTGGTAGTGGTAGTGGTAGTGGTAGTGGTAGTGGTGGTGGTGGTAGTGGTTGTGGTGGTGGTGGTGATGGTGGTTGTGTGACAAAATTACAGGACAGTGGTAAGAACAATGATTACGCTACATAAATGCTGACAACAAAAAATGATGATGTATGTCCTTGATTTTGAAAGAACACAAAAAAAATTTTAAGGCTGGGAAAATGTTAAAAAGTTAGCACATACAGCCACAGCTGAAATTTAGACATTTGTATATAAAAAACACGTGTATAATTTTCATTTCTAAAATCACCCTAACAGAATTAATTCACTCTTACTGACAATGGAGATGAACAATGGTTTTATTTTAAACTGACCTTTAAATGCTCTTGGTGATCTCTGTGGATAAAAAGAAGCATGGTATGGGATGATGTTATCCTTTATGCAGTCAAAATTATTAGACTTCCCAACAAAGAGTGAGCTGGTGATTGTTACATTGTTATCTCTGGACTTGTGTGATAATGGATTTGGACCGTATACATTCAAACTCGCACTAATTTTATTGTCAGCGAATATGACGTCCTTCACCAGGATGCTTCGGTCAGGCCATGCATAGATTCCATAATCCAAATTCTTCCAGATCAAAAATTGTTCGAATTTGACGCAATGCTTGAATTTTCCTTTAGTGTGAATGCCATGTAGAGTTGAATGTACCTGTTACGTACAAAAAAAAATAATAATTTTGTTTCTCAGACAATAACATTATTATTTGTAATCTACACACTTGGGCAAAGAATTTTGAGACTAAGACAGCCTTATTTGCACACACGTAAGCGAAAAGGACAGGGTTTAAAAATTTGCTAGTCACGTTGTCAAGCACGCCCGTACAACAAAACAATTCACGTTGGGCCAACGTGAATTGTTGGTCCAAAAAAAATATGACTTGATGATGTATCTTTACTTCATATTTTGACTCTTTCTACAGAAAACCTCCAACGTACTCGTTTCGCAGGGTTTATATGGAACTTTAGTGCTAAAGAAATTCTCTATTTTTTGTGCAAAGTAATTTGTTCTCTCTTTGTGACCATCATCAGTTTAAAATATTGACTATGGGACCTTCCACAATTCCTTGTTAGGAACTTTTCCCCTAACGAATGTAATGAGAATCTTACCTCATTGTCTCGCACTCTTTCGTGAGCAGTAGCATCAGAACACGGAACACCATGCATCCTATAGCCAACCTTTTCACCTCCTGCCACACTATTCCCTATCATGGTAAAATCTTTCGCAAACTCAACTTGAATAGCGCCAGGCCACTTCATATCAAATTTGTAAGGTTCCACCTGCCAAGGAAATGTAAATAACACGATTTAAGGAAATTATGTCAAAGTCTTCTTAAATTACAATAAAAACACTTAGAGATGCAAACATATTTTTAATCAAGTTTAAGTTATTATAAATATTTTTCTTCGAAATATAAGTTAATGCCTATTAACAAGATAGATATTTTAAAATCAAGGGTTTAACAAAAACACAGAATACTTAAGGTTATGAACGCTACCTAAAATAGTGTATTAACAAGACACTGTTAAAATAGGTAGTTTAATGAAAAATAATCTTTTAGGCTAGTTGTGAGTCCATGATAAAGTCAAAAAAAATTACCATTCACTACTCGTAGCTACCATCTTTAGCTTACGTACAGGTAACTAGGATTACAAAAAAAATTACCTTGTATGTTTGTTCAGCTATCGAATACACCACGAGGTTGTGTAGCAATTTATTGTTACTTCCTTGAAGGTCGATTCCTGGCCCAACCGCGTGATAGATAACGTTATCTGAGATATTAAGGTTGTCTGTCCCATAAACACCAATAGCCGTGTTGAAGCCGTCGTTGAACGATGAGTGTTGAACAAACGAGTCATTTCCTTCAACATGACCAATATCCAAGAATGCGAGAGAAAATCTAAATTTACGCGACATAAAAATTTAACGCCACCGTGCTTATGAAATCCTTTTGTTTTCTCCTACTACATGTTCATGTTAGATTAACCACTGAGTAAAACGTTCAACATTTTAGCTGCTGTATTAAAATCTCTCATTATTTTTCTTCCAAATACGATTTCGAAGACAGTTACAAGCCAAAAAAGAATTAGACTTAATTTTCCATCACTTAATTTTACTAGAAGGTCAGAAAAACCCTTTAAATAAGTATCATGACAAACCTTGGGTCGTAAGGATCAGTCCATCCGTATTGTCCACAATGTTTAAATTGAACTTCAGATATTTGGGCTTTACCCACATATGTCAGACCATTTTGAGAATACTTTCCGACCAACACACGACATCCAAATGATTGATCTTCCAATGACCGTGCTGGCTCGTTAGCACCTTCAATAACAATATTCCGTGTTAGAAGACCAACTTTGGCACTCATTGTAAATTTGCGTCCATTTATATTATGTTGCGATGCTGTGTGAGCATGCTTAGAAGCTTTGTTCAAATGGAGTGTTCTATTTCCAGCTTTGAATGAGATGACAAACTTCTCAGCTTCCCTTGACTCAAAAGTTGTAGTTGTAATAACAATTTCGTCCCCAACCTCCCAGTCAACATCATCCACTAAATGAATAATATTCGAGCCAGCTACCAATGAATGAGATAATTCAGTCCAGTGGATGTTATGTCTTTTTCCGAACATCTGTAAGCGACCAAACACACCCAAAGCTTTGGCGCCAAGGTTTGGACCAGACGGCATTGGTAAATCTTTGGTACCATGATCACCAGTTAAACTGATGATGGCGTTATTTAACATTGGTTTGTCTGGCCATCCCACTATTAGCAACCCATTTAAGCCGCCCACAACAATAAGGTTTGCCTTTAACACATGATCACGGCCATTTTCTAACTCCAGAACACCATAAACATACAATTGATCCATGGCTGGCAAAATTGTATCAGCAACCATAAACCAATCTGAATTTATCATGACTGAATCGCCATCAGATGGGAGGTTTTTATGCCCACCATAACCTTTAAGAGCACCTTGCCAGTCGCTCATTTTACTCCAATACCTGGCATTTCCAGGACGACCTTCAGGAGCTGGGGGTGGAGTAGGCACTTTGCATTCTTCAAAGAAGCATCTGTAAACGTTAAAGTTAATTTCTTTTTTCGATGGTTGCTCTGGACTGTTTTCTTTACCGCTAACCACATAGGTAACGTCCATCTCCGCTTCATCATAATTCCACGCTCCGTGTGGGTACTTCTTGCCATCAGGAAACTCCTCTGTGTTGTTATGAGAAGCAGACGATGTGCGGAAATAGTCTGGTTTTTGTTTAAAAGCGTGTTGCACATAACTAAATTCGTCATTCTGAAGTTCATATATCGCCATGGCATAGGAAATATTGGTCAACTGAGATAAATTTTGGAATGAAAGCTTGACGGTATCACCAACAGGAAGGAATGCTGTGTAACCACTTGGATGCGTTTTCGATTTTTTCCGCCATTTTACAATATCACGACCGTGTTTATTGTCTAGGTATGCGTCTTTTCCATCAATAGATGAAGGCTTTACTTTATTCCAAGCTATTTTCACAAAATCACCATGTCTACAGATCGAACCCGGGACACCAAACGACATGTTTGAAGCTGGTTTACAAATAGCTGGGTCAAGCAACCCCATGCTTGGAAGGATACGACCACCAGGATGACCCGAGATTGTACCATCTTCATCTTGAATCAGTGCAGCATGATTGAACTCTAAGTCTAAAACATTAGGACTGCTTTGGAAGCGAATTTTATTCATGCGAATGATTGATCCACCATCAAACGGCTTGCAGTGAGAGCATGTCGCAAATGACGTGCAGCCTTCTTCATCAAAATTCACCATGGTCACACTAGAGACTGTCAAACGCGCTGTAAACGGCAACTTTATTCCATTTGCTGTGCAATTGCTGTTAGTTTTGACAAGGGTTTGATAACTTCCAACCTCACGTAATTTCGAATGACCAACAATGAGTGAGTCCTTGATCATTGCGCCACCCCATGGTGAATTATTTGAATCTGCTTCGGTGAATTCAATTCCCGCAATGTCGTTATCCAATCCAATGAAATCTACAAAACTAAAAACAGAACCACAAAAAAAAATTATTGTCGTAAAAACCGAAACTAAGCAAATAATAATCACTTTACGTACCGTACGGATCCACAATCCAAACATTCTGCGCCACGTTGGTTATTCCATGAGAGAAGGGTGTTGAAGTGGGCGGGCTCATGCTCCTTTGCGCCACATTTACCTGTTTTCATTGGATGATAAGTGGGAAAGATCCATAACCCATATCGTCCAAAAGTATGTGCAGTATTGTTTTGAAATTCAAGCATAGGAACATTTCTAACAAATAAATAAATAAATAAACAAATAAACAAACAAACAAATAAACAAACAAATAAACAAACAAACAAAGAAAAATAAACAAACAAACAAACAAATAAATAAATAAATAAATATGTATCTATTAATATTATAATTATATCTACAGGCAATATTTATTATACTGGCTGTTATAGTCAATTACAGGCGTATTATATTATAATGCCTGTGTTGTCGGTTTGTCAAAACAAGTCAAGACAGGTAATTCTGTTTTTTTTAAGCTTCTTTAACAGCGACAACGAAACATCCTCTTTTTAAAACAGACCAGGCTTATATTTATTTGATTGACTTAACAAGTTTAAGGGTTCTTTCTTGTATTCCTACACCAAGCCTACACCAAAGACATGGAATAATACGTGATAAGAAAAGGACAAGGCTACTGCTGCTATATTTTTCGTTTTAACATTTTAAATTATTTCTTTTTTAAATCATTCTAATGACATCTAACTGCAGATCATTTTATAATGAGAAAATAGATTTTTGCGAGTTTATGAATGAAAAATAGCTATATTTTTTTTAAATTTCGTGAGCATTTCATTTCGTAAACAATTAACGAACTAAATTTATTATTGTATGCACTAATTAAAATGTATTAATTTTCATCGTAATAAATTGCTTAATGTTGCTCCGAAGAAAAAACGAGGTATCAAATATTTTTAGGCCGAAATTCTTGTTCCTGTGAAAGACACTTTAAAAACCATTGAGAACATGATCTTTAAATTCGATTTATGAAATTTCATGTAAAGTACAGTTCGCAATTAGTGATCTTAAATTTTTTTAGCGTTTTGTGAATTTAGCAAAAATTAGCGAAAACGCAAAATTTAAAATTATTACCCTGAGGAATATTTAATAGCATTACATACTTTAGAATTGGCAAACGCCTTTTTTAATAGTCCATAATCCACTTAATAATTTCTTCATATTTATCTCGCATTAAAAGCTGTCTTTCCATTAATAACCCGCATAAAAAGTCAAATTACAGTAACAAAAACATATTTTGTGTTTCAATTACCAAAAATTTAACATACCTTGGACAAATATCCGGTGTGTAATTCGGCCCTTCAGGATTTTCAAACATTTGATACCAGAATCCAAAATGGCTACCTCCTGCCGCTGCGTTATGACTGACTGTATTGTTTGCATTCGTTACCCAGTATGCAGCTGGTGTTATATCAACATTCAAGGTTGAGCTGGATGGCTTGACAAATATCACAAGATTGTATCGTAAGAAATTCCCAGTTTCGATGCCATCCTCCATAAATATTGTATTGCCTGTAAAACAGAAACACTAAACTGTTTTTTGTTTATAAAAAAGGTAAATTTCTGCACAAAAAGAAATGGATTGGAATAGGAATGGAATGGAATGGACAAATGTGATTTCTGAAATGTGGTTGGTTGATGAGCTTTTTCATTCCAAGTCAAACATAAAGTTAATAACCATTTCAACTTTGCTTGCACACAGAAGCAAAAAAAAAATAAAAACAAAAGAATGATTATTAGGTTGCCAAACAAATTTCTTTTTCTGTTTAGTCCTGTTTTGCTCTTAAGTGGAAATTCAGCTAAAAATTAAAGCCAGTTGCACAGCTAACAAAGTCCTATGTTTACTTTGGTCAACAAATATTTCCTTAATACACATTGGCAATTATTGATAATATACAAAAAAGTTTACCTAAAGTGTCATAGACCACATTTCTTTCAACGATCAAGTTATGCGTACCATGAATGGTTATCGCTCTGTTGAAACTACGATGAATAGCGGAGCCTACAACATATGAACCATGAACATCACCTTCCATATGGAAATGGATGGGGTATCTTCCTAATCTAAAAGCTTGACCAGCGTGTGTAACTTCAATATGATCGAAATGGGCAGTTGCTAAACCTTTGCTTTTCATATGCGAATGAATCATAATCTGCGCACCAAACTGATCACTTCCTTTTTCGGCACCAAATTTCCCATCAAAACACGTTTGTTTGGCAAACTGACCAGGATCAAACTCAGTTGGACAACTTTTAACTTCATCATTCCATTCGTCGTGTTTTGAGCCTCGTACAACCACATTCCGTGTCAAGAGTCCCACTTCAGCTCTTGTTTCAATAACTCTTCCAGCAATAGTCTGAACAATGGCAACATGCTTGTACTTTAGTTTAGGTTTGAAATTTATTGTCATCCCATCGCTAGACACAGAGGTAATGTGAAGTGCTTCGTTTTCTCTCATACTCTTACCAGTAGCTGATAGAATAATCTCATCCCCTGCTTTCCAGTCTTTTACTGGCAGCATTACCCCCATACTTGAGTCTCCCGCATTAACAGTACTGCGTAACTTCGTCCAAGTGTGCAAAATATGCCGACCGAACATTCCAATGTAGCCTTCTCTAAGTCCCAGAACTTTTGTTCCATAAATCGGCAACTCTTTCGATCGGACATGACCATGAAGTGTAACAGTAGCACGGTGTTCGAATCTCTCTTCTTTTGAACCAATTGTAAAGCTTCCTCCATTAACTATTAAAATATATTCTGCATGCAGATTGATATCCTTACGATCAAAGATAAAATTTCCACCCTTTATGAGTAGGAATTTAAGGACTGGAGTGTCCATGTCTAGCAGCATGGTTTGATGGGCTTCTATCACCACAAAATCACCTAAAATTTGAAGATATTTCAAAAAAAATTAAAAAAGAATCACATTTTTCCAATTATTCAATCTTAATTAAAACTGAATTTTTAAAAAATCATAGCCTAACCAAGATCGCTTTTATGAAAAAACATAATAAATTATATACCTTTCTGTGGTGGTGACATACCACCCCAAGAGAATTTCGAGCTCCAAACGTCAACGTATGAAAACGTTGCATTAATAGGTACAGCAAAGCCCTGATTTTCAAAATTAACAATGACATTGGTATTCAACGTAGTATTCGAAGTGCTTCCGGTGATGCAAACAATTTCAGTTGCTGTCATGGATTGAATAGGACATTTGACACCAGCAATGGTTACAGTTGATAAACTCTTGTCCGTAAGGAAGTTGGTACCAGTAATCGTTAGTCTAACTCCGCCTCCAGTTCCACCACGCCGTGGGCTAACATCAGTTATTGACGATGTTAGAGTTTGCTTGTACGTGTACTTGGTGTTATAGATTATTGACTGATCACTTTGAGTCACATTCACATCACAGTTTTGGTCAGGCAAGTTAACAGAATATTCACCATTAAAAACTGGTGAAAGGCATTTTAGTGTAGTATTTGTTGGTTTTCCCAGTATAGCACAGTCTGAACCACAAATAGTCACAGCTGTATCATGTCCAAAGCCACGCCCAGTCACGTCTAAAATTCGTCCACCCCCAAAACCACTTTCCACTGGTTGGATGCTACTAACTTGCAAATTATACGTAAATGTCTGTTCGCTACTAGATACGCCATATCCATTGACATAGACTTGGACATTTTGCACCCCAGCCAAATGCTCTTCTAATGTGCAGGTGATTTGACTGGACGACACAGCCAGATTTTGGCACACAGTATCACCAACTTTAATTTGCACATCCACAGCATCATTGGTGTAAAACTGACCATCCAGGGTTAATACATTTCCACCTACGCCATTTGTGGGAGATAATGATGTTATTTCCGGCGTCTTAGCCGTGGCATATTCAAATTTAACTTCATCAAATGACACTCCATCTGTCAAAACCTTTACTGCAACTTCTCCTTCTTTTGAGGCAGGTGTTTTAACTACAATCTGTGAATGACTTATAGATAGTATGTCAGCCGGTTTATCTCCAAACATGACATCTGTTCCATGTAAATGGAAGCCATGACCATGAATTGTCACTTCAGCTCCTCCATATATGCTCCCACTACTCGGTTGAGCAGAAGACACCAATGCTGAACTGGTAATAATAAAGGTTTCATTGCTAACCCCACAACCATATTGGCGATGCGTCAGTACCAGTGTATGTTCTCCAGCTTCCAGTTCTTTTAGGAAACAAAGAATATTAGTAAAGTTAGAAAACTCTTTCAAACTCTGCACTTCACAAGTGACTTTCCCTATCTCTATCTTGAGACTGCTAGAGTCCGTTCCAACTTTGGTGACATTGGTATTAATCACAACATTAGGTTTGTGCACAGTCGTTGGAGAAATTTCCAAAATTTCTGGTGTTTCAGCAGGGTTATATTCAAACATGTATTGATGGTTTGGTTTATTATTCCAGCCATCGTGTGACGTTTGGTACAGTGTATCGAAAACACGAATAGGAACTTTTGTAACAAGCGTGCTATTATACGGCATGGCTGGCACTGCACACTGAATGTTAACGTATGACAGTGCCAATTTTGTACAAAATGATGAACCAATTGTAACATTGATTGAATCATGGAATCCTGCTCCAGTAATATTTACAGTTCTACAACCTCCATAGGATCCAGATGAAGGCCCAACAAATGTCAACGAATTTTGAAAAATCACAGACTTTTCAAACTGATTACTGATTTTGATTAAAGCATCACCTTTCTCTTTCACATGCAGTGATAAAGGTAGCCATGTGTTCATCGGTGGTTCGGTGGAAATATCCATAGCACAAACAAGAACAGTGTCACTCGCTTCCTTAACAACACATTGATGCGTACCAAAGTGAACGATGTTTTCATTAATAACTGAACTAAATAGATTTCCTTTGATGACAATATCACTCAAAATCAAACGGCGGTTTTGTGGCTTCTTGTTTTCCACCTCAGTAACAACAGGTGTAAAGCAATTACTATATGAGAACCGAAGCTTTGAGCAGGTGTAATTGTGACTGCATTGAGAACATGATGAATTCATATTAGAAGTCTGACTAGGTTGTATGCAAGAAGATGTCGGGAGTTGTAATGCAGGGTGACCTATAAAAATAAACAACAATATCAAAAAAGTTATAATAAACTAGTGTTTCGAACCAAAATATTGGCATCTACATAAAATAAACAGAAAATACCGTTAATGAAAACTTTCAAATGTGTCACGAAATCTTTTGCTGTTTTAACAATAATCTTCCCGCCAAATGCTATCTTGGTGTTGCCATTATCAACCAGAAGACCACTTGTAAAATAAAAAGTGCCAGGAGCATCATATCTCTGAATACAACTGCCACTAGGTGAAGGAGCGCAAATACTATCTGTGTTGTCATAATCAGACGAATCATCACTGTTAGCGGGGTAAATTCCAATCAAAAGATTTGATAATGGATTCGTAGCCCAGTGCCACTAAAAAATGTGGAATCATAAATAAATAAATGAGAAACGGTGAGATTATTACTATGCACTACATCAACGATATTACTAATCTCCTCTGCATTTTCAAAACTTGAACTAACCTTAACTTTATCACCAACAACAAGATTCACTATCGAAGAATTCCATGCATAGCCTGGTCCAAATTCTGTAAGAAAAAGACTTGTTTCTAAGTTTGTTCAATGGCAATAATCTTAAGAGGTGTGTTGATAAAAAAGCAAAAAACAAACCTGGGTGGGCTGCACTGTTATCAAGGTGTACTGTCTTTGATGCTGATGTTGTCTTACATGTTATTTTATTATCACTAAGAGTGTTTACATCACACGGATGGTCTCCCATAAATACTGTAGCTCTTGTCTTGTTATCACCAAAACCTTCACCTGTTATTGTCAATGAAGAACCGCCAACAAGTGAGCCACATTTTGGATTAACATCGTACACGTGCAAGTAGTAATATATCATAGAATATGCTGAGCCTCTGCCAGTCATACTAACTGATACTTTCCTTTCACCAACACTAAGGCTTGGGGTAATGCATTGAATTTGTGTACTTGTATGAGACACATAAATGCAGTCAGTGTCATCTACAGTAATTTTAGGCAACTCGGCACCATTTAGAAATCCTGAGCCAGATATTGAAATAGTTGTACCACCTACCACAGACACATTTTTTGGAGACAAGTCAGTAATGACAGGATTCAATGTAGAATCATATCTGAATGAATTTGACACAGCAGAAGTTTGATTTATGACACTAACCTACAGAATTAAAAATGATGAATTATTCTTTTTTATTGAAATTGATGTTTTTATTACATCCATATATATTATTTTCAAGGCTAAAAAGAATGAAGACAATGTTGCCGACAATGATGACAACAACAACAACAACAACAACAACAACAACAACAACAACAACAACAACAACAACAACAACAACAACAACAACAACAACAAAGATATTAAAGGCACTTACTGTCACATCATATAATCCATCAGTTCCTGGAGAAGTCACACAAACAATTGTCGACATCGTTACAGATTCAACATTACATTTCTGGACACCGATGAAAACTGACACATGGTCTTTGTTTTCTCCAAATCCAGAACCTGAAATAGTTACATGCAGACCTCCAACTGATGCTCCTGTATTAGGTGTAACAGATGTTGTAACTAGCAAGTATCTAAAATGTAAAGTCAATAGAAATAACACAACCACTATCGTCCTCTTCTACTTGTTAAAAAAATCTATAGCAATGCTTTTCCATATGGCATATTAATCGCAAAAAAAATCAGGTATTCTAGCAGTACTTACTTGAACATAACTGGAGTTAACTCTGGCTTTGAATTTCCTTTACCATTTATATTAATAACAACTTCCTTTTCACCAGCTTGTGAATGACCTTAAAATAACAAAGTAAAAATTAGATACAAAAAATGTGTGTGTGCTGACTTTTACGTAATCTGCATAAAACCACTTGATATACCAACATTACTAGTCTTTATTTTTTTACGTGCTGCGGGGGGGGGGGGGGGGGAGAGGTGCACTCACCTAAACAACATGTAATCTCACTCTCAGTTGCTGATGTTACAGAACATGGTGCATTTCCAATGACAACAGATGTTTTATTCACTTCACTTGTGCACCCGGTGCAGCTGATGGTAACACTTTCACATGAACTAGAGGTGGAACCTTCAGTTGGAGTAATTGACTTTATTATGGGAGTTTGAGCAGTTGAATATTCAAATGAGCAGTTATTACTTCGACAGCTTGACACAATGTCATTAACAGTAACAACAACCTACAAATAAAAGGAGTCCAGAAATAGGATAAGACTGCAGTAAAAGTCATTAAAAAACATCTCCAAAGGCTTTGTATCTTACAGTATCACCTGACTGCATTTGATTTGTAAAATAATGTAAAAAAAAGACAAAGCTTTTTTGAAAGTGTTTTTTCAAAGTTACAAAGAAAAAAATGCAGCATGCAAAATGCAAAATGCAACAAAGCAAGTTAGGATCATCGTTTATGTGAAACTAAAACAAAACATTGTTTTTTTTCAGGTGATTTTTTTTTGCATTATGAACTCTGTAATATGGTACAATAAATTTTCTAGATAAAAGAGTCAAAAATCTATTAAATGATAGATTTTTTTATACTTGTCCATACTTTCTGTATTCTATATAAATATACTAATGATACAAAAAGAAGTTTTCTTACCTGTGGTGTTTCCATTGCAACTTGAAGAAATTCACCAGTCAACGGACCAAATATAATACCGCCTTCTCGGAGTGTCTCAACATTAATTTGTACATCCACCCCTTGCAATTGATTTGTGACCACGATTTCATTCTTGTTTCCACCATGAGAGATCCATTCAATTTCCCAATTATACCCATGACAATCTCCTCCACGATCAACACGCAAGTCTCCAATTCCAACCACTCTACTTTCCAAAATTTCCTTTAACTCAGTTGAAGATATGTCAGCGGGCAAGTCTACAGAATGAAATAAAGTATTGTGGCAATAGCAATGGGCTCATATTAATGTATGTACATTTTGTTATAAATTATCAGGGATCGTTTTAAATAATAATTGGTCAATTATTGTTAATTAATTCACGCTATAAAACTTGTTGGTTATTTTAACCAATGCGCGAAGTAGCAGGTCGCAGTTCACAATTTGCATATCGAAATGCTTTCAGCGGATTATTTTATGGAGATCAAAGTTTTGTATCACCTATCTCTATTTGCATCACCTATTCTATAACAATAATCATATTTTGTCTTGCGTCCAGGAGGAAAAAGTTGTGCAACTGACACACGAAATAGTAAACAAAACTCCCGCAAAATTAAACAGTCGATTCCATGGATTTTTCCACGGGTGGCCGACTGGGTAAAGATACAGGCAAATTTAACAGGACATTTAAGATCTCAATAATGTGAAGATAATGTGTAGATACCTGACATGTTATACACTTTCTTCTCATCGGTATATTGCAATGAAAAGGTTCCATGCACTGCTTCACTAGAATTTTTTAACGTTGTGATGTTTATAAGCTTTCCTCCATTTTCATATATAACACTAGAATGTTGTCTGCTGGCAACCACCCAATCCTTTGCAGTAAACGAAGGGATATCTGAGCTGCAATTGGCTGGTACTTGTTCTATTTGCCAAGATGCTGCACTTTCTTTTGTCACTACAAATGATTTCATCCACTGCTTTCCAGCAGCAGGAGTATGTGTACCCACTGAAATAAAAAACATATATATGTATATATTATTGCAATTCCTATTTTTATGTTGACTAGCATTTATCTGGAACCTCAATAAATAAACCTCTTATTTCTGGTAAAAGTTCTAGTGCTCAAAGCTTTTTATTTGAGCTGCAGGAGCCGTTCAAATTCATGACATTTTACCTTGACATTTGGCAATTATGGAAGCTTTTACTGAAGTAATATCTTATTCACATCAGCTAAAAACCTGGTAAGACTAAGTTCAACTCAGAAAAAGTACTCTTAGTAATAGTTTATTCCTATTTTAAAAAGCAACAAATTATGAGCAACAAGTTAAAAATTGAAAGCTACCACTTTCTTAACTAACAATAGAAGTTGCATCATGTGCCTTGAAACCACTCTGTCACAGGTTATTTATTTTTCAACACAAAAAGGTAATTTTATCCTAAAAGATAATCTTATCCTATACCAAGATCATCGTTAGAAGAAGCCTTGTTTGTTTCTATTTTTTTTTTTTTTCCATTTAACATGAAAACAATGTTGGAGTGCAAAAGAATTGACTTATATAAATAATTTATGAAAGTTCTTTTATTTTTCTGATTCTTTTTCAAAAAATAATGTCCGAAAATAAGAAACTTTTAAATTTCACGTTTATAAGCAGGATGGAATTTGTCCCTGGGATGAAATTTGTCCTAGGATAAAATGAAATGTGTTTGCATGCGAGTTTCACACCAATATAAAATTAGCATAATTTCAATAAATTAATTGCACTAAAAAGAAATATCAATATTATGAACATCCAAGGCTACATTTCCGACTTCAGTATTAGTATCCCAAAAAACCAACTCATACTGATTATTTTAAGGACCTTGACTAGCGCAAAAAAAAGAATTAATTCCAGGATGAAACTCATACCAAAATTAGTTTAAATCCAGCATTGTAAATCAATCTTGAATATGTATCATTCTCATGTATACATTACTAAACTTAATTGTCAAAAACCCAAAATAGCCATCTCCAAAGAGACAAGGCAAATTCTTGTCACTTTCTTGCATAAACAATTAATAATCTACTTACATTTCAATTCCTGTTTTCCAATCCAAAAATTATCAATGTATGTACCCAGTTCAGCTAGATAGCTACTGTTCCTATGAAATCCAATGCTATAAACTTTAAGAAATGTCATCGCTTCCATCTTCCTAGTGTTAAGCAGCCAGCTGTTTGTCAATATCAATTCTTTTAAGTTCACACATCGAATCTTTTTGTCACTGCTTGGCATCTTAAGATCAACATTGTCATATCTCTCAGAACTTGAAGTTTGGTATCGTAATCCAACACGAATATAGTCTCTGAACGGACCAACCATTGAAAAGCAGACCTAAGAAAAATTATTGTTTGTCTGCATAAACCTTCTTTTGTGTAACAACTCCACCATCATATCAAAACAGCAATTTTTAATAATGTAACCGAACTGTTTACAATTTGATGGTAACTTTTCCATCGGAAGAAAAATATAGTACAATATATAACTTTCCTATATGACATTGTGTTTCATAAGGTGGGTTTTTGACTATGAGTAAGTATGAGATTTTGCTAGTAAAAGTTAGTTTTAACTGTTATGTATAAGTTGTATAAGTTTTATACATAATGCATAAGTTTTTACTCAAAAAGAAAGAGCCAACTATAGCAGTAATGAACAGATTCAGGATTAAAATGTTTATTATAGTGCATAATTTTCTTTTTAAGTTTTTTCAATATTAATCATCCAAAGTCTTAAAGTGATGGGGTTGACCACCAAAAAAAAGATGTATCAGAAAAAAATAAGGCAGAAAAAAACATCTAGAATTTTACCCTTTTCAAAAGAAGATAAAAATCTTTGGGTAGCTTTATTTATCTGATGTTGTTTACTTAATAAATAATTATGATTTTATTGCAAAGAAGCTATGTAAGTTTTTTCGTTAGTTCTTCTTTAAACAAGTTCATTATATTTTAAAATTAATCCAACAGAATCACAGTCATTTTCTTCAAACCTGCAATGTCATCATTCTACGAATACTTAGCCTGCTTCTTAGCTCATCTGAACTCTTTCTGTCTCTCACCTAACCATTCTCATATCATTCCTTTCTAAACGGTCAAGATCTTCCTGCTTCACTGCCCATGTCTCACTACCGTAACACTTCTTACACAGGCCTCATACAACCTACCTTTTACGTCAATTGACAGGACTCTGCTAGTCAACAAAGGAAGTAACTTTCTGAACTTTTTCCAAGCAGAACCTATCCTGCAAGTAACACTTCTTCCAACACCCCCTTCACTGCCCAACATTTCACCTAAGTAACGAAAGTTCTCAACTATCTCTAATGAGCCACTGTTGTACATCACTGGAAATACTTCATTCTCTATAATTTCACCTTTGCAACGCTTGCATACAAACTAAATGTCAGCTTTCAACCATCATCAGATAAATTATCCTCATCCCAATCAAACTCAGTGTTAAGTAACCTCTGATAATAATTCTCCTCCTCTTTGCTAGCCAAAACACCTTCATCATTACGTATACACTTCTCACCTACAACATCTTGATTAGTCTTCTTCATTTGCTTTGCTATCTTGAATACATCATTGTGCTGGTCTTCTCTTCTTAACACATCTGCGAATCTGTTTCTCTCTGCTTCTGATTTTGCCTTATACACTGTTGTACGAGCACAACGCTTAGCTTCTAAATGAATATTTTTACTACCACCTGACTTCCACTCTTTCCAAAGTTTCTTTTCCTTTCTACGCTGGTCAACCTCATTATTCCACCACCAGGTCTGTCTATGACTAGCTGGTCCTTTCGTCCACCCACAGGTATCATCAGAAGCTTCTAGAAGACAATTCTTCAAAGTAGTCCAAGTACTTTCAACATTGTCACTATCACATTGACCATTGTGGGCTAACTGCCGAACTTTTGCACTAAATTGTCTTGTTACAATCTCTTCTGTAGCTTCCAGACTTTACGACAGGGGCTATACTTTCCCTTGGCTTCTTTAACACTCTTCAAGATAATATGACAAACCAGCAACCTATGCTGGGAAACACACTCTTCCCCCGATATAACTTTCACGTCCTTCACCACTTTCTTGTCTGACTTTCTAACCAGGAAGTAATCTATCTGTGTCTGTGACAACCACCTGACTCATGTTATATCATGTTATATGTTATATCTTCCTCACTGAGTCCACACTGTGGAGCATAAACTGACAGAAAAGTGACAATCCTATTACGTATCGAAATCCTATTACGTATCGAAAACCACTATAATACGACTATTAACACACATAACATCTATTACTTTTTCTACTCACTTCTCTGCAACGAATATGCGAACTCCTCCATATCCATGACTATTACTAATCCAAAAAAGTTTATACCTTGCCCTCCTACCTTCCACAAATCCCACTGAAGATCCTCTCCACCTGACAACCTGAACACAACACATATCAACAGATCTACGTTCTAACATTTAAACTACTTCACCTGCTCTACCTCTCAGAGTACCAACAATAATGTCATATACATAATTCATATACATAATTCAATGCATTTGCGAATCTAAGAATTGTATGAGAAGTGTACCATAACTAAGCTGACAAATATTATACACTAACTTCAATCATTATATCTTTGCACTTTTGCATTTAAATAATGGTATGATGTTGAATAATACAAGCATAGAAAAAAAAATAAACCTACAAAAGGATATTCATGAGCACTATAAAACGAGTCAGTCTTTTCGCCGTTTTTATGTGTTGTTCTTCCTCCATAGAATGGTAACATGTTGCTTTCCAATAAAAGCATATTTCTTCCACATGCTGCTCTCATAACACTAGTTCTGCTACCATATTCAGTCCCAACTTTTTCTCCTTCATAATCTTCAAAGTAGTACATGTCACCAGGATTTCCTAAAATAAATAAATAAGTAAATTAATTTAAATTAAACAATTAAATAGTTTTTTTTTATTTTTTTTAATTATTGCTGTTATATTTTTATTATTATTGTAATTATCATTATTACAATATTATTACTGCATTTTTATTAGATACAACATGCTAGATAATAATCAATGTAAAATGTAAAAACAGACCCAAAATCTTATTTAAAATGAGTTGCCTTCTTTATTTGTAATAAACTTGCATCTGTTTTTTTATATGTTTCAGGAGAGCATCTATACACTTGTGCTTTCCAACTTGACTTTCCGAATCAGTAATAAAAGAATATCGATTTTTATTTCTTTTAACATGATGGACAGTCATAATTATTATTATTATTTTTTAAACTTTCTCCTTGGTTTTGTTAGCTATGTTGATAGTGCATGAACATTGAAAGAAGCAGTCAAAAAATCAAATTGACTTGCTGGTAATGAGTCCATGGCCAAACAATTAAGCAGAATAAGTAATTGTGTGTTCTATCAATTTGCAACATCAATACTAGTTTCTTAAACAACCAAATTAACCGTCTGTCCTACATTCAGTCGTTCAAAAAACTATTTAATACTTTTTTAGAAGTTCTTTGATTTAATTTTTGTAGTTTTATTGATTAAAAGGAAATTTATAATGAGTCTTGTTAGTCTGTGTTTGACAAGCTTTTCTTAAACATTTATAACAGTTATTTATATGTCCTTTATAATTCCATAGAATCTTGAAAATCATTCAATAAGCTGGCCAATTTTCTGTGCCAATTTACAAAACAACTTTTGATTGCATTTATTTTTACTAGTCGTTAGCCCGTGGAAAATTCATGGGTTCCCCCGTCCTTTTTATACCGCATTACATGCTTCTCGCTACTGCGCAGCTAAGCTACCATTTTGCCTTACAGACAGAAAGACGTATACAGGTATTATAATATAGATACAAATTTAGCACAGAAATGCTGATATCAGCATAGTTTGCCTCATTCACGCTGTAATGCAACAAGTATATTCCCATTGGTGCAAACAGTTTTTTGCCAATGGAATTTTTTTCTAGTTCAGTGTGATGCCTTGGGAAGTATCTTGTTGGCATCTGTAGAATAATAAAATAATCATAAAATATTAATTATTTCTCACCGGGAAAGTTTAGAAATTTGCAATTTTCCGAAAGTAAGTCTTTTACTGCTTCGGTTACATCGTTGATGCTTGAAACATTATTAATTGGAATGCTACTCTTGCTTCCCATAGTGAGTACAACATTTTGCGCAGAGGCTTCAAATGTGATAAGCTTTTAAAAATAATTGCAATAAAAAAAATTAAAAGAAACTTAAAGGAAACATTAATGCAAGTTTTTTAAATAAAAAAATGATTCCAAAATAGATACAAAAACACTTTTGCTTTGTTTTACCTGTTTACTTGGTTCAACAGTGCTGGTAATGGTAATTTTTTGCTTTTCATTCACTGCAGATTTGGTAATCTTGTTTGCATGATTAGTGCGGCCAGCAAATAAACCAATTGCAAGATCGTAAGTCCCTCCACCGTCTGCAACGTAAGCTTCATAATAATATTCGTGATTCTTGTCCAAATACATCAACTCAGATGTCTGTGATGGATAATACATGTATGCTCTCTTGGTGTGGTATTTACTGAAAGCAACTTTGCGCTAAATAAAAGGACAAAAAAAGTGAAAAAAATTTCAAAGTTTTGACAATTTTTATTTCTATTAAGTCTGTATTGTATCTAATCTTTCCAATATTTCTGGCATGTAGCAGTGTAAGCAGAATTTCACAATAATTTGTGGTTCCCTAATATCTCAGACTCTCTAATAAACCACCTTTATCTAAGGTTGAAACGCTAATCCTGCAAAAGGAATAATAGAGTGAATACAGTATATAATGAATTCTGATGTTGCTTTCTGTCTTCGAATAAAAAGTTGAAAAAATATGAAAAGTTGTTTTCCTTACTTACCAATGTTGATTTTGACCTATTATGCATGTCAGAACTTAGCAGAAATTCTGTTTCATCATCTCCTTTAATCAAAAGATTAAACCACCCAGAATATGGTGGTCTTAGAAAACCTTTTACTGCTCCAGCAATAGCACTGTATCTTTTTTGATGACGAGAGTAACTAAGTATTTCTTGAGTATCGTATCTAATTCTTGAAATACTTTCAATGGGAGTATTTTTGGTGTACGTCTTTCGAATTTCATCAACACTGTGACTTTTTTGAGGCCAAATCTCTTCATAATGCCCACGCCCACCTAAAAATAAATATGTAAGTGTATTTCTTCCTTAACCATAATAAATCAATACAAAACAATTTGCTACAAATTTTCCCATTAAGCTTAACTAACAAAAATAAATTCTCTTCCAGAAGTCACAAAGTATGAAAAAATACTAACCTGGGAAGACCTCGCCCTCTGACGCCTGCAGATCTTGCACACCAGTGTGACATTTTATCAATTCATTATCAACACTGACCACTTTACAATCGACACCTGCTACTTTTACTTTGATGTTCTCTTTGTTGCTTCCAAAATGTTTCCCAGTTATTGAAAGCAACGTACCACCATTAATGCTCCCCATCTTAGGTTCAACATTTTCAACATCTACAGTTGTCAAATAAACTCATTAATTAAATGTTAATATAAAAAAAACAGGATACAGATCCAATAACAAAGGAACTGTTATTTATTAACACTAAAAATTAAAATTAGATAAATTTATATTACCTGCGTAAATCTGGTAGTTATACAATTCGTCATTGCTATTTATCAGCAATGAATCCTGTAGTCGCTTTGATCTTCCACTTTTCGAAATAATAAATGACACATTCCATGAGCCTACATAAATTCAAAACAAATTGGAATGATAATTATAAACAGGCATAAATGTTTGTATAGATAAGTCCTTCACAAACTCTCATATTTAAAAAATCACAGAAAATGTGAAAAAATGGCATGGAAAGGGTCTATACTCTTTGCTTGTCATTTTGTTTTACTTATTGTATGTTATATCTTATATGGGATATTGAGATGGGACATGTTTCAATAGATACAAAACTTAATAAATTATTGTTGTGTTGAATTATTTATTGGTGTTGTGTTGGATAATTACTTTGTGTTGCTTTATTTATTGGAGTTACGTTAAGTTGAGAAAAAGATAATTTTTGTGTTATTCAATATTGTGCGAAAGAAGAAATGCTGGTGTTCTTGAAGTAGAAAGAGATGCATGGCTCCAGCACTTTATTATAAATAATAAAAGTAAATTGCAAGGATGAAGATGTATATGAGTCAATTGCTGGAGTGACATACTGAACTATCAATGTTAAAGGCGCTACAATTCATTGTAATTATTTGCTGCTGCACAAAAATGATTTACCGACTGTTTTAATTCTTGGTTGGCACTTCACCCATCCCTCGTCATACCAACGTGTCATGTCAGGGTCCACACCAAGACTAAATGGAAATCAATTTATTACTGCACAACTGTTTATACTTTTTTAATAATAAAATTTTGTTGTTTCGTAGTTCAAACATATCTTTTCTCCACAAAAATTACAAAAAAAATTAAAAAAAAAACTATATTCTTTAAACCATTACGCCTTAGATTCTGCATATAACACGTAAAAGTATACAAATTGTAAGTAGCTACAATAAACATTTCAAATAAAGATATTGGGGGTCACACTTGGATATTTAAAGCATGCTATATTTTTAGATCAAGTTTGCAAATGGGGATGCTTTTTGCTTTGCTAATTGTTTTAATATTTATTAACATTCTTTTTTGACCTTTGTTTACATGCTTTAGCTGAAGCAAAAATAAAAACGGCCTTGAAACACCTGCTTTAAGTAGAGATTTCAAAATAAGTTTTCCTTACAAATTTTTACCTGCTGTTTAACTAAGACTTGATTCAGTTATAGCATGCTATGTATAAATAACAAGCATGCTATATTTAAGTGTGAACCCTTCTTAGTATCTGAATATGTTACAAGGGATAACATTGTTTAAAAATTAGAAGAAAGTCAACACAGCAAAATTTTAAATAATGAATTTATAAAGTAACTTACAGTTCATTGTCATTTTTATCAAATGGATCACAAATGTCATTGCCAACAAACAGTCTAGACAAAGTAGAAATAAAAGTAGAAAACACCAGTTGTTTAGGTTGACCATATAACTTTATCTTCAATAAACATGACAACATTTCATGGTAATACTTGTTCAAGTTTTACAAATTTTCACAACATAAATGTTAAAATCAAACAAGCATTTTTTCAAATCGAGGCTATTTTGTGCAGGAAGCAGGATTTGGTCTGCTGTCCCCAGAACTGGGAGCTTAAACACAAAGTAGCTCTACTTCAACTTGATTACACACAAGTGCCATGATAAACCTTCATATATAGTATTTCTTCTTTTTAGAATCATCAGCACATTTCATTACAGTATCCCAGTAATGGCTTTACTATTCAGTCTAGCAACAAAAAGCCTTATGTACACTATATTTTTCCGAAACATCTGCAGCCAAAGTAAAAACATCTGCATTTCTAAGATAGTATGACATCTTCTCTAATATCTTTAACAAAACATGTAAAGAAGTGCAAAATATGTACCTATTAATTTCTTTCTTTTTACTGTCAAAATCCGGAGACAATCGACTAATCTGTGATGTCAGAAATCTGCCTTCCATTTGCATGTTTTCATCTTAAAACAGTAAAAAAATTGGATGATTATATGAAACAAAAATAAACATAAATAATTTTTAATATCTTTTTTAGATAAAACTTGAAATGTGCAGTACTTTAAGTCTTGTTCATTAGCGTAACTGTGTGATCTCACCAAATTTTGCTAAATAACTTCAGCACTTAAAATAACAACCGGTCAACAGCCACTGGCTGCCAAAATTTGACATATGTGCCTGACGCTACAAAAAGAAACGGTCAAGATGGCTAGCAACTAATCATGCCTTTCTAAACTGAAAAGATACTCCCGAAATTTAGGCAATAAAAAAAGCACATTGTTTACTTGAAGCGTAGCAATGCAGCAAAAATTTAAGCGAATAAATCATTATCTCCATAAAGCATCAATTGAATCATTTAACACAGTTTAATATTATTTGTGGGTACATGAAATTTAAAAAAAAAAAAATAATTTTTTCACTTATATGATGTTTTGCTGGTTAAATTAGATATTTCTTCTTTTTTATATTGATTCTAAAAAAATAGTTACTTTCTGTTTATTACAGATCCCTGATAAAAAGTTCATTTTTTAAAACAAATGTTTCTTTAATTTACTAGAAAGGAGAAAATTATAAAATCTTAAATAAAATTTTTTAAAGTATCAACAATATATTATTGGTAAAATATGTGCATTTGTTGCTTAAGTTTAATTGAAGACTACCACTTGTAATAAAATAAAATTATTATTTTAAGCTAAACTTAACGATGGGTATGAAAAAGTGATATATCTTTTTAAAGTGTGGACAGACTCAAAAGATTTCCCCAAAAGAACCCAATTTATGGATTTTTAAACAACATCTTGTTAACATAAAAGCCTTTGACTGAACAGAAATATCTACCAACCATTTCAAAAAAATCATAGAATCCTAAAAGTATTTCATAAATGTCATCCTCAAGGTAAAATTGAAAATTTAGGAAACTTTTTTTAAAACATTTACTTATATAGTTAAAAAAACAGCTTTTTCTTGCTCTGTATACTGCAAAGTATGTCCTTAACTCATTTTCAAATCTTAAAATTATTTCTACATCAACTGTAGATGCTTGTTTTTATCTGCAGACATTCTATCACTATGCTTCAAATAACTGTCTGACAACTACAAGGAAAACATTTATTAGTTTATTATGTGTACAAATTTATTTAACAAGAAGTTTTATTGATGACATTCTATTTCAACGGATATTTCGTCTTGTTACTCATATAAATTTGATACCAATAAGCACTTATAATTTCTATTTACCTGGCAAGCCTGATTCAGGAAACACATTTCGTAAATAAGGTGAGTTCCAGTCACGATACTAGACAAAATAATAGTAAGAAAAATAATAACAATTATTTTAATTTATCACATTTTTTAAATTATAATGTTATTTTACTATATATATATACATATATAATATTAAAAATATATAAGTGGGCCAAAAATAAAAAAATAATGAGGTTGACATTGTCTGTCTCTAAATTTGCGTAGACTGATTACTAAATGAGTAACAAAAGTTGAAACACCAAATTCCCCACTTAGATTTGAAAGACATTTTTATCAAGAAAACCAAATAGTAGATATATATACAGCTCAAATAAGGTCCTGAAAAAACACATTTGTCTTATATAAATAATGAATTTTTTAATCACAAAATATAATTATTCAACCATAGAAATTGACTTACGTAAAACCGACAGGTTCCCCAACAAAATGTTCTTGGATTGTCATTGTTCAGCCATACTCCATTGACCTTCACCTTTACACTATATTCAGCATCTTTCTTTGTTGGTTCTGGTCTAGTTTCACATGATATTACAGTTGAAGTACTATCAGTGTCAATTACATCACATGGTAAATATGCCTTTGTCACTTGATTTATAAAGATGACTTCATTTCCACCTTCATACTGATCGGTTGAGAAACCTACAAACAAAAATTTTCACATTAAATAACTATTAATAGCAGATACATTTTATCATGAATCTTTATGTTGATATTTTAATCTATAGCCCAAATTATCTGTGCATGTGCATTTGCATTCGATTCTTCTTGATGCAGAATCAAAACATTTCGTCATACTGCAACTAATCTATTTGCTTTAAGTAGCATAGAATAAATTAAAAAATAAAATTTAAGGATCAGTTTCATCAATTTCCATAGCACTATCGATTCAACGCTATCTCCCTAGCACATTCAGTAGAAGAGGCGATTATACTTTTTTCTTGTATCTTTTATATTTCTATTACAGTCGTTTAGTGTGTATTTAGCTTTTAAACTAACTTGGGAACATTTAATGTACAATTAATGGTATGCAATAGCAAAATCGATCTGTAGAAGTTTTGGAATTTCTGTTAACTAAAACAATTAAACAATAACTGAACATCATCATCATCATCATCATTATCATCATTCTCGGCTTAACGTCTGTTTTCCATGCTAGCATGGGTTGGACGTGGTATATTAATGACCCTCTTCCAATCTGATCTAGACTGTGTTAGATCTAAACTCAACTTTCTCTGTATCAAGTCTTATTACTACTTACTTGCCTTCCCTTAAAAAACATTGTTTTATACTATGTACATATAACATATATTTTACAGTTATATTTCATAGTATATCCCTTTTACTATCCTATTTATTTTAGTATAGTACATTATGGTACAACGTCAGAAAAATAGCATATCGTTAACATAGAGGGGGTTTTGAGGTAAGTAGCCAATTTGCCATTAATGGAAATAAAAGTTTAATTGTTGACCTTATTCTTTGTTCTTTTAGATCAAACATTCATATATTAACTAAAATTAAAAAAAAAAATGCTTGTTTGCTGATACATGATGAATTTAAGCTACCTTAGCTAGCTACATACATTTTAAGTGGGTAGCTAGCTAAGCTACATGTGGGTGACTTAAATATTTAAATATTAAAAGAAAAGAAATAAACCACTAGCTTGCTACATACCTTCTCCTCGTATCTTGAGTGGTGTTCCACCACTGATACTTCCAACATTGTTGTCCAAGCGTGAAACACGAGGGAACGCATGACCTGAATATTTTTAAAACAAAATTCTTAAAAAAAGAACAAATTAATTTTCATTTCCAGTTTGCTAATCTAGATGACGACAAATCCATAATTTAACCAATCTATTTGATATTCAAAACCGAAAGCGAAACGAATATTTGATGTACACAACTCACGAAATACACCTAACCTTGAGCGGAGTGAAAAGAACTCCTGGGAATGAAATTGATCGCTGATTACAGGAATTACATCCACTCAGGTCCCCCGCATGGCTCAGATCGCTAGAAATTCTTAAACTTTGTATGAGGTTTTTTGTAACTGTTCAAAATTTAACACTTTTAAACACTGAATGGCCTTATGCAGAGACTGAGTGGTCGAGATTGGGGTTCTCCTTTTAAAAGCTTCTTTTAAGATCTAGCGATCCAGCTTTTTACAATGGTGGGGCCTAAATTTTATCAAATTTACGAGTGGCGAAAGCGATGGTTCCTGCAACTTCTAAGTCAAGAAATTATTGTTGCTTGCGTGAATAAAACTTTTGTTTAAAATGTTACTTACAATAATAAAATAGCAAAGGAATAAAACCAATCGCAAATAACCTCATCGCCATTGGTAACAATCAGAACATTGCCTCATTTATTCAAGTTATGTTTTATATTTTCCTAAAATTATAAAAAGTCATGCGTACAATTTGCAAATTTCAAATCGTGATTCACAGCGAAATGCACTATTCCATTTTCATTTTCTCATACTTTCAATCAAAAAGGATAATTTGTTGTAATAACAAGTCTTATCGAGGATCGTGTTTAGTAAAATATGAAGTGAATATTACTTGTGTTTTAGTCAGGCAAGTTGAGTGCGTTCTCTGTTGATATGCAAAGTGTTCTTAAGTACTACTGAAGACGACTGTCGAAAATGTAGTGTTTCTCAGTACGATTACAACATGTCTCTTCTTATCGAGAAGGAGCAGGTTATTTTCGCACGGTTCCGAAAGAAGCCAGAACTCAAAGAACAACCGAAAAGAAATATAAGGTCTCAAGTATTTACGTGCAGATTACACCATTGAGACTTTTCAAATATCTAGTGAGTAAGGTAATGTGGAACAAACAATCAGAGTGTGATAATAAAATTATGCATTACAACCTGGTTCCTAGCACCTCTTTTCTCTTTCTTAATATATCAGAAAATAAAAAGAGACAACAGGTACTGGGAACGAGGTTGAGAACACTCAGTTCACCGTATTAACTTAACTACAAGAGGGTCTGTTGATGTGATGTTAGTTAGTTTAAACTACGAATGTCCAGATGCTGATGTTGAAAGAAAAGGTCGAATATATGACACTAACATGAGAAAAACAATACTTCTCAGCAAAAAGTAAAGAAGTTTACATTACATTTACATTTGGAGCAATAATGCTGTGATGATGCGTTTGGACTGAAAATGTAAATGATGAAGCCATATCAGTCAGCGAAATTGAATCCCGAAAGAATATTTTTGCACAACACCAAAATGAGAACCCTAGCCTCAACCCTGGTTTGAATTTTTAAGAGGCAAAAGAAAAGAAAAAATACAAAAAGTCTATTAAACTCCTCCCGCTCTTAAACGCCCCCTTGAACAGACGGCCCACAAAGACAATAAACACCTCGGGCATTGAGGCCCTGGGACAAGGTTAAAAGAAATCTCTCGACCTTTTGAAATATGAAATTGAAAAATAAGGGCCTTGAACCCAAGAACCCAAAATGAGATTTTCAAAATCGCAAGGAAATTATTTTGTCGTGTTTACATTACATAGATTTTTATAAATCGGAGTTGTGCAAACTGCACATGCGCCATAACTTTTTCAAACATGCGTATTAGCTTTGTGCACATGCGCAATAGTTTCATAGGGAGATCTTGTATGAAAATTTAAAAGGGTCCATGCTACACGTTTTTTTTTATATAAAAACTAGTTGATAAGAATATTGAAGCTGCGATTTTAGGAAATTAAGAAGTATGTATTTACCCTATGTTCTTTTATAGATTTTACTGGCATACCTAGATGTATGCTTTTACAAAAACTCCAACACCAACCATTTGTTTCGGTTCCATAAAATCTTTATCACCAACCGAATTTTGAAAGAATACAAATAAGAATCCAACTTCAGTTAAAATTTAGATGTTCTGGGAAGATAAACGAGTAACACACGTAAACGTATGAAGTATTTTGTTACAAACGATAAAATAGTATTTTTTATTGCGTTGCGTGCGTCTCGCTATCACTTTGCGTCACGGCAGACGTATATTATATATGTATACTATATGTATACTGTATGTAATCTATGTTATAATATACGTATACCTATATTATAATATAGATTCATCGGCAGGTTAATTTACCTACTACGAAATTTTGACGACGTATTGTCTTTTAACCTCGTTCCCAGCTCTCCGACTCCATAAAAAAGATAAAAAGCGCAAACATGTCTCTCCGCTAAGAGACAATTGACGAAAACCAACTTATCTACAACCACAAATTTATCGAACTTACAAATTTAGTGGAAATTTTTCATTTTCCTAACACAATGTGTTCTAGAATTAACTCTCAACGGGAAATATGTTTGACGAATAGATACCACCCATATGACACAAAACTTTTTTTTAAAAAAATTTTACTTAACACTTATTATTGGCGACAATTTGAAGGTTAATGAATATTCCTGACACACGACAAGCTGCTTTGCTACGAAGCTTATACAAATGAAATCAGAAAACCTTCTTCATAATTTCCTGTTATCTAAATTCTTCCACCACACCTCTGTGTTCATCTTTGTCTTCCTAAATCTTCTTGGAAAGACGATTTCTTGTTTGACCCCAAAGTAAACACTTCATATCACCGTATTAAAAACATTAAGAATTTCATAAATTAATTCGCTTTTACACACTGTTAAACTATCATTTAGTAAAAAGAGAGAATTATCAAAAGGGACAACAATTTATCTATTTTCGTCTTTTGAATTTTTAGCGCTATTTAAAGATGAAAGAGACAATCCGCTCCCAATGGTAGCAATCTGAATTAAATAGTAAATTAAAAACTTGAACCTATAAGGAATACCATCTTAATCACAGGATAAGTAGATTAAAAAATGAAATATTACCTGAGGTCAACAGTATAAACCCAGCTTGCAAGGTCGGTCTGATCGAGAGTAATATTTCTCGGCAGAGATAGATAAAACAGTTTATATTGTATTTATTAACTGATAACTATTTTGTTTGGATTTGTAGAACCCAGGATTATTTTCTAAAGATTTGTTTACAGGTTTTGTTAAAAAAAATAACGTTGATTAAATAAAAACCTTCTTTCGAATTTTCTGCATTTGGATTATTCTTCCCGCCATTTGTTTTGACATGTCGACAAAAAATACAACCGTGTAAGCGCAGTTAATTTTTGTTTGTTACAACTCTCCTTTTGTTCATTTCGAATCTTCGTAGAAAACCTTAATCCCAGGGAATGTAGTGTTTAAAGGGGCTACGAACCCGTTAAAATGCTCACATTCCGTATACCCCGCGCACATATTAAAAATCCGGCGAACGCGCTTCGCGCAATGAACAGACCGGCGCACTTTGCTCGCTGGTTCAATATTTTTTTTCGAAAAGTATATAACAAAGAAATATTTCAGCAATACTCATTCTAGATGAAAACATGACCAAAACTGGTGAAGATAAAAATTCTAGATATATCTATATGTTCGAGACTGTAAATTACATACATGCCGGAAAAATAGCCATTACCTTAAAAGATTGATCAAGAAAAAAAAAGGGCTGTTCGTTTGGTTTTTTTTCAAAGGGTTGGTTTTAGGCTTTTGAATGCAAAAAAAGGCTTTCCTAGAGTAAAATCTATCTTTATATATCTACTATCCCCTTCCTTCCTTAGCCTAAAAAACAATTTTTATAGTTAGTTGAAATGTTAAATCGGTGTATTTTACACTTAAACTTTGAAACTCAAATTATTTGAACCGCAAACTCAAAATACTGAAAATATATAACACTCAGCCTAATCGAAAGCCATCCTAGATAATTCCACCGTTTTCATGTTTGTTGATTATTTTTAACATATTTAAAAGTATGGTCTACAAGAATCTAACTTGAATTTAAATGCCACTTGAATGGAACGATGCTTGAGGATTTTTTGCGAAGGTTAAATCCGCGATACGTGCAACATTTTATGCTTTGAAGTTTATCGTGTTTATAATTTGCGAAATATAGCGCAGTACTTTTTTTTGATAACGTGCGATGAAGAGTGGGGAGAAGAGTGAGACACTGTATATTACAAACACGGTATATTAAAAACAACAAAAGAAAAAAAAAGAAAAAAAGGAAAATGATTAAAATAAATAAAATGGATTTGACTGGAAATGCTAAACAAATATATATTATAAAAAATATATATAAACTTGAAAGAAGATATATTCCTCCTTAACATATACATAAAACAAAGGTGATAATTAAAACACGTCTACCTGTCCCAAACAATCAAAGTGTATTTTAATTTAGTTAATTTTATTTTTTCAACCGAGAAATTTATTTCCATAATTAATTAAGAACAACATAATTAATTTAACAGCTTTGCACACACCTGATTAAAACTGTGAATTTTCATTCATTTAAATGTGTCATGAATACTGTTGGATATAAATCTAAATTTTCCCTTTTTGAATTAATTAAACTGAAGGATTAAGAAAATACCCTTATCCAAACATCTCTCAAAACATATCGAAAATTGGAAGGTTTAACATCCTATTTCTTGTTTAGGTAAATGAATAAAATACTTTCAAAATTGAAAAAAAAAATAATTAAGATTAATTAAAATTATTAAGCGTTGTGGTAAGTTAATTTTCTCTACCATACTGTTCAATTAAGCCTCGTATATTATTCATTTAGCGCTTCAATAGTGAATTGGACTGGTCTTTTATTTAAGCTAAAGGTGAACCATTTATTAGATGTGTATCGGCACGTGAAGTCATTCTTGCTTTGAAGTTATGCCGACATTAATAATTAAAACTAGCTAGTACTTAGTCCTCGGATATTCATTAAATTTATTAAATACCCCTCGTTCGTTACCAGATCTCTCTGTTTCTTCATTGGAATGGTCTGATATAAATATATATATAATAAATAAATAGACCTGGGAGCGAGGGCGCGGTCCTGCTGACGTAGAACTAATACGCACATTTACATTTTAATGCGCATTTGATTCACGTTCTGGCAATAAATTCTTGTTGCTGTGGGAACAAAATAAAGTGTATTCCATCTTCTTTTAGCCCCGTAGAAAGTAAAATCGTTGGTCGGAGTGAAATATAGATGGTGTAAAAGTAATACAAATTAATTATTATCATTAATGCAATTAAAAAAAAATGACAAAATTAATGGGCAATTCATGAAATTATTCCCAGGGCACCTTGTATCTTTTCTTTCATCAGGGCCGGCTAGGAAAGTAAAGGGACCATGGAAATTAGGTTGACAGAAAAAGCAAACTATTTACCAAGCAAAAAACCACAAACAAAAAATAGAAAAACAATCGAAGGAAGTGAAGATATTTCGGGATTGACAAATCATTTTATGCATAAATTAATTATAAAGGCATAAATTAATTAAAAACTCCCGCTATTTATTTTAAAAGTCGCATCGTCATTATTCTGACTGAATTTAAAACTTTTTCTTCCGCGTTTGATTAACCACATTTTTTTCCATTTTTTTAACCTTTACTTTTTCCGTTTATTCTGTATGCCTGTTAGCAGCAGTAGGGTTTCTCTCAGTTTTTATCAGTGTTAAACTGCGTAAGTAAAATCTCACTATGCCACCATTTTTGTTTATCTGTCGCTAAGAAACAAAATGTTATTTTTAACGGATGTTTTTGTGTGATACACCGCACGCCTCCAATTTGTTTTTATGTGTCCGAAAATAGCTACACCGTCTTAATGTAAAAGGGCAGTGTAAGTAAAAGTTATATTAACCGAGCGGCGAAATTCTTTTCATAAAACGTTTTAAAATACATGAAAGCTGTAAGCTTTATTCTTATTCTCAGACAATATTTCATTAGTATTTTCAAAAAAATTTGAATGCGGTCAAAATGTCTGCATGTGCAATAATACCTTAAGACAAAAATATGTCGGAAAAAAATGTTCATGCGACAAAATACTCGTCACCTAGAGAAAGTTTCCGTCACTTTTGTCCATTTTTAAGAAATCGACATTTTAATCATCGGGGTTTTATCACCCTCCAAAATTATCATCAAATTTATTCTACATTTCTTTGTCTGATGAACGGAATGTGCTCCGAGGTCCAAAATTTCCGACTATTTTAACCAATTCCTAAGAAATTATGTGTCAGCCAGAATAAGACAATTTCTTTTTTATTTACCATTTGCCAAATTTCCTAAGCTCTTCCTTATTCTCTTAACCAAGGAAAAATAAAATCAAAAAACAGGGATACGATGGTCAATAAAGCGTGTAGCTTGAGGCGAGATAGTATAATCTAAATATTATATGCATATTATCTACAGATTCTTATAAACACTTCATTCCGTGGGTGTAACAAGTCACATCATACGAAAATTAAAAGTACCACGTTGGCTTGTATACTGTAATAAAATTTACGAATATTTTAAACTACTAACTAAGGAAATCAAAAACAGATACGCCCCTAAAAATCTATGAAAAAAAAAGAAAAAAAAAGGCTGAAAGTAAATTGACACTGCGATGGAGACGTGCTCTTTGTTGTAGAGAATAAATAATCACACTGAATTCGTTGAAAAAGTTTAGAATTTTCTGCAAAAAAAGGAAATAATGAAGTAAAATTTATAATAAAAACTTCGGTGGTAATAAGTGCAAGGTGCAATGGATAAAACTCCACGAATTGAACAGCCTTAACCCAGGCCTTCCCAACCAATTTATTGTCGTCTTTTTAAAAGACCGAGAACTAGGTTTATATTCAAATAGTAACAATAACGACTTTGAACAAGACACATAATTACTAGTATAGAATTTGAAATTTAATAAAATGTCTACGTGATCACATATATCCAGTGAGCCATGATATTATGTACACATTAAAAACAGCTATTTGCTTTTTAGCAAAATGTAAATCAGTATAATTTATGCAAAAACAGTTAAAATATTAATTTAGTATGATATGCTACTTGGTACATCTATAATAAACAAAAAAACATAGTGCACTCCTTCGTGGGGGTTTAAACAAATCGCGATAAAACATCTCTTTTTTTAGCGAGCATAATAAACAGGCAGCATCTCTTGACTTTTGGCGCGCTGAGTTTATGGTGTTAAAAATGACTAAAACAGTTGTGACATCATAGGAAAATAACCCTAGTGGATGAGATATATCGGGAAAAAAACATCCAGCGAGGGTAATAAGTCGTAGCTGTTGAAAAAGCGATAAAGTCGTGTAACAGAAGTGCTTTCTATTACAAGCTAGCAGCGCAACAGACCTCTTTCATATTTTCACTTTCAAATTAACTTCGTGAAACAATCCTCTCGTACATTGCCATTCTCAACAGCGTAGTTATGATGAGGGCTAGAAGAAGGAGTATTTTGCTGAAGTAGTAAATTCGACGTCTCCATGTTCTGCATGTCTAGAAATTCAACATGCGTATCATTGGGATGTTTTCGTTCGCTGATCCCTTTCTTTTTATAAAGAGGCCCCAATATACTCGCGCCAGAATACCCTTTCCGATATCTCCTTGGTAGATTATCAGTGGTCAAGGTGGAAGCAGCTAGAGGCGGCGTCCTGGGTAGGTAGTCCGGTGTTAAATGCAGTTTATGTCGCAGGCGTGGTGAATCACGCAAAAGTTTGTGAATGGACTCGTTCCCGTGACTATACAAGTTTATATCCTTCCTGCTGGAAACAGGTTTCTTCCGTATTAAGTGTGGTTCACACCCATTTAACCAGTAAGTTACCATGTCACCTTTACCCTTCACTGCCGTAGCTCCTCTCGACTCGAGGTGGAAGCCTCCGAGAGAGGTTAAGGCATCCTTGGTGTTACAACTAACGTGGACTCGTAGCCCTGGAAAATAAAACCATTTAGATATACAAAGAAGAACATGGTGCTGTCCCAGTGTGTAGAAAAAGTTGGTTGTCACAATAAAATCGATAAAAGAAAGTTAAGGATTTTTGTATGGATTGAATTTCGTAAAAATAGATTATTTTTGCTTAATTAAATCCGCGTATTTTTCCAGCTCTACTTTCCGCTTTTATAAAATAAAAAATTTCTAGTCAACATTTGTGATTTTCTAAGGTATCTTGCTCTTTTTTGTTCTTTTGCGTAAATAAACCTAATACGCAGAAAGTAGAAGCACATGGGTGCTTCTTAATTTTTTAAAGTGAAGAAAAATATTACCTTGTCCATGAGACTCCATCCTTGCGGCTACGTTGACCGTGTCTCCGAATAAGCAGTAACGTGGCATCGTTGTGCCCACTACTCCAGCAACAACGGGTCCTACAAAGAATTAGTACAAATTTCATGAGTCTTTGCATGCAGAACAATTTACTTTGATATCACGTTGAAAAATAAAACTTTCTTCCGACCGACCGACCGACCGACCGACCGACCGACCGACTAACCGACCGACTTTACTCACCCGTATGAATTCCAATTCTAATCATTAGCTGCTGCTGACTCGGTTTTATTTTAAAGCACTTAACATTCTCTAAAATATCTAGAGCGAGAAGAGCGATCTCCTTCGCATGTTGTTTTCCATTACGTATCGGCAATCCTGATACCACCATATATGCGTCACCGATCGTTTCGACCTGTAAAAGAAAAATAAGCGACCAAATTCACAAAAACCTCACGCAAAGTAATTTTCGAGATTGTTAAAAACAGTGTTAACTTTGGGGTTGATGTATCTGCCTACAGTCATAATTTTCTTTTCAGAATAGCCACCATATTCGTACTAGCTTTCGTGGGTATTAGTTTTTGCAGAACGGAAAAAAATCTCATTCGCGCGAGTTAATTTTGACGCAATAGGAGTATAAACTTATTTTGCGCTTATTTATTTTCGCGTGAACTTACACTTCCTACAAATGACAGACAAAACAAAGTAATATATAGACAAAATATAGAGGCGTTAAAAATCTTTGTTTCCTAAAAAAAAGTACATTTCTGTGCATACTGATTTTCGCACGTATTAATATTCGCGCATGCGCGTATTAGTACGAACAAGGTATTCGCGATAAAACTAACGCTGAGAAAATGCGAGGAGGTGGGGCGACCCCTGCCAAGTTTTTTCAACTGACCTTATACACGTCATAATCATGCGTGACGTTATCAAACATTGTGTACAAGCTGTTAAGCATGTCCACGACCTCCATAGGCGTTATCAAGGAACAAATGTTGGTGAAGCCCACAATATCACTGAAGTAGATTGTCACTTCTTCGAAGGCTTCTGCTTCCACTTCTTTACCCTTCATAAGTTGCCTAGCAACACTTTTCGGCAGCATTCTCTCCAGAAGAGCTTCCACTTTGTGTTTCTCTTCTATCAGAGAACTCGTCCTCTCTTCGACTATTTCTTCCAGATCGTCTGAGTATTTCCCCATCATATAGATCATATTGTCGAAAATGTTTGTCTTACTAAAAATAAAACAAACGTAAACTTGCATAGAATGTTTGATTTGCTAAAACTTCTTTGACGTGGAAGATGTCATAAAAAATAGATTATAAATTCTTGTGAAAACTTAAAAACATTGGGAGGCTAATCGATAATAGATCAACATTTTTAAGCGAATAACAGTAACCATGCAAACTGCTCATTGAATTTTTTTACAAGTGATCTTTCAAAAATAGTCTCGTAATGCAAAAATGCTGTCATGAAGATACCACTGAAAGACATTGAATATGATTTTAAAATCAGAATTCAGGAAAAGGTTGCATTTGGTGAGCTATTATCTATTTAAAATCAAATTTTAACTTGTATACACCCGTTTATGTTTCGCTTTATCTGACGTCAGTCTAATCTCTGATTTTTATTGTTTTTCTTATCCGTCTCAACAGCGCAGCATTTTTATATTAATAATACTCGTATTCTGCCTGTGTGTCTAAAAAAAAGTTGTGCTACGGATACACGAAATAACGTTGAATTTAAGGACGGGCGACCCCGTAAATTTTTGTTAATGAGTAGTCTCTTGATTAGCCCATATGTTATCTGTTTTCGCACGAGAGAAAAGTCGTGTAACGGAAACACGAAATAGCAAATGCGAGACAATTTTATCCACTATGTCGCGACGCGCTAACAACTAGTTTATTTAAATAAGATGCTTTCGTAAGCGAAGTAGTGCTGGTTCTTGCTTTTACCTTCGAAAGCCGATGTAACACATTTATACGGTGCCGCAAGCATAAGGGATGACGTGAATGCAAGAGAAGTCGGCAATGTATTAACGGTAGATAGAGAAACTCGTTTATGTAAACAAAAGTCAAAGCTCATAAATTATTTGAACATTTTATTCACAAGTTTTTTCTAGGCTAACTCAATATTTTTATATTTAAACTTTTTCATTGCAAGATTGTTTGGGTCTGGTGAGTGTCCGTTATTTTTTTTTTTCTGTCTTTGAGTTGAAACATTCCAAAAACACCTATAAAAGTTCATTCTTCGGATATTCCAACGTCTTAAATAAAGAAAATAAGATATTTTGAAAAAATGCTAAAAATCTAGAAACGTTTCAACGTTTCTTTAAAGCTCAGTACTCTTGTAACGGTGTAAGGAAGCGCTAGAGATATCCAAAAATAAGTTTTAAAACTTTAAATCTAAAAGTCACGGTCTCCGAATTTTTTCTTCCAAAGGTAACATTTAAATAAACGCTTCTTATAATCTCATGACATAAAAAAAAAACAGATTCAGAAAATTATTTCCTAGGAGTTTTCTTTATAATTTTTGCAGCATTCTAGGAGCATACTCCATTGCCAGGAGTTTCAAAAAGTTTTCACGAGGAATGACCACCCCAAATATATATTTTCACTTTATTTCCTTTACTATTATAAAAACAGAAAAAAGAAAAAGCGTGACAGGTCAGAGAGGAATATATGTCTACGTCATCCGATTTGACACACAGGTCGTGACTACTAAACATTATACTGAATAAAAAAAAAGTATTTTTTAGGTAGAGACCCGCGAACCAAACTTCTAGCACGACTATGCACAACAAACTAACTACGACCTCAGATAATCTACATACGGGTTAATTTTTAAACGAACAAATTTTCGCGGGTACAAAAAAGTTATAATTTACGCAAGCCTTAATATCCACCATGAAGGTTATAAATTGAAAAACAACGAGGTGCATAATTAAACTTCAAAAAATAAAAACGTCCGACAAATAAAATTCTAAAAATGTTGTTTTCAAAAGTTGTTTATTTTAATATGCACGCGTAAGAAAATTAGAATATTGCGAGTGCCGTAGAAAGTCGGAAAACTATTTAGACTTTAACACATCTTATGCCTAGCCAGATATATAATTCGTCCTTGTAAGTATCTTACAGAGCACGTTCAAATATTTTATTTCACTTATCTAGAAACCAACCAGCAATTTTTGTGTGTGCATCTTACACTGCTACTGATACTTCTAATATTTTTAATATCTCGCGTAATATAAACAGAAAAGAAGTAGCACACAATACCAAGATGTCAAAAAAAACAAACTCACAGTCCATTGTTTTTCATCATCACTTCAACATCTTTTCTTAATTCAGAAAATTGGGGACGTTCTTCCGGATTCTCCGCCCAACACTTCTTCATGACATCTCTCAGACCTTCTGCACCATCCACCAGCTCGGGTACAACTGGACGAAACGCAGGTGTCGAACGCCTCTTTACTCGCTCGATAATTGCTAAAAAAGCAAGAAATAATTTTCGTAACAAAAAGTAGATGATAATACATCATAATGTGCATGCAATCAAAAATTATCACTGGCTGATGTCCACTATACACAGATTTAACTGCGCGTAGAAATAGCTTAGGGAAGTTCTGGCAGGAAGGATGAAATAAGTTGGGGCGCAAAGGGAGTGAGTTAGGAAAGATTGTGTATTGTAGGAAATTACTACCTTCCGCATCCTGGAATGAGCTTCCCCACGCGCCATCTCTTGTGTGACACTCTTGCAAAATGATACCGAAGCTGTACACGTCTCCTTTCTGACTACCGCGTGACGTAGGTGGAATGTTCAGTCGGAGAAGTTCAGGTGCTCTCCACAGGAGGTCTGAATATTACATACTTGTAGTTTAGAAAAATCTTTAAAAACAGTTCTACAATACATAAATGAGAAGTTGCGTTTTAAACTGTACGGCCTCTTGAGTCCGTTGATCGTTGAATCACACCCAAAATTATTTTATTGTTACCCATTTCTCTGTTGGACGCAAAAGGCCCAAATCACACTTTAGAGGATAACAAATTAATTTTATCCCTGAATGGGAACCTCAATAAAAATGCCCCCAAGCTACGTGTGACAGATGTCATTTATGGAAGTATATACCCTGCAAGAAATTTTAGTTTTCCGTAATATGATGCCAGCTTTATTTCTTTGTTTTTTTATTATAGCCATTATTATTTTATTTAATTCTATTTTCACATAATTGCTAAATTCTTAGTATTAGTTAGTTATTCGGTACGTATTTAGTAATATTAATAATTAATAATCCAAAAAAATTAAAATCTTTCGTGTAACTTTCACACGGTTTAATGGCAAGCCAAGTCTATTGCTGGATTTTAAGTGTAGAACTTACTGTTGCAAGGTTCTGTCTCGATCGAGCTGATAGTGCCTTGCTTACTACGAAAGGTGTTCAATCCAAAATCCGTGATCTTCAACACCCAACGACTATCAATAACACAGTTTGACGACTTGAGGTTGCCATGCGATTTAATCTCTGTGGAGGAGTGCAAATACAACATGCCCTAGAGAACAAGAAGTTCTATTTTTAGCACAAAGTTCCTAAATAAGAGTGGGAACCTGGTACGGTATCATACGAGAAATTGCAAAGGAACGCACACACTAAACAGCTGTAAGTCGTCTTATATAGATCAGTCTTAGCAAAGGTAAGCTAAGCAAAGGTAAGCCCATAATTTTCTATACAACAAATGCTTAACAGGCAGACTACTGTAAGCATTCTCCTGTGTTAACCAAATTTAAAAAAGCGGCATTGACTTGTGGCAATTGTCTCAACTAACCTTTATAATATCATACACCAATGAAAGAATAAATAAAGTATCTAATCTAATCTCTGGATTCTCTAAAACATCCTAAAAATAAATATTTAACTTACAAAAAATTGGGAAAGAACGAAGAATAGAATATATTTTACAAACGATCAAGATAATATAGTTTACACGGAGAAACTAGAAAGACCAGGCAGATATTCCTATGCATACTACACTCACATATACAGACCTAAGTTTTAATATGCTTTTTATACGCATAATATTTACAAGAAAATTAAAACTGGGGGATTTTTTTAAGCACATGCTAAGAACATTACCCTTTGTTGAATCCTTCTGATGTGTTTTTCTTGTGTTATTGGTATTTTAATTTAAACACAATTTTTAAGTAATACCACTACACCTTTAGAACTTGCCTTGTGCAATTATATTTTTAGTTTTAGCGACAATTTTATCTCATCTCATAAGGTGACATTTAAGTTTTTGTAGTAAGCATAACAAAAGTATACTCGTAGTCTGATGGGGTTTTCTTTTTTGCATAAGCATATTCGAGTCTGATTTCGAATTTTCACTTCTTATAAAAGTTATGTATCATTACAAAACCAGACGAGGTACCTGTAAACTTCCTTTCGTCGCATACTGTGTTATGATGTACACATTATTAGCTTCAATACTTGCACCGATGAACTGGTTCAAGTTGTCATGCCGAACATCTCGAATCTAAACCAAAACAATTAACAGTTCAATTTTTAGCAAATATTTTTAGTATGGAAACATAAAAAGTTCAGATTTATCACAAAATTTTGTATTTTCGGAGAAAAAAAACTTTTTCGTGGACAAAACACAACGCCATGCTTCTTTTATTTGGGAACACAGTAGAGGCGTCGTCCCTAAAAAACCTTCAAAGGGAGCCTTATGGCTGCCACAGCCAGTAAATGGTTAACATACACATAAAAATATATGCTTTATTGTAAACAAAGTATGAACAGTATAATGATAAATCACCTGCTTTAATTCCATTAAAACGCTCTTGCTTAGCTCGACATTTCTCTTGTTTATTTTCTTAACAGCCACCAGGGTTCCTTTATAAATAGCCACAGTGGTAAATCTTTGTCTTGTTGAGCTCTCATAGTCAATGCTGAGTGTTTGGCTTGTCTAAAAAATAAAACACAACTTCGTAGACAAGAGTTGCCTGTATGGTACTACACTTAAAAAAATTGATTCATCTATAATTAAGATTTCACAAAAAAAATATTTTTTTGTACCCTTACTAAACCCTCTGTAGAAGCAGCTTCATGGTTAAGAGACGCATTTAAATGCAAAATAATCTATACGCTTTGCTAGTAAAATTTGCAGACTTACCAAACTTCCTAAAGATGATGTTGAAACACTTCTCCAATCATGAAAAAATAAATCATTTGGATCGATTTTCCATAACTGACTCTTCAATGTTCTCTTAAGATGATAATTTCTGTAAAAAACACGATCAAGAAAGCTCCAATTGATACCCCATGTTAAAAACTTGCATACACATTAATGTCCAGCATGCACATCAAATTATGTGTCTTAAATCAATACTAAACAGCACATTTTCTCTTGACAATAACAAAAAAAGTACCTGTATAAAAAAACTGGCAAAATGATAATTATAACCGCCATAACTGTCATTGATATCGCCAAAGCAAGAACTTCACTTCCTAAAATAATAATCACCACTTTGACATCATACAGAAATATAATCAAATTCCTTAAAATAACAGCCTGTCAAACATTGACCACAAGTCCGTCTGGCTTATTAAAATTTAATTATCTAGTGGCTAAGGTGGCATCAATATAGTATGTGCCGTAATATTTTTTAGGAAAAAGCTGAAAAATACATTTCAGTGTTGACTAAAAGGCATATTCTTTAATTATAACAAGAACTCAGGTGTTGTTGTGAAAGTAAACAACACAATGTACTTTATAATTGTCTATTTATCAAAAGAAAAGTTTACAATAATGGCTAAAACAATTATGCAAATATAATTGGAAAAACTAACGTAATAGAGCAAATAAAACAAACTATTATCAGAAGAAACAGGGTGAGAAGACACACACACATAGGACACAGAGAAGGTTGGTCACAGAATGTTTGACCAAAGAGAAAAAAGGTATAGCCTAAATGTGACCGGAAGAAATTCAAACAAAAAAACACCAATACAAAACAATGTATCTGACATGTATTACATATAAAAACTCACTCACAAAGTTTATGCCTTAACTTTGCAGTGTAGCAACAAGAGTCAACAACTGCTTGGTTAATACCAAGACTATAAACAAATACTTGTTCAACACCAAGGGTCAAGAAATACTTGGTCAATAAACACCAAACACTCATGCAAATCTGCCAATGTTGAGTGCAAAGAAAAATTTGGACCATTAAAAGTATTTAGTCAACTGCTAGTATAAAGACTAATTTCCAACTGACTCCACAAAAATGCGAAAACATAATTGATATAAATGTCCGTAGAGGCATACTAAAGTCCATTACTATTATGTAGGAGAACAATGGTAATGGGCCTTAACACATCCCATTACAATAAAAAGCTCCCAAGGGATATAAACTACATAACAAATATACACATATACATACAGCATGCAAATATGATGTATACAAACTGTCTAATAATACACAGCATACAGACAAATATTCTTCACAAGAATAATGATAGCTTCAACAGGTGTCCACACTACGTTTTTTCGATATTTAAAAAAAGACTTATATATAGACATAAGATGATTACAATATAAATAAAAAGAGTATTAAGACACAGGTAAATAGAGTTTTTTGCAGCTATATTCTTTCAGTCTTATTTATTGCCTGTTTTAACAGCATTTTTAAAAGAAATATTTTCCTCTTGTAGTAATTCGCATTTTCTTAATTAAACATTCAACTTTGTTAAACTGCATAAGAAATTTACCTAATTTAGAGGGATGTTGTTGGTCTCTTTTAACCTTTTTTTAATCTAGCTATAGTCAACAAAATATTTTATCAATTATTTTTAAACTTACGCTCTGGTTCTGGTGAAGGACACTTTTCATTATAAAATCCACATTTCGGCTCGTCAGGGGGTAACGACCCTAAATGCCATCGTACTTTATGATCTGTTGGTTGCATTACAAATTTTAACTGGGAACATGATACATTCTTACACACAGGCTCCATGCTGTAAATTTGTTTCGGAAGAAATTGAGCGCCTAAATAAAAAAATAGAAAATTTACATACTATCTTGAGCATATTGTTTACATACCGAGACAGGACATTAACCCTACTTCTCCTTAATGTAATGTCTTCCTTTTCCAGCTCTTTAATTTGCTCTGGTGTAAATTGAAACTGAAGAACATTGAAGAAGAACTGAACGTCGGCCTTGGATGTAACAACAAATCTGGAACCATGAACACCTGAAAAAAAAAAGCAAATTTTGAAGGCTCCCTAAGTTTTATATGTTATTTTAGATATATGTTATGAATAAGGAATTCACCCCTACAAGGACTTTGTAGATGTAAATTGACTAAAATAAAAATTATGTCAAAATGACACTTGTTTGCTTTTCCCAATCCTTAAGATTTTTGTGACGACCCGGTTTGCAAAATACTTTGTTGGTAAGATTGTACTGGCCTTGATGTGTAAACGTTTTTTAACATCATATTTCACATCGGAATCGGAATGCATATTGTGCAGCATTCTTTCATTGACTAGATAAGAGACCCCTCTCCCTAAAAATCACACATACTTTGAAAACTCAATCCTTTTATGTTGTCAATAACAGCAGTTCCATTCGTAATGCTTTGATTTTTCTTCAATGTCTCATTCAAGCCCAAAGCGTACAACATAACAGCGTCATATAGTTTTTCTGCTTCAGGCGGAGGCTAAAAACATAAACATTATTGTAGTTAAAAGTAAAGACTGTAACAACAACGGACTGTTACAACTAAATAACTCACTATCACTCTCTCATTACCTTGCTCTTGTTCTTTTGCTGCATGCTATTTTCTAATATGCCAGTATATGAATCTGTATTAAAAGGTGGTCGGGACATTCCATCCCTTACTCTTTGTTGGAAACGCAAGTACTTATTATAATTTTCTCCTTTCATACTGGCAGTCTAAAGAATATATGAATATAGGTAGTGACAGTCAAGTAGGTTAGATGAAAGTGTCATGTGTTATGTTTTGTCTACAACCATTTTTATTTTAAGATTGAGTTCCGAAGAAAATGCAGAATTTAGATATTCAGATTGGCAGGAAAATCTTTTAAAGGGATAAAATGTTAACATTTAACTGTCTGCTTTCTTCTTTTTTTTAAAACCTATAAATATTGAATCAAGCATTCCAGTCAATTGATTTTTGAACATTAAAGATGAAAAAAGTGCTGTGTCTGCATACCTCAGGCATCAGTGTAATGAGAGATTGATAAGCTCTAGCAAGTGCTGCTCTATCTGTGTTAAAAGGGTCGACTTTCTCATCTAGTTCTCCTCTCCATGGTAATATCCATAAATATCCAGCAAGACTTTTTTGTCGTAATGTCGATGAATCTGACGCAAATGGATTGATAGCTACGTAAACATAATTTCCATCATTCAATCCTTTCTTTTCAGCTTGAACAAGAAACTGTCGCAGATATCCTTTTCCAAACAACAGCAGAACAACTAAAATAAAGGTTTAATTTAGAAAAAGCCGAACTTGTTTTGTCTAGGGAAAACATTTGTTGCCGTTTCAAGTATTAAGTGCATTCAGTGGAAACAATATTATTTAACTAGATTGATCTGTCAAAAAATCCAACAAAGCAAGAAATTTTAATTTTTGTAAATTAATATAAATCTGTTACTTTTAATCAAAGGCAAGAATAAAACAGACAACAAAAAAGCAAAGTTAAGTCCCTCTAACTTTTCCAAGACAAATGTGATATTCGATTGCTATCAATAACATTTGAAACAGTAAAAAAGCATGAAGGACTCTGCTCTTATGGAATAATTCAATCAATACATGACTTGCTTTAACGATAAACAATACTTAGGCAGAAAAAAAAGAAAAAAATATAATTAATTTTAACAATTTTAATGAAATCATAAACAAGATAAAAGGTTTTCCTGTGATGCTATCAACCTGTTGTTTCCAAAACAGATGATTGGCTCTGCCTTTTGAAGTTGACAAAATTTGAGCCAAGGTGTACCCTTATCGCCCATGCGGTAAAGATGTCAGCTATTTCTATATGTTGTCAAATTATCAGCCCAAGAAATATAAAGTTTACTTCAATAACTTTAGTAATAGCAAATGTCCTTTGTTATTATAGAGTTACATAAAAAAGTTAACAAATAACACACACACCTGTCACATATACCCTAAGGTAGCATTCGTAAACCTTGGAAATTTTTGAAGAAAAAAGAAAAAAAAAAGAAAAGATTTCGTTAACTTTTTAAACTTTTTTTTTTCATTCTGTTGCTAATAATCTTATATTAAAATTGCTGCTGGTATCAATATCGAAAAGCAGTTACTTACTTCGAGCTTTTGAAGGCAACTCATCGAGAAAAGGTTCAAATTTGTGATCAAGATTTTCAAATTTGTGCTTGTGTGCATCTTCTTTGTCATAACTCTCTACCAACGTTATTTTCAGATCACTTTTACTGTCATCGGATACCCGCTTTAATGCTTCATATAATGGTTCCCACATATGACTGCGCTCATAAAGAACTGCAAACTTCTTCCATTGAAACTTTTCCATCAATGCTTTTATCATGTGCACCACATCCACGTTAAGAGTTGTAGTTCGAGCAAAGGTTGGATATTTTTTCTTGTCTGATAATTCAGGTTCAGTGCAACTCTAAAAAGGAAATTTTTTGATTTATTTAAAATAAATTTATGATTGCAGTGCAAACCAAATGCTTAACTTTTGAACAATCAATTTAAACCATCTGAATGTTTATTTTTATATATAGAGTTTGTAAAAGTATTGTGCGGAAGATAAAAGAGAAACCGGCCAAAAGGAGCCTTTGGAAGAAAAAAGTTTATACAATAGCGCATTTTGAACTAACAATCTTTTCCTTTTTAAAAGGAAAAATAAGAAACAAGAAACATTTGGAACTAAAAATAAGGTTTTTCAGACTATAAATGGAGAACTTTTAAAATTAGGCCCCTTAAAATAGGATTCTCACAAAAAAATAATCTATAAACTAATGAAAGTATTTTGAGTGTTAAGTTAATACAACCCTGCTCCTATTTCATATGTAGATAATAGATTTTTTAGTCTCTTGAAGTTTTTTAAACAACTTTTGCAGTTATAGAGTCAAATCACTAGGTTTCTTGTAGATACACATACTCAAGATGAAATTTTAAAGGAACTTAAAAAACTGGTACAGGCATTTCTGAGGTCTTTTGTGAGGTATCAAAACTCATTGAGATCTCGAGTGTCGGCTTTCTTTATAGATTAATAAACCTTTGCTTTAAATATTAATCAAGTAGTTTAATTAACAATAATTCATTGTAAACAAACCTAATAAATGCTCGGAAATTAAAGGCAAGCAGAGAAAATAATTAGAGAGGATAATAGTAAAGGTGTATATCGATAAAAATGTATTAATCAGGGGCTGTGTAAATTGGTTAATAAAAGTTGTTATAAACAATATATTACAAGTGGATTTTCAAAACAGAGAATACTTTGTTTTAGTTTAGCTATTTTAAAAATTCTGACAATTCACTTTATAAAAAATTTAACAGAATCAGAGAGATAATAGATTTGGTTTAAGTTTTTAATATTTTATTAACATTTAAGATTTCATCATGTGCTCAGAAAATAAACATGTTCACTTTTCATCAGTTTACCTCATCTTAAAAAGTGTGAAAATACCTTTACTTGTTTTTTAGTTCCTTTATTTCACTAGCAAATATATAATAAAATCAGTGCCATATTGGCCTGTCAAAAATATTTATCTGCAAATCGTACAAATTTTCGACCACAAAAATACAGACAAAAAGTTTTTGCAAGTTATTCCTGAAAACAAAACCGGCAGCAAGTTTGGTTGACATTTTACACGCTTTGTTTAAGCACACGTTTTAGTATCGTTTAATTAATTCGTATCACTGCAACAGTCAATAAAGCTTAGCTTCTTACGTCAAAGGTTAATGTTACTTCAAACACATCGGCATTACTGTCAAAAACATCTGGCGCCAACAGCAAAGCTTTTTGTTAATTTTCTAAACAAATGCTTTTAATGAAACTCCCCTTTTAGACCTTCAAAATTGATCAATTGTTCTTCAAAAAGGAATTTTACAAATTTTATTAATGTTGACATATACAAATCTGCTCAAAAACAGACCTGTCTGAACACACTAGTTTCATTTTACTCCTGAGATCTTAAAAATGAATATGACCCACCCCTATTCTAAATAGTCATGGATATACAAAAAAAACAGAATTTGTAGGAGATATTATGGTGTTTTAATATCATATGGTACATTTGAAATTGCTGGAAACTAACGTTTAATCACAACTTATATTTTCAGGTTTCTATTTGAATGAAGAACTCTTAAAAATTAGAAAATGGAAAAGGTTAATTTATTGATTCAAAAGTTCTGTAATTCATTGATTGCAATAAAATATCATATTGAAATAAACCACCAGGTGAGTCAGCACCTGTCTCATGCTGACCTAAATAAAAAAAAATGAAAATAAAACCCAGCCTTTTTTATTGGTGGATAGAAAATTTTTGTTTAATTTGGGAACAAAAAGTCTCCACATGTGTTTAACGCAATTATAAAGGAATCTTTTAAAAAAAATAATCTTTTTGTTTCTTACGTATTTTGAAGTTTTCTGTTTTGTTTATATTTACAATTAATCCAATATTCCATGTTTGTATTATTACTTTTTGATGTAAGACAATCTAATTATGAGAGAGCAAACTCAAAATAGTGACAACCCTGTTTTAATGATCAAAAATAAAAGTGTAATTGCAGTATCTACATGTGCAATATAACACTGCTAAATTTAAATCATTTTTCTGTTTTTTTTTTTGCTTTTGAAAATTCACTTAAACAAAAACATTGACACTATTTGAAAACAAAAACAAAAACAAGCAACACATGGTCATTCAAAAACACACGCGAATGCAACTGTCTCAAAATATACACAGTTGTTGGCAGAAGTAATACCACCATTAGCGCTGTTGGGGTTGAGTATGTATAAAAACATATCTAAATTATATCTTAAGTGTCTAACAGTGATAAAATTGTTTTGGATTAATTGATATCTTAAAATTTAAATTCTTTTGTCATGACAAGGTTTTAAGTTTTGAAAAGATTTCTAATCTTTTATGAGATATGCACTTCTACATATTAAGCTACACACTATGAGATTGAGTAATTGTAATGGAGTAAAATAATAACATCCTTACACAGAAAAAAGACCAATAACTAATTAAGTCACAACATAACAACAGTATACATATTAATTGATTTTATCAAAGAAAGTTACTAAAAACATTTTGTGCTGATGAAAAAGTTGACCAAACATAATATTGGATTTATGTAACATGAAGTTGATTAACCACCCCCTAGATAATTATTTTTTGTACATAGAGGAAGTAAAAGAAAGCAACCGGAACAATCTGTAGTTCTTTTGATACTTGTGATTAGTAGATCGGTGGTCCCTTAGGCTAAATATTATATTAATCACTTGACTTACTTATTCAAATGTAGATATCCCCATTTTAAAAAATCTCACAGAATAAAGAAACCAGTCAACTATCTAGTAGAAACCACTCCTTTTTACCGAAAAACACACTAAAACTAAGCAAACTTTAAACACAAGGACATCATTGAAATAATATTATGTTTTTGACAAAAGGGATTTAACAAAAAAAATATTTGATGATAAAGACTTTTGAAATCTTGTTTTTAAGAGGATTATAAAAAACCATAAATGTTTGATCAAACCACAACAAAGTGGAAAAAACACAAAAAAAAACTAAAAATAAATACAGTTATATATATATATATATAACTTTACAAAATGTGTAGAATTGACAAATAATTCTCAAGTATATTGCATTTGAATTAAAATCTATACTTGCAAAGACAAGTTATTAAAAAACAAAAAGTATAATTATATTTATACTTCATTTCTTCATTTATGGTTAATTCAACAATATCAAATCATGCAAAACTTCTCAGCATTACTTTTTCCCCAAAGTATATAAACTTCATGTAAACTTTTGTATTTTAATGTTTTGAAATGTTATTATTAACGACTGGCTAGATTTTGTCTTTTGTAAAAATACTCAAACAACATTTCAAATATTTGTCTAAATTCATGCAAAAGGGATTGAACACAAAATCCAAAAATATTTTCTAAAATTTATTTTGAATTTATATAAGAACACTTTAAAAATTATTTTAAAAGTTTAAGAATAAGTGCTACTGTAAGTGTATTTTGAATTGTTGACAAAAAAACACTTGTCTTATCAAAATATTTTTGCAGACTTGTATTATACTTGTGGTTCTTGCATATGCAAACAGTGCAAAATCTGGATGTTTAAAAGCATAACAACAAATCATGCTTTACATTATTTACTGTACCACATCTTCTTTTCTCAGTATGATAACAACCTGCATGGCTAGCAAGCTTTAAATAATTAACAAAACATGGTAAAAAAGGATGCTGAAAAATAAACATGTCTACCAGACTATAAGCATGTTTTCTTAGAATTAAAGAAGTTTAAATTTTTATATTCTTCTTCTTTAAATTAAAACACCTTTCACTAATTTTAAGAAAAATTCTTGGTTGCTTGTACAGAACATTGTCTGTAGCCTTTTTAATTTGTCACCTACATACCTACTACTTCATTGTTTATTTATACAGCAAGTGATGGTAAAGTTATAAGTAATAAAAGGTATATATTAGATGATCTACTATTTTAAACATAAGTTAACATTTCAGCAGGTTTTTACAACCTATTCTTTTTAATAACGCTTTGTTACTTATTTTCATTACTAAAGTTAAGGGTAAATATGTTTTTTCGGCTTAGATACCATTCACTTTTAAGTCTATATTATACAACAGATTTACCTTCGATTTTAATTTTTACATTTTTATATGTTTCTTTTTTTATATAATCTATGCAACTTAAAAAACTTTATTTTATATACAGTGCTGACATTGCTGAGTGTTCCCCAATTTGACATAAGAGTTAATTTTGAAATATAATTAAAAAGAATATAATTAAAAAATCCTAAATTATTTCTTGGTCATTGCATTGTTGCAGAGGTTTTAGGTTGTCAAATGTTGTGTTTTAGATAAGCGAGAATTATAAAAAAGATAAAACCGTATATAAATATTTCTACTGATAAGCTTAAAAACAACACGTAGGTAACAGGGACTACAAGAATTTCTTTTTTTACCAAAAAAGATAAACAAAAATAATATAGAATATAACATCTTGCTGATAATCTTAATGATTGCTGAAAAACAGGAGCTAGATTCTTGCACAAAATATGTTTCAAAACAAAAACAATTTCCTAAAACATTTAAATGAAAGTTGCCAAACAAAGTTTATAAATTAACTTGTCACGTCATTACATATCTTTAATTGTTAATCAATAGGCAGTTATTATGTTTATATGTAGAAGTAGAAATTTGGTTGCCATGTTTTAATTGTTAAAAAGTTGTGACAGTATCAAGAGTAAAAAAAAAAACAAATATTAATGGCGTTTTTAAATGAACTTTGATTCTATAAATACTGCTAAAATGCGAAAAATAATAAACTTTGATAACCACAAATGAGATGAAGCTAATCTGAAAATATATAAAACATATTTAGAATGTTATGAACTTTATATATAAATTGTTTGTTAAGGGAAAGTAATATATCTTTTTGTGTTAAAAAGCTGAGCCATTAGCACATAGATGGACTAACAGAAGAAATAGGGTGGTTCATACAGAATGTGGATGCACCTGAGGTAACGAAATTAGATAAACGTACTGGTTGCTGCCATACTTACCATTGACACAAATGGTTTATTTACAGCTGCTGCATTCTTTGCTATCGGTACGCATGCACATATAAACCCAACAAAGCCATCAACCTGGTAATTTATTTGCCTTAGTTGGCCATTTATGGCAGAAAATTCATGACAATGTGTATCAGTCAAATTTTCATTCCAAATGTATCGTAACTTATAGCCCTGTAGTAATGTCATGTTATTATTTATATCTTCTACTGCGACTGCTGCTGCTGAGGCAAAAAATTTCGCTGTGTTATAACCACTACCAGAAAGCCCATTATGGCACTTTACACAATCGCCTAACTCCCAAGGTAGATTTAAAGCGAATGTTATTTCTTTCCTTTTATGCCAGTTTTTGTATGTACTGTTACGAATATCTAAATAGCCTTCATCGTATGATTCATATTCTAATTTTACCAAAGTGAATTGCAAAAGTATGAAAGCAATGTAGGTAATATCAGTGCCTTTCTTCATTGCATTTGATTTAAACTTCTATATTTTCTGTAACTTTTTGTATCATTTTAAATAATGTTCTAAGTAGCAGTTATAATATAAAAACCAACAGTAGCTAAGCTCAATCGGACGAGATTCCTACGTTGGCTTTCTCTTGTTGAAATAAAAACTTTTAAAACAATTAATTCTTTTTCGTATATTCATTTAACTATTCTGCCCACGGTTTAAAAGAATGGATTTTAACCTTTCATGAGTAAATTAATAATTTAAATTGGTAGCTATCAGTTGAGGATGTTCTCCTGTTTGTCACTTTAGTAATCCCATGAAATGGTACAAAAGTTATTCAGCTGTTATGATTCTAATGTATCACAAACACATTGTTATTGTTGTCTTTGTACTTCAATTGGTTTTTCAATACTTGATTTTATTCCCATCTCGATAAAGCGAGACAAAAAAAAAAGGCCTTAGCCATGCTGGCCTGCTAAACTATATCCGTTTATCCGTGGTGTACTTTGATTTCCGCATTTCAGTTTGGTGGTTTAGTGCGGGTCCGATTGTAAGTCACAGGTTATACAAGGAGATATTTTGCGAGCACGCGACACAAAAAAAAACAAATGCAAAATGATTCTTATAATAATATGTAAATAGTTCGTTATTGCCTTAAATTTGAAAAAAGAAATTTTATTTCTTGAATGAAATAAGAAGTTTAACGTAAAAAAATTGTTATAAACAAATTCCCGTTTAAGTTTGATTCGTGCCAAAACACGAATTTTTAGTGTATATGCACACATCAAGAAACTAGGTAATCTTTTGTTTCCTAAGATAAAACTAAACTTTAGAACAAACGGAATCCGTTCTCGCTATAGTCCAAATTCCATGCTGCTTATATTTTTCGCGCTGCGCTTGCGACTTGTGCACTAATTTGTCAAATTCGTCAAAATGAACTACAAACTTATCAACACGTGCTTTCTCATAAGAATACCAGCGAGGGGGCTGGTTTCTATAATGTCTCATACTTCCACTGCAAGCATATTCTGAATAATCTGAATATTTTATTAAAACAAGAATATCTAGAAACGTAAAAATTAAAATACGAAGATTTTCATGAGTAAGAGCTTTTTTACTTACAAAACGCTACGTAGTTTTATTTTTACATTTTTAGATGTTCTTGTTTTAATAAAATTTAACATGGCGAAGAAACAATAATCTAAATAATTTCTACCTTTTTGTAAGGTAAATTCCCGTTACCTAAAAAAAACCCACTTAATTCAACCTAGAGGCCGGGGTTTTGTCTAAATATGGCTCCAACTTTAACGTTGTTAGCCTTAGCAGAAAGCAAAAAAGAGAAGCCTGGGAACGAGATTGCACTGAATTTCAAAAATGCCTTTGATTTAAGCGCCAAGGTCTCATTTTTGCATTTTTAAGTCATGCCTAGAAATAAAAAAAAGGTGACCAAATGCTACTTTTTTTTTCTTTGTGATCTATTCTTTGAAGCTTAATAAACTTAGCCTTTGTGTTCTTTCTGTATTTTAAATTTCTCATTGTCAATTTAATGCACATTTAAAACAGTTGGTAATATTAACGATGAACAAAATTTACTCTGTGTAAGATTTTTAGAAAGCCTAACCCCTATCAACAGCGCTAAAATAATTTAATTTGTCTTGAATTAAAACATCGCATTTTAGACTGCTTGTGTAAACAAAGCCTACCAAACATTGCAACATATGTAACAAGAAGTAATCAATCTTAGGCACTTTCGCATTTGCAAAATTTCTCCATTGAGAATTAGACCGCAAAAACATGTTAATTAACCCACGCGTTAATTAATAGCTTTTATGAACAAAGTTCTTTTGTATTTGTCGATGAGAAAACTTTAGAACGTCAAACTGCAAGAATTTCTTTAATTTTTATGAGTTCTCTGGTAGAAGTAGAGCCCTGTACTTATATAGCTAGTCGCGCTAAATAAACTCGAGCTCTCACCGCGTCACTTTAAAAAAAAGATTGGGCATTTAAAAAAGTTTGCAAAACAATAAAGCATACTTTGTTGCCATCTCTTTACTTGTCATTCCCTTTGCCAAGACTTTTAAAGCTTTAAACTTTACGCCTGTAGACTTGTTGTTTGACCTTCGTTTTATGGGCGCCATTTGTTTTTGCAAAGAACTTAAATTGAATTCATGACGCTTTGTTTATGTTTTCAAAAATAGAATGCTTGATTCGAAAACCTTCGAATGCTCGAATTCTATGAAAAAAGCTAAAAAAGATAAGGCCAAGTTCGAGATATTTCGACCGACTTGGAGATTTTTGGGTTTGCCGAGTATTCGAGTTATCCAACTGCATGCATTTTCTTATTTATTGCACACGGCGTTTTAAATATTTAACATGAATAAATGTTAACTAAGCTTAGGATATTAAATATAATTCTAAAATGTAGGCTTGAATGCGTTCTTGTTGTTATCAAAAAACTTCAAGAAATATTTTTTTAAGTTATCATGTCTTACAGCGAAGAAAAGAGTTTTAGAACAATGGCTACTTTGTTTTTGTTTTTTATATATTTTTCCCGTCTTCGGGCTAGTTAGCTCTCATAAAAAAAGTTTATTATAAACAAACCGACAAACAAAACATGTTTAAATTTTCTGTTTGTAAAGGAGGAAAAACTGTGCATTACATAGTCATTAGCTTTCCCTTAAAAGCCTATTGCGGTCTCGTCGAATACCACAAAACTTTCCTTAATCCCTCCTACATTTTAATCACTTTTTAGAACCGGAATGCGAAAAGTTCTCGGTGGTAAGGGGCTCTTAAAAATAATTTAATAGTCGCGGGGGTTACGTTCAGAAGCGTAGTGCATTGGATGGATCTCAACTTGAACCCAGGGCTATTGTGGCTACAACATTATACCACCTTAAGTTGTTAAAAGACACTAAGTTGTTTCGAGAGTGGCTTTTTAAAGAAAGTTGTATTTACAAAAAGAAATACTGCGCATATCGTTTTCATGATCATAATGGTTATAAAAAATATAAAGGTTCATAACGGAGGTAAAACTAAGCAAATATCCTCGACTTTGGAAAGTTTTACCAGAAAAGACGCACATATCAAAAATACTGCAAAAAGGTTTTACCTTCAGATTTTAAAATAAGTCGAACATAATTAAAAGCACTGTTAGTAATCTTGTCAACAGACATTCTTTCCAGATTACCTCCAGTACACGAAGATGTATAATGACTTTCAAAATTTCTAAATGTTATTTTTGAATGTGCCGTTTAAACTTCCGTCACAGTCTTAATTTTTGGTAAGAAGACTTTTTAAATCTTGACTGGAAAACTTAACAGGGATTGTAGTGTTTTTTAATATGGGATAAGAAAAACCTTACAGGTCCCATGGTTTAATAATGGGCTAGCAGCCGTTGTAAAAACAAAATTAACCAATTAGAATCGATCTTTAATCGATCTGCCTTTCATCTACTACAGAAAAAATATTATTATTTCTTCATTGCGCATGTGCAGATCAGCGTAAACCCATATTGGCGTTCTTTTTGACACGAAAAGAACCATTTTGAGGTCGGTTATTAAGGAAGTAAAAATATAGAAATATAAAATATAGAAATACTACAGGACACAGGGAAAGCGAATATAATAAGTTGTTTTTTCTACATTTTATGTGTTTGACGGCTTGTTGTCAGTTTCTTTGTCATCTCTTGCAATCATGACTGTTGCCATATTTGTTTTGGTTTTATTCCATGTTGTCGATTTCGTTTAATTTTTCGTATCGTAATCATTTTTGGCGCGTTTTTAGCTTTTAGCTGGCTTTCATAAGAAGTTATTGACAACTTCGTTGTAGATTGTTCCCGTTCTTGTTTCGTAAAGTCTATAATGTTCCTTATTTGCTAAATGTAAACATTGATTATTTATTCTCCATTCTACCTCTATGATGTGAAGTTTATGAGCAAATCTTTATTGTTTTTTGAATTTACTTAAAACATTATTTCCTAAGAGAAGCGAAAGTTAAGCTAGCAAGGACTTTAGAGAACTCTTTATGATTATTTATCTAGTTTTGTTTCTATTTGCATTGCTATAAATTAAGACCCAGAACTTTGTTAAGAGAACCTGATACTTGTAAAATATATCGAGAGTTTGTGGTCATCACGAAGCCATATCAACAAGCGCTCTACTAGAAATCACTAAGGACGAACCTTGTTGCCAGATTCTGGACTCGTTTTTAAATAATAAAAAAAAAACAGAAAAATGAAAGTCCATTTGGCTTAAGCGCTCAATCATTTTGAGTATACTTAATAGAAAAGATTGCTTTAAATTGTTGCAGCCTTCTCTTTTTTGATATCGAGGCCGTTAGTAAGAAGTAAATAGCGGTACTAATATCAAGTAACAAACCATATTTTTTTTTAACTTTGTAAAAAGGCGAAAACCTTACCACAGAGCCACCTTTCCACTTTAAAAGATAAAAAAAGAGTGTTGTTTGTATATAAGTATATATGTTATACAAAAATGGCGATAAAAGAAATAAGAAACACTTACATGTGATATGAGCGGGGTATTTGTAGATGTGAGAATTTTCGCTATAGTTTCACACCAACAAGCGTATCCTATAACTCCATGAAAAGTCATGTTTGTTATTTGCTGAATTAGAATTTTGAGGCCACGCCTTTCGTCGCATTCAGTGTCACTCTCGTTGTTATGCCAATGAATTACAATTTTTTTGCCAGGAAGCAGGTCGGCCCGTCTAAAATCAAATGACATTTTGTGTCTAAATATATTTAGTTATCTGGAGAATCATTCACTTTTTTACTTAGCTAGGTTGTTCAACATGGATTCCAAGACTGGTTGTCTCTTTTTGTCTATTTGCAACGAGACGAACCATTTTTGTCAGACCTGTCAATAAGTGTAGCGCCGGTCAGGGACAGAAGGGTCTGGGTACATATTTTGACCTGACAGAAATTTATCCTTATGATAAATCAGCCAACAAATAAATAAGAAAAGTTTTAAAAACACATGTTAAAATTTTATTTTTAATTTATACAGTAGCACGAAGCTTTTCGTAACTGAGTTACATTTTCAAGTTGAAAATGTAACTCAGTTACGAAAAGCTTCGTGCTACTTTATAAATTAAAAATAAAATTTTAACATGTGTTTTTAAAACTTTTCTTAGAAATTTATCCATTTTCCACAAAGGAAACCGTTATGTATATGGCCAAATGATTTATTTTGCCTTGCGACAAAGTTCGATTATGCACACTCCATACCTCAATAGGCGGAACAATATTTGAACCCCTATAAACGAAACCTGATGACAAGGTTGATATAAATACATAACAGCTTGTCTACCAACCTGTAACCTGTAACAAGGCCTCTGCGTCCAAGAAAACTTTTCCAATTTTTAGGCAATCTCACTTCTAGCTTATCGTTTCCTTTTAAATCTAATTAAAACCTTGGCTACAATTAGTTCTAATTTGGGTTAAGCGAAAGTATTTTGTGTTGTTGGGGCGCAATTTCTTATCTTCTACAATTATCGAAGGAGCTCCATTGTGGCTCATTTTCCTATAATCCACCAACCTGACATCGCTATAGAAGAAAACACAGTGCAGTACTAAAAGTGGATTAAAAAAGTCCACTTCATCCCTAGGGCTTTTTTTTAAGTAGTTTACCAAATCTTTCATGATATAAATTGAGAACTTAGGAAAGAGTTTATTTGTCTAATATGTGTGTGTGAGAAAGCGAGTGTACCAGTTAATGATGTTATATTGGAAACGAGTACAAGCTTTCCGACAAACTAAGACAAGGAAACGTCATTATGTATGTCCCTATAATTCGTTTCAGGATATTCTTTTTGTCAATTTAGAGTATTGTTTCAATCGCCATAAGTCCTGAGCTAATCCTCTAAGTCCATATAAGGGAGCAGAGAGACAATCAGCCAAAAAGTGTGAGAGTTAAGAAAGTTTCTGATTGGCTAGAACACCATGTCAATTACCATAACAGGGAGGCTCTTTTTCGTTTGACTGCATTTTCCGATATAGCGCAAAAATGTTTGATAGTAATCGAGCTTTTTGCGTTATGGCGAAAAATGCAATCAAATAAAAACCAGCGGGAAAGCGCATTTGTACTCGATTTCAGACGCCATTACAAGCAAACAATGTTTCTCCGCACCAACGAATGCAAAATTACAAGATTAAAATGAAAAATATAAAACTTCAATTTGGACCAGAAGATGTACTTTTAGTGAGAAACTACCAAAAAACAGAAAAGATTATGTGTCATTGTTTTAAAGAAAATGTCGGATGGGCAGACCTGATAAATGTTGACGGTCAAAAAGTTAAAAAGAACTTAGAATATGGTTGAAATACTTCAGTACAACAAGTAGATAACGGCTAACAGAAGACAAACAGTAAGACGTTATGGAATTGATTAGATAAAGCGGGGAGTGTGTTATGCATCCAGTGAACAAGGAATAAAACAGAGTTTAAAATTGTAGAAGAAGGATGTCATTATCGTCCTCAAAGCTCTTTGCAATTACAACCGAGTGTATCTTAAAGAGCTCTGGGGTCGAGAGTGGAAGGTTGTGGAAGAATACTAAAGATGTTTCACTTACATTTTTTTCTACAGATAGCAAATAATTAATTTTCCTGGAAAAAGTGACAATCTAGATTTATAATTTTTTTGTGTGAAATTTATTTATGTTTTTGATATCGGAATGCCGACTATAAATAAAAGGCCCTGGGAACAACTTTGAATGTTTGTCACGATGTTGGACTTGTATCAGAATTTGCACACTGGATTTTTTTATCCAATCCAATTCTTTTTTCGTTTAAATATTGGACAAAGTCCGAAGAAATATCGCATAAAGGCGCGGGAACAAGTTTGATATGTTTTTCCTCTCTTTACATTATTTTAGATGTGTATGTTCAATCTTTAGTTAAATATTAAATCTCGTTCCCATCTACCTCGTTGCCAGGGCATTTTGCCTTGTTGATGAAGTTAATAGCGGCGAGAAGTTGGCCACTCCGTTATAACGGCTCAGGGACCACAAGACCCTGGAGACGAGGTTGCGTTCCCATGACGTTCTAAGAAGTGGTTTGTACTAAAGAAGTACCTTGTATGGTTAAATATATAAACTCAAATAGATGATTTATTCTAACTAATCAGTTATCCCTCAAAAATTATTTTAGTATGATTTTAGTATGTGAAAGATATTTTTTGATATTTGGGTAAGCTTGATATACTCTTCATAGCCGACGTTATTTTTTGTTTACGTAAGTAACAGTATAACCGAAATAAAGGAAGACATGATCTTAAAGAATATAAATTCATTAACTTGCTTGCGCTATGATTGGCTTCAATTATCAGTTATTATTTGAAAAAATAAAGCGGAGGTATTTACACCAAACATAAAATCAAAGAAAAAGATTGCCTAATTTGACGACCATGCCAGAATTTCTATTTGAAATGACTTTTAGGAGCTGAGAGGTATGCCTAGAAACTTAGTTCTCTGATACATGTTACTTATTCCGAACGCATCAACAGGATTGTCGTTTTAGTGTTTTAGGAGTAAAATTTCTTTGATCCCGTATTTTGCTTGTGTGGGTACGCAAGAAAAAATTCATGCTACGGATACACGAAACAGAGTAGTGTTACGGAAACACGAAACAGGGCGGGATTAAAAGGACGGGTGAGCCTAGTCTCTATGTTAATAATACCCATAGTTCGACTGTCTGTTTGTAACGCAAACTTGAGTTGTCTTACGGAAACACGAAATACATTATATAAAGGACGGGCGATGGATTTATCCACAGGCTACCAACTAATCTATAATATAATGCTTGTCACACGTCTGTCTGTCTATAATACGTAATGGTAGACGAGTGTATCATTGATTTTTGAGAGGTGATAAATAGTAACATTCTTATGGAGCTGGTTAAACTTTCTTGGGATGTAGTTACAATAATAACAACTAAAAAGTTTTCAAAAAAGCTTGAAATTTTATCAGAAAAATAATTTTGATTATTACTCAGTCTTGACACTCGCATTTTGATAACCAAAAAGCCAGGGTACGAGGTTGATTCCCATTGTATTACTTTAAAACACTGGATCAAAGAAATTTTACTTCCAAAGATTAAAATTTAGCACATAAGTTTGTACCCCAACCCCGTTCACAGGGATTATTTTGCTTCTTTTGACATCATAGGACGTCGATACAAAATAACAAGATGAAAAGTGCGGGAACTAGGCTAAAAATTGAAAGTGACGTCAATCATTATAATATAGTTAACGTCAGCATTTTGTTCCGTCAATTTATCACAAAATTTTTATATTTGTTTGTTTCAAGCAAAATAATGACAAAAATATTAAGTAAAAATCAGATGTTTGCTTTTAAGAATGCATATGAACTCAGGTTAGTGATTCTTTCACCAATTTGCAATTAAAAAACTTTAACTTTTATCAACTCGTCTGACAAGCGCTCGCTACTTTGTTTCACTAATTATCACAAGTTATCATGCAATATTACTGCCGCAGCAAATGCCAACAAAGAGCTTTTTGTACCACTTTTTCCCAAGTCTTTTATTCTTTTTTTGACTATCTCGAGATTGTTCTTCATTGCTTTAAAAGGTAGATTACTCTATACACCTTTGAACGCTTATTTAATACTCAGAAATTTCTCCATGGTAACAGATAATGCATTGCGCGTGCTAACTGTATTAGTTTCCGCGCATGCGCAGATGTGCGTCAATTAGATTGTTTATCTATAATTTCTCTAGTTCATAGTGGTTCTGCGCGAAAGAGATCGCATTTGAGCAACGAAAGACGTTTTATCACCAAAAACACAATAATCACATTGTTTTCAGCATTTTGATTGCCTTAAGGGAAACACTATGCCACCAAAAGTAGAAATCAATTCTACTGTTGATCAAAAAAGAATTTCTGACAGCCAGTTAAAATGCTGAAAATAATTTCACTCGAATTATTTTGTGTAGTGTAGTGGAGATGATCTTTAAGTCAATTTACTTTGTACAGTGTGCTAAGCCACATAGACTAATTCAGTGTGATGATTTGATTGCAGGCCCCGTGATCGAAGCTTCATCATTATACTACAAGTTCTTATTATTTTTTTCTCAGCACACTGCATAGAATTGTCATCATTTGTGCAGTTGTTGTGGATGCAGATTTAAATACCTCACAGCTTCTATTATTGGTTAAAAGATGAAAAAATATTACGAGAAATATACACACCCTTGATTAGTCTCGTATTCTGTCTGTTTGCCGGAAAAAAATCGTGCTACACGGACACAGGAAATAGTTTTCCCACGAGAGAGCGACTATTTCTATAATAATAGCTGTATTCTGTCTGTCCCTGCGCAAAATGATAACTCAAGCAGCGAGACACACGAAATGCGATATATAAAGGACGAGCAAACATATGGATTTATCCATGGTCCACTGACTAGTTCTCTATAATGATAGCAGTATGTGCTTAAAATGGTTGTATACAGCCTTACTTTGGTCCCCATCCTCATCCCCAGGGTCTTTTATTTCTAGAGTATTTCTTATGTCCGCTAGTCTCTATAAGAATAGCCATATTTTGTCTGTCTGTCCGCCATAAAAGTGTCGGGCAACGGGCACATGGAATAGCGTGTAATTAAAGACGGACGACACCGTGGATTTTTCCACTGCTTAACGTCTAGTATATTATAATGCTACCGATCATAGGGCTGCACTGCTTATAAAGTGCCGAAACTGTCAAACAACATTGTGTTTATTAGTTTATTTTGCCTTGATTGTTTTGTCTTGGCTACCCCAAAAATCCTAGAATGGTGTTTATTTTAAAAAAAAATAACTTACTTGTTGATGTCTTCTGCTGCCAGTATGGCTGCCGATGCATAATATTTCCCGCTATGTGCTCCAGAATTGGAGAGCATTCTGGCACTAAGTGGAGTTGGAAGAAAGGGAAGATTCATTACTAGCCTGACTATCGTTAAGTCAGGCCCGACTGTCGTCACGTTAGTCGTTGCCGTTAACGACGACGCCATATAAAATAATACCATTATTAGTTCAGCGATGTACATTGTCATCATAACGCTGGAGCAATCTTTAAAATTTCAATTTATATCTTCTAAGGTGTGTTTCCGATACGTAATATAAGGTTATAACAGTTCATCACATGTAACATTAAACAATTTCACACATCTCTTTAAAAATGATTCGTCTCTTCAAAACACATATGTTCTCTCAACTAAAAGTAAAATTAGAAAATATATTTCGCACATTTAAAAAAAAGTGACGTCATGAACAACTTAGTACTTCGTCTTTTTTTCTTACAAGAAACGAGATTGTTGAATGTACAATGCACTAATAATGATAGCGGAGAGAATATTAACAAGCTGTTAATAAATGAGACTCGTGGTTTTATAGAAAGTTCATAAAAGACATAAGCTCTAGCGTGCGTCTGTTTCCACCAATCAAAAGAGAGATAATTATCATCAAATTATCAGACTGTCTCATGAATTTAAGCTCCGTTTAAAACACCCAAGTTGATGTTTTCAAAAAAAAAACACCCTAAATCTAACATTTACGACCGAACAAAATGCAAAAAACATAAAAAGGTCGAACTAAAAACTCTTTTCTTCTTTCATAATCTGTGAGAAATATCACTCTTCAGCTTTCCAATCAACACTTAAAATAAATCAATTAATACAAAAAACCAACCGGTCGTTTATTTCCCTTCGATCTATGGAAATGATGTAATCGAACAGAAGAATAAGTGTTCTCAAAAGACACAAAAATGAGAAGATAACAAATTCTTATTATGAACAGAAAAGATGTTATCTTCCTTTCTCTTGTTTCCCAACCTATGTGCATTTTTATCTGCCAACCGATTTTTATCACGTGATTCTCCGCAAAATAAAAAGACGCAATAAAAAAACAGGCTGCGATAAATGCACACTATTTTATCGAGTAGAACTAACAGTTGGATCTCGTTGTTGTCTCTTTTCAACCAACTCAGCTTGATTCCTTGGCATAACGTGTCGCGATATTCCTAACCATTTAAACTTACAATAAGGCCTATTACGTAGTATTCCAGTTAATTAACGTGAAAAAATTGTGTTTGATGACGAAAAACACGTTTTTAAAACTACCCCAGGCCTCTTTGTCTCTTTAGTTATAACTTGCCGTCTCAATATATATTTTTTTGTTTTCAATATAATTTCAATATAATTTTTATTTTTTTTGCTGATGCGTATTTTTTACCTCTTTGAGATATGTCTTGTTTTATGTTATTTTAGACGAATATCCATGCGACGTAAACATCCATTTTAGCCTATACGGTCCTGTTTTTTTATCTGAAGAAAATTCAGTGGGTGTACAAAAATCCTAACATTGTCTCGCCGTTCCGATTTAAAAAAGAGACAACAGGCGCCGGAAACGAGGTTGCAAAAATTCGCCAGCTTTCGTAAACATTTGTCATCTACAAGTTGTTAAAACAAAGATATCCCGGCCAACATGGCGCATCATTGTCCCTTTTGATCAAGGAAGCGAAAAATGGGACGAGGTTGAGCCTTACGTTCAAGAGAGGAGTGTTGAAATAAGAACGAAAATAATATGACGTCAGGGCTGACTGGGCTAGCGTCAAGTTGATTGTATTTTGCAATAAAAATGAACTTCAAAGCTGCAGGAGAGACGCGAACATGAAGCAATCATATCCTTCTTATTATATTACGTAAACCTTCCTTTAAAAGTCTATCACACTTAATTAATGTTTTAAACAGCGAAACGCGGATGTTTATGTTAAAATATATATTAAAAATATGTTAATTAATAAACAGGATAAAACCTCCTTTAAAACGAGCACTCTTTATAGTGGATATCTTTTTCCAACGAAGACTTTCTCAGGAACGAATAAAAAAGCGAGGAATTAATAGTGGGCACCTCTCTGTAGCAGGTATTTAAACGTCCCATATATAAAACCACATTTACAAAAATTTATCTAAGACCAGCCTCTTCCGGTAGATATTTTGCGCTTATCCTAATACCCCAGAGCAGGTTGCATCAATCAATTTGGACCAGCCTCTATGTAGTGGCCATCTCTCTGCAGCGCACATCTTTGAGTTTCTGATGTCCGCTACAAAGAGATGGTTAACATCGATTTGGGCGTTGGGCCGGTTATTCCGTGATCTAGAGTACACACAGGTTTGCTCTATTCAAGTAGATGGCCTGCAAACATTTAAGAGAGTCGAGACAGCAAGCTGCTAACATTTTCTGTCTATAAAAAAGCGTGTAAATTGTTTCAGTCTTTTTATTTGACGAATTATTCCCAGCAAAATTTAAACGGTGCTGGAGAAGATAAATATGAAGAACTGTTTCAAGGGCCTGCGGAAGAATTCACTCACCAAAAAAGGCGGGAAAATACCATAGAATAAGTAAATGTTTGAAAAACGGAATAGCCTCCGACGAAAACAACGTTTCAAATGTTGCCATATGCCTGAGTTATATATAATTAATTATAATTAATTATAAGCAGCTCTGATTTCCCGTTAGTAACTTCATACATAATAAAAAAAATCTGTAGCAATTACCGATTAAGAACAAACACAAAGAATTACTGGATAAAAAGAAAACAATTAACACGCAAGGGGTTACCTCGAGATTGTCAGAAAGAGATAAGAGCCCTGGGAACGAGGTTGACCCAAGGGGTTATATAATGAACCCACCGTGATCACGGTAAGAATGAAACAAAACACAACAACAACAAAAATAAAGCACAATTATTTCACCTTAACTTAATACTATTCTTTAGTTTTTTTGAATTACAAGTATGTAGAAAGTCTACAAAAAAAATGCAAAAAAATTGAAGCTCTTTATTTACAATCTGCACGACATAAAAATGCTACTGGAAAATCATGCTAATATAAAAAACACCTCAGGAGAAGAACATTCGAACATGTGAGTAAACACCTCAGGAGAAGAACATTCGCTCATATGAGTAGTCATTGAAGCCAAATTCCGAGTTTTTAAGTGTCTATTGAGATATCGCAGGAAAAAAATGCTGGAAATAATAGTTAAAAAAAAACTCCTTGAAAAATACAAAAATATTCCCAGTTATTTCCAACAAAATGGTTCATTCTTAACCCGGTGTTTTCACGTACTAAGGAAGTTCAGAAATTTGACTATCGTAATAGCATGCTTCCAAATATTTTTTTGTGTCAAAAAACATATTTTTGTAACAGTTCGCGATTTCAGTTAATTACAGCTTCACTAAGAAGAGAATATGTACAAAAATTCGTTACAATGCGTCCAGTAAGAGATTTGTACTAATATAGTGATAAAAATTAGTTCCTACGCTCAAGAAAGCAAGACATTTTTTAAAAAATTTCTATAAACTAATCTTCGTCATTCGAATGTTGCATGATTTGCAGTTCCTCCAATCCCATCTGACCACGATGTGTCCACGTGCGATATCTGGCGAGATCTTTCCTCGTCACAATACCAATCACCTAAAAATAACACAAAGCGCAACATTTTTTTGGTACTGCAGAACAATTATTCAGCTCCACGAGCATTGTAATGACGTCATCAACTCAATGTATTGTACCGTTGTTTTTTTTTCATTACGTCGGTTTAAAAGCTGCTTAAACCTTACATACCCTGCAACCCAAAACAGAAAAATCCTACAAGGGTAAGCCAGCAATACAATACTGGTCTGAATACAATGAAGTGACCAAAATCCCTAGAACAGCAACCTCACAATACAATACTGGTCTGAAATACGATGAAGGGACCAAAATCCCTAGAACAGCAACCTCACAATACAATACTGGTCTGAAATACAATGAAGGGACCAAAATCCCTAGAACAGCAACCTCACAATACAATACTGGTCTGAAATACGATGAAGGGACCAAAATCCCTAGAACAGCAACCTCACAATACAATACTGGTCTGAAATACAATGAAGTGACCAAAATTGGATTAAAGTGAATAAGAAATTATTTTGTCGTATCGATAATCCAGAAACCTTCTTTTGAAAGAATGATATGCAAAGACATAATCAGGGAAAATTTAAGGACTGTTAATCTATCAACATTTTCCAGATTGACGGAGATAGCTGAAGGGCTCATAAGGACGAGTTGTCGCCCGGTGTATAGAGAATTCAGCCAGAAACGTCATGGGAATGGAGTAAAACATTTATAACTAAAATATAGGATTTCTAAACATTCGCTAACGGTTGCCGAAGTCACGACTATTGAGGAAGAACAACTCAAGTGATTTGTCTTAAAACCCAGCTTCACTAAGTGTACAACAGCACGGCTCAGCAGTATGCATTGAAAACATGTTATAGATTTAGCTCTATACTGACCTGGTTATTTTCATTCACCACAACTAAATGTCTCAAACCAAGAGCTCGGAATAACCGGAATCCTCTGTTTAGGGATGATTTCTAAAGTCCAAATAAAAATGAGCAAATAAATAAATAGCCACATTTTTACGCGTATGCTTAGCATTCGTATCCTAAAGTCAACCTTGTCCCCAGCACCAGCACCCAGTTCTTTTTTTTTAAAAAGGGTGAACTAGAGGTTGATCTAAGGGGTCGTCTACAAATTTCGTATGATATTTTATACGAATATATGCGAATTTAATTGCTTTTAATTCGTATAAAAATCGTATACAATTCGTATAGTGTTAAATAGTTATACGATTTTTAAAAAATCTAATACGAATTTTATACGATTTTCATACGAATTGTCATACGAATTATATTCTCTTTTATACGATTTTCATACGAATTTTCATACAAATTATATTCTCTTTCATACGAATTGTCATTCGAATTATATTCTCTTTTATACGAATTTTCATACGAATTATATTTCGTTTTTCAACTTTTAACATGCGATCTAAAAAAACATTTCTATCGCCGTTTTTCGTTTTTCAACTTTTAACATGCGATCTAAAAAAACATTTCTATCGCCGTTTTTCGTTTTTCAACTTTTAACATGCGATCTAAAAAAACATTTCTATCGCCGTTTTTCGTTTTTCAACTTTTAAAAATGCGATCTAAAAAAACATTTCTATCGCCGTTTTTCGTTTTTCAACTTTTAAAAATGCGATCTAAAAAAACATTTCTATCGCCGTTTTTCGTTTTTCAACTTTTAAAAATGCGATCTAAAAAAACATTTCTATTGCCGTTTTTCGTTTTTCAACTTTTAAAAATGCGATCTAAAAAAACATTTCTATCGCCGTTTTTCGTTTTTCAACTTTTAAAAATGTCATTAAACTCACATTTTAAAAGAAATTGCTAACAAAAAATACAGCCTATCATTCATGGTTGAAAGTCTTGCAATTGAACGTTGATGGTCTTTAACGGCATTAGTTGACAAAAAATCAAACTTTTGTACCATAATCATTTTAAACATACTTTATTTGTTAACTTTGCCAATTTTTGTTGAAAATGAAGTAGTTCTAATTTTTGGACCAATTTTGGCTTAAAATGACATTTAGGTGACAAAAATCAAAATTATTATGTGACCATTATGTTCAGCATACTTTTTTTGTTAAGTGTGCCAAATTTTGTCGAAAACAAATACCAATTTTAGCCTGAAACGTCAATACGAGACTTCCCAGTAGTTAAGGAGCTTGGGTACGAAGTTTACATCTGTGACGGAGCAACGTGAAATCCCAGGGTCGATTTTTTCTCAAAAAATGCTCCGAAAGAAAAAAACGACGGTTTTAAAGAATTTCCTATGCCTTCGGGCGCGGAAATTCAAAAATGCGATCTAAAAAAACATTTCTATCGCCGTTTTTCGTTTTTAAACTTTTAAAATGCGATCTAAAAAATATTTTATTTTGAAACTCATATACGAATTTAATACAATGTCAAACGATTTTCTTTTTTTTAAAACCATACGCATCTAATTAAAATCTCATACGAATTTTTTGTTAAACTCGTACGAATTTAACTCATACGAATTTAATTTAAAACTTATACGAATTTAATTTAAAACTCATACGAATTTTTTTAAACTCATACGAATTTAATTTAAAACTCATACGAATTTAATTTAAAACTCATACGAATTTAATTTAAAACTCATACGAATTTAATTAAAAACTCATACGAATTTTATACGAATTTAGAAAAATTTTATACGAATTTAATTACTGTATGGCAAAAGAAAATTCGTATAGCATATACGAATTTTTTTGATACGAATTGCTACGAATTTTGTAGATGACCCCTAAATAATTCGTTGCTCTGTTAACAAATATCATGAAGTCAACCTCGTCCTCAATGCGTTTTATGTTCTCTTCACAGGTAAAAATAAAGAATTAGAAAGAGGTTGTTTCCAAGTGGAAAGGTTAAAAATACCTCTTGTATTGTGTATGGCACGGGATTCATAAACGGACGCAAGTCTATGTAACACTCTCTTTCACGCTGCGATATGTTAATGTTCTAAAAAAAAGATTTAAAATGAACATTCTTCGTTGAAACATTATTACATTACTTTACACGACCGTCTGAAAAGATTGGTGTGAACTATAATCTGGACAGAACAAAATAGTTTAAATTTAGATGAACTTTAAAACCGTTTTGCACTACAAACAAATTCGTACTCTGATTGGTGGAAACCTTGGGTAGGCATCCCTAAAATCTTTGATGGTCAAACGATGTCTCCTCGGACGGGACATTCCAGGATCGAAGAATACCTGCATAAAAATAGTTAAAAAAAATAGATAAAAGATGTACTATGAGTTTTTAGGAGCAGAATAGGTTGGTGCTTTTATGTTGATAAAAATCGAAAATAAGAATCGTGGCTAGATCATTACACAACCTTCAAGGTTTTTTTTGTTTGCGTTTTCTATTTTCAGTGTGTTTTGCGTGGATTAATATCTGCGAAGAATTTCGCGAAATAAAACGCAAAAACATCAACACATCAACTTCGCAAATCATAATAAGTTATGGTTTATTTAGAAAGCAGTCACAAATTTTATGTGGTTTAACATTTTTTGCAAACCAAAACTAGCAAATTCGTGAAATAAAAGTCTGCACAAAGAGATTGTAAGGACATTTTGTTGGTAGTTTATCAAGAGCAAGGACAAACTTTAGTACAATTTTGTGATGTGTTTTCTCTTGATAGAAAAAGGGCGGAAAAAAACTCAGAACAGAAGAATTTGAACATCGTGTTGTGAGAAATAGAGATTATAGGACAAAATAAATAATCATTACAAATTATTTCTTAGAACTTTAGGTGGGGCAAATGCTAGAAGTCCCTAGGAGTACCTCAAACTCTTTAAAATGACCCCAGGGGATTTTATTAGAAAGGTTTTACATTTAAAAAAACAAGTCATGGAATACCCTTTTCTTGAGATGTTTTAAAACGCACGTACTTTTTGCTTTAATAAAATAATAAGCTGTGATCGAAGAATAGTGCCACGAAAAGTTCCAAATGTCTTTTTACGTCCTTCCTGCAAACAAAAAAGCTACATACAGAAAAGCTGACTAATGACTGAAGGGTAGAGTTATTTACAACTCACAGGATAAGAACAATACAAAACGTACTAGTCATTCGTACGATATTTTTACCAAGAAGAGGACATCGTAAATGCTAACGCTGTTACAAATCAACTTACGCCGGGTTGCGGCACATTATCGACAACTGGAAAACCGTTATGATGAGACGCTGTGTTCTTCAGAACGTCAATAATTCTTCCAACCTGAAAAAAATTTGTCGTGCAACGAAACTGAATTGTAACAAAAAATTGTGAGAACACCGTGGAGTAGCAAAAAGTGTGTTGCAACAGAAAATTGTGCCATAACAAAACACAGCGTAACAGGAAAACATTTTATCACAGAACACCGTGGAGTAGCGAAAAATCGTCTCCGACAGAAAATCTTGCCGTAAACGAAAAGTAAACAAGCTTTTAGACAATAGCCTTTAGCTTCATTTCATCTCTTTTGATTTGTTGATCTCCTTCTTTTTATTAAACAAACTAATATTATCACAAGCAAATATAAGGGCCTGACCTTATTTTTGAAAAATTTGCCCGTAAACAGCCTAAGGTTACAATAACGAGCCTGCCACAATTCGTGCTGTTTAGCACACTCATCTTAGTTTCGGTAAACGCTGCACAGTGGTCAGTCGATCATCACATGATTATTATGTGATACACAAACTCGAGATAGAGTTAAGATATAGTCAATTTCTTCTTAGTTAAAAGAGAGTGCAATGGTATAAAAATAATTTACATCAAATGCTTTTTTCTGGTGGAGTTCGCGGAGTTTTGTTTACGTGCGCTCATTCTAGAGAAAATGGAAGCCAGGGGTTTGTAGGTTAAAGGGGCTACGAAACGGCTGTTGGTTCTCGACTTTAGTGACTTACACGAAATTCGAGCTAATGACGGTGGAAACGTTAACAAAAAAAAAATATTATCTAACGAATTTGCGCTTGCTAAGGTGCGCCTATTGAAATGGGGATCTGCGCAGAAGAGTGTACCGAGGGAAAGCTCTTATTAAATGTGCTGAGGTGTGATAAATCAAATAATTACAACACATACCCTTTCTTCTGCGTGGAAACACGCTACAGGAGTCTTCATCACGTGACTGAAATAATTAATAACATAGTTACATATAGTAAAATAATATGTCCAATATAATGCGAAGAACTATCCTCGACTTGGTTTTTTCTTATCCTCATCTTCAAATGTATCATATTTTTTTTAACTTTTCACCAGTGAAAGCTTCTTTAGCAACCACTTATGAGTTTAGGTCAGGTAGGAGAACAACGAAAAATATGCACGGATTCGATGGTTAGCTTAAGACGAAAAAAAAATTAGCTAATCTCAAATTTCGTCTTTTCTTATACCTATGCCTTTGTTTTGCTTGTTTGTTTGTCTGTTTATTTGTTTGTTTAAACATTTTTAAATTCAGATTAAAACTTCAACAAGAAAGGCGACGCTATTATCACTTCAGTAAAATTTCTACTTCTGCAAACTTCTCACCTCATTGATATGTGTGACGTCATCTGCGGTGTTTCCCAATCGAGAAACGGTACTCCCGCTAGTTTGATGTGGATATCATAAATACCCTATAACATAGAAAACATTACATGTCAGCGTACCAAACTGGATTTCAAACGCCGTACACTTAGTCAACAGACATGTTGGGACAAAAACGCACAGAGATAATTTCAATGTTTTTAGGAGGTAACAATCCTATTCACTTCGCGTGAGAGGTCCAGCAAATCCTACTTTGTGTGAATAAACACTATAAACTAACCAGTGTATAACACTGTATATTTGAAATCTCTAACTCATACCCTAAGACTTGGCAAATAAGCCCCGGGTTTATTTCTTTTCAACTAGCTTATATGAAGTAGACTGATCTGTCAAATTTCAGCAAACCTAGGCATCTCTTAGCATTTTTTCTTATTTTTTACTGTAAAACACTCATTGTTACACAACTAACGCAAGCCAGTTTAACGCCACGAAATGAAGAAAATGGTGGCAGTGACAAATAAGGACAAAAAAAAAAAACTTCCACACTTGGGTTTAAAATCAATTCCACATGCACATTCAACACAGAAAAAAAAACATTTGCATATCGCAGTAAATAAATTTTGCTGTTAGTAAGTTGTAAACCAACAAACATAAAATTTTTCTTAAGTCACATGGTCAAACCTACCTCGTTAAAAAAATCACCAACCCACTTCGCCACAATGATGCACAACATAAGTGGAAGACCATAGGTTATATCACCCGTCGCTTCCATGACAATGACACACAAACTGATCGTCATCCGCATCACGCCACCTAAGTAAGAATCATACTAGACTTCAAATGTCCTCTGATGGCAGTCTGAAGAGGTCTTGTCACATATCTTCTCTCAGTAGTAATTAAAATTTCAAAAACATAAAAGGAGAAAACATTAAAACATTAAAAGGGGTGCATAGCAGTGCCTTGTATTTTATTGCTAAGTACACCAAAACAATGTTCTCTAACTGTGACAAGAAGTACTACAATGCACTTATAGATGAAAAGGCCTTGTGATACGTGGCCTTGTGGTTATGGAGTTCGCTTCGTGCTCACAAGGTCCGTGGTTCGGTCCACAGCGCGGACATGTTTAGCAAGTGTCTTTACCACAGCTACGGGTCACCCCATGCCATGTGAGGGAAATTGGGTATGCAATGCGGGTGTATACTTAATGTATACATTCAAACACAGGACCGACATTGATAACAGTAATTCTAACATTGAAGTGGCGATATCCTGTATAAAATGTTATGAGTAATAATAATAAGAGAAGAAGAAGGAAAGGAAGAAAAATCGATACATTTTGCATATTTGTATATTTCTGAAAGAAAATCAGAAAACACGAAAGTCTTAAACTTAATATGAATGCCTTACCTAGGAGTGAAGCTGCTCCAATCAGCGCATATATTCCCGGGCCAGACCACGTTCCACTTGGAAACGCCATATGTATAAGCTCTCCGAACAAACGTCCCATCGCTGCACCACATAGGATCACAGGTACAAACAACCCACTAGGTACGTACAAACCATAAGTCCAAGTAGCCAGTAAAAAATAACAAATGAAAAATGGAATCAGCGTAAAAATTGAATACATGCCTGAAACATAAAAAAACAGAAACAATTAATAATTAACTCTCTTCCTTATAGCAAAAAAAACACAAAACACACCATGATATGCATGAAACAGTGACAATAACAAGAATAAAAAAAGTTAAAAAAGGTAAAAAAATTAAAGTTTAATTATTTGTTCAGTTTTCTCCACACCGTTTTAAGATCCAAAATATAATTACTCCCCTGGGGCTAAAATAAGAAATTATGACATCTATTCGTAAAAAGCAAAAAAAAACTCTACTATGTCTTCATCTAGCAATTTCTATATATATTTTTTTAATTGGGTTTACTCTCTTCCTTATAGCAAAAAAACAACAACAAAACATACCATGATATGCATGAAACAGTGACTTTGCAGATTTCTCCGGTGTACTGAAAACCAACGTACCCATTGCACTGAATTTACCATCTGGGCAAAAGAACTAAAAAAGATTAATATTTACATCGGTTTAGAGACGCATTCTGACCATCCAGTCTACAGGTTGTTCCGCAAAAAAGAGGAAACATCTCAGGTATATACACCATGCAAAAAAATATTGTAAGGTCAAAAATTTCCGCAAACAGAAAGTTTCGTGATTTTCACAACTGCATATCTTACACCCACAACAAGAAGTTTTTGCTCGATTCGCGTAAGTACATTTTTTTCATCAGCTGATTCGCAAAATTAATGATGCGTATAGAACCTACCAAAAGTATGTGAAGTTGGTTTATTATCACAAATAGTATGTTTTATTCCAGAGTACAGTCTTCAATTAAAAATTTCAATCCCTACTTAGTTACTGAAAATGCGGATTCGCAAAAAAAAAAAAAAAAAATTCTACAAAATATTTCAAACTGGTATTCGCGAAAATAAATTCTCACGAAATATCTAAAAATCGATGTATTCGCAAAATTAAATTTCTGCGAAATTTTTAAAATTGATGGAGTGGCGAAAATATATTCTTGCAAATTCTGTAGGATTTCTCCTCACATTTAAATTTCTTACATAATTTTTGAAAATAAGATAGTGGAAAGAAATAAAATGCATCATTCTGTTACAAGCACAACGTTTGTAACAAGATTAAGATTTTAAGAATCAATGGAAGTACGAAACTTACACACACTTAAGCGTATGCTAATAAAAAGTATTAAGCATGATGCAAATCTACGTGATACTTTTCAACAACCTAGTTTAATCGAGAACTATCCACATCTATCATTTTTAAACCCAGTGACTTTAAAGTTTATTTAAACAAATCAATAGTTAGAAAATCTCGTTTCGTATACTTAAAGCTTTACCTCCCGCGAAATAACAAGTCGAGCTCACATGAAGAATCTTTGTAAATGGTATTTTTTTTTCAAAATTTTTGGTTGGTTTTCAAGAGTTTTCTAATTATGCATTACGTCATGAACTAGCTCTGAGGGGTGTTGTATTCAACAATTGTGATAAGGTATATACGGTTAAAAATGTTTTTGACGTTCAGTCTGGCATTTTAAACGTTTTCAGAAATTTCAATATTTATTTACCATAATTATGCTCAATAAAAGAAAACTCATGTTTCAGAACTAGTCAATTACGTCATTATTTTACATAAATAGTGCAACCAATAAAGAAATTTCAAAATGCATAATAGATTCCTAGACAAATTTTGATATGAAATTAATTTGTTTTTTCGCGGGAGATAAGCTTTAAAGATTGTTAATCTATAAATGCTATACTTAAACATCAGCATACTAGAAGATAAAAGTGAAGCAAACTTACCTGCAGGGTTCCTGTGGAATTGTATGAGCCGACTGGTTGACAATCATTGTAGAAGTAAATCAATGAAAACGCAACACAAGAAGACATTGTTGCAACTATTAAGCTCTCAATCACTCGCAATGGTCGATTCTTCACAAATCTACGTAACCAACATTATGTTTACAACACTCAAGGACTTTATAATAATGAGGACTATTTGGTGGCCCGTGAATCCACGGGTTCACCCGTGATTTCGTGTGTCTCGCTACTGCAGTTACCATTTTGCGTGAAAGAAAGACGCATACGGGTATTATAATATAGATGTTGTACTCAAAGGCTAAAAATATGTCAAAAACTTTACAGAGAGATTTTACAAGATTTAAGGTTAGGAATTCAAGTAAAAATTTAGAAAAAAAACACTAAAAATGTATAAAAAACATTTCATATTTTACAAGATTTTAAAAAAAATTTAGGAGGAAATAGACAGATACCAAAAATAAACCTTTCCAAAATACATGCTAGTAAGAGAAAATGCACGTTGGAAGATTTTAAAAAAGATCTTCCCCATCCAAAAAAATAAATAAATAAATATAAAAGATTTAGGTCATTCAGGAGAGTTGAAGAGGGTTGCCTTTTTTTTTAGGTTATTTGGAATATTTAAGGAGGCGAGGCAATCTGGCACATTTTGTGTAATTATGCCCTCAAAATAAGTGCAAGAATGATAACCAAGCAATTAGCTTTTTTTTTGACAATAACAGTATAGTGTAGCAGGAAGTTGCATGAAATGAAAAGACATTGCGATTCCTTTAACAAGAAAAGGTACTTAACCAAAGAAAATCTGTTGTGAAAAAATGTTTACCTCATTCGGTAGATTGTTAAATGATGATTGATCGCATTAAACAAAGCTCCAAACAAACCACCTATGAAAACAAAACAAAACTGCTACAATAAAATATTGATAAAATATTGGTTGGGCAGGACAAACTTCAGGGAAAAACACACCAGCAAAGCACATGTTGCTCAAAGCTGGATATGTTTTCTCTTGGAGGGTGTTAATATTGACTTCATCTAACAATAGGAAACTTAAAAAAATAGTTGCATTTTCATTAAAAAGTGCTCACCTACAATAAATGCTCAATTAGATATGAAGTTTAAACGTATATTTGTGTAACATTAGGACCCTTTTTGTCAAAACCGTTTTATCCTGACATATGTAAATTTGATTTTAGTTGTTCATAGTATGATAGATTTTAACTTTTTAAACTTATTTTATATATTTTTCTTATTTTCTAATAAAATAGTTGGAACAACTTCTGAGGTTGTATCTATTGTGCATATAGTTAAACTCTTTCATATTACAGTACATGTGAGGCGTGGAAGAACATCTGTTTACTTGCATCAGATAAGCCAAAGGTGTACAGTTCAAATTTCTAGTTTGAAGGGACCCCACCATCCCTCACTCTTACATAGAAAAAGGTTAATAAAATTTACCTAATACACCCATCATCATGAACAGTGGTAATTCGTAACCTTGATATGATCCCTAAAACAAACATACATTTTTTTAACGTAAAAAGTAATCAGTTTTGCCAAACAATGGAATACAAAAAAACCTACAGAAAATTGACCAAAATTTATAAGACCAGGGTACCCAAGATTACCAGCTTGTCCATTGTATATTGAAAGCAAAACATTCAAAGTAAATGAAGAGATCATAGAGGAGAAAAACATGCGCCATGTTAATGCTTGATTCCAGAAACTTGAGCCTTCTTCCAAAGAGAATAAGACTCCACCTATAAACAAGAGTATACTGCATTGCCAAATCAAGTTTTATAAAGAGGAAAATTTCACCCTAAATACAACAAGCATATATAAGTCTCATTTTCATTTGAATGCATTTGCTGCTAAAGCGCAAAAACCTCACAAGTTCTTTTGTTAGTGTGTGCATAATTTAAAAAAACAAGATTACACACTTGTGAAATGAAGTACATTCTATCACACCATTTCAAAATATTTTGACAAACATATTCTTACCCACAGGTGATCCAAAAGCAGCCGATACTCCTGCAGCTGCACCACCTGCCACAAAATCTCGTTTTTCATGATCAGTACGAAACATCTCAAACATGTGAAAATCACGATTGAATGTTGTCGATCGACCTTGTGATACACCAGCAGCTATTACAGCACCTGTATGTATCATTGGACCTTCCTTGCCCACAGCTAAACCCCCAGCCACAGAGAAAACAACACCAACAACTTTTGTGAGAAGTGTCTAAGACGAAAAAGTATAATGCAAATTTCAACATTTTGTTACTTTTATTAGAAAGATGTACACTGCATTTTCTCATCTTTTTTTACGTAGTGCATCAATAAGCAAGTGGCACTATATGTAATTTGTCTTGGTACATTCCATTGTAAATTTCTCTATTTGTCACATATATGTAAGGATGTTTTACACAGAAACAAGTGAATTTTGTGAAACAAGTGTTGATTACTGCTGTAAACTAAAGGTCATACGGGACCCGGAAAATAGAAAACATAGCAGATTAGTTGCAAGCGAGTTTTAACACCATGGAAATTCTCACGTGACTGATTTTAAGATAAAGTTAGCTAAACTTGTGTGGTTTTTTCAACGCAGGTGCGAATTTACCGACAAACATGTTGCTAAGTGCTAAAATCAACGATATCCCTACCTTGATTCTGACCACATGAGGTATTTTTACACCATTTAAATAACATTTGATCTGTGGTATTCCACTGCCAGCTGCTACAGGCTAAAAAATCACAATTGACTACATTAAAGCGGCTATGGAACGGCTGTTGGTTTTCGACTTTAGTGACTTACACGAAAGTCGAGCTGGAGGCGACGAAAAACAAAAATGGCTATTTTTCCAGCATGTATGTAATTTACAGACTGGAACATATAGATATATCTAGAATTTTTATCTTCTCCATCCTTGGTCTTGTTTTCATCTAGAATGAGTCTTGCTGAAATATTTATTTGTAATATACTTTTCGGAAAAAAATATTGAACCAGTAAGCAAAGTGCGCTGGTTTGTTCATTGCGCAAAACGTATTTGCCGGATTTTTAATATGTGCACGGGATATACGGAATGTGAGCATTTTAACCGGTTGGTAGACCCTTTAATACTCGTTCCTTAATCTTTTCATGTTTTGGAAATTTCAAATTAACATAAAGAGAATATTGTGGCTTTTCTTTGTATGATAAGGCAAAAAAAATTTTAAGTTTTTTAAAAATAACCTTTATTGTGAATCTAAATTTTAGCTGAAGTTTTTAAAGTTGGAGGAAGGAAAGAGAGGATTGTAAAAATGGGGCCTGTTACAGCTATGTGCGGAATAAACAATTGCATTTCAGATACTCTATGAGCTAAAATTGCTTTTTGTTGGGTACTTCTTCACTTTACATTACAGAATTTTTTTAATTATTGCAAATAACTAGACTTTACACATACATTTTTAGTTTTACAATTTTATTAAAAATTGGTTTTGTTTTGTGCGTGCTGCATATCCATATTATATCAGAACCTGATAAAACTATAACAACTCATTGGGCATTAAAAGAACTAGAATAAGACGGCTAAAATATTGTGATGGATTCATGTGACAAACACCAAACGTACCTCCGCATAAACAACCATAAGAGTTGCCATTAACACAAACGCACAATTTAATCCAACCCACAAGCAATATGGTATTGCCAAACAACTGCTGTCGACACATTTATCTAATTCTGCCATCAGTGGTTAAGAAGGAAATTAAATAATAGAGTAATCTTCATAAAAAAATATTCAAACTTTATAAAAAACATATTCAAACTTTAGTTACAGGCCTTTTCAGGATAATTTTAGTACATGTATAGTAAAAAGAACACTTCAAGTATTTCAGGTGCTGTGCCTGGTAAATTTTCATATAGTTTGACATTTGCATGTGCTATATCAATAGCCTGAATAATTTTTTGTGTTTGCAGATGTGTGCAAATGCATGTTTTTTCTGCAAATGCTTGCAATCCAGTCAAATAAGTATTCACATTTAGTAAAAAGATACGTGTTTTGATAATTTTATACTTCCACCCTGCTAGTTTATCTATGGATATATCAATGGAGACAGCAACTGTTGCTGTTAACACGCCGATGATTAACATTATAAGCCATCTGTAAATATTCATTTGAACATATTTCTGAAAGAATAAAGATTAAACAACTGCTAAGCAATGTTGTGGTTGACAAAAAAAGTAGCTGCAGTTATTATATTTAGAGTCAAACAAAAATGGCATGGTTACAAAACCTCTGTATGGTAAAGAATAAATAAAACATGTACTGGGCTTGAGTAACGCAAAAAGAGGCAAAAAAAAAATGTAACTTCCTTTAAATAGCCGGACAATAGAAAACACCAAAGGCTGTTGCAGACAGCCAGCCTACCTCTCCTGTAAAGGATTTCTGCTCCTTCCTTTGTAATGTGTTCTCACAGTAGTCATAATCTAAACTCTAAATAACAAACAGAGTGTTGCAAGTTATGTCACTTTGGTTGTGTCACATTATTAATTAGATCACTGAACTTAAAGGTGAATCACATACTAACATATTTAATCCTTCCACAGGCAATATAACAAGGAAATGCGCTGCATGTAAGTTGTGGAGATAAAACAATAGACATATTCACATAGTCTGAGGGAAGCATTAGAAATTTTTAAAAATGGCAGCATATGTTGTAAACAAACATGAGACAGAACAGTTGGAATAAAATCAACTACAGAGCGTCATTTAATTAACAATAACATAGAAAACAGACAACAAACACATTATCAACGTAATGATCAACTTATTTTTTATGATAAATTAATTTTAAGAAAATATTTTCCAGCTGAAGTTTCATTTTGTTAGGTAGTTAAATCTTTTGAGTTACTTTAGACCTGTCAATACAGGTATGCTGAAAAGTATAACTTACTTATGAGTGATAAAAGCTTATATAGACATATATTTTGCTTCTTTCAACGAAAATAAAGTTGTGGATATAGCGTGGAAAAAGACAGTTGAGTTATTTCTTATTCTTTTGCCATTATATAATTTTAAAACTTTTTTAAAAAAGGGAAAGTGAGAAGAAATATTAAAAGAAGTTGCAGACTTCAACCAACCTCAAACTTGCTTGATATAATTTGCTGACCAGGATCTTCATTGGACACTTCCAAATGATTCTTAAAAAGTAAAACAAAACTTACCTTTCAATTTATAAGGAGAAACTAAACAAAGTTTACTTCAACTATTTTTAATTTTTCTTAATTTTTCAGACAAAACATTCACTGTAACATCAGAAAATTCGCAAGCTGTTATATATATGCAGCATTATAGCTCAAAATTCTTATTTTTATCAGTGCAAAGAAAAATATCTGTTGTGTTACAAGAATTACAAAAGGTTCACTTACAGCTATATCTGATAAACCACTGTATTCTGGTGTGTCATTTGTTGTTTTCTGATTGATGGAGTATAACGCTGGTGAACTGAATGGCTTGTAGGGAATGGAGGACGTGTTTGAATTCATACTTCTCTATAAACACAAAGTTGTTACAAGTAAAGATTACGATAACACATGATGTACAAACTAAATTATGAAACTTGATATGTTGACTTGTTGACATTACATTCACTTTAGAACAGAAAGCAAAACAAAGTATGACATCAAATTTCAAGATACTATTAAAAATTCTAGACATATGAATCTCAAAAGGTTTTTTTAGATAATGTTTTGCAAAAAAATAATAATTACTTCTAAAATACAACAGAGTAGCAAGCTTTTTATTGACAACTAGTCGGTAAGGCCCGTGGAAAAATCCACTTACTATTAAATGGTAAAATTCTACACCTATGGTTTTTTTAGATAATGTTTTGCAAAAAAATTAATAATTACTTAAGGAATACAACGAATTAGCAAGCTTTTTATTGACAATAATACAATTACATCTATTTTACATCTTGAAAAACATTCTAGACAATAATGCTGATAATACTTTACAAGCAATTGACAAACTAGAAACACCATTAAAGAAGCACCATTAACTTTAAAGTTTAAAATCAATTTGTAAACAATATTTATCCCAAATATGCAACATTACTTATAGCTACCATCTTTGGCTCACAGACAGTAAGACCATAATGATAGACTAAATAAGATTGAATGCACATCCAATGCACAACCAGTACCCGAATTACTGATTACAGAAAACGTTAAAATTAACCAAAAAATTTACAATACTAAAAGAGCTTTTAAAAGGATTTAAATAAAGACAACTTTGTAAGATTTCAACATAAGTTTAACATCATTTTTTCACATTTTGGATTTTGAGAATTCTAAAATTGCCAAAATGTCAAGCACATGAGAACACCAACTGGTTCAGCTGAAGTAATACTTAGCAAATAAAATGAAACTTTGAAACTATTTCCAATTCCCAACAACATTTGCTACATCCTGTTAACAATTTTCAAGTACTTTGTAACAATTCTTTAAAAACAATTTTTATATATATATTTAGTGCAATACAAATAAAAATTTGTGCTGACAATATTTTATTTTATGAAATACAATTTGTTAGAACCCTGTAGCATTATTTTTACACATTTACAATGATCAATGCATTTTTCAAAACTTATGTATACAATATAAAAACATTAAAACTTTGCCTTATTGAATTTATAAAAAAGATAGTAAGGAAGTATATAATACTTATTGTAGGAAGATCATAAAAAAAATTAAGACTGCATATGACAAATATAGAAAATAGTTATTAGCCTATTCCATGCATACTTTTGATTACAAAACTTGGTGTTGTTTTGATTTGGTTAAGAACTCACCAATCCAAGTAAGCAGCGTGATTGTACCTGCAATCACACTCCTCATAGTCAGTTTTAGTTCCAAAGTAATGCAATATCTTGTGAAACAGATAAACAAGAATAAATAAAACAAAAGTGAACGAACCTCTGCTATCCTTGCTCTATGAGGTTGTGGTAGTAATGGATCTCTTTCACTATGTTCTTCTAAAACAGGATTGATTTTACTAGTTCCTAGTCCCAGCTCATTTAATCGTATGCGGTCATAATGACGGCGCTGTCTTGACATCGTAATTGTTCATGGTTACATACGACTAACAGGACGTCTCATTATCAACCAATTACAAAATAAATATTATCTATGTGCAACAGTATATAACATAAACAATAAAGATTGGGCACTGGACAACACATCAATCTTTCATGTCAATAAAGAAAATACACTTGATTTTAACGACACCAGATGTTTTGCAACACAAGTTATGTGAACTAATAATATAAAAAAGAGAATGCAACATCCCATACTTGACAAATACAACAAGAGGTAGTGAAATGTGTTTTGCAATTTAGGGCATGTAATCCTTCAACCTTTACACTCATAATTTGAGGCTGAATCTTGTTAATAGTTCAAAGATAATATGGTGTCACAAGAAAGATATTTGTTTAAAAAAGGGAATTAACTTGTCAAAAAACTATTAACCAAAACTTTCAGAAAAATTCCCATGTTATCAGAAATAAGTTTGCAGAGTTGAAAATAATTTATGGCTACACCTGTAATGAAAAAAATGTGCAAAGATTGGACTTCCAATTCGTTGTTAAGAGTTAAGATGTTTAATCTGAAAAAGAGGGCTAAACAGAACAGTTTGAGTATCATCAAATTTTAAACAATATGGTTGCTACACTGCTAATAAAGCAATTCTCTAAATTATAGATGTACTTTAGAAGGCAAATTTACTGTCACGTCACCTATCTAAGCGAATCTAAAAACCATAATCCATAAACCAGTTTACCTTTTTTGAAGGATTATTTATCTATATATACCGTGGAAATAATAGACAGGGTGTATCCCTCAATATTTGTGAGGCTAGGCAAGTAAAATATGCACATCTATCTATCTATTGGATGCCAATTTGAAAAGACTCGAGAAATAATCAAGACATGCGTTATCGTTGAACTCACTCCTTTGTTCTGATAACATATCATGTATTATATGATGGTGAAATCTTTCGCTAGCTAAAATGTGATACTGCTAACTATTGCCTAAATAGTCTTCTATACAGGATGTTGTAACACCCTCTTCCGTTAGGTTATTACATAATTTTTGCCAACTACACTATATTTCTTAAATGAAATTGCACATGTAAGACATAGATTTTTTTACAAGACTGCGCGAAAAACATTAAAACAACACTAAAATTGCTTTGTTTTTTTATGAGAGGAGAATAACTTGCTGTATAAATTTCTAAACAAAACAATCTTAACTTGCTATTTTCAAAACAACACATTCTGTATAATTTTGAAACAGCAAAGAATAACTTTAGCTTTATAACTTTAAAACAGCACAAGAAAAATTCTTGCTGCATAACTGTTAAAAAAGTTCTTGAGTATGCAAGTATTTTTATTTTTCCACCTTGACAGCTATAGTTATTTTGGTAATTCAAAACAAGAGAACAAATTTATTCATTTTTTGGAGAGAGGCGGATTAATAAAACTTTTACCAGCTGAAAATACTTTCATGCACAAAGACTTGTCTTCAAAGTTAAGCTGCAAAAGTTATTTCTAAACTTTTGTTAAGAAAAAAAGATCTAAAAAAATGTTCAGAAGGATATATAATATTTTTTTCAAAAGGATAAAATTTTTTTTGCAAAAGCCTTTTAAACAAAAAACATGCACATGAAACTTTTCTAACAAAAATAGTTTTTTTGTGCAATTTTTATAATCTTTTTGCTTAAAGGCGCTTAGTCACCCTGTAGGCAACTTTTTTTGAGGTACCTATTTTATAGTAAAAATTGAAAGATATACATGAGAAAACATTATCCTAAAAATTTTATTGAAAACTGACAACCAGAACATGTTTAAATGTTTCATAGAAATAGCAAACTCACCCCAATTTCTCTAAGCCTACAGAACCGCCATTACATTTCATTGCACGAATCATGCGATAATAAACGCACAGCAAAATCAATCGCATGGTTGCTGGATTCATTCCATTACAGAAAAAATAAGGAATGAGGAAGAGTATCCGTAGCTGTGTTTCCATCGTAATGCTTTTATAAATGTATCCACAAAGTTTCGAACACGATAAATCAGATAAATCAATCAAAGTTTCTGTGTTATTCTTTATTATTTAAACGTTTTAACTTACTGAAATCAGACTTCTTTGCCGCACTGACCACTTCTTGTTGTTGTTTCTGAAGACAGCTTCGCCTCGCTAGCTGTCTTACTTTTTGATTATTTTCCCTTGTTCAAATAGTTAGTCGCTTCCTTATAGAAACAATATCAGAATATCTAAATTTTCAGAATTTCCCCTCTTTCATGCTCTAAATTTAATTATCTCCATACTGCTGCAACTATCTTTAACTATCACAATGAGCATTCTCCCCCGTTGGGTATTTGGGCTTATAATATGCAGTAAACCCTGTCAAGCTAATAAAAAAAGAAAGAGCGTGATAAGCATTAATTATCATAATTTATAACCACAAGGCAATGCTGTGATTTCTTCTTTCTGTTTTGTTTTGTCTGGTCTCCAAAAACAATGACAAATAGAATAAAAGAAAATTAAATTTAAGTGGAGAAAGTGATACAGATGTTTTTACGCGCGGCCACTTTTTAAAAATTTGCGAGAATGTGCGAAATGCAGCACATCCACCCTAAATATTATGAACATAGACTGCATTGGGTACAAATATAGCTGGCACTCCTTCTTCCCTCCCTCCCTCCAATACAAGCAATAGTGAGCCTCAAAAGGTTCTTGTTTCCTTTTTTAGAGTCTGATGATTCTGAGAATTTCCCACTTTTTAAGAAAAAAGTAAGTATTTACATTGTGTAATACCACCTGTTCCATCTTATTTTGAAGAACATCCACTGAACACCAACAATTAAAAATAAAGTTAGCTAAGGCCACCATCAAAAATATGTTGTTTTCGCGTCCGGAAGACCCCGCAAAAGTGAGTCGGTCAGGAGGGCGGGCATATTTTTTCCTGGGATTTTCAGATTGGAGCAAGCAAATTCGTTCCCAGAGCAAAGACAGTATAGCGCCACTCGACATCGTTTGTAGACCAATTTTCGCCACCCTGTAAACTGTTAGTAGCCACAGGAGTGCCAAAGGAATTAATTTTTACCAAAATTAATTTTCGCTAGTTTTTGTCAATTTTGCATAAATTAATTCTGGCGAAAAAAATTTCTTTTTGAAAAATATTTTGCAAAATTTTTCCCGGTCTTTTTTCCGACTTACCGACTCAGGTTTTTATTACCAAAAGTGAGTCGTCGAAGGACGCGAACACAACATATTTTTGATGACAACCTAAAATCCTAACTGCCTGAATGTCACCTGAACTGGTGAAACCCAGAATGGTACAATTTTGCCAGCAGAGGTACAATTTTGCCAGCTATGGTTTTGGACTGGGAAAAAAGTAGTAAAGTATGTAGCTAGCTAAGAGGGTGCCGATAAGCTGCAAACGCCCGCATATATACGGGCGACTTTGGGCGACTTTTCGAATAAAATTGGCGGTTATCCCCCGAAACCGCCCGCACTTTCCTGAGCTCGCCCGGAACAATCCCGAAATGCAATTCCTTGTAACAAACCATGCTGACGATAGTTGGGAAGAAGGCGCTAGAAGAGAAAGGAGTTAATAAAGTTTATATATAAGTTATTTATAAAGTAAACTTTATCAAAACCATCAAAAACAGTTCTTTTAAGAACATTGCTACCACATAGTAAGTTTATTTTAATTTTTATAGTTTTTATGAATCATATTAGTGTCTTAAAAAATAAGAACGACAAAATCTACGACATATTTAAATATATCTTTCAGCAAGCTTTCGCCAACGCCCAGGTTGGCATGTTCACACTGCTTCTAAATTTTATTTTACAAGTTAGAGATAAAATACTAAACAAGATATAATAGGAAGAATAGAGCTATTATAATAATTCTAAAGGCATAGATTTTACCGTGTTATTTAAAATGGGACGGTCACGCTCAATTAATAAGCTCTCCATCAGAGTAAGTTTAAAATCTTTAGACTTTTCCGCGTACTGAGAAGTTGTGAAACGATGCTGGAGAGTTATTACAAAACATTAAATGTTCGAGAACGGCACTGGCCTGGGGACCAGGTTTAACGCGTTTACCTGTAAGTGCAGAAATACCTAAATGCTCAGACATACGGACTTTAAAATGGCGTTTTGTTTTGCCATAATAAGTGGCGTTGCAGCCACTACACTTAAAACAGTAAACGAGTCCGGAGCGTAACGATTCGGGTATTCTGTCCTTAAAGGCAAAGCAGTTACGTAGCCTCCTCTTAAATATAAGTTTAGCATTACAATGTTCCAGTTTCTGCTTAAACAAACGGTGCAAACGTGTTCTAATTTGTAAGGTAATCTTTCCTAAAAAAGGTAAAACAAGGACTAACTCTTTCTTAGGAGCAAGGGACACTTGTTCCTTCGGTTCGTAATTTCTGCTGTTGAAAATTCTGAGACAGAATTCAAAAACCTTTGAAGGGTATCCATTCCTTCCAAGAATTGTCTTCAACTGAGATATTTCTACATGAAATTTATTAAGATCTGAACACAGATGGTAACAACGATAAAGAAAAGAAAAAATCAAGCCGTGTTTATATTCCATGGGTATGAAACTAGAAAAGTATGGGCGTTGGCGAAAGCTTGCTGAAAGATATATTTAAATATGTCGTAGATTTTGTCGTTCTTATTTTTTAATATATTAAAAAACTGCTCTACCAATATTAGTGTCTATTTTTTTTTGTTTTTCAGGCATTGTTCGGGCCTATGCTGGTTTTTTCGGACGAATACTTGTTTTTTTTTCAAAACGCCGAACTCGCCCTAAAACGCCCGCACTTTTTACGGCGTATGCGGCTTATCGGCACCCTCGTAGCTAGCTTTGTAGCCTAGTGGCGCCGTAGATTAGTGGTTATGGCTCTCGTACTCTGGTGCGGGAGACCGGGGTTCGATTCCTCTTGACGGCGATTCAACATTGGCGAGTGAATGTTACCATAGCCCCGGGTTAACCCAAGCCATGTGAGGGAAATTGGGAAGATGGCACACTGTGTGGGCCGTTGGATGTTGCCGGGAGTTGTCTAGTAGAGCGCGGGCTTTAATTGGGTCTGCGTAGCTCAAAATGAGCATTAAATACTCTAGGACTCTCCATCTACGCCATGGCCCCTCCTGGAAATAATAGACAGGGTATATCCCTCGATATTTGTGAGGCTAGCCATGTAAAATATGCACATCTATCTATCTATCTATCAGCAGCTCTAGCTAGCTAGATAGCTAGAAATTTCTCAAAAACATTTGTGGGGACAGAGTGACAGAAAATAAACAATATGAGCTACTTGCCACTTTATTTTTTCGCTGACCTGATTGTGACTTTTGCTTTAAAAAAAGAAGTGAAATTATCACATTAATTCTTTACTGCAGATTAAAAAATATGTTGGATTGTTTACACCCCAACTTTCACACCACTTTCCCTTTCCAAGGATCTACCATTTTTAAATCAAAAAGTAAACGAGACTTGCGCATAGTTCTGTCCACTTTGCGCAATCAGGGTACTTGACCGTCACCCGTGTGTGACCTCTTCTCCCCTCAGTTTTCCACTTCCTATTTTTGAACATTTCGCGAAATCAAATCCACATGTAAATTATTTACTTATTGTACCACTACTAATATTTGATCGGGGGTTAGATTTTAGGTAAATCCTACGAAATTCCAATAAATTTAAGTTCCCGTTGCATTGGACACAACCTTCTTGTACCAGGACTCCTGCATGCCTCAGGACCAGGTTGATATCATTACTTAAATTTGCAACATTTACTGAAGGTGGCAAAATAAAAACGATGGGACGTAGACCACGGGAGATTCTTTTATACTTAACTTTTTAATTACATTTTTTAACGATGGTTTTAAGGATGGTTTGCGCATACCTATCGTTCTCAGTGCTCTTTCGGCCACCTGAGATTGTCACAGTGACGTGGGCCGACGAGGTTGGGTTTGCCGCCTAATAAGAAAATATCCAAGGGCCAAAAAGTAAATAGCCATTAAACCTCGTCGCCACGGGAATTATGTCTTTTTACCTGAAATCATTCGGAAAAAAAGGAAGACCCTTAAGCTTAATCTACACTGGGAACGCAGTTTCCTACGACGTGGCACCTTCTGCATGGTAAATGCTTGTTCACATGCAATTTTAAAATATCCTCTTTTATTTTGGTAAACAATAGGAAACAATATGTTATTTCAGATTAACAACAAATGATGCTCCTATCAGCATGCGGCAATGCGATTCGATCCAATTTTTCCGAAACTGAGTAAACTTTGTTCGTTTTCTCCAAAAAAGCTCGTGAGCTTATAGTGCTAGCCGAGAATACAGTCAAGTAGAAATTAACCTTCGGTATGAGAATATAATTGACATTTTTGACAACAAAACATTCCTCAGGTGCCGTTTCACTAAAATCTAATAAAGGCCTGGGAAACAGACATCTATTAATTACTGACAGTAGACATGTTAACATAAGGGATTCTCTTTCTACTAAAAAATATTCAGCATCATATTCAAGTTTGCAGTGTAAATTAAAATCCTCTCACAATTCACAAGTTTCCCAACCCAGTCGTTTCATAGGCGTGAAAAAGCCCTGGGAATGAGGTTATCAACAGAAATTTTGATGATGTGCAAGTAATACCTGTCCAGTTATTTTGAAAGGCCCTAACAACCTGTAAACAACGTACGTCAATAAAAGTTCTCAACTATTGTTGTGTTTTAGTGTTTTTAAATAACCTGGCAATCCCAACCTCGTTCTCAGGGCATTTTTTAATAAACTTGATAGCTGCTGCGTTATAACGGCTTTGGGGCAAAGAGACTCTGAGGACAAGGATGCTGACTTTTCAACACAAAATTTTCTGTACTTCCAATTGACTAATTGGTTAGGAAGTCTTGTTAGTCATTATACCGCCTTTCCTCTATTGACCTCTCGGGCGCTTATTATTGATTTTCCGCGCAAGAAGGCGTAGGAAATTCTTTAAAACCGTCGTTTTTTTTCTTTCGGAGCATTTTTTGAGAATAAATCGACCCTGGGATTTCACGTTCCTCTTGAGGAGGATAGTATTGGTGAAACCTTGGAGGAAAGAATCCGTATTCTTTCCTCCAAGGTATAACTGACTAACTAACCCTGACCCAATTGGTCAATTGCTACGTCACAGATTTAAATTTCGTACCCAAACTCCCTAAGTAATGGGAAGTCATCTAAATGACGTTTCAGGCCAAATTGGTATTTGTTTTCGACAAAATTTGGCACAGTTAACAAAAAAATGTATGCTGAACATAATATGGTGACATTATAATTTTAATTTTTGTCACCTAAATGTCATTTTAGGCTAAAATTGGTCCAAAAATTAAAACTACTTTATTTTCAATAAAATTTGGCACAATTAACAAATAAAGTATGCTGAACATGATGGTGACATCAAAATTTTGGTTTTTTTGCCACCTTAAATGTCATTTAGGCCAAAATTAGTCCAAAAATTAAAACTACTTTATTTTTAACAAAAATTGGCAAAGTTAACAAAAAAAGTATGCTGAACATAATGGTGACATCAAAATTTTGATTTTTGTCACCTAAATGCCATTTTAGGCCAAAATTGATCCAAAAATTAAAACCACTTCATTTTCGGCCAAATTTAGCACAGTTAACAAATAAAGTATGCTAAAAATGATTATGATACAAAAGTTTGATTTTTTGTCACCTAAATGTCATTTCAGGCCAAAATTTGTACCAAAATTAAAACCACTTTATTTTCGACAAAAATTGGTACAGTTAATAAAAAAAGTATGCTGAACATGATGGTGACATCATCAAAATCTTTTATCAACTAATTGCCGTTTAAGACCATAAACGTTTCAATCGCAAGACTTTCAACCATGAATGATAGGCTGTATTTTTTGTTAGCAATTTCTTTTAAAATGTGAGTTTATTACGTTTCATTTTGTTTGCGTTTGCTGTAAGATACAATGTCACTTGTGTGCTAGCTTTATGCAACAAACCTCTTCGAATGTTTGGCATGATAACACAACAAATTAGCAGGTTGTCATCAAATGTTTTGGTAGCGTGCGGAAATTCTTAGAGCCCCCAGGGCTTCTTGTTTTTTTTTCAAAATGTACAGGGCGGTATTATTAAAGAGGAAAGGATGCATCATTTAATTATTACTAAGAGTATGAAATATAAATAAAAACAATAAAAGTATAAAAATAGGAACTAATTTATATATTATCAATATTTAATATAATTATACAAAATGTGAATATTAACTGGCGTAAAAATAAATTTTGTGCTAAAAATTGTTTTTAGAAAAACTACATCTACTTCAGCATGATTTCCACTCAAAAAATAAAACAAACCGGGACATGAATAATACTTCCTTTTTATTGGCTATTCTGCTTATTATTCTTTTGTATTCTGTATTTTGATTCCAGACCTGTTCTGTCATTGAGTGGAAATTTAGCTTTACAAAACAACCTAGTGAGGAAGTACAGAACACGTAAAAACAGAAAACACTTTTTAAAAAAATGATGATGTGATGGCGATGGCGATTACGATGTGGTGATGGTAGTGGTAGTGGTGGTTGTGATGGTGGTAGCGTTGGAGAGGGAGATGGAAGTTGTGGTGGTGGTGATTGTAGTGGGGGTGATGTGGTGGTGGTAGTAGTGATGGTGGTTGTGATGGTTGTAATACAGTGATGGTTGTAATACAATGATGGTTGTGATGCGGTGATGATTGTGATGTGGTGATTGTGGTGGTGGTGATTGTGGTGCTAGAGGTTGTGGTAATGATGGTGATGGTGGTGGCAATGCCGATAAAACAAAAAAATAAAAAAATCTGATGTTGACTATCTAAGGATTGTTACACAAACTGGTGGTGGCAATACCGATAAAACAAAAATAAAATAAAAAAAATCTGATGTTGACTAAGGATTCTTACACAAACTGGTGGTGACAATGCCGATAAAAAAAAAAAAAATAAAGAAATCACACATGGTGTGTTTGTTCGGTGCCGGTCATTTATTCGTAAAACACCCTCAAAACAATTTGAACCTCTTTAAAACTATTCTTCGACAACTCTTTGCGCTCTCGTAAAATTCATGAAGACTTGCTCTAAAGTTGTCTGGCTAACAGAGTAATCCTCAATGTTGAACTCCTTTTTCGCTTGCTCCATTATACCAAACAAATTCGCCCATGTCTTGTTTTCTGCGATCAATTGATAATGTAAATAACCTTGGTGCTCATCTTTTAAGGTCGAACCAGGAAATGTGGTTGCTATGTAGTCTTTTAAAGGTTGTGTATCCGGCTGCAAGCCAGCTAAGATAAAAAAAAATAATACGTAGATGCTTCGCTGAAAAATTCAACAAAAACCATAAAAATTACAGCAACAAAAGCAACGACGTCGGCAAACTGCAACAACGATACGACGACGCGAATACTTACCGACTCTGCATATCAATGTATAGCCTTCACCGAACTTGGTCCTCAAATGCTGTGGACTTCCAAGACATTTAAATTGACCGTTCACCATGATTGCAATCCTGGTACACAAAGCCTCGCATTCCTCCATACTGCAAGGAGAAGTTTAAAAGCAGGTGTTTAACAAGAAGATTGTTCTTTCGTGACATACAAGAAAATCAAGAGAAGCAAAAGTGCATATAAAAACCATTCACGTTTAAAGATAATTCTTGCATCCCTACCTGTGCGAGGTTATAACAATGGATTTTCCACTCGCTATAACTCTTGACAAAGCATCCCACAACATTCTTCTCGCAACAGGGTCCATTCCAGCTGAAGGTTCGTCCAAAAAGATTAAAGAAGGATCTCCAATTAAAGCGATGGCTGTGCTCAATTTTCGTTTGTTGCCTCCACTATAAATAAAGATTTTGCCAGCTACAACATATAAAGCCCCAGGTTGGTACACTGGTATTTTTTTTAATTACGGTATTGCGCTATTAGTCCCAGAGGTAACACTTTGTACTCTCAGCTAAAATACCCCCAGAACAAAAACGAGATTTGGTCAATTAGAGGAGTCGACAGGGACAAAATTTAAATTTGAGAACATTTACAAAGTTCACAGTGAAAATAGCTTTTAAAGTAAAGACATCCGATTACATAACCAGCCTGACCTTTTATCTAGCGCTCCTTTTGTTTGGCTAACTTTTTGTAATCATTGCACATGACAATGTACATACTATTCCTCAGTTAACAGCCTTGATTGAAAGGGGTCAATCATGCGAGGAAGTTAGAAAACGCAACAAGGGTATAATAATTAATCCCTATCTGACCTACGCATCAACAAGAGTAGAGGTGTTTCCCTAATAAACGATATTTTCAGAGTATTTAGACCAATATTCCTACGTATAAAGGACTTGGTATATTGTGACATTCGTGTCATAACCGCATGTACTGCAAAGTATATAACCAAACTACAAAATCACATGCCATTGTAATTTCTGGTCACGTGACACCACACCGCATAAACACATACCTGTAAGTCTTGGTAACCTTGTCAATGTATTTATCCACGGTGAGGGCTTTCGCAAGATTTTCAACAATCCTTGGGATACTTTTCTCAGGAATACCACGCAATCTGGAGTACATTGTCAGTAATTCACGTCCCGTTAGTAAGTCAACAAGGGCGTCAAACTGTGGACAGTAACCCATTCTTTGGCGAATCTAAAATCAGGAAGAAACTAGAACAATCAAATGTATATTCGAAACTCATATATACGCCCTTTTCTGGCAGTCATTTAACCGCAAGCCATTATCGATTTAAAGAAGGATGTAAAGGCGACAATCCACTTCAAAAGCACGACGTAGAGCTGAGCGGTCGTGCGTCCTAGTAAGAGTTTCCACTGAAAACAGAAGTGCGGGCACAAACTCAAAATGGTGGGGATTTGAGTAAACTCATTGGACAATCATGAACTACACTGCAGGCGCTTTCAGCTCTCGTGAAAATTTTAAAATGATTTTGACTTTTAAAACAAGCAGCGTAGGCAAAAGTGTTTCAAACGGACGGATGGACGAACGAACGAAAACTTCTAACCTTTCCAGTATCTATAGACACATCGAAGGAATCGATATACGCTGACCCTGCTGTGATGCTCTCATCCCCGGTCAGCATTTTAAACGTTGTTGTTTTACCGGCGCCATTTTGACCGAGCAGGCCGAAACATTCCCCGTGCGCAACACCAAGTGAAATACGGTCAACTGCTAAAAAGTTTCCACCTAAAGAATAAAAAAACAAACACATATGTAAACCAAAGAGAAATTACTGTGCCCACTTTGAAACCTCGCGAGAATGATTTTGTAGCCTACACGATATCAAAAGTCGCAGGCGTTTTTCCATCTATACTTCATGGAAGTTAAAAAATCTTTTGACGACTTAAGCACTGATTTTTCCTAAAAGATCCTGACATTTAAAGTATTTTCTAAAATTTTTTGTAAACATTAACTGCATTTCTAAAAATAAAAAATTTAGGCTGCATTTTCGTTCAAAACAACCACAAAAACGTCCGAAGGGGCGCATCAGTATCACAAATCTGTATGTGAGCCAGAACAGCGTTGCAGCGAATAGCGCAGCCAGATTGTCGTGGATTTTTCCACGTGCTTATGAATAGTTTTAACAAATAAAGCCCTACCAAATAAGGAACGATAAACCTTCGTTAAGTCTTTCAACATTAGCACGTCATTGCCACGATTTTGATTCTGTATCCTAGTTTGCTCAACTTGTACATCAGAATCCAGCGGAGGGTCTTCTCCATCTTTGTGAACATAAACGACGCGTGACTTGCTGGACAGAATTTTTCGAAAAAACCGTGGAACGATTTCGTATTCAATGACCAACACGATAAAAAAGAATACGAAACCTTCCAGGGCAAGAAACACCAAGTAGCGCCCGATACCAGGGTTTGCCCATGCCAGGTAGTTTGTTTCAAACTCTAACTGATCACCCACAAGACTTAGGGTTATGTTCTTACACGTGGCTTTGTCGAAATGAAACGATTTTTCACAACTTGCAACAGCTTTATTAAAAATCCCAATTGATTGGTAGTTGTTGAACAGATCAATCATTCCTTGACCCAAATTATAATTCGGTAGAACCAAGAAAGCCCACTTTAATCCTTTTGCAACATCAAGTAAATTCAGCGACGGAATACTAAGTATAAAAACGACTAGCATGGTTGCTAACCCGGTGATAACATTCAAGATGGTCATCCGAGTGAACGCAGTCGAGGGCACTTCGAACGCAAATGAAAACATGTACATGAATGGTATGATTGCCCACCCATATAACATCATAAGTATGAAGACATATCCAAGGCGTGTTCCTACAAAATAAACGGATAAGATTATGATACAAAAAAGCCTCCACAAAGAAGACGATATAAATAATCTTTATGGCTCAGATACGATGTTATAAGTATGACCACTCCCAATTAGATAGTGTTACAAAATAATATCTGCGAATGAGATGCAGTGCTACAAAATAATCTCTGCGGATGAGATGCAGTGCTACGAAATAATATCGTCGTATGAGATGCGGTGCTACAAAATAACATCCGTGGATGAGATACAATGCTGGAAAATTAAACTTCTAAAACAGTTTCTTAAATCGATATAGCTAGGAATACTTTTTTCAAATCCCTCTCACATGAATAAAACACACGAAAAATTTTTTACCTGAATATGCGTCTTCTTGAAACACTAAGTACAAAACCATAACAAGAACTGTGGGGAAAACAAAGTTAATCAGATCCCATGTGAATGTAGACGTCCAATAACTAATAGGATCAACACCACTAACAAACTGAACGTGTTTGGCTTTCGTGGATCGCTCTTGAACCAAAAACAAAACGAAACTTGAAGCTAGGAAGGACATGCCAAAACACAAACTGAAACCAATCTGAAAGCCATTTGGATTTCTAAAATAATACGAGGAAATATGTTTTGTACTGTATATTTTTTTCTGTAACAATATAAACGAATGTAGAGAACCTTTTTTAAAAATATTTGTAACAGGAGTAGTATATACAGATTTTAAATTATTTTTCTATATAAATAATCAATGAATTAGAAACATGTAAATTTAAACATGATTTTACTGTAGGAACTATGACTTAACACCCCAAACAGTTTCTCTTGTACGAACTATGTCTAGCATCCCAAACATTGCCTGTTATAGGAACAATGTCTTAGAATCCCAGATATTTTCTGTTGTAGTAACTTTGTCTTAACATCCCAGACATTTTCGTAGTAGCAACTTTGTCTTAGCATTCCAGATATTTTCTGTTGTAGTAACTTTGTCTTAACATCCCAGACAATTTCGTTGTAGTAACTTTGTCCTAGCATTCCAGATATTTTCTGTTATAGGAACTGTGTCTTAGCATCCCAGATATTTTCTGTTGTAGTAACTTTGTCTTAGCATCCCAGATATTCCAAACATTTTCTAAAAGCACTTTTCTTTATTTTCAATTAGATCCGTCTTTAAAAATCACTCTAACAAAAATTTCAAAAATTCAATAAGTGACGGGGAGGCTCTAAATGCGTTACAATAATTGAGATTGAAACAAGATAACAGCCAAACAATTTCCATTTTTATTTTACCTGACTTACGAGCTACCACGTGACCAAAAGAAAATTAAATGCTGTATAAATAAAGCCTGCTGTCCATAATGTCTGCTTTTAAGCAGCCCTGATCTGTGGGTTTTTTTCTCAAAAACTGTTTATTGGTTCCAATTTCTACTCACATGCTTAAATCGTTCAACCCTTCTTTCGTTGTGGTCGGTAATGGATCGTTAACAGCCACAATTTTGAGTGCTGAATTGTTCGTGTAAGCGTGCAGGATAGCATTTGTTATGGTATTGACAGCAACAGCAGGTGTATGGTAAGCTTCGTTGTTAAACCAAGCTGTTATAGATACTAAATAAGAAGTAAAGTTATCTTCCAAACCAAAGTAAAGTTATCTTCCAAACATCCGATAACTTGAACTTTTATCATCATGAACATTTTCTTGGGTTTCTTTGAACTTTCCTTAGTATTTTCCTTAAAAAACCTTCAGTTAACTTAAACCTCAGATAACTAAAGCATTTATTAACTGGACCCATTTTTTTTTTGGTTTTGAAAATGTCTGCAGATAACGAGACCTTTTTACTTGAGAAAAGAAAATGAAAGACTGGATAAATGTCAAGTTGATATTTCTTTATTATTTCTAACTTTTGACAAAATATTGACGTACAAAATGTTGCCTTTTTGGACAAATGCAACTTACAAGGGACTTGAATGCTCTCTCCATCGCCAAAATTGCACCTATTTCCAGAAACTGTTGTGTCTCAGCTCTTAAAAGATCGCTTTAACTCGAAGTATCACCTCAATTTTGACTTAATTCGAATTTCATGGAGGTTCGAATTACCAAGAGTTAACTGTACATATTAATGGTAATTTTATCACTTGGACTAACACAAGTCATTGGTGAAAAGGGTTTTACAACCTAATGTGACACAAATATTTTTATTAAAGCTTCTGTAGTTTTTCAGTCTAGTTGTTTTTAAAAAATCTCACATCAGCTTAAGGGGTAGCTGATGTGAGATCAACCCAATGTTGTCTCTTAAAAGGAAAGTCTAGGTCTTTTTGCGTTCACCAAAGTAAAATTTCACGTCAGGTGTTTTGGAATATGATTTTACAGTGTAAATTCATTTTATTTGGTGCAAAATCAACCAATAATATTAGTATAAAATAAGTCACAAATTATGCGAAGAACAAAATAAAATTCTGACAAATAATTTCATGTTAGCGTTGAAAAAACATATTGCATGATGGTAGAAACCTTATGTGTACAAAAACAAAAAATCATACAGACGAGAGTATTTACACATGTAAACTAACCCTAACATACAAATTTTCTATAATGCCGGATAAATGTATATACGTTATTGGAGGATAGCAACTTTCAAGCACTATTAAAAAATATTTTTAAGCAATTAGGGCATTACATTGACGAATGTTTAAATAACCTTAGAAGCGATTCCAATTGTGTAAACAAATTGATCTTTTCTGATTAAAAAACCACCTTTTTCTAAACTCAACGTGCCTTAAGCTAAGACTAGTATTACACTTTAACTGAAAACAAACTATCAAATTTACTATTGATAACCCAAAGATATTATTATTCGCACTTAGTTTGTTTTGATTTAGGAACACAAGCACTATAAAACTTATTTGTTGCACTGTTGCAATCATATCAGAAAAAAGGGCTTTTTCCACAACAATAGTCTATTCCTATCGTAATTAGCAGACACAAAGACTTTGGCGTTTAAATTTTAGTCCCACAAAGCAAGGTACACAAGACATTGCTTGAACAAAGGTGACTTAGCAGGCACCTGAACTCAAATAAAGATGGTGCAACTAGACTTCTTTGTCGATATAATTTGGAAAATATAAGGATAATAGGATAGGAGTTGCTCACGTAATTAGGCTATAAAAAATCTCACAACTAAACCACTATGGTTTTTATGTTTTATGTGCAGAACTTCTCCTTACCGTTTTCCTTACCATTCCTCTTATCATTGCTATTTAGCTGTATCGCTATAGGATGGTTTAGATTAAACACTGCCAAATCTTTGCTTGCCTGTTCTAGTAAATAATCTTGCAAATGCTTCGTGTCATCCACATGGACAGAATGTGAGTCAGTACTTTTTAAAACATCTGGTATTGCCACCATCAAATTTTTCAATAAGATTGAACTATAAGGAAAACAAATTAAAACAAAACAAACAGAATACAATAATAATCAGCTTTTTATACAGTTCCATTTATCCTAAAGACTTCATCAAAATACGTTTTGAATATCAAATTAATGAAGATATAGGAAGAGATTTGGGAAAAAATTTAAAATATGATGAAATATCTCAAACAATTAATAGACCAGTGCCCATGCAACAACAGAGAGCACATGGTACTGGTAATGAAACATGTTTACAGAATTTGTGACAAAGAGAAACATAAGAATACAAACTTTAGTAAAAATTGCAACATCTAAATTTTATCAGCAATGTGTTTTGCTGATGCATTGTCAGTAAAAGTTATAATTCCATAATATTGTACTCATGAAGATTTCTTCTGTCCAACTGACAGGTCTTAAAATTGGAAAAATTTAATTTTCTTGAGGCCTTCAAATTAGAAAAATTTATCAGCCATATTAATCATGTCACAAAACACTAAAGTCCTGAAAATTTAAACCAGCGTATATACTAACCTCCCTTTCCCATTATATGCAACGTAGTTTTCACCAAACATATTAACATCAAGTGTCAAAGCTGGAGACTCCGATTCTTTTGGCATCGTCTTAACAACAATAAGTGCGATAAGAACAAACAAACATGGCATCATTAGTTGTGATATGATTGAAGCTTTGTGTCGTTTTGAGTGCAACATCTTTTTGACAAACATTGCATACCAGCGTTGAAATTTCAAGCGGTACCCAGCATTCTTCATGTACGTATCGATTACCAATTCATCGTCATTATCAAAAGTCCGAGATGACGGTTTAGGCAATGGAGATTCTAGATTGAACAACAAATATTTAAACCCATTAGCAGTTAACACTAACTAAAAATAATGGTAAGTGAGAATTTAAGTAGTTTGATCTGATTTCTATATTTTCGCTGTTGACAAAAATCTTGATTCAAACTTTATTATCACTATTTTTTTCCCATTTCTTTATTTACATATAATATATGATTGTTTTAGCTATCTTTATGTTCTTGTCAAAAGAACTCGAAAATCTTACATAAAACAAAAAAGTAGAAATAGTACTGCGGGTGCAAATCTATCACCCTGGATGAGACCCCTCCAGGAAGTCCCAAAACATTGTTTTTTTAACAAATACTTCCTAAGTTGCTGAAAATGTCCATTTTTATAAAAATAAAACCACGGGTTTACTTTGTTTACGTCACTTGATAAAGATTACTCAATTAGATTTCCTAAAATGGTTTAAACAGGTCACTTTGGGACGGTGTTACCCTGTGACACAGAAAAAAATATGTGACAGTCCAGTCGTTTTGAAAAAAGGTGAAAAAATTAAAAACAAGAAAACATGAAAAAGTAAAGTTTAGTGTACCAGCATGCTCACCAGGAACAAATCTTGATGTCTCCTTTTGTCCACTCAGTTGTCGAAACAACTCCTTATGCGTGTTCTCTTCATGTTCAGATTCCTCTCCTACTTTAATGAACACTTCTTCCAATGTTGTGACAGATGCACCGTAACCGGATATGCCAAGTTCCTCTTGCCTGCTTTCAATTTCAGTAAAAAGTTTTTCAAATTGGTGTGAAAAGTCACTTGGTAATATAATAGATAACTCCAAACCTAAATAAAAGAATAATTACCTCATTAAAATTAATCATACTCAACACTTGAAATTTCCTTAACCCTGAATATAATAGGGCAGTATCCGCCCACCCCGGTGTCACCTTTTTTCGCTATGATACTTTTCAGAACTATTTATAAGACACCTGCCTGCCAAACTTTTAGGTTTCATACCCCCCAGAACCATAGATGTTGGCTATTACTCAAAACTACACCTGTTAAGATTGCGCTTTGAACTTAAAACTTACAACACAAGTTTATTTCATCAAGGGAAATCATTCCGCAAAGTTTGACAGATAATTATCATTCAGGTTTACTCAACAATCATTAAAACGGTTTTTTAAGCAATTTTCAGGCATTTTACCATCTGGAATATGTAAAAACTAGATTACATTAGTAACATTTATTAAACTTTGCTTATGTCATTGGGTTTCATACAGACAATGGTATTTCTGAAGAATTTCTAGTGTCTAAAGAATTCTCAAACGTACTGACATAATCAAGAAATTATTGGCATCATTTTTTTCCTCTTATGATATACTGCAACCATGCCAATTTTTATTTCAATTGGGAAAGCCTATAACAATTATAGAAGGGAGAGGGGGTGGACGGATTTATAAGCCTGAAAAAAGCCCAGTATTTGCAGGATTAATGGTAATTTATAAGGAGATATCAATTTGCTTATGTATATCACCAACCTTTAAGGAAAAATTTAATAACCAAGGCAGCCATGTTTAGTTAGTTTACTCCATAGGAGTGGCGATATGACATTTAATGCATTCTTTCTAATTTATGTCAGCCTACAATATTTAAGACATTTAAAATTAATTTTGAATTGTTGTTTCTGCTTATTTTATAAATGTAATAAAATGATTTTTAACATTTATTGTAAAATGATGGTGTTTTACCTTTTAAACTTAACTTTTTTTATTTTTATTCTTACAGGCACAATATTGTACATTGTTTTGATGACAATGTATAATAATGTATCTCTATTTAAATATCTCTTAACTTCCTGTCTACCTGTTAAGTGTTTTTCTTATTGTGCTGTAGGACTACATATGATTCTTAAAAAATCTTCATTCCAAGTGTATTATTTCTAAAAAATTCCCCAATCTTCTCAAACCAACAGGAAAGGAATAGTGATCAGTTGAACCCTTACCTACATTGCTCTCAACTATCGCAGATGGGACATAATATTTGACGAGATCTGTGATAACATTCACATCGCAATTCTGTTTTTTTACCATCACCATATGGTATCCACAGCCATATTTGTTTTTCAAAAATAGCGACGAACCGCAACACTTTATTTTACCATTTGCCATAATAGCAATTCTGTCCCCTAGTGGCAAAATAATATTAATTAAAAAACTGTTACTGATAAAATCTTCATTAAAGGAGTTTAAAATGTCACACCCAACACATCAGCTTCATCCATGAAATGCGTTGTCAACAGTATTGTTCGTCCATGCCTTTCTCGTTGCAGTAAGTCCCAAGTAAATCTCCTAGCAGAAACATCCATACCACTTGTAGGCTCGTCAAGCATAACAACCTTTAAAAACAAAGTATACACAACCATTCAGAAAAAATTATTGTCTAGACAGGTGATGGTGGAAGTGTTTTTAAAACATTTCTTTTTTATTCTCTTTTATGGGGGGTTTACAAGCACTTAATGGAGTATTCATCAATCTCGCATCAGGTATTTTTCAAACAACAACAAAACTTAAATGCTAAAAAACAAATCTTAAAAGCTATATTACATTACAAGGTTAATCATATATGGTTTATTATACTTACATGCTGCAAATAAAAAATCACAAAATTTATTTCGTATACACATGATTAATCATGTCTGACTTTTGTGAGGGAAAAAAATAATAAAAATGGTTAGTTTTGGGTATATAGGGAGAAAGCTTTGCATTTTGTAGATGATAAAAACAAATGCAATCTTTATTTGAGACAATTATTTCCAATATACAATTTGCTCATTAAAAATACGCTAAAAGTTTGCCGAACCTAGTTTTCAAAAGTTTGATTGGGTAAAAAGTTATGATTAATCATAGAAAGTTAAACATGTGATTTTGAATAGGCTTTAAAATAAAATTTTAAAATATACTGCATGATTTGTACATATGATATATGATTAATCACATAGTGTAGTAAACCCTTTACAAAGCATTATACCTTTGAGTTACCCACCAAAGCAATTCCAACCGATAACTTTCTTTTCATACCTCCAGACAGCATTTTGCTGCGAACGTGTCTTTTATCAAGGAGGCCAATAGAGTCAATCATTCGGTCAACTTCTTCGTGTATCTTTCTCCTATCATCAATTCCTTTTAAGCTGGTAAAAAATATCAGGTGCTCCTCTACTGTCAAATTATCAAATAAGACATTGTGCTGTGGACATATTCCTGAAATAAAAATATGAGTCAACGATCTAAAATTTTCATGTTACAAAAGCATTATTGATGATCATGAAATTTCTAAACTTTTGTGTATGCCTTTAATCCACTCTACCTAAACTTTGTCGAATTCCAGCCATATTATTTAAAACATCATATCCATTTATTATTGCATTTCCTGATGTTGGTGGAATTAAACCAGTCAACATGGATATTGTTGTTGTTTTTCCTGCTCCATTATGACCAAGAAGTGCTGTGATTTCTCCTTCATACAAATTTAAATTGAGACTATCTACAGCAACTTTGGTCTCTAAAGAGTAATGACTTAAAACATTTTTATCTAGTAGAATTAAAAATACATATATATAAACACATCAATAGAAAAATTGAAAATCAGACCACAGATTATAAATGGATTAATAGTAGCAATACATAAATTGGTTTCATTTTGAATACCTGAGTTAACTTTAAATCTCTTTGACAAGTTATTTATTCGAATTCCAGCCTTCAGTCCTTCCGGCTCTTTTTCAATCAAAGTTGAATCAATATAGTGAATTTCTCTTTCGTTGTCATCTCCAAAATCATTATTTACTAATGGGATAACCTCTTCATCCTTTTAGAAAAATAATAAGATATAAAAATCTTCACTAAGCACAACTTAAAAGAGAGAGAAATAAAACAAAAAAACAGACACTGCAATTTTAATTTAGAACTTTGCATGTGCTTTTAGTAGCATGATTCACTTATTTTATTTACCATATGCTGCTACAAGAGTATTCGAAAAAAACTGCAGTTGAATTTAGTTTCTATGTTTTTTAATACTTGATTGGCAATTCTGTGTAAAAAGAAGCTTAACTTTGTATCCAATTAGAAAAATAAAAAGTGAAGCACCAAAATTTTCTATGAGAATAGCCCCTCAACTCCTTGAAAAAAAAACTTACTGTTTCTTGAATGTTACACCAATACTTCCTTGAAAATGGAAAATACCACTTCTTGGGGATGCCATATTCTCCAGGAAATATCCCTTCAATATACCATGCCAACAAGCCATAAATTAGAGAGTCAATAAAAAACATAAATAAAACATGACCAAATGTGAAACTTTGATCCACTGTTACGCCCTTGTTTATGTTCGACCACTGCACTCCACTTCCTTCCCCCTCAAATCTTCCAATCAGATTAGAACCAAAAGACATCGCTATTTGAAAATCAAGACATGCTAGAGTCTTCGACATAGTTGACATTCGGTCATAGTAATTTGTCAAGAAAAAATATGGAGTGTACAATAAAAACCATAATATTCCACCACCTGCAGCAGCTAAATTTGCTTTATAGAACAGCGTTGAAACAAAGAAGCAGAACATTATACTTGTGATTGAATACATCAGAAAAAACACGAATATAAGCAAGCCATCAGATTGTAACAACATTTTACCATAACCACCAAACTTTACACACATCATTATCGTGATAACAGACATTGGGATTAACAAAAATACAAAGCATTTCGTAAAACATGCTGCCCAATGAAGCCAACCACTTAGGCCCATCATTTTCATCGATTCCTTAAAAAATGATTTTTATAATTTATAGAGCATTTTCATACAGTAATCTTATACCAAAATAGTAGGATATTTAATCTGCAAACCTTGTTTACAACACGCACTTTGCAAAAAAAACATGTTTTTTTCATTACAATAATTTTTCTTGCTTATTTCAATGGTTAACATGATCACAGGACAAAAGATACAGTACACAAGGATAGACAGAGTTGTTTAATTTATTTGTAATTTGAACTGCACTGTTATTTGTTTACTCATCTATAATGCTAAAAACAAAAACACTCATAAAACACTAGTACGGCGAGAAAAAAATCCTGAATTATTCTCAAATTCTCAATTTTGTGAATAGATTCTTTATTATTTCTTTTCAAGTAAGCAATGCATTACTTTCTAGACAGTTTGAATTAAGTAAGCCTTGAAAACTACTACTATTGTTTCAATCTTTAGGTAAAAAAAATTGAGGAAATTATGCATTACCTTTAGTTTCTTCTGCTTTTCATAAACAATATCTCTCACTATGACCAACGATGTATAAACCAGAGATAACATAATAAGCCACGGTAAACTATTTTGTATAACTACAATAAATGGATCTTTAATTCTGGATGGATACGGGAATCGTCTCATTGTGATCCCAATATCAGAGGCCTTAAAAGATTTGTTATGGTGACGTACTATAGCAAAATCCACTGCTCTTTGTATTGACAAAAAACTATTGTTATAGTATGGAGGAGGTCCACCTGAATCTGAATATCTATTTCTCGGCCCCATTCCTTCGAAGGTAAGGGGGAAAACAAACTGTGTGTACCATTTTTTTGGTATAAAGCTAAAGGAACTATGACTTTCCTTCCCATTGAGGGTCCTAGGTGTGGATGGAAATCTTAGGCGGTATGTGATTTCAGAATCTTTGATATCTGAATCAAACAAAACCCCACACAAATATGACTGATTCGAATTCTCCTCATCTGTCACCAGTGTATCTACAAGAATCGATTCATTTTCAAAGGATTGAATGTCCACATGCAAAAAATCTGGAACATAACTCATAAGCTCAAAGTAGGAAGAGTTTTTTGTATATGCAATCTTCCATTTTCTCTTTGGCGAGTTTGTGAAGGGTGGAGTATTGTCTAGTGGTAATCCCTTCCAATTGATTACAGGTTTCTTTTGTGACTTTATATCTGTGATTCGAAGAATAAGAAGAATGAAAACAAAGAGTATAGGCATCATAATTTCGAATATACTTGATATGGGTCTTCGCCTTTGCAAAGTAAAATTCTTCCAAAGTAGCAACTTGTACTTCTTAAACCAAAACATTTTTTTAAATCTAAAATAAGTAAAAACATTATTGATTTGGTGAACATACCTTAACAAAGCATGTAGGGCTTAATAAACTTTTTCTAACACAGGGTATGGAATATAAATTCCTTGTACAATACCGCTTGAATTTAACAAGTTTTATCACGTCGTGTAACAACCTCTGTATATCTTTTGTTTACACATAAATTTATTCCTTTCTATTGTTCATGAAACATCAAGTCTTTTGTTCTCACATGTAACATGCAAGCTTTTGTTTGAAAGCGCTAAATGATTACAAAAGCTATTGGAAGAATTTTTATGGTTGGAAGATTATGCATGCTTTTGGTACTTTTTTACCACAATTAAAAATAGTTTCTGTTTCTCTATTTTATATTTAAATATGCAACTTTTAAGGTTTCAAGGGATGTTTTTTATTATTTTAGAAAGGAAAACAGCGATTTTTAGGCTTTACACGGTTGTCTTCTGGTTATACTACAATGGAATGCTGCAATTTTTAGGCTTCGTAGGGTGGTTTGTCATTATTTTATAACAAAAATATGGCAACTTTTAGGCTTCCTTTTTAACATAACACAGGGATTTTACAACTTTGTACAATGTTTTTTTTTTAAATATGGCTATTCATGTGTTAAATGGGAAAAACGTAGCCTTGTTAATAAATAAAATGTATTTTTATTTCTATCATGCATACTACTAAGGAAAATTTAATCAGGTGAAATGACAAAGTAATTTGTTAGTGATGGAAGTTTTCCCCAACTAATATTCACCTTTTTCTTAACATTTTTTAGTCCTGAAAATGTTCTGGTCATATTATAAAAATCACAAAATATATTCCATGAAATTAACCATTCATCTTAACCACATCTTCTTTGAATATGGCTCCCACAAAAATCTCTACCTCTAGCTATAGTGTTTGAACTTTCTGTTCGATCAAATAATTCCATGGAAATAACGCAGGGGGTAAGTGACAACAGTGTTAATTCCAAAAATATAAAGCATTCAATACTAATTTGAAAACATATTAATAAATAAATAAAAAAATAGAATTTACAAATAAGAATAACTTTTAACACAATGTTCAAGTTAACTTAAACATACACTATATATACAAGATTTTTAGTTTGTCCCTCGAGAATGACATATTGATTTTATTTTTGGTTCTTAGCTTCCTGACTACTTAGTTAAAAATTTAGTTGTCAAAATTGTAACACATCGGCTCCCTTCGATCAAGACTCTTGTGATATGCAGGCAGTTAGGATTTAACTTAACTCCTAATTGTTAATGCTCAGGTAGGTAAATACTAATATATTTTGGAAAAAAAGGCATTTGACACTGTGCCATCTCCCGATGTTTGTCAACCCATTTTGTCTGATATTTTAAACTGTGGAAAAAAGACAGCATGGACCACTTTTTGGCAATATGGGTAAACAGCTAACTTCGCTTATTACAAGTCTTGCTAACCAGATTATAAAGGATAGTGTTATCCAGTGACTCGCAGTTGAGTGTAATAGTGAATTTTTTCAAGGGCAAGGGTGATGCATTAGAAAGAGGTAACTATAGAGGGTTGAAGTTGGTTGATCAAGTAATGAAAGTTATTGAAAAAGTGATAAGTTAATTACAGTAGGAATTGATATTGGTAAAATGCAATTTGGTTTTGTTCCGGGGTATGTTGCACTACAGATGCAATATTTTTACTAAGGCGGCTTCAAAAAAAAAGTATTTAGAAAATAGAAAGAACCTCTATTTTACCTTTGTAGATTTAGAGAAAGCTACGTAAAGTTATGTGGTGGGCTATGAGAAGATTAGGTGTGGATAAGTGGCTAGTGAAGGTGGCACAGTTTATGTTATGGAGTTATATGTTGAACAATATTCGTGTATGGTTTTCGTCGCGTCGTAATGCTTTTTGTCGTGTCGTATATTTCTTCGTGGCATATTTTTCTTTGACTCGTAATAGCTTTCATGGTGTCGTATCTTTCTTCGTGGTGTGGTTTTCTTCGTAGCGTAATGGTTTTCGTTGTGGCATATTACTCTTGTTGGCCTGATCTCATGTTTCGTTGTGTCGAATGTCACTTCGTAGGGTATTTCACTTTGAGTTCAGAACAGGTTGTCCATGGGAGTTACTGTATGCGGATGATTTGGTTCTCATAGCAGAGTTGATGGAAGAATTAGTTGAAAAGTTTGAAAAGTGGAAGAAAGGACTGCAAGAGAAAGGGTTAAGAGTGAATGCAGCAAAGTCCAAAGTCATGATTAGTAGCATTGAAGCCAAGTATGACCTTGTAGTGGGAAAGTGGCCTTGTGGAGTTTGCAGGAAAGGTGTTGCTACATAGTAACTCAAGTTTTTGTAAGTATTGGGTGTAAGAGGTGCAGTGGTATTGGAGGAATGTTAAGAGCTGACACTCAGTTTGTACTAGCCCTGCATACAAAGTGCTATGATGTACGGGTTCTGAGACATGGTCAATGAAGCATGAATGAATATTTTGACCGTTTAGAAGGGAATGACATGAGAATGGTTTGGTGGATGTGAAAGACCAGTCTGACAGACAGAAAGAGTTCAGATGAGCTAAGAAGCAGGCTAGATATCTGTAGCATTACAGATGTTATCCAGATAAAAACATTGAATTGGTTGGGACACTTGGAAAGAATGTGTAGAGATATGATAGTTCGTGTGGCAAATCCCAGAAAGACTTTGCAGGAGGTAATAAGGACAGACTTGAGGTAGAGGAATTTGAGTTTGAAACACAGACAGTATGGGTAAGTACATATATATTATAAATGACATATGGGATTCAACATAAATATTATGCTCTTTCGGGCCAGTAAATGATGTACAGTACAGTCCAGATGTAAGCGTACGCGTACGCTCAACTTGCAAAAATAATTGCTTTCATTAAAAAACACAATAGGATAGCGAGTTCCTTTCAAATTGCGTGAAAATAATTGCTTCGTGTTAAAAACAAAAGCATAGGAAGAAACATTGTTTATAAAACAATACTCTGCGCGAGAATAAATTAAACGCGAAGGCCATTGAATTTTTATTTTTTTTAACAACGATAGAGTTGATAACATTTTAAATACTTAAAATACTATCTAACGAAGCTTTCCTATCGCCGTTCTTCGTTCTTTAACTTTCTAAAAAATCATTTCTATTGCCGCTCTTCGTTCTTAAACTTTTAAAATGCGATCTAAAAAAAACATTTATATCGCCACTTTTCGTTTTTAAACTTTTAAAATGCAATCTAAAAAAAACATTTCTATTGCTGTTTTTTGTTTTTAAACTTTTAAAATGCGATCTAAAAAAAACATTTCTATCGCCGCTTTTTGTTTAATGCGATCTAAAAAAACATTTCTATCGCTGTTTTTCGTTTTTAAACTTTTAAAATGCGATCTAAAAAAGCTTTTCTATAGCGGTTTTTCGTTTTTAAACTTTCAAAATGCAATCTAAAACAACATTTCTATTGCCGCTTTTCGTTTTTAAACTTTCAAAATGCGATCTAAAAAACATTTCTATCGCCGTTTTTCGTTTATAAACTTTTAAAATGCGATCTAAAAAAAACATTTCTATCGCCGTTTTCCGTTTTTAAACTTTTGAGTTTCACAGTGAATATTCAAGAAACAGTGAACATTTGCGCATCAATTTTGTGCATTTTCTGCAAAGCAACTTTTTTAACTAGACGATCAAGATTAATAGTGTTGTAAACTGAATTATACTTCAATATTGCACTTTCACAAAGATTTTAATAATACCTAATTTTTATTTATTTATTCATGTCCGACAAGATTTTTAAGGCTTTTTGTGGAGAATTATGGATAGTCAAGGTTTTCAAAGTCACATGGTATGGTCAATAGTTCACATTCTTTTAATATAGTGTGGTCTCCTGGTTATTTTAAATAGTGGTACAGATATTACTAGATAGATAGATGTGCATATTTTACATAGCTAGCTTAAAAATAGACGTATATACCCTGTCTGATATTTTCAGGAGGGCCATGGCTTAGATGGGGAGTCTTAGAATATTTAAAGCTATCTTGAGCTATTTAGGAACTGCACTTTACTAGACATCCAACGACCCACACAGTGTTCCATTTCCACAATTTCTCTCGCATAGCCTGAGTTAACCTGGGGCTACTGTATAGTAACATTTCCTCACCCATATTGATTCACCGGCATAGAGAATCGAAACCCAGTCTTCCACACACAGTTGGAGAGTTATAATCACTAAGCTACTGTGGCATTACTACACTGTACTGTACATTATTTATCATTTCATTTAAATTGTGATTTTTTTGTCTTTACCAATAAAATAGTTTTGTAATTCCTGTTCACAAAATAAATAATTACTTACTTACTTCAATATAGGCGGTTATATCCCTACCATGTTGTCAGAGAAGGTAGAAGGACAATATGGCTAGGAGATATATTTCTGCCCATGTTGTCCAAAAAGATTTATAGGAGGATGTGACTTACTTTGTAAATTTAATTCACAGGTCTTATTGAGGGATGGGTTCAGACAATATGGGTTGTTGCTGTTTTTTTGGACAACATGGATCAGCACAGCACCTTTTTCTTTTACATTTACGCAGTAAGCTGTTTTAGCTTTGACATCTGTGTGGCAGGAATAGAGATACTGGAGCTTGCTGAAGAGAACACATTTTTAACTCTATATATATGGTTTGTCCAAAATGTTAAATATAACACCATCGCAGACATAGTCATTTGCAACGGCAATCCCTCTGCAATAATTTGCCGATGCAAGAGAGTGAAGCTTCGGCAATTTTGAAAGTTTTAATTTTTTAGTTAGTCTTACTTACACTTTAAATATCAGTCTTTTTCAGGAGAAGCGTGTGATTGCACGCACGCCTGAAATATAGAGTTTTCAAAATCAATCTATAAAATCCATTTTGTAGCGTGCGATGGCAGCCCTCAGAATAACTTTTGGAGACTCGTCAAACAAAATTTCTACCACATTTCGTCGGACAAAACGTCTGATAGATTTCCGTCTTGGTCGAAAACTTTTAGTCTCAGAATTATTAAATAGTCCTGGTCCTTTTAATCCACAAGCAAGCCTATTTATAGCCAACCTGACCATCCTAGCTAATTCACTTCAATAATTTTACAAAACAATTGGAAACCATAGCAGGTCCGAATTTAATGGATTTTCTTTAGGCCGCAAGTGTTATTCAAACAATTTTAAAAACAAAAACCTGTATAAATTTTGTTAAAATATAGAAGATTTTTTGTAATTTGAAAACGAAACATATTTTTGCCAATTTGCTAGTGATGACCTGAAAAATAAACAATAAATTTATAAAAGTGACACTATAGTCATGCATACTATTTTGGAAATGTAGAAAAGGAAGTTAAGATTGAGAGAGTTTGGGGTTCACAATTCAAAACGTCCCCCACTTTTCTACCGCAAAATGAATGCGCAACAAAGATTAGCCTTGGCAGTTTTTTGCATTCATGAAATGAAACCACGCTAGCAATTGCGACGGCAATTGTCAATTGCCGACGCTAATTTTGAGGGCTGAATTAGTGAATCTTCTTAGTCCAAATTCTAAAAAACCAATCAAGGAATTTAAAAAAAAATATTTAAATTCCTAGACAACCCTTTAAGTGTTTTTATATGAAATTAACTTTATTTTTCGCAGAAGGTAACCTTTAATACTGGGGCCCAAATGTAAACAAAGACATGTCTTCTTGTATGCTTCCTTATCAAGAACAGAGGGCTCAAAGTCCAACTTGCACCACTTGCTGGAAAATTAAATATGGCTGTGCTAACTCAAAATTTGCTTGTGTCAAAAGATTGACTAAAAATTAAATAGCTTCACTAGTTTTTACACCCCCTTTCCTGTCTCCCAGGGCTGCCAGAACTAAAAGAGCTTACTACTGAAAATGTAAACAAAGAAATTTATCTATAGGATGAGCTTAAAAAAAACTATTTTATATTGCTGGGTTGGAGCTAGTTTCCACAAATATTTCTTGCCTTGGCTAGTCAATACTATGATAAAAAAAAGTGCAAATGATTTCCTACCTTTTAATAACACCTCACTATATATGGTGGTTTTCAATTCAGTTTTTGAGGGGTAAGCAGGTTTAGTTTAGCCAAAGTAAGCGCAATAACCAAGGTCACGGCTTGCGTGTGTCACATGAATATGAACCTGACCGCTCAGTTTCACCATATTTATTGATAGTGCGCAAAAGTTTGTGATCTGTTTTTTTCCGAGAAATTTGTCGGAAGTTAAGGTACACTTTACACCTCGTCGGAGTCGGAAAAAAGAAAATCCTTCTAGTTTGCACACGATCAACTTAGTGCAGCCCTAAGTTACTTAATCTCGCCCATATAGCTCTTTTATACTTTCTGGTGTCTGGCTAGTAATTAATTAATTAGGCGAGTGAAATTTTGTCAATATATATTAAATACAATAAATAATACAAGTAGCATAAATGTATAAAATACAATAAAGAATCGTGAAATATTAAAATATAGCTATTCAAAACATACTTAAAAAGAAAAAAAAGAAAAATATAACACTTGAAAACTTCAAGAAGACAAAGTTAAAAACAAAAACAAACAAACAACAAATATAGAATCGTGAAATATTAAAATATTATAGCTATTTAAAACATACTTAGAAAGAAAAAAAGAAAAATATAACTCTTGAAAACTTCAAGAAGACAAAGTTAAAAACAAAAACAAACAAACAACAAGGAAAACAGAATCAAATCATAAAGAAGTTAAAAACAAAAAATCGAACAAGCCAAGACGATGAGAATTAGGCGAGTGAAATCATTCGCCTACAACATCAAAGAACAATAAAAGTCCTCGAACAAAAAAGGTCAGAATTCTCACTGCGGAAAATTCGATTGGAGCTAAGCATATTTTTTGTACGCCTTGTTTTCCCGATTTCCAGGTGATAAGAAAGTTCACAATGGGTCTCACAATTAAATTGCTGGGAGGTAAAAATATAAAAGCTTGATGAGAACTTATCAAGCAGTTGTTAAATTCGAAGAAGCTTACTGCTGAGAAAATGGAAAGGAAGAAATCCGTCTGTAAAAGTAAATGGGTCAAAAAATTATAGTCTTGTGGATGGAACATGTTTACCCAGGGTCATCTTTCAGTAAAATATTCACAACTTTGAAACAAAGCACAAGTTTGTAAGGTTAAGGTTTGATTGTTGTTTGCATGGTATTTTTATTATCTCGTGTCAGATGATCAATATCTATGCATCCTATTTTTATAAGAATAATAAAGTCTACCCAGTCTGGCTAATTATTCTTATTTCTTTTTTGTTCTAAACAAATCTCTCTGTCCATTTATCTGCCTGTTTTTGGGCAAAAATCCTAGCTAAAATTAGCGACAGTCGAAGTTTCCAACCTTGCCCCCAGGTCTTTTTGTCCCTTACCAACGCTGCGTTTTTTGACACATCTGACGAAAAATTCTCGCCGTCCGATACTTAAAAAGAGACTACTGGTCCTAAGATTGACGTTGCCGAATTCTCGTGAAATTTCCTACGGCCTAAAGTTAATCTCATCACCAGAGCTATTTTTCGGTTTCAGATTTCACAGAGGAAGAAAGCGAAAAATAAGTCTATGGGGCGAGATTGGGTCTAAAGCTTAAGTCCATTAGTTAGATGAATGTTGGACAAATGTTTAAATCCTTTGTACGTACCATCCACAATTTTTCCATGTTAAATGTGTCGGATTGGTTTCACTAGGCATAGAAAAGGCGTGTTTATATTTTTACTAGTATATCGCTACTTCATTCCCAGGGGATTTTGCCTTTTTAGTTGCCAAGTAAGCGCTAGTGGCTTTGCCATGAAAACAAACCCTGGAGACGAGGATGTGATATATCGGGCACCATTCAGCTGTGTTAGGTTAAAATTAAAGCGCTAAAAACAATAGTTTTTGCTTCATCTAAGAGAGACGTAATCCGCAAGTCTTTTCAGTTTTACATTGGGACAAAATTTGAATTTATTTAAAAAGACTTCAAGTATATCGTTGTCACAATGCTGATAAAAACAAGATTTCAATTTATGGTAAACCAACGGCAGTGATTCTGTCGCAGGAAGGCACTGGGCATGGTTACAACTTTCTGACGACTTTTATGCTCTCCGAGCGATTGCAAGAACATTTAAGGTCGTTGGTAAAAGACAAGCTTGATTTGCAGACGATGTTTCAGGTGGCCGAACTAGAGATAAACTTCTCCACTGATGTAACATTGTATTCGTTAAAGTAATAACGGCTATATAATAAATAGAAATATTTGGATTTTTTGAGTGAGAAAACTCTAAAATCCCTTATTTCATTTAAAATGGAAACAGCATCTAACAACCTCAATACCAAGGTATCTTGTCCCGGATGTCAGAAAGATACAAGACGTCCCTGGGGACGAGGTAGAGCATCTAGATACTGCTATTGGTGCGTAATGCCATGATAAAAATGAAAATTGTCTTTAGTTGCGATCACCATTGTTCTGCCTTGAACATAGATAAATAAGGTTTAAATAAAAAAGCAAATCCCGATGGCAATTTTACCTTTGTGTTTGATGAAACCAGGCTGTTAGTGTTTTGCTACCTGTCAATTTTCAACCTGTGTTTTTATATGTCATTTTGATATGTCTTTATATTTATTTATATTTTATACATATTGCTATATATTCTTAAATAGGGTAATTTCTTATCATGGGCTGAGAAAATAGTCATATAAAAGTGTTTGCATTACCATCGAATGTATATCATTACCAATGAAACGGTCTTCAAAGTGAGGGGTCACAAAATGAATTTTAGACCCTAGAAAATGACCTTTAAACCTTTTATTGTTATATTTTAGGTGTTTTTTTAATTTAAATTACAGAAATAGCATTTTTTTTAAAAAAAAATAACGATTTTTTGAATGTCAGCTACTTAATAGTAAGTTGTAGTGAAAAGTTGTTGTGAAGAGTTGTAGTGAAGAGAAATTATTAGCAAACTGAGCCAACCTAGTTTGGCAGGCTTTTTTTTTCTCATGTGATATGTACTTAAGCAAAAAATAATTTCAATTTTGATAATATCAATAATTTTTTTTTACGCGTTAACAGCAGAAAAAATAACTAAAATAACCACCTTCCAAATGAAAAACATCAGAAGCGAAAAGGTGTCCTGGTGACAAATTGCAAATTTGTAAACCAGCAAACATGAATAACCAACTTCGTTTCCAGTTTATTTCAGGCACAGCACAACAACAAAAAAAAGAGGGTTGGTGAGGACGTTGCATGTAAATTTGTAATAAGTAAAACAAGAGCAAAACAAGAAATAACGAACACTGAAGTATTACAAAACAACTTCTATAAATATGCAATATTTTACATCAGAATTAACTAGTCAATTAAGAAGTAATTCTTTCCATTGGTTCCCAAGATTTCTTAGGTTTTTCATGAAAAAAGAAACGGTTCTACGCGTTTTTTTAGTTAGCAACTTTGAAAAGAGAAATTAAGCATCAAATAAGTGTCACGTGTGAAAACATAAAAATCTTTTGTAAGAGTGATTTAGGATATTGATATAAAAAGCTCCCAAATACCTACGAAGATAGCTTCCACCAAACCTTTATGGCCCTTCAGGCCACTGTAATTATAGTAGTCAGGTATATAAAGCAAAACTATATGTACGAGGTCAAAAAATAATTGAAAGGGCTGAAAAATTAAAAGATAAAGTAAGTCAAGAAAATAAAAAATTATTTCAAAAATAAAATCGTAGTATTCTGTCGTGAAAAAAAGCGAAACAAAAAAATAGGTATTTAGGATATGCAGTGAGAAACTTTTTCTAACAGCATAGAGTCTCATGTTGAAATAATTCCATTTTACAATACGGTGCAAGCTTTCTTCTTTTTCTGTACTTTGGGCGGACATAAAACTGCGCGAATAGCTTCATCAAAGACCTGTTTTAAACCTTTTTGACTCAAAGCGGAACATTCCAAATATTTGACAGCGTGTATTTCTTTCTGCATCTGTAATCCTTGAGCTATTGTGATCGGAGCTAGTTTTTTTTCTTTCAGTTTATCGACTGTCTCTTTATCATCCCGAAGATCTAGTTTTGTTCCAACTAATAAAATCGGGGTATTCGGACAATGATGGCTCACTTCAGGGTACCATTTTGCTCGGACGTTTTCGTATGATGCCGGACTTGTCAATGAAAAGCACATTAAGAACACGTCCTACAAAATAAATAATTATAATATTGAAATGAAATATGTCAGGTGAGAGATTTTCTTCTGCACTCCATTACCAGACCTTTTCAATTTCTATAATGATAAAACACAGGAGTTGCGGAAAAGTTATTTTGTCAAGTAATAAGTACTGAAGCGCAGAGAATTTCCACAACAAAACAGTTTCTCGCCCGGCCGGGAATTGCTGTAAAGTGTGATAAAGGGCGGTGGGCGGTAATCCCCTTAGTGTTTTGACGTTTAATCATATGATTAATGATATGAACATATATTTGTGGCAAAACACAAAAGACGATACCGTCATCATAATAACAGAGGTCACTCACGTGGACGCATCGAAATTCCAACTGAAATGGAAAAAAGCCCGCTAAAAACAAGTTGCGTATGAATCTTTTTATTTTTATTAAAATTTTTATTAAAAAAATTAAAAAAAATCTTTATTGGTTTCTGATATATAAGTCTTGACGTTTAGCTAATTATGCCGAGTTATGATAATTTCGATTAGATGCTTAGAAACAATTGCTAGTATGAATGATATAATAAATATGTTCAGAATATCAACATGGATAGGTGAGAACATATTTACATCACCACATACCTTGATGAACTATTAAAACCGCACTTTATTTTGTCTAATACACGATGTCATGCATTAAGTCAAATAACTTGAGAGTCGATCAATATTTTTAAGAAAATATAAATTCTGGAAAACTTTTCAAACCCTTTGATATGAAGCCAACTTGTTTTTTTTTCGCAGGAGGTAAGCTGTAAATCCTAACGCTGAGAGTTCATAAGCATCTTAAAACGAAAGGGTGAAAGGGTAGGGTCGCAATTTTAATAAGCAGTACCTGATTGGCGAAAAATGAAGTGACGAATTTCTGGCAAGTGATTTTTACCGACAAAATTTTTTTCTGCGAAATTAATGAGCGACGAACATCTTTATTTTGTAAACTTTATCCCCAAAAACTTTATTTGTCAGTTTCGAAAATTGTTATTTTTTTTGCACAAAATACATCAAAAGAAAGACTTTTAATCATTCGATATCACCAGGGTAATTATGACGATGTTAATTAGTCATCAGATAACATCGAAGTGGTCAACAACATAAAGAGAAGAATCCAGCATGTTGATGACGAGCCAACTCAAGTATAAATGCGAGTTGTATTGCATTTGATGACGAATATGAAGAGAATGAAACAAAAGATAATTAAGAAATATTTACTCTAAACTAGTTTCGTGGGTAAAAATAACAATTTTTTTTGCCGATTGACGAAAATTTTTACCGACGATATTAATGAACGACAGGTAACTTTTTTTTTAAACTTGTCCGACTGCAATGTGAATTTATCTATACCTTCAATGACATCAGAAAGTGAAATGGAAAAAGCAAAAACCTTGGCAAAAACAATTGTAAAATAAGTACTGCATATGAATGTAGTAACATCCTCTGGACATGAAGTGGATAAGAAAAGTACAAACTTAACGTATTGTCTGAAAGTAAACTGCACTAGCATGAATAATTAATGTTTTCGGACTGGGATGTCTTTGCCTGCTCCATACTATATCTTCGCTTTTCTTTTACCTCGCATTGTACGCAATAAAAAAAATTGAGTTTGACTCCCACGTTTTGACCGAACCTTAAAATTTCCCGACTTTCCCAAGTTTTTTCAGTTCGGTGTACAACCAAAAGCTGCAATTTTTAGGCCAATTTCAACGCGTTTTTCCATTTTAGATAACATTACATCCTAAAGGTTTCCAGTGCTGATACTAAAAATATCAAAATAATAATCAAATAAAAATAGATGAACGCAAGTTAAAATTTTAATAAAAAAGTAAATGAAAAAATTACTTTTTTTCTATAAAAATTATGCAACATTTACACGGCTGCACAGTTATAATTTGTATATTCACATGACTTGGTTGCAAAAACCAAACAAAAACCACATAATTATCTAGGTGTAACAAAGGTTATTTCGTATAAACTAGAAATGACTTAAGATGAAAAGACTTTTGCTATCATCAAGAACAAGCTCCCAAACCAGAATCTAAGTTATTTAGACTTTGAAAATCGTAAGGATTGAAAACCAACTTGAAGTAAAGTGACATTTTCAGATCAATAGAACATAACAGAATTATTTAATCATAACATCACGTGAAAATATATATATCATCCATTGTCTGATATGTCCATTGTTGATTAAATTCGCAGACAGGGACGAATTTTATTTAAAGAATTGAAATCTTTCAATATTGAGTATTCTTTTTGTAACACTTGGTCGGACCATTCACAATTTATAACAATGCACAATTCTTCTTTTTCTTCACCGGCTTTTTAGGACATAATACAGCTCGGATGGCTTCATCAAACACTTGTTTTAGTCCTTTCTGCGTCAAAGCAGAGCATTCTAAATATTTTACTGAGCCTATTTCTTTGCCCATCTGTAAACCTTGTGCGGTTGTAATTGGCGCGAGCTTCTTTTCTTTTAATTTTTCTATGGTTTCTTTATCGTCGCGAAGATCAAGTTTGGTCCCAACCAAAACAATGGGAGTGTTTGGACAATGATGGCTCACTTCGGGGTACCATTTGGCACGGACATTTTCGTACGATGCCGGACTTGTCAATGAAAAACATATCAAAAAGACGTCCTAAATAAAATTTAAAGTGTGGTTGGGATAAAAATAAACTAAGTTATTTCGTCGTTTAGTAAAAGTCGTATTTGTCGTTTCGTTGCAAAGAGAAATTGTTATAGAGTATTTTTATCCCTGTTTGAATGTGCAAAATACAAGTGCAACTTACGTACACAATTATACAAAAAAATATACATTATATATTATCATACGTTTACTACCAAAGCTAATGACTGGTAAACAATAAATAAATAAAATAAAAAATGACTAAAAAAGCAATACGACTTACAGTTTGGGGATAAGAGAGAGGTCTCAGTCTGTCGTAATCTTCTTGACCTAAGTATAAAAAAACAAAGATATTTTTAAACAACACTGTTTTAAACTTAAATTTCTTAAAAATTAATTAAAAAAAAGGAGATAATGGCCAAATTCTACTTTCCAAGCTTTTGTCAGCTGTTTGAGTAACCTAAAAAGTTGCTTGTCAATTCTGAATTCAAGAATAATTCCAGAAAGTGACTTTTATCTAGTACATATCCTGCACCAATAAAAATTCCAGAAGAAATGAAGGAATTCAGGAACCATTAACCATCCTGAATGAGAAACTTGACATTTTGCAGGCATAAGGTTAATGAACAAAAAATAGAAATGTTTACAATATCTTTACCTGCTGTATCCCACAGTCCTAAGTTGATAGGTTTACCATCAACCATAACATTTGCAGAATAATTATCGAAGCTAAATAAAATTAAAGAACATAGTTACGCAAATATAAAAAATTAAACATTAAGGATTCCAGTTACTGAGGCACTTTAAGGAGAAAACAAGTGAAACAATAAAAAATCTGAAAGTTTAGCAAAAAGTACAAATATGTGTATGGTTCCTCACAGGAAGTAGTAGAAAACACAATATAATATATTTTTGTATTAAGTTTAAACATGAATTTTATGAAACAGACAAAGGTGATCAACAAGACATTTTAAGGTCTGGTTAAAGCTTACGAAAGAGTATAATAAATACTTTAGGAAAGCCGTGAACTTTTATTCAAATTTTTAAGATATTTATAGGAACAGTAATTGGAGACGGGTGTTAAATAGAGACTGGGAGTTAATTACAAAACTAATGAAATTGATTTTTTTATTTGACATACTATATTTTCATCACAAATACAAACAATGCTTTAATGTGGAAATCAAACACCCTATTTTAAACCGCAAATATAGATACTTTATTTTTTGTATGCATGATAAGACATACAACTTTATAGCAAATTTTGGCATCGTTTCTGCTTCAGAAATGGAATTTCTGTTATAACTTTTTGTATGTGGATGCATAAGCACAGCAATTTTCTAACTTTGTAACAGAAGGCAGTTATACTTACACAGTAGGAATATATTCTCCAGGAAAAGCATTCGTTGTGTAACTAATGAGCAAACAGGTCTTTCCAACAGCTCTAAATATAAAAATGATAGTCTTGGTACACAACACAGAAAAATAAATATTGACAAAACACTAAGTTTTAAAGTTTATCTCATTCAACTTTCCACCATGGCTAGTGTTTTTTACTGTATTAAAATTTAAATCTAAGGACCACAATTCGAAAACAGATAATTTATGTTAACAAAATAAACAGAAATTTAAATGAGAACAAAAAACACGAAAAACACGTGCACAGTACCAAAAAATCTGGTACTTATGTCAGTTATTACTGACAAAATATTAGTATCCAAATCCTTAAATTACTGGTGATGATTGCTTAATACATATATAGTTACTGAAAGTTTATTGTTACTGTTTTATAACTTGCTGATAGATTAAATGTTTTTTCAAAAATAGGTTTATCTAAATCAGAATGAATTCTAGTCAACCAAAAATTGCCAATGTATGTTAACATTCAGCTATTGCAGAGTGCACACATGCATAAAAATATTAAAAAATCTTTGTGGAGAACAACAAAACTGAAAAGACACTATTGCAATGCATTTAATACCCGAATCTATGAAATAGACTGCCAAAATTGTCTGTTATATATCTACTGCATATTTTATGCATCCTTGGCTGCTTTACACAAATGAATGGAAATCACTTGAATGGGGGTTTTTACTATGATTATAATGGTGTGTCACATTAGAGAATCTTGGTGGAAGAAGAGAAATAGTTTAGATTGGTGGGAGCATTAATTTTGTGGGGAACTCTTTCCTTGAGGGATAAATTATTATGCTGTAACTGCATTTATTTTTCTTCAAACTCTTGTACGAAAACTTTTATAGGTATAACTCCAAGGAAGGGGAAGTTTTTTCCTTGAAGCAGGAATGCTACAATTTGGGAAAGCTTTGTGACCAGATTGAGGACAATAAAGTAGAAAAGACATTAAATTTGAGGAAATTTGAGAAGTATTGCTTTATAAGTGGGCTTTCCAGGCAATTTCAGCGTTTTAAAAAATGAATCTAAGCCTGTATTAATTTTAAAAATTAAAAAAATATACTTTTTAGTTATAGTAAAGCACAAAATTTTTATGACAAAACCCAGGAAGTTATACTAAGTCATAAAAACACAGTTCCGGGTTCGAATTAGCAGTTCACAATTCGCGAATCCAAATGCCATTTTTACAAATCGATTTGCGTAGAAAATGATATAATTGTGAATCGAATATTTTTAAGTGGCAATAGAAATACTCTTTTAGATCGCATTTTAAAAGTTATAACGGAAGAACGGCGACAGAAAAGCTGTTTTACATGTATCCTAAGTGCTGCCAATAATGGGAATGGCAGATCTGCGATGGTATCACAACTAACTTTGATTAAATTTGGCATTGAGAGATAGATAGATGCCATATTTTACATGGCTAGCCTCACAAATATAAAAGGAATTTCCCTTGCTGTTACTTCCAGAAGGGGCCATGGCTTAGATGAGGAGTCCTAGAGTATTTAATGCTTATTATAAGCCACAAAGATTGAATTAGGGTCCGTACTCTACCAGACAATTCCCTGCAACATCCGACAGCCAGAACAGTGTTTTTTTCTTCAAAATTTCCCTCACATGGCTTTGGTTAACCCAGTGCTATTGTAACATTGACACGCCCATATTGAATCACTGCCAAGATGAAACGAACCCCGGTATCACGCACAAAGTGTAAGAGTGAGCTAGCCTCACAAATATCGAGGGATACACCCTGTCTATTATTTTCAGGAGGGGCCATGGCTTAGATGGATAGTCCTAGAGTATTTAATGCTCATTTTGAGCTATGAAGACCCAATTAGGGCCCGCACTCTACTAGACAACTTTTGGCAAGATCCAACGGTCCACACAGTGTGCCATCTCCCTAATTTCCCTCACATGGCTTGGGTTAACCCAGGGCTCTGGTAACATTCACTTGCACATGTTGGATCACCATCAAGAGGAATTAACCCCGGTCTCCCACACAAAGTACGAGAGCTATAACCACTAATCTACAACCAGAACTAGGATGTTTCAAGCTAAGTTATGTGACAAGTAGAGTTGTCAGATCGTGGCTAGACCTGTTTGTTTAGATAATTATGTAATAAGGACGGTGTACGCTACAGGGTGTTTCAGGTGAGTCAGAACCTTCACGCTAAATTGCAAGAATCAGATACCTAGTTTACAGTCTTGATAACTGCACACCGTCAAGAATTTTTAAACATTTTAATAATGTTTAAAGTATTGGTAATAACTTTTAGTTATTATATATGAGTAAGGGGTGCTTGTAGGCGTAAATTCGCTACATAGAATAACTAAGTACAAAATAAACATAAGTACGTTCTTACCCATCTCCGACAACAACACACTTTATAGCTTGCATAATCGCTTTAAAACTTTTCTTTTACTATATTAAAATATCTGAATTTAATACGACACGATTCAAGTTATATCCAAAGTATTTTAATTAATTTTGTTTTCTTTTCAGGGCCGAGTGTTTTATACACTTTTGCCAACCCTTTCTACCGATTGTGCAGAATTTTTAATGAAATAGTAGAGTTGGACTTGATACTCCACCCTGTTATATAGATGTCCCCCGCAAAGAGCCAAATTCGAGTACTATGCTATGCATATAAAATCAGGACCATTTACTTTTATTTAAACAAAGTTAATTGACAGAAAGCAAATTGAAATATTGTAAAAATGATAACCAAAACATTGTATTTTGAATTAAAAAATGTCTATACAAAGTTAGTTTGCATATTTTGACTAAAAGAGTACTTTTACATTCTCTCTTCTACATCGGTAAATTGTACCTATTCCGCTGACCAAATAAAGATGGTGAGATCAGCTTTTTTGTTCGCTTTAAACGGCCAGTATTGACGGCCCTCGGATTTTAAGAAAAGTAGAAAAACCTCCGCAAAACATGCTTCAACTTGATTAACAAAATACCAAAATTAAGGTTAATCTAGGACTTACATACAACTTCAGGGGAGTTTTATGGTAGAGGCCCTGTGAACGAGGTTGGATTAACATAATCTTTGTGTGTAATGTAAGTTCATAAGGCCGCATATACGGGTTTTTCCTTGTTGTAAACTGACTTTTATTTCAAAAAAAATACGTACCTGCCTAATAAATTTTTGTAGATGATGGTTAGAGACTTCTGTAAAGGATGTGTTTTCACCCAGTCTAACAAGAAGTAAACAATTTAAAATTTCCTATAAAATGTGATCTATGGTAGCTACTCAAGCATTATTAGAGCTTTTTGGCATAGTCATAGCCCCTCAGTGGAAGGAGTATGTTAACGAGTGCCTAAAAAAGGTGTGAATCCAGAGGCTACAATGGCACAAGTTAAGTGGAATAAAAGAAGCATAAAGAGATAATGGTGGATTATACCAACCACAAGTCTAAGAAAACGCGGAGTCAAAAATGCTCGTCAGTGACCCCTCCACTGAATGCAACCTAGTAAAAAACGACAGTGAAAAATAAAAAGGGAAAGTCTTCCTTCATTTAAGTAGCCTGTATTATCAATAACCTGGCTGTTAGTGGTCCTTGTCGAGGGAGAATAAGTGATTATTCTAAGAACATAAAAACCTAGTTAACATGCACCTTCTTGTTTGGGACAAATCAGTAGTAGCTAATAGGCAATATGTTGCGGTTGGGATTGACAAGGCGGAAAATGTTGAGACTTTAACACTTTCTTTCTTTCAGGGATACTACTTCCCTGGTAAATAGATTTAACAAAAGTTTATACGCGTAGGCACCTGAATGGACAATAGGGTACTAAATAATGTCTGTAAATTATCCTTTTCAAAATGCTGACTAAGTAAATTGTAATAATTAGATCAGCACTTTTGTTGTTTCGTCATAAACAATGACCAAACTTTCACCGTCCTAACAATTTACCCTCGTTCGCAGAGATTTTCGCCTTTTTGCAAGCAATAGCCACTCTGACATCAGTCAACAAATCCTGGGGACAAGGATGTCGAGTTAACTCTTTTTGGACTATAATAAAAAATTCCATTGTCAATTTTAAGCATTTACGTCCCCAAAGCTCATTGATAAACAAGAGCTCCAAGGCAAGAATAACTTTTAGGTTCTATATTATACATTTATAAATTTATGTGGTTTTCAGGTTTCCCCTAAAGACCAGGATATATGAAAGCCAACTTTATAAAGTTGGCTTTCATATATCCTGGTCTTATCTATCTTTTTGTTAAACAGGGAAGTATATATATATATACTCCCCTGTTCAACAAAAATTTCAAACGTCACTCTATAAAAAGTACGTATTCCGCTATATAGAGATCGAACACAGATAATGGTGATGTGAAATTTACTATTATTATTTGACTGTACTATACTAACAACAACCGAATAAACCGAATAAAACTGCTGCTGGTGACATGTAAATTTTTAAAATAATCATGTTTAGCTTTCTTTTCGGTCTTATGATAAACGTTAGCCAAACATTTACCGACCCTTATTTAACTAGGTTAACTAACTAACAACAGTATTACCGTTGTATATCTAACAACTATACTCGGTCTAAAAAACGTCGGACTCATTGGTTGATTATTTTCTCAGGGAGAATAACTTTTTTTGGCAGGAAATAAATTAATTTTGTATTCTTGAGGAGATATTACAGATCAAGAACTTTGCTATTAGACTCACAAAGAGATCTTCAGCACATCTAGATTTATTTGCTCATTAAATATAAAAAATTTTTTATAACTTTTTTCCACAAAGTATATTTCCGTTTAGAAATGGCTTAAAACAAACTGACAATTAAGTTTACCAAGATCATCATCGGAGCAAACAATATCTCTTGAACAATGATTTTTCCTTCTATAATACCTTTCTTTTCATAACTTGGACGGACAGGAATTATTCTCTGAAAATGAACACAATGATTCTCATAATACGCCTTGTTGTTTCATTGTCAAGAAAATGATCCATGATCCATTTAAAGGAAAATTGTCTCAAATTAGAACAACAAACAACATTGATTTTGTATTACTAGCAGCCCAACTCTGGCAACCGCCTCCAGTACTTCTTTGACACCTTGTTGCGTTAATGCCGAGCATTCTAAATATTTCACAGCTCCTATTTCTTTAGCTAACTGTATTCCCTCTTCTGTTGTAATTGCTTGATTTCGTTCGAAATATTCTTTGTCTGTTCTTGTGTCAAGTTTTGTACCAACTAAAATGATAGCTGCAGCAGGACTGTGTTGTTTTAATTCCGGATGCCATTTGGTCAACACTTGTGTATACGATTTTCGATGCGATAATGAAAAACATACTAGAAACACGTCCTAAACAAATATAAATAAACGAAATGAAAGTATAAAAAGTATGCACCATAGCACTTGTTGAAGTAAATCTAGAGGTTGGAGCTCTGGGGATGAGAATGGTATAATAAAAGAGAGCTACACGCTTCAGCTAATTGCTACATGCTTTTATGTAGGTATAAACCTTATAAGAATACGAGGCTGAGATTTATTCAAAATTTAAGATTCTTCTCCTGCTATTGAAGTGCTAAAATGTAAGAGATCTTCCGATATACAGGCAGCTTCTTTTTGGTATGTTTTCACTTCTTTTTGTCATATTTTAAGCTTTATATTGTTAGAATATTGTTAGAATACAAAATTTCCCGAATTAGTTTTCTTTGATGTACCGCTGCTATTTCTTAACTTTGTCAAATAAAATGAATGTGATTTTTGAAATCCTCACCTGAAATTGATAAAATGTTAAATCTTTAGATTCTTACAGCAAACAAAAAAACTGTTACAACAGTTTTTTTTAATCTTGTACTAATTAACCTCTGCTTGAACTTTGCCAGAAAAAATCAAAAATTAAGAAGACTTTGGCGGTAACATTAACACGACCAAAACACCATTTTCACATTCCGGATTAAGTTGAAAATTTATACACATACCAATTCAGTGATGCTGAATATGATCTTAAAGTCAAAACATCAAAATTCTAAAATTTCAAAAAAACATGCAATTCGGGAAACGTGTATTATTATTGATTCTTCGCTACGAATTTTAGAAGATAGGTTAATCTGCCGTTATTAGTAATTGGTTTGGAGTAAGGACAATTTAAATTTTGACTTTTCAACAAGCTCAGTTATTGTCCCATTCGTTGAATATTATATCAAGATTTATCCAGTCGAGATAAAGAAATATTTCTCGAGCGGCAGCCGATTTGACTTCATGCTAATTTACAATTGGTTTTGCGTTTATTAGTGATCAATTACATGTTGATTTCTAATCATTCAAGTATTATTGTCGTTTGTTTTGAACTTAATTACTACACTTGATTGGTTAAGCGTGTCATATAATATACCTGATTGGTTAAGCGTGTTCTAAAATAACTAAGGGTTACAATATGTTAACATCGACGTAAGCATTTTTCATTTCTAAAAACATACTGAATTCTTCTTGAATACTAGATTTGGCTCGAGTGGATAAATCTTGATATTACACGAATGCAATATCTCCTTTTACTCAATGCAAGGAAATTTAAGGGTTTGCTTAATGGTAGATTTTGCCTGTAGGTAAATCATATTATAGTTATTAAGAGTTTTGTCCTCTTTACCTACGAATAAAATAAAATAAAAAGCACAAAGAAATTGACTAAATTTAATATCACAAAATAAATCGGTACATAACCCTAGAAATTATGCAGCCCCTATTTAATGATACTTAACTTGGTGAAGGCCTTATCGAATATCACAAGTACGACTGAATAATTTTTAATACAGTTGACTCTTCCCAATTCGTATTCCTACAGGGAAAAATTTTTGTTCGAATTATAGAGAGATTCGAATTACAGAAAGTCTCTGTAATTCGAACTTTCAGTTTCAGAGATTGAAAATTCGAATTACAGAGAGAAATTACGTTATTTCAAAATTAGGAAAACATAGTTCAAGTTTTATTTAATCTTTATTTTCATAGTTTACATTGGAGAGACGATCTCTTTTGAGATACGAGTTGCATCAGCAAGTGCTTTTCTCGACAAATTGAATTTGTCAAAGCCCTGTTTACACTCTAAAATTCGAATAAGGGAGAGAATCGATAATTCGAACAGTTTTTCAAACCCTTCAGGTTTGAAAAACTGTTCGAATTATAGAAAGTTTCGAATTAGAGAAATTCGAATTGTAGAAAGTTTTTTATATGAGTTTCTTTAAGGAAAATTGACGGTGACTGAGAACTCGTTCGAATTATAGAAATATTCGAATTATAGAGATTCGAATTAGAGGGAGTCACCTGTATTCGATTCCACATCATTCAATACATGTTTAATTAACAAATGGATGCCTCCGGCAGAGATGTAGAACACTCACAGTTTTAGGATCACAGATGGGTCTACGTAATTCATTGTCTTCAGATCCTAAATAATAAATATAATAATAGATAAAAAAAATCAAAAAATTCAGTTTAGGTAAAACAAGAGGTTGCTTCAAAAGCATACCATCGTCACCAAGTGCTTCCATCACATCAATACTAACAGATTCTTTAATGTCGTCCAATTTCACATCCAATGGATCAATATCACACCTTTAATGATTTCGTAATAAAAATGTTTAATTTGGGTTTGTAAGAAATAGAACAAAAGTTATGTTGATATTATTCAATTTTCTTAGCAAAATATACAATTTCTTTTGGTTGAAAACAGACAAGACCTTATTAGCTTCTTCTGTTGTTATTCAAAGTGAATATATTTCAAACACACAGCTGATAAAAAAAGTTATTTTTTTGAGATTTTTACGCAGTTACAGAAAAATGGGTTTAGCGTAATATTTCTCCTATTGGTACTTTTTTCTTTTATATATAATACAAAAAATTTAAAATAGACACTCAATTTTCGGATACTTACACGGCTGGAATGTATCTTGTTCGGAAAGTTTTAGTTACAAATGCGAATAACAACGACGTTTTTCCAACGCCTCTAAAAAAACAAATCCATATGAAAAATAAAAAAATATAAGATAACTGGTTTTATCATCAAATCACACAGAGCGATCCATGTTACCCAAATATTTTGTTTCCTAAATAGACACTTTCCGCGTGACGTAGTTCTTTTGATATCATTTTGAGAACAATTTTGTTTGCGCACTTTTGTGTAGGTTAAAAAACAACACTCTCACAGAGTAAAAATGGCTATTTATGAAAATTTAAGATTTTTTGGTTAACATAAGATCTAAAAGAAACTGAAAATAAATTTTAACTATATTCTTCTAATTTGTCTTAAAAAATTCACTCGTTGTAAGCGAAAGTTCTTTCTTTTTTTATGGATTTCTTTAATTACTGTGGTTTGTTGTTTATATTTTCTACCTACAGAAATGCTTGCGCATGTGCAAAAAAAAAAACCCAAACTTTTTAACTTTTGTAAACATTGGTAATTTATCTATACCGATGACTATGTCTATACTAAACTTTTTTAGAGATCGATTTGTTTTTTTATCCAAAAAGGCTTTCGTGGAGTATAATCACTTACGTATCACCAACAGCCACACATGTTATTCGCCTAGGCATCTTTTGAAAGTAAAACAGTGTTTAAAGAAAGTAAAAAGATTGGAGAAAGTTTCTCCAATCTTTTTACTTTCTTCAAACTTTACTCAACGTTGAACACATGTTTCTTTGCCTGCCTGAATTCTATAGTCGCGTCCAGCGCAAGCGCTTTTATTGTCCTTCTATAAACAACAACTTAACTTTTGCCGACCTATGCTTTTATGAGTTTTTTCCTATTGTAAACAATTGTTTATTTAATAGTCATTTAATAATTCTTAACAAAACACTAGATAAAAAGTCGATTGCCTCGTTTATATCAATCTTTTTTATAAGGTTTATTACACCAGTTTGCGATTACTTAAATCTACTACTTAAATCTGTCGAATATCAGATGATTGAATAAAAGCAGTATCCCCTCATTCCGTTTCGTGTTCCGTTTTCTTTTTTATTTACAAATGCTTGCCAATGTTTAGCTACAAAAGTTTACGGATTTTTGTACATGCGCAAACATTCTTGTAGGTAAAAAAAACAGGACCACATGAAGCAAAATAGCTATTATTAAGATTCATACAGATTGTTGAAAGCACGAGATCCAAAAGGACCTGAAATTAATTTTTTGACCGTTTTCTCTATTTTAAAAAAATATTATTTCAGTAACTTTAGGCAACCATTTTGCTTTTAAAATGGATGTTACTTGGCTTCTGTTGTCTGTAGTTTATATTTTTTACTCACACAACAGGAATCAGTGTGCATCTTCATTGTTCTTAACGCACAATCCATAACATTAAGTCGCTCGGAAAGTCAACTTAAATCGCTTGACAAGTTTGACATTTTCTAAAATTCCCTAGTTAGAGATCTCAAGTCGAGTCTGTCAAAGAAAAAATCAAGCAACTGCTCATACGTTGACATGTTTCAATTAGTTTGGAGAAGATTTCCTAACTTATTATTTTCTTATAAGGATGCACAAATTCTAATTCTAAATTAATCCTTCTATTGTTCTAAACAATAGACCTATTGCTATTAACCTGAAATCTCATATTGTTATCCAGCATGTTTTGTAAAAGAAAAAGCGCGTAGATTCTTCGTCGTAAGCTATGCTACCTTGATCTTTGACATCCGCAAAAATTAATTTCGTGGATGTTGTAAAGGTCTAGTCATCTGCAAAATTATTCCTCAAACTGAAGCAAATAATTTGTTTAGCTAAAGTGGCTGATTGTCTGTTGTGTTGACTTAAAAACTAACTTAGAAATAGACTAACAACGACTTAAAATGCTTGAGTTAATAGACACTGGCCCAAGTTGCAAAATTTAATGTATTAGTTCGTTCAATTCATATAGTCCTGCTCGTCTAAATCTTGTAAAAGTTGGCAGCTAGCCGCATCTTTAAATCCGAGTATTTCTTTCAGCGTCACCAACACAAAAGAAAACTGATTTTGTTATTGATTCGTTTGTGTTAAGTACGAGACACATTTTAGCAGCATCAACAATTAACGGATGCTATTAGTCAGAGAAAAATTTCAAACGTCTTAATATAATATTACTAATAAATTATAACAATGTACATTTTTTTCTTTGAGTTGGAGTATGAGTTGTTTTCAAAACATGTAACCCAGCTCTAGCCACTTCCTCAAATACTTCATTTACACCTTGTTGCGTCAATGCAGAACATTCTAAATACTTCACAGCTCCTATTTTTTTCGCTAGTTCTATCCCTTCTTCTGTTGTAATTATTTTTCTCCCTTCTTTTTCATGTTTCTCAGCATACTCTTTATCGTCCCGTGTATCAAGTTTTGTACCAACTAACACGATAGCTGCAGTAGGACGATATCTTTTAAGTTCTGGATGCCATTTCGTACGCACGTGTTCATATGATGTTTGATCTGATAGTGAAAAACATCAAAAACACATCCTAGATAAAAAAAATTGCTGAAAATATTATTAAAGTTTGAAAGCTATTGCCTTGCAATGGTTCTTGTTAAGCTAAATCATAGAGATATATCTATGACTAAATCAAGACATGAAGTAATAACAAAGAATAAATAAGTATTACATTACTTACTGTTTCAGGATAAATTAGAGGTCTCAATCTTTCTTCGTCCTCTGGAAATTATCAAACATATAATTTTATATGAGGCTACATCTTGTGGTTACATGGCAATAAACTGCGAGGGTGTTTAACAAACAAATCATACCGAAATGATTAGCAGCTTCCATCAAACCAACACGTGCCGATTCTTCACTGTCTTTTAGTTCCACATCCACCGCGTAATTATCCATGCTTAAAGGTCGTTGGAAAATTTAGATTAGCTATAGAGTTATGGAATTTTTTAGACATGTTTGGATGAAAGTTTATGAAAAAAAAGTTAAAAAAATTGTTAAAAACACAACAAAAACAACAATGCTTAAGACTTTTTAATAAGTATCAAAAACTTATCTGTGATACTTAAGGTTATTACTAATTTTCTAAGATAAGATACTTACATGGAGGGAATATATTCGGTTGGAAACTTTTTATGTAAATATGTTATAAGCAAGGCCGTTCTTCCAACGCATCTAAAAAGACAAATACATTTTTACATTTATTTCTGTATTGTGAAATATATAAGAAACAATAATACGAAGCTTTAAAAATAAACCACATGGCCAAAAGTTTAAAAACACTAAATCATGCAGTTGTAAATTTTTAATCGCAATAATTTGTGAAGTAACAAATCTGAGTTAAATAAGTTTTTGGAAAGATTACATGGTCAACGCTTTTTTATAAGAACGTCTTAAATTTCAGCTAAATGTGCTTATTTTTAACACTCAATTAGCCTCTATATTCTTATGTTCTTGAAAAAATTAGACACATATCCTCAGATTTACAAATAATGATGAATATTTTTAGGTTTGAAAGTAATATATGGCGATGAATTTCTGTTATTCGAAAAACATACATAATAGTACATAGAAAGATATAACTGTTTTAAAATTATTCTTCCTTATTCTACACTTTCTTATTATTAACATCCATAAAAAATTTTAGGTGCATACGTTACTAATAATTTCTCACACAAAATCTTAGCCACAACGTTCTTATATACTAGGTTCTTATGAAGAAAGAACAGGAGGGTAATTACTTACAAATCCGCAACAACTACACATTTTATGTTGTTGCTCATCTTTTTAAGTTCTAACCATTACTTTTCTTTTACACTATAAATATAAATATAAATATAAATATAAATATAGTTAAAACATGTGAATTAATTAATTAATTAGTTTACGACTTTGCCCCAACTTGAAAAAGATAATTTTCTGTAAATTAAAGATATTCTAATAATTTTTAAATTATATATATTTTTTTATCACACAACACACGATAGACTAATTTTTAATGATTAGATCACCTTTGTTGTTGTCTTATTATTTACAATGGCTAAACTTTTGCTGACCTTTATTTTCCATATGCTTGTCTAAGCGTAATTTTAATAATTTGCAAAGGCTGGCAAAAAGTAACATAATATAACAATTCAAAAAATTCATATATAACTTTTTCTCCTTTTCCTTCCACTACAATGGCCAATAGGCAAATTTTTTTTATGATTAGATCAGATTCTTCCTAAAATCCGATATCTATATTGTTATAAAGCATATTTTTACAAAATGAAAAGCGCGCAGGTTCTTCATCGAAACCTTTATTTCCATGATCTTTAACATCTGCATAAATTAATTCCGCAGATGTTGAAAAAATCTTGTCAATCGCGAAAATATTTTCCTTAAAGTGAAGCAAATGATTTGTTTAGCTAAAGTGGTTGATGGTCTACTGTGCCAACTTAAAACTAACTTAGAAATGGATTAACAATGACTTGAAATGGTTGAGTTAATTGTCTTTTAGGTAATGTTGAGACAAATTATAACAATGTACACTTCTTCTTTGGAGTATGAGTTGTTTTCAAAACAAGTAACCCAGTTCTAGCTACTTCCTCAAATACTTCATTTACACCTTGTTGCGTCAATGCAGAACATTCTAAATACTTCACAGCTCCTATTTTTTTTGCTAGTTCTATTCCTTCTTCTGTTGTAATTATTTTTCTCCCTTCTTTTTCATGTTTCTCAGCATACTCCTTATCGTTTTGTGTATCAAGTTTTGTACCAACTAATATGATAGCTGCGGTAGGACGATATCTTTTAAGTTCTGGATGCCATTTTGTACGCACGTGTTCATAAGATGTTCGATCTGATAGTGAAAAACATACCAAAAACACATCTTATATAAAAAAATTGCTGGAGGTAACAATAAAATTTGAAAGCTGATGCCTTGCCGTAGTTCATGTTAACATGAAATTATAACAAAATATTAATGTATCACATCACTCACTGTTTGAGGATAAATTAGAGGTCTCAGTCTCTCTTCCTCCTCTGAATATATGAAACATATAATTTTATATAAGGTTACATCTTGGTAGTTACATGGGCAATCGGTTGCGAGGGTGCTTAACAAGAAAATCATACCAAAATGATTAGCAGCTTCCATCAAACCAACACGTGCCGATTCTCCACTCTCTTTTAGTTCCACATCCACCACATAATTATCGAAGCTGAAAGATTATTGTAAAATGGGAAATTTAGATTATAAAGTTATGGAATTTATTAGACATGTTTGGATTTTACCGAAAAAAAAGGTTAAAAAATTGTTAAAAATTGTTTTAAGATAAAATACCTACACAGTGGGAATATATTCGGTTGGAAACTGTTTAGTTACATACGTTATAAGCAAAGTAGTTCTTCCAACGTGTCTAGAAAGACAAATATCTTTTTACATTAATTTCTAATATGACACAAAAATACGAACCCTTTCTTTAAAGATTTTTTATAAGAACGCCCAAAATTGCAGCTAAATGTGCTTATGTGTTTTACACTACATTAGCCTATATATTCTTACCCCCCTATATTCTTATGTTCTTAAAAAAAATTGGAAAATATATCGTCATGTTTACAAGTAATGATAAATATTTTTAGGTTTGGTAGTAATATATGGTGATGAAATTCTCTTATTTGAAAAACATACATGACAGTACATAGGAAGTTATAACTGCTATAAAATAATTTTTCGTTATTCTAGACTTTTTATTATTATTATCCATAAAAATAATTTCGGCAGAATACGTTTCTTATACCTCCTTAATTAAGCAAAATCTCAACCCTAAATTTCTTATATACTAGGTTCTTATTATCAAAGGTATACTACTTATACTTACCTATCGGCAACAACTACACATTTTATGTCATTGCTCATCTTTTTAAGTTCTAACCTTTACTTTTCATTTAGAATATAAATATAAAGATAATTAAAAGAAGTAAATTGATTAATTAATTAGTTTACAACTTTGTCCTAACTTAAAAAAGATGATATCCCGGAAACTAAAAGTATTCTAATATTTTTTAAATCTTATATATATATATACACAACATTTTTATCACACAACACACGATAGGCTAATTTTTTAAGGATTAGATCAGCTTTTTTGTTGTCTTATTATTTACAATGGCTAAAACCTTGCTGACCTTTATTTTCCAAATGCTTGTCTAAGCGTAATTTTAAAAATTTGCAAAGACTGGCAAAAAATAACATAATATGGCAATTCAAAAAAGGTGCATATAACTTTTTCTCCTTTTCTACTACTCTACAGTGACCAATAGGCAAATTTTAATGGTTAAATCAGCTTTTTCCTGTTTTTTCCTTGTTCATTAAGCAAAAAAACATCGTTTTTTATAGTAATTTCTAAATATTTTGACAGTAAAGAGAATTTCTAAGAGATAAGGACTCACCTTGACAAAAGCTCGGGGTTGAGTATAATACTTATTTCAGAGAAAAAGTATAACCTTAACAATTTTAATAATAGTCTAAGACCCCACTAAAATAGCAAAAGGTCTGAACTTCCTTCTGTCACCTTTAAAAGTTGATTATGCTGATTACATAGTATCGTTTAAAAAAAATCATTGTAATGTTAAGAGTATGGAAATGATATCGAAGACGAGGAATTTGCGCCATAACATCATTTTAGAATTATAATACCTCAAGAAACCGAAGAATTTGAGCGATGAAGAACTAGAAGCGGTGGTTTCGTTCCATAACCTCGATATTGTCATTTAAAAGTCTCACAAAAGAAATTCGGTTGTACTTGTAGATAAAGTAGTTTATGTCAACAAAACTGTTGGTAATCTAAGTAACACTCCTAAATAGATTAGAGTTAAAATATGTTTGCCCTTCAACTGCAATTTCATATATTAAGTTTTATTCACGTTCCATGCTTCGGTCCACAGCCCGGGAATGTTTAGCAAGTGTCTTTATGACTACTATTTATGTTATATGTACTTATGTATGCATTCAAAACACAGGACCGATATTGACAACACTGTATCCAGCACAAAAGTGATTGACCTGCAGGAGCTCAGGAATTTATTCTGAACTTGTTGCTTTATTTTTATACAGGGACGTCAGCACAAAAAAAAGTACGAAAAAACAATAACACTAATTGATTTTTTGTAACAACACACCACAATGCGTTCATGCTGTAGCATATTTGGATAAGTGATAAAATGGTGTAAAAATCAGAGAAGAATTTCACACTTTCAGATTACATTAATGTACACGTTTTGTTTATCGTAGTTGTAGTCAAAACACATATTTCAGTTTAAGCAACTTCTTTTATTACTTCTTCGACATCTTGTTGATTTTTAGAAGAACACTACACATATTTTACTGCTTCTATCTCCTTTGCTAGCTGTATCCCTTTCTTAGTTGTAATTAGTTGATTGCCTTCCTCATATTGCTTATGTATTCTTTATCGTTCCATTTATCACGTTTTGTAACAACTAAAATTAGTAGATAATTGTATTATATGCGGTGTTTTACAACAATATCGTGAATCCAAGTATCATTTAGGGATAATCTCTTTAACATTGTCGGATAACTTATTTAGCTGAAAATATTACGAGCAGACAGGCGTGTCACGGATTGTTTCGAATTTTGTCATGCATTAAATATTCAAATTAAGTTGAATACACGCTTCTCTAATAAGCAACATAAAGTTCTCCAGAAAACGAACAAAATGAGCATGATTATGCGTTCAGATATTTTTGCCCCTTGCATTAAAACAATAATAAATAGTTATTATGTTCTGATTTTTTTTAGTTATAAAACAGGGAACTATTTGTTACTGCGAAATTTTAAGAAAAGTACTAATCCAAGGAGGCTTGGAAAGATATTTCTAGGCAATCTCCATGCTTTAAAACGCAAATTTTCTACGTTGTCGCGTCACGGAGAATATAATATAAACACGCAACTTTTCAACATAAGTAATTGTTACCCACCTTCCACAGTTCAAAAACGTGTCGAGACACAAAATATCCAAGAAAAGCCTAAAGGTAAGTAACAGGGCTGAAGAAAGATAGTATTATCATACCCCCCTCCTTCCGAGCAAAGTGGCATCATTTAGTTTCAACAATACGTTGAACTAACGCTTCAGTATAAATATATAAGACACAAGTAATAGTATATGTCCACAAGTATCAGCTACTTCGGCTATCATTTCAAAACAACACACATCTTTTGATTCTTAGAGTTTTCCTAAAATGCGATGCCACCAGGGCTAGTTCTTCAAATAATTCTTTTACACCTTGTTGCGTTAATGCCGAACATTCTAAATCTTTCACAGCTTCTATTTCTTTAGCTAATTGTATTCCTTCTTCTACTGTGACCAGCTTATTTTGTTCAATGTATTCTTTATCGTTTCGTGTATCAAGTTTTGTACCAACTAAAATGATGCTGCATTAGGACGATACGATTTTATTTCTGGCCGCCATTTTGTACGCACGTATTCATATGATGTTCGATCTGATAGTGAAAAACATACCAGAACCACATCCTAAATAAAGTTTGACATAGCTGTATATATTCTGCTTAGGCAACTCTCAGAATTTTAGACCCCATTCTTACTTCACCAGTGGAGAAAAAACAAAACAAAAAATCAGTTGAAGATTTAACAAGGTTATGACACCAAAACAGATGTTACTTCCATATTTTAACTGTTAGGCTCAATGTTACATTAGCCAGATACTTAAATTTTTATAAGAATATGGTTTATAACAGTAAAGCTGGAATTTAGGATTAAAAACATTAGATCTATTGTTTAGAACAATAGAGAAATAAAAATAATAACTAGCATGGTTAGAATTTTGGCATTTTTATAAAAGAAAAGCGTGCACTAACGTCGAGAGGGAATTAGTGATTATAACTGTATAACATTCAATGTTGACAAACCGAAAACTTACTAACCATTTAAAACAGCTAAAAATTAAAACACTCATATATAAATGTACTAAGATAAACAAACAAGGTAACAAGCGACTTGCATGCAAAACCGATCGCCATCTTGAATAAGAGGACTCGTGTAAAGCGCAGACAGGGTAATTTTGACGTTATTAAGTTGATTGTCAATAAAATGATCGACATTTTAACAGGGCACTTTTAGAAAAATGAAATGAAAACGGGTGGTAAGCTTTGAAAAACAACAACAAGAAATTAATGTTAAAATTAACAATAAAAATTATAGTACTTACTGTTTCGGGGTAAATAAGGTCTTAATCGATCGCGTTCTTCTGTGCCTGAATGATAAATAAAAAAATAAATCCTGCACAGATTATAAAATAAAAATCTTATGCAGAGTAATAACATACCATTGCCACTAAGCGCATCCATCAAAGCAACAGCAACTGACTTTCCATCACCTTCATACTTCAAATCCATGGGATGCATATCGAAACTTTGATAATAAAGAAAGGCTATACCTATAATACCTGTTAAAACCATGCATTTATGAAATTGAAAAAAGAGCCGATCCAGCATACTTACATGGTAGGGACATATTGAGTTAGAAATTTCTCAGTTACAAACGTCATAAGCAAGGAAGTTCTTCCAACACCTCTAGAAATAAAGCGCCGTAATATATACAATTATTTGAATCTTTTTTACGCTACAAAATGTTGGTAGAAACAGTGAGAGATGAATTAAACGGTACGATAATAAATCTCGTAGATTATAAAGTATATCTTATTTCAAACAGAATTGTCAGTGACAGTCCCCAACTTCGTTCCCAGGGCAATTTTGCCTTGTTGATGAAGTTGATAACGGTCAAAACGTCATAACGGAAAAGAAGTCACAAGACCCTGGGGACGAGATTTTGACAGTCTTTATTTTTAAATGGTCATATGTTACAACAAACACACAATCATTGCTTATTGTCCTCTTTGAAACAATGACTTAATATTTGCCGACCTAAGTTGAAACAAGCTTTGCGTAATATTTTTAACTTTTAACAATACTTTGGGGTCAATAGATCCTCAAAAATTTAATAAAAGCAAACGTATATATATTCGCATGCCAACATAAATATTGGGTATGACAATAAACTCTGTACATCATAAACGCTCAATCATTGTCCTCCTCGAAACAATGACTTATTTTTGCCGACGACTGTTATATTTGCATTTTTAATATAAATTTCCTACACTTGCTGAAGCACTCAAGCTGCTTACTGCATGCATATCACCTAATCAAGATTCTGGCGCCTAAGTATAGCTCAGTTGTAATTATATCTAATGGTAATTAACACTCCCCGAAGAAGAGTGATTTAATAAAGGAGGCTCCTGTGGTCGTTATAAGATCGTTTTTTCCGGCCTCACTTTCAAACATGTCTCATTTGTAGCAACCCTTTTTTATTTATATCAGTTTTAGTTTAGTTCAGTAACTCCAGAAAGCTTCCGGAGTTACTGAAATAAACTTTTTTTCGTTTTCAACAAAGTTTTAAATAGTAAACGTGATGGGAAGCTAAAATCTTTTGTATAACCTTCACATTGTATTATATTGTTTTAGGTCAAAATTTACAAAATTTTAGGTCAAAAGTTACAAAATTAGAAAAACGGTGTTATTTACAAACAAAGAACGCTGCAAATGATGATAATGGGCAACAGAAACCGTGTTTTGGGCATAGAAAGAATGTTTATTCTGTTTATTATTTTCGCATTGTTTAAATTTTGACAACCACTCCTATGGCTAGTATTGTCAATGGAGAACGGAACTAGTAAAGTTAAGGAAGGATCAAATTCGATATTGAATAGCAGATGCTTATAACAATATACACTGCTTCTTTTTCTTAGCTGTCTCTTTATACCAGGCTCTTGCTACTTCTTTAAATACTTCTTTCACGCATCCTTGCGTTTGAGATAAACATTCTAAATATTTCACAGCTCCTATTTCTTTTGCTAATTGTAATCCATCTTCTGTTGTAAAAAGCTGATCCCTGATTAAGTACTCTTTATCAAGTTTTGTACCAACTAAAATGATAGCTGCAGTAGGACGATGCAATTTAACTTCTGGATGCCATTTTGTACGCACGTGTTCATAGGATTCTCGATTTGATAACGAGAAACATATCAAAAACACATCCTAAAAATAATTAATTATACAACAGAGATTGAAAGGACTGAGCAAACATCCAGCTGATCCGTGGTGGTTATGTCAGCGCTGCAGCAATTTGTAGATGAAATTCACATTTCGAAACGAGTTGAAAACTACCATGTAAATTGACATAAAAGAAAGTGGGCCAATCATAAAAAATGCTTACTGTGTTAGGGTAACACATACGCTTTTTTCTATCGTGCTCTTCCGTGCCTAAATTATGATGAAAAAGTTAAGTTAAAAGTTTTAAAGGAATGCATAGATGAATAAAAACGTATTGTAGTGTTCATACCAGTTCCTCTAAGAGGTTCCATCACATTTATGGTAGCTGTTTGTCCACTCAGCTCCAGCAACACATCGATTGTATACTTATCAGAGCTAAAATAAGGAGCTTGTACATGAAAGTCATATTAAAGTGAATTTGTACTCGAAAAAGATATAGACCGGATTGGAAAGGTCCATTGTGATTTCTACTATCTTTTTCGTTAATAAATATTTTTCAGTTTCGAACCAACCGGAAAGTTAAAATCATTTGTGGCACAGGAAGAGAAAAAAATATAAAAAACAAAAATTTTAGCCAATTTAATTAAAGTATTTTTCTTTTTCACTTCCGATTCATTTGGTTCTTAAGTGTAAATTATGCTTTAAAATACCAAAGCATTGCTGGTGCTACTTCAGACAAATTTCACTAGTTCATGCATACATGGCAACCTATTACAAGTTAATCGAGCCCTCTTACAGCACAGCTTAATAGCGAAAAACAACTACATTCTTAGGGAAAAATGATTTGAAACATAAATTATAGTCGTTAGCCCGTGGAAAAATCCACGGGTCCACCCGTCCTTTTTACACCGCATTGCGTGCATCTCGCTACTTGCGCAGCTAAGCTACCATTTTGCGTAACAGACAGACAGACGGACAGACGTATACGGGTCATTTAACTGAAACTTTGCTCCTGATTGGTCTTATTTTAGTGGCAACTCGTCCCTGCAATAGCAGGGCCCGGACGCGTTCTTCGTACATGGGCTAGAGGGCTGTTATTTTATGTGCAGTCAACACGGTTGTAATTAAACAGACGACGATAGAGAGTTTCTTAGTTATGCGGCATGGTATTGTCAAATCACGAACGAAAATGTATGGGAAACGCGTTGATTTTTTTCTATAACAGCGACATTTTTTCAAAATTAGAAAAAAAAAATTTTGGAACTAAATTTGGACCGTAAACATTTTTTTTCGTCACGCCTTTTCTTTATTTGTTTCTAATAAATTGCACTAACGATTTCTAAAAATACTTACACAGTAGGAATATATCCAATTGAATATTCTGTTGCTGCACATGTCACAAGAAAGGAAAATCTTCCAACATATCTGAAACACAGACATTGTTACATAACTATTACTATGCTGTAAAAAACAGTGGAACAGTCATCACCAAACAATAACAAAAAAAATCAACATCAGAGAATAAAATATTTTACAACAAGTGACTTGAACTATAGTCGAAATATTAGAAACTACAAAAATTTTGTTTTATTTATGATCTGGCTAACGTGATTTAAATATAATTAACTTATTCAGACTGTCTTTTTTACTTTTTCTATTTAAATCGTCATATGGCTCAAAAAGAGTTAAGTAATTATGAACTTTAAAAGGGCATGCCCCTATAGGCAATTAAAATAACAACAGAAAACTTACAAATCACCAAGTACGATGCATTTTATTGCGTTTACTACCATGGTTGTGAAGCGAAAAGTCGAGTATTCGCATTAAAATGGTGTATCTTTAAATACATGCATGATGCATATTAAAAACGTTGAGTTGTCATAAAGAAAACCACTGTTCAGTTTTTATCTTCCCTAAAATAGGTATTATACGTTTAAATACAAGAAAAGTCATAAAATCAGATTGTAAAAATTTAATGATACTTTAAAATTCACCTACGATTGTGTCTATCCGTTTGTATCTATTAAACAATTATTTCTAAAAATTGTTTGTTATCAATCAATAAAACTTGCTGATCGTCTTTTTGTTGTCTTCTTATAAACAACGACTAAACTTTTGCTGACTCATGTTGTTAATATTTTCCAGGAGATATTCACATAATTTCTAAAGTACAATTTAGTTATTAAAGATATTATTTCGGTTTGTCTGCTCAGTATTCATATTACTGTGAAAAGTTTATCATTCCTTTAACACCGTGCGCAAGAAATGATAAACTTTCCGCAGTAATACAACTTGTTGTTTGAGGGCAATAAAAGTTGAGGCAAAATATTGGTGGTAATGCTGTTTCCCGGGAGCCAATTTCTTCACAGTCAATTTTTAAGGTTTTTTTAGGGGCCACTCGAAAGTGAAAAAGTATACTCTTAACTCAACAGACAGTAGAGAGGAAGGGGATTGATTCTTTTGTCGCTTAAATATAGCACGCTCTTCCGTGTGAAAGTTTTTGATTCTGATGTCAGAGCTGCTTACTGATAAGTCTCAATGTCATAAAAAGACATTTGGAGAACTTGACTTGGCATTTCCACCGTAGAAGAAAGGATATCCAAATCTCAAAGTCTAGAAATTTTAAACATGGCTGAAAAATTAGATAATCCTACGAATATAGTGCATTAAATACTTTGGTAATATATAGCGTGAATGACGTAATAAGAGAGAAACATTCCTGATTTGACAACTTTTAGTATTGTAGGTTACATGACATAAAACAGTTAAAAAATTCTTGATTTAGTACTTTAGGTTAAACTGTGCCAGAAACTGTAGATTGATTTAAAGAATCACTTTTAACAACGGCGATGTTCCGTAATACTGTTGAATTATCTGAAGCCATTAAAGGAAAACGTTTGCAACGAAGGTAATGAAGCGCTACATCTCTTAGTGGTTTGTTGAAGAAGACGTAAATTAGAGGATCAACAATGAAACCACAGACCAACAAAATTTGAGTAAGAATGCTAAAGTTTTCAGTTTCTATTATGACAACGAAGAAAAGGGGGGACACAATTGGAAAATGAAAAACTGTAAATAAAATAAAAAGCTAAACGCTTAAGATTACATATCCGAAATAAAATATAATTAAGCCTGTAAATATGCATCAAAACTCCTAAAAGCCGCAATATTTATCATTCAATCCCCATTCTTATTGTTAAGAAAGATGAATTAGCAAAAGTAAACCTTGACATATTTTTAGAATAGAATATTCTTGGTGGAAATTTTATCAGCGAATATTAACTTAAATTTATTCAATTATTCAGAGTTGGTTTACATGTATAGTAAAAAAAACTAATTTACGCTAACTATTAAAAAGCAAAAAAAAACTAAAATTATAAAATATTTATAACACATTGTTACTTGTAAATCGAACACTGACAATATATTCTTGTGTCTCGTATCAGTGCTTCAATGTTCGTAGAGAACGCAATTTTTTGGACACCGGCAAATGATTCCAAAGATTTTATTGTGAAACATTCCTGGCACATTTCTTTCACATGCAAGTTAAAACGTTACTTTGAGCATAGTCATAAGAAAAAAAAGATAGTCTAGAGGCAACGACCACCGACATTGTTTGCGCAACCTATCCTTAAGTTGTGTCGGACGAACCTCCGATACTGCACGGAAGTTAGTAATGGCGGCTCAAATAGGAGAGGATTACTTGGCTGGAGATGATCTTGATGATCTATTTGAGTTAATTGATGGTGGTTTTTTGGAAGATAATTTATTTTAACACAGAATTAGATGCTCTTATAACAGAAGTTAAAAGCTGCAAGAAAGATTTACCGAGGTACCGAGGTTTACCGTTGCCAAAATTGCGATAAAGTTTGCAAATCACAACGTGGTCTAACCAGACATTGCAATGTTAAGCATGCCTTGTCAGAAATGCCAGATGCTAGCCCTTTTCTGTCCGTGCAAAAATTGTCAAAAGAAGAAAAAATTCTAAAGAAGCTACATCCATTAACATTAAAATTAATGGTGAAAAAAAGTGCTGAGATATGTTTTGGTGACAGATGTTTACCTGAATCAGCAAGATTTATGTTTTCAGAGGATAAATTTTTATTTTCAACTAATAAAGCTGTTGAACTTTGGAACAAAATAAAGCCCCTGATTGAAAGTTTTTATGGTAATGCTGAGGATTTTTATGGCTTACTAGGGGATAATCTTCTACCCTTAACCCTATTCGGTCCGGGGTTTTTCGAACATACTATGACCGGGGGGGGGGGGGGGGGGCGGATTCCCCTCAATAACTTTTCATAAGATTGTTCAAAATGAATCAAACTTGGCACACTTTTAGTACGTCATAAAAGGAACAAAATGGCACCAATAAACCTTTGCTTGCGTCCACACATTTTCTGTGACGTCATCAGAAGCTTGAAAATTGTTAGAAATGCCACTATCTGCTTAAAATATAATTACTTTTGTTCTAGAGTGAATTTTTACATTCTGTTTGAAGTTTCTGAAAGCTAAATAAAAGTTATTTAACATATCTTCCGGTTTTTACATGGATCGGATAAAAAATTGCCAAAAATTGTCCGAAAATCCGTTTTTTCCGATTTTCGGGTAAATCCGACAAAATCGGGAAATCGGATTAGTCACGTGTTCAAATTATTCTTTTAATGAGCACTTTCAAAGAAAATTTTGTGTTAACATTGATAATTGCATTTAAAAGTATTGAATGATTTAAATACATCGATAGTTATATTGAATCAATTGTTGAGTTCTCTATAGTAATAAATAGTAATGAACACATAAATATTATAACAAGTAAATTAGAATGTTGATAGATATGTTGTTTTTATTTTAGACGATCACGCAAGATAATTAAATTGATATCTTATAAAAAACACACTCGCAATGTATCTAGTGTTTGTTTTGACATTCGTTGCACTGTGTATACACGGGTTGGCAATATTCTGTTTGTGCAAGCACAAGAAACAAAATGTAAACCAGAAAGTATTATTGATAAATGTGAGCGCAACAGAAATTTTTATTCTCCTGCTCAAAGCTTGTTACCTTGCCATGCTGATGGCAAAAGACGAAATGCAAACAATAACCGTTCGTTTCGAACATTTATTTAGCATGATTTCGTTTTACCTGTACACACTTGCAAACTTTTTGTTGCTCTTCGCCATGTTTTTTATCATAGCAGATCGTTTTCTCTGCATTTATTTGCATGTTAGATATAATTACGTTGTCACGAAAATTCGATTGGTGAAAGTCATAATTGCGGCTTGGATTGTTAGCACGATAATAGGATTACCCTTACTTTTCTTGGAAGACTTGGAAGGAGAGTATTACGTAATTTTATTAGTTCTAAATGTAGTTTATATTATCATGGCTACAGTGGTTTATGGTATAATTTGTCTCTATTTAAAAAGACGAAGAAAAACATTCCAAGCAAAATCCAAGATGGAGAAAGTTACAAATTCTAAACAATTTGTCGTACCATTTTTGATCGTGATTACTTTCATCATTTTTTCATCTCTGCCGAAATGTATCAACGTATGGCTGTTAATAATGAATGGTAAAATAGAAACTATAAACTTTAGCATTCTTACTGAAATTTTGTTAGTCTGTGGTTTCATTGTTGATCCTCTAATTTACGTCTTCTTCAACAAACCACTAAGAGATATAGCGCTCCATTACCTCCGTTGCAAACGTTTTCCTTTAACGGCATCAGATAATTCAATAGTATTACGGAACATCGCCGTTGTTAAAAGTGATTCTTTAAATCAATCTACAACTTTTAGCACGGTGTAACTTACAATACAAAATCAAGAACTTTTTCTCTCTTATTACTACATTATTTTCCAAAGAGTGTTAAAAGTACCATTGCTTTCGTGTTGCTGCAATGTTGGAACACTAGATCAATCTAGTCAATTTTAACAACAAATCTTGAGTGGAAAATGTAAGCCGGGTTTGAAGCAACCACAAAACGCATGTGGAGAACAATCAACACTGGCTTTTTTATTAGGATTATTTAATTTTGAAGCCAGATTTAATATTTCTGTACTTCGAGATTACGATATCCCTTTTTCGACAGTGGAAATGCAAAGACAAATGTTTTTTTATGACATTGATACTGTGCAGTAAGCAGCTCTGACACCAGAATTAAAAACCTACAGACGAGCACACTTTGCCTACTTGCTTGCTTGCTTGCAACTGCTAAATGAATTTGCACTTATTAGCCCATCATTTAGAAATTATTCATCAAATCCTAAATAATACAACCAAATAGATTTGATAGTTTTGTTCTTAAAGGCAAGATCATTGTAGCATTATCGGAATGAATTAATCAACAAACATTTTTATCTTCTGAATATATTTAAGATATATAATCCATCTTCAGGACCAAATGGAGTCATTAAAAAAGGGTTAAAATACCATACTTTGCTACTCACACAATTAGTGTATGTACTAGCAGGCTCTTCTATGTTTTCAACCTATATAATGCTATATAGAAGTTTAGTCAAAAGTCTAATACAAGTTTTTTCAAAACCTCGTAAAATTCTTTTAAATTAGACATTGTAAAAAAAATCCACGCCACATTTTACTGCCCTAAACTAAACACATAGACATTTTAATTGAAAAGACAGTAACGGTAAAAGCTACTTAAAAAATGTCCAGATACAAATGAAAAAGTGTACGATCAACGTCAAATCAGACGATTAAGTTTAACACACTTCCCTCCCTCCGTGAAAATAAAAAAAATATAATTTTTGGGCACCATCAATCCTTGAAATTACAAGCACTCAGATATAAGTTTCAAAGAAGCGTGTAGATGACAGATTAGTTACAACAATTTTTTAACATGGATGTTTTACGGTATAAAATATTTGAACGACACAAGAATTAATCCCCGTCCTCGCTAATGTCTGTTTAGTTTAGCATATACTTTTCCATTTGCGAGTCTTCCCTAAAATCACCTCAAAAATGAATGTGAAGAAATTGGCTCCCGAGAAACACTTTGCTCTTAAACAACTAAATTGTAATTTCAAAATTATGTAAATATCTCCCTGAAAATAATAACAACTTGATTCAGCAAAATTTAGTCATTGTGATATTATTGGCAGCTAAAAGTTGGGAGGTGTTACTAGCATTCATCTTGGAAGAAATACAAAATTGGTTTAAATACAAAATACTTCGACAATTTAAGAAAAATTTGAATTTAGATTCTCTAATGCTATTATACTTTTGTAAGTTTAATTTCAATAAGCTAGGAAGATGAATTACATATTCAAAGTACTGTGGTTTTAAAATGTAATTTCTATTTTCTGTAAATGATTGTGCAAAAAAAATAAAACATGTCGGTCGGCTAGCATTTATTATTATTGAAATTATTTACCCAGGGTAGCCTCTTTAGCTCCTATTGGTACTGCTATCAACGAGGGTCCTGCGAAGGCTCTAGTGCGTTTAAAGCTCCAATTTGAGCAAAAGTCGTGCAAAGAAAGCAATCGCTCAACTAGACAACCGCCTAAGATATTAATCCTGTTCTCATGAAAAGATAGATTCACACTTTTATAGTCTCTGGCATGAATCGGCCAGGGCTTGAACCCAAGACCTCCCGCACTGGAAGCGAACGCTCTATCATGAGGCTACCAGTTAGTATTAGTCATTGTTTAGTCATTGTTTGTTATAAGGCAACAAAAAAGAAAAGCTAATCTAATCTAATTGAGTTTGGTACCAATTATATTGCTACTATGGCTTTCTCTACATTATTTCCATATGGCCAAGGAGACCCAACAAGTGATACAAAATCATTTGCACTTAAGTTGAAACATTTGCTTAAATTTGCTGAGATGGTTGAGGGAAAATGGTACTTTCGGTTTGCTGCACATCTAAGATTTGCTTATTGGGCATTTAATATGCTGTACAGGAAACGTCTATTGAGTAAAGGTAATTTGTATAAGAAACGGAATCCTGGTGATTTTGACTTCACTTTAGAAGAATTCCAGGAAATGGCTAATAATGCATCCAGTACCAGTTTAATGTCAAAAGTGTTATATTATACCAAGGAACTAACCGGATCGAAATTATATTGGAATAGGGTTCGGCAGCAACTTCGTGCTGCGCTACGGTTGGTTGGAGTACCTATATTTTTTTTTACAATTTCAATGGCAGAATATCATTGGCTAGAACTGTTAAAATTGCTCGGCCTTTCGGGCACCAATACTAGTGAAGAACTTAGAACTGCAATCATTGACAATCCTCACTTTATTGATTGTTTTTTTACTGAAACAACAGAGTCTTTCGTGAAATCATGGCTGTGTGATTATCTAGGTGCTTCTTGGCATTGGTTTAGACATGAATTCACCGTACTTCGAGGATCTATCCATTGTCACGGCCTTGCAAAATTGAGAAATGATGCAGGTCTAGTAGCTATGTAGCTCTCGAGTTCTTAACAAAAAATAATGTGTCAGATCTACCAGATGAAGATCGTCTTCTTCTAGATTGTGACATTGAGGTAGGTCGATATGCAGAAGAAATAGTTTGCAACTATGTTGATTGTTTACTGACTACTATTAATCCAGAGGACCCCTCTGTTCGGTCCAAACCTCAAACCCATCCCTGTAAAACGTGTTTTGTTGATGTACTAGGAAATGAATTACTTGACTCGGATTATTCCAACTTGCCCAATTCTGTATAGAAACATGTATGTAATTGACTTTATTGTCTCAAAGGTAAGGATGGTATCAGTAGGTTCCAGTTCCATTCTGATTTATGCTGAAAAACGAAGTTAGACTTCAAAAAAGTGAACACTAAGGATGGATCTTTAAAGTACAAGGCAGAGGTAATAACTTAGCGTAATGACTCCCGACTTAAAAGGCATCAAAGAGTTTAACTACAAGGTTGGAGGGCGAATTGTAATATTAGTGTTATCATAGATTATCATTCATATTGAACAAGGTATGCTTCTAAACCAGAAAAAAATTCATCTGTTGCGAAAGACGCTTTCATTCATGTTGGTAAAATGTTACAGTCGATTCTTTTGACTCAGCGAAAGTGGTCAAAAAGCTTATGTGCTGTAGGTTTTAGAGACATGAGCATACAAGAGTTTTGTCATCAGTTGTTGCGGCGTAAGTTACACAGTTCATCATTCCAAGTTATAACAGTATCCTTAGAAGGGTCAAAGTTGCAAAATTTACATGGCGAACTTGTGTCGAAATGGTCGATGTTGGACTTGTATGCTCGTCGAGAGGATTTCAGTTCAGATTTAGATGTAAAAAATTAAATTTTGGTAAATTTTCATGCAACTTTCGTTCTCAAGGGAGGCAAGTTAGAAAGACGTCCAAAAGTAGTAGCTGTTAGAACTGCTCCGAATTATTTATCATATTATAAAGGCGCTAAATATGGAAAATATTGTAAATATAAAGTGAAGTGCAAAAATTGGAGGTGTGCTTTATCTTCATTGTGGAACAACGAAGAGGAATGTGATATGAGATGAGGGTCCTATTGTAGTTCCTGAACATTGAACTGGAAAACATAAACTTAATTGAAGATGACTCTGATAACTTTCACGGAGATCGTGTGCTAGAGGAGAGAGAGATGAATGGATGTTTCTAGCAAATACTGTCAATAGTCATAGTCAAACTGATGTTGTCTATGATCATAATGAAGAAATAAAAGTTGATAATACTCAACATTGGGAAACACAAGAGATAGAGATATGCCAGCCTGGATTAATTTTCAAAAAAATAGTTTTGTAGACAACAGCCTAGGAATACCTATGAATGACCATTTGAACGTATTAAAGTTGAATGTCCAACAACAGAAAGCTTTTAATTTGGTTTTAAATCATATGTCAACTCAAACCCAGTCTTCAGAGCCAGAACAACTATTATTACTTGTTATTGGAAAGGTGGGTTGTGGGAAGAGCTTTTTTGATTGACAGGTTAAGGTATGCGCTGGATCAAACTTTAAAAGAAGACAGTTCAGTTAGCTTGGGCTATCACTATTCATAAATCACAAGGGCTAACATTACCGAAGGCATGGATTGATTAAGGGACAAGTGAAAGCTACCCAGGGTTAACTTATGTTGCCCTGGTAAGAGTTCAAACGCTTGATGATCTTATTGTTGAACCTATGACCTTTCAGCCTTTACACAATATCAATATTTTCAAGCCAGGATAGCGGAGGAAGCTAGACTGTATGGTCTAGCATCATGTTGATTTTTTCTATATATTTTTTTTTACATTTAATTCACAAACCAAACTCATTTCATAAGATTCCTCTCATGATATTGTTGCATATTATTCTATCATATTTCAAGCCTTGTAGATATGCTGTGTTTAGGTTTATGTTCTATTTTGTATATATAATCCTTTTTCCCTTAGTGTTCTCAAAAGATAAGAAAAAATTGCAAGTTAATGGTAAGATATTTTCATTTTCATAGTTTCATTAAATAATTGTTAGAGTTGTTTTATCAACAGAGAATATTCCGTTATTATGAAGCTATAGCAGCCCTGGGACTTTTTTTCGAATTTCGTGATTTTTACATTTTGAAATTTTCGCATGTATTCAAATTTTGCGAATTATCAATTTTCAAATAATTCAACAGTATATACATAATTTCTGAATTTTTTGCAAAAAATCTTCCTTTAAAAAAAAAAAAAGAAAATTTGTCTTGATTTTTTTTTAGTTTCTTCTAATGATAAAAAGTCAAAGATGAGAAATGGTAAGCTAGATTAATTTCTGTTTTTTTCTAAAAAAATGCTGCGTGACAAGTTTAATTTTAAGTATTTTACATAATACTATTTTATAGCAAATCCTATGAAAAAGTCAATGAATGATGCCGAAAATGAACAGTTACCATCTACCCCAACTAAAGAAGTGCTATGAGTAGCTCATCAACGTATTGCGAAAATTCACAGTGACAAATATGGTTGAAATTTAGTGAAGACATATTTGTGAAATTGGAATTTTCTTTTTTTGTAGATAAAGATGCAGAGAATATTAGCCCTGACTTGAAAAGAACTTTGTCACCACCTTCTGCACCAAAACCTGCAAAGCAACTTTTTGCATCTTCTCCAGAAAAACCTTATTCTCCAAAAGCACCATCATCCTTAGTTAGCAAGTCTTGCATTACAGCGAAAAAATGATTTATGAATATTGTTGAGATGTATAATTAATCCATTATTAGAAGATCATTGATATAAAAAAGCTACTTTTACTTTTTTATATTGCTACTTTATGAATACAACTTCAAAATAACTTGTACTTTAATATGATTAAATTTCGCTGCAGGCCGTCTGCAAATTTTGTTGAAAAGGGGGCTTACCTGCAACATTTTCAATTGATATGTAATCAGTAGTATAATGGGTTCGGATGTGATTACTATCCCAGTGAACCAGATTTGAAGCCCTGTAGAATTCAAAGTTTTGATCACAAAGTGCATATAAAAGGATTTACTATCATTATGTTGTTATTTCCCTACCTCAACTAAAAATGCAGAAAAGGGAACATGCCCATCCGCAGAATGTTTGAGATGAAGCCTTCTGCGAAATCTAATCACATTAAAGTTACTTCAATTTGAGAAAAAAAAATAGTTGTGATCTCATAGACTGTAATAACAATTTTCTAAATGTTAAAGGATTCGTTGCACCAGTATCCTCTATCAAAACAACCAAAACCAATATAAAGCGAAAGTATTTCTTTGCATTTATCAAGTGTGCACCAACTCAATTCACTAAAGTTTTAGTATCCAACCATGGCCAGATACAGTCTATTCGCCAATCATATATGGATGCTTTTTACAATGGCACACTGGTGGGTGTTAGCAGAGTTGCTAAGGGACGCGATGTGGTATACTTCAATGTGTATTCTGCTGTATAAGCACTGTAAACAGAACTTCCATTTCAAATCAATGATGCTGACGCGTTCCAAATATGTGACATTCCCGAACCTGGTGTTGTGGATTCCATGGTAGTGAAAGTGAAGTTTGTTGGAGCTGAAATCATGCGAGAAATCATACAACAGAGATGGCAGAATGAGGAGTGATCGCCTTAGAGAAGGTGCAATATCGGATGGAACTAGAACGATGACACTGTCTATATGGGGCGATTTAATTGATCTGGTTAAAGAAGGTACGCTAATTCAGTTTGCGGAAATATCTGCCAGAATTTACCACGATAACTTAGTGCTGTTCACCAGTTTTTCAACCAACATCTGCTATTTAACTGAAGAGCTAGATGTAATATTCGATATGTCGCAGTAGATCCACCAGTTGTAAAAATACTTCTTTGTTGTCCAGAAATTCAAAGCACAATTTTGGACACGTTTTCTTCGTGTCAATTAGTTATTAGTTGTACAATCTGGCACAGGTTGTTGTCTATGCAACACTTGCCGCAGAGAGTATACTGTTGAATTCATTGCGAAAAATGATTCATCCTGGCAAAAGGTTCTCACATTTGATGCGTCTACTAGTGAAACAGCACAGACCGTGAAGATATTCAAAGAAGTCTTGTTTGAACAATTTGGTAAAGAAGTTGTACAGAATGATGTGCAACTTAAATCCGAGATTCGCAAGATGCAGAAATCAATTTTATTTTACACGAAAACAAAGTCATAAAATTTGTTCCACACGGAGGTGAAGAGTCTAACAAAGATGATGTTGAGCTCAAGGTTACGCTAACTCAGTTTTGTCAACTACTAACAGAGACTTATGAGACTATTTGTTGTGTTGTATTAAAATTTGATCACTGAAAGAATCTTTTGTATCATAAAAGTAGAGTGCCTTTGACCAACTCAACGACCACTCTCGTAAGTTCCGCAACGATACTTTAAATTTTGCGGTTCCAGCCTAGATGGAAATTTCACAGGTATAATTTCCATAAGTAAAAATAAGCAGTGTCATCATGGCCTTTTTGGGATGAAATACCAAACACTATTCAAGAAAAAAACATTTTTCCGAACCCGTGAAATGTAAAATAAGGCATTATTCGCGAAAATTTATAACTGTGAAAGTTAAAACTTGTCAGGTAGACAATTCTTACGCAGTTCTGGGGTTTGAATATTTCGCACTGGAAAAATCTCGCGTATGATAAACGCATATACATTCAGAATTTCTTGTACTGCCAGCTGGTGGTCGCCTACCCACGTGTTTTACACTGCACTAGTATATATAATATAACTTGTGCATCACATGGCATTGATTTATCATTTATTTTTTTAATAAATTTCCTTTTCAAATCAAAGAGGCGAAGAAAAGTGGGGACAATAATTAAACAACCTGGTTCTCATGCAGTTTATGGTAAATTTGTGTATTCTTGTTTCTTATTTTTAAAACGTACTTTCTTTTTCAGATCAGCTGTTATCAAACCATGCGCCATTAGCATTTTCAAAAAATGTTCAACAAGAAAGTAAATTTTGAAGGCCTAAATACTGAGAAATACTGAGAATGCTAATATGTATTTATTGCAGAATTAATTAAGAATGAACTACTTCATCATTCAAATTTAGCTCGTTCAGAAATTTGATATTGGAATCGTCAAGTTTAGTTTTCAGAATTTTCCTGATCAGTTTTAAAAGTATCCAGTTAAAGTTTTAACTGTTATTTTAGAATACTTCATATAGCTACGTAAAAATTATTTATTTATTTATTGAGTTGTATTTTAACATTGCAGATTAGTTACAATAATAATTGAGAATACTCAATGATTTTTGTTTGCCCCATAATTCTCCATTTTCAAGGTCTACTTCAAATTTTAAGATCTTTTAGGCTAATGGCGGAAATCTTCAAGCCGCAGAGCTTCTTGTTTATATTCACAAATCTTCTGACATTTGACATCGAGCGACTTGCGACCAGCAACTGGATTAAAAACTTTTTCAGTCTCCACAGCCAAATGTGGATTGCATCTTTTGCGCGTATTTTCCAAGAAAAAAAACCGTGAAGCTGGTCACTTTACAGTTGTCGATTCCTGTCTGTTATTCCCCACGTTAACATAACCGAGAAAGTTACGTGTTATATTGTAGTGCAGAATCCGAAAAGAAACTTATCGCAGAACGTCGGAAACAGCGCTTAGATCAGCTTTTTCCTGTATTTTTTTGCTCATTAAGCGAAAAAAACACATTTATTTATAGAACATTCTAAATTTTGACCGTAAATAGAATTTCTAAAAAATAAGGACTCGCCTTGAAATAACCCCTCTAAAGTTAAGTGATACAAATCACCAAGTATCATGCATTTCATTGCTTTTGCTACCATAGTTGTGAAGCTAAAAGTCTTCACATTAAAATGATAATATCATTAAATACATGCATGATAAATTTTACAAATGTTAAGTTGTCATAAAAAAACCTCTGATCAATTTTTGTATTCTCTTTAATAGGTATTATACGTTTACAATTGTAAAAAAATTAACGATACTACAAAATCTGCTCGCGATTGTATTTATCTGTTTGTGCTTGTCTATTATAAAATTATTCACGGTTGCAACGCAGTGTAATCGTGTTTGAAATCATCAGGCAACTACTACGACGCGCGAAATGGGAATGTAGCCTGTGTTTTAGCCTTTAACGGGGTCGAGGATACATGCTGAATCATTGGTCGAACTTACGCATTTACGTTTTCTATGTGTATTATGGAATTTAAAGTGCGTGAGACAGATCACAAAATAAACACACAAAAAAAACACAGTGCAGTTGTTTGTAGGTCTTTCACCTTTTTGTCTTCTATAACCTAACTTTTTAAAAAATTTTTAACTTTTTTTTTTGACGTGTGAGGACGAGGACACTCGATCCGCCATCTTTGTTTGGCAAATTGCAACCGTGTTCGCGCCATAAGGCTCTTGTTTCTAAAGAAGTTTATTATTAACAAAAACACTCGATTATCTTTTGGTTGTGTTGTTATAAACAATGACTAAACTTTTGCTGACCTAAGTTTTTAATATTTTCAAGCAGATATCCATGTAACTGCTAAAGTGCAATTTAGTTGGTTGAGGGAGCCAATTTCTTCGTAGTCATTTTTGGATGATGTTAGGAACGACTCGCAAATGGAAAAAGTATGGCTTACCTTAACAGACGTTAGCAAGGACGGGGGTTAAATTTTTGTTGTTTAAATATTTGAAACCGTGAAACATCCACGTTTTAAAAAGCTTATGCCTGAGTGCATGTGATTTAAAGTATTGATAAGACCAAAAAATTATATGTTTTAATTTCTATTTACAATTTATTTACAATTTCTAATTTTAAAGCATTTTACGAGGTTTTAAAAAAAACTTATATAGCTTGTATACAGTGTTGTAAATAAACTTATGTATATTATTATATAGGTTGAAAACGAACAAGAACCTCTTAGGCTTATTAAAACTCATGTACATCGCTATCTCTGTGCGTAGTAAACTATTTGTATAGAATTTTACCTTTTCTAATGACCGCTTATAGACCTAAGGAAAGATTCATATATCCAAAATATATTGTTAGAAAATAAAAATCATTTTTGCTTAATTCATTCTGATGTAATGTCACAATGATCTTGGCTTCAAGAACAAAAACCATCAAATCTATTCGGTTGTATTATTTAGGAGTTGATGAATAATTTCTAATGACGGGAAAATAAGTGCATATTTATTTATCAGTTGCAAGTAAGCAAATCATACTTGTGCATAGGATTTTAATTCTGACGTCAGAGCCGCCTACTGGACAGTCTCAATGTCATAAAAAGAAACTTGGAGAACTTGCCTCGGCATTTTCACTGTCGAAGAAAGGATATCGTAATCTCGGAGCATAAAAATTTTGAATACGGCTTAAAAATTAGATAATCCTACGAATACAAAAACACACAAATAGGTAAAAAACAAAACAGTTGTAACAGTTCTCCATATGCGTTTTGTGGTTGCCACCTATTCGGATGACATTTTCCATTCTAAGATTTTTTGTTGGAATTAACTAGATTGAACTAGTGTTCCAATATTGTAGGACCAAGAAAGCATTGGTACTCTGTTCACTCGTTGGAAGATGATGTAGTGCATTAAATACTTTGGTAAAATATAGCGTGCATGACGTAATAAGAGTGAAAAAGTTCTTCATTTTGTATTGTAAGTTACGCCATACTAGAAGGTGTAGATTGATTTAAAGAATCACTTTTAACAACGGCGATGTTCCGTAATACTATTGAATTATCTGATGCCGTTAAAGGAAAACGTTTGCAACGGAGGTAATAAAGCGCTACATCTCTTAGCGGCTTGTTGAAAAAAACGTAAATTAGAGGATCAACAATGAAACCACAGACCAACAAAATTTGAGTAAGAATGCTAAAGTTTATAGTTTCTATTTTACCATTCATTATTGACAGCCATACGTTGATACATTTCGGCAGAGATGAAAAAATGATGAAAGTGATCACGATCAAAAATGGTACAACAAATTGTTTAGAATTTGTAACTTTCTCCATCTTGGATTTTGCTTGGAATCTTTTTCTTTGTCTTTTTAAATAGAGACAAATTATACCATAAACCACTGTAGCCATGATAATATAAACAACATTTAGAACTAATAAAGTTACGTAATACTCTCCTTCCAAGTCTTCCAAGAAAAGTAAGGGTAATCCTATTATCGTGCTAACAATCCAAGCCGCAATTATGACTTTCATCAATCGAATTTTTGTTACAACGTAACTATATCTGACGTGCAAATGAATGCAAAGAAAACGATCTACTATAATTAGAAACATGGCAAAAAGCAACAAAAAGTTTGCGAGTATGTACAGGTAAAACGAAATCATGCTAAATAAATGTGCGAAACGAACGGTTATTGTTTGCATTTCATACATTGCCATCGCCATAGCAAGGTTACAAGCTTTGAGCAGGAGAATAAAAATTTCTGTTGCGCTCACATTTATCAATAATACTTTCTGGGTTTTATTTTGTTTCTTGTGCTTGCACAAACAGAATATTGCCAACCCATGTAAACACAGTGCAACGAATGTCAAACCAAACACTAGATACATTGCGATACATTGTGTGTGTTTTATAAGATATCAGTTTAGTTATCTTGCGTGATCGTTAAAAATAAAAACAACATATCTATCAACATTTTAATACATCTGTTATAAATATTTATGTGTTTGTTACTCTTTATTACTATGGGGAACTGAACAATTGATTCAATATAACTATCGATCTACTTAAATCATTCAATATTTTAAAATACAATTATCAATGTTGACACAAAATTTGAATATTTCCCTGATGAAATTCAATAACACCTTTAATAAATACAATTATAACATTCATCCATCTGTGACAACATAAAAAACGGGGGACACACAATTTGACAAATAAAGTTTTGAAATAAAGTAAAAACCTAACAGATACATATCCGAAATAATATTATGTCATTTTCTATTTTCTTCTTCTTATTATTTCACAAATGGTACACAGCATTCAGAATGCATTCTCGCACCAATGATATCTTGCATCTTTTCGACATCAAATAATAACTATATGGATTGTTTGTTGCTCATCTTATTTCCTCATTTCGAGTCTACAAGTGTTTTTTCTACCTACCATACCAAAGTAAAGCAGCCTAACATTAATACATTATGCGAACAGGAGCGTAAGACAACATACAGGGTAAGAACTAATACGTATTTGTTAAGGAATCTTCTTGTAAACGGCTTTGACATCATATTTATATTTATAGTAAAAATAGTGCCTGTGGGTAAACGAGTTATTGCGTTTCTTCTTGTCCAGTAACCCGTTTGTTTAAAAAAAGCAAATTATCAACGATCAAAAATTAATAAAAATTAGTGCGCCTTAACGCGACGCAATTTAAGAGAGAGTATTTTAACACAAAATGAGATGAAACAGAGCAAAAGAAAGAAAAACAAAAGGTGTAGACTGTCAAAACAACGGAAATGATCGATGTGCCAAAACGGCCGTTGTAAGGAGCAGGTACCGTTTCTTTCCTGTTTCTGTGAAACATGTTTTACATGCTCCACATGGAAACCTCCGATCAAACACGTTGCAAACGAGCAAACAAGTGTGTAATAGAACGAAAGTGACACTCAACTTGTGAAGGGAAAAAGCCCGGAATGCCTGTAATATTTGTGTCGCTGTCAGCATCTGGATAATTTTCGAATACAAAAGAAAGCATAAAGACGAAAATTTTGGATCCCTAATTCTTTAGTCGAATTTCACCTGCCCGACAGGGAAGTATCCGAGCAAACTCCTTGCAATTACAAAACACCTCGTTCGTTCCTCTTAGAAAATATGAAGTGTGTAAGAGAACGAAAGTGACAAGTCAAGTTCTCCGAACATCTTTTTATGACATTGACACTGTTCAGTAAGCAGCTCTGGCAACATCATTAAAAACCTACAGACGAGCACACTTTGCTTGCTTGTTTGCAACTGCTAAATAATTTTTTTACTTATTTGCCCAGCATTTAGAAATTATTCATTAAATCCTAGATAATGCAACCAAATAAGTTTGATAGTTTTTGTTCTTGAAGCAAAGATCATTGTGGCATTATATAAGAATAAATTAAATAACAATGATTTTTTTTTCTAAACAATTTATTTCGGATATATGATCTATCTTCAGGTCCAAACACAATCATTAAAAAGCAGTTAAAATGCTTTACAAAGAGATTACCACGCACACAGCGTATTGGTATAAAAGTTTTGGTAAGCTAGCAGGATTTCGTTTGTTTTCTAGCTCTATAAAAATGAATTCGTAAAATGCTCTGGAACTAGGAATTGTAAAAAAATCGCCACACTTTACTTTTCTATACCAAACATTATAATTGAATAAACAGAAATGGTAATAGCTAATTATAAAATGTTCTGACTACTACGGGATGACTCACATATTAAGAATTTTCGCGTTTAACGTCAAATCGATGCTTAGGTTAACGCTCCTTTATCCCCTAAACGTCAAAATCAAAAAATGTAATATTAAAGCAACATCAATCCCTGAAATCACAACACTTGGACATAAGATTCTAAGAAGCGTGTAGATGAATCAGTTAACAATAATTACTAAACATGGTATGAAATGTTTAATAGACAAGATAATTATGTTTAAGCTAGACTTGAAAGACGGTGAGCAAGTCACTCTTGTCCTGTCGAAGCTCTTTAAGACATTGGTATGTTTTCTAATGGAGAATGCTTCTCAATAAGTTGTCAAATGTAACCTATTTAAGATTTCGTATTTTTGTTCGACTAATTTAGGCGCAGAAGATGATATTAAAAAATAATAAGGCTAAAAAATATACGGTGCTGTATAGAGTCCATTGCGAAGGCTTTTTAGCCAATAAGCACAGCATATTTTCTGCATAAACCGGTTAAAAAAAACCTGTCAGTTAATAACAGACAATAGAATCAAGTATGGTGGTGACGCTTTTTCATTTTTGGAGACGATCCTCATAGCTTGTTCTATGATTTTTGATCTGACAGTGAAAAACACACCAAAACAACGTCCTAAATAATAATGGTAATGAAATGAAGATACATTAAGAAAACAATGTAAGGAGAGCAACATTACATACCATAAATACATCCACAGTAACCAATCCATATAAACTGGTTCTTCTTACCTAGAAGGTTAGGCTGACACCCACGTAGCAGCCTTTACAATACAATATTAACATCCCAAATAATAATGGGTATGAAATGAAGATACATTACCTAAAAGGCTGAGATAATAAACGCAAGCTATACAATATAATACTAATGGTCTATTCAATGCTCTGACATTCTCGTACTTCTTGTTACAGGGATTCCTACGCATACCTCGCCAACATTAAAACCTTTGTTAATTCAAAAATTATTCATACTGCGAATTATTAAACTAATAGACTCTAAGAAGTTATCCACATGCATACTAATAGACTCTAAGAAGTTATCCACATGCATACTTGCCCTTTCATAGTTGTGGCAAATCTAAGAGGTTCAGGTAACCCATCTTAATCCAGGAAGGTAATGCGACAGTTACTTAATTGTGGTAGAAAACATAATACTTACTGTTTAGGATGACACAGCGGTCTCAAACTATTATGTTCTTCTGTGCCTAAATTAGTTAAAATAGGTTAAATTTGACAGCTTAATGGCGAGCATCTTCCATTAGAAACATACCATTGTCTCGAAGAGTTATTGATAAGACAATAGTGACTGCTTGCTCGTCGTCTTCCATGTCTACATCTTAATAGTACATATCAAAGCTTAAACATAATTATCTTGTTCATTAAATACCTCATACCATGTTTAGATATCATTGTTGCTTGATTTGTCATCTACAATGTTCTTAGAAGCTTCTGTACGAGTGCTGTGATTTCAGGGATTGATGTTCTTTATTAATTACATTTTTGATTTTGATGTTTAGGGGAGGGAAGGTCGTTAAACTTAGACGTCGGATTTGACGGTAATTGTACACTTTCTTATTTGCGAGTCATCTCTTAAAAGTCTGGACACTTTTTAAGTAGCTATTACACTTTCTGTTTAGTCAATTACAATGTTTGGTATAAGAAAGTAAAGTGCGTTGCGATTTTTTTTTAGAATTTCAAATCTCAGAGTATTTTACGAACATATTTTTATATTGCTTGGAAACAAACGAAAGACTGTTACGCTTACCAAAGATAAATACTAATACGCTGTAATGTAGTAAATTATTTGTATAGCATTTTAACCCTTTTTTGATGATTGTTTTTAGACTTGAAGATGGATTCATATATCCGAAATATAATGTTCAAAAAGTAAAAATCATTGCCGGTTAATTCATTCTGATATAATGCCACATTGGTTTTGACTTCAAAAACAGAGTGTATTTGGTTGTATTATTTAGGATTTGATGAATAACTTCTAAATGATGGGCTAATAAGTGCAAATTCATTTAGCAGTTGCAAGCAAACAAGCAAAGCGTGCTCGTCTGTAGGACTTTGACTCTGATGTCAGAGCCACGTATTTGACAGTCCAAATGTCATAAAAAGGCACTTAGAGGATTTGACTTGGTATTTCCACTGTCAGTATAAGTATAGAAATTTCGAATAAAGCAAAAATTAAATAATCCTACAAATACAAACACACAGAAATAGGTAAACAAAACAGTTTTGACTGTTCTCCATATGCGTTTTGTGGTTGCCTCCTACCCGGATGACATTTTCCATTCTAAGATTTGTTGTTGGAATCGAAAATATTTAGCTAGTGTTCCAATATTGCAGCACCAAGAAAGCATTAGTATTCTGTTCACTCGTTGAAAGATGATGTAGTGCATTAAATACTTTGGTAAAATATAGCGTGCATGACGTAATAAGAGTGAAAAAGTTCTTCATTTTGTATTGTAGGTTACGCCACACTAGAAGGTGTAGATTGATTTAAAGAATCACTTTTAACAACAGCGATGTTCCGTAATACTGTTAAATTATCCGAAGCCATTAAAGGAAAACGTTTGCAACGGAGGTAATGGAGCGCTACATCTCTTAGTGGTTTATTGAAGAAAACGTAAATCAGAGGATCAACAATGAAACCACAGATCAACAAAATTTCAATAAGAATGCCAAACGTGACAGTTTCTGTTTGACCATCCATCACTAACAGCCATAGGTTAATAGATCTCGGCAGAGATGAAAAAATGATGAAAGTAATCACGATCAAAAATGGTACGACAAATTGTTTAGAATTTGTAACTTTCTCCATCTTGGATTTTGCTTGGAATGTTTTTCTTCGTCTTTTTAAATAGAGACAAATTATACCATAAACCACTGTAGCCATGATAATATAAACTACATTTAGAACTATCAAAATTATGAAATACTCTATATGAAAGTCCAAAAAAAGTAAGGGTAATCCTATTATCGTGCTAACAATCCAAGCTGCAATTATGACTTTCATCAATCGAATTTTCGTGACAACGTAATTATATCTGACGTGCAAAGGAATGCAAAGAAAACGATCTGCTATGATAAAAAACATGGCGAAGAGCAACAAAAAGTTTGCAAGTGTGTACAGGTAAAACGAAATCATGAACAATAAATCTGCGACTTGCTCTGTTATTGTTTTCACTTTATGTATTGCCATCGCCATACCAGTGTAACTAGTTTTGAGCAGGAGAGTAATAACTTCTGTTGCGCTCAGATTAATCAATAATACTTTCTGGTTTTTATTTTGTTTCTTATTCTTGCACAAACAGAATATTGCCAACCCATGTAAACACAGTGCAACGAATGTCAAAATAAACAATAATTGATACATTGTGAGTGTGTTTTTTAAAAAGTATTAGTTTTGTTATGTTGCGTGATCGAATAAAATATAAACATAAAATGATCTGAAGTATAATCTGTTATAAATATTCATGTGTTCGTTACACTTTGTTACTATGGAGACAATCGATTCAATATAACTATCGATGTATTTAAATCATTCAATATTTTTAATTATCAATGTTAACACAAAATTTCCTTTGAAAGTGCTCATTAAAAGAATATTATAACAGAAACTAAAAGTTAAGTATTCCCCTGATGACATTCAACAACATTGTGCAATTATAATATCCATCCATCTGTGACAACATGAAAAACAGGGGACACACAATTTGGCGAATAAAGGTGTGAAATAGAATGAGAATCTAACAGATAACATTACATATCCGAAATAATATTATAACATTTTCCTTTTTTGCTTATTTTACAAATGGCGCACAACATTAAGAATGCATGCACCAACCATATCTTGAGTCTTTAGGACATCAAATATCATATATATACGGACTGTTTGTTGTTTATTTTATTTACTCATTTCGAGTCTACAAGTGTATTTTCCCCTTACCATACTGAAGCAAAGCAGCCTAACATTAACACATTATGCAAACAGGAGCGTAGGAAAACAAACAAACGTCGGTTTTGACGGTAATTGTACACTTTTTTTATTTTTGAGTCATCGCTTAGAAGCCTGGACATCTTTTAAGTAGCTAATACCGTTTCGGTTTATTCATTTATGTTTGGTACAGGGAAGCAAAGTGTTGCGATTTTTTTACAATTTCTAATTTCGGAGAATTTTACGAATTCGTTTTTATATAGCTTGGAAACAAACGAAAGACTGCAACGCTTACCAAAGATAAATACTAAGATGCTCTGTGTGTTGTAAACTATTTGTAGATCATTTTAACTGCTTTTTACTGCTTTTTAATGATTGTGTTTCAACCTAAAGAGATGGTCATATATCCGAAATTTATTTTTCAAAAAATAAAAATCATTGTTGGTTAATTCACTTTGATATAGGCCGCACTGATCTTGGCTTTATAAACAAAAACTATCCAGTTCTATTATTTTGGATTTGACGAATATTTTCCAAAATGATAGGCAAATAAGCGCTAATTCATTTAGTAGTTGCAAACAAAGCATGCTCATCTGAAGGATTTTGATTCTCAGGCCAGAGCCACTTATTGGATGGTCTCAATGTCATAAAACGGCACTTTGAGAACTTGACTTGACATTTCCACTGTCGAAGAAAGGATATCGTAATCTCGAAGTATAAAAATTTTGAATACGGCTTAAAAACTAAATAATCCTACAAATACAAAAACACACGAATAGGTAAAAAACAAAACAGTTTTGACTGTTCTCCATATGCGTTTTGTGGTTGCCTCCTACCCACCCGAAATTTCCCATTGTAAGATTTATTGTTGAAATTGACTAGATTGATCTAGTGTTCCAACATTGTAGCACCAAGAAAGCAATGGTACTCTGTTTACTCTTGGGAAAATGATGTAGTGCATTAAATACTTTGGTAAAATATAGCGTGTATGATATAAAACAAATTTTAGTATTGTAGGTAACGCCATACTAGAAGCTGTAGATTGATTTAAAGAATCACTTTTAACAACAGCGATGTTCCGTAATACTGTTGAATTATCTGAAGCCATTAAAAGAAAACGTTTGCAGCGGAGGTAATGAAGCGCTGCATCTCTTAGTGGTTTATTCACGATTAAAAATGGTACGACAAATTTTTTAGAATTTGTGACTGAATTCTCCATCTTGGATTTTGTTTGGAATCTTTTTCTTCGTCTTTTTAGATGGGGACACATTATGCCATAAACCACTGTAGCCATGATAATACAAACTGCATGTAGAAGTAGCAAAATTAGGTAATACTCCTTATACAACTAAAAGTTATACAAGTTGTATAAGTTATATTCCTTATACAATAATTAATTAAGCAAATTAATCGCAAATCAAATTTATTTATTTATTCAGAGTTGAAAAAGCTAATTTACACTATTAAAAAAGCAAAAAAAACTAAAATTTTAAAATATAACACATTGTTACTGGCAATCGAACACTGACAATATATTCTTGTGTTTCGTATCAGTGCTTTAATGTTCAAAGAGGACGAATTTTTTATGGACACTGGCAAGTGATTCTAAGCCTGTGTCACTCTAACGTAGAAAGATTTTAAGCTAGGGCCAATGTAGTTGAAAATTTTGTACATTTGTATAACAAGATAACGAAGGCTTTTCTGGTGAATTGAGTCCTGATTCAATCGATCAAATAGTCTGAGACAGTAAGAGAGAAGTCACTGTGTCTCACTGATATTTCCCGACGAAGGAGTTGATGAGACTTTTTATTACAAAATATCCACACAAGAGGGCAATAGTTAAATTGCGACAAAATGTGGTAAATAAACGAGTGACTTGTAGCGGATAAAGAAAACTACACATACGTGCCAAAATGTTCTTCGTGAAACATTCTTGCACACCTCTTTCACATGTTAAAACGTAACTTTGAGTCTATATAAATCCCTGAAAGTTTGACACTACTAGAATTCAGAATATCAACTGTTCCTAGAGAAATGATCATTTGAAATTTATCAGGATTTGAAACCATTCCATTCTGACATTAGCTATAGCTTTATCAGAGATACAAAGTGGTGTCATCTGCAAGATTACACAGTGAAGATCGAGAACAGTAAAACATATGTCGCTGATGAAAATATTAAACGAAATAGAGCCTAGAACGGAACCTTAAGGAACTTCCGAAAATACCTTAAGCTAATCACTAAAAAGACTTCCTGTTTTTACTCTTTGCTTCCTATTTCCGATAAGTTGCTCCAAAACCTTTGACACGTCCGGTAGCAAACTAACGGGTCCATAATTGCACTTTTCCACAGACGGATTGGAATAATGTCCGCCATATTTAGCTCATCAGGATAAGCGGAATTAATAATGCCTCGCTGAAGCAGTTTGTTACCGCGTAAACATAATTAGTAATAGTTAGTTTTAAAACTTTAATAAGAAGTGAACCACTCACTTTCTTATCAATCACTAGTTTCAAAATGACTAAACTTAAAAAACTTAGAACCCAAACTATTTTCTCGCATACGCTTTATACTAGGATGCAAAGAGAACTGAGGAGGAACTGAAAGGATGAAGACTTATTGATAGTGCTGAAATATTTATTTAAAAAGATAGATGTCAGATCAACAGACATTTACGTCGTCGACGCAGTTGCACAAGTTTATATCTATGCTATCAGAAGTACACACAACATTAATGTGCTGATGGATGTTTAAATGAAAAATGCAGTGGATATAAATTATCAACATTTCTTGATGTTTTTTTCTAGTGGGATGATTCGTGATTTTGGTTTAGTGCAAATTGATTTTTGAGTGTGCGTGAACGTAGGTATGTTGCAATGTTTCTCCAACAATGTTATTTGTATACATTTATAGCTTCTATTTTGGTTGCTATGAGGTTAAAAGTTATACCGTGCTGTATAAAGCCCATGACAAAGGCTTTTTAGCCAAAAAGCGCTGCGTATGCTCCGTATAAACCAGTTGAAAATAGCTATCAGTTAGTAACAGACAATAAAATTAAGTATGGAGGCGACCCTTTCTCTTTTTGCAGATGATTATCATGGTTTGTTCTTGTAGTGATTCTCAACTAAAAATGTTTAGTCCCACTGATTAGAACTCTGACTATGAACTACAATTATGATATAAGGTGAGATTAAAACTTTATGGATTGTTACAATGTTTGGCATTGAGCAGGCCTCAATCCACGATTGCCAGAACTACAAGTCGCAAATGAACCACTACACAACGTGTAGCATATGATGATGGCACACGCAGATAGTTTATCTGGATGACATATATATATAGATGTAAAGTTTATTATGAATCATTCTTAGGCTTATTAATTTTTAATTTTATTTGTATAAACTACAACAATATACATCTCGTGTTGTTCGAGGGTGTTTTCTTCAAAAGTAACCCTACCATGATAACTTCATCAAACAGTTCTTTTACACCTTTTTGCAATTTTGAAGAACATTCTAAATATTTTACTGCTCCTATCTCCTTTGCTAGCTGCATCCCTTCTCCAGTTGTAATTAGTTGGCTACCTTTCTTATTTAATTGTTAAATGTATTCTTTATCGTTTTGTGTATTACGTTTTGTTTCAACTAAAATGATAGCTGTATTAGGACAATGTTTTTTAAATTCAAGGTGCCATTTTACACGCACGTGTTCATATGATTTCCGATGTGACAGTGAAAAACACACCAAAACAACGTTCTAAATATTAGTGAATATGAAATTAAGATAAATTAGGAAGATGATGAAAAGACAGTAATATCACATACCATAAATACATCCAAAGTTACCAATCTATATAAAATGGTTTTCCTTACCCAGAGGGCTGAGCTAATACACATAACCTTTACAATACAATACTAATGTTACAGGGATTTTCACGTATGCCTCATCAACATGAAAACCTTTATAACTCAAGAATTATTCATACTGCGAATTATTAAACTAATAGACTCTAAGAAGTTATCCACATGCTTACTTGCCCTTTCGTAGTCGTGACAGGTCTAAGACGTCCAGTTAACCCATCTTAATACATGAAGGTAATACCACAGTTACTTAATAGTGATAAAAAACATAATACTTACTGTTTTAGGATAACACAACGGCCTTAATCTATCATGTTCTTCTGTGCCTAAATTATTTGAAACAAAATATGAAATCTTAAATAGGTTACATTTAAGAGCAAGTTGTTGAGTATATCTTACTAAAAATGCCTAGCATTGTCACAAAGAACTTCCGACAGGGCAATAGTGACGGCTTGTTCGCCATCTTCCAAGTCCACATTTAAGTAGTACATGTCAAAGCTTAAACACGTTCGTAATAAAAAGGTTAGTGTCTTTTACTTGTCTTAAATATATGTTCTATACATTTTTTTGTTAACCCTTTTATTACTATTGTGAAATGCAGCGAAACAAAAATACACGACCTTCCGGTAAAACGTTGTTAAAAAATTTCCACCGTCAACCAATCCTTAATATAAAATACTTACACGGTAGGAATATAACTAGTTGGATATTTTTTAGTAACGTATGTTATAAGCAAGGAAGTTCTTCCAACGCCTCTAAAAATTAAAAAATGAATTGCAGACATTTTTTTATTTCTTTGCGAAGCCACCACGATTTTAATTTGATGGTGTAACCAGAACATATCGTCCATAATTTGAATTTTTAATTTTGATTGTCTGTTTGGTGTGATTATTAAATTGGTTGCAAATTAATATCTCAGGCTTTGAGGGGCGCAGAAATTAGTTTCATATTACTTATGGCTAGTGCAATAATAAAATGCGCGCTAATAACGAACTAAGGTAAGCTTATCAATTAAACCCGAAAAGACAAATGAAAAGGATTGTGAAAATACTTTGTCAATTAGTATTATATCAACCCTTTTACAGCATCACTGGAATTTAAACATAGAAAAACACCGTTGTCACCGTTTCAGCTATCAGTTTCCTCCATGGGCTGCCATATACATCATTTCTTGTTAGCAAAGGGAATATAAGGCAACGAGAACGTTTGAAATTGGAACAGTCATATATAAAACAATGTGCTTCATGCATCTATCTTTTTGATCAAATAATTTAAAGAAATATTGAGGATGTTGTGAAATTTGCGGCGATGTTGCAGATTTTTTTCAAGATACCTGGAACAAAATGTCGATACAGGATTGTTGCGCAATCGCGGCGACTGTTTTTTTTGGTGTGTTGAACTTGAAATATTTTTAGGGTCACGTAGATATACGATTAAAAGTCATTCAAAAAACACCGAACCCTTAAACTGCCATAATTTCTCCCAAAGACTGTTATAAAAGTGCTTTGAATCTTTAAAAAAGAGGCTGGATGGATCTTCTTAATTACCGGTGCCAAACATGAACCATTTTTAGCTTGGACCATAATTGTATTCTAACTTTTGGAAAGCTATTTTTCGACCGTAATTATTTTTAGGTGTTAACACTCAGCAACAACTTTCTTGATTTAATGATAAGGGATTGTCCACAAATGAAGTCAACCGTAAGAAGGAAGGGAAGGGGAGTTATATGTAAGAATATCTCCACTCCGAAACTCTTTGTAAAAGAAGGTGTGAACTTAAGGGGAGAGGGTTAAGGCACAGTTGACGTAGGTTGACAGACAGGGAAATGGTTAGTCAAAAATCTTATAAAAATTGTTGATATAATTTGTAAACAATCCTTAAAAAAGTATAATCACTTACGTATCGCCAACAACCACACATTTAATTTGCTTTCTCATTTTTAGTCAGAACTCATCGTTTTTTTTCTAAACTATAAAAACATTGAAACCAGCTTAATTAACGCGTTTGTTGATTGTAGGCAAAGTAGGCAGATCTCATCTGAAGTTGTTTATGCTATGTTCACAGATAAATTTTGCAGAAACTTTTGCGAATCTTGTTTTTCTGTAAAAACAATTTACACAATAAAGTTATACATAAAAATTCCTTTTGCAAATAATTGTCTCACTAAGGCAGTATATACAAATGCAACGACTTGCTGCAAGGCCAAACTTCTTTGTTTTCCTTTTTGAAAATTTTACCTAGTTTTTGCCAAATTAAAGATTGGAGAAAGGGTAAAGCAAACCCTAACCATATTAACCCTTCGCATGTAGATCTCCCTATGTTAAAAAAACATTTAAAACTACTCGTTGTTTACGTAGTCAATAGTACACAGGCAGTTTTGTTGTCCTCGTTGAAACTACCACTTAACTTTTGCGGACCTAATTTGCAACAAGATTTCAACAGTATGTATGCTACAGTAATGTTACAGATAACCTTTACCTCTCTCTCTCTCTCTCTTGCAGAGAAGAGAAAAGCAGGAAAATTTTAATGGTAAGATCATCTAAACAATGACCAAAGATTTGCTGACCCAAATAGTCTTCTTCACATAATTATTTGTAGTGTTGTCTTTTTTTGTTAATTTTTAGCTGTAAAGCAAACAGCTAAAAGTTTTACACAATTACAACTCATTCAAAACTCAAGCTACATGCCTAAGGAGATAAAAAAAATGATATTCTCTTTCTAAAGTTAATGGGAGAGCAGCCTACCGATAGAAGTGTTTCCTACTTAATGCAGACGATACAATTATTGCTTCTTCTTATCAAAACACAAATACTGGCTTCTTCACATCTTTCTTTTACACCTTGTTGCATTTTCGAATGACTTTTTAAATATTTCACAGCTCCCATTTCATAGTTAATTTTGTTTCTTCTCTTTATTTTTCATATAATATTTACCATTTTTTACATAAAATTTAAAACTGGTACTTTTCTTACTAAATGTTTCTAGAAATAATTTTCCTTCAACATCTATGTAACGTGTTAACCTTTGTATTAACCTTTTTAATTTCTTTCAAATGTTTGTAAAAATGATGTGATGCAATTCTTTGAAACCTAAGCCTCCTGTTCTATTAAAATCTTTCTGTACTCAAGATAAAAATATTGAGAGGTGTGTAGGAAAAAGATTTCAATTAGTCTCACGATTACAGCACGATGCATCTCTTACTTCGTCTTGCCAATATACCAGCTCTAGCTACTTCATCAAATGCTTCTTTTACACCTTGTTGCGTTAATGCCGAACATTCTAAATACTTTGCAGCTCCTATTTCTTTAGCTAATTGTATTCCTTCTTCTACTGCGACCAACTTATTTTGTTCAATGTATTCCTTATCGTCCCGTGTATCAAGTTTTGTACCAACTAATATGATAGCTGCAGTAGGACGATACCTTTTAAGTTCTAGATGCCATTTTGTACGCACGTGTTCATAAGATGTTCGATCTGATAGTGAAAAACACACCAGAACCACATCCTGCATAAAGTGTCACATAGCCGTATATTTTCAAAATGTTCCAACATGAAAATGATAATAACAACAGAGAACAGAAATTATTTTGGAATTGAGTGGTAAATGCAAGAAATGGTAAAATCGCAAAAGATTCCCCGTTAATTTTTTTCATTTTTTAATTTTAAAAATGGCGTCATTTAAATTGTAAAATCTTTTAAAAGGAATACCATTCGCGTGTTAAAAGTTTCCGTTTAAGAAATTTTAAAAAGCTATCAGCAATCTGGTCTTTAAAAATACATTCTGCGAGTAGAAATATTCATTCTTTTAGGTAATCTTACTACCAGTAAAACCAAGAACTATTCAAGTTTTTAAGGACTTGTCATTGCTTTACTTACCCTCTTTTCGTAATCTAACTGTCTCAAACGATCATGCTCATCCGAACCTGAAAGTATTGGTAATAACTATGTAAAATTCATTCTCTCACTACATAATGCATTTGATTACTATTCGTAAGCACGTGGAAAAAAAAATGCTGTTGGTAAAATCTTGCAATGTCAGTATATTACTAGATGTAAATATGTATTATGTTAAAACGGGTGAAAACGGGTGAAAAAGGGTGCGTGCCCAAAAATATACTGACCCAGCAAAATTTTGCCTTCTGCCTTCTTTTCAACATGGAATATCTCATTGACAACAAATAGTGAAAGAGAAAACCATACTATTTTTCCAAAACAACTTCTTTTTTCTGCCAAATGACTGCAATAACGTTCTTTAAAATTTAACACAGAAATGCTGATATCAGCTTAAAAAAGTAAAATTTAGCCTATTTTACTGCATTCTACTTTTAAATAAAGGCAAACAAAATTGACATATAATACCTATTTTTACACTTTCTTCAAGATTTTTGCGGTGGTTAGTAGTTTTTTGAAAGATTTTTGAAGTTACTTTTCTAAATTCTAATTGTCGTAAAAGATAATTTTACCTTTCAAGATAGCGAAACGCGCTACCTATGCCTAGAGTCTCAAAAATATATAATTGTAAAACTCACCATTGTCACTAAGAGCTTCAGTCACTACAATAGGAATAACACATCCGGTCTCAGTAAGCTCAACATCCTGCGCAACTATACCAATTCTTAAAGTGAAAGCAAAATAAATATACACGACGCAGCTGGTGTACTTACCTGGGAATGTACACAACTTTCCTTACTAGACAATGTGCGTTACCCATAACAACAACAATTATATGAACATTCCTCTCAACACAAACATATTGGCAGCATATGCTGTCATTTTAAAATTTCTTACGCCCTCCATGAAATCATCACGTCTATTATTTTATTAAGAGGCTCACGTTGCTGACGAGCTTCGTCACATTTTATATTTATTTATTATTCCTGTACTGTCTGGTAAGCAAACAGCTCATGTTTTAAAAGTAATTTTCGCTGAATATTATCATATGTTTATATTATTTATAGACTTGGACATATTCTTGGAGATATTCTCCGACATGGACACACTGCAAATGTTCTAATAAACGCATAAAGGTATTTAACGGAAATGGGCGTTTATTAGATCGTGTGCAGTAAAGCATTAATAGGCGTAATCTCTGCAGTCGGTAAGCTGCAATATTGCTACTTTTGCAAAATGTTGTGTGTGTTGTAAACTAACTTTAACGAAGCATGTACTTATATCTTCTGTTTTTCGTAATAACAGCAAAATAAGAATATTTCAACAACTTACGATGAAGGAATATAGCCTGTTGGAAAGGTATTTTTGTAATAAACGATTAACAAGCAAGTCCTCCCAACATATCTAAAATAAAAGTATACAATAGTCTATTAATTGTTGCTTCTTTATTGGTTTGTTTAAAAAGATCAGTAAAAACTTTTAGTTAGCAAAAAATAAAGTCACTCGAACAAAATGTAATCACTTCTTACGGACCAAATTTCCCTAGCATATGTCCCTTTCTGTCACTAAATTTTAGGGACAATTAATCTTTTGGGTTGTGAATATCAGTACAGAGAGTAGGGTTGTGGGTGTTAGTGTAGAGAATAGGGTAGTGAGTGCCAGTGTATGGGATAGGATAGTGTTAGTGCAGGAGATAGAATTGTGGGTGTCTATGTAAGGGATAGGATTGTGAGTGTCAGTGTCGGTGTAGGGAATAGGGTTGTGGGTGTTTATGCAAAGGATATGGTTGTGGGTGTCTATGTATGGAATAGGGTCGTGGGTGCGAGTGTATGGGATAGGATAATTGTGAGTGTTAGTGCAGGAGATAGAATTGTGGGTGTCTATGTAAGGGATAGGATTGTGAGTGTCAGTGTCAGTGTAGGGAATAGGGTTGTGGGTGTTTATGCAAAGGATATGGTTGTGGGTGTCTATGTATGGAATAGGGTCGTGGGTGCGAGTGTATGGGATAGGATAATTGTGAGTGTTAGTGCAGGAGATAGAATTGTGGGTGTCTATGTAAGGGATAGGATTGTGAGTGTCAGTGTCAGTGTAGGGAATAAGGTTGTGGGTGTTTATGCAAAGGATATGGTTGTGGGTGTCTATGTATGGAATAGGGTCGTGGGTGCGAGTGTATGGGATAGGATAATTGTGAGTGTTAGTGCAGGAGATAGAATTGTGGGTGTCTATGTAAGGGATAGGATTGTGAGTGTCAGTGTCAGTGTAGGGAATAGGGTTGTGGGTGTTTATGCAAAGGATATGGTTGTGGGTGTCTATGTATGGAATAGGGTCGTGGGTGCGAGTGTATGGGAGTAGGATTGTGAGTGTCAGTGTAGGGAATAGGGTTGTGAGTGTTAGTGTAGGGGATAGGATTGTGGGTGTCTATGCAGGAGATAGGTTTGTTGGCTTCATTGTAGGGAATAGGGCTGTGGGTATTAGTGTAGAGAATAGGATTGTGGGTGATAGTGTAGAGAATATGGTCGTGGGTGTCAGTGTATGGGATAGGATTGTGAGTGTTAGTGCAGGGAATAGGATTTTTTGTGTCTATATAGGGGGTAGGATTGTAAGTGTCAGTGTAGGGAATGTGGTTGTGAGTGTTGGTGTGACAGATAGGGTTGTGGATGCCCTGTCAAGGATAGCATTGTGGGTTTCAGTGCAGGGGATATGGTTGTTCGTGTTAGTGTAGAGAATAGCGTTGTGGGTGTCAGTGTAGGGGATAGAATTGTCAGTGTCAGTGCAGGGGATAGAATTGTGTGTGCCTATGTAGGGGATAGGATTGTGAGTTCAGTGTAGGAAATAGGGTTGTGGGTGTTAGTGTAGAGAATAGGGTTGTGGGTGTTAATGTATGGGATAGAATTGTGGGTGTCCATGTCAAGGTTAGGGTTGTGGATGTCCATGTCAAGGATATCTTTGAAATAAATATCATATAACCTGTCGCCAACAACAACACATGTGATCTGTCCTTTCATCGTCATGGAATTGTTACATTGAAATTATGTCGATGACTTTTTTCGCTTTGTTTAACTCATGTTGTTAATATATCTAAATAATCAAAATGAAGCAATGAATTACGAGTTAAAATAAACATAAACTTTTTAGAGTATGTTCGCCTTCAGGGTTAGATACAATGAAGCATAAAAACCGTTAGCTTACTTGCCTATTTTATTTTCTAAATACATATGATTTTATAATAAACTACGTTAACTGACGTGATAATTATATAAATCAAATTAAATGATTATATCAACACTTCGGTGCACTGGTAAACAAAATATTTGTTGCATTGAAATTATCTCGATGTCTTTTCTGGTTTTTGTTGAACTCATAATGTTAATATATCTAAATAGACAAAATAAAGCAATAGATTTATAAATTCAAATAAGTATGCGCTTTCGAGTAAGGCTAAAACACAATGACACCTAAAAACCGTTAGCTTTCTTGCACACTTGACTATCCTTATATATATATATTATATATATATATTATGTATATATACATTATATATATATATATGTGATTTTATAATAAACTGACGTCGTTATAACATAAATCAAATTAAATACTTATGTAAATATCTCTAATAGTGCAAAGCATAAATTTTGGCACTGACAAATGTTTCTTTCCACATCATTCAGAACCAGACCCGAGTGGTAAAGGACACAACTATTTTTAAGATTAAGATTATAAAGAAGAAGTTTTGGATTATACCTTGTCCAACACATAAGTTTTTTTCCGTAAATTAGCATCCTACTAAGTGGTCATAAGAACTGTAAAGGGTTCAACACAATACAATTACTGCTGTTGCTGTTAAGTTGCATCTTTAACATTTCAAATTTAATAGTGGATTGCTACCAATAACTCCAAAATAAATTAATATAGAGCCTAATTCATAAATAAACACAATATGAGTTAACAACAACTTGTTACAATGAGGTACTGGTCTTCGTCATATGATTGGAGTTTTTCTCGCACTGGGATTGCCTAATCTACACGAAATATATGCTATATTTTTGTTTTCTACCGAGTGCAATTTTTACTAATTTTTCAATTTTACAGTGCAAAAAGCTTATATTTGTTCTTTGATAGACTGAAATAGTGTTTATAAGTCTCCGAGTAAAGTTATTGTTTACTTGAAAAACGAGAACTTATCAGTACGTTTTTTGTCAGTAATTTTCTTCTCATAAAAAACATATTTTTTTTTTTTTTACAAAACAAATTTACAATCAATCATAAATAATATTTAAAGTTCAATTATTCTTTTGTTTTGACAGTCATAGTAAAGAGAAGTGCCAGTGCTCTACACCGTAGATGTTGCCTGTAACTTTAGTGAGGTTATATGTATAGTGCGTTGAACGAGTTTATTGTCTTTCGATTGTTTAACATAACATATGTAAATATTTCTGCGAGATAAACGAAATATGGAACGATTTTCCACTACAAACAAAGAAGAAATTAAGAATTTACAAGATAAATCACTGCTTTTACTTTAACTAATTTGTATTAAATTAACATGAATTATTACTCTAAAATTTATTTTCATTTAGATTCATTCAGGCGTGACATAACCTTTTGTTTTCTTTTGAAATAAATACTATTTTGCGCGTAATGTATGTCTTAAAATAATACGGAGAGTGTGTCTGTCTGTCTGTCTGTAACAGGCAAGGTAGATGTGTTTATTTTTCTTTGATGTAGCCGAAATTTTCTTTAATGTCGCCGGAGAAAGTATGTCTATTTTGCCAGCGGGGTTACTTTGTTTGCTGAAATAATTTTAACGACTAACTCTCGAAAAATGGTTACCCTCAACACCAAAACAACAACAAAAGAACGGTCCCTTCGTCTTGAAAAAAGTGCAAAAAGTGATTCGGAGAAAGAAAAGTCCAAGTAAAGAAATACAAGTAGAAAAATAAAGTTGAAAGCCACAAGAAGTTAGGAAATGCATTCTAGTGTTTCATGTGAATTGGAATTCAGAAAAAGTAAGAACCTTGATATTTTTATGCCGCTGAAGCGTTACTTTTTTATGTAGTTACTTTTTTTATGTAGTACACTTAAAATTATCAAGGATCGCATTCTCAAAAAAAATACATTAAAGTTCCAAATTCCTAAAGTTTATATTTTACCGCGTTTTTTTAAATATAAAAAGCTAGCATATTTGTTTACACTTTTTTTGATAATTAATGAGCCCTGGTGCGTAACTAATGTATTTGTCCTAAAATTTAAAATGCTACACAAAGCTGTTAGTATTTGTGTTATGAGTGTCGATGTTGTGACTGTCGTTTTTGTAACTTTTTATTAACTAGACTTTTTCCGTTTCGGAATAAACACGTTAAGCCCAGATATTGTTTTTAACCTGAAATCCCATCCCGATATTGTTATCAAGCATATTTTTGTAAAACAAAAAACGCGTGAGTTCTTTGTCGAAAGCTATATTTCCTTGATCTTTAACATCTGCATAAATAAATTCCGCGGATGCTGAAAAGGTCTAGTCGTCCGCGGAAATATATTCCTCAAACTGAAGCAAATAATTTGTTTATCTAAAATAGTTGATGGTCTATTGTGCTGAAGTATTTCGTTTAGCGCCACCAACACATAAAAAAAGCTATCTCTGTTATTGATTTTTTTTATGTAATGCACAAGACATCCTTCCATCAGCATCAACAATTAACGGATGGTGTAAACGTCTTAATATAATATTACTAATAAATTATAACAATGTACATTTTTTTCTTTGAGTTGGAGTATGAGTTGTTTTCAAAACATTTAACCCAGCTCTAGCTACTTCATCAAATACTTCATTTACACCTTGTTGTGTCAATGCAGAACATTCTAAATACTTCACAGCTCCTATTTTTTTCGCTAGTTCTATTCCTTCTTCTGTTGTAATTATCTTTCTCCCTTCTTTTTCATGTTTCTCAGCATACTCTTTATCGTTTCGTGTGTCAAGTTTTGTACCAACTAACACGATAGCTGCAGTAGGACGATATCTTTTAAGTTCTGGATGCCATTTTGTACGCACGTGTTCATAGGATTTTTGATTTGATAACGAGAAACATATCAAAAACACATCCTAAATAAAAAAACTTGCTGAGGTAACATTAAAATTTGAAAGTTGTTGTCTTGCCTTGGTTATTGTTAAGGATACGGTAACCCCCTTCAGAGTCACTTTTTTTAAAAAAATTATTTTTTTTTAATTTTGATTCTTTGGCATATTTTCCTGATATTTTTTTAAAAAGAATCAAAAATATTTATTGTTAATAGGGATAAAATGGGAAAAAATCCTTTTTATCTTTTAGAGTTTTCAATAGTATGCTCAAAGTTTAAAATTCCTCAAATATATTTAATCTGTATAATAATTAAAGAGAGTTATGCAGAACAAATAAAAAATTGCATCTCTACATATAACATAGGAAATATTTACACTTTAATAATCTATACAAATATATTATTATTTATCATCTATACCTTTATAATTTATTTTCTTATTTTTTTCGTTTTATCCTGTTATGTTAGGTCATTCTGTTATCTGTTTAACAATAACTAGACCCATAGTTCCACGAAAACACTTTACCTTTAATTTTAAATAAAATATTCATGAGTTATTAATTATTTATAACGTTTAAGTGGGTGTAACCATGATTCTTGCAAGTAAAAGCAAATGTCTTAGATTTGCTTTTTCTTCAAATAAAATCTTTAGTCGTAACGGTATATATTTTTGTCGAACACTCCCCTCCATCTTGTCGAGATTGTACGAAAACAAGTTTGTTGCGACAACTATATCTTTGGCTACAAAACTTTGCTTTTTTAACGCAGAAAGTGAGGAAATATCGAGTTATTGATTTATCATGCTTAAAAATAGATAAATCAGTCATAAAACAGCTATTGTAACACAAAATATGCTATATTTTTGGAACCACGTGTTGTTTTGAGTAAAAAAAGTAAACTTTTTTAGAACTGAATAAGAGCTTCGCAATGATATTTTTTTTCAACGAACAAAAATTTTACTGAGGGAAGTGTTCGACAAAATGAACTGGAAGGGTGAATTTTTGTATAAAATGTTTTTTCTTTTTATAGAAATACTTATCATCACTCTAGAGATGATTTATTTGGCTTTCAGACTATATATATTTGTTAGGGTTAATATAGCGAGCAGAGGAGATATTATAAATATACTGAGTATGTGTCTCAGAGGGGTTACCGTATCCTTAAGCTACATCATAGAGATATGTCTATGACTAAATCAATACACAAAGTAATTGCGAAATGAATATTACATTACTCACTGTTTGAGGATAAATTAGAGGTCTCAGTCTTTCTTCCTCCTCTGGAAATATGAAACATATAATTTTATATGAGGCTACATCTTGTGGTTACATGGGCAATAGGTTGCGAGGGTATGTTTAACAAACAAATCATACCAAAATGATTAGCAGCTTCCATCAAACCAACACGTGCCGATTCTTCACTCTCTTTCAGTTCCACATCCACCACGTAATTATCGAAGCTTAAAGTTGTTGGAAAATTTAGATTTTAGAGGTATGGAATTTATTAGACATTTTAGAATAAAAGTTAACGAAAGAAAAAGTTGAGAAAATTGTTAAAAAATTGTTTTAAGTTAAAATACCTACACAGTGGGAATATATTCGGTTGGAAACTGTTTAGTTGCATACGTTATAAGCAAGGTAGTTCTTCCAACGCCTCTAAAAAGACAAATATTTTTTTACATTAATTTCTATATTTCTGTCACAGGTAAATATAATGAATATATACGAGAGACAAATACGAAGCTTTAAAACATTTTTTTAAATTGGTTTAAAAATTATAAATCATTTCTTTTATAAGAACATCAAGAACGTTATAAGAGCTAAATGACAAATATTTTTGAATTTCCGCGCCCGAAGGCGTAGGAAATTCAATAGTTTTTTTTTTTCGGAGCATTTTTTGAGAAAAAATCGACCCTGGGATTTCACGTTGGTCCGTCACAGATGTAAACTTCGTACCCAAGCTCCTTAACTACTGGAAAGTCTAGTATTGACGCTTCAGGCCAAAATTGGTATTTGTTTTCGACAAAATTTGGCACAGTTAACGAAAAAAGTATGCAGAACATAATGGTGACATCAAAATTTTGATTTTTTGTCACCTAAATGTCATTTCAGGTCAAAATTTATCCAAAAATCAAAACTGCTTTATTTTCGACAAAAATTGAAACAGTTAATAAAAAAAGTATGCTGAAGATGATGGTCACATCAAAATTTTGATTTTTTGTCAACTAATGCCGTTTAATGCTGTATTTTTTGTTAGCAATTTCTTTTAAAATGAGAGTTTATTATGACACGTTTCTATTTGTTTGCGTTTGTTGTAAGATATAATGTCACTGGTGTGCTTTATCTTTAGAGGTTCATGCACCAAACCCCTTCGAATGTTTGGCACAATAACACAACGAATTAGCAGGTTTTCATCAAATATTTTGGTAGCGCGCGGAAATTCTTAGAGCCCCCAGGGCTTCTTGTTTTACATTAATTTCTAACACAACAATACGAACAATTTTTTTAAAGATTTTTTATAAGAACGCCCAAAAGTGCAGCCTCTATATTCTTATGTTCTTAAAAAAAATTAGAAAATATAGTCAAATTTAAAATAATGATGAATACTTTTAAGGTTTGGAAGGAGTATATGGTAATTCTTTGTTGTCTAGACTCCCTTATTATTATTATTATCCATGAAAAAAATTCGGTTAAATACGTTTCTTAAATCCCCTCAAGTTTTGGCAAAATCTCAGTCTTTTTTATATACTAGGTTGTTCTTATTAAAAAAAATGTAAAGGTATAATTACTTACATGTCAGCAACAACTACACATTTTATTTCTTTGCTCATCTTTTTAAGTTCTAACACTTTTCCTTTCGACTATAAATATAATTAATTAATTAACTAATTAATTAATTAGTTTAACTTGAACTTGAAAAAGAAAATATCTTGTAAACTAAAGATATTCTAATAATTTTTAAATCTTTTATATATACAACATTTTTATCACACAACACACGATAGGCTAATTTTTAATGATTAGATCAGCTTTTTGTTGTCTTATTATTTACAATGGCTAAACCTTTGCTGACCTTTATTTTCATATGCTTGTCTAAGCATCTCTATAATAATAGCCGTCATCTGTCGTCTCTGCGCGGACCCCCCGCTGAGTTAGTAAAAGATGTCACGGAAACACAAATATCAAATGCCATATATTTTTATCCACTTTGTTGCGACGGGAAAATATAAAGGACGGGCGAACCCGTGGATTTTTCTAAGCGTAATTTTAATAATTTGCAAAGACTGGCAACAAATAACATAATATGGCATTCAACAAAATTATAAATAAATTTTTCTTTTTTTCCCTTCTCTACAGTGGCCAAAAGAAAAACATTTTTTGGTAAAATTAGGTTTTTTCTGTGTTTTTTTATTTTATTTAATTAGCGAGAAAAAAAGAAAATTTATATAATATTAAACCGACTTCGTTATCATATGAATCAAATTAAATGCTTATATCATCTTTTTCAATCGCTAATTGTGGTAATCCAGTATATTACAATGTACATTTTGTGATTTTTAGCCCTACGTAATTCTACTTTTGCTTCTTTCTGAAGTAATTTATTTTCAAAAAAAGTTTAAATACCAGGAAAAAATAATTAACGAAAAAACTATGGTTGAATTTATGTTTGCAAATAAAGCCTTGGAAAATTGTGTAATATTGCGAATCAGCGCATTTTTCTTGAAATTACAGGATTTCGAAATAGTAACCTCACTTAGCTATTGTTTTTGACAATAGTGTCAAATTTGCAGAAAATTTAATTAGCCTAGATAAAGTAAAATGTATTCTTCTTTACATTTTTTCATATTTTAAGTTTGGTCAACCTCGTAGCAGCTGTTTCACCCTAAATCGAAGCTTCAGGCTATTGCAATCTAGTTGCTTGTTAAAGAAGCATAACTCTTGCAACATTAAAGTGTATATAGACCGTAAACGCTGTTATATAAACAAAGAATGTGTGCAATTAATTAAGTAGCGCTGAAAATATGTATTAAAATATTACTCCTTATATTTAATGGATCAAAAATTTCAAAGTATGGCTGAGAACTACATTATATCACAAAAACTATGTAGAAATTATAAAAAAAATATATGGAGAAATTATTATAAAAACTTTGCTGTTTTTATTGTGACAGCTAGAGCAGGCTTTTAACAGTCGGATCAGTTTTTTTCTTTTTGTTGTCTCATCACAGACGATGACGAAAAGTTTGCTGGTCTACATTTTTTCACTATTATAATAATTATTCGCCTTGTTTTTTTATTTAATTTCAAAAATATAGTAATAAAAATATATTTAAAAGTTTGTAATAATAGGGTATAATTCCATTGTGGTCTCCTGAAATAAATTACAAAATATAACTTGTATATATATGAAAAAATAAATTTCATTTTTAAAAGGATTTTTACACCAACACTCCTCAAATCTGTCGAAACATAGGATTCGACGTTTTTATCAAAAAACCCGTCATAGATCTTAGATTAGACCAAAGAACACTGTTAGAATCTCAGTAATGATTAAATGAAAGCAGTAATCCCTCATTCTCGTCTCCTCTTTTGGGTTTTCCGTTTCCATTTTTTTTCAGATCCTTGCCAATATTTAGCTACAAAAGTTTAAGGATTTTTGCACATGCACATATATTCATGTAATAAAAAACCAGGACCACATTAGAGCAAAATGGCCATTATTAAAATTCATACAGATTGATGAAAGTTTTCTAACTGTGTTCTCTATTTTAAAAAAAATCGTTTTCCCAATTTTAAGCACGCATTTTTGTTTTAAATTTTAATTGGCTTCTGTTGTCTGTTGTTTACATTGTGTAAAGGAAAGACTTGCACAATACGGTTAGGGATGTTCATGTCAAGGATATAGGATTGTGGGTGTTAGTGCAGGGGATAGGGTTGTGGCTGTCACTGTAGGGGATAGGGTTGCAAGTTTCTTTAAAATAAATATCATACAGACCTGTCGCTAACAACAACACATGTGATCTGTCCTTTCATCGTCTAAAGAATTGTTACATTAGAATTATGTCGATGAATTTTCTCGCTTTGTTTAACTGATGTTAATATATCTAAATAATCAAAAAATTAATATCTTGATCTTCCGAAAGATTAAAAACGGATCTGAAAAATATAGGGTCATAAATTACGAAATACAGTCAAAAAACCACATTGTCAACGAGTACAGCTCTATCAGGGAAAACTTGATATTTTTCTCTAATGAATCAAATTTCGCGAGTCTCGCCTTCTAAGGCAACTTAATGCTGCAAAAAAATATCCCAAAAAAGCACTAACAATTAATTGAAAGAAAAAAAATACAATTACAAATATACATTCTTCATATCAAAATAATTGCTGGTGATAAAGCTTTTGCACCATCTTAGTAATATTCCCACGGTATGTTACAAAAATGTTTACTTCTTTCTAAAGAAATTTATTAACGAAAAACATTTAAATACCAGGAAAAAAATATTGGCGTACAAACTATGGTTGAATTTATGTTTGCGAATAAAACCTTGGAAAATTGCGTAATATTGCAAATAGGTTATTTTTCTTGAAATTGTAGCATTTCGAAACAGCAACCTCAATTAACTATTGCTTTGGTAATAATGTCACATTTGCAGAAAAATTAAAGAAGCCCAAATAAGGTAAAATGCATTCGACCTGATAATGAAAAACATACCAAAACCACATCCTGGTAAGTAAATTTAAAACATGAAATCATTATACATGCAATACATAAAAAGAATATTACATGTTGGAATCACTGCAATATTACTTAGTAGGACATTAGTATTATCTACATGTAAAATGTCATTATACGTCATATAAAGTGTCTCAATATGAAATGTGTTATAGTATTAATAAAATTAACACAATTAAATTAAGATCGTATTGTCTGTAAAAGATATTAAGTTGTGAAGGTGAAATGTGGTGAAACCTGCAGAAATTGCAATGCTAAAAAATGGAAGATATAAAAAAAAAAAATCGAAAGTAACACTAAATCAACGAGAGAGAGAAAATGCTTACTGTTCTAGGAACAATTAGAGCCCGGATTAACTGCATTAATGCTTAGCCTAAACAAATTTCAACAGTGAATGTGAGAGATCTTTTTTATTTTTACACTTATAGGAATTTTGTCAAGCGTTTTCTCATAGAAGGACATACCATCATCATTATTATAAGCTACCATTAAAACAATCTCAACTGATTTTTCACTTTTTTCCAAATCCACATCCAAAATGTATCCGTCACGCCTTAAAACATTTTCGTAACAAGGACATGCACTATCTATATCCATAGGTAAAAAGTTTGTATCAAAAGCATCACAAAAGTGTTTTTAAAGTTTTTATTTGCATCTAGTTAGAGGACCGTAAAAAAATAAATTCGCTTTGCCTGTATTTACCGCATTTCTTGTGCCTAGCTACTGCGGTTACCAATTTGCGTGACAGACAAACGTATACAGGTATAATATAGATTTAAATCCTGTTTTCTTCATAAAAATACATTTCAACTAACAGAAAGGGTGACATGAAAATAAAGGCACTACATCTCCTTGCAAAAATTTACAACCAATTACTCGACATCAGGACACTTACTGAATAAGAATATTTCTGGTTTCGTTGAATACGTTATAAGCAAAGACGTTCTTCCGACTCCTCTAAAAAGGAGCAGTACGACCATCAGATATATTTGCTTAAATAACAAGAAATCACATTGAACTTTTTAAACCATTAGAGATATTTTCACTGCGCAACTGCTTAGTGAAATCTCAAGAAAAGCTGACAAAAGTTCTGCTGAATACTGACATATTTTGCTACAATATGTTGGATAAGTTTAAAGATAGTTAAGGTACAAAGAAAATCACTTACGTATCACCAACAGCCACACATTTCATCGTCATTTTTAATACAGCAGTTAGATCGTCTCACTAGAACAGAAATGTGGTTTTAAAGTTTAAATAGGTAAAAATATGTAGAATTTTAATTAAAACATTACTTTTGAAATTTTAAAATACTATTTTAAAATAATAAAATATTGTTATTAGTTTCTTGTACTGTGTTTGCCTAATTTACACGAAATATATGCTATATTTTTGTTTTCTACCGAGAAACGAGTGCAATTTTAACTTATTTTTCAATTCTACAGTGCAAAAAGCTGATTTTTTTTCTTTGATTGACTTTGATTAAATCACTGTTTTTACTTCAACTAATTCATATTAAATTAACATGAATCTATTATTCTAACATTTACTTTCATTTAATTTCATTATGGTGTGACATAAACAAGCTTTGTTTTTCTTTTGAAATAAATACCATTTCAGGCATAATTCATTATAAAGTAAAAAAATTTTAGTTGTTAAAGTTCATAACCCGTGATTAAAATTGAACAATCATCTGCCGAGTATATCAAATTACAGTGATTTGTGCTCGGTTTATAGATAAACTAGATATCGCACTTTTTCTCGATAAATATCGTCATATTTTTTCGGTTTTTTTTTGTCTCGTATATTTCACTCTCATAAGGCTTGTGACATATGTAAACGAGAACATACCGTGAAATACAATTCAAGCGACAAAATCTACTTATATTTTAATATACATAATTTTGTTTTTATGGTGTAATTTTTTTTTTCATAGTGCCCACAAAGTACTACAAATTATATCAGCATTCTGGAGTTTACCTCAACTAGGCTTATCTTCATCCAAATATTTCATGCAGAAAAAAAAGCCTCTTTAAACCTATTAATAATACTGTCGAGATATTTTGTTGAACTTTCTTGGTCATTAATCTATTAAATTAGGTGTAAAGAGGGAAAAGAAGAGTATAAGACAGTGAGTATAAGACATCACAGTGTTAGAACGTGTGTGAAAGAGTCAAAAGTTAAAGGTTTGTAGTACATCTTGTAATTTGGCGGATGGAGTTCGCCCACTAAAAAGTTATTTTTATCTCTATTTTAATTACCCCATCGCTTTGTGTAAGGGTCTTCTGTTTTAGTAGCTCTGATTTCCATGACAACACTCTTTGGTGTTGTATCGTATTTTTGTTAGTACTTCCATATAAATCGAAAATTTTATCAAACGGAAGTGTATGTTACTACTGTAACTAAACAGCGAGGTTAAATTTAGGGAGGAAGGAGAAAACCGCCCTGATATTTTAACAATGTTAAAACACTGTTCAAATAAATAACATTCGACTTACATTCCCTGCCTGTGAGGGATTTAAGCTATAAAATGTGCAAATTACTCAATCCGCTGCGCGTGACCATCGAAGAAGTATTAAAACCTAGATTAAAAAAGCATATGCGATGTTAAATGACCGTTCTACTAACAACCTTTGTCAGTGGGAATACGTCAAGAAAGTGATACACTATGTAAACAACATTTGTGTCGCATTGTAGACTTTTAATGATTATTTTATTTTGACATCGTTACATTTAACTGGTCAAACCAACATGCAACTGAAATCAGTTAAATTAATGATTTTATTTATTCCTTTCCTAAAGATAGAAGGGATAAATGGAAATTTAAGCTAAAAAATCACTCACAACAAAGTACTACGGGTTATTCAAGGAATCCGCAATGAGTATTCAACAGGGTACAATCATACCCCTATTAAGTTTTTGTAGCCTGTATTCGACATCATTGCTTGTTCAATCATGTTTATAAAAACAATGATGTAAGCAGTTTATTTAGATTGATGATAAAATGTCACAGCTAAAAGCAGATAGCGGATGTTCCACAAGGGTAGTATTCTTGAGTCAGGGCTGTTCAACTGTTGTGGATACGTCTACATGACAAAATGTTCAACGCTGCGATATGCTACACATCAGATGAAAAAGCGAAATTAGCCACGCTAAAAAAATCTGTTGAATACAATATATAGTCGATACAAAGATTGTCAAGAAATCAAAACCTTATTTTTAATGCGGAAAAAATTGTTAAATTGCTCTTCTCAAAACAACACATGAATAGCAAAACTGTCAAATAAAAATAGCTTTTTATCAAATATGACAAAACTAAGCTCGAATACATGAGATCTGGAAGATACTTGGTGTGCAGCTTTCATATTCAGTTAATGTTGATGGAAGGAAGGAAGGAAGATACTTGGTGAGCAGCATTTACGTTCAGCTCAAGTTCTTATGCAAAATTTAATGTGAGAAATAACATAGTCGGAACACTATTATTTAAAATAGATCATTGTGCTTTGGTACTTCAGGTTAAAAAATTTTCAATCGAAAAGGTTACAGTTCTTGCAAAATGTGTGTACTAAATACGTATTGAAGAAAAACATTCTCATCTTCTAGAAGCGCATCAACCCAGTTGTCTTGAAGTGAAAGAATGTTTTAATTTCGCTATAGTTCCATAGACACATAAATAATTGTTGGGGATCATCGTTTGTCTTACCTCTACAAGGATATAACGAGTATATGGTAGCCTTAACAGTTCAGAATAAAACATTCAAAGCTCAAGTTATAAAAATTTAACATTTAGGAAATTCTACAGGATCCAGTCTTCCACTCCGCAACCCTTTCTAATTTAAAAAAACTTTTTACCTTGATCAAGTCATGTGCAATGTGTCACTATGTATGATTGCAAGGTGTATGGATTATTTTTTCCCCTTCTCTCTGTGTTTCTGCTTCAACATCAACACGATGTTTTCTATCTGCACAAGTTTTCTATTTTATATAATGCGTCGGATTAAGGCTGTAAACTAGATGTCATATCACAACTTATTGGTTTTAAAGATAACATTCTGTCATCGCTTTTCTTATAAGTGGTATATAAATTTATGTGCAGTAGCTCTTCATAAACCAGTGTCATTTTTTCAGAAAAACTTTGTTTTCTAACTTTAAAAATGAGGGTAAGTTTACCTAATTAGATTATTTTATAATTACGTTCATGTTTCAGAGTTGGTCTCCACATTCTTTATACACACTGAACAACATTACAATTACTACTGATTTGAGGAACAGCAAATTTAAAAGTTAATCTAAGTCCAATCTAAAGCATCATGAAGTATTCCAACAGTCATTTTTTTATTTTGGAGTTATAACCAAGCAGTTTACTAAAGAGAGACGGCATCATGATGTGTAATTCCTCAAAGATACTGTGCAAATGCTATTAGATACTTAAGCTACTATTTATGTCTTTTTGTAATCTCCAACAGACAAGTGGAGATAGATATGGAGTTACATTAGACCTGCTTTAAATAATTTTGCAGACTTCACGATACTTCCAAAGGGTAGAGGGCAAGGTGAGCTACTGAATATTGACAGACGCTTGTAATTAAAAAATTTCTTATTAAAACAGATTCTTCAGTTTGAGTTTGACTACAGTGACAAGAAAACGTATATATTCTAACATTGGTTTTTGAGCGCTTTGATTCATTGAATGTTGTAAAAATGTTTCCGAAATGATAAACTTGTTAGTTGTAAATAGTACAAAAATTGTTCAAAAACAAATTAACTAATGTAAATAGCCAAAAAATTGAAGTACAACCAAGGTCGAAAAGCCCTTCCTAACAAACTTCGAGACAGTAACTTTTCTACTCAAGTAAATGCATGTTGGTTTCCACAAAATAACTCTGAATTACTGAAAGGCTAAATAATAACCACAATAGCGCATGAGGCACAAGTCAGTGATCAATTTCACCAAAATTCTAACTGTCTAAATTAAAGTGTGCTTTATAATCACTAGACAATAAACCCCTTGGTTACTTAGACATGCCGTTCGCTGGTTGTTGCCCTGTCATGATTTTGCACCACAACTTTAATATAATATTTGCACCACAACTTAAATATAAGAAAGGAAGCGGGAGGAAAAGGTTTTCTAAGGACAACTACTCAATGATTAAAGGGGCTACAGGATTCCTGGGGGATGCATGGGTGCTGCAAAGGAACCTCCCTCAGGATGGGTCACATTGTTTGCATCAAAACTTTTCCACCTTGCAATCTTATACATGCCTATTTATAATGACATGACTCTAGATATTTATTTAATTAGCCAGCTTGAACAGACAGGCAAAATATGTCTATTATTATATCGATCAAATAGTCACAGGTTATGCTAGTGAAAGTTAATTGGTTGTCAATAAGGCTGGGGTTTCACCAAATAAGTTCAACTTCAGAAAATTTGACCAATCATTTAAATTTAAAATAAATGCAAAACGCTGAGGAGACAACATCTGATATTTGCCTTTGTAATTAATCTAGATAAGACACAGCCATTGAAAATACTTGCACTGTGAAAGTATAAACATTATCAACAACACAGAGAGTCCACAAGTTAAAATGCCTTAACATACCTCTTGACTGAAAAAAAGACAATCTGGATGTTCTATTTTGGTTTTAGTTGATTAGCAGAACTTAATATTAAATACTCATTTACCTGACAAAAATTTTCCTCTTTCCAATGTCTTGATGTGAAAAATCTTTCAATGCATTACTTTCACCTCTGATGTAACAAGTTTGGTAGGTAAATCCTTTTTATTTCAAATTAAAGATTTTTATATATCATCTGCTTAAACACTATTGTATAAATTTCTAAAAAAAAACATAAAAACCATGAATTCTTTTTTGCACTAAAATATTTTACAGACTTCCCATAGATAATAATAGACAAAAAAAGACTTCATTATTTTTACTGACCATCAAATTTTCTCCTGTCGTACATTATACTTGTATCCATATTTCGTGCATTTTGTTTGTTTGATAACATGAAGTGAATTAAATTACTCTGACGGGGGTTTAAAATAAAGCAGTGGGGCAGCCAACTTGAACAGACAGACAAAATATTATATAGATCAATTTTACACAGGTCATGCTGATGGAACTTAATAGGTTGTCAAATTACAAAAGGGCTGGGGTTTTACTATGCAAATAAATTCAACTCCAGAAATTTCCAAAATTATCTAAATAAATACAACAAGTACTCAAATAGGTAAGAATGAATTCATCATCTCAAACTACATAACCCACAATACCTTTTGCATAAAAATTGATATGTGCGAAAAATAACACATTTATATCTTATATATAAAACCTTTTTTTGTCATCTCACAAAAAAAATAAGCGAATTAACCGAAATAACTTTACAAACTGTTAAGAAAACAATGCATTGAAACCTAGTTTTAAAGCTCTGGTGAAAGTGAAAATTTTCCGAACAAAAGAAAAGAAAACAAAATTATTTTGCAATTCAAACTTTTGCACTAAAGAGGTAAGTTTAAAAACTAAAGCAGACTGAATAAGAAAAAGTATATTAAAGTACCAAAAAATAAAAACACTAAAAAAAAAAAAATGACAGACACACACACACACGCACACACACATACACAACATCATCAACATGTTCACATTTATACATCAAATCACCAAACAAAGGGTATCATCATAGCAGTGGATGCTTTGTATTTCTGATAATCAGCATTACCACTCCACTTCTTCTCAGCATAACGCTCAAGCATAGGAATACCACTAACTTTGGTTAATAAATAACTGACAAAGAATGGTGATATTATACTGATGAATTCTTTCCCCTGCATCACATTTGCTGCAGGCAAAAACAAACCTGCCCACATCAAAACCTCTCCAAGATAATTTGGATGCCGACATAAACTCCACAATCCCACAGAAATGAACTTTCCATTATTCTCTGGTCGAGATTTAAACTTTGACTTTTCATAGTCCGCAATGACTTCAACAAGGAACCCCAAAGCCCACACACTCCACCCAATATAATCGCGATAATTTAATTCTTTATTCTCTTCTTTCGTATTCAAAATCATTGTTGGCAATAATGTCAACCACACCCATACTGCTTGCATGGTCCAAAAGGTAAAAAATAATAATGGATTTTCTTTAGCTTTTCGAAACCGTCTGTCTCCTCCACTGGCAATAACTCTGGAAAATAAGTAAGTCCCTAATCTAACTGCCCACACTGAAATGCATGAATTTTGTATTGTCTGTCTGGGATGCCATACCACACTGTGGCCACGTTTTGACCAAATTAAGGTTGCCCATGTTAGATAGAGAAAGGAGGACGAACCAACTAAATCATAAAATTTTTCTGTTTTGAAGACTTGTGCTACCACAAAGCATGTCCATTGAATTGCCACATCTGAAACAGCAGCTTTTAATAAAACATTTTTGTTTACCACTGATAAATAACTTCCCATTTTTCTAATATTCTTTTTGAAAGAAATAATAAACATTATTAAATAAAAATCAGGCAAAAGGAAAAATATTCAAAAAATGTCTTTTAGTAAAGCATGTGTATATACACTTCATTGCGTTAAGATATTTCCAGCTTAAATCAGATTTTTACGTGAATTGGTCATTAGCAGTTGAGCTGAAAAATTAGCATTTAATAAACATTGTGCTTGGAACTGCTAACTTTATTAACATCAAACATAGCTTTACATACATTAGAGAATAGAAAAATGCTACTTACAATATCGCTCAAATGTAACTTTGCATATGTGCTAAAGTTATTACCTTTACACAAGTTATCATATCGACGTTACATGGTGTCGTAAAAACTTGTGTATACATGCAAAGCTACATTTTCACCTATTGCATAGTGTAAAACACTAAAATGAAAAGCATAATTATTTAAAATAAAAAGTTTTTATCTGCAAATATTATGTTTCGCAGGTAAATACGAGCACGATTTATTAACTCAAACCCTGACGTTGCTATTTCGTTCTAAAACGATAAAAACTTGTCTGTATTGACTTTTAAAGTTGCTGCATAAATGATGAAAACATTTCTATATGAAGTTTTACAGTTGTCGTATTCCCCCTATATAAAAATAATAAAGACAAAGTCAGTGTTACTTTTTCACATGTTTACTCTGATATTGTTACAATTATTTGATGTAAGTATTAATGTAAGTACATATTTCACGGAATCTTAAAAATTGATTCTGCAAAAAACTGTTCCTTAATCTTTTCATGTTTGATGTGTTTTCTGGAAAAAAGAAAAAACTTAATCATTTGCCTTTTTCATATTTTTTAGCGATTCCAAAAATTAAAATATGTTTTTACTGCAATATGAAATAGTACAAGCTCAAACACCACTCAGGCCTTCTTCAGGAGCACTTTGGTACACATTGCATCAAAACGGTTCCTAGATGGCGACAACATTGCTGGTGATTATTTAAAAACATACAAAATGGGGCATCAGGAAGTGAAAACAACATCATAGTTTGGTTAAAAAGCACCAAGGTAGGATTGTAAAAAGAAAAAGTATCACTGTAGATTGTTGAAAACAATCAAAAACAACATTGTAAAAAGAGAACATAATGCCATATAGATTGTTTAAAAACACTCGAGACACATGTATTTAGGAGATTTATCTTTGTATAGATCTTTATTTTCACTACCAGTAATAAAGATTTAAGATATAAAAAGTCAGTTTAGACACTTGGTTCTCGTGTTTTGCAGTTCAAATATTTAGATTTCTCCAACATGATAAAATATTTGCTATATAAGATCATTTACACTCACTGTGTTAAAAATATTTAACATAATTTGCACTTCAACTAAATATTTATCAGTAAGGTTATGATTTAAAGAACCAAACCAAGTAAAAATACCATGATGCAGCACTTAAAATTATATTTTATCCCTTACAGTCATGCTTTCCTGTGCAAATATCCAAAATAAAGTCACTCTTTTCCAGTCGGCATCTATCCTAAACACTAACTTATATTGTCTCGGACAAGTTCTCAATATTTTCTTTTCTCTTTTTCTTACAACTTTTCGTTGTTTCCTTTTTCTCCCTTTTTTACGGCTGAAAGAATATCCTTTCAGATAAAAATTAAGGTTTTCTTATTACTTCATAGTACAATGAAGTTTATTTTTACATATTTAATTACTGTTGTGTTTATGAATCCTATAGACTTCTCGCTTGAAGTATTCTCAAGATCACCTCACACAGGTTATTGTTCTTCAAACAATACACACGTTATTATAAGAAACAAGCTTATAAGAAACCTGAGGCTCAAAATTTGAAAATATTAAGACACTTAAAGCTTGGCTCAGTTTTGCAAGCTCCACAAAACAATAAACTATTACAGAAAATATTGCAGTGAAATCTTAGCACTTTTTTTAATTGATCAAATAGCAGACAAAACTAGAACTATTAAGAAAGACACAACCCTTGATTTCCAAAAATGATATGAATTATCAGAAGGTAATACTCATACTACTAACACAGCGCTAGTATATATCACTTATGTACAAAAAAAATCATTTAAACTTTAAACAAATAGGTCAAAAATGAAAGAAACTGTTAAGAAACCTTTAGCCTCAAAATCAGAAAAAATGAAACTTGAGCCTCAGTAGCTAAAACTGGTTTCTTATATAAAAAAGTTTCTCTGATCTGTTCATTTTCTAGCAATTATTTTCTGTAAATGCAAAGATCTAGAACTCTTGTCATTCTAGTGTGTACGATACTGCTCACAGGCCTCCATACACAAAACTGACTAAAAACTGATTTGAGTGTACAGTTTTCAAGTCCTAATAGCACAGATTATAACAAGCTCCCCCGTTATGGTTTTGATATGTAATAGTAAAAATACGCTAGTTAAAATGTAATACTGCATATCACTAAAATAGTCTACCGTATAGAAAAAAAATATAAAAAACAAGGTAGTATGCACTTGTGGTAACACCCTAATGCTATAACTAATATATACATGTTTTTTTTTTCTTTGTTGAAAGAAAAAATATGTTTTATGGTGCTAAACTAAAAGTTTAGGACATGTTAATTGGGGTTACAGAAGAAAAGGTGTGTCTCCATTGACTCCTAGTATAAGGCTTACCTGGTTCACTAGTGTTTTGTCATTCTGCATTATTAATTTTAGAAATGTGCTGGTGACCTATGACTAATAGTCAACACTATAATAATTTAACCAAAATAGACTGTCTTAAGCATGTTACTTAAGGCCATAGGTCCATACCACAAGCAAGGGAGTATAAATATGGAGTAGAACACAGTAAGCCTCTTGCTCTTGACCAGTTCAGACGGTTGCCCGTCCTTTCTCTCCGATTAATGTACTAATTAGTTCTGTTTTGTTTTCTTCTATATTCAACACACTAATACAACATTGGTGATGGAATGACGACAATAACAATCTGGTATACGTTATCTCTCACGTTTCTATCGATAAGTAAATACAACGTTGGTGATGGAATAAGGACAAGAACAACCTGACACAGTCATATGTATTCATTAATGTGGATGGTGACTGGATGCACGGCTCGGCGCAGTCTGATGGTCGATGTTTGATTTAGCTTCAAGATTTCCTTGCAGGGGGGGGGGGGCTACGTTTCATTTGACTGATATACCCCACCAAGGTTTTAGTCCAGAAGCAGAATCAACCATCGCTGTGCCATTTTTTTCTTATAATTTAACTAATTCTGGGAGGGGTGCTGGGCTTTCTGAGTTATTCTGTTTTAGCTTAGGGTTGTTTGTCCTTTACTGTGATAGGGTTAAGTAAGTTTTCTGTGTAGAGTGTCAGTCTGTTATAATACAACAAATGTTTAATTGTCATTAATTGTCATGTACTGTCAAAATTCGGTTGTCAAAATGTCAAAAGAAGCCAGTGGCCATATGGTGCAGCAGAAAGAAGCCCGGATGCTAAACACTCACCATAGTAAGACATGACTCAAGTGTCATGAGTCCGTTGTCAAAATGTCTAAAAGATGCCAGTAGTCATATGGTGCAGTAAAAAGAAGCCCGTGTGCCAATTGTTACGATAACATTCACCATAGTAAGACATGTGTCAAGTGTCATGAGTCCATTGTCAAAATGTCTAAAAGAAGCCAGTGGCCATATGGTGCAGTAAAAAGAAGCCCGTGTGCCAAATGTTATGATAAGCACTCACCATAATAGACATATAGTGTCAAGAGTCAAGATTCCGTTGTCTAAGGCATGTAGTGCCAATGGTCTTGTCTGTTACAATGTCAGCAATTTGTCAATTGTCTTGTCTGTTACAATGTCAGTAATTTGTCAATTGTCTTGTCTGTTACAATGTCAGTACTTTGTCAATTGTCTTGTCTGTTACATGTCAGAAATTTATCAATTGTCTTGTCTGGTACAATGTCAGTAATTTATTTCAGTACTTAATTTATAATGAAGCCCTAGCACCTCAACCCATACCCCAAATATAACTGCAAACTATATTTAAGAATATATTTTCTACCACTACTTTGTGTTGTTTTTACTTCTGAACCATACCAATTAATTAAAATGTAATATTGCAAGACTGTTGTTAAACAGATCATTGTATAGTTACATGCAAAACAACACGGCAGAAAATGCTTGTGCCTGCTCCATTATGAATTTTAAATAATTTAAATGGTGTGGAAGAATGCATACGGTGTGCCATCTCCCCAATTTTCCTCACATGCCTTTGGTTAACCCGGAGCTATGGTAACATATTCACTAATATTAAATCACCATTGTTGAGGGAAATCAAACCCCAGTCTCACGCGCGAAGTGCAAGACTTATAACCACCAAGCTATGGTACAAAAAAATTCATGTAGCTATTAACACTTTGAGACCAAGGTAGCAAACCCGAGACTTAGAGATCAGTTTTGACCACAATTAAGGTTTAAAAGAACCCCTATAGTCAGTTGTGTTTTCACTGAAAACACAACTGACTTCGTTGCTCGGCACAAGGACTTTGCTTTATTGTTTGCCTGTTCTTTATATGGAGGACATTACAAAGCCGTGAAGCCACCAGTGACAAGTGTAAGGGAAATTGCGAAGTCACTCTAAAACCGCAAAACCTTGCTAGCTCTAAAAGTGTTAGCTACATGCCTGCCATGCATGTGTGAGAAGTGATTTCTTAGATTTTTTAAAAAATCTTTGTCATGTCCCAGCTTTCCTAAACATTTTTCTTTCTAGAATGTTGTAACATAGGAAATATGCAGCCAACAGTGTTGAACCATTACGATAAAATCCTGCAACAGTATGCGCAAAAGCTTCCACTTTGAACTGCGGTGCGCAACGTTGTGTTCTTGATTGGGTGGTGGTACACCAAATGTCAAACCAGGGGGTGTGAAAATATTCTCTGCGAGTTTATCTAACTTTATTTTTTATTCAGGTTGACTATGTCTAAATCTCTTGATTTAGATCTATAATTAATTAAAATAGCTGTCTTCCTATATTAATTCTTCTATTTCCTTTATATATCTTCGTATTTTTTTGCAATCAAACGTATTTCTTAACCCTTAAACCCTTGGGTCATGTGACTCAATCTTGAATTCCGAGAACTACGCTGGGGATGTTTACGATCCTTCTCTGCTAAAAAAAATTTTCTTCTCTTCGCCCTTTTTTTTCTTGACAACAGACTAGAAAAATGTATGCTTAAAATAATGGTTGAAAATAATGAAGAAATAGAATCTGAATGATCAAATATTAAGGGTAAGTTCTAATTATAGATTAATTTCCCTTCTCGCTAGCTAGCCATATATCATTTTTATTCTGTGCAAAACATAACTATGACTAAAAAAGAAACTTGATAACAGTTTGCATGTTAGCAGTATCTCAAGCAATCTCTCTGTAATTGGCATTTATCTTACGGTGGCAGACTTAGATGAGGAGCCCTAGATTGTTATATAATGCTCGTTTTAAGCTACACAGACCCAATTTGGCTCTGTGCTATACCACAAAACTCTCTGAAACAATAAACGACCCACAAAGTGTGCATCTCCATAATTTTGCATTCAATTTTTAGGCTTTGTTGATTGTTTCGTAATGCAGACGTGTTTAAATCCTAATCTACGCATCAGACAAAGTAAAATTCCCAGAGTTGATTTCTTTTTCTAACTTTGTAAAAATGACCAAAAAAGTGCCACTATCACAATTTTTTAGCTTGGGCTTGCAGGAATGAATTTGTGGATAAGGCTTAGGCATTTTATGCTGAAATAGCTTCAAAGAGACTATGTTTTCCTTAAGCAGGCTTGAAAGCAATTAGGGGTTTTCATTGAATCTGAGGCAGCATCAAATCATCAAAATGGCATAGCATCAAATCCAGTATTACCATTTTAAGGCCAGTTAAGCTGTTACATGGGCTTTGGTTTGTATATTCTGAACTTTTTAGGAAAAATATACAACTTTTATGTGTAGATATATTTGCTATTCAGCCATAAGATTTTTTAACATATATAAATAAAAAAATGATAACAATTTTTATTATCATACTATTAGTTGTTTTGACTATTTCGAAGAAACTCCACTCACATTAACAAAACCAAGCAAAAAAAATGTTTATCTATAACTCATAAAGTTTTTGAATTTATTTTACAGCAATCGGCAATGCTGCTTGCATGTTTATAAAAAAAAAATGAGCTCACAATTTTGAAAGATGTGCAATAAATTGTGGTATATATAAATAATGTTTTTTATGCATAGTTTACACTACACAAGTAGTGTGCAAAACTTAAATGTATATATATATGTTAAAACCTGAGTGCGAACATTGAATGCGCAAAAGGAAAATCTTGAAACTTGTGTAAATATTTCAGGAATTAGGTACACAACCAACACTTCTAGAACTTAATGACGAAAATTCACAATTAAAGACTTCAAGATTTATAGTTTAATCTATGTTTTTTTGGAGAACTATTTTATATTAACTATTTTATATTAAGTCTATGTTTAATAGATTTTAAATCTCTGGTCAGCTCAACAGAATGATAATCCTGAATCATTCTGCTACATGAATCTTGCCGCAGTTTGCTATATGCTAGTGAAGTACACCAGAGAGTAAAAAGTAATAATAGCACACACCTACACACGCAATATTAAGTATTTTCCAAACAAAACAGAGTTGAATCATATATTTTGACAGAAGCCAGACCATCAAACCCAGGTGCCAAGGAGTACCATGACAACAATTTTTTATGCTGAGCAGTGCGCTTGGAAGTTTTCCTGATTTATTTAAATGTGAGATATAAAATTTAAAGACACATCCAAATTTTTTAAGCAAAACTGTTACTGTACAACAGTACATCACAGCTAAATCTACCCCATCAGCAATATTTCGTTTTAAAAGAGACTCACAACATTCCCTTTCAAGTACACAATTACGTTTGGTAAAGCAACAAATATCAAAAATGGAAAGTTATATTTCATTTGCTCGAAAAGCAAAATTACACACCATTATAGAATGATAGTGCTTTGAATTTCAAAACAACAAGAATGCCAATTATTTTACTTTCCTTTTGCTTGCAGCATTTGATCACATACATTTCATATCTTCAATGTTCGTTTTGTTCAAAAAAAGTCTCTGAAATTTGTGTGTTTGCAAGGAGAACTTGCAATTTTCTTTTATGCTGATTTTAAATTTACAAAAGGTATTAATTTTTTTCATTAGTTGAGAATTAAAGTAAAAATCAATTACTGGAATGAGAATGGAAAGACAATATAGAGATATTTAATTTTGTGTTTTATACCACCACAGAGAATACGGTAGCACATCTTGTACAAGGAGGTGCTATGGAGGGTAAAGTAACACTTTTTCATGACTATTCGAAATACAATTAAAGCATCGTAATATTACCAAGCTCAATATTTTAGCTGGCCTGTCAATAATATAATCCAAAAGTTCCAATTTTAGGATGTATGAAATAATATAGCTTTAAGTATTACATAATTCTATATTATGGTCAGACTGTAGAGAATTATTTCATTCAAAATGTATATATATAATATATTGTAATTTTAAATTCACAATAGTGAATTATAAAATTTTTCTATTGAAAATCTTTGTTTTATTAATTCTACAAGTGAACTTGTTAACTGTAAGCATGAAAGCTAGCATTTTACATAAAGACTATCTCAGGCTAACTTCATTTAGGTTTACATTGTAGCAAACTATTCAGAAAGACTTAATGTTGCACATCAGGTGTATTTCACCAGAAAGGCAGGATAAAAGTAGTAAAATATATCTTAATTGCAGTTGATTTGGAATGGAGAACATGGTTAAATTAAAATTACTTTGGATTTCATAATCAGCCTGACCCGTGAAAATTAAATCCCACAAAATTTTCTTGGAAACTTGGATTTATGCTAATCTGGGGCAGTTTTAATACAAAAGACAATGATCTATGTTTTTTTTTAGTTATTTAAGATTTGTTTTAACTTAGTCAAATACAATAACTTTCTCTGGGACATTTTCCTTTCTCTTCTGCACGTTGTTTGTACTCTTTGATTGTGGTTTATTCGCCTCAAACGTTTTCTTTTTTCTTTTATTAGGAACACCTGCATCAGGTTCAACAGCGTCTGCATCTGCTCTTCTGACCTCCAAAAAGCATACTTTGGTTCTTTCTTTGGTTCACAGTAAATTCTTCAATCAATTTCCTTATATCGGTCCAACACCATATATTTCTCCACTGTCCCAAGCATAGATGTCACAAGACAAGGTATTTCTGAAACCCCTTAAACATTGTTTTCTGTAGTGTGTTGAAAAGTGTCGCTGAGGATTCTTTAGATTATGAAAGAGGAGTATACCACGATGCCTGAGGACCTCGAAAGTGAATCAGCTTATGAATAAGCTAATGTACCTACAATTTATAAACAATACAAAAAAACATACTTACCAGAATATATAGTTTGTTTTTTTCCTTCATTTTTTTTTTATTCTTGCTTTATATTCATATGAAAATTGCAAGCCACAAAATTTCCAAATTTGACTAATCTGCGAAAAATATTTCCTGCAAAATTTCTAGTAAAGTTCACTATGTTACAATTTACAGCTTTATATGCAGAGACTTGTTAGAAGTAATTTTTTGATAGGAATCTGGTTTTTGGTTGATTTGGCTGACGTCATCACTTTACTGGTCAGTAAAATATCAAAGTTGGAATTTTAAATTTTTTTTTTTTTTGATTAATAGATAATTTAAAAACAAGTAAAAAATGTCAAAAAACCATATTAAAAAAATCAACAGTTAATGAGATATTAAACGTTTTAATTTAAAGAATCCAGGGGGTAAAATTATTTACACCAAAAAATCAGTGAAAAACATTTTTTGCGTTAGAGATGACCTATGTTTGTCAGTTCTGTAATTCAAAAAGAAAGTAAAAATGCCCATTTAAATTAATATTTGTTGTTTTAAAGTAATGTTATATACTCATTACTGAACTTATTTCAACCCCTGCTGAATAGAAAATTTTTTATATTAAGGCTTTTTGGTTTATTTAAGCCTTAAAAAACACTTTTTCTCAGTAAAATTTATAAATAATCGTCACTGATATCAATATCTTCATTCGCTTCATTTTCTTCATCATTGCTGTTCCGACATTCAAGGCATTTAAACATGTCAGTACAAGTAAAACCCTACTGAGTTCAATAAATGCCATTGGTGTTGGTAAATTATCAGTTCAAGTTCCACCATGGTTGCAAGGTAGAGAGGTGATAGTCGTGCATAATTGATCTAGTCATGAGCAAAAAAAAACTCGCAAAGTTCATTAACGAAGTTAAATAAAGTTTCCCTAATCCTTGTCGTGATGTGCGTATAAAAAAAAGTAAGACTTGAAACATTTTCATAAAGTTGTGGAGAAACAAGGCTTGCTTACGGAGAGAGGCATGGAATTCATATAATCTAATTTAGATGCCTGAGGATTTAATGATCTGGTTCATTTCTGCTTGAATTCGAAGATGCTGATTCAAATCAGATGTGTCAGTATTCATGAATTGAGATATCTTTTCATATTCTTTAATTGGTAGCCAATCCATATTGCTCTGCTTTAACGCTTTTTTTTTAAATGAAGTGACGGGATAGCTAAACACCTTGTAAAATATGCTTCTATTCTCTTTTGGTGTGTTTTTCTTGTCCATTATTTGGCCTAGTGTTGTTTCACCATAGATTCGGGACCAATGAAAAGTCTATCTATACCACTGTCTATAATGTATTTTCCTAACATCTTCAGCCTGGCAAAAACAACATGTAGCTCACCTAAACGAAATATGAAGTTTTCAGCATCTCCTCCCTCTCTCTCAACTGCATACATTTTGCATATAACTGCAAATTTAACAGAATTAAGCCTTATAAAGAAACTTTGGTGTGGTAGTTGTTGTGCGACATGTAGCAGTTTGTGCCCAGTTGAAAGGACGGCAACCTTATGGAGTTTACCTCCTTCCTTTTGACATATAACACAACACTCCTTGTCAAATTAAGTAATTTTGGAGCGTAAATATTTCGGTTAAGATAATGGTGTATTAGTTATGAATACTGTCATTTGTTTTATTACTACTTTGGTTCTAGTGATGGTCTTCCTCGTATGGGTGCTGAATCATGTAACTTTTTATACCGTGCTTGCAAACAGGAAATTTTTGTTTTAGTAATTACAATTTTGTAACATTCTTGATGGTAAAAAGCGTTTTTATCAATTACTGATTCAACTGACAAACTTTCCAAGTTGTCAAAGGAATTATGTTCATTCTTCATAATTAGCTCTTTCGATAAGGGATTCAATTAACTTCTTCATGCTTTCAAATTTTGGAAAAGCAGTGATCTATGAAAAATGAGAATAACAATTTCCAAAATAAAGTAGCTTTAAAAACCGTAAAGCTAAGAATCATTGAAAAATTACAACATACCTTCTTGTTATTGTTCTCTTGACAAACAATACACTTTTCTAAGCTGAAATCACTACTTTTTCTCTTTTTATTTGGAGTTTCTTCATTCATATTCTTTAATTTAACTATGTCTATTCTAATAAAATAAAATAAACTTTGCTTTCACTATTCATAGGAGATCTATTAAAAAAACACATCATAAAAATATCATACTAAAAAAGTCTTATGCAATCTTTTAATTTCCACCTGCTACCTTTTACTTCAAATTACTAATATAATTTAAACTACTAAAAGGTATAAGGTTACTGGTTTTAGCAATATCTAATGAAATATAGAACAAACACATTATAATATAAGTACATTATAATGTCTTGAATGATATATAAGAATTTTCAGGGGGTAACACTATTACATTAATAACTTCAAAACTGCTATAAAAACAATTACTCTTTATAGAATGCACTTGTTTTATATAACTGTACTTTTGTAAACAGCTATCATTGCAAAACAAAAACATTTCACTGCCTGAACTTTTTTTTTATAGTATATAACACTAATTTTCAAATACATATTTTACCCCCTGAAATTTAAAATTTTAAAATCCCTGTATCTCTTGAGTGCCACATTTTCAAAATACAGTTTTTATATATTTTATCGTTCTATCTGCTGGAAAAAAAATTCAAAATTAGAACTTTGATATTTTAGTGACTAGAAACTGGATGAAAATGACACCTAGTATTTTTTGTATTTAAATCAACCAAAAACCAGATTCCAATCAAAAAATTGCTTCTAACAAGTCCCTGCACATGAAGAACATAATGACCCTCACTATTCCTAAAAACTAAATTCACGAAAATAATTTTTTGTCTTTCCCGCAAAATTCCAGAACAAAGAAATCGGCGAAAATAAGGTCCCCACAAAAATCAATTTCCCTAACGTACTATGCGCTTTACCTACCTTGTGTTTTAAGGAACAAAATCGATTTTACATTAATGAGGAATTTTGTTTTTTCTTATAATGTAGCTATTTTGTCTTCCAGTGGTTTTAACTAATAAAGTCATCTATATCACCTTGTTTTTTCTTCCTCCAAGTTAAAAAAGAATAGTGTTCAAGACTTATTAATTCATATTCTAATTTTTCAAGCATTCACTTAACAATACTTTCTCTCTTAAGGATTTTTAACCTGGAATCATATTGGAAAGTGAATCACCATCTGCAACAACAGTTAAAAAGTTTAATAAACAAGGAAAGACGCGAAGAACTTTCTTAAGCGAAAACCATAGTGATCAAATGCAGGAAAGAACCTGAGTGTAGGTATGTCTTTCTTATATACAAATGTTTCGCTTATTTAATTGACTAGAGCAAAAAAACACATTGCCAGTATACTCATGGTAAGTGAGAGTAATGCTTTTCTTATTTACTTTCTCTGTAGATCTTTAGGGCTTCATATGGAGTGTCTGGAATGTAGAGCAGTGTTGGTAAAAACAGAGCAGCTCTTTTTTTACATCAAAGGTCCACGGGACGTCCACCTTTCAATTAAACCTGAATTACAAATCGTAGTTTTAGCGAAAGATACAATTTATGATGTGCAGGAATCCAAGAAGAAAATCCGTGTAAAGTGCCGGACATGTAATGGTAATGTTGGCTGCGTATTGCCGTTTGGTCCTGAAGGGACAAAGTTTTATGCATTTGCTTGTGACAAGGTTAAATTATGCAGTCGTTCCCTTGGTAAAGCCGAGAAGTGGTGGAACATTTACCAAGAATTTCAAGTTATAGATACTCGTGATCCAAGCTCCTTTTTCAATGTTCTTACCGCACCTATTAGCAGTAAAGCGATAAAAGAAAAAACAGTACACTCGAATAAAATTGTTTATCCCTCACTGTCTAATTTATCAGATTTTGAATGGCAAACTGTATCACTGGTGAAAAGGCCAAGATATTACCAAATTCAAGGTTACGTCGAGGCTTTACAACGTCATTTAATTGTTGTTATCAAAACTGGAGCTGGTAAAACATTGATAGCTTCCATGTTTCTAGGTAAAATGTGCAGTTTGAATCCAGGAAAAATGGGATTAATGATTGTCGATCGTATACCATTGGTGTTCCAGCAAGGAGATGCAATACAAGCGGATACTAATCTTCGCGTTATCAGAATCTGTGGAGAGAACAGAACGTCGTACAAAATAAAACAGATCAATAACGGACATTTTGATGTCTTGGTCGTTACTGCAGGAGCGTTTGCAGAAATGGTAAAAAGAGATGACATTGATACTAGTCTTTTTTGCGCTGTCGTATTGGACGAATGTCACCACGTATCAGGTCAGCACAAATATGTTGAAGTTTTGAACATGTTCACAGCAAAACCGTATTGTGAACAACCACGCATTTTGTCAATGACAGCTTCTCCATTCAGCGCAAACAGTATTATTCAAGCTGAAAAACGTCTGGATAAGTATTTACAAAGCTTTCCATATGACACTAAAATTTACTTTCCTGATTTACCAAAATCAAATTTATCATCTGAAATTAACACAGTCGAATATTCATATAAACAGCAGCATTTTGTTGATTTATTGGTGGCAGTACTGAACGAGTTACTTCAACGCATTTCTAGAAAGCTGGGATTAGGCTCGCCGTTGGAAATGAGAGCCGATCTACTGAACTCGTATCAACTTGTTGGTGATCTGCGAGCAATGGTAGGAGAATTTGAAAATTTTCCAACCTTAGATGACCACCTAAAATTGGCTTTCATAATGATTGATGCATTGCAGATGTGTGCAATACTGGGAGTTCCAATGGCCTGCGAGAAACTGAAAGAATGTTCAAGTTTTTCTGAGATTGTCAAAAAATTCGAAAACGTAACATCTCATTCTCTCCGACTACAATCTTTGGATAACTATCTAAGAAATACCGAAAGTAATTCAAAAGTTCTAATATTTTCTCACACACGAGCTGTTGCAAGGAAATTGTATAATTATATCTTAAAAAATTATCCACAGTTCGGTGCTCGTACCGTTGTAGGACATGGTGGAGTCGATGGAATGGGCTGGGAAGGCGAACAGGAAGAAGTGCTAAAAGAGTTTAAAAATGGTGAATGTAATCTGCTTGTGTGCACCTCGGTTTTAGAAGAAGGACTAGATGTTGCATCGTGTGATTTAGTCATTTGTTTCACTGGAGTGCGAAGTCTCATTCAGCTCGTGCAGACAAGAGGGAGGGCTCGCAAGAAGGAGAGCAAATTCATTTGTTTTCAAAGTAAATTCGAAGCAGCACAAAGAAAGGATATTCACGAACAAGAAGAAATCCTTAAGACAGTGTTGAGACAAAAGCATAACGTTAACGCTTACTTCTCTGATCTGTCTAAAGATATCATAAAGAAAATACAAAACGAGCTTTCAGAAAATAGCCAGAGTATCAAAGATGACCAAATCATGCCCCTGCAAAAGCAGTTGGGAGATAGTGATTTTATTTTTACCGCTTATGCTGATTATCTACCTGATGTTAATGAAGCGCAGATTAAAAATAGATTCATCGAAATATTAGATGACACTGATTGTTTTAAAGTACATCGATTAGAAGTGAGTAAGGAAGGTGCTGATTTAGATTCTGCTACCAAAGGTGTGTTTCCTAAAGACACAATTGTTTTTCTTGTTGGTGCAAAATGTCGAACTGGTCAAAGCATTACCGATACTTATGACATGTTTTGCAGGACATTTGATTTTCAGATACCGTGTAATCGGCAAACTTCAAGCCTGTGGACGAAGAGATACTTCACAAGCAATGATATAAACGCTCTGGAGAGGGTGGATTGTACCGGTTATGGTGTTGGTCATTTCGTCGACAAAACAAATGCAGCTGTCTCATGGCGAGAAAGAAATGTAGAAATGGTGTTTCAACCCAAGAAACATATCGAATTGATGTTTTTAGGCTATCGTGCTATGATCCCGTTTACTTCAATCGGAAAGTTCGCAGTTCTATCGGTTAATGAGCAAACATGCACATTGGCGTGTGTTGTTACTCATCCACCGAAATTGTATATTGGACTTCAACCAGATTGGTTTCGAATCTTCGGAGAAAATGAAGAGCTGGTGCCATTTGCAGAGAACCCTGTTTTGTTTGTCAAATTCAACCTAAATCACCTTTCTCGTATAAGGTCAATACTTAAATCTCCATTTCTCTTTCCTTCTCCAACTTTTGATGTAAAGTTAAATTTTCATCCTTTACTGGATCATACGGCACGGAGTGCCCAAGCATCACTCAGTGATAGAAACATTTTATGGTCGTTGAAATGTTTACAAGATGCAAGAGTTATGTGCATACCAAAAGATATTAAATTGATGATACAAAAAAATATCGAAGAGTTGTGTCAATCTTCGCTTGGAGACGTTGACAGAATGAAAGAGTCTGTGTCTTTAGTTGAACGTATTATGGAAAGGATTTATAGTTCCGTCTGGAAATACTCTTACTTTTCAAACTTTAATGCCATATATAGCGAGGCTTTCGCTGCGTTTAACAAATTGCCTCCAAACCAGCGGAAACTACTTGATGATCCCATTCCAGATAATCACTTTATTGTGAAAAGAATAGTTGTCACACCATCACGAGTTGTTGCTCTCCCGGCTATTCCAGTTGCATCAAATCGACTTCTGCGTCTCCTTGAAGTTAAAAGAAGTAGACTTGCCATTGTATCTTTTAAAGACGAAGATATGGCAAAGATACATGATGTTCAAGTGTTGCCTCGTGTTCGCGACATTATTGTTAACGGTATAGAAATAGAAAACGTCCGCTACTATTACCTTTCTTCAACTGGCAGCCAGTTGCGTGAAAACAAAGGATACTTCATTGCAGCTCGTAATTATGACGAGGTGCTTGGTATCCGTAGTTTGGTAATTCCAAATCCTGAAGGATTTTCATCTGCTGCGAAATATATATCACGCCTTGGTATGTATGGAACTGCTGACCAACATGTTATGAGATTGAAGAAGGAAGACATATCCATGGTCGACGACGAAAAAGCAGACAACGGTGAACTAACTACAGACGGTGCTGGTAAAGTATCAATGTCAATGACAAGTCACATAGCTAACAAGCTGCAAATCGATGTTCCCTCTGCTTTTCAGATAAGATATTCCGGCTTCAAAGGCATGATTGCTGCTACGGAAAATAGCGATCCTGATTTGAAGGGAAAACATTTTGCATTTCGTCCTTCAGTCAAAAAAATGGAGAACAATGATACCAGCTTCTGTGTTGTTTGTCCTACAAAGATTTATGATTTGACTTTAAACAGGGAAGTCATCACACTTTTGTCATCAATTAAGTCAGAATGGCCATTGGCGAAATATCTATTGGATTATCAAGAAAAGGAGTTGGCAAAGTCTGCTAAAATGTTTACTGACGGACATATAGCCAAGCAAGTGTTAAAGCAATATTTGGAGAAAAAAACAATTGAAGAATTAAAATCCTGCAACTTCGAGATATTAGACGAGAGATACTGGTTTCATATTTTGCAAGGAATTTACAGATTGGAAACGCATTTGATTAGAACAAAAACCAACATTCCAGTCGAAGAGGGCTGTTTGTTGGTCGGTATTCCGGATCCATATGGCATATTAAAAGAGGACGAAGTATTTGTACAGCTAAGAAGAGAAAACAAACCAGACAAGATTTTAGAATGTCCCATTTTGATGTATCGAAATCCTTGCTTGCATCCAGGTGACCATCGAAGAGTTTCCGGTGTACGAATAGATAGGCTTAAGCATTTATTCAACGTTGTTGTTTTGCCGGCAAGAAATTGCAGTTATTCTTTAGCAGCTTCCTGCAGTGGCGGTGATCTTGATGGCGATAAATTTGCCATCATCTGGGACCAAAATTTAGTTCCAGCTAGGATATTTACCTATCCTCCTTGTGATTATGAAGCTCTTGCCACACTGTCTGTACCGGTTCAACCTGTAGATGTGACAAGACAAGACATGCTTGCAGACTTCTTTGTTGCGTTTATGAAAAATGACAGTCTTGGCCGTGTTGCACATAAACATCTTGCTTTGTGCGACATTAAAGAAGATGGTGCTAGAGATCCACTTGCTATTGAACTTGCAAAGTCGCAATCTAGTGCTGTTGATTACCCAAAAACTGGTGTGCCACCTTTAGTTCCTGTTGATGCCATCAAAGAAGTTGATAAAAATGGATTTCCTGATTTTATGGAAAAACCTGTTGTTGATTCTTACCAATCCAAGAAAATTCTTGGAGAGCTGTATAGAAGATGTCGTTCAGTGACTTACGATTTTGATGTGTCTTCGAAACGAAGTAATGTAAAAATGCTGATGAACATGAATCTATTTGTAAAAGGGAATGAGAAGTACTTAGAAGACGCTGTCGATGTGTACGTTGGTTACGTGCATAACATGGAGATGTTAATGTCAAAGTTTGACTTAAAAGTTGAGGCCGATGTCATCCTGGGAAGAGCAACGTATAATTGGAGTCAACACCTTGAGCATGATAAAGGTAAAGCCTCAGACGCAATCATTGCTAGTTACCAAGTTATTGTAAAAAAGTATCGCAGCATTTTCTTTAAGGGGGCCGGCAAAAAGGAAGCTAGGTGGGCTAAAGCATGTGCATGGTATCGCGTATGCAACGATCAAGAAATCAAGATAACTGGTTGCGACAAAGTATTTCTTAGCTTTCCTTGGGTCGTCAGTGATGTCTTATGTGAAATACGAGCCGCAAAACAACGTGATTTACCAAGTAGAGTCTATGTCAACATCGGCGAATCAGCTTTGGCATTATTTAAGAAAAACTCCACTGTTCTCCTGAAAAGTGTTACCGACAAATTGAGATTCCAGAAGGATATTGATATTGCAATTAACAAGTTCTGCATGGAAAAATTCCAATTAAAAAACGGGTTTATTGTTGCTATGTACGGATCGACATCACTGTATGTTTGCGAGCCTGAATCGGATGTGGATGTGTGTGTACTTGCCACCAAAGAAGTATACAGTAGCTCGATTGTAGATGACTCGATCAAAAAAGAGTTTCAAAAATGTGAGCAAAAGGAACAGCAAAAGCATTTCTTGCAGAATGTCATTTCTAGATCGGTGGATTCGATTGTGTCGAGCAAAAGAGAAATATTTAATGCAAATATACCAATTGTGAAGTGCACCAGCGCTGATTCAGATTTCCCTTTAAACGGAGACATATCCATGAATGAAACTGGGTTAAGAAAGACGATGTACATTCATTTTCTGTATAAAACCGATGTATGCTATCTACCTATATTTTGGATTCTCGTGAGATGGGCACGCGTAGTTGGTCTTGTGAAGTCAGTGATTAATTCAGAATCTGTTTTAGACACTGCAGAATTTTATGCATTGATTATTCATGTGTTGGATTGCCCAAATGGAGATCATCTTACTGAAATAAGACATACGACACGTTGGACTGGTCTCAAATATTTATATCAAAGTCTTGATAAAATCAAACTTCATGATATTCATCGCTTGGGCAAGACTATCCATGATTTCTTTCGAATGGCATCTGATCTCTATGGAAATATTGAAATAATTTGGCCAGCGCCTCAAATACCGAAGGTCCATTTGGATGAATCCCAAGTTGAACGCATTGCAAAATACGCAAACAGCGCATATCATTGTTTGTCTGCAACTCGAGATGCAGCAGCGTTGCAGACATATTGCCTGATGTCGTCCAAAACAAGAAAAGAGTTTTCAAAAGTGTTACCATTATCTGTCTCATATGCAATCGGAAAAGCGCTGAAATTCCATGCTGCTAGACTGACACAATTAACTGGAGCAGTTGTTTGTATTGAAGCTTTGGATGGCAAAAATAATTTACTACTGAAAGGAGAAGGGACTCAAATTGCTATAGAAAATCTAAGACGCGAACTTAGATCGTTAATACACACCAATAAGGCTTTGGTTCTTGGTCGTTTACCTCAAAAGGCTTCAAGATATTTTATGGAAGGGGCTTCTATTATCATTGCTGCTAAAAACAGCAGTAGCGAATCGCTGTTGGAATTTGAAAATAGTTGTGGTGCGTTTGAATTACTGCACTTGTCTCATGAAAGGCAGTTCTTGTTCCTGAAAAACGAAACTGAAGATTCTGATGACTGGAAAGAAAGTGAATTCCAACGATTTTTCAATCATGTTTTGCATCAGTTGGAGAAGTTTCCAGCTCATAACGAAAAGGCCAAAGAAAGTTTAGAGTTGACCACAAGATTTGGCTGTTTCTATTTGGTCAACATCTCAAGCAGACTGCCAGACTCCCAGACTTCAATTTCAATACGAGAATTAGAAGCTGCTGTTGAGAAAGGAAGAAAGTCAAGAAAATCATGGAAAAGAGGAGAATTTAAACCTAATTTTGATAGCGATGGTGGTAAACCGAATTTGCCAGATTCAGCCAGGTAATGTTTTGTTTACATTTTGTCAATTTTGCGCTCGACCAACACTCTATTTCGCTTTCACTCAATTTTTTAACAGAGAAAATTTTGATTGTCAGCAGAGATTGAACTGGTGTTGCTGGTTGAAAGAAGTAGCTTTAAAATATATATATATACCGTTTTTTAAGGATACCTTTACCTTTATTTGAATATTTTTTCTAGTGTATTAATATTTTTCCTGTAACTTTGTAATAAAAGATAGTTCTATAAGGAAAAGATCCGAAAAACATGTTTGTTCTTCGAGAGTATTTGGTTCTACTGATAGTAATTTTAACATATGCGGGTAAAAAGTTTTAGTTTAATTTCGAGTCATACTTTCCTGTTTTTAAATATCCAAAATGAATACCGTAGTGGAAAGGATTCGTTTAATATCATTTCACATAAGTCATTTTTTTTTCTGATAAGTTTTCTTTTTATATTTGAAGATATCAAATGAGGAAACTTCCTCCTCTGCGTGGAAGATTTTCAGAAAAAGTCGGGCGTAAATTTGCGAAGCAAAAAAACGTCAGAAGAGGCATAGCTGGTGTTTTTACTCCTGGTCTACTTAAAGAAAACTCTCGCGACGATAGCGCCAGACAGCAGCTTCTGGTAGTGTATGGCAGCGTTCTTCAGGAGTGTGGCTTTGTGGAAGGATCCTCCAGAACGCGTCAACCAGCGCAGTGGAAGGTAACCTTGTCACCAAGCTCTAGTTACGAAGTGCAAATCAGCTGCGATGAAGAATTAAAAATTGTCAAAGTTGCTGAACGTTCATTGCATTGGGTTCATGGTACGATCATTACTGGTGATAAGCAAAACTTTGTTGGTAATGTTCATACCAATCCCGATATCAGAATGCTCGTCTCTTCTACCGACGATGTTAAAGAAGGTTCTGACCTATATAGAGCAGTTTTATCTGAAAGCAGAGGAGATGAAGTTCTACCTATACAACTTAAAGACGGTAAACCAATCCTTTCTTCTAAAGCAAACGAGAAAACAAAAAAAGCTGTCAGCGTTGTCCGCCATGTTGAAATTCGAAAGATGTTTACTTGTGATTCCTTGGATGCAAGTATTGTTTACGGGAAAAGTTACTTTGGGAACAAGCTGGAATTAGATCGACCATTTTGCGAGCTGACGCTTTATTTTAATCCTGAAAAGCTGCAAAAGTCACTCAGCAACCATCTCGATCATGACTTGTTGGAATCCATTACGAGAGAGGTATTTGAAACATCTGTAAAAGTACAAAAAAGTATCGAACGATTTGCAACACTTCAGAGCTGCCTTTAGTTTTTTTATTTGTTTGTTTAAATTTTTAATTTTTAATTTTCGTTTTTTTAATAAGAATTTTTTATTGAATTTTCTTTTCTCGCAAAACACGAACATACAAGAGTGTGAAAACGATAACTCCACTTTTACCACTTTGAATCAGCTATATGCAATAATAATTAAAGTCGTAATGGAAAAATCAGTCAACTATTTTTATGTCAACAGCCACCCTATTTTAAATAAATTTGTATATATGCAACATTATACATTTATTTCTTATTTTAAACATTTTATGCACTGATGCTATGTTATTTTCACATCAAATATATTTTATTTTAAATGTAAATTTCATATCTCGGTGAAGTAATGAATATCCCATACTCGCGTAACTTCGTTCCGTTACAACGGAAAACGTTTTATTGTTAAATTCGTACTAACCTCATAACGCGTAATTTTGTTTGCATGATGCAACACGAAACTCGAAATAATTTTCTTGGTGTCGTGGATTATCGCGCTTAGTCCTTTATTAAAACCGCTTAACTTGCTCAATTCGATAATATTATTTTGAACTATTACGATGTTTTCATATATCTTTAGTAACAAAAGTATTTAAAACGGTAAGATATTTACCGTAGGCAAAAGTCAGCAAAAAAAATGGTTGGTAAAATTAAATTTGTCGGTAATCGATTTTACAAAATTTCGTTAATTTTTACCGACTGAATTTACAAATGTAATCAGTTTTTGTTGGCTAATTTTGCCCGAGAATTTAATGTAACTAGCTAGATTTTGCTGTTAGATATAAAAAGGGAGAAAAAATCTGTATAAGGATTAATCACAGACCACTGGACAAAAATTTGATCACTTCCGATTTTTTCAAAATTGTCTGGATACATAAACATTCACTTGCCTTAGTCAGGGGTATCTATTTTTGCTTTTAAGTAGGTTAAAGATATTAGAAATTAAATATAAATTTTTCAATTTTGTGAAAGTGTCAAATACAGATTTTAGACTTACAATTTTCTCTTGGTTTCCCATCTTTCCTTGGTGTTCCTTTTTTGATTCCTCGTCTAGATAAAAACAAACTTTTACCAACATATGATAAAAAAATATATATTGATTAGAGTTTCAGTAGATATTTTCTGGTCGTTTGATATGAAGATATTTCAAGATTTTCTCACCCGAAGCAAGGCAGTATATTAAGGATAAGGAGTGCACATGTAATAACTGTTTTATTATGAAGTGATTGTTCCAGTTGCCCTTTGAATTAAATCTCTGTGTTTTCAGAAACAAACAAAAAAACATTTAAGAGTTAAAAAAGATTCCCGCCTTAATCAGTTTAAAATACTTTTAACCAATCACGTATAGTGATAAATTCTTTTTTTAAAAAAAGTTTATGCTTGAATGATTTGTATAATTGAAATTAACATGAAATTGATTACAAATAAAAGCAGAAAGCATTGTCCCCCACGAGTGTATAATAACATGTTATACACAGACAAAAATATCAAGTTAACTTAATCACATACCGTAAATTACTGATTAAATCCCTAAGTGCATACATTTTTAAACTATTACGCTAGATGTGAACACGCTATCTCCAGTTCTTATTCTCAAAGATCCCGTCTGTGTTTTTTTATGAGAGGAGGTATTGTCTTTCGAGAGAAACTCAATAAAGTTTTTATTATTTATGATTTAGGACTGAGAAAGCAACGCATGAAATTTTAATAAACTCCACTAGCGAGAAGCTACATTCCGCATGTACTCTGCTTTATAGCTACTTACGACTTTAATTTGATTTCCAAAAATTGTGAGAAACACAAGTAAAAACGTTGATATAAGAAAACCATATAGACAGCAACGTTTTTAAACCATGTCTGTCATTTTTAACCAAGTGTTGCTTTTCAGAAGGTAAATGCACATGTATATTGATACTAATGTTAGAACGATTACTGAAATATTCAAAAAATCTTACAATCACAAATATGTTTTGGGACAGTGTAGCGGTAATTGTAGTAATTAAATGACGAATAGAAAGCGACGAGAGTAATTAAACTGAGCCATAAATGCCTCACAACATGAGAATGCCATAACTCAAAAAATTGCTTTTACTTAGACGAGTTCTAGTCCTCGCTTTGTTTTAGATTCAAAGATTTTCCCTACGTCCCGTGTCCCGGAATTGTTAAATTGAATATAAAACCTATCTGTAATAGTAATAGCTAACCCGAGTCTCTTAAGTGTAGCTTAGTTTTTGATCATAAAATAAATCAAACTGGACCCCAACTGTCTTATTACCATTAGAGATAGGAAAATGTTCCTTCTGGCGCACGTCACGGCAACCCCCAGCAAAGTCAACGACAATCCCCTAATAGTCACCGCACCATCCGATACCATTCCATATTATTCTACATAAGACCTATTATTCACCATAATGACGGCATCAAGATTCTAGCGCAATTCCCTAATAATCAACGCGCATACAATTTCCCTGATATTCATCAACGCATGTGCAGTAAAGACACGCTAGGTCGAGCAGAATGAAATCCTCCGACAAACAAAAAAATTCTATATAATAAAGAGAATGAAATCACATACGGTCAAACAATTACGTGATATTGCAAAACGTCGTGGTTTAATAGGGTATTATAGGTTACGTAAAGCTGAATTGATTGCCTTGTTGGAGAATGTATGACAGAAATCGGTCAGACCTATAACATCAGAGGATATGGACGTCTTCGAGAGACAGGAAATGGCCCAGACCCGTCCAGCTATAGGTGGTAAAATCAGGGAATGGCATAACTGGGTATTGCCCCCATCTGAGATGGACGTCTTTGAGAAACAGGAGCTGTTGAAAAATCGATCGATTGTTGAGACCAATATGCGGGAATGGTACAACTGGCTGGTTGATGCCGTCCCAAAGCCTATAAAAGAGGGGGTCAGGGGTGCATATGCGACCCTTAAACGTACGGTTATGGGATTATATGGCAAGGCAACCAATACAAGGACTACGCCCCATTATGAGGTAGAACAGGAGACCGAGGAAGACTATTTACATGAACACCCAGGGCAAGATTTTACCCCCCAGGAACATAAGCATGCTCACCATAGGACATTCCGAAGTTTCCGCATTCCCGTTATAGGGTGAGCGGACGTCGACGGGTATATAGGGATGGTGAGACCAAACGTGAGAACTTTGGTTGAGGGGCAGGAAGAAGATATGGGGTCTGCAAAGATACAGCTGTCACTATGAATACATTGGAGGAAGCCAATAGATGGAACCAAAGACGACATTCCAGGGTAGCAACGTAGATGACATACTGGATAGGATGTTTGCCCAAGTTAAAACACATGTGGAAAACCCGGCATTCCCCAAAAGTGGCTTTTTGATCGGTCGAATACTACACCTTGATGTAGATTTCCATAAATTAAAACTAACAAGAGACTCATCGTACATCAAACTACCTAAATGGATAGCCTCCAAGAAGGTCATTATTAACCCGAAAAATGATGATGAGGAGTGTTTCAAATGGGTCATTATAGCATCCCTGCATCATGAGGAGATTGAAAAAGACTCACAAAGAATAGGCAAGCTGAAACCCTACGTAGGCCTTTATAACTGGGATGGTATAGAGTTCCCAACAAGTGTCAAATCCATATACAAATTCGAGGCTAATAACCCCGACATTGCAGTAAACGTCCTATACATAACGGAAAAAAAGATCAACATCCTACGTCAATCGGTGCACAACGGACGTACCAAGGTGGTGACCCTATTGCTTACCACATATGATAAAAAGACTCACTATACAGCTGTCAAAAGTTTATCGAGGCTCCTGAGCAAAGAGATCTCAAATAATAGGAATACAATGCACTTCTGCCTAAACTGCCTACAGGGCTTTCCCACAGCCGAATCGAGGGATAAGCATTATAGGTATTACACCGATCACGAGGCAGTTAAAATTACGATGCCGACGGAGGCTGAAAAATGGCTATACTACAGAGATGGACAGAAACAATTCAAGGTGCCCTTCACAATATATGCCGACTTTAAAAGCTTATTAATACCAATGGAAGAGGATGCCAGAGAGACCAAGACTAAAAAGCTTAGCAAGCACGTACCATCTGGATGGTGTACCGATAGCACATTTGCCTATGGGGATGTACCGGATCCCCTAACGGTGTACCGCGGCAAGGACTGCGTCACCCGCTTTGTCAACCATCTGGAGGATGAGGTGAAAAGACTGTATAGCACCTACCCTTAGCAAACCATGACCAAACTAACTGAGGTCCTAAAAAGAGAACATGACGGGGCATCGAAATGTCATATATGTTAAAATCCCTTTGATGACAGCAAGAATAACCGCAAAGTTCGGGACCATTGCCACTATACTGGGTTATATGCAGCGCATAACAGCTGTAATATCAAATACAAGATACCTAGCCACATACCGGTTATATTCCACAAGCTTTCAGGGTATGATGGCCAACTGTTCATACGGGAATTGGGTGAGAAGTACGACACCAAGGACATTGGCTGTATTGCTGAAAACACCGAGTACATCTCTTTGAAACGTGAAAATCAAGGTACCACTTAAAGGTATGGGATCTTCTGGTGATGGCGATAAGTACAAGAAGATTGAGATTGGGTTTATCGATAGTTGTCGACTTATGCCATCCAGCCTGGATAAATTAGCAAGCAATCTCATTGGAACAAACGCTGCCGGTGTGAAATGTCAACAGTGTGCGGATACCTGTCTAGAATTCCAGAGCATAGACGCCGAATATGAGGCAAAGTTTTGGTGTAAAAATTGTAAATCAACGAGTACCACCAAGCAGCTTAATCGGGACCAGGTAAAGGCAAATGTACCATCAATAGCCAAATTCATCGACAAAGATGATACCTTTAGACTGATGCTGAGAAAAGGTGTCTATCTGTACGAGTACATGAATGGATGGCAGCAATTCGAAGAGTTGGAGCTACCTCCTAAGAATGCGTTCCATAGCAAGCTGAATATGAAGGGCATCAGCAACAGGGACTATGCCTATGCAAAAAAGGTATGGGATGTCATTACCCCGGGGGTGATAACGTCACCATGGGGACTACCATGACATCTACCTGACCATAGACGTACTGCTATTAGCCGACGTCTCCAAGACGTTTCGAGGCGTCTGCTTGAACAACTACAGCCTTGACCCCGCACATTTCTACAGTGCACCCGGCCTAGCATGGAATGCAGCACTGAAATATACCGGAATCAAACTAGAGCTTCTCACAGACCCCGATATGCTCCTGATGTTCAAGAAAGGTATCCGTGGAGGTATAGTCCAAGCTGTACATTGGTATGCCAAGGCCAATAACAAGTATATGGGAGAGCAGTATAACCCCAATGAGGAGTCCTCCTACCTCCAATACCTCGACGCGAACAACCTATACGGGTACGCCATGCGTCAGGACCTACCAACAGATGGTTTCAAATGGGTGCGGAACGTCGAGGCATTCACCGAAAGGCGGATCGGAAAGCTCGTTGAAGGGAACAAACATGGGTACATATTAGAGGTAGATATTGATTACCCCAAGGAGCTACATGACAAGCATAACGAGCTACCGTTCATACCCGAACGCAAGATGGTCCACAAGGTAGAGAAATCGGTGCCAAATTTGGAACACAAGCGTAGACATGTGGTGCATATCAGGGCACTTCATGAAGCTATAAAACATGATCTTGAGCTCAGGAAAGTGCACAGGGTGATCCAATTCAATCAAAAGGCGTGGTTAAAAGGATTTATCGATCACAACACGGGGTTGTGAACGGCTGCCAAAAACGAGTTCGAGAAGGACTTTTATAAACTCATGAATTTAAATATATTTGGCAAGACGATGGAAAATATCCGGAACCACCGCAATATTCAGCTGGTCACCAATGAGGAGAAGTACACGAAGCCTTTTTCACGAACCGGTGTATATAGGCCAGGCCATCTTGGATCTGTCAAAGATAGTGATGTACAAATTCTACTACGATTTCATGCAGCTAAAATATGGTAGCAAGCTGCAGCTCTGTTATATGGACACAGACAGCTTCGTTTACCATATCAGGACACATAATTTTTACAAGGATATTGCGCAAGACGTCAAAAAAAGATTCGATACAAGTGCGTATAATGCAGATGATGGGAGACCTCTCCCTATAGGGAAAAACAAGAAGGTTGTGGGTCTGATGAAGGATGAATTTGGTGGTAAAATAATGACAGAGTTCATTACGTTGAGGGCCAAACTTTAAGCCTATAGGAGCCTTACCAAGGAAGTCGGTGATCGAAAAGCGAAGGGCGTGGAGAGGTGTGTCACCAAGAAGTCGATCACCTTCGATAACTATCAACGATGACTGGAAGAGGGCGTTGACATATACAAAAGACAGATCTTGATCCAAAACAAGGGCCATAAGGTATATACCCAGGAGGTGAACAAGTTGGCACTAAACAGGGCAGACGATAAGCGGGTTGTACAACCAGATCAAATTACGACACTTGCAAGAGGCCATTACCGCCTGGCGTCTACAGGAGAATAAAATGGAGGCATGTCTGTATATAGACATACTCCTGCCCTATGCCATGATTGCCTACATACTTTTTCGATATAGATGATTACTAATAAAGATGTCAGACATTGCACAAGTATTCTACAATGCCTCCGCAGAATATGAAAATATTGAAAAGCCCATTGATAAGCGTCAAATTTTAAAAGAGGCTCTTCGTAAAGGTAAAGGGCATCTTTTGCCAAAGAAATGCACAGAAGGGTTTGTCGACAAGGCTCCGGGGAGGGCTATCGATAAGGTACATACAGAGTACCTTCAATGCGAGCTCCAGGAGAAGGGTGAGAAGGCAGCAAAAGCACTGTCAACCCATGTTATCAGCCTATATGCCAGCATGATAGGAAATTTTATTGATATTGACAGTATTGAGGAGCTAAGGAGAGATATTGAGGAAGATCCCATTATAAGGGATAGCATGACAGACCTTGGGATCCTCGTATACTGTAGCATTGGGAGGTGTTTGGTCCCACTGCTTGTGGTGGGGCATACGGCTCGGCATATGAGCAAAAAGAAAGAGAACGCGGAGGAGACTAAAGATAACAAAGATGAGCAGTGCGTGTAGTATTATCATCAATCAACAGCAACCCGAGGCCGTGTAAAAAATTGTTGAGGTACACAAAAAGCACCCGGAAATGGTTGCCCAGGGACACAGACTAGCAGCGCTGATGAGGGAGAGAAAGCTTGGAATAGCCCCGCCAAAGAAAGAACCAATGACGTTTAGGGAGTTCTTAAGATACTTCTAGAGGGATTTTTAAACAGCTTAGAGGCCATACTCAAAGGGATAAAAGAGACCATGGAGATCCTTGAGGACCAGGGCTTATCCCTCCATCTTGATGTAAAAAAGAAGTAATTTTTTATAAGTTTTAGGACTTATAACAAATGAGTGAAGAGGTTCAAAAACAAGAGGAGAGAGTTATAACAAAACGACCGAAGAATGAGGGTAGTGTGGCAGCCGACAAGAGACTCGCGGAATGGAACCGAAAGAGCAAGGCCGACTTAAAGAAGAACGTGGGCAAAGGTACCTCACAGGATGATAGGGAACCTGCGACAGGTTCCAGCAAGTCGATGAACAGTGTCCACATCTATGGGGTAGGAGCGATAGCCTAGCTTGCCATAGGCGTCGAGGCTTGGTATATGTTTAGCAAGGGTAAAAACAAACCCCAAAACCCCGCACCAGAGCCCCAACGGGGGAAAAAGGACAAAACCTAACCAAATATCGACTTTTTCAAAATGCAGTAATAATAAAATAAGTGCAAGCAACGTAACACCGAAGGAAAAATTTTTTTTGGATAAGTTGTGCGAGACAGTGGTAGACCTTGGTTTCACCTTTGCCTATGCCATGACGGGTAAAAAGTTCCTGGGCATAACAAAGCCATCTACCAAAATGGACACCGAAGACGTCCTCAAGATGCTTATTTTTCAGCAGGGAGAGCAAGTCGTGAAATGGCAGTATCCAAAGGATGGTTACCCCCAACCATCGTGCCCAAACAAAAATAGACCGTCCAGTGAAATTTCTATTTACCCCCGGGGGTAAATAGAAAATATGGAAGAGGAGGCCAAGCAGTGTTATAAATGCCTAAGAACCCTCCCCTTAAATCAGTTCAAGTCAAAGAGTAAAGGTCTGACAAAAAACTGCATTCCCTGCCTTGATCTCGGTAGGGTATCAAAAGGGAGTGCCAAACGTCGTATCTACATGCAGCTCTTATACGAAACAATAATTATGCTACAGGATCATATCCAAGCCCAATTTAAGGAGGAATACACGTGGGAAAATTATGAGAGACATGTTAATAACAAGGTACGTTAATAACAAGGTACGATTTAGATATGATGAAACTTTCAATCGCCCAACACTTGCCGAGGTCACTAATGCATTACGACGGGCACAGTATGCCATAGTAAATGGACATCAAATGTTGTAGGGTATGCAAAAATATATTACCGCCACACAAATTTAAAATTAGGGGCACTGGTCGAACTAAAAGTTGCATAGACTGCCTGACTAAAGCCAAGGAAATGCGGCCGACTCCTAAAAATAGGGTCATTGAAGACGTTGAAATATACCCCCTTGCTATCGATCGGGAAATTCGAGGTGTTCAGCAGGATGGAAATTATTTGATTTTATATAACCTACTCACATATAGCATTATACCTAAATATATCGAACTTATTGAAGATAGCCCAGAGAAGGAACTACTTGTAAAGGTACCCCAATGCATTGCGATGCCTTGAAGGCAAATTAAATGTCTCCACCACCCCTCGAATGCAAGGCTAGAGGGACTAAGCTCTTCCCTGCCTGTCGAGGGTCCTTGGTGAATAACCACAGGGGTACATGGGTATGCGAGTCATGCTTTGAAGTATATCCGAAAATTCACAATCGAAAGTGGAGCAACTATTAGTAAATGGATGTCGTAAGAGATCCGCATACAACAATATTTACGGGTCCGACGTCTTGCGGTAAGACACAACGTGTTTTGGACCTGCTTGGGCATGAGTATAGGGGACACTATCACAATATAGTGATACTTTGCCCTACCCTACGGTGGAATAAGAAATACCTGGAGAGGGCCTCACTCAGGATAATTATGTGTTCCTTATAGATCCCGGGAATGAGCTGTTTGAATGGATTCAGAAATTGTCGTCCTTACTCGCGGGCGAGGATACGTTGTTTGTGGTGATGACATTATTGCCGACGAGCGCCTCGATAAAAAAAGACAGCCCCTGCTTGAACTTGCTATTTCGGGAAGGCATAGTTTGTGGTTATTAACCTAAAGTTACAGTGCTCTTCCGAAGAACCTTCGGAGGCAGAAGAAGGCCCTGTTTTTATGGTACCCACATGAGCGGTCGGATATGAAAATGATAGACGAGGAAACCAATTTGATTCCTGACTGGAGCGAGATCAAAGCATGTCTGAAGAGGTCCAAGCACGTGTGTCTATACGTAAGGCTTGAACACCCCAGGACCTGGAGCATCATCGAATGAACATACAAACGATCTACTTTTTGAGATGACAAAAAAGATGTCATCTCAAAAGCTTGTTACGTTGCTTGCCCCACACGTAGAAATCATATACGACGATTGTGAGGCTCTATGGTTTAAAAGAGCTGACCTGGAGAGGTTTTTAAGTATTCCAAATCTTAGGCAGTACGGTCTTAATCGCAATATGACAATATCAAGAGCGATAATAGAGGGTATGCTGGGGATCATCGGAGACCTCAAACGCCCGGGTATGCTGGGAGGGGGAAAAAAAGGACACAATATATTTATTTCCGCCGAAGCTGTCACGGAAATCCTGGTTCGATGTTAAAATTGCCCCGATGCCCCCAACTTCTCCATTTTTCACATCATTAACAAAATTCGCTATATGTTTGCCGAAATTAACCCGGGGACTAAGTCTTAAACGGGCGCTTTTTAATACCCTTGTGGGTATTAAAATGACCACATTGAAAAACTCCGGCCAAGCATCGGTATATCGAAAATGTTTTCACTCGCCTTATTCAACGCAATACTTGCAGAGGCCATTGAGACCTTGTTCGATAAACAGGACCAACCCCTCTTCAAACGCGCCGACCTGGAGAAATTCCTATGCATTCCAAATGCCAGGATATACAGCCTTGATTGTCATATGACAATAAAAAGGGGGGAACTAGAGGGTATAACATCTGTACCCGCCAGGTACAGTTGTTCAGATACCTCGGAAAGTAATAAAAAACGACATGATATATTCGTCACGTTGGACGGAGCCCTCGAGATAACCATCAGATCGAGAAAGCCTAAGGCAGTAGCCTTGACAAAATGGCAAGCCGGGAAGGGGGTGGAAAAATTGCAGGATGAAATCAAGGAGCAGCGTCAAGCCCTTGAGGATAAGGATGGGGTCCTAGCCTTCCTTAATGATAAATTGAGGACAGGTAAAGCCAACGTATGGTTTTGGGGGATGAAATTGAGGAGCTGTGCCCCACCTCGAAGATTCGGGTAAGGATACCAGTATGGTAATAATCCAAAAGAATAATGATGATCCCTGGCCTATGTTGCAATCTGTAGACAACAGGGGTATGTAGCACAGAAGATTCGAAATAAACTCGTTGATTACCCCAAGGGCGAGATCGTGATACTGGCCGAAACCCCCAATTCTATTGTTCGCTATAATTGGCTTAGGGAACGGGGCTGTATCCGCTGCAATCCGGAGAGAGTTAGACATTTTAGGCTCGGAGAACACTATACGTATGAACGTCTCTTAGAACTCGCGGAATAGGTGGTATCCAAGGGGTGGGGTGGCACCCAACCCCTTGGTAAAGCTCGATCCCTATCACCACTCCTTCACATGTTCTGGAGGTACTTTAACATCCTCCGGTACCTGCATGAGTTCTTCCGAGACGAAGCAACGATCAGGGCCATCCCTCAAATAATATAAAAGACGACTACCCGTCAACATACGATCCAGTCTGTACGTCTTTTTACTCCAGAAAGCATCAGTTGCTTTTCCCCGGGTTGCAGGAGGTACAAGTATAAACCATCCTCAGTACATTATCCAACTTGATCGCTTTGTTGGGTTTCATGCCAATCATAGTAGTCTTGGTATTGTTGAGACCCTTCACTATAGTGTACAGATGCTTGACCCAGGTGGTGCTAGTCTCCCGGGATGCGAACTCCTGCGCATCTTGAGGCTTAAATAACTTTTCCGCAAGGACCTTGTTGTAGCTTTCCACAAAGGCCGTGAATGTATGGTGGTACTTTGTTGTAGCCCGCTGATCTCAACACCTTTGCCCTCAAGCAGTTTTGTTACATCCGATTTAAACTCGCTAACATTATTGCACTGAAAGATTTTGGGGTAGTGTAAAGGTCCCGCCTTGTAAATATCTTTGATCATGTCGGCAACCTCGCCTGCTTTCTTTGTTCGCAGGGGTCTTGCTACTTTGTAACGCAAGGCCACGTCAATACCTGTCGGGATGTATTTATATGTACTACCGTACAAACGATCGTGAGGCATGTACAGTAGGTCGAATTGGTGCATCTCATTCGGTGTCGTAACGATGAAATGGGGGTAATCAATACGTTTTTAGCCTCGAATGTGTCGTAGCCACAAGAGTTGCCTACTAAGCCAATGAATTACCTTCTTTTTTGAGATGCCGCTCTCCTTTGGGAGTAACTTGATAGCCTTGCGGCCGATCCAGAAATGTTCCGGAGTATAGTAGATATTGCTTACCTTTTCAGCCTACTCCTCTGTAACGATATATGATGCTGCTTTTGACATGTTCCTTTACTTATACATGTTAAAACGCACGTTGTTACAGATACTTGTAGAACCACGAAGCCTAGCAGGGACAGGGAGCCAAGAACGAACGTCAACTCACCATCTTGCTGTTGCTTCGAGGGTGTGTAGAAGTCTTTCAATTGCGGTGCTTTTCCATCTGAGACCACATAAAATTGGTACATGTCGTCATCGAGCTCACGAAGGCTTTTACCCGCTTTTATTTGTTTCTCCCTTTCTGTCGAAAACCAATCGAGTTTGGCTTGCCGGTCCCTGATCCATATGGCCTGAGCTGTATTGCGCCTTTCAACAGCCTCATTGTGCCGCTTACGTTCGGCCTCCCCATGCCCTGAGAGTTTGCTAAATAAATAATTTGATCCCGAAAATGCAAAGGGCATTTATGGCCGCCCCAGCCACTATAGCAGCTATTGTGTCCATTTATTTAATATTCAACACGATCGAGCCTACCGTCCAGGACATTAAGCTTTGTAACAGATACACGAAGCACCTACACTCACCGGTTCCATCGGCCTCTTTGGTGATATGCAGGGTTATGCCATTACTTAGACGCTGCAAGGGCCTTCCACTACCATGTAGCACGTGATCGGGTGAGCTACGGAAGTCTACAAATAGGGCATACCCTTCATTGAAAAATTGCCCGATGGTGACATTGGAATTCCCGCGCCTGCCAGAAAAGTTAAGGATTTGTACGAGATGATCCTTGGGTAACATTGCGTGAGAGTAAAGCTCATTAGGTTCCCCCTCGACAGTGACGCTGATCTTCCGATTTTTGGGTTGTAAAACGTTTCGTTAACACCGGCATAGGGTGCGCACACTTTTCCAGGGTCTATGAATAATAGCAGGACACCTTTGAACGATTCTAATGGTGAGTCGATTTGAATGTTGTAGCTGGTATGGACCTTTATCATAGTAAGCACCTTCATCCTGAGTACTCTTTCATAAGGCAGGGTCACTTGCCAGGCCTTCATTAGTAATCTTATCAAATTCAAGTCTGATATTGCTAATTTTATACGTATCATCAGCCGGCTTGGCTCCCGTGCTTCCGCGGCTCGGTTCCTGCATCCTTGATGACGTCGCTGTAAGGCGCAAAATTGATGATGAATTGCAATCTGCCGTACAGGCCTTCCGGATATAGGGGGAGGTCCAGTGTCAACTCAAACATTTTTCCTATGGGTGTGAAGAAGGTGTTTCCGTAGGCCTGAACGATGGCTTTCTCTTCATCCGTTCCGACGTGACTGGTGGTCTTGACCTGCAGGGCCCTGATTGTGCCGTCATTAGGGTTAATACCCTCCTATATAAGGTTATCGTTGCGCTCAAACTTGGATAGCCAGAGATCTCGGTACAATGCCAAAATGTTGTAGTTGGAGATATTTTGAACCTCTTCGACGTACAGATCTTCTTTCAGGTCGATGGTTGAGGGTGTATGAGAAATCTGCACTCTTTGTCGGCGCACCTTCATACCTAATAGCTGTTTGCTATCGGCCTAGGGATCCATCAATGTACCGTATGCGTTCATTATATATTTATTATATAGCTGTAAATAAAGATGGCTAATAACCCGGGATATGATTTTACAGACGAGAAAGAGATAGGTAAGCATGATGATAAAGGCGACAGAGAGGATACGCAACAGTCGACGCAACTCCCCGGAACGGAGCAACTTCCATCAATATCAGGACAGCAGCAGGGTAGTTCGATATATAGAATTACCAAATCTATACTACAAAAATAGGTAAGTGATTTTTATATACATATTAATAATAATTGGAATCTTGGACCTCTGGATGAAACCTGGGTAGATGTAAACGTGACCAATGGTAACTTCGATTTTGAGGATGGGCAGCTTACCAAGAGGAATGAGACCGGGTTCCTAGCATTAAGTACATTAAAAAATAATGGTCTTACTGCTCGATATATTCGTGATATGGGCTTTACCGACTATCGCTCTACGCCCAACAAGATGGAGGTAGTCCGGAAACTCGCGATGAAGGTTGATGCTATTGTTAATGAAGGTGAGGAGGACCCTGGTGAGATGATTCAGATGAAGACGATTAATAATATCAGGAGAATTATGCATGATGCTGAGACCCTTACGGAGGAAACGCCATTCTCCACTGCGGGAAGCCTTACGGAGGAAACCTCATTCTCTGGTAAATTCACTGAACGTGAATTAACAGGGCTTGATCTTGAACTCCAAACATACCAAGGGAATATTAAAAGCCTGGAAAATAAAATAGCCTCGTATAATGTAAATATTAAAAATTCGGAAGGTAGTATTAAAACGATCAAGAACCAGGTAGATGCCGATGGTGAAATTCACGAAGGCATGAAGGAGGCTATTGGTAAGCTTGAGAGGGGCATTAAAAAGATGAATGATGAAAGGGATGCTTTGCAGGAGAAGGTTAAAGAGCTTAACCGTGTTATTTACAGCCAATTGAGAAATATTAAAGACACACTTTTAAAGGTCTCTGGGGATGATAAAACCCTGCTTGAAAAATTTAAGATATTATTCAAGGAGCAAGGTCTTACCATTGCAAGTGTGGTCTCTGCCGTAAGTCTACTAATTTCCACCATCGTACTCTCTGTTACAGGGGGGAGCGCTGGTGGTGCTGTAGGAGGAAGTGGCGCAGCGGGTGGTGAAAAAGGGTTTGTACAAAAGCAACTTGAAAGGCTTAGAAATTTTGTCAAATATTTGGCGGGTAAAGCAGGTGCCGCATTGCCCGGAGTCATCGGTACGGTGGTGTCGTTCCTTCTTAGAGTAGTGTCAACTATCGTTACATATGCGGCCAAGCATCTGTATATGGCAATTGTGTGAGCTGCCGGGCTTGTAGTACTATACGTAAAATAAGCCCTCATTTTTTTCGTAACCATATATAGGCCAAGATTACACCTACCCCTATGGTGATTAATGAGGCCCTGCTATCCTCATGCTGATTTGTCCCTCTAAAACGTATGGGGGTGCCACCCCCACCCTTTTGTCCTACAATTTCTTGCCCTGCTGTAGGCGTGGGAGGTATGGTATGATCGGGGGTATTTATGGATATTTTTGCAGTATGCTTGAGGGGTGCAGTATGCCGCACAATAGGCTTGTTCTTTAGGTCAAGCCTGATACCAATCATCGCACTTGCAGGGGCAATCAAAATATTATTATTGTACCCGAAAATATTGCCTATACGCAGATTCATATCGGAGGGTAGCATGTACACGTGATGCATGACAGCGAAGTTCACTGGAGTCCTCGCATATTGCAATACCTTCTGGATTTCGGTAATGTCATGGCTTACATTTTCCTGATGTTGGACCATACCCTCAAATTTTTGTACCAGAATTTGTCTTGCTGTATAATTATCAGCACCGGTTGCTAGAAGGGATGCCTTGGTACCTGCTTGCGATCCCAGCAACAGGACCACGTAGACGCGAATACTCTCGCTAAGCTTGGTGAGACCCTCTGACGTCAGACCTTGACTTGTCGGCATGATGAATTTTGCCCAATCACCGTCAACTTGGGGCCACCATCTACCATCTGTCAACGACGACATGACGGCTTTAAACTTGTACAAGGCATTGGGATCTGCACCGTAGTCGCGTCATACCTGTGCATACCCAGAGCTCAATATGGGTTTTTATACCGTGAAAAGCCATCACTGTAAGGCATGGGTACCTTTCATTCTTTCCAGAATACGACGCATATGGTAATAGACATGGAATTTAAAAATGCTGTTGATAAGGGGTACGGAGCCCGTCATGTGTCTGCTACAGATGCCTAATGAAGTAGTTGCGCAATGGGTAGCGAAATTGACCTGAATATTCCAATAGTCCAACGCCTGCCCTTTCCAATTCACATTAAAAGTCTAAAATTCTGGCCTTGCTTCCTACCAAGGAGTTAAACGCCTGGGGAGATATGTTAATCTGGACCTTTGACACTCCTGTATACCTTACCTTCCACTAAAGGGGTCCACGGACCGTCTGGAGTTCTTTTTAACGGACGTCTACCACCATGAGAAGAACGTCACTTTTTCAATATAACCATGTGCACTCTCATACATAAAGATGAGCGATATAGCTAAGTTGTACCTAAATTTACCGAGTGCACCTGTGCAAGGCCCTGATCAGGATGAGGGCCAGGAATACAGGCTCAAAAAAAATTGATGATATTGAAAAGTATCTCCGAAATGAAATAAAGAAGCGGGACAGGCTTGCGAAGAAGTTTAAAATGCATGGGACCTGGGCACGATTTTGCGACCATGGTCTGTTTGGTGTGAGTGTGATTACGTCCGGACTTGGTATTGGAGCGATAGCCTCAGGCTTAGGATTCCCCTTGGCCATTGCCATGGGAGGACTACGAGTACAGTCTAATCAGTAGGGAAAAGGAGAGGTATATGCTACTAAAGGAACAAATGCGGCAGCGGTTCAATAGGATTGTTAACAGCATCAATGAGCAAGAGCGTGCCCAGTTGGTTGCCAGGGACAGGGATGAGAAAAGAGATGCAGGATAAGATTTTAAAAAACGTACCAACATTCTGTGATGTGTGCCTGTGGGTAGTGGTTTTTGCCCTGTACATATACTGATGAAAAGGCTAGAATAGCGCTGCCTTGGCAGGGCTCATCGTAGGGTACAGAAATACCATAGAATTTGGTGGTATTTGTGTCCTTGTAATATTGGAGTTTGGCATTAATATAACGATCCTTTTTTACAGGCTCTGTCGTTAAAGAATAACTCTTCGACTTTTGACCATATTTGACGATATTTTGCGATTCAATCCAGATACTCCTCAAAATCCAGACTCGTTGCCGGTGACGCATTTGCATTATATTTACTCACCCCATTCGGAGACTAGGTTTTAGGCGTCTTTACCCTGAGAACTATCACAAGGTCCTGTGTATGATACCCTATCACATATCGTTTGTCCTTACCTCCGTTAGAGGGCATGGCTTCTGATATAGTCAGGTATTCTACATTAATATCATCGATATCTGTAAACGTAGCAGCAAAATTGTAGAGTATATTACATTTAACAAGCTCGTTCTCAAATTTAAGCATCTTGTTTATTGTATATTTTGAATGACTGCAGAGAATAACATGCCATCGTACATACGCAGCCACCTCCGTTATATGTGATATATTCATGATAGCAGTACCAGCATAACATTTTACCGCTTACTACGAACCTACGCCCTCAGGTACATTTGTCATATGCATCGAGTACCCTTTCACAGTCGTCGCAATGCTCATTCATTTATTAGGTTGTCATCCTTAATCCTCCGTTCATTAGACCCCTCCTTCACCTCCCGTACGAATGCCAGGATTACAAGAGTTAGGAATAGACCGATGGCAGTAAGAAAGGTCATGAAAATCAAACTTTTCAGACTATATTGACAGTTGATACACATCTTTATTTAGTTATCTTGCAACATTTGCTGTAAAATAACATTTTCAGGCCAACCCCCAATACTTTTTGAGACCTACCTTTTCATCCTCCGAAAAGCACCAATCGATGACCCTATCCGGATGCCAGGCTATTGGAAGAAGATCCTCCTTAATTCCGGCCTTTTCGGATTTCCTCCGGCAATAGGCAGAGAGTAGTTCGACCTCCTCATCGGCAACCCTGTTGCATATGTGCTGGGTGACAAACCAGTCCGGCACAAACTCGAACAGCCAAAAATGATTTTCAACAGCCTTGTTACACATGTCTTGTGTCTTGAACCGGTACGGTATATATTCGAGCATTTCGGGATTCTTTTCGGTGGCCTTGCTACATATGTCTTGCGTCATAAACCGATCTGGTACATACTCAAACATGTCGGGATCTTTTTCGGCAGCCTTGTTACACATATCTTGCACTATAAACCGATCTGGTATATACCGTAGCAGGTGGGGCTCCTCCTCAACGATCTTGATCCCATGCTTCGCGTTTTAAGATGATCTGGTACATACTTGAACAACCAAAAATGATTTTCAACAGCCTTGTCACATATATCCTGCGTCATGAACTGATCTGGTATATGTCGAAATATGTTGGGATTCTCCTTAATAATCCTGTTAAAATATTCATGTTTTTCAATTAAATTGATAAGATCGGCCTTATTTAAAGCTGAATAACATTGAAGGCCTCGTTTTTTGGCCAGCAATCTTAACGCGGATAATGTTTTACCTTCTATTTGCTATTATTGTTTTTTTCTTTTAATATTGTCGGAGGATTTCATTCTGCTCGACCTAGCGTGTTTTTATTGCGCATGCGTTGATTTTTAGAGAATTGTGTTAGAATAATTATGGGACCTCTGATGACGTCATCAGAATACTAGGTCTTATGTAGATTATGGAATGGTATCGGATGGTGCTGGGTTCATAGGGACTGTGCTGTGACTCACAGTGACTATTAGGGATTGGCGTTGACTTTGCTGGGGGTTGCCATGACGTCACTTTTGTACGCGCACGCGACTGCGCCAGAAGGAACATTTTCCTATCTCTCCATTTGCTTTCCAATGTCCATGTGATTGAAAATGCTTTCCTATTTCCACAGAAGGCAGCATCAGTGATGAGAAACAATCTTAAGTAAGTTGGATTGAAACCTCGAAGAATTGTGACTTTCATATCATTTTATTTGTCCGTTGTGTATAGGGTTAATCGTTTGGCCGAGAAGTGCATAAAATAATGTTTAAACGAGGAAAAGATGTTTAAATGCGTAGACATAATCCTAAAATACGTGAAAAAAAGATCTTGGTCATCGGCGTAGGCAAAGCGGTTCTGTTGATAGTACTTTCGCACAGGAAATAAATTAATAATTAATAATTCAGAGGATTATGCGAACTTGTGGTATTGATTTTAAAATTAAGAAAACATAATTCGAGTTTCATTCAATCTTTATTTTCAAAGTTTACACAAAAAAGAAACTCTATTTGTAAAACTGTTTAATAAATGATTGCTTCACATCGGAAAGACGGTCTCTTTCGATTCAGTGGGGAAACTCACTTTTCTTTTTATGAAGTTTCATTTTTAAATAAAATTGTTTTTAAAGAAAACTAAATCGTCTGTGATTTATCTGTGATTATCTTTACTTGTCTATAACTCGTCTGTAACTTGTCTGTACTCGTCTGTAAGTCGTCTGTATTCGTCTGTACCCGTCTGTTACTCGTCTACACACTCGTCTGTAGTTTTAGCACAGATCAAAGTTTTTTATAAGAGTTTTTCAAGGAAAATTGACAGTGACTGAGCACTCGTTCGAATTATAGAAATATTTGAATTATAGGGATTCAAATTTCAGGGAGTCAACTGTACAAAAATCAATCAATGCTTTTCTTTTTCTTGGACATTATTAGGAAAGAGCGAATTTCAAAACCAATGGAACTGCCACTATTTACAAAAGTCGAAGAGCAGCGATGTCCATGGAAAATCCAATTCTCTTTTCTTCTTTTCAAAAATTAGATTTTTAGATCAATCCTTTCCGATAGATTACACCGATGAGAGCCCTTGTAAAGAAGTTAATAGCAAATGAATACACAAACTATTTCGAATTCGTTTCTTATCATGACCTTGTAGTAAACATGGCAACTTTGAGGTTGAAAATTTGTCATAAATTTTGCTTCGTAACGCAAATAAGATAGAATGTAAGATTAACGAAGTAAAAACTCTAACTCTGTTTCAAGTTGTCTTTTTTGTTTTCTATTTAAGGAAGTTCCTTTGATAGACTCATGTGAGCTTAGTTTCGGCAAAAGTAAAGATTATTTTTAATAAAACAGATTTTATTTTTATGCACTTCCCGGCCATCGTAGTTGTTTGGTATAATTGCTAGAAAAAATTCTTGGAGAACCTTACTCTTATGTTCCTTCGAATTTCTAGTTGAGTAGTCTTCCCGCCTAAATATTAATAATTTGTACACAAAATCAATGGAAGTATAGATAGTTCTATTGTAAAAGGAAAGAGAAATTAATTAATTGGATGTTCTCAATTAGTCTCAGTTAACTATTAAGAATTTTCCCTCTGGTCACAAGTGTTGAGTGATTAATAAGATGACTGCCCATTTATTTTACTCATTTTTCCAATGATTTTTTGATAAACCTCGTCCTAATAGTAAAGGGCAGGGTTATTTTTTCGGATTCCATTTGCAACGAATTAAATGTAAAAAGCCTGAAGAAACCCTGGAACTTACTGCCTCCGATATGTTTTATGTGTTGTGATGGTAACCAGTCTTTGTTGGTCTACAGGCCTTTGTTCTTTTGTTTGCGCGAAAGAAATTTCTGTGTTGCTATGATTTGTTTATAACATGGTTGCACGTACCATAATATTATATAAGATTTTACAATCGGCATACTTATTACTGCAGATGACCATTTCAAGATGGCAGACGGGAAAAAAGGCCATGTGTATATCAAAACATTCGAAAAAATATAGAGTTTATAACAAAACTTTTCGATAGTACTTGGTAAGTTGATTTAAATTATATATAAAATCTTATATGTAATATCTCTTTTTTAAGGAACGCTTAAAACTAATATAACTAGCTATCTGTATTTTATTTCAGTTAACTACAATAGCTACCTAGCTACTAGAGACCTAAAAGCTGATAAATTTTGTCTTTAGAAGAAATTCTTGATCGTTCACTTACAGGTCCATTTACAATAAAAAGAGTATAGAAAAGGCTGGTTAGTTTGAACTACTATTGGTAGCCACCCCATGAATGTTTTCTTAAGGTAGACAACTTTGTGTGCAATGTAATTTGGTACTGAGGGCAATGGGGATATACCCTATGTATTATCTCCAGGAGGGGCCATGGCTTTAATGGGGAGTATTTAATGCTCATTTTGAGCTACACAAACCCATTTGGGGTCCACGCTCTACCAGATAACTCCCTGCAACATCACACAGTGGTGTGCCATCTCCCCAATGGCATGGCTTTGATGGGTTAATCTGGGGCTATGGAAACATTCACTCACCCATATTAAATCGCCGCTAAAAAAAGGGTATCAAAGAAAAGAAGAAGAAAATAGTTTTAAAAAAATGAATCAAGTGATGGCCACCTAATTTAGATCTTTCCTTCTGAGAAATCTTTTAATTTTATTAAAGCTTACCCCAAAAACAAGTTGCTGCATATGAAAGAGCTTGAAAAATCTTTATTGGTTTCCAAGATGTATATAGAAGTCTTGAAATTTTAACTAATTATGTGGAATTATAACATCATCGATTGGCATTGGTGAAAATTAGGGTAACTAAGCATTAATATTTGTAAATATATTCAAAATATCAAACTGGTGTACTTACTAAAAGCAGTGGCTACCTAAACCAGCTGAAACCACCAATATTTTCAACAGCAATGAATGATCAAGGCACATGTAAATCATACCTGCAATACTGTTTTATTACCAGAAGCAAATCATCTCAGTATGCATTTTATCCAGTGGGAACTCAGTGGAAGGTATATAGCATAAGTATTGGGTTTTTTTAAAAGTAAATTCTGTTCAGAACATGTTTATTTTTAATGTGTGTTAAGTTAAACAATGATATTAAAAAACGTTATTACACTTGTTTAACACAATTGACTAGTCTAAAAAGGTTCAGATTTCAAGCTCTGGTGCTGTACAACAAAATAAATATTGTACACCCTGTATGCCTTTGTGAGGGAGACCAGGATTTGATTCCCTCAGGCAGTGATTTAATATGTGTGAGTAAATGTTACCATAGCCCTGGGTTAACACAAGCCATATGAAAGAAATTGGGGAGATGGCACACTGTATGAGATGTTGGATGTTGCAGGGAGTTGTCCGGTAGAGCGAGGACCCTATTTTTTATTTCTTGAACAAATAAACTTGTTACCTTGTTTAATTTACAATTGAAACACAATATAGTAAGTAGTCTGAAAAAAAAATAAGAACAATGATGCATTAAGTTGACTAAATAAACCAAACATAAAGCCGTTTTCTCAAAATATTCTTGCTTTCTAACTTCCAACACCCTGTTTCCATAACATCGTAGGAGTAAAATAAGTAACCACCAGTTTTTACAGAATGACCAGAGAGCCAGCAGCGAACGAACAGAGCAAGCAGAGAACCAGCAGCGAATGAACTTAGAACTCTGTGCAGGAGAACGCAGAAAGTAAAGCTAAATACATATTTTTCTTCTTTTCGTTTTTTTCAAACATCTCGAATGCAACGAGACACAAAGAAGGTAGTTATACTCAAGTATATATCACAGTAACATGGGGTTATTTTTTAGATAAATATTTATAATATGTATTTAATTATAAGAAACATATTTTTTATTTTAGTTTAGATGTTTCTTATTTTAATAAATTAGTGTTATTGAGCCTCAATCACAGCAAATAAATTTATTATACATTTACCTGTTGTGTTTTATGAGCATTCTTCAGGTCTATTTGTCCAAATTTAGTTCTTGATAATAAAACACAATTTTAGAATTTAGCTTCAAGTGTTGATATGAGAAAATAGGTTGGTTTTGTTGCTAATCAAGCTCTATAACATGAACAATCACAGCAACATAATTGCAATTTAGTCTTCATTGTAGGTGAGAAAAGGGAACAGCACAAGCAAAAATAATTATAGGTAGCTTGAGCAAGAGTTGTAAGAGAATTCATATTTAAAACGTATATCACAAGGCCTAGAGTAGTGCTGTCCTTCCATCTATCCTTTTTTATAGACCACAATTAATAAGATATTGATTCCGAAAAGATTAGCTTTGGAACTCCTGACTCGACCCCAAGTTGCTTGCTTCTGGTTATATGTATTAGTGTCGAAATAATCCCATATTTTTGTCACAATGTGTTACCCATATTTAGTGTGCAGTTACTTTGCAATGGTTTCAGAGATCTGAATGATTTTTTAGTTTTCTCCTTCCTCTATGTTTATTTCTGTAACTGTAATTATTTAAAGTGCTCGTTCTGTCACTATACTGCTAGTTCACTGCTAGTTCTCTGGTCGATCTGTATGGACTGCTGGTTTTCTGGTTGTTCTGTGGAGACTGGCGTTTACGTATTTTAGTCCTAACGTTCCTATACATTTTTTATTTTTTTACCTGTGATTGGTTTTTAATATTTAATTTAAAAATATATTTTGTATATATTTTATTTCTTACAATATGATCTTACAGCACTTAATACTAATGTATATGCAGGTAATTATGGTAACACAAAACCTGTGGAAAATTATTCCTGCATAAGCTGTAATTCTTATATAAACGTTGGTGTCATAGAAAGAATATTGCCTTTTCTATCTAATGAATCAAGAATTTCTAAACAAATTTCAATCAAGTAGTAACCATTTAAATAAACATGAATAAACATTGGATGACATCAATTTTTTTTTTTTAAAGAAATAATGCCTCTTCTCAATTAAAACTCTATTTTTAGAACTGCTCAATCATGGTTAAGATGGAATTAGATTTTGAAACAGTGTTAGATGTTGCCTTAGGTGGTCCTGAGATAGGACCACTCAATCTTTACGTATTACATGGCTTAATGAAGGAGGTTTTTGAAAAGTTTGGTTTGTCACAAAAACAACTGATCATTGATGAAGAGGACACCAACTTTTGTGATGGTTATAATTTTATAAAAAGCAAGGTAGATGAAAAGAATATGCGTCCTCGAACAGCAGGTGGTGGATACAGTAGAGATAGGTCAAAAGTCTCTGTCATTGTGTCTGATTATGCTCGGAGTCCAATTGGTCAACAAAAAGCTGAAGAGAAAAAATCATCATTGTTACCTACAGATGTGGAAGATAGATTGAGGTATGGTTATGCTTTGAATAACTTTATTTGTGATAGTTATGTCTGTTTAAACATGTACACAATGTGATCTTTTTAGATATATTGAATCAGAGTTGAAGATTGTGAAAGACTTTCCGTCTGTTGATGAACTCAGATGTTGGGCACAGGAAAAAACTAGTCCGGACACAGTGGTTACAGATCTTTGGCACTTTGTCAGTTTAAATCATAGAATGGGTGGGGCGGAAGAAGGAATTGAAAAGGTTTGTGCATTCTTGCATTGATTTTTGTAGGATCTTTTTTCACTGGGATGTAAACATTGTGTTTTGTAGTAGATATTGATGAAAATATATTAACCAATCACATTGTGGTTACTATTTTTTGTGAACTTCTGTACAAAGGCAAAATTTAAACATGCATGCTTCAAAACAAAGTCAATCATGTACACAAATGTGTATTAGAAAAATGACTAAATTTCCAAAGTCATCCTACAAATTAATATACATTTTTCTTTTATTATCTTTAAATGTTTATACAGGAAAGCTGTGTAATTGAATATGATTAAACACTTTCTATTTAGTTGACAGAACTGGTAGACAGGCTAATTCCAGAGTTAAAAAGACTTAGTGATGAACAAAATAAAGTGAAAGGCCAGGTAGGTGTGCATGCTTGTGCATCTGCAAAAGAGTCCTAAGTATACTTCTGCAAATACAGGAACTCTTATTGTAAGGCCTATTCTTCATGTTTTGGAAAAAGGTAAAGATGTAAGATGTATATTTAAGATACAAATCTGATGTTTCTTCATCTCCAGAAACTTGAAAAACAATAAAAGTTTGCTTTTACAGAATAAGCATTTGTCTTCAAATCAAGTAAAAACTCTTAAAAGAAAAAAGCTTTATAATAATTATTATTTACGAATATTTTTTTATTGTTGTTTATCAATGTTCTAATCCAGCCCACCGTTAATGAAGTTTTTTCTCTCATTTGTGTCATTATTTATGTATTTTCAGATTGATGACTTATATAGTCAGTTGAAAGCATTGTCAGATAGATCTTCGCGGATTGATGAAAGAATCGATAATGCTGGTGAGTCTGCCTGCCTATAAAGTTTCTGCGTTTTTTTAATCTTTTTTGTTCTATTGTATTGGGTCCAGTAAACTGAAAGTTAGGTAGAGCAAGTAACTTAGTTTATCTGATACACAATAAAATCTGTGATAAAAGGCCTAATGCACTTTTATGGAAGAAAGTGTTTTACAGAACAAGTTTGCAGTTTAAATATACACAAAATTTTGCAGGAAAAACTTTTGCAGTTCTACTAAATTAGAAGTTCTCACAGGAAAAATCTTTTTCGATTTTAAAAACCCTTTTACTTAGTTCCAAATAGATTTGATGATTTTTTCCTTATAGTAGTAAAATTCTCAGACACCATTTCTAATTGGCACTTTTCACAGAAAATATTCTTGAATAAACAAAATATATTCCGTCTTGTTTAACATTTGTGGGTTGAAGCTTACGACTTGTTTCAGAAAAAAACTTGCTTATCCACACTATATAGTCAACCTAAATTTAAAGGGGTTGACCTAAAGCAAGAAGAACATAAACCTTTAAGGTATCTGTTAAGTCTTGTTCCATGTGATCCAGCAATGTAAAAACAACTATTACAATATAATTTTTTATTGTATAGGAAATCTGGCTAAAGAGAAGAGTGATGAATTCAGCAAAGACCTAGTAAGTTTACTTCACTTTTTCAGAAAACAGGAGTATACTGTTTGGTCAATTTCTCAAAAAAACTCACATGGTTTTATCGTACACTATTCCTGAAAAGTCTAACGAATAACCTTATATTCTCTTGATATAGAAAAATCTTGAAGATAAAATGGATGGATGTGCGAAGCTTATGGACTTAGAAGATTTTGTGTTGACTGATACTTTCGTTGAAGCTCAGGAAAATGCGAAAGCTGTAGCAAAAAATATTCAGGTTAATTATTTCAAGTTTATTAGTTGTAAAATTTACATTAAGGATTACTTCTAACAAAGTTGACAGTTGCGTATTTAAAAAATGTTAGTTTTTTTCAATTTTAGGAAAGTTCAGAAACTTTTTATTAGTGGAACTAAAAAAAATTTCATGTGAATATTTAAGTGCAAAAAAAAATAGATTATTAGCGTAAATCAAATCAGTGTTTTTTATACCATGAGGGTCGATATGTACTTTATTTATGAAACTGCTTTATATGGAGCAGAAAAAGTATTTTGATTTCATTGGGTATTAACTATTACCTATCGTCTGCAAACAAAACGACTGTTTAACCTACTTGTTTCCTCGTTTTCTTGAGCAATGAAATTGTAATAACCGTGTTTATTTGTAGGACGAGCTAAGCACTAAAGCTCCTCTCAGCATGCTTGATGAATTGGCAGACCCAGGTATTTGTTAGCTTAATAATTACTAGTATAGAATGTCAAATGTGCGAAATTTATTATGATTTTTTGTTGTTGTAGGGGAATTGAAAAGATTGTCAGAGTTAGTGGTGAGTGCTTTTTTTTCAACATAGCATTTAAACGTGATTTTATCACTTAAAAAAGCTACACATTGCCATTTTTTATTTTTATTTCTTTAACTTGGATATAAATATATCTTGGAAAATGTTTTGGAACTAGTTAATCTGTTTTAAGAAAACCTTTTCAAGAAAGTGTAGAAATCATGTAATCCACTATAACAAGATCTTAAAGTACATGAATTATATGTACGCTTCGACTGCTTTTAAATAAATGACACGCTAAACGTTACAACATACAAACATGATTTAATTCCTGTTAGTAGACAATAAATTTGTTTGTGTTAAAAAATTTGATTATTTACTAGTAGCTATATTTTTTTCAGAAATCCCTTCGGGAGGAAATGGAAAATGCTGCTTCAAAGGACGATCTACAGCACTTAGAATTGTATGTTAAGTGGCCACAACTGGAGGACGCTTTGACTACCTGTTCAAGTCGACCTAGCAGTCAGATTGGAAAGCGACACGATAGCCAAGTGGGAAGCCGACCAAACAGTAGCAGTCAGACTGGAAGTCGTCCAAGCAGTCGGCATAGTGGTACTTCAGTTAATTCGACTCATAAGGCCTGTCCAACTAAAATCTACCCAAGTGAAGCTTGTGTACAAAAACTTCGTGAGATTGGAATGTTGCCAGAAAGACAGGCTGCCTTGATGGATGCTTTGGAAGTTACACGGGTAGGTGAAAAACGTGTTGTCAATGTGTTGGTAATTATTTGTTGATTTTTTATGGCTAATCGCTAATTAACATTAACTAAGTCTTCCCAAAAAAATTGTTACAATCTGTTATTTATTTTAGGAGCAACTTGCTAGTAAAGCTGATAAATCTGATTTGAAAGGATTTCTCACTCAAGGTGAACTAATTTTCCACATTTAATCCTCTGTGTATCACAAATACCTGTTTTATGAATTTGCTAGTTGTCAGCTTGTAAAAAAGTCCACAGGTTCAGCCGTTGTAATATCCTGGGCTTCCGAATTCCACCCGTCATACAAATTCCTGGCATTGTTATTGCGTGATTCCTTAGCACCACTTGATTTTGATGCTAACAGACAAAATACGGTTCTTATTATAGAGAAACTTGTTTTTCGTTCTTTCAGATGATTTGAATGAGTTATTGAACCTGCTTCGTAATTTACGTGAAGAAGTAAATGGACTTCAGCACTGGCGAAGTTTAGTGGATGACGAGAAAGTTCCTGCACTGAAAGCATTGTTGAATGAATTGGAAAAACAAATGGCTGATTTATTAAGCACAATGGATGATCTGCAAGCTGAAGACAACAGAAAACAAAAAGCAATTGAAGTAAGTTGTCGTTTTCACTTGTTTGTTGTATATTTTGTTTTTTCGCGAAACATGAATAGTTTGCTGGATACGTTCTAGTGGTATTTAACTTGTGTCATCTATTTACCGTTAACCATCAAGAAACATTTTGCGACATCATACAATCGTTGAGTTGCGGATGGACGATATTTTTTGTTCTCAAAATTTGGTTATGCATGATTTTATCACAAGCTAGTCAAGACTTGCGGTATTGAGTCATTGGCGTAGTTTAAAAACAACGTCATCCGCGCTTGCTGTGACATACTAAATACTTCTTGCAGATTGTCTTCACCAAAATCCTTGATTTGTTTTTATGCCAATTAAAATTTGGAAATTAAAAAAAAAACTGACATATTTATTAACAATAATACTAAATTATTTCCCTCTAATATTCTTCTATTATAGGCGTTAAGTTCTTCTGTTGACCGGTTGGAAGAAAACAAATTAGATAAAGATGATGAAAGGCTGAACCGACACGAAAAGGTATTGTTCTTATTTGGGTGTTTGCGATTTTTACAAAAAATAAGTTTATTAAAAGTCCGCTCATTTGATTTTCAATTTTTTTAAAAAAATTACTTACTTTAATAAAGAAATTTTACACTTCTGTATAAACACAATTTTTACTGTTTCAGCTACTTGAAGACTTGGGTAAGTCAAGTCATGGAGACGAGATTGATAGTAAGAGACGTGGAAGTGAGACTGGTAGTTTGAGACGTGGAAGCGAGACTGGTAGCTCACGACGTGGCAGCGAAGTTATGAATTATAAAAATGGAGTGACACAAGATGAGCTTGATGACGCAATTGCTAAATTAAATAAAATGTTACAACAGCTTGCAGATAGGTTGCGTGATCACGTGAGTATTTCTATCATGCTTAATTTGATAAGTTTGAAACTCTACATAGTTAAAACATTTTAATTTTTCTCTGTTAGGAAAGTGACTACAGGAAACAAATGGCTGATGTGTTGGATGATTTGGATGATAAGTTAGACAGAGCGGAATTACAACCACTTCGTGAATATCTAGGTATTATTTTGTCTCGTCCTGAGATGTGAAAGGACTGAAATGTCTTACTCGTGATTTCCTTTCTTTGTTAAATTCAAGCCTCTTTTGAATATTAAAGGATTTTTGCTTTCCTCTGTGGATGCTGATTTTTTGTTTGTTCTAAAGGTATTATTAATACCGTACTATTTTCCAGCGTATTAATATTCGTGCAGCGAAGAAAAATATATTTCGTGCGTATTAATTTTCGCGCAGTCTTAATAGAAACGAATTTCACGCGTGTTAATATTCGCGCATTGATAATTTTTTTTTTGACTTATCACAATTTTAGTGCAAAACTTTTTTTTACTAAATTTCACTAAATAACGCGAAAAAATTTACTACGAATAAGGTCGTTTGCGCGTTTTAATATGCTTACAAGCACTGCGGTGCAAATACATAGTGACTATAGTGATAAACCAAACTATTCTATTTCGCACTGCATCATTGTCTCATTCGCTGTCTAACAAAACTTCCACTTTTAGAAAACCGTTACAATACCCTGTCCCAACAACAGGCGGAACAAGACCAACAACGAACACCACCACACGACTCTAAAAAACACAAATCGTCACCACGCAACGGCGTCACTGTCACACATACATTAACCCAGGACAATCCAGCAGCGTACAATCCGTCGAAAAATACTTCCTCGTACACACCCACGAAAGGAACGCCCGGTCAATCAAGAAGCTCGTCGGCTTACACCCCGTCTAAAGGAACAATGCCTTACATCCATTATGCGGATGATGTGGACTGTAGCCATCCTCACTATGGACAGGGTGGTTTCTATCCCCATAAGAAAGAAGCGGCTGCAGTCAGAACGTAAGAATCTTTTTTTATCCTGATATGGAAACCATTCTATGTTTATTTACGTTTTCTATTTCTTTTTTCTTTTTTGAGTGATCATCTTTTGATATGAATAATCTTTTAAGCAAAACGCATATAAATCCATGTTATAAAATACAGTATACACTCTACCCCTCTTAAAATGTTTTGGGGATCACGCCCCTTTTTTCCTGTCGTAAAGATAATTTTTTTTCAAATTTTAGTCAAATGAAATTCAACTGTTTATCTTGCGATCGACCATTGACTATGCAGACAAACAGGTAAACTCTTCTCTTCGTTTTTTATACTTTTTTTTATTGAGACTATGTATTATCCAGACAAAACATTATCGAGGCCAAATATTATCGAGATTAAATATTATCGAGACAAAATATTATCAAGACAAGATATTGTCGAGGCCAAATATTATCGAGACAAAGTATTATCAAGACAAAATATTATCGAGGCCAAATATTATCGAGACAAAATATTATCAAGACAAAATATTATCGAGACAAAATATTATCAAGACAAAATATTATCGAGGCCAAAAATTACCGAGACAAAATATTATCAAGACAAAATATTATCGAGGCCAAATATTATCGAGACAAAGTATTACCAAGACAAAATATTAGCGAGAAAAATTATTGAGGCAAAATATTCTTACTAAGAGAAGTCTCACATGCCAAAATCAAAATACTATTTAGTTGTTGCATTAATGTTCTATGCAATGTGAATGATTTTGAAATTTGTTATTTTCAGCCATCTGCAAACAATCCGTGGTCGACCTTTAAATGCGTATGAATTAGATCAGTTACGACTATTACAAAAAATGTAAGTGTGGCCATGTATGTTATTTCAAGCTCATAGAAGTACATTTTGTTCATGTAAAAATATAATATTAACACCTTTCCTTTTTTTTCTAGTAACAAACATTATCATTTTTTACTTTATAGTACTCATTATCTTGTTTGTCATTATATTCTAGCTTGAAAGGTGACAATGCTGGCAAATCCACTCGAGCTTGCGGTGGAAAACACACTTCATCCACCCCACCAAAACGCATCACAGCCAGAATCAAGTACCATGTTTTACTCTTTATTTTTTTATTTGTTCTCTCATTGTTTTTTTTCCTTTTCTTGTATACAGTGTCGTCTGTACTTTGCAGGGTAAGAGTGTAGATGAAATATAACTTCGGTGCACTGCCAAAAGACTTTATCCATTCACCTCTTTATTTATTTATTCATTCATTTATTTATTCATTTTCTTTATTCATTCACTCATTCACTCATTCACTATGTATTTATTTGTGCATTCTCTTTAATCCACTTATTCACTCACTCATTCACTCCATTACTCACGTTAACTCATTCATTCATTCAATTAATTCAATTATTTTTTAATGTAACTTTTAATTTAGTTCAAGCACAAGTTTACCAGCAACAATGAGACAAGACCCTGATGAGATCTTAATTGAGTAAGAAAGATTCATTTGTTACTTATAGATATTTAAGGTTATTAACATATCCTATCTGCGTCTTGTGTCTATATTAAGCGGATAAATCGCTTCGTTGATTTCCTGTTAGCCCTGGCCAATGTAACTAGGGAGTTTTTTTTAGTCAGTACTAATGTAAGTCGATTGTATGGAGCGGAGTTACAAATCAGTTGATTTTAAATAATATTAGTGTCAATGAGGATGGTATTGAAATGCATTAAATATCTTTTTAGTGGCGAAGTGGATATCGAAGGTTTAGATGGTAGATTATACAGAGGATTGATATCAAAGAAAGTAAGTTGAACTTTCGTTGATGCTGCAATCATATATGTTTGTTTCGTGATCGTTCGTTCTGTTTTGTTTCTTTCCTTGTTTTGTTTGTTTGTTTGCTTTTTGTTTGTTTGTTTTGTTTTGTTTTATGTGTGGAATACACCAGCATAGTGTTATTTGATAACACATGATGATCTTGTAGCCGAAAACTAAGAACACAATACGAACAATGACAAGGCAAAAAATTTACGCACAAGAAACATTGAGAAATATCTTTCAAGGCAGAGTTTTTCACAGAGTTAAATGTTGCATTTTATGAACAGTTCCAGGATGAGCAAGTAAAAAAACAGAACAATTCCAGGGTATAATCTAAAAAATTCTGAACTATAGCTGCTTGGGTCCCATTACAAAATTTGGTAGCTATAGGATCTTGTGCAGGGTAAATCGAGCTTTCATGTCTTTCCTCATGAGTCATTTTAATAATGCATTATATTCCTGTTGAAATTTCGAGTTCAATTTCTGATTGGAAATTAGCTTCAGGCTGAAACCAAATTTCTTAGTTGCAATATGAAAAAAATTGTAATTTAAGTATCTTACCAGGGATAGTATTAGTTCTGGGAAAGACAGTGACGTTATTTTTTTAACTTTCACACTATTGATCTCATCCTGCTGAAAAATAGGAATTAAAAGCATGTGTCCCTTGTGTTTAGGATCTAAAGAATCATTCACGTAGTAAATCTGCGACCGCCCAACTACGTACAGTCAGTCCACGGCCTATATCTGGCAAAAGTGTTGATTTCACATCCTCGTTAAGTAGTGGTCTGGGAACCACTCATAGTTCGTTTGATATTCAAATAGAATAAAAGAAGATAAATATATATATGATTGGTTAATGGATAGTATATACTGACCAGTCATATTTAAGTAATCAGTCTAATTTGTGAAGAAGAGCCGACAGGTTGTGTTCGTGAGTGGGTTTCGATGTTGAAATTGATTACATTCACTGAGACCATTTTCACGCCATTTTGTTCCGCTACTTTTTTCTCACGATGCTGTAGTGGTATCGGGGCAAAATCATTTCGCTTTTGTGTCGAAATGGAAATATTTGATCATTCGAAAAGGTTGAGTTTCGTGTGAACCGATACCTTATCCAGTACGAAATTCGTGAAGCGATCTCTATTCGCAACGTGTGAACATGGTCTTAGTAGAATATATTATACCTATCTGCAACGTGTGAAAATGGTCTTAGTAGAATATATTATACCTATTCGCAACGTGTGAACATGGTCTTAGTAGAATATATTATACCTATCTGCAACGTGTGAACATGGTCTTAGAATATATCATATTATAAGTTATTTAATGCGAGAGAAAATTAAAAGAGGTAATATAATTCGGATTTTTAAATTATTTTTTTCAAAACATGATTTCTATGATACATTAATATTTTTTTAAGTTTATAAAACCGGCCAGAATGTCGTACATAGGAAGGTTTGATGTACAACAGCGGAAAATGTTTGTCTTAAGATGCCTAATAGAGGACGCTATTTTGTTTTTGTGTTCACATACACGTCTTCCCTTCTTGTATTAGTCTTCAGTTATCGTCGATGTTAAGTTTATGGAGAAACTAGGTTTAAATGCTAACGGTTAATCTTTTACAAGTATTTGCGTCGGCATAAGTAGGACTTATAAAGTAAGCTAGGATCGGCAAAAGTAGAACTTATAAAGTAGGCCATGGATCGGCATGGTGTGATTTGATATGCCGTCAAACTCAAGTTTCCTGTATTACTTCAGAAAATCTTTTTTTCTGATAAGCTGCTTATGCGTACTCTGTGACAATCTTGAGATTTTCTGTTGGATTGTCAAACTGAATTTGAATTAGATAATAATTTCTAACATTTGCCAAAAAAATAAGACAACGTTCTAAAATGTTCCAAATGTCCATGTAGTTTCAATTAACTTTAAAAATAATTTCTAAACACGATAGTTTAAGGGCAATGTAATCCCCAGGTAAATGGCGAAATTGTGTTAACTCCTTAAAATCCGAAAACAGGATCTTTAAAGTTTTTTGGCTCTTCCTAAAAATTCTAAAATGTTAAGAATTTGGAATTCCTAAAATTTTTTTAGAACCTATTAAAATAAGATTTTCTAATTTCCACCCTAATTTTTCCTAATTTAAAACCCAAATTCTCAAAACGACTACAAAATCAATAATACTTTTATATTTTCTAACGCTCTTATTTGGTTGACTGATGTCCTTAGGAAGAACTTAACTTTATCTGCAATGAGAATGCTATAGCGTACAAATTCAAAGCTATTTAATTATGCAAATTTCCAGGTTTTTCCTGCCTTAAACGAGTATATTTTTGCTCCACATGCACGAACTGAAAAATATAGATCAGAATATAGATATATTTTTTGTTTTTTATATTCTAGATATAATTTAAATTGTGTATATATTTTATAATTATTATAAATTATTTTTTTGTACAGTTATTAAAATATTTGATTAATTCGTCACAATTTGTTGTTGTTGTTGTTGATTGTGAACTCCAGTTCTTAAATATTAGTCTTTTTTCTAAGGGACCCCTTCTCAATTGTTGACTTTTTTATCCAAAATTATATACTTTCAGTTTTCTATATTTTGAAATTCTTCATATGTGATATTCATCTTTCGATTATTTAGATTTCCCATCAGTCTTTCTAGAAATATAATAATTTAGTAGACCTTTTTCCCACCTTCACTTTTGGCGCCAAAAAGCATTTCAACGTAACTGAACTTTAAACTTATCGGAAATTTTTGAACCATAAACATCAAATTGTGTGTATTATCCTTCAACTAGCGTGTACCAGGTCATTCAATAAAGTTTCAGCAGATTTCGAGTTTTTTATAAAACTGTTTAAAATTCTTCTGAGGTGCTGGGACTTTTCCAAACTTTCATAAAAATATAACGGCATTTCTGACTCGATAAGCACTCCTATCAAGATAACAGCTATGGATCGTTTGTCTCGTTTGGTCATAATATTCGCGACTTGTTTTTTAGTAAATTCCTCCTTGTTTGCTACATCTCTTTTAATATCTTCAAAAGATTTACGCGGTTTGATTAATCGAGGTGATTTTTCAGTGTTCTGGGTAATCAAGTCATTCCACGGCGATTCAATTTTGAGTAAAGTGTATCTTCCTCGCTTTTCGTCGAAAGTTTGAATAGTCCTGACGGGTTGAGATTTCATTCTGGCGGTTTTATATATTGTTGGATTAAGAAATGGTGAGGTTTCTTCCATCTCGTCAGTTTTCTTCTCAATGTTTCGCCACATAATTTTATAACCACAACAAAATGCTACTCGTAGAGGGTGTCCCGCTGAAAAGTTCTTACATCTACACCTGCTCCCAACCCGTAGTTTCGTATGAACGTTTAAGTGTATTTTTATAACGCAATCTAAAAGAAAACGTGTTTTACTTTAAATGTTGTTTTTTCCTTTCCAAAAAGTTTTTTGTTTTGCTTTAACGCTATCCTAAATTATTAACAACTTCTGTGTTTTAAATGCAAAAATTACGCATCACATAAGAAAAGAAACTAAGGAACTAAACTTTATTTATAACACGAGTGTTGTGGGTTTATTTCAATTGAACTTGACTGAAGCGGCAAAAATGTTTTATGGCTTCGCCGAAACACGGTCAAACTCTCATAAAAGATTCTCTTTATGTAGACTAATTCGCGTAATAAGCTAGAAAGGAATTATAGGGAACATAATGGCTGCTTACTTTGGCAAAACAATACGGTTACAGCAACTTGGATTTTCCTAACGAAGTGAAATTTTTTAAACAGACATTCTCCTTAACCGGACACATTTTTTGTTTTCGCTTAAAAACAGTTAAGAAACTTACCGGTTAATAACACGACACGACTAAAAAGAAGATTACCTTAAGGAGAAAAGTCTGCTCGGGCTACTTAAGGCCAGTCCCTTTTTATTCAAAGGTCATATTCAATAACTCAAGTTATAAAGAATCTGGCATAATTTATTGGCCACCATATCATTATATGAATAGTAAAACGGAGAATTCAAATTTTGTGAAAAATTTTGATGACGTCATATGCCAAAAACGCGCTTTTTTCGCGCTTTCTTTGAAGCGGTTTTCCGCGTCATTGAACAAGTACAATTTTTGCGACAAAGGGTGTAAAAGCGCGTCTTACGTGGTCTATTTACAGGATAACCCTGTCGTAAGTTTATATACATCGACAAAATGCCGAAAACGCGCATTCTATTAAATCTAAATCTATTTTTTGAAATTGACAACGTCATATCTTCGCGGGAGGTAAATATTTCAATTTGATACAGAGTATTCGAAAGACACTTCATGCCAATACTTGCTTTTATGCCACTTCCCGCGAAATTAAAGACCCTTTAATGGTGCGGAAAACCGCTTGAAAAAAACTGCGGGTAAAGCGCGTTTATGGCATATGACGTCATCAAAATTTTTCACAAAAGTTGAATTCTGCGTTTTACTATTCATATAATGATATGGTGGCCAATAAATTATGCCACAATCTTTATAACTTGAGTTAGTGAAAATGACCCTGAAATAAAAAAGGACTGACCTTAAGTAGCCCAAGTGGCGAGAATCTAATTAAAATTGTCGGTCAAAATTTATTGTGGCGGACGATTAAAAATTTAATTTTGGCGGAGATTTAATTTTGCGCACGTAAAACACATAATTTGGTCAGAAAACTTAGGTTATAAATATTTTGCTTTTCACAAACAAACAAAAATTATTATGTCCTTCCTATGTTTTTTTTCTATAATTAATAGAATTTGCTTGTCAACTTAAAAATTAAACGTTTACTTTATCATGTTTATACTGTAAGTGGTGAAAAGTTTTGTTGACTAAGGAAAGTCGAGATTTGAGTCTGGCTGTAGATATTTACACATTTCTCCTGTTTGATTGCATATTCTCAATTCTCTCCTCTGATAGCCTTATTCTGTTCAAAATGGTTGCATCGCAGCTTTGATTTACCCTCCTTAAAGTAATTTAAATTGCTCCAAGCTAACAGGCGAATATCTGATATGAATATCTGAGGACCGGCAAACACGTTTTCAACGGAATAATACGACCAATCTTCTACATGTCGTATTTTGCATGTTCACAATCTTGTATCTCTTCTGACATCGGCGCGCAATACGAACATCGTCTCACCGTCCCAATATAAAAAGTCGACAAAAGGCGCTGTGAGCGGGGTTGGCTGCGCGAAACTTTATTTCGTTTCCCACGCAGAGTAAATAATTCACTGACGGGCGAACTATTACTTTTAGTTTTTTTGTTTATCAATATTTAAGATCAGATGAAAAAAATATTTAGAAGTATCAGGAAAAGTAGTGCTGGCCAACTTTGTTCTCATAACCTTTTCTTTACTGAAAAGAGAATGAAGCACTAGGAATGTGTTTGATTGCTAGCGTTCGGTAGTGAAATATCGTTGGTACGAACTTGTAAAGCCACAAACAAAATCTTTGGATGGATATAATATAATCAAGCTTATACTACACACTAATACGATTATTTTATCTATTTCCAATATTATTTAACGGCTTCTTAACGCGATATATTGGCCCATTTTCTTAGTCAGATTTGATTCTAGTGAATTAGTTGCTGAGGCATCCTCGTCTTCGGGATTTTTTGCTTTAAATTTTCTGGTTCTATTCCGCGAGATTTACACACATAAAAAATACATAGAAATTTCTTGTAAAAATAGATCGCAGATCTTACTTACTCTCGCCACAACATTGAATTCAGTTGTTGTTCTTTAAAAAGTAAAGCATGAATACAATTTTAACTTAAATACGTCGAAATTTTACGTTTAGTCTTTCTCGGCTAAATATCTACCTTTTCAAACGCTAAATTTAATACCACTTAATTTACCAAAAAATTCATTATAAGTTGTTAAGCGGTACAGAAACTATACAAGCGTCGCGTATACGATTTAATTAATACCAGGTAAGCGTCAACGCAAAAAAGACTACTGACATACGAGGTCGCGTGATATGTACTATAGGGTGACGCGTGCGAAGTGATCTACGTCAAAACGTGACACCGTTTAACGCAATTCATAAAAAAGTAATAAATCTCTCAATAAAAACAAAACTTTATTTTAATAAATTCACACACCTTACCTGAAATCTGAACCTTCTTTCTTCACGTTATTTTAACCCGCCAAATGATAACATAAACTCTTTTTATCAGTTCTGTTTTCTCGTGAATAATGAACAGCAGCAGTTCACAAAGAAAAATACGAAAGCAGTGAGGGAGGAGTAAAAATGTAGTGAGAAGTTTCAAAGAAAACTCTTCTTTGATGCTATCTTACAAAAATACAACAGCGAGCTAATCAATATATAATACAAAACGAAAAACGATTACATCACACGATAAAAAAACGCATCCTCTGATAAATGTGTGTTCATCGGAATATAAAAATTACAGAATATCAACCTCGTTTCCAGGACCATGCTTTCCTTTCGTTGTTAAAGAACAAAACGGAATAAAAGAATTGGGGCTAGGGCTGCATCCATAAAGGTTATTTTAAATCAACGCTTAGAAATAAAAACTAAAAAAAAATTGTACAAAATATATGATTTGATTCATCTTTAATAAAAGTTTTATTAAATAATTTCCACTGTTTGTCTTTCTTCGCATCAAAAAAACGCGGCGCTGAGATTTTGTTGCGCACGCTAAAAGAACAACATCAAAACAATCACTGAAACCATTTGTAAAACTTACTCAAAAATTAATTAAAGAAAAAGGTCACAAACTGATTCACGTATCCTAATCCCTTTAGAGGTCAAGAAGACATCGAAAACTGGCGGGAATGGGAGCTTTGTGGACAAAGAACTGCTTTGAAGGAAAACTAATTCACCGTCTCTGCTATATTTCTCGAATAACTAGAGTTACTTTCATCAGACATTCCGCCAGGCCGGGCTCACTTAGGGGCATTGCAACATTGTTCTATCAAATGCAATGCAGTAAAAACATTTTTCAATTTGTCGGGAGGAGGGTTGTCTAATACCACCTCTTTACCCCCGTCAGTGATCATTCCTGTATTTCTTAGTCTTCTAAACAAGACTGCTCACATCTGATATGTTTAACCTACTCTCGCTACGCACGTATAATACAAAAATACTTTAAAAGCAGTCTCCCTTAAGGCTTACCGGCGCCAAATATACATAATTTTAGAATTATTTTGTTTAAAAAAATCATGAAAATTTAATGACGCGAAAAGGGTTATAAATTATATATAACATTCTCTCTACCCTATAATTAAAAAACTACACAATGTCATAAGCGATTTCGGTTTGATAGCTAACTTGGACATCTACTTTGCTGGCCATTCAGACCACCCGTGGAAGCATCGCGAAAATATAATAGGCTCCTTTCGTTTGCCGGTTAAATGGAGCTTGCGCTGAGGTCCCAGCTTTTGTTCTTTGATATGCTGCATGTAAACCTACGAAAAATGGAAGAAGTATTGCAAAATTATACAAGCTGTTTTATAAATTATAAAAAGTTTGAGACCATAGTCCAAAAATATACACCGCGAAGAGTAAAAATTTTCTTATATTTTTTTTAGGTCCTAAATACCTATATATCATAAATCGAGGTGTTTTTAGGCTAACCAGATATTAAAAGGTATTTTGCAGACCAGATTGTGAAAATTCGAGTCACTTCCTTAAACAAATTACTGGTAACACTGAACTAAGCATAACTCTTCATTACCGAGTTATGTTGAAAAACAGTCTAAATTTGACATTTTTATGCTGATGTCAGCATTTCTGTAATAAACTTTAAAAAAATATGAATGCAATCAATTCGAGTATATAAATAAAAGCTGTTTTAAAAAATGATACGAAATTCTACATAACGATTTTACATTAGAGAGAAGTTAAAACAAGTTGGCTGCCCCAAAAATGTGCTGATTCAGCAAAACTTGCGATTCTGCAGATGCACTACTTAGACTTTTCTAACCAAAGTTAGCAAGGGGTAAGAAAACAGGGATAACAAAGAAAGGATATTCCTTTCATATTAGTTTGGAATATTTTTATCGCATATCAAAAAGCCTTTTATTGAAAGCTTGCTAAATTCCTTGAAAGCCTTACTTCACACGAATGATTTCATAATAACACTAAAATCCAACGATTGAACGTTCTTAACTTTTTAAAGGGTTGGGAACTTATTGGGTTTATAGCAGTGTAGTAACTACACTGCTATAAACCCAAGTTTTTACAAAAAATGTGTGATCACAAAAGATTAAATGGCCAGCAAAATTACAAAACAAATTTTCGTTGTGTTTCAGCACATGACGATTTTGTTTGTTTTTTAGAGAGTATAATACTTTAAACATTTATTTCTCAATAGACAGTTACAGTTCATAATGCCCATAATAGCCTCTCCAGTTCCTAATATAACTGCTTTCAATGAGGGTCTAGCGATGGGGGTCCTTGTCCATTTAAAGCTCTCATTTGAGCAGTGCAAGCACAACAGTTGCTCAACTAGAGAACCGCCGAAGATATCAATCCTATTCTCATACTAAACCTCTAGCATGAATTGACCGGGGTTTGAACTCAAGACCTTCCGCACTGGAAGCGAACGCTCTACCACAAGGCCAGCAGTTCCTTAAGTACTATGATCACTTTTCTACGCTTCTTAAATACTTGATCTTATTTATATGTGTATAACAATTCTAACAGTTATTGACCATTTTACTTTGGCACTAATGATGAAATAAATATTTGATAACCTTCTATTTGACAAGTATTAACAAATATAAAGAGCTTATAGAGCTATCATACGTTCATACAACATAAGGCAAGGGGCACCTTTTTAGCACTCGCTATTAAAAGCCTATCCCTCACATTCTTTCTACTTTCATAGCTATTCTCAGGCGTTTGTTACACCCTGTTTTGTAGGAGATTATAAACACTCTCGAATTTGCAAACTCACTCAGTGCGATTGCATTTGGTTTTGTTATTTCTGTAAAATCTCTACTACAAGGTTTGCTTACGTAGGGGTAAAAAAAGGAAGGATTTTCCTAAAGTGTGGCTCAAGCATTACCTGCGCCGCTTTTACTGACAACTTCTTCTCAATATCACTCGCTGTCTCGCCTATCCAGATGAAAAGCTAAAACATAATACAATATAGTTGATAAGGTCGCACTAAAGTGAAAATATTTCTATAACATACATCATAGTTAAGGACAAGGAGTAATTTATATTTTTATGAACTTAGGTCGAGAGAATGGTAACTTGAAGCGCAAAAAAATATAAGTCTCAAAATATACTAACCTCGGTACCAGTGTCCAATAACATGACGTCATCATCTGCTAGATCGTCCTAGGTGTATAGCGATCATCGTTTAAATAACGGTAATATTATGCATAATACTGGAGGGACATAAAAATCTCCTCCAGCTTGCTTTTTTGAAAAGTTGCCTTATGACAACTCTAACAAAAATTAAAAAGAATGCGTTCTTTATTTAGTTTATTCTGAACCAAAATCTTTAAACTTATAAAAACTCTCTTACCTGACAAAAGTCAGAGCATTTCTCTGACACCGTAAAAAATCCTTTTTCATTGGAACATCTAAATAATCTTGCATTGTCAGCGTACTCAGCCGTCTAAAAAAAGCATGAAGCGCCTAAGTAGTTAAAAGTAAGCAAAATGTGAGGCGCGACTTAAAGCGAAAGTTGTCTAGCGAAGCCTGCCGTTTTAACATTGACGGAGTTGGGCAATGCTAGGAAGGAAATTTAAGTCTCTTGTCAACGAAAACTCTTAAGGTTTTATTTAAGCTAGATGTAAGTTGAAGTTAAAAAAGTTATCTTCGCACTTCGTCTTTAAATATTGTCCGTGTTGGAGCGTACAATCACAAAATAAAATACACATTGCAGACTTGAAATACAAGTTTGCCGATGTGAAGCATATTTCACGCCGACAATTCATTCTTGACGCGGACTAAATTGACTTAGAAAGGCTGAAGGGATATTTACATTTAGAAAATGGTACGCGTTCTTATCAACAGCTCTATATGACAAAAAATTGTTCCGATGTCTAACATTATGATGTGTATATTATAATCCACTAGACAAGAACAGCTATCTAGTCAAACACCTCACAAAAACCGTATTCGTTTAATAACTTACCTGAGCTATTTCCTTCTTTCCGCCAATACCAACCCAAAAGAAGTTCTCCGGTTCTTCACCTTCCTGTACTACCTGTAAGGAATAACCCTCTTCGGCCAATTCGTTGCCAATCTCCTCTGCATGGCTAAACTGCTCCTGGTCACATTTCTTACCCAGCCATACATACACAATACCACCAGCATTGTCAAAGGGGACCTGGAACATAAGTTGTCGATTAAAGTCGAAAAAGAGAAAAGTAGTTTCCAAATGCTAAGTTTTTCACCTGGCCTAGAAAAGTTCTTGTAATACTTCTCATAATCTCGTAACTTAGAGTGAAAAGCTATTTTGAAAATACCAAATGCTTTCAACAATCCCTGCCCTATACAACGCTATTCCCTCTTGAGGTTGCAACCACTGCACTATGAAGTGACACTAAAATAGCCGGGCTATTACCAATATCACAAAACTGCTACAGCTTAATTGTAAAAAGGATAGCACAAGGGGAATTCGAGCCTACCTTGAGCACGTAAGGGAAGTTCGTGTTGAGATTAGTTGCGTCGCATTCCACCTCCATGGCACGACGAGTCAATTTACCCATCGTCGAACGAATCTCAAACAGTTTCGATTTCGCTTCAGCTTCACTGTGCTTTCTTTTTCCTTTCTCTACAACAAAACGACCTTTGAAGTGAGAGAGGAACTTCAGAGCTTCCTGCTGTTGTCTAGTTCGTACTACTTCAAGTTTGTCTCCGAACAAGGCTTCAAATTTCTTTTGCAGACTAAACGCGAACGTTAGCCATCCCATTTTACCAGCGTCGCGTCCCTCCCAAAAGTAGACGACACACTGAAAGTCGTCTTCTTTTTCCTCCTCCTCTTCCGCTTCTTCATCTTCATTTTCCTCAGGTGGTACCCAGTATCTACACAAAAACACGTAACAGTCCCCACTACGGAAATGACCGATCTCTTCTTCCGGCAGCCGAACGAATTTTCTTCCTTCCAGCACGAAACATTCCATTTGGTCCAAATCTTCGTTCCATTCTTCAGACGATTGATCCTAATAAAAATATAAGAATTCCATGCATATAAATGAACGGGAAGTGTTTATTCCCAGGCTTTTTTTTCTGTTAGCTGTTAAGATGCAGTGAACTCTCAACATTACGAGCGTCCAATACAACAAATATCTCAATTTAAAGAATTATTAATTTTTTCCAGGCTTCCGTAGAAGCCTTTATGAACTTTTTGTACCCTTTCGAAATAACGAACTCCCAATTTTGCGAACTTTGTATCCCATTAGAGTTTGTGAAAACGAGAGTTTACTGTAGTAAAACTTAAAAAGTTGCAAGGCTCCTGGAGATCCTGTGAATTTGTCAGCATTTAGTGATTTAAAATAGTTCTTTTAAATTTGATTAGGTCGTGATGGCCTGAACACTTACACATTCTTGATCCGACATTGGCAACTGTCGTGCTGTAAACAATGCTGCCAAGTCCACCTTCTGTACTTTCGGTGGTGGGAGATTGGGTACGACACTGTCTTCGCTTTTTCCCGCGTTTGCATCACTCTCCTGAAACGTTAGAAGGTTTAAGAAAATAATTATCACCTCCCTTGTAAGTCTGGCAACTATGCGACCACAGAAAATATCGTTCAAAAAACGCTTATAAAATCAACGCAAAGTTTAAATATTTGTGTAACAGCGCCACGAAAACGATCATGTACAAGATAACAATCAACTCAAGTTCATAAAGACTATTATATAAGCTGTTCCGTGCCGAACCGAACTCTATTCATCACGCCTTGTTTCAGCATACCGTTTTATAAGAAGCAATCTAATCCAATCCGATCTGATCCAAACCTAACTGAACCGGAACAAAATTTACAAGATGGTAGCTATATTTAGCAACAATTTCTTGCTAAATAGGTAGTTTTAAAACGTTATGCATATTCTGCAGCACGACTCAGATGGCAGTTGTTTTTCTACAGTGAAGGTAAGTCGAGCCAAGCCGTGCGGCACAGCCAGATTAGCTTAGACTAAGAGAATCTAAGAGAGTCAATTTGTCTAAAATTCATCACTTTATAATGTATACTGCTAGATTTATCCACTAGAAATAATCAAAGTTTGAAACTGTACTTACACAGTTTAACTTGCCACAAATAGACTCTTTTTACTTAATCAACGAGTCTGCAAATTTAGAGAAGAAGCTGACTCAGCACATAATTGGCAGGATAAAAATAACGCACCTTTTTGATCTGTGCCACCCTGTCAGCGGTTTTGGTGAAATCGACAGCCAGCACATCATCCCAACCAGCAAATTTTGTTTTGAACACGGATTGTTCCACTCTATAAGAGAACACCAGAAACCTGCAGAAATATACTTTATAAAGCATGTGTTATTGTGAAGAGCCAGGCATAAAACAGTATTCCCGTTTAAACCTAACTATAATTTGACTCAGGTGAAATAACATCGTGATATCTATTGGAGAGGCATTCCCCCTTTTCCCAAATCACCACGGAATTACATAATTGCGTATCCGATAAGCTAAAAGTCACAGTTTGTAGTCAATATAGTAAAAAAAAAACATGCTACATATCTTACCCTTCCAAATTTCTCGTCACCAACGAAAATGCAGGCCTTGGTAGAAACTCGGAAAGTTCTTGAGCTAATTTTAACGCTGCAGCTCGAACTAAGCGGGCTGAACGACGACCAATCCTAAGAAAAAATGACGCACTGTTTCACTACTGACAGTACCTGTTAAAACAAACCGTGTTATTTATATTATTTTGATATTAGATAATTAATTTTACAAAAATAAACGCTAAAAAATTCACCTCGGTAACAAAAAATAACATTAACCGAGTGTTTGTGTGCGGTGTTATAAAATAAAAAAATAATAATCACTACACTTCACGACGTTTAGGCCGTTCAACGGCCTTGATAAGAACACAAGCCCTAATACAATATGTTTAAATATACAATAATATGGTATGATTGTATCGTACGATCATAAAATTATCCAAAGGGGAAAGTCAATTATCTGAAAATAGAAATAATGGCATAGACACAATATTTCTATTGAGAATTGGCTTGTCCCTACGGATCAACAGACTCTCCTTCAACTCCAAATCAAAATTATTAGTAGCGTTGGAGACTATAGAAAAGTTCTCCGAGTATGATTAGTTAAAATTTGCCAAAAACCATGCAGTGTTACAAAAATTGACAATAACAAAATGAACAAAAAATAATATTTTTAATTTGGCTCCGAGCAATTTTACCCAAAATAACAACAAGATAAAAACAGGTCAAAACAAATCAATTATGCAAAAATAACTAATATCCAAAAGATATTTTTTTTATATTAACAACAAGGAGACGTATACGGTAAAAGAGTAAATTACAAAATGGTAATGTGATTGTGGAACTGTTGGTTGCATAGTACTCAATAACTTTGATGAAAATTATTTTCAACTCACCATATGAAAACATCAGACCAACAGTCGAGAACGTAAACACTTTTCGTGTCAAGTAGGCTCTGCTTCAACTTGTTATCAGGTAATTCAACTAAACAAACAAACACAAGCTAACAAAGACAATTTGAACAAGTTACAACTAATCGAGACAAGTATAAAAAGGCCAAAAACAAGATTAAGCCAAACGCTCTCTGACAAATTAATTTATTACTTTTCAAAACGAATTAGAACTTAAACGTCTGCTCTCACAATTATAGCTAAAACACAAAAAAGCATACCTTGAGGCAGTTCCAAGTATCCCATACCTAGGCCGACTTTATATAAAATGGGTTGCTTGGGTGTAAAATACTTGTACTCATACTTCTCCTGCAGAAATAACAACAAATAAGTCAAAACTATATTACAAAACAAAAGCTGTTATGACATTAAGTTGTTTTTCACTTACGCGCAATCTTCCAGTTGGTGGACCACCCAAAAGATCCCAGAAGCCCATAAATTCTTCAATTTCATCCTATAAACATTCAGTCACGTAATATCCTAGTCGCTATGCTAGAGAACGTTAATAACATGGTCGACATGACAATACCTCGAATATTTGCACAATTTCTCCTTTGTTTTTGCGTTCCATTTTCATAATTTTGTCTGCAAATAAGCTGAAAAAGTGGATGTTGTTTTAATGAGAAGAATTTAAAAAGTAGAGGGCCATAATAAAATATAAATGACTGACTGCTGAATGAATGAATGAATAAATGATGGGTAAATGACTAAATAAATGATTAAATTAATAGACAAATAAAAAATAAAAATATACCCTTACCGTCCTTTGGTCCTAAACATGAGCTTGGCCTACAAGAATAAAAAGCAACACATAAAAGATAAAGAAGCAAAGTCTTTACATAAAATTACTTGAGTTCACCTTAAATTCATTAAATGAATAAAAGGGGGGGGGGGACTGAAGTTGTAATCCAGTTTCGCGAATATTGTTTTTATTAGTGTAACAAGTGCTTTAGATTACTGATCACTACAATTGTAAAACCTTGTCTCAATTAAAGTAAACTCTATAACCGTGAGGGTTTTTTTTCTCTTACAGAAGATGGTACACACTTCATCCTACAGCACAACACTGATTTAGCTAAAACACTATCTACCTTCGAGCCAGACCATACATAGACTTTCAGGCCTGCATCACAGACAAACACGTAATTCGGATCAAGAGACTCCCATGTGAGTTCCACAGGTTCCACCTTTATACCGTGTCCGCCATACAATCGATACAATCTGGTGGTATACACAGTCTCCTCTACAGAGTAGAAGCCGCTGCTGTTGCCACCTTCGATATAAGAGACACCAGTGTCGAAAAGCTCCAAGAACTCATCAGATTCATCACTTTGTTCTTCTCTCATTGTTCTACCTTCAGCGCCGAGCAGATTACGAAGATTAACTGCATGAATGGCTGCACAGGCTTTTTTGTCCAACTTTAACATAAAAAGAAGTAAATTATTTACAAAATTCTTTATACTATACTATACTATATATTTTAACAGTATTTCACATTTTTGGAAATATGACAAAAAATTTCTCCCAATAAAGCAGTGTATTTTTAACACATTCAACACTGCAGGCTGGCCAACTTAAAACCTACTAGATGTGATATCAGTACGCGCCCTATTATAAATTATTTTTGATCACTCACTGTGCAGTGTTGACCAATCCAGTAATATATTTTGTGGAAAAGTTGATCTGTTTCGTCATACTCAGTCTAAATGAAATGTATGTTTGTTTATATTAAATCACTTTAAGCAAAAAATATAAATGCTTCCCATTACCAACAACATAATATCAATTTGGCTAACTTGTCGTATGCAGGATTTCATTAGTGAGAACGCTGTGTTTCACTTTCCCAAGTCAAAAAATATTTTTTTATATCTATGTTCTAGCAAAGAAAAACAGATTAAAAAAAAGATGATAGATAAACATTTGAGTAATCACCTTACCTTCAATATGATATAACAATCGCCATCATAAAATTTTCCAAATAACCCTATAATTAAATCATTATTTTATTATTGGGACTAAATTCGATACTTCCCCAGATTCACAAAATGTAACACACCTTCTTCCATTGGAGTTGGTAAGAAGTTCTCAATGACCCAGACAGTAAGACCTAAGGAAATGAAATTGAAGTGAATATAAATGAGACCATGTAATAATAAATTCATTGTTACAATGTAAAATTTGTCCCAAACACAAACCTTCATCTGTTCCAACGTCTTCTAGAAATATATCTTGATAGTTTAAATCAGGTTTCACCAATTTTTGATCCCACCGTTTGCCTGTCCTATAAAATTTTATAGCAGTTTGTTATTTATGTGAATGATGTAAGCATTAATTGTCTGACAACGGTCTGTTCGATTTTCTTAGATGTTAATCTAGCAAATGTTGTTAAATACAGCTATCATATTCGAAACTTAGATGAGCTAAGTTCGAATTGGCTAAGCTCGACTCTTATAAAATGGTGTGGCCTGTACCAAGGTGTGATGAATATTTTAAAATCCTGAAAGATTTTAATTTTGCATGAATTAAGCCTTTTGACTGGGGAATTTTATGAGTTAAGAGGATAATAAAAAATATCGTAAGGTATGGGATGGTAAGATGTATGATGTATAGGATATGTAGTAGGGTATAAAATAAAAATAAAAACAGTAATTGTCTACTAATCTCATGTCCCATGAATTCTTGTTGTTGAGTTAGAAACAAAACTCAATGCAATAAAAAAAACAGTGTCAAGAATGCTCAAAATTGGAGCAATTGAGTGTATAGCATAGCTTTCCAGTTTAAAATTTAATGATTAAAAGTAACACAAAAAAAAAACAATACATAGAATAAAAAGTTTTTTTAGTTGAATTTCTTTTATTATTAATACTTACTTTAGCTTATGATCATCTGGTGATCCATCATCATCGCCATCCTGAAAACATGAAAAAAATTCACCACAATGAGAATCTGACCCATGATAGCACCCATAAAAACACATATGAATACAACATCAAAGAACAATACAACATAAAAACATTCGTATTCAACCTACAGAATAAATCCTAGGACAAATTACCTTCCTTATTTTCTTATGTTTTCGTTCTTCTGCACTTTCAACCATGCCCTAAATAAAAGTAGGTAACATTAAGAAACAGTGAAAGACATTTAGACAATTAAAATTAAAAATGTGTATTTCTCAAGCAAAAACAGTCATAGGGAGAAGGATCTAATTTCAATCTTTTTTTCTTTCAGTCTGGATCTAATTTCAATCCTTTTTTCTTCTAGTCTAATTCTATTTTATTTTCTGTTAAGCCCAGATAATGCATTACCTTCAATTTCTTGTCGGTTTCATTAACACTTTGATATCTTCTTCCACGGAGTCGCATCTATATTATATGAAAATACATGTCAAATAAGATACATACACGGAAAACAGTACTTTTATGTGGACAACTTACCTTTCTAGCAATTGGATCTTTGGCTGAAAATAAATGAAGAAAAAAAGTCACATGGATGCTGACAAATCATTTGCAACAACATATTAATAGTTAAAACATTTTTTTGTTCTAAACAACATTGACATAAAATTTCTTAAAGTTCTGCTTCACAATAATTTTCTGTGGTATAACCAACTTACAATAATTGTTCAAAATTATCACTTTAAGACTTTTAAAGCTTCTTGATATCTGACCGACAGGCATCAACTACTTTTGATGTTTAAGCTGTACCTTCCCCTTGCCTTTGTTTATAAACATAATTAACCTTACTCTGCAACACAGACGGAGACTGACCAGCCGCAAGACGAAGTTGAGTTTGATATGAAAAATCAATGTTATAAAATTCAGCATCTGCTTCACTTTGCGATACAGGCTTTGGAGGCATCACTAACTTCGGATTATTTCGTGTGTCTAAATTCTAGTAAAGAACAATAAGTATAGAGTAAATTTTTCTGAAATAAAAGTTTTACTTCTATGATACTTCTATGAATTAAGCTGATTACTTCTAAATTTGCCAAAAAGTGTATTCCTTCAGGTAACGTGATCAAGCAGTTAGAGTGAAGGACCAATTTTTTTAACTTCATACATCTGTAACAAGAAAATATAATGATAACATACATAAAACATGCATAAAATAAAAATAAAACATATAAAGAGCAATCTATAGAGTAAAAGAAAATTTTTGTTTAAGAGGTCAAAATTTAAAAGGGGATTTTTGTTTAAGAGATCAAAAAGGGTATTAATCTAGCACTTTTTCTTTTCATCTCTGGTACTAATTTTTATGTTACCAGCCAGGATAGATGAGAAAATGTTTACCTGCAAACACCTTCGGGGATACATTCCAACTTATTCCATGCTGCCATGAAAACTTCCTGAATTTAAAACAGAACATAAATTTTTACTTTAAATATTATCAAAACTAGGTTCAAATTCCTTTAGTATGACTAGCCTGTGGAAAAATCCACTTAGGCAGAAGAAAAATGGAAAAGATTGGTCATTTGAATTTTGATGCCCGCAGAAATGCACAAATAATTCTTAATATGAAATTAATATGAAAGGTAAGAATATGCTAAGAATATGTTTTTTAGGTTTTTCAATGACTTGTTTGTTTGTCACTAAATTTTAAATTAATTATTTTTTTCAAACTGCCTGCCATAAAGGATTTCTCTTCGGGACTAGGCTAAAAGAAATAGGAAAAACAATGCATACCAAGTTTAACAACTTTCCAATCCCAAGTGGAATCCCTTCAAACGTCAAATTGTTACCTGCATTGAAATTAACATATGAGATGACAAATTTGTTTTTAAAAAAAAAATCTTAAAAAATTTAAAGAAACTTACTGTTTGCATAAAGTCTTTTTAAACTGGTCATTTTGCATATTGTATGCTAAATTAAAAAAAAAAAGAAAAAAGGTTAAAGGTAGTATGCTCAATTTGAGAAATGGATTTTATAGCTTAAACTTACAGGTAATGCAGTCAACTGGTTCCTACTTAGATTTAGTGTTTCTAGCTTGGTCCATGAATCTAAAAAAATGTAATTAATAATGTTTTGCTTTCTTTAAAACCATAATTTTATTCTGATTAAAAAAAATGCTTACCAATGAGACTAGATAATTCTGTTATGGTGTTGTGACTTAAATCCAGCCTTTTAAGATTCGTCATACGATAAACAGGCTCAGGAACTATGATAGAATGTAGCAACAAGCATTATGGATGTGTACCCGATATGCCTTTCCAATTAGAAAGTGGAATTTAACTCCAGGTCTAGGAATGTTGTAAAGGTGAAAACATACACTGATTAATCTTTTTTTTTAATAACGTGAAAGTAATACTTGAAGAAAGGAATGCTGATAAACAAATTTAGTAAATTTTTTAAAAGGAATCAATATTTCTGGGAATTTTAATATTTTAGGTATCATTTTTTAAGTGATTCAGAATATTTTAAGAAGTGTGTGAAGTGGGTGAAGGGTCTCCTGGGTGAAGGGTCTCCTTAAGAGACAAGAGAGGAGTTGAACGTCCTCCACCATACCTTAGTTTAAAGGGGCGATTGTGGAAGTCCCATGAAATGCCACATAGTGATGGTGTCACTTTAAAAAACACCCAGTCCGGTCTGTGAACGGTTGGCGCTAGGAAGGGCATCCAGCTGTAAAACAATGCCAAAACTCTTTATTAATGGCCGTAAGAATAGTTAATCAGACAAACTGCGTAAACGGGGTGGAACTCTAAGGAGTGAAGGTGTCGCGCACGGTAGGACAGATGTCAGATGTGAGCATCGTCAGATCGTTACCCAGCTATCACATCACAAGGTAGATAACACTAGGTTGAGGATGGCTAGTGTAAATGTTGGTACTCTGAGAGGTAGAGCAGGTGAAGTAGTTGAAATGTTAGAACGTAGATCTGTTGATATGTGTTGTGTTCAGGAAGTTAGGTGGAGAGGAGCTTCAGTGAGATTTGTGGAAGGTAGGAGGGCTTAAGGTATAAGCTTTTTTGGATTGGTAATAGTGATGGATATGGAGGAGTTGGCATATTCGTTGCAGAGAAGTGGGTAGAAAAAGTAATAGATGTTATGCGTGTTAATAGTCGTATTATAGTGATAAAGTTTTTGATAGGTAATAGGATTGTCACTTTTCTGTCAGTTTATGCTCCACAGTGTGGACTCAGTGAGGAAGATAAAGATAAGTTTTATGATGAGTTAATAGCAGTCACATCAAAGTTTGGAGACACTGAACTTGTCATGGTGGGCGGCGACTTTAATGGTCATGTTGGGAAGTCATCTGAAGGTTATAGAGGTGTGCATGGAGGCTATGGATTTGGGAGCAGAAATAAGGAAGGGGAGAGATTGCTTGAGTTTGAAATGGCAACGGACATGGTGGTTTGCAACACATCATTCAGTAAGAGACAGAGTAGGCTGATAACATATGAGTCAGGTGGTTGTAAGACACAGATAGATTACTTTTTGGTTAGAAAGTCAGACAAGAAAGTGGTGAAGGACGTGAAAGTTATATCGGGGGAAGAGTGTGTTTCCCAGCATAGGTTGCTGGTTTGTAATATTATCTTGAAGAGTGTCAGAGAAGCCAAGGGAAAGTACAGGCCCCGTCGAAAAGTCTGGAAGCTGAAGGAAGAGATTGTAGCAAGACAATTTAGTGCAAAAGTTCAGCAGTTAGCCTACAATAGTCAATGTGATAGTGACAATGTTGAAAGTACTTGGACTACTTTGAAGAATTGTCTTCTAGAAGCTTCTGATGATACCTGTGGGTGGAAGAAAGGACCAGCTAGACATAAACAGACCTGGTGGTGGAATAATGAGGTTGACCAGTGTATAAAGGAAAAGAGGAAACTTTGGAAAGAGTGGAAGTCAGGTGGTAGTAAAAGTATTTACTTAGAAGCTAAGCGTCGGGCTCGTACAGCAGTGTATAAGGCAAAATCAGAAGCAGAGAGAAACAGATTTGCAGATGTGTTAAGAAGGGAAGACCAGCGCAATGAGGTATTCAAGATAGCAAAGCAAATGAAGAAGACTAATCAAGATATTGTAGGTGAGAAGTGTATACGTAATGATGAAGGTGTTTTGGTAGCACAGAGGAGGAGAAAAGGGTAGCTTGGAAGAATCATTATCAGAGGTTGCTTAACACTGAGTTTGATTGGGACGAGGATAATTTGTCTGATGATGATGTCGTAGAAGGGCCAGCCATGCAGATCAAGACAGAATGGGTAGTGGAGGCTATTAGGAAAATGAAGATTGGCAAGGCTGCAGGAGTATCAGGTATTGTTGCAGAGATGGTAAAAGCATCTGGATATATTGGAGTTGAGCTTATTACAAGTCTTGCTAACCAGATTATAAAGGATGGTGCTATTCCGAGTGAGTGGCAGTCGAGTGTAATAGTGAATTGTTTCAAGGGCAAGGGTGATGCATTAGAAAGGGGTAACTATAGAGGTTTGAAGTTGGTTGATCAAGTAATGAAAGTTATTGAAAGAGTGATTGATAAGTTACTTAGAGAAAGAATTGATATAGATAAGATGCAATTTGGTTTTGTTCCAGGGCGTGGCACTACAGATGCAATATTTTTACTCAGACAGCTTCAGGAAAAATATTTAGGAAAGAGAAAGAATCTCTATTTTGCCTTTGTAGATTTAGAGAAAGCTTTTGATAGAGTGCCACGTAAAGTTATTTGGTGGGCTATGAGAAAATTAGGTGTGGATGAGTGGCTAGTTACGATGGTTCAGTCTATGTACAGCAATGCTAGAAGTCGTGTCAGGATTAACGATTCACTTAGTGATGAATTTAGTGTAAATGTTGGTGTACATCAGGGTTCTGTACTTAGTCCTTTGTTGTTTATTCTAGTCTTAGAAGCGCTGTCGATGGAGTTCAGAACAGGTTGCCCATGGGAGTTATTGTATGCAGATGATTTGGTTCTCATAGCAGAGTCGATGGAAGAATTAGTTGAAAAGTTTGAGAAGTGGAAGAAAGGACTAGAAGAGAAAGGGCTGAAGGTAAACACAGCAAAGTCTAAAGTCATGATAAGTAGCATTGCAGCCAAGTGTGACCCTGTAGTTGGAAAGTGGCCTTGTGGAGTTTGCAGGAAAGGGGTTGGTAGTAACTCAATTTTTTGTCAGACTTGCAAGCATTGGGTACATAAGAAGTGCAGTAGTATTAGTGGAAGGTTAAGAGCTGGCATACAGTTTGTATGCAAGCGTTGCAAAGGTGAGATTATAGAGAATGAAGTATTTCCAGCTTTAATGATGTACAACAGTGGCTCGTTAGAGATAGTTAAGAACTTCTGTTACTTAGGTGATATGTTGGGCAGTGAAGGGGGTGTTGGAAGAAGTGTTACTTGCAGGATAGGTTCTGCTTGGAAAAAGTTTAGAGAGTTACTTCCTTTATTGACTAGCAGAGTCCTGTCAATTGAGGTAAAAGGTAGGTTGTATGAGGCCTGTGTAAGAAGTGTTATGTTGTATGGTAGTGAGACATGGGCAGTGAAGCAGGAAGATCTTGACCGTTTAGAAAGTAATGATATGAGAATGGTTAGGTGGATGTGTAATGCCAGTCTGAGAGACAGAAAAGTTCAGATGAGCTAAGAAGCAGGCTAAGTCTCTGTAGAATTAAAGATGTTATCCAGATAAGAAGATTGAATTGGCTGGGGCACTTGGAAAGAATGGAGGAGGATAATTGGGTAAGAAAGTGTAGAGACTTGATAGTTCCTGGGGCAAAGCCCAGAGGCAGACCGAGAAAGACTTGGCAGGAGGTTATAAGGACAGACTTGATAGTGAGGAAGTTGAGTTTAGATCTAACACAGTCTAGATCAGATTGGAAGAGGGTCATTAATATACCCCGTCCAACCCATGCTAGCATGGAAAACGGACGTTAAGCCGAGAATGATGATGATGATGATGATGTGCCCACTCTGTTTAAGATGTTTTTAGCATACAAATATAATGAAAGAGTTTGCAACAAATTTAACCTCTTGGCAAATCATTATGTGAAATATCCAAGTCTGTCAACGTTTCGATATTGTCCAATTTATTTGGCATGTTCGATATTGTCCGCTAAAAAAAGAAAAGGCAGAATACTTGAAATTTATAATATCACACTTTCAAATATCCAAAAAAGAGTAATAGTGAAGATAGCCATTGTCATTAATTTCTAGGAATAAAACAACCAAACTAATATTCTTCGCGATCTTCCTTACTAAATATTATTTTTTATTTTTTCCTTACATTTGCCAATATAACTTAACAGTAGTTTACTTGTAGTCGTCCTACTAAATATGTTAATTATTTTTCAGCAAACACAATCTTATCATGTGTACAAAATTTAATTGTACCTGTGTATTTCGGAGATGTAACGTATGTAGTTGAGTTAGGGATGGTAGTTGTCTAAACAGTGCACAAAACATCAGTTTTCAAGAAAAAAAGTACACGAAACCATACAGCAACAAGAATTGATATTTAACCAGTGAAAGGTAAGCTCAGCAATTGTATTGTTACGGTTTCTTACTCAAACAAAATCGGTGATTTCAATAAATTAATAAAAATGACAGTAGCAATTCAACAAGTACAGCACCTGGCTTGTCATTCATGTATTTATAACATCAAGGATAGAGCATACCTGAGTTGTGCATGTAGCAACGGGTTGTTGTTGAGGATCTAAATTTAAATTTGTGAAATTCAGAAATGTTTAGGGTTTTTTGGTAATGTGTCACAATGTTCTGAGTGACTCGATACTTGTGGTAATGACACAAACATCAACCTTATTGGTTGAATAATTTATGTAAAAAATAAAAAAAATCTTACAAGAGTTTGCAGGTTGGTTAATCTTCGTAATTGTGGAGGAATAGTTTCTATAACAAAAAATTTTAAAAAAAGTAAGAAAAAATCAAATTGAAAATGAAACAAAAACTTTATTAACTAGTCCCGTTGCAGTTAACTTTTGTATACAAAGCATACTATACCTAGTAGGTTATTACTAACATCCATAAAGATCAAATCTGTGAGATGCATGAATAACTAAATAAAAGAAATAGATGTGAAGGGAACAAGTAGAAACAAAAGAATACTTTCAACAAAAAAGTTAAAGAAATACCTGATTAGGAATCTGTGTAACGCTAAGAAAATAAATAAAAAATTACTTAACGAAACAAGTTTCAGGCATTGCAATCAAATCTATTAATGATTCAGAAGGAAAAAATACACAAACCAAAGTTCCCTTAAAAAATTTACAAGAATTTACCGGTTGTTGCTAAGGTTAAGGACAAGCAATTCACTTGCATTTTCCAATTCTTCCGGAATCTGCAGTGACGAGGAAAAAAAACATTAAACATGGAACACAGAAAAATTAATGATTCTTTAAAAAACTGTAACAATTATTACCTCAATGATATCATTATGACTCAAATCCTAAAATAAAACGACAAGACTTTTAAAAAAAACCAGTCAAGAAGGATGAACATTGTATACATACACGACAGTGTATGCGAACTAGTGATGCATTTCTTGTTTTTATAATATCACTGCATGTTTTAAACGTTAAGTTTGAAACTAATAGTAAGCAAAAAAAGGAGTTAAGCACTTGTCATTTATATGCTAAAATTTGGACAAATACAGGCCTTTTCATAACTGAAAAATTGGGAATATTTTAACAATTTAGAAAAGCTAGATGTTTTTCATGTTCAGTTGTTATTACTAATTTGCAAGCAAGGTTATTCTAAAAAAATAAAATAAATAAGATAAGCTGAATTTATCTTCTTGTGCATGGTACAATGTGTAATCATCAAATAAATAAATGATAATTTATCAAAACAAAAAAATATTTTTACAAAAGGATTTTACACACAGCCAGTTTATGTTGCTGTACGAACAGTTCTTTTTAGATTTAAGTTTGTCTAATGCATGATATTATTAATTTTCTTCACCAGTTTTCATAAATAGCTAACATTATAATTTTGTCTCCTCGTTCAATAAAACACTTTTCTCATGCGTTATATCCAATTTTTTTCTTTTACAAAAACTTGTGTAAACTAAGAAACAAAATATAATGGCCAAAGCTTCTGCAAGCATTGCAACTAAAATGATTTTCCTTGACACCATCCTGCTACATGCACTTAATTCTTCAAGCTGTACGTTATGTCCACAAGAGCATGTGTTCAAATTTATTGTAAGATTTCTTTTAGAACATAGATAGAAAAATTCTGGTTTGCAGATACAATCGCATTCGTCATAGCTCCACGATTTTCTACTGCTACATTCCCGCATTTGGGTAGGACACACACATCCACATTCTAACGAGTTCCACACATGCGGGAAACAACACGGACTAGGTTTCTTTTCATAGTTACATAAACATTTACATAGTACATCGTTCCACTTTTCGTGCTTTGTACACATGGATGCATTGTTTACACATTCACTATGACAACCAGTATGATTTAGAACCAACATTGAACTTTGTGTAAAATCTACTCTATTAAACACGCTAATATTTTCTGTCTTGAAGTCTAGTGGGACACATTTTCTCATCGCTGGACTTATTAATCCATAACTGCCGATGCAGCGATGAAGTTTCACAACATAAGGATAATATCTGTAATATCTTGGATCTGTATATATGTAATCCTCATATGTTGAACATTCCACATTTTCCATTGAAATAATTTTTGAACAGTTTATATGTGAAGCAATCATGAGAATCAAAACAAGGAGGAAAGCCATTATTTCTCAACTTCACTTTATCGTCTACACATTAAACATTGTGTGACTCCAACTTTCTTATACAAATACTCAAAAACAACTTATGAAATATATATAGATCTTTATTAAAATCATTCTTTTATAAATTATTTTTATTATTATCTCAAACAACAGAAGACTGACTGTCAAAATAAATTTTTGAAGTCTGCACACAAAAGTTTGGATTACAAGCATTCATTCTTTACTTAACTCAACAGTGTTAATTCTCTTTGACATGAAAGAAAAACAAAAGAAAAGAGAATTATAAAGTTTTTAAAAGATGAAGAGTGTTCTTACCACTGTCAAAAGATCATCCAGTGCAAACACTTCATCTGGTATACTTGCATTTTTCAAATTGTTATGCCGAACATTAATCACCTAAGAATTAAAAGGACATATATGAGATCTCTATCTAAATAAATAAAAAGCCAGAGCTGTTTAAATTAAAAACTAACATAATGTAATTTGTCCAGGCTGACAAGGGTTGAAAATAATGTAGATTTTTACTAAAAGTTAGAATTTTGTTAGCAAATTTTCTTTTCCTTTTCTTTATTGATATGGCAATGCACCAAAGCAGGAATTTTTAGAATTATTCTACATAACTATAATTTTTTTGATATTTCCTTGCATAATTTTGGGCCTATAAATGGACATGCATTCACACTTTGCCAATCACAGATAAAAACTTATAACATAGATATCTCTTAACTATATATTGGCTCTCCTTCCAGGACCCTCAAATCCTCATATTGGACATTCAATAGGTTAAAAAACACTAAGTAGAAAAACAATAAAATGAATGTGTAGTACCTTCAAGTTAGGTAAGTTCTCTACATTAATTTGTAAACTGTTTAAGTTATTTTTCACTAGTGAAAGATGCTCCTAAAAAGAAAGACAGGGACACAAATTTAATGAATATAGAATTTATAGCACTGTGAAAAATAATTACTCATAAGACTTACAAGTTTTGTTAGATTTCCAATTTCTGGAGGAACTTTTGTTAGATTTGATCTGTCAACACGCAGCCATCGTAAGTTTGTCATGGAGGTAATACGAGATGGGAAGGATGACTAAAATAGAATTAATTTTAATAGACTAGTTGTTTAAGCCTATGAAAAAATCCACAATAAAAAAGATCCCTCATTCAAATTTAATGATTAAAAAAAATAAGAAAATTTACTTGTTGCTTGTATTGTACATAGAGCCCGAAATGCTAATCAAAATATTGCTAATGGATTAAAAAAATGGATTTAAAAAAATCAAATTTTGCAAATAAACATATAGGGCCTATACAAGCTTACACAAAAATGTTATACTTTAGGCCACCTGCATTTGAAAGTTACGCAAAATTTAGTGGATACGTGGTTATCTTGCAAAAAAATGTTTCTTTCCTTATTTTCCCCTCTTGCTGTTGGTATTGAAATATGTTTGATTTGACTTGATAAGTGGTTTATGGCTTGATAATTGTTTGCTACATTGCTAACTTAGCCTGTAAAACAAGTTGTCAAGACAATAACCAAAAAACCAACTCAGGCAACAGGCAATATATCTTATTATCATAATCATATCAACAGGCCTAGGTTAGTAGAAATCATTTCCAGGCTTGATCAAACATGTTTTGTTTGTTCACTGTGCCAATTTTTGTCAAAAACAGAAAAGTTTAATTTTTGCTGTTGATATATTTTGTTGTTAGACCTATAGAATATTAATATTTTTTTTATGTTGAACAGCTGGTGAATTTTGCAGGCTTATATTTTAAAATTGTGTGCCAATCAATATACCCTTATTAAGACTTTTAAGAAATCAACGCAACTTACATTTTAACATTATTTTAAAGAATTTTTTTAAAAAGTGGTTGGTTTTAGGTGAAACGACTAGGATTACAACTTATTACGAAGAGGACAAAAAGACAGTTATATATAAGTTTAGTATAATTGTAATCGTTCTTAGATATTACAGTAAGACTTATATATAGCTCAGGCTCAGGCCTGGAAATTTGAACATGGCATTGAAAAGATTGACTGTTTTTATTGCAATTTTCTTTTTAGTATATATTTAGTAATTTTTCATTAATTTTTGTAAAAATTCTATCCAGGCGATCCAGCGCATTCATCCAAATAAAAACAGAGATAATATTTATATACACACGTAAATGTACACGAGAAGGAAAAAAAACAAAGAAAGGTTGTTCTTTTACTATTGTATCCAAAAATGTCTTATAATACAGATTTTGGCTCTTTCAACAGCCTTGTTGAAGAAGAGGTGGCTGCAAGAGATCCAGTGGTAATAAGAAACAACTTTATTACTAAATATCATGCATACAAGATTGCAAACTTTTTTTGCGCTGTTACCACCCAAAGTCAAGAAATTTGTTAGCCGTGTAATTGTACTCCTTAGGAAATCCACCATGTTTGATAGCCGTGCAATAACATGGCTAAATCTTGGAAGTTAACCGTGCAACAACAAGGATTTCCCAGACTGTGTTTTACATAATTCTTAAATATACCTAAAGGAATTAGATATGCATTGAATAGTAATAGAAATTCAAAAATTACACTTTAAAGTTCTTTTCGGGCCTCGTTAGCGGGATATCGGCGCTAAGATTCGGACCTCTGAAATACACCCATTCGGATAAATCTTGGATGGCTCAGGGCGTGTTTTGTAGATAAAAGTTATCGGAATTGATGACAAGAGGAATTGTGCTCGCGAACAACGAGGAATTTTCAGGCCACAAACAAATTTTTGAATGCTTAGCGGATCTTTTTTTCAAACTTCAGACCCCCTTTAGCGCCGATATCCCGCTAACAGGGCCCCAAAAAATTTTCGAAGGCCCCTTAGAGGTAACAATTTGACAAATACCAAGATTGCGGAATTCTGTGTTTTGTCGTTTTCCCTAACTAAATTAGCCACTGGGAAAGCGGAGTAGTTAAGGTGGGAAAAATTACACTGGGTCTCAAATGATTTTTCTGCGGCCAAACTCTGGCCGCGCTTTTTGATTGGCTACTTGTGTTGTTCTTTGCTCATGTGATTATTATCGAAAAAAGCCCTTTTCATCCCAAATATATCGCAACAAGTGGTTTCCTTTACTCTAACAAACATTAGTATTCTACAAAGCTTGGTAGACAACTCACAGATAAAACAAAATGGCCTCCGAAGCAATTAGTCACATTGTTCAATTTAAACTCAGGGTTTCTTAATTTAATGATATACAACAGTGGCTCAATAGAGATAGTTGAGAACTTCTGTTACTTAGGTGATATGTTCGGCAGAGAAGGGTGTGTTGGAAGAAGTGTTACTTGCAGGATAGCTTCTGCTTGGAAAAAGTCCAGAGAGTTACTTCCTTTGTTGACCAGCAGAGTCTTGTCAATTGAGGTAAAAGGTAGGTTGTATGAGGCCTGTGTATGAAGTGTTATGTTGTACGGTAGTGAGACATGGGCAGTGAAGCAGGAAGATCTTGACCGTTTACAAAGGAATGATATGAGAATGGTATAAGGGCGAGTTTGGGCGACTTTTCGAATTAAATTGGCGGTTGTCTCCCGGAACCGCCCACACTTTCCCGAACTCGCCCAGAACATTCCCGAAATGCAATTCCTTGTAACAAACCATGCGGACGATAGTTAGAAGAAGGCGCCTGAAGATAAAGGAGTTATAAAGTTTATATATAAGTTATTTATCAAGTTAATCTTATTTTAAACTTCTAGTTCTTTTAAGAACTGCACTACCACATAGTAAGTTTATTTTAATTTTTATAGTTTTTTGAATCATTAGTGTCTGTTTTTCATTTCTTCTTCGAGCATTGTTCGGGTCTCTTCAGGGTTTTTCGGGCAAATACTTGATTTTTTTTAAAACCCCGAACTCGCCCAAAAACGCCCGCACTTTTTACGGTGTATGCGGCTTATATCGGCACCCTCGTTACAGAGGAAGTTGAGTTTAGATCTACCACAGTCTAGATCAGATTGGAAGAGGGTCATTAATATACCTCATCCAATCCATGCTAGCATGGAAAACGGACGTTAATCCGAGAATGATGATGATGATGTCTAAGCTTTTGTTTGAGAGAAACTCATTTTTTCAACTTGAAGAAGAAAGCTTGGTTAACTAGCTAAGCTATAAATAAATGTGAGACCCATTAAAACAATTTCCAAAGCAGGAAGGGAAATTCTTAAGAGAACGTAACATGCTACAAAAAGTACTGATTGTTTAAACAAGCAGCACTGTGAAAATCAAATAATCATGCAGTCACTTATGACTAAAACATGTAAATAAGAAGAATGGTTAAACGTACATGAAAGTCGTTCTTGGAGAGGTCAATACCTCTCACAAATGGTAGCACCCCAACTCCATCAGCCATTTCTTCCTTTGGGATAAAAGACTAATTAATCCAACAGATTAACACTTTCTTCTTGATGTTCCGTCTGGTGGTGCAAAGTTTTGTAGCCTTTCCCCTTCGCCTGTTTTTTTTTCCTTTACTACGACTCGATGTGGTACTTTGCGTCACTCCATCACTACAAAAATCTATTACTAATCGAGACAAGATTTAAACAACCTTATTGATCTTCTTTTCGCCCCTCGGCCGGACGAGATAAACAGCCATTAAGGAGGTATTCTCTCAGGAATGACATCCCGTAGTAGATGATTTACTTTCCCTAATACATATGTAAGGCAAGTAACAAACCATGCGTTTTTAATATTGTTGCCACAGCAACTGCGGCTTGTCTTTGTGGCTCTTACCGGGCGAAATTTGTGGTTTTGTGACCCGTCCCGTCAGAATATAATAACAGACATAAGAAGAACTCTAGGAGCCAAGTATCGTATGCATGGATCAGAGTTCTATCAGCTCATTACCTTAAAGTTAACACTTATTGTAAAGTGTTTTCATACATGTGAGGTTTCAACTATTGCACATGCCTTTTTCTAAATAACATGTATTTTCGGTTTAGTGATTTTTACAAGTTTTAAAGAAAAAGATTTGGCCTACCCTTTTTCGTGATGAAGTGCGATTATTTACTTCAAAATCAGATGCGTTAGTTAGTTTCTGAACGGTTTGTGTTGGACCGAGAGTTGTTACATATACTATCCCAAATATTTAGAGTAATTAGGTGTTGTACAGTAGACTCCCGGTAATTCAAACACCGGTTAACTCGAACTTTTACTAGCTCGAACGGTTTTCTACGGTCCCTTGAACATTTTTTAATACTTTCTTACAAAAACTACTCGTTAACTCGAACCCCGGAGAACTCGAACATTTGTTTTCTCGAACCATATTTTGGTTCCCCTTAAGTTAATTTCTTCGGATAACTCGAACTTTTTAGTGTCTAAGTCGACAATAAATGTTTGAAAAATGAATACTGGTATGTAATATAACCATAAATTTCGAAAAAGCTGGTTCTTTTTACAAAGGAGTCAAAATGTTCCTTTTAATGGCAATATGATAAAAAAGAAACCTTTTCAATTTGCTGAAAGTTTTGATCTTACAAAATTTTAAAGCGTTGGATGGCTGGCTGGATAAGTGGAAAAAAAGGTTAGAAAATAAATACATTCTTGCACGTAACAAAAGTTACTTCCTTACAAGTTAGAGTCCTCTTTTAAATTATAAGTTCTGTTTTTTTAAAATGTCCATCATACACTTTTGTCCTGTCAGTTGAATAATGCAAGATTTACTGCTTATGCAGTAAATAGTGATAACGCATTTTCCATAGGCGTCGGCACGTTTAATTATGTGCGTCAAGCTCTGGAGTTACTCCGGGAGTATATGTTGCTTTTCTTCACAAATACATCAACCTAATAAGTCGAGTGGTTTAACAAGAACTATTAGCAAGGTTAAGTCAAACCGACATACGAAATTTCTTTCAATGAAAACTTAATAGATTGTAACATTTTGAATCTGAAGAAAAAATCGCCTTAACTCGAACTAGTATCTCATTTTTGTCGAAAGTTTGAATTTACGGGAGCTTCGCTTAAGACGAACATTCGTTAAGTCGAACTGTTTTCTCTGGTCCCTTGGAGGTTCGAGTTACTGGGAGTTAATTGTATACAGTCTTTTCGGAAAAGAGAGCGTCTAATTATAAAAGCATTTTCTCCAAAGACTACAAATAGATGTTATTGGTCTTGGTCTGGGAGATCTTATATTTAGAGTCTGCACCCATAAAATAATGCTTAGCTTCGCTGTCCATGTTCAGAAAAACCACTTTTTTTAATGATTTCTTCCGTGAAGTTTGCCGAGGCGGGAAGAAAGTGTTGGATATTAAAAAAAGAAAAAAAGTATTAAGAAGCTGTCGATACAAGGTCAGCACCTTATCACGGCGGCTAGATATATCGTATCAGAGGCACTGTTGAAAAGCAAATAATCCTAGGACGAGGTTGGTTGGCAATAGAGTAAAATGTCAATATTAAGAACCTTGCCTAATTGTTTTTTTTTTCGTTTGTTTGTTTAGGATATTATGCATCAAGGTTTAATTTTATCGGTGTTCGTTATTTTTAATAAAATTTAATTCATCCTTAATATTCTTTGGACGAATAACAGAGATATATCCGACCTGTTATATTCGCTAATGACTTCACTGCACCGTATTACCATTTTTACTGAATTACTGAATTTCGCCAATTATAGGCGGGGTTTGTGGTCTTTCTTCTTCCTGTCAGCCAGTTTACCCAGACTGACCTAACGAAAATTGAAATTTCGAGGAATTTTCCGTTCAAGAAGATCTCACAAATCAATTTTGAAAAATAACTGCGGAGTGCGTAACAAATATTATATATCGTGTTTAACTTCGTAACAGAAACCACAATTTAATAGACAGCTTTTTGTAAACTTTATTCGCAAGGTTGTTTGCGTATATCAAACGCTTTGTTGTTTTTAAGCTACTTACCTTAATTCCATCTTATTCTATTAAAAAAACTGTCGTTTTAAGCGCAAAATCCTACTTTTTAGCCCAAAAAGTGTAGGAAGAAAAAAGAATTGGGCACAAGTTTGGAGGGTGCTTCTAATGGAATGCAGTGTTTCATATTTCGTTGTTTTTAAAATATTGTTTAATAGAAAGAGGCATTTAATGAGAGAGGTGTTTATTCAAAAAAGAAAAAAGGGCGTTTCTTTACTAAATATCATCAGCATTTACAATGTTGTAGTCTTATTTTTGTGATCAAATGTTGCAGTATGTACTGTATGAGTGTATTTGACGATCAAAACTTTTTGTCCCATAAATGGATATAAAGAATGGTTTATGATCTTTGAGGGGCGTTAAATAGAGAGGCGAGTTTATTAAAAAAAGATAGTTCACATTTGTTTTTTGAGGTGTGCACAGCTTTGTCATGAATATGAGACTTGCATATTTTTCCATGGTTGCCATTTCAAAACCCGCACAATTTTACGCAATTCAACGTTACTCTCCAATTCGAAACTTTCTATAATTTGAACCAGTCCCTTCAGCACGATTCTCTTCCCAATTCGAATTTTAGGGTGTCGTTTGGTGTCGACCTGGAGAAGAAATGCACTTGATGATGCAACTCGTATTGTCGAAAGATGTAAGACAAACAAATATTCAACAGTTTTTTAAATAAAGTTTCTTTTTTTTGTAAACGAAAATGCAGTTCGACTACCGTAAGAACCATAGTACTTCGGCAAAGCACATCGAAGGAGAGTCGAGCCTCGGCAAACACTCCTGAGTGGAGATAAGAATATTACCTCGGATCCTGGGCGCAAAGGAATCTTATTAAACGCTTATAATAAAAATTATGCGTTGCTTTAAATCAATTTCTATATTTAGATACACATGATTTTCTCATTGGCAAAATTTCTCCTTAGGCGAGTGCCGAAGTGGCCGAAGTCTAAATCCGCCCCTGAACTATGAGAATAAAGATTGAATGAAACTTGAATTACGTTTTCTTGACCTTAAAATTAAGCTGAAAGTTCTAATTAAAGAGACTTTCTATAATTTGAATCTCTCTATAATTCGAACAAAATTTTTTTCTGGTGGCAATTCCAAAGTCAACTGTATATCCTGTATGTATGGTGAAAACGCGCCGCAACGCATACCCTTTTTTCAGTATGAATTTAGCATTGCGATGCAGCCGCGTAAATTAATCAAAAAGACAAAAAAACTGGGAAAACTGGGGAAAAGGTTGTATGTAAAACTTCATTTCCACTTCCTGTCTCGCTAATATCAACAAACCTCTAATGTTTCGATGTAGACATGTTAGTCTTGTTCCTGGAGGCAGAGAGATATAAAATCATCTTTGAAAATATGTCCAACATCGATCCCAGGCCCCCCAACCTCTTCCCCCGGGTTTTTTGCCTTTTTGACATCGAGGCAGGCGGCGAAATTATTATCTAATTACACTTTACCACATTATGTTGATAAATAACGCTTCTTAAAAGATTTCATCACTATGAAATATAGTTTCAGCAAAAAAAATAATTTGGTTTGAAATAGAACTTTCGACAATCAAGCGTTGAAAAACATAAACAACCAAACGACATCGCTCTCCTTGCCATGTGCATGTGAAGAACTAGGTCTTGATCAAGTTGCTTCTACTAACTGCAGAATTGTAATAGCGAGACAAATCATTAATTATTTATAGTAACCAATATACTGGTTATGAAAAGCAGCCTGTACCAAGCGCTAGCGGCTTTGTCATAGGCAACAAACCCTGGAGACGACGATGTATAGGCCTCCTGGGATAGAGATTGAAATATGCCTACCTTACTATTAACTTTCGCAGAAAAGTGCACACACCTATAAAAAGGGAAAGAATCCCAATATACTTGTGCAGACTATCATTTCTCTTATAATTCACGACACAACTGGAAAAAGGACGGATAAGAATAAAAACAAGTTAGTGGGAAACGAAAAAGCGGAGAGAAGAAGAAAATGCGTAGCGTTCAATGGTCGGTTTCCGTAATATCGGCTGACTAAAAGGCCACGAGCATTCTCTTTCTACTTCCCAAGATGGCGGCTCACTTTGCTCCGCCTGTAATTCAAGATAACCCTTCTGGTTGGGGTCCATGTGCAGTTCCAACAGAATTTCAGGATATACCATATCAACCTTTTTCTAAGGGTGACAGAATTGGAAAGGTATAAGTTTTATTGTGTAAATATCAGACTAGAATATTGAAAATCGCGTTGCATTTTTAAGACGTGGCGTTACTTTTTGAACCTAAAAACCGTATTCTGGCCATTTTTCTTAATAGACGAAATTGTACATTTTCCGTATGCCATAGCTTTATGTCTAGAAACCCTGCAACAGAAAATCTCCTAAGCTAGCTTCGGGTCGTATAAATTCACTGGGCAGATAAGTATTCTCCCAGTAGGGCAAATGTCACGTGATACTTAGTTTTGTTATAATACACCTTTTCCACAGGTGAGTAAAAATAACATATACTCTTATTATATTTAACTTAAGTTATCTGTACAACTAGTTGCACTGTACTAATCATCTTAAACCAATTTAGAAGACATAACTTCAATATTAAAACTGAACACAAAATTTCCTTTTTACAAAAAATACCCACTGCACAACAACTGGCAAACGTGTTTATTGTTGTTTTTCATATCTGCACAGTAGCCTCCACTCAAATTTTTCTCATAACTATACAGTATTGTCTTTGGAAACCACTACTTCGTGTATTACTCAGTCAGGGAAATCCTCTTAATTAAGCTGTACAGCTTAATTTGGATGTCAGCTTAATTAGGATGTATCATACAGTCTAATTAGGCGTTCTACAGCTTAATTAAGATGTACAAAACTTTGATCGTCGAAAACACACATTTAACTGAATTTTAGCATCTATCTAACTCAATAAATCCAATATTTACGTGCATATAAACATCTCCAATACATTAGTTTTTTCGTAGCACCCCAGAGATCCGCTAAATTTGAAGTTTTAAAAAAATGTCCGCTTAAATAGGCTGTATCACGTGACGTGCATCCTAACTAGGATGCGGTACGCGGTTTTTTTCAGGTTGCTGCCATTATGAATTCGAACAAGTTAAAATGAAACTACATGACCGGCGCGTTATTTGACGCCGGGCTCGAGATTTCTAACATTCTTTATCCATATCTTCTGAACACGGGGTGCTGGAGATACCATTCTTTTTTTATAATGTAGTGGTCAAACTGATGATGAAAGAGCTGCGGCGGTGATTCTGCTAAAATTTACATTTTTCGAGAAATCGGGGAAAAACTTTTTCTACCTCCTAATTTAGATGTATGTCACCTAATTAAGCTGTATGATACATCCTAATTAAGCTGACATCCAAATTAAGCTGTACAGCTTAATTAAGAGGATTTCCCTGACTGTTACTACATATCATAATAACTGAGAGCACATGTATTCCTGCCAGTTGCTTGCACATCCACAAAAATGTAAACAAATGACGTCACGCAGGAATTCATCTATTGCATCTCCGTATATTTCAGGGTAGCAATTATGATTTGAGGAAAAACATGTTGTTTATGCAGTCAGCTTTTCATAAATAGGGGCTGAATTTTTCCTAGAATCTCGTTTTTCAATTCTGTCTTATAGTGTAGTTTTAGAAGAGTTTTCACTAATTTAGCTTTAGTTTAATTTAGCTAGATACTTGTAGTTGTTTTTTAATCAAAGCCTCTTCTATCAGAGTTTATCCATAAAATGTCTGTCTTTTTCTAAAAGGAAAGTTGTACCACGTGGCCTTTCAACATGGGGAATGAAACTTTGCCACAAAATTAAGAACCCAGCAACTGCTATTAAGTCCAATGCCTAATTTTGTAAAAACAATGGTATAGCTGTTCTACATGGCACTTACCACTTCATATAAAATTCCAACATAGTGTGTAGTGAAGTTTTAAAGCAAGGTTCACAGGCAACCATTAAACATTGTATAAACTGTTTTAGTAATTTATACTTACCTTATTTTCCGGTATATAACCCGCACATCGTATAACCCGCAGCTCAGCTTTTTTAGGGACTTATGAACTAGATGCTATTAGATAGCCCACACCTTCGTATAACCCGCATAAAATTTCAATCAATGTGTTTTACTAACCCGCACCTTTGCATAACCCGCATCATGTTAAGAAAAAAATTCAGTGTATTTTTACTTACCCTAATCATTTTATACTCATGTACATGTGTTCTGTTTTTTCATGCTGGAGACAAGTGGGGGACGTTTAAACTCATGAACCCCAAACACGAGAATCAAGTGTCTGAACTAGCAACTCTCTTATTCTTAACTTCCTTGTCTCCGATTGGCGAAATAATAATGAATTAAAATTAATTTGACAAGTCGATCTTCTGCTAATGCCGGCATTTGTGGCGCCGTAGATTAGTGGTTATAGCTTTGTACTCTGTGCGGGAGACCGGGGTTCGATTCCTCTTTACGGCGATTCAGCATGGGCGAGTGAATGTTACCATAGCCCCGGGTTAACCCAAGCCATGTGAGGGAAATTGGGAAGATGGCACACTGTGTGGGCCGTTGGATGTTGCCGGGAGTTGTCTAGTAGAGCGCGGGCTCTAATTGGGTCTGCGTAGCTCAAATGAGCATTAAATACTCTAGGACTCTCCATCTACGCCATGGCCCCTCCTGGAAATAATAGACAGGGTATATCCCTCGATATTTGTGAGGCTAGCCATGTAAAATATGCACATCTATCTAGTACCAAATCGGACAATGCTGTTTTCTTTTAATTTGTAAACATTAGTTTCAGCCAATAATAACTCCTCCTGCCATTGAACAAACAAACAAATAAAAAACCATTCTATCAGGTTATAAACCTAAAGTAAAATCTCTGTTTTTTATGTATATTTAAGTTTTTAGCATAAAAATAAAAAACATAATAATTATCACGGATTGTCTAACAGCGATGTACGGAACATTCTTTTCTAATGTTTATACAATTTTGTTATCTATTAATATCTCAGCAATCACAGTGTGCATGATAAAATGAATGGCGGCAATAAGGAGGAGATAGTTGCGTGTGTCATTAATTGTATTTTATATTTATTTTTTATATTTTTAGTGGCCACCTGTTGCTTGAAGGTGGCGATGATTAAAAAGAAAATTATTATCTATACTTTAATTTTAATATTTTTCAAAATTTTTAACAGGAATTAATAATTAAGTCCTGGGCACTAGGTTGTGAAATACGTGTCAATTAAACCTAAAACCTGCTATATTGCTCTATTACTAATAGCAAATCATTTCAATGTGCTCAATGTGATTGCAAAGATATAAATAGATTAGAATTACATTCAACACAAAAGAAAAATGATCTCCAGAATTGTGTTTTAGAGAGAGCTTGTAATATTAACAATGGCAAGCAATAGAAAGTTAAAGAAAGCAATTTCACTGTGTAAAAAAAAATTGGTTGAATGGAAGCAAGATGGATATTACAGCTTATTTAAGCCAGGACGTTTTCGTGTAAAACATGTGTTCCCTTCATCAATTTTTTTTTGACTTGGCATAATTGTAGTTGGTCGAGTCCTTACTACTAAGCACTTAAGAAAATGTAAATTTCTTTTTAAGTGTGCTAATTTTTGAATATTTTGCTTTTAACAGTTTAAATAAGCTACTTGGCACTTAAGTAGGATGTAATAGACGTCTAATTAAGAGGTGTAGTTTATGAATACTGTAACAGCATATTTAAATGTTTTCCCTGACTGTAAAATCAAAATCAAAATGTTTTATTTGGATGTGGTTTCAAAGTATATAACCTCACAAAGTACGGACCATGCAAAACTTTTTTAAGCTTCAAATTAAAATAAGGCGAGGAGTGAGAACAATGCATGAATGAAAAATTTATATCATCTTTTAAAACCCCAGAAAGCAATATGGGTTTAAATATTTCTAAGATGCTTTAAATAACTATATAAACTTAGGAAACTGAAATTTTGATAATTTCCTTGTACCAATTTTCTTTTTTAAATAAATACGAATGAAATAGCATAGTTCTGGAGACTTACAGACTTATGGGATTTCTAGACATAAGCTATGACATGCTAAAATCTACAATTTTGACTGTTTTAATTATTATTCTAATGAGTAGATATTCTAAAGACCATATCCTAGGAATCACTGTTACTAGAAAGTTAAAAATTTTGGTTTTGGTTCACTTAGGTTAAAATGAAGCACGAGCAAAGCAAATTTCCATGGACTGCTATTTTATAGCTTTTCCAGACAAATGTTCCTTGTGATGGTGGTACAATAATCCAGGCTTCATTTTTATTCAGTTTTTTGTTACATTAGTAAAACTACAAGCTGTTTGGAGATAATTAGTTCATTCAGCAGAGGGTTTGCTCCCTATATATGGATAATCAAATCTATATTTTAGCTAATTTATCTGGCCAAAATTTAAAGATTCACACCAATTTTATTTAGATACAAACATTTTTTGTGACACAGACATAATTGTTAACAAACACTTAAAGTCCCTTGTTTCATAACAAAAAATTATTTTAAAAAGTTTTCAAGTGGTGTCCTACTGTCTAGTTTTATAAAATGTTTTTTTACTTCTAGATATCTGATTGGACTGGACAATTTCAAGATCGAAGTAAGTTTGTTGTTATATATAAATTGATAAATTGAGTGATGTTTCACATGCAAAAACACTGAAATTTTACATTTATGTGACAAAATGAGCAGTCGAGGCAACAAATATGAAAGGAACTTTATGGGATGTTTTTAATTTGCAAACGTATAGGTGCCAGTTGAGACAAAAAATTTACATATTCACAAAGTTAGATTCTGAATTTTTTAAATTACATTTTTTTATTTCCCACTTTATTTCCATTTTTATTGCAATTTTCCTGCAAATTCAGTTAAAATATATGATTCAAGTACCAAAAAATTAAGACGAAGGAGATGAATAAAACATTTCTTTAAACCTGTACTGATTTTAAGCCTGTAAAAGATAAAAGTTAAAATTATTTGTTTGTGTTTAGATAAGTACCACTCACAGTTTGCAGGTGGAAGTCAATATGCATATTATCATGAGGGAGATGAGTCTACCTTTAGATTGGTTGACACTTCTAAACCGCAAAAGACTGCATATCAGAAAAACCGACAAAGATTTAATAATGTATGTCATACCTTATGACTCGGCCCTCTTTATGTTTTCTTTTTAACCTGAATCAAGGATTTAATCTAAATTATGCGTTTTGTGCCAAAATATAGTTTTTTAATTATAAATTAAACTTGTTATAGGCTCGTCTGAAAAGGGAAAGAGAAAAGCAGCAAAGAAAAGAAGCTTTTATGATGGGACAGGTGCAACAAAGAGGAAAACAACAACGCAAAAGCCAGAAGAATATGCACTATCGCCGTTATAATGATAGACAGCAGGTAAAAAGGGAAATAATATACAATTTAACCTATTTAGGTTAAAGGGGAGAAGTACCTTACCCTGAAGTTTTTGGTGTTCAATATCAGACTTCCTTACAGGATACTTGTTATACTTGCTAAATAGCTGGCTTTTAATCTATATGATGTTGATTATTGGAGAAATAACTTCATTTTAATTTTAATTTGCACTCTTTTGGTCTATTAAAGTTTTATGTTTAAGGGTGAGTAAGCATACATTTTTTGATTGAACAACTGTATTAACCTCAAATATACGTTCATTTTGGTATCGAAGCTATTCTTTAGCGATTAATCACTGTATGAAAGTAACGGTAAACCTGGAAAGTATGCATTATAAAAATAATTGCAAAGACTAAGCTAATGATCTGATGAAATGAAATTTTGATGAAATTTTTTGATCTGTTGTCTGACCTTTTGTCATAAAACTACAGTTCATAATTCCATGGTGAAGTTATCTCTTATTTTGTTATTGAGGCTGTTACACTATTGGATTGCATCAACCTAGCTGGCCAAAAAAATTGCCTAACTGATCAATCACATGATTTGTCCTTTACCAAATTTCTGTACCGTTTCACTGCATACCTGGTACTTGCATAAACTGACTGTAAACACCACACTACAATTTTTAAGCCGAACTGTACATTGGTTACCTCGTTTTTATTGTGTAGAATACTATATTGAATCTGTTTAATCTTCAAATTGGTTTCAAAGCAGCTGTTTTTTTAGACTCAAAAGAATCGTAATGCTTCTGTTGTGGTTAGAGATAGTTGGAAAGTAGTTGAAGAGATGGACTTTCCAAGACTTGCTAAGTTAAAGTTGCCTGATGTTCCTCCACCAGAAGACTTGTAAGATTTTTGTTGACACTAGCAGCTTGATACAGTTTCTAATAGTATGGTGGCTTTAAACTTTGTGTGCTTGCCACAATAAGAGTTGCATTTTACAGTAATAATCGTTGTCTTTAACATATCAATCTTGTAAGAAGGAACAGACGGCCATGTTTTTTTCTAAATTTATTATCTTTTGTCCAGGTACAATGCTGGTGCTGTGGAATTTTACGACAAAATGTATGATCGAATCTCTACGAAGAATCCAAAAGTTTTGGAGTCGAATAGTAGAACATTCCATCGTGTAACAACAACTGATGACCCTATTATTAGAAAGTTGACTAGCAAAGGAAATGTGTTTGGAACAGATGCGATTATTTCCACATTGATGTGTTGTACACGCTCAGTGCATTCATGGGATATCATTGTGCAGAGGGTTGGAAAAAAGTTGTTCTTTGATAAACGAGATGACCCAAATTTTGGTTAGTGAACTTTCTTTATGATTTCACTTATGATTTGTTAAACTTTTTTTTAATTCATTTTTGGCTAGATTTTTTCCAGTTAACAGTTTCTCAGTTATGTACAGCAGCTTGCTGAGAAACATGCAAGGGTAGGGCCAGGCATTATGGAGCCACTGGAAACAAGGTTGTCTTATTACTAGCATACTACATACAAATTAGCACAAGGTATTAACATACCTTGTGTTAATTTGTATTATGTGTGGTTTTGTAAAAAAAAAAACGTCACCATTATTTTTAATTGCATGTACTGGAGAGTACTTATTTCCTAGCAAATTTAAGAAGGACATAAGATCTTATTGCATACTATGATTCTAGCCAGGCTCTTTTTTCTGTATTGTTCCAAACAATCGACCTATTGTTTTTAGCCTGAAGCCTGATTATAAAACATATGCTAATGAAACAAGTGTGTACATCTATTACAATAATATAATTTGTCACCTGTGATTTTTTAGTTAATTATTGCTAATAACCTTATTTTAACAACAAATGAAAGATTTTCTTTATTTTTTCGTTATATAATTTTTTATTCCTTAGACTTACTACCGGTGTACGAAACAACACAGGAAGAACTAAAAGAAGAAGGTATTAACAGTCCTTATAATTTGGCAGTGGAAGCAACTTACATCAACCAAAACTTTTCACAACAATGTTTAAAGAAAAGTGAATCGGTTAAGTTTGAACACCCCAACCCATTTGCTGAAGATAAGGGAGAAGAGGTGGCTTCTGTTGGCTACAGGTATGTATCATATACCAGCGGATATATTTCTTGGTCTGGTTGTCTTGTGGTGCTGTTGTTGTTGTTGTTTTTATTGTGTTGTTTTTGTTTTTTCTCTTGTTGTTGTTTGTGTAGCTGCTTTTGTTTTTATTGATGTTGTTTCTGTCCTTATTGAGCCAGAGGTCCACTTTGCTGCTATTGTTATTCTGAGAATTTTGCATAAGAGTATATGCATATGCTAGCATGCTACAGTACATAATTTACAACTACATAATTTTAAAACTTCATTAAATTTGGTTTAATAACTTCATCTACTATATTTTTAAGTGTTGGTCTATAGAATTATTTACTTTAGCTGTTTTTTTAAGAAGTGATAAAATAACCTTTCCAATTGATTGTCATATGTTCTTCTAAGTTTGTGTGTTTGGTTGCAGATATCGCAGATACACTCTCGGTGAAGGAATCAATTTAGTGATACGTTGCGAGCATGACGCTGCCCTTCCAAACAATCAGTTTCTTAGCATCAAAGCTTTGAATGAGTTTGACCCACGTGTAAGTATTTCCTTATTTTGCTTAATAATCCTGCTCCTGTTAAAAAACGGCCACTTCTGTTAGGAATATGCCTTCTTTTTGTTAGCAGAAGTGTCAGATGACTTATTTTTTTCAAAGTAATCAGCTAACTCCTCCCCTGCATTTGGGAATTTGTCCTTTATTTTTTTTCATAGCGTAAGTTAGGTAAAAAATAATAAAATTTTGTGTTGGTGGCTAAAATTTTTTGCTGACTGCATTTTCATGAGACTAATTATTTTGTTTGTCTTTTTAAACTATTCGCTCTTAAAACAATTTTTATATGTTAACTACAAGTTGAGAGAATGATTTTATGTGTTCTTAAGAGATATTGTATTCCGTTGACAGCTTGCTAAAATCGACTGGAGACAAAAACTGGACTCGCAAATAGGTTCAGTGCTTGCAACCGAATTGAAAAACAACAGTAACAAAATGGCGAAGTGGACGTGTAACGCCATCTTAGCTGGAAGTGCCCTTTTGAAAATAGGGTAATTTTTTTTCTCGATTTATTTACATTTTTCATCGTGGTTAACATCGTGTGAAAACAATCTGTCTGAATATTATGATTTGCTGTTCATTTGTTAGTTGCTTTATAAAAGCTGAAAATTTTATCAAACAACTTCACTCTTTTTTCAGAAGAGCGAATTTTTCGCAGTATGTGTTGATGGTTAAGGTTGCTTTAAAATGTTTTTTCAAGAAAAAAAGTTTTTAGGTTATGCGCCATTTTGAAAATCCAGATTTTTTTTGCAGCTTTTAAATTTGCAAGTAATGTTCTCCGTATTCCACTAGATATGTTTCACGTGTTGCAATGCATGACACGACACGCCACGTCATTCTCAGTACACAACAGTTCAATCCCAAATCATTCGCGGCTCAAATAGCGCTGGATATGGACAACGCTTGGGGTATATTAAGAGTTATCGTGGATACCTGCTTAAAGATGCCAGAAGGAAAATATCTGCTGTTAAGAGATCCCAATAAGGTAAGGATGTGTTTGCCAGTATCTGTCAGAGTGCAGACTATTCAAAAAGAGAGTTTTTCTGACCAGAAGGAAAATGACAAAGAAAATTAAATTTATTAGCATTTTCTCATGTGTTTTTCAGGCTGTTTTTAATATACAAAAACCTCATAAACTTTTCTCTTCTATAGGGCGTGGTACGATTATACGATATTCCTGATAACACGTTTGAAAGCGACGAAGACAGTGGAAGTAGCGATGAAGGTAAGCTCCTGCATCACTTTCCTGTTCAATTTTTGCGTACAAGCAGAAACATGAGTTGAGATTTTATAAACTTTTTAAAAAGACGTTAGGTGAGTGACGTGGAGACAGGTTGAAGCTATTAACTGGTGTGCAGAGCCCGGTTTTTTTATGCGCATGATTTCCCTTTGTTGAATTTGACTTTTTTTTCGTTACAGGTGGCGATGATAGTAGTGACGAAGAAAACACAAATTAAAAGGAAGGAAAATATTTACAAAATAAATTATACATCAATTATAAATTATGTAGTTGATTATACCAACAACAATTATCTTTTGGCTCGTTGGTTGTTTTTTATTGTTGCCGTGGTATTCTTTTTGGTCTGTCAAGTTTTGAACCCTAGAGTAGTACGATACCATAACCACTTCAGGTTTAAATTAAGAACCGAAGGTTTTGGCGGCATATACGCGTCCCGTGTCACGTCGAATTAATTTATGACTTGGCTTCAAATCTGTAAATAGCGTTCGTTTACTCTACTTTACTAATAGGTAACCTGTACCAGAGTCGTGTTACCCGTCAAGTAAAATTTGGACGATGTGAACGACTTTTCAGGCAGCAACTAGAAAAAGCAACGAATAAAATTCCACAAAAGAAACAAGGAATTACAGACGAAGTATGACCTCATGAGAGAAAAAAACTCAATTTTTATTTCGTCTTTTTGTCCTTGTGAATTACTTTAAAGCTTGCCTCCCACGAAGAAACAAGTAAAAGTCGTGTAGTGTTTGCACGTTTTGTGAAAAACCTTGATTGGTTTTCACGGTTTTGGAAGAAAGGGAAAAAGTATTTGTTGAAGAAACTTCGCAGATTTGGAAAAATTCGCATAAACAGTGATATATTTCGCCTATAATTTTTGTGAATGGATAAAAAATTTGGAAGCCGTTTAAATATTTTCTCAACCTCGGTCCTACAACCAAAAGGGGCCCTGGGGACAAGGTTGATAATTTTTAAAAGTGCATATCGTTGCTCCTACAACAGTTTTATTGCCCAAAAACAGAAAATCAATAACTAAATTTTGCAAATCAGCAATCTAAAAAATTCGCGGAATTAATTTTCGTAAAAAAAGCCAAAAAAAGTGAGAAAGTTCTTCCACATTGTTTTCTTCCGTTAAAGAAGTCTGGTGATATTCTAGTTCCCAGAGCTCTTTGAAATAAACGTCATAAGTAGAACTACCAAGGTTTTATCTCAAAGAGCAGTGAGTTTTGCTCTCAACTCTTATTACGCTGACGAATGATGTATTAGTCAGAAAGATTAATTATTCGGTTATCAGTACATTATTAAATATAAATATAATAAACAATTCCGCATAGAAATATAAATTCCAGTCTCACTCTAGGTGTAAATTTTGTTAACATTGGCGTTTATTAAAATTTAATATGGCACCATATAGCAACCGATAAATTACGATATTGCAAACTAGTGCCCGTCTTTAAATTACATGCCATTTCGTGTTCCCATAGCACGACGTTTTTCCTACGAACAGGCAGGCAAAATATTATTATAGAGGTATTAAACGGGTTCTCTAGTATAAAGTTAAAAGGTTAAGTTGTTTGTGCAATCGGCACCGTAAAAACAGCAAAGTAAACGCCATCTTTTAATCGCATGCAGTCAAAATTTCCCTTGACGTAATTCTTCTTCATATTCCAGCTGTAAGTGAAACGTTTTGATTTTTAAATCCAAAAAATCGTTCAAAACATGACTTGCGCTAGACAGCCTGGCCGTTGTTTGCGGCCTACGTTGTTTTCTAGCTACCATCTTGTTGCTAGGCAACTCGTCGTATTTAAAAGACGACGTGGTAAAACCTCTTTCTGAAGAAAGGAGTGGCTTCATTCTGTAGGCTGGAGCGCTACGATATCTAGTTTTAATTTGTATACTCTTAGATTCTTTTAACTTTATGGAATCTAAGTTGGTCTTGCTAACTTGGCTCTTCAGCAGTCCATCGCAGGGGCTCGTCGGTACTACATCGCAATGATTATTTACTCTGTCATTCCAAGGTGGATTATGCAGCTGAGACGAAGAAACCATCTGCTCTCCCACATTGAGTCTATTCGTAACTTCTATCCTCATAACAGAATGTGCACTCTTAACTCTTTCAATATGACGATTAATGCTGGATAAAGTTGGTTGCACTAATGCATTTCTGTTTATCGCCGGTGCGCTCTTGATCCGATTTATTGTTTTCCTTGACGATTCAAATTCACTTAAACGACCTGATTGGTTGCAAACATGCACGCTTTTGCTTTTATTCGGTTGGAGGATGGCGTTATTGTCCCGGTCATGAATCGGAGAACCATGATATAAAAATCTCATTGCACGTGTATAGGCATGCGGAGGTTTATCCCGTGATAACTTTAAAATGTTCAAACTGTTGGTTTCCAGTCTCTCTCTGGGAGCATCGTAATTCCATTCGACAGGCTCAAAGTTATATACAAGGATGCAATTTAATGTACTCACCACAAATCTGAAAAAGGAAAAGAGTAACTTCATAGTACAGTACCTTAATGTGACGATATTTTTCGATGAATGTCCGGCGTTGCATGCTGGAGATCATTTAACTAAGTCAATGTTTATAATCACGGGATCTGATGGCAAGAGTTAAAAAATTAAAAATGGCCGCATAATGTAAACAAACAACGAGGCACAACGAAGCGAGTGAAATCGAGTTTTATTTATTTAACAATTTCACAAAACACAGAAATGTAATGCATTATCAATATGTAACAGTAAAAACTTTGCATAAGGAATATATTTATGAAATTTTTTTTTGCAGAATTAAATTTTACGATTGGAACGCATGCAAACTGCGAAACGTATTTTGTGAAGCTCTTACAAAAATAATGCCGAATCAATGTTCCCGCTTGGGCCCCCTTATATTTATTTGTATATTTACTAAAATAACATTTCACAATCTAACATCAGTAACTCGTCGACGTCCAAAAATTTCCAATTATTTTTGCGATTTAAAAACATTTCGAAACTTGATCAACTTTTGCCTACTTTTGCGGAGCTTATTTTTGCGATTTGCTATTAAAAGTCTAATTTTATAGAATTAAATACCTCAAAAAGGGTGCAAAATATAAATTTCGCAAGAATTTATTTGACTACATTTGTGAAGTGATAAATAATGGAATAAGAATCCGAGAATTCACAAAAAAACAAAAAACAAATAGCAGACACCAAGAAATCTTTTAAAAAAACTTGGCCAAGAGCTCTTTGCTTTTTTTAACTTTTTTCAGAGGCAGGGGTATTTATTCAAGAGGGCGGTAAAAATGGCCATTGTTTAAATGGTCATCAATGAAATCGATTATTTGAAAACGTAAAAAAAATATTATTTGAAAAAGTAAAAGAAATTTACGCCTATTTTCACAATTTGAGAGAAGGCGGCCCTTGAGAAGGCGGGCGTTTATTTGAAGAGCTTTGTTGTTGTTTTAACCTTTTTACTTGGGAGTTTAATCAGACAGTTGGGTTGATTTCAGCATGGGCGTTTAATTATGGCGGAATATTGACAAACAGCTGTTTTCGTACCTATTTTCACTGCAAAACAAACTTGTTATAGCGTCGTTCTTACTGTTCCCGCGTATGACACGCAAACAATCACCATTTAACATGTTCCACACGCGTATCTAAAAACAAACAAAACTGTCAGATGGAGAATTAGAAATTCTCGCAAAAAGTTTTACGCAATAATTAATACGCGCGAAAATATGTATTGGAAATCAATCATTGGGGAAAGAGGATTCGAAAATTAACAATCAGAGGTGGGACACTTACTCGGTACTGTAGGATATTTTAAGAGGACTCAAATTTTACTGACCCGATGAATCCGATAACTTAACAGCCCAAACAAACTCGGTACTAAGTAAGGTAACAAATAATGAGGCTTATTAATTGAACAAATTATTTTTTCTTATTTCTTACGACAATAAAGTGATAGTTTGTTTAAAACCGGAGAAGGATTCTTAAAAATTCTTAAAAAATCAGAAAGGCCAAAATTATTTCTTTATAAATATTTGATTAATAGTGCAAATTTTGCAAAAATATCAGTGTACAGTAAAAAGTTATAATTTTGGCTTGTCAACCAATAATTTGTCGGGCTACGTGACAATATTTTCCGGACTCGAAAATTTGAGTGGAAAAAAGCGAAAAGCTAAGGCCGGCGATAATTATAGGCCGACTTTGTTGGGCCGATAAGGCAATCTGGATGTGGAAATACAGCCTACCCAATTTTGTGCCATGTGCAACAACAACGTCACTTTTTTGACAACTTTGACAAAAAAATACAAATATGACAACAATATTTACGTGAATAAAGAAAAGCAAGGAAATTACTAAATAATATGGAAATGATACGTCGGTAGCAACGTTATTTACACCCGACATTTTAAAGAGTGGTTAAAACACATATAACGAATCACAAAAATCGCATTATGTTGCTCACCACTCATAGTTTCAATCATTTGAAATCACTCAATATTGGGCAAACGCTTTAAGTAACAAGACAGATCATAATATAACAAAATGCAGAAAAAAGCACAGAAACAAATCTCCACCATATCCCATCATGTTTTGACTGAGTACACACCCTGTTTTGAACGAAATCTCCACCATATTCCATTGTATTTTGGCTTAGTACACACAGCCTGTTTCAAACGAAATCTCCACCATATTTCATTGTGTTTTGGCTTAGTATACACCCTGTTTCAAACGAAATCTCCACCATATCCCATTATGTTTTGACTGAGTACACACCCTGTTTCAAACGAAATCTCCACCATATTCTATTGTGTTTTGGCTGAGTACACAGCCTGTTCCAAATGAAATCTCCACCATATTGCATTATGTTGGTTTAGCACACACCTTGTTTCAAACGAAATCTCCCCTATAATCCATTGTGTTTTGGCTTAGTACACACCCTGTTTCAAACCAAACCATCTGTATACCAGAGGTGGAAAAGAATTAGATTCTGAATGCCAAGAAAAATTTGAAAAAAAAATTTCAGGTTAGTAAAAAACAAATTAAGACTAACCTTTCCATCAGCACACGAAGTTATCAAGCGACAATACGAAATGTCCAAACATAACACCTCCCTAAAATACAGACTACATCTCTAGGACACGGCACGTTAAGTGCATATAAAAAAAACGTAAATATTTCTTACTGTGGATGTCGGTAAAGCTTTAACGGCTTCGTCAAATCGCCGATGTTACTCCAAAGTATAGCAAAACAATCCCTACTACCAGAGAGGATATGATATTGCGTTAACTTTAAACACGTCACTAAATTCGAATGAGCTTCTAATGTCTGAAAGAGAAGAAGCCAATCACTCGTCTTTAAATGGCATACATTTTAGTTTTAAAAGCGTCTTTCACTTGAGTTTTCTAACTAAAAATAGTTCTTGATAAGCAAAATGAGTCTAGTAGATAATCGCTTGTTACCCTTTTTGGCCATTATTAAAAATTATTAGTCATCAAAAAAAAACTTTACTTCTGGTTTCTGTAAAGTTCCCAATATATAACTTTCTGGTTCCAAGTTTGTTTGTTTTTACGGTTTTGAATTGGGAAAGTTTGTTAAACCCGTTTCTTATAAGTCCTAGGTGGGGCTAATGAATTTCAACTCTCATGTTGCAGTGTAAAGTAGGAACAGTGCATAAAAAGACAGTAAATAAATTTTCTCTTTATCGTCATTTTGATGGATTCTCAAGGTTGGGGTCAATTTGGAAATTTAAGAAATTAGAGGATGTCTGTTTTTTGTTAAAAACAGAACAATTCTTATTTTTGGTCAAAGCGGGACCACGCATCAAAAAACTTTCAATAACGTAAGCACGATTTTCAACACGATTCTCGTCGTCTTCTCATTCGTCTCAATCTCATGACAAGCAAACAGAGACGAAATCATCTTCCGTTGAGAAGGAGAAATTTGACATGTTCGTGCTACTCTGCAGTAAGATAAGAATCATATTGACAAGTAGCGATAAAACATTACAACACGAGCTTGTGTAGTAAATAAAGACAGAGTTTTCTGATCAATTCAAGCGTATAGTACACGAACAGTACAAAAAAATACATACTTTGATTATAAGTGCAGTCTCGATGTCCCAAACATTTATAACTCCTGCATCACTGCCAGTTATCACAGACACCTCGTTAATCTAAGAAAAAATGATGCAAATGATGGTAAAGTTAATTTGCAATCACCCACGTGACTCACATTGAAGGGAGGCTGCCATCTTTGTTAGTTTACGCTAATGTTGTGTGTAACGCTAAGCAGTTTGCTTGCTCCCCGTGCACCCTCCCTTCCTCTAATCTTTGACCTAGACCACGCGGTCTCCAACATGAATAGGGTTAAACGTTTTTAAATGTACATCTCTGCCATGGTTGCTAAATAACATAAAAACACGATTCTCTTACTATTTTGAATTTACATCCAAGTAAACTTTGTTTTAAGCGCAGGAGAATGCTGTAAACACCACAATAGCTACCTCCTGACAACACATAACACCTAAGATTTTTTGGTACAAAAATTGTCCGCTGGCTTCCTTTCGGTAAACAGCATGCATACCTCTAACGTCCTGACCACAACTGAATGTTGCAATGTCGTTTTACATTTGCCAGTTGCAAGAGTCCAAACTAGAGTAAAATATATGGTACAACTTAAGAATCTGTCGTGACTGTAACTTACAAAGTGTTACTTCACTGCTGTTGATATACACATTTAGTCCTTTTTTCTCTTTTCTTGTTGTAAGCAAGTGAAAATTCAAAATCAGGCTGAGCTATATCGATAGATGGAATGGTCCTGTTTTTAGTTTTGAAAATACTAAAGGTATGATTACACAAGGAGAGACAATATAATAGTTTTATTGTGTACAAGGAAAAAGAAAAGACATGCCAACAACACAAGAATAAAAAAACACATTAAAAGAATTTACCAAGACTAAGAAATTTAGGTTTAAAAAGCTGTATTATAGAATGATCCACTTCTAACTAGTTTATGTTCGTTGACTGGCTTCTTCAAAGCTTTTATTTCTGTGACAATCTTATACCGTATACACACAAGGTATGTGTACACCCTTTTAAATTTTGACAAGTAGAACAATTTTAAATTTATTTTTAAATTCTTAGTTTGCGAATTTATGCCACCGATGGTAAAACTATTTTCTTGCAACAAACTTGACAATGTTGTTAAATGTTGAATATACACCGAATATCAATTTCACGGTATAATGAGCAGTATGAGCAGCTAAATAGCTGACAGATAAGAAAAACTCAAATAATTTCTAGGTCCCCGAGTTTAAGTTCTGAAGGTATACAATTAAATGTAAATAAATGGAACGGTTAAGACTGTTTACTCCGACATAAACATTTAACCGTAGACAGTGTAAAAAAATGTCATTTTGCCAGAACTGGATTTTATTGGTCTTTTAGGAAAGAGGAAAAAGAGAAAGACATTTTTCAGCAAGTCCTAGAAAAGACACCCTAACATCCATAAACAGAGAACGTTACAGATCAAAAAACTAAACTCCAACTAACTTTTAATTAAATACCTCTCGTAACTTGTAAAAACAAAATATTGATAAAAATGTACACTTTTCAAAATAAGACTAAACAAGACGTATGATATACGTAAACAACCTCAGAAATAAAGTTTACAAAAAGCTGTCTATGAGATTGTGATTTATAACAGCAAAAAAAAAGGTACAAATAGTTACCAAGATGAGATTCGACCACACGACTACTCTCGTTTCGGTGCTCAGAGAGGCAAAAATTTCCATTCTTGTTGGACACATTTGCGTTTTAATACAAGCTCACGAGCTTGTAAAAACACAAACATGCATCTGTAGGAGCCTAGCAGTAAGTTTTCCTTAAGTGTGCTTAAATTCAGAACAAAAATTATTATGAAAGGACAGAATTACAGACGATTCATCAACATTTAAAAATAACAGTAACGTTGTCATTTACAGCAAAGATAATATCTCTCCCTTACCTTTCACTCGTTTGTCGGTGCTACTAGAGACAGCAAAAGATTTGCACACAGCCACACACAGTATCGTTCCTTTGTGTCTGTAAAAAATAGAAGTCATGTACTAACAAAATAACATTTTAAGAAGTCTATATCAAAATAACAGCTTCTATGTAACCTACCCACGAAATATAAATTTGCATTTTCCTGTCGTCAAGTCCCAGACTCTAAAATTGTATGAAAAAATAAATCAATAACAGAAGGAAAATTTTTTTTGTCGTATGCAATGTTCCTAACCCTCCAACTTCTATCCCTTCCCTGATCAGAAATGTTTGTACGTTGCATCTCTTGTCACGTTAGGTATAAATATACCAATATATAAATATAGGCATTCGTATATATCCCAAAAAGTCAGTTTTAACATACAAACTGACATTTTGCACTCTTTTAAACTTTAACCTACAGAGTACAGTTTCCAAGATAAGAGTAATCCCTTGTCTCTTCACAAATAAATATTTCTACTGTACTCTTTATTAAAATAAAAAATAATCCGCTTTAAATTACATATGCTAAGTGACTGATTTTTCTTTTATGTGATGGCAAACTTGTTTAATACGGAAAATTCGAAGAGATCCTACTGACCAGAGTATAACTGAAGATTAAAGCTGTTGGACTTATCATTTTGGTAGAGCAACATTGGTTGCTTTAGCTACACACCTTTCTTGAACAATCATTCAGTAAAGAATATTGGTAAGGTTTTAGTCCAGTGGGGTCAAGGGTTTAGTCTAATTGTCACAGGAAACTTTATTTTACTGATGGAAAAGTCAGGCTTTCTATGTCAACTAAAATTTAGACAGATACAAGTGTGTATTATATTACCACTTACTATTATGTTTTAGGCTACTAAATAATATTTTTAAGCAACTGAATTGCTATGGGATGAAGCTAAGAACATCCGAGTCGAAACGTAAGCAACTAGTCTAGCTGAAAAATTGAAAAATTAGTACGTAACCAAGGTAACCAAAACCTGAATAAGTTAACAAGCATCCTATGAAAAATGTCTTCAAAGAATATGTGTATTTTCTTAAGGGGGTCTCAGACAATTAAACTTGTCAAACTAGTTATAATAAATAATCTTAAGCCCTTTAAAAGACAATGGTAGAAGGTGATAACAACAAAAAAGCCTAAAAACATCACACCTGACAGATGTGTCATAACTTCCGCTCACAACAATATTGCTAGGTTCATACAAACACAAACATTTGATTGAGCCAGTGTGGCCAGCTATAGATTGTACATGTGCGGCTGTATTTACATTAAGTAGACTGATTTTTCGATCCACTGACCCAACACCAACAAATCTACCACATCCATAATGCACATATCTGTGATTGTCCTTTCTATAGAAAACAAAAGGAAACATGAGAACAGAAATGTTTTCTTGAAATGGTTAAATACCCTCAGCATACATTGTAGTTTGTCCGTAAGAGCATTTTTTTACATTCTTGCAACTAAAGAGAAAATTTTTAAAGAGTTATATTAAAAAACGTAGAAAGCTTAACACTGCTAAAACTGCTAATACTTTAATGTAATTACTCCCCTGAGCCAAAGTCACATTATGAAAGTTATATTTACAAATGAGAATAAAACAGATTTGCCTGATATGATAAACATTATTCCTAATAATCCTGAAGTTTAACCACACACAAATACTTCGGGCGTACCGTGCATCTAAAACCAACACATTGTAGCTGTTGCAATATACATTCCTTTCTTCCATCATCACTTTCTGTGTTTCATAACCATTATAACACTCTTCCATGTCAAGGTCACAAAACTCATCCTGATCAATGACAACATCAATATGTTTACCTTCCAGATTTACTTTTAATTTTCCTTCTTTATCTACAACAGGGATATGAACTGGCACATAGCGAGCATAACATGGATGTGGCGCTTTCGCACTTGCTGCCTGAAAAAAATTAATGTGAGATTTGAATGCAGTATAGCAAATAATAAAAACCTAAAAACTCAGAGGCTCACCCATCCTTAAAATTCCACAGGAACTCACCTGTTAAAACAAAGTGGATGAAAATGCACGAAAGTTGCTTTTGCGTGACACAAACAGACAAAAATACAGGTATTAAAATAAGAGACATCACCTGCATAACCATAACATCTTCCTTGGCAACTTGGATTAATATCAGCTCTGCTTTCACTTGTTCTGCTAATTCTTTCCAATGATTATTAACACTAGATAATGTTGTAAGTGTTGCCTCATCCAGATAACCAAAAATTTTTTTACAAAGCTGAACAGGTAGAACTCGCAAAAAATCCACACCAATATTTTGATTAACTTTATATTCACAAAATGTTTTCGAAACAAATGATTGTGGTGTGTCTAAATCCCAACAGCAAGATGAAATTGGTGTGCATCGGGCCGAGGAATTCTGTCGCGAAACAAACTTTGCTTTTGATGATGCCTTTGAATGTTGTGAGGACGGTCGTGTGGATGAATTACCAAGATTTTCAAATAAATATGAATTTTCATTCTGAAATGTAATTCTCTCCTTAGCTGAACTTATTTTTCTTGCTTTTAAGATTGACTTGCATCTCATCAGGGGAGCGCTTGGACATTTCGGTATTTTTCGGAGCGTTATCTCATCTGGAACAGGCAGACAACTTGGGTCAAATCTAGTTTCTAGAAAAAAAATCAAAGATCCCTAGCATTTTAAAAATAGCTCTTAGTTTTTTCTCCATGCTGTATTTTTATTATGTCAGTACCAGAAATAATGTTCTCTGTATCATTAAATAAATAAAAGAGGTTGTTAATTTTAGTATGCCATCCGGATCTACATGGTTTCAGTAAAGCCATATTGTCACTAGATCATACATGTAATGTTAAAAGGAAAAAATACTTTTATTGAAAACATGTGACAAACATGTTTGCAATAAAATTTTTTTCCCTTTTCATAGTAAACTTCATATCTTTTTAAATACCTTATTTTAGTAAATTACCTTAACAACATAGAAAATTAATGTATTATATAATATTTATACATTTTGTCGAAAATTTGCATTTCAATAGCATAAAATTAACACAGTCTTCCAAAAAAATACATTGCGGGTGCTAAAATTAATATGGTTTAAGAAAAGTGTAAAAAAACAATTTTTGGTATAAGTGTACCGAATATTCTGATAATCCAAAGTTTTAAAGGACATTTTGAACAATGATCGCGTCAGCAAAAGGGAGGAATAGATAAATGAAATACATATTATTATAATTATAATTATATATATAATATATATATATATATATAATTAATATATAATATATATAATTATAATATTGAAAATTTTCTAAATCCCCTTTTCCACAGTAAAAAATTAACACAATTCCGTGCTTCATTAATTCCATGATGTGTTTCTTTTAATGATAAAGAGGTATCTTATGGAAAAACTCTATTCCAAGGCTTTATTACACAAAGAATTTGACTATTAATTTAATAAAAAGCAAAAGAAAGAAAATCTTTTAACTTTGCAATACATGTAAAACTAAACAGAGTCAGCTATTGGAAAACTTCTATTGTCTCATAACCCCACTTTTTGTAGTTTATATAACTTGGTCAACCCAAAAGGACCAAAATTAAATATTGTACTTACCACTTTCTATACTTTTTCCTTTGTTGGTTAATAATGCAATGCTGTACTCTTTAATTTCATTTAACAAGACCGAACTGCATAACTTAAATAGGCTTACTAAGTAGTTAGTCTGTGACCATTCTGTTGACTTGAGATACCACAACATATATTCGTTATTCACCATATCTTCAATCTGATGTTACAAATAATCAAAATATAGTGAAATAGTCAAGAATGTGTCTAAGTTTACAGAAAAAAGTTAGCTAGATATTGTGAGACTGTTCTGATAGGATATGCTTTTAACAAGTGCATAAATAGGGTCAATTTTATAATTAGTTATAGCACACTGTCTGGGAGTGATCCAGGTCAATTTAGGCATTGGTATAAAATTTTTGGGGACATACGTAATTAGGGCACTCCAAATAAGAAAGCTATTTTTGAGATGTTCAAAAAATACTTTATTTATTTCTCTCCTTTCTACAAAATATTTTATATTATAAAAAACACCTAGATAAATACATGCCAACAAAACAAAAGACAGCCAATTATTATTATAAAAAATTTCTTGCTAAAGATACCGACACCCCTAAAGAAATCCTGGATAGCCCCCGACTGCAGAATTAAAAATGAAAGAGTTCACATACAAAACAAACACTGCCATATTATGTATCTGCATATTGAAATGATTTTGCTTTTTGTTTTAGATTTTAAGAACACTATTATTAAGCTCTGTTAACAAAAATCAAAAGAAAAGTTTCATCCTTTTATTAATGTTGAGATTAAGATTGGAGATTGTCAATGCAAGTAATTTTTTAACCCCCTGAAAACTGACATATTTCAAGCCTTGTAGGCTGGAAATTAAAAATGAGATGTTAAGGAGAAAATTAGTTATGCAAATCTAAAAATGCATTTTATTAAAGTTTTTTTATTGCATAAAACAATACACATAAAGTGTTTCTTTCCGCAACAAACTTCAATTTATTTGGCTTTTTAATGATACTCTTTTAACTTCATAAAAAATGCTTTTATGGTAATTTTGTGATTATACAATCATATTAAAGCACAGTATTTTGAGCAAGATTTTAAATGCAAACAAAAAAACAAACAGAAAAACAGATAAACAAACAAAAACCAACAAACCTGTTTTAAATCTACTGAATGATCTGAAGGATCTTGAATACTGTCATCATAAATGCTAGGTCTTAGTCTTGTCTTTGCATACTGGTAATCTTTGCCTTGTAAGCTGGTCAACATATTTGGTATCTTTCGTACAACACTGTCTGCTGCAGACAGAATCAGTTGCTGTAAGAAACACTTTTTATTGTTATGACTTAGAGGAATAAACCAAGCCTTAGAACGGTTGATCTTTTCAATAAGTTTGCAAGACTCACACTTCTGACAGAACAAGGGTTTCTTTACACTGCATCTAATTGAAAGTATTTGGTGGAGATTACTGCCCAATCCAATATGTGTTTCAGGATCCATTTTACTATATTAAAAAAAAAAAAACATAAAACAATGGGCTTTTACTTTGAAAATTTGCAAATCTATTCTCCAACTTTTTAAATTGGATATTTTTATTTTTCATATTCAATTATACATAATCTTGTACAACCCCATGAATTGATTTAGATATTGTATATAATGCCCAGTTGAGATTTGCGTATGAATTATACATGTCAAGTAAGGTAAAACTAATTAAAAACAACACGTTTTAAATGAGCTTTTGGCTCAGATTAGAGCCATGATCACATTGATACATTTGTATATAGAAAAATATTATGTAAAATATTATCTACAATTCCCAAGAGAATAAATTACTTAAAGTGATATTTGTCCTATATATATTCAAAACACATGCTAAAAATCTTTAATAATGTGACTCGAAAATTATACATTCAAGTGTTAATATGCAAACATAGTTCATAGTCAGTGTTACAGTGCTGCTGATCAACAGTCATGCATTTGATAAAATTGTTTTTTTCGTAATTATCATCTTTCCTTGACCCAAAAACAATATCTTTTCTATTGTTTTATTGAGTATCAAAAATAACGAAGATTGCACTTTTAAACAACAAAGATTTATCCGATACCTAGCACCATCGTTTGTTTGTTATAATCTCAATACAATGGCCTACCATCTTTATGAATGCAGCAAAAGGACTGGGTAAATTCATTATTCAGCACATTTTTGCTTGTGACGTAGTTAACTGGCTTCTTATTAGACGAACTACCTTACTTGTGCATCGACTAAATGTTTTTTTATATTTTTTTCCTCGTTTGAAAAAGATCTTCATGAAGATAACAATGAATGAAAATAATTTGCAGGTTCTAGGAGTTCAATTCGAGCCGGAAAGAACAGCGAATGATGAGCTTAGTTTCGACTTTTCAAGACGTAGACAAACATAACATTGGAGACCTTGTTGCATTACTCGCCTAAATGTTACAGTAGGTCTATGGTGCCTGTGCGATAAATATTAGAGGATGTTCTCAAATTGAATGTTTGTGCTAACACAAGATAGACACTATTAAATACTTTCAATTACATGGTATAAAATTTTCTCCTGTTTCATGAGTAATTCTTCATGAGTATTTTTAGATGTGAGTGTGATTAAGTAATTTTGTAATATTTTTCATATAAAAAATGTATTATGGAACACAAAAAGAATTCCAAGCAGAGGTTTTATTAAAGAGTGCGCTGTTTACAGCTTTGGTGGCACTCCATGTCAAGAGAGCAGAGAATTGGCGAAAAGTGACGAAGTATCAAACAAGTAAGCAATAAAAAGACCCTGGGTTCGAAGTTGTTTTTACTTACTCATTTTTTTGCACTCTACAATAAACTATTTACAACTTTGTTTAGATTGTACACTATGCCGCTTATTGACAGTTCTGCTGGTTCATGCATAATCATTTGGGTAGGGGCTGCGACGAGTTATACCAGCATGCGTCGTACCCAAGATTTGCGGGACTTTTTAGTGCTAATGGCGTTTATGTTGGTTACAAAGATGGGGTAGAAATTCCAGGGCTTAATATTTCATGGAAGGGGGAGGGGGAGAAATTATTGAACAGAAGCTTAATTTAAAAAAAAGTACAAAATCTACAACTTAATTCTTTTAAATTGTTGACACTTTTCTATGATCTCTTCTTTTGGAAGTCGCTCTTTGGGCGCTATCTGTAAAGAACATTGTCAATTTTATTAGTTCTTTTTAAAATTTGTGAACAATGTAGGTGAAGTATTCATAGTTTTTTCCTCTTGTACAACTTTTGCAACAAACCGTTTATTGAGCTTGGAATACTTGATTCGAAATAGCGGAATTTTTTCGCCTTCCTCGTCCGTTATACACTTCTATAATAAAGTTATAAATAAAGTCATTAGTTAGCAAATATAATGATAAAAAAACGCTTTAAATTGTGTTGAATCATTCCATGTTTGAACAACAGTTTGACAACCAATGGAATAAGTTCAACATTTCAATATCAATAGCCAACGAAGTACAGCTGAATTCGGTAACATCTTTGTATTGTTGAGGTACTTCTTCAAATGATTCTATAAAAAAAAGATGGAATAATATTAAATGTGCTAACACTTATTATATGATTTGGAACGACCACCTAGTTACCAGCCCCTATCCCCTTCCTAACATCCTTTTCTTTTCTTCTGTGTTCAGAGATTTATTTGACTTTTGTTTTTTCCTTATACAGTAGATTTTATTAGTGGATACTTGGGTATCAAAAATTTTATCCTAGTCTTTCCGACTGTTGTTAAGTGCAATTCACAACAGCACACCACAACATAACTCTGCCTCTCAACTTAACTGAATGTGCGATCTGAGTCTAATCTCTCTGTGGCAGGACATCTAGTAAAGGGAAAACTAATTTTTAATTATTGATTGGTTGGTTTTAGAGTAGCTGGAAACAACTATGCAAAACTGGGGCTAAAGTCATATTGAAGTTCAGGTTTTATTAGCAAATGCTTCTTACTTAAGGTTCGTGCAGAATTGGCACAGTGTGTTTACCTTAAGGTCTAGACATATCTTTCGCCTTCGATTATAAAATTCTATATGAATAATTTATGAAAGGCGGTCTTTCACAATTCAAGGGGTACTTACTCAGTCTTGGTCATGAATGGCGTGCGATCGCACGCGCACGCCTCCGCACACGCCATGTGAAATTCGGGCGTGCTCTTTATCACACGCCTCGTTCTACTTCGTACACACGCCACGCAGAACTGAGCTATTTTAGAGTAATCCCTTACCCAAACTTTACCCAATACATAATTGTTCTTCCGCGTTAAAATGTATATATCTCTAAAATGTATTTCTATTAAATACCCACCTTCATTAAAATTGCTGACGTGAGATACATTTCAAATGTTTTGCGTCGGCATTGCGTCGACAATATTTTTTTTGTTTTTCAGCTGGCAAAAAATTTATTCATTACCTTGGAATGGTCTCCTTAAGACGATGACAAATGGAAATGCTATTTACGAACCGAAGGTCAGTTGCATCCATTAAATCCATGATAAAATGTCTATTCCGCCTGTAAGTGCATATTTGCAGACTTGCCTCATCCGTGCTCCGTCGGCGTTCACCTCCGCATTAGTTAAGAACCGCATGGCTGGATTTCTTGGTAAGACCTGGTTACCAACGACGAAGGGGCCAGGCAAAAGAGATTTATGTCTACGTAGTTCTTTTAACTAAGTCAGGAGTCGGTGAATTAGCTAGGATGGGGAGGTTGGCTATGAATAGACTTGCTTATGGATTAAAAGGGTCAGGATTATTCAATAATTCTTAGATCTAAAAGTAATCTGTTAACGGAGGTACTCGGTTCTTCCCGTACCTCACGTAATTTAGGTACACGATAGGGCGTAGGAACGCGATCGCGTACCTCAAAATGAGAAGCCTGCATTTACTACTTGGTTGTTTGAGGTCTGGATCAAAGTTGGTTATTCATTTTTCACATGCTTCATTCAATATGGCAGCTTGTTGTGAACATGGTTTGTAAACATTTTGTTGCTAAAATAAATAAGTCAACAAACGAAAAAGAAGCAAATAAAAAGTAAAAAACAATGCTTCAAAAACTCTGCGCTGCCGCTCTCCTGAATGTAATAAATGCACGTCAAAATCATAGGCTAGGCGTGCGATACTGATCGCATGCCTGTATTAGTGTAGGCGTACGTACAACCGTACGCGGGTGCAAATATTCGTGACCAAGACTGCTTACTTATGTTACTTATGTTAGCTTTTGAAGTTGTAGCTTCACACCTGTCGTGGATGACCGACGTCAGTCATTTCTTCCTCTTCTTCTACTCCATCTCTAAAGAGAGGAGGATGAGGATTAGATCAAACTACAGTGACTATACTGTTTTTTTAGGCTTCATTTGTCCCAGGGATCCGAGGTTCATCTGGGAGAGTTTTGAGAAACTTGTCGAGGGCTGTTTTAAATTTTAAAACTGGACATGAAGGGTAAAATTACCAAAATTTTTAAACATATACTAAAATATCAGCCTGGCCCAAGTTTTATTTATTTTGGTCACTTCCGTGTGCTAAATATGTTACACGCGACATATTATTTCAGCCTCGCTTCAGTCCACCATCCATATAAACAATCGAAGCGAGAGACAGCTTGGTTTTTTGTAAACAAGAATGAGATGTTGTTCAGTTAGTGTTAGGAAATAAAACAAATAATTATTTATTTCTTTTATAGAAATTAGTTACAAATAAGAATCTTTTGTCAAAATTTTAGTTGATTTTTAATTGGACAGTACCTTTAAAATCAAGTTTCAGTCTTAGCATAAATTGATTTTCAAACTTGATTTCTTCAAGTATATAAGTTGGAAAAACCTGAAAAATTTCAATCTATGAGTATCAACTAAGCTCCCAAACTTAATCTTGGTGCGATGTAATATTTTTACATCTGGCCAATTAGAGCAAAACATTGCCTTCTTAGTTTCCTTTAACTCTAAAACCTGCCCCATAGGCTCTTTTGTGCCAAGGGATGGCTTGTTATCATATCTAAACCATAAAAAACCCTGGCAACAGGATAAGTGGTGCAAGTTGTTTTATGGTCCTGGAAATGATTTTACTTTTGATAATCAAAAAAGGGATGGTAAGTATGAGGCAAAATTACATTTACGTCACACCTTAGGTCAGTTGGAAGGTCAGCATGTAAGTTACCTGTCATCCGCCCACACGGTGTTTGAGAGTACTACTTTTTCTTTTTCAAATTTTTTCAAAAGAAAAATTAGAAACCCTAATAAAAGAGTGTGGAATAAAGAGTTCTGGTGTGCATTATTTATAAAAAACACCTCAAAATCTTACAGACACTGTTCCAACAGACATGATTCGTCATTTGAGCCTCTCTACTAGAGTTGACACAGAGACCTCTAATCTAATAGAATAATAAATAACGAAATATCTCTCAATGACTTGCTGTAAACTTTGTTTACATTGTTTTCCGCAGGCAAATAGTTCTTTAACCAATCAGATCTTTTAAAAGGAATTATTAGCCAATACACCTTTATGATAATTAGGGAAAACTAACACACCATTGCAGCTTATTTAGAACTGCCCCTTTCATTCCCACATATTGAAAGTAGTAAATGACAGTAAAAACATGATGTCTTGGATTTTAAGAACTTTTTACACCAGAACGAAGGATCTCCTTATGACCATGTGGAAATCTCTTGTTCTTCCTCTATTAGAGTATTGTTCAGTCCTATGGAGTCCACATAAAGTTGGAGAGAAACAGATGATAGAGGCATTGCAATAATCCTATATACAAAAAATCAGAACTTGCCCAATCACAACTATTGGTAATCATTAAAGGAACTGAAACTGTATTCATTGGAGCGTAGAAGGGAAAGGTATCGAATAATTTATATTTGGAAAATCATGGAACAGTTGGTACCAAATGTCAATCTGAAAATTCAAAGCTATCATCATCTTTAGCATGGGTGGAAAGGAAAACTTCCGTGTGGTCCATACAGTAAGGTGGCAGAGTTCAGTTTACCTATCCATGGAATAAAGCTCTTTAACATCCTCCCCAAATCCATCCATAATATGTCTGGTTGCACACTGGACTTTTTTAAAAACAGCCTTGATAAATATCTATTCCAGATACCAGATGAACCACAGCTGGTAGGGTACACCACCTTAGGACGGGCTGATTCAAACTCTATTATACATATGCACACATTGGTGTAAACTGGATGGATATTCAATCCAATGGAGGACTGGTACACAACTGCTAATCCTGAAGACTTTCTTCGGAAGCCTACGACAAGGCACAACCAGGTAAACATCACACTTTTATAAGAGTTTATTAATGAGAAAACACGTTTTTTCGTGATAACTTTTCTTGCCGCGTTTTGTTTTTAATAAAAAGTACACATAAGCTGTATCTTATTATTATTAACGTTTCCTGAAAATTTGAAAGAAATTGATACGACGCAAGTTAAAAAACTAGAGAAAACATGCTTTCATCTCTAACACAAACTCTTATAAAAACACAATTTTTCCGATATTGTAAAACGATGGAGGAACACATGCACAATTGAATTATCGTAAAGGTGTATTGAATTGCTTTATTTTGCTTGCAAAAAATATATACATATATCAAGATAGCAAGGAAACTCACATGTAATGATGCCCTTTCCCACCATCTATAGGAAAGAAAATAATCATCAAGCTAGCTATTCTTGTATATTCTACAATATGATAGGCAAAAATATGGATGTTTTTCCAATGGATAAAAAATGAGCATCTAGTTATAGCTAGCTACCCAGCTACCTAGCGGTTTTTACAATTAAGATTTAGGGAGCTAGATTGCTTTGATTTTTTTTTCATGCACTTTAAGCTAACATTAGTTAGCTAGCTCTAGCTGAGGTAAAAATGCAGCTTTTTGCTCACTTTTTGCAGCAGAATTTATTTAAGATTGATTGGGAAAATTCTATTGCATGCTTTGGTACAGCTTGAATGCCATATTGAAACTAACCACGCAAACAACACGGAGCGCCAAATGGACAAAAAAACAAATCCCAGGAAAAAGGAAAACTGAAAAAAAATGCCTCAACCTCGTCCCGAGACTTTTTTGAGTTTTTTGGATGTGAAGGATCAATTTTAGAAAGCCCTGACTAGTCACGCTATGAAAGATGGGTTTGAAAAAATAATCATTCGTCTTGTTTAACCATACCTTTACCTACCAAAAGTGGTGCGCGCGTCTTCTCTCTCGCTTTACGGAACAGAATAATAATGAAATAAACGTGACGTGTGGCGAGATTCCACTTCGATCGCAAAGCACGGCGTGCTTAGCGTTGCGCAGTCGTGTGTCTTCAAAGCGGCACAATGCCTATTAAAAACAGAATTGCGCGCACACACGAAAGCGCTCTTAAACATCGCGCAATATTGTGTCTTGAATCGACGTGCTAAAAGATTGTCTTATATTATCTCTTTAAACTTTAGCTGGTATTCTTTACGTTGCTCTAGATGCACATTAATTGCTCAAAAAGGGTAATTGTCCTATCAATTTCTCTTGTCAAAGTATGTAACAATATCTCCGTTCTTTGCAATTTAGTTTTTTTTGGTTTCATGTTGGGTTGCTCCATCATGGTAGCTGACGCATGGGTACTATCTGCTACTGTATCCAAAATTATACACTATTCACAAGGATCTTATCAGTAGGATAGATAAAAGAATCTTAGTTGCCGACAACTTGGTCACAAATTGACGTGTTGTACAATGTTGCACTGAGGAGACTATTTGCAGCTTTGTGCGATCCTTTCTCGTACCTTAAGGGAAGAAATTTTCGCGGGAATTTAATTTCGCGGTTGATCAAAACGATTTTTTTCGCGGAATTTAATTTCGCGGTCGAGAAAAAAATATAATTTTCGCGGTCGAGAAAAAATAGTCTTTCTAAATTGTTAATTACTCGTTACATTCATCATCGATAATGAAGTCAAATGCGTTTCTATCAAAGTCTTCTTCGAACCCCCATTCTGCATCATCATCATTGTCGTCGTCATCTTCATCATTTTCTACGATTTCGTTTACGTATCCTTCCCGTATCTCGTCCGATACTTCGATGAAGCTGGGCTGGTTAGCAATCTCATCCGGTGACATAGCCAACGGCGCTATCTCATTAAACGGGTCGACGCTTGGTAGATTCAACTTTCCTTTCTTTATCGCATCATAAATTCCAGCAATTTTCCAATTTCGCGGTCAACAAATTTCGAAAAATTTCGCGGGAATTTAATTTCGCGGTCGGTGAATTTTTAAAATTTTCGCGGGAAGAAAATTTCGCGGTTTTTTCCAAAAACCGCGAAAACCGCGAAATTTTCTTCCCGCGAAAATTTCTTCCCTTAAGGTATATTTAAAATACAGCTAAGGGGTGGCTCAACATCGTTCGTATTTCTTTTAGTTTGCTCACTTTCTTACAGTCAGTTGAGTTATGATTTTATCCTCATATATTGTTATAATTATCCTACAGTATTTGCACTTTTTCGAGTTCCTAGTGTATAGATACAGGGTTCCTTTCCGTTGACTCTGTAATTGATTCTACTAGCTGACCAATGTTCCGTTCCTGTCACTCGTCATATGTGCTTATCAACTCAGCATGGATTGCCAGTAATTTGATCAGTGTCAGTCGAACGTAAACATTTATTTCTTTTAGCCTCCATTATCGTGTCCAAAGCTTCACATTCGCAGTTAACTTTTCATGAAATTCGAGGATCTTATTTATATTGATTTGGTAAACCGTAGATACTGATATATTCACTTGTAAATGAGCGGTTGAGAAAAAGCCCAACGCATTATCATCTTTTTTGTTTCTGTGGTACCATATGTAGAGATTCTGTTTAAAAATTGTGGTATGTGTATACTAAAACAGTGAAGGCTTTCACTTCTAGAATAGTAGCTAGTTTCCAGTCCCCCTCTCCCCCATTTCAATGTTCATTGTCAGTTTGAAAAATGTGGCTGGCCACTCAACCCACTAAAATCCGCTTCCGTTTTCATACTATTTATTGTAGGCCAATCCCTCTTTTTTACAAGTAAAAACAACCATTTTCTCCTTAAATGATAAAAGATTAAATAAAAGCTCGTATTTTCTTGAACACAGTATAAAAAATACAATTCGTTTTCGTAAAAGCTCAATAAAATGCTGACGTCGCAAACAAAATAAAATTTAACATTCAGTTAAAAATAAAAGATGTGCCACAAACAAGTTCATTATATTCTTCACCATCGCGGCTTTCATACATTAACAATTTGATGTTACACAGATTTAACAGCCAAGCTGTGTGCATATTTACAATCTTCTCTTTGACTTAGCAGGTTTAATCGTTCTACAAAAAAAAGAGAAAATTAAAATCAATGGAAGTTGATAGTATCAGAGATCCTCGAAGTCACCTATATAAAGTGAAAACAAAATAAGAACAATCTCCGGACTATTTAAGTCAATAAGGAGAATGCATGCGATAGTAAGGAGTAAACAAGTGTTTTTTGTGGAGAGAAAAGCACATGCGAATTTATAAAAATGTTTATTATGAATAGCTTTATTGAGGGGAAATAAGGCTACTTGTTCATAGTGTTGTGTGCAGTCCCAACGACTGTACTCGCCAAAGATCTGTATTGATATAATTTCTATATGGGAGGCATCCCACTGCTGACAGTAGAATGCTTTACGCTGAAAACTACAGATTAAAGTTAAACATGAACCTACATGTTCAATGTAACTGTCTAATTCCTTATCAAGATCTTCTTTGGAAGGAGGTTGACGTCGATCACGACCTCGTCCGCGACCTCTTCCTCCCCTTCCACGTTGTCCACCACGACTACTTCGCCCTCTTGAACTTTGGAAATTACCACCCGATCTTAAACCACCAGAACGGTTGCTGCTGAAACCACGTGATGATCCTCTCCTACAAAATTTAACTGAATATCTCATTTTTTAAGGACAACATTATACATTTAAAAAGCCACAACTAAAGAAATTGCAGGATCGAACAATATAAAAAGTATGCAATTCTACAGTCCTTAAATAAAAATCTTACCATTTAAATCTGAAAAAAAATTAACATCAAAACATGAACTCCGCCAGAATTCCAGGATATCATTCCAGGGCAATATGCAACCGAAATTGTGTTGTCCAAGAGAAGAAATCCAGGGAATACACGTAGTTGATACTATTGTTTTAATGATACAAATGTACCATTGCATCGTTTAGTTTTATTTACCTTTGTGTAAAGAAACTAAATGACTGTGTGTGCCAGTCAAATTTACCTTCCAGAACTCATTGTGGAGTTCAGTGATGTCACTGCAGCAGTGACCATCTCAATTTTCATAGCCCTTCCTAAAAAAATTTAAGTCACCTACATTGTCAAGAACTTTTGTATCTATATTGCATCAAACAAGTAGTTTAAATGCTTACCATCTAAAGGCACTCCATTGTATGTATTGAAGGCCTTTAGGGCATCAGGTTTACGTTCAAAAACAACATCTGCTGTACCGTGGGATCTTCCAGATTCATCATAATTGATTGTTGCCTTTTTCAACTTACCAAATTCGCTGAATAGTTCCTGGAAAAAAGCCCATACATTTAGTTTGATCTACATTTTCAGATGGAGGTCTGTTCTGCAAAATACTAGCTTGTGTGACATAAGTCCGCGGGAATGTAAACAGACGCATTCTGAATGATTTAAGAAAGGAAATGTCAAACTGTGATTGTCTAGAACTTTTTTTCAGGAGTCAATCCTCACAAGTCCTGTTGTTTTTTTTATTTGTGACATCGCATGCCGCACACCATACTACGTCACAAATGAACAAAATCTGTCCGAATTTGGGTGACCAAATTTAGACATCAAACATTAAAATAAACAAGAAGCCCTGGGGGCTCTAAGAATTTCCGCGCGCTACCAAAATATTTGATGAAAACCTGCTAATTCGTTGTGTTATTGTGCCAAACATTCGAAGGGGCTTGGTGCATGAACCTTTGAAGATAAAGCCCATCAGTGACATTATATCTTACAACAAACGCAAACAAAACGAAACGTGTCATAATAAACTCACATTTTAAAAGAAATTGCTAACAAAAAATACAGCCTATCATTCATGGTTGAAAGTCTTGCGATTGAGACGTTTATGGTCTTAAACGGCATTAGTTGACAAAAAATCAAAATTTTGATGTAACCATCATTTTCAGCATACTTTTTTTATTAACTGTGTCAATTTTTGTCGAAAATAAAGCAGTTTTAATCTTTGGATAAATTTTGGCCTGAAATGACATTTAGGTGACAAAAAATCAAACTTTTGTACCATCATCATTTTCAGCATACTTTATTTGTTAACCGTGCCAGATTTAGCCGAAAATGAAGTGGTTTTAATTTTTGGACCAATTTTGATCTAAAATGGCATTTAGGTGACAAAATCAAAATTTTGATGTCACCATTATGTTCAGCATACTTTTTTTGTTAACTTTGCCAATTTTTGTTGGAAATGAAGTAGTTTTAATTTTTGGACCAATTTTGGCCTAAAATGGCATTTAGGTGACAAAAATCAAAATTTTGATGTCACCATTATGTCAGCATACTTTTTTTGTTAACTTTGCAAATTTTTGTTGAAAATAAAGTATTTTTAATTTTTGGACCAATTTTGGCCTAAAATGACATTTAAGGTGGCAAAAAACCGAAATTTTGATGTCACCATCATGTTCACCATACTTTTTTTGTTAATTGTGCCAAAATTTGTCAAAAATAAAGTAGTTTTAATTTTTGGACCAATTTTGGCCTAAAATGACATTTAGGTAACAAGAAATCAAAATTTTGATGTCACCATCATGTTCAGCATACTTTATTTGTTAACTGAGCCAAATTTTGTCGAAAACAAATACCAATTTTGGCCTGAAGCGTCAATACTAGACTTCCCAGTAGTTAAGGAGCTTGGGTACGAAGTTTACATCTGTGACGGACCAACGTGAAATCCCAGGGTCGATTTTTTCTCAAAAAATGCTCCGAAAGAAAAAAACGACGGTTTTAAAGAATTTCCTACGCCTTCGGGCGCGGAAATTCAATAACAAATTTTTTTATGCCATGAGAATGTTTTTATTACAAAAAACATGTTACTTTTTTCATTTATACTCCTTTGATCATATAAAGATAACATTTATCGATGTGAAAATACTTGAGAAATGGGGTAAACAAAAGTTCAGTGTAATTTACCTTTATATCAGATTCTGTTACACCAAAATCGAGATTTGAAATTTGTAGATGAGCTCCAGTTGTAAGTCCTTCAGATCGTCTACCACCACTAGCGCGGCTGCCTGCACCATCATACATGTCATGTTCCCACTTGTCAGGAACATTTCTGGGCTGTAAGAAGAATGTATGTTGAATACTGCTTATACTGTTGATTAGGTGATTCTCAAATTAGGAGTAGATGAACACAAATTTAGCATTCAGTGCCTATTTAGGACAAACCAACTTTTTTAAAACCCAGCATAACTTTCGAAACAGCACAAGAATAATTCTTGCAGTTTAACTTTAAAAACAGCACTAAAATATTTCTCGCTGTATAATTTTTGAAAACAAATTATTGAGCATGCAAGTATTATCTTTTCACCTAGACAACTAGTTATATATTTTAATAACTCAAAACAAGAGAACAAATTTATATAAACATTTTCCTTTGTACTAAAAAAGCAAACTGCATGCATGATGGGAAAGTACAAAGAATAATAGAAACAAGGCTATGCTGATAACAACTAGAAAAGCGACAATGCTTTCTTGAGATTATATAGGTGAGTAAATAGTTTAATAAATATTTTTCCTGCTGAAACTTCCACTTTCTACTTTTTTGTAAATACATCAAAATATGCTATTACTTTAGCCAATGAAATAAATGCGGTAGCTTACCACGGCTGTTTACCATTTTTAATGAATGAATTAGATTCAGGGGGTTGATACTACAACTTAATCATTTTAGGGGTGTCGGAACTTGCGCATGACAAAGATTTCGCGGTAAGTTCAGCCAGCTATACCTTTTTGTGATTTTCAAATCAAGAGCAACAGTGGTCATTTTTTATATATATTGTTATCTCTGTTAACACGTTCGCTGCTGCGGCCGTATTTACCAGGCGTTCATTATTTGCCGAGGCAAAAAAGCTGTGGCGTCAATTCACTGCCGGTGCTATTTTTAGCGTATCCATGCTATTTGCCAAAGCTATATCTCAAAACTACCTATTTTGTTACTAAGGTTATCATACATATTCTTTGAGCATATTTCAAACTGAAGGTCATGGTTTAAAAAAACCCACTACGAGTATACTCGTAGTTCTGCATTGCAGAAAGAATTTTTTTCTTCAGTGCCGAACTACGAGTATACTCGTAGTAACTGATTTCAAAGAAGCTGATATATTGCAGCATTTTCGAACAATTTTAAAGGAAACTCTTGCATTGCAGTCTATTCTTTGATAATTTAAAGCTGTCGGAACAAAAATACCTTCATTTTTATTTGGCTTGCACTTGGTAGAATGAGTAAAAAAGGTGAGGATTTTACGTTCTTTTATAGCTTTTTTTACTAAGCATGTGAGTGCATTTCTTGGTTTATCGTTTCCTACTGTTATCAATTACCCTGGTGCTATTTTTGTTGATTATTTCCCAAGCTTGGCCTTTTTGATTAACGTTAATTTAAGTTCACATAATTTTTTTCTATCATCATAGCACATCAACGATATACTTCCGCTGAAGTAGCACAAATGATCTTAGAAGATCGAGTTGATAGTGAAGATGAGGTTCCTGAATTAGGAGATTCAGATTCTCTATATACTGATTCTTCTACTTCGTCTTCAAGCGAATCAGAGATAGAATCAGATTCCGAACAAGAACAAATTCCTGTGGTACCCAATAGTCCTGAAAGACCCCGAAAACGAGTTAGAACCAGAGGGGGGCTTGCCTTCAGAGGTGCACTTGCTCCCAGACCAACTAACGATCATGCCCAACCAATTGCTTGTCCAGAAAGTATACCTGCAAATGATCAAGCTGAAAACTCTGATACGAAAGAAAATCCATGGAAAGACGAACCAAACATTGTTAAAGTATTTGATTTTAATGAAGAGCCTGGTTTGAAAATAGACATGGAAAACAAAGAGCCTGTGGATTTCTTTAATCTTTTCGGCACAGAAGAGTTGATTAATGTGATGGTAGTTGAAACTAATCGTTATGCAGAGCAGGAAATCGAGAAACAGCGTCCACTCAAAAGGAGCTCTCAATTGAAAGATTGGAAACCAATAAATGCAGAGGAGATGAGACTATTCCTTGGGACTCTCCTTCATATGGGAAGTGTCAAATTGCCATCCTTTGAGCATTACTGGTCCAAAAATAAACGTTACAAGTTCCCAGTGTTTTCTAAGGTAATGTCTCGAAATAAGTTTCAGTTAATGTTAAGGTTTTGGCACTTTGTTGATAATGAAACAACAGTTGGTGGACGCTTGAATAAAATTCAACTACTGATTGATCAATTGAACGGCACAATGCCTAATATTTACACACCCGACAAGAATTTTTCGATTGACGAATCAATGATGCTTTGGAGAGGACGCCTCATATTCAGGCAACATATAAAAAACAAACGACACAAATACGGCGTTAAATCTTATGAGCTTTGCGAGTCTGATGGCATTGTTTTGAATGTTAAAATTTACTCTGGTGAAGCGACACCCGACCCTCACTCGTTAGGTCAAACAGGGGCCATTGTTTTGGAATTGATGGGAAGCTTTCTCGGAAAGGGTTATCATCTTTTCGCTGATAATTTCTACAATTCTTTTGAGTTAGCCAAACACCTGCTCGGTGAAAGCACCAACATATGTGGGACATTGCGAAGCAATTGAAAGTCGAACCCAAAAGAAGTTATTAAAGCAAAGTTGAAAAAGGGAGAGAGCATTAGTAGGAGCAGAGAAGGTGTCACCGTTGCGAAGTGGAAAGACAAACGAGACGTGTTGGTGATTAGCAATATGCATGCTGTGGAAACGCTCGAAGTATCAAACCGGAGAGGCGAGAAAAAGTTGAAACCCAACATCATCCGTGACTACAATCAAAACATGTCAGGTATCGATCGGGCTGACCAGATGGTATCATATTACGACTGCCTCAGGAAAACAACTCAGTGGTATAAGAAGGTTGCATTGCACATGATTGATATTTTTGTTTTCAACGCATTTTGTCTCAATTTAACATATGGAACAAAGAAATTAATCTCGATGTTAAAGTTCAGGGAAATGATCATTACCGATCTAATTGGAGAAGGTTAAATAATAACCCACCAGTACAAAACAACAACACCGACAATTTCCATTACTTAGTCGCCATACCACCAAACGAAAAGAAGAAATTGTCAACAAAACCATGCAGAGTGTGTTCCAAAATAAAACGAAAGGAAACACGATATCAATGTGTTGGATGTGAAAACCGGCCACCATTATGTGTAGGAGAATGTTTTAAAACATATCATGTAAAATAATTAGTTTATATGTCATTTTAGTGGAAAGATATGGATATTCATTCGTCTAGATTATAGTTATATTTTCCTGCAAAGTCCAAAATCATTCACCAAAAAGAAGGAAACCCCGGGTTTTTAAAGTAAACACATGGCCAACATTTAAAAACAAACCTTTCCTTTACTTAGAAAAATAAGATTAACCTGACTAGAATAAGTCAATCAGTTTCAATATTAATTTGAAATCATATGCTAAAAGTACGAGTATACTCGTAGTTGGCAAATAAATGACGCCCGCTTACTACAAGTATACTCGTAGTTGGCAAATAAGTGACGCCTGCTTATTACGAGTATACTCATAGTTGGCAAATAAGTGACGCCCACGTACTACGAGTATACTCGTAGTTGGAAGTCAACGTGTTAATTGATTATAATTATGGTCATGTTATACTTTTTTTTGAGGACTCAAGAATCAAGAATCTTTTCTAATGAATATTTTAATTTTAAATTAGTCATCAATTGGCTGGGGCACTTGGAAAGAATGGAGGGGATAATTGGGTAAGAAAGTGTAGAGACTTGATAGTTCCTGGGGCAAAGCCCAGAGGCAGACCAAGAAAGACTTGGCAGGTTATAAGACAGACTTGATACAGAGGAAGTTAAGTTTAGATCTAACACAGTCTAGATCAGATTGAAAGAGGGTCATTAATATACTCCGTCCAACCTATGCTGGCATAGAAAACGGACATTAAGCCGAGATTGATGATGATCAGAAAGCAAAAAAAGGCGTTTTTCAAATTTCACGGAGTTGAAGGTCCATCACGGCTTCATCGGATGATAGTACATGTTGGATCCGGCTTATTTGTCCACTAATAAATGGTTTTTTTTCTTATCATACACCCAAACGGTTCTTGACAGATAGTGCTACAATAATAAAAGTTTGAAATAACCGATATGTTGATGATAAGGATATAAGGATGTTAAATGTGTTTTTTTCACGGAGTTGGTGGATTATACGCTAGCTATATTAGCTTTAAAATTAGCATGTTCTTAAACACATTTAAAATTTTTCTTTTTAGCCTTTTTAAGATAAAATAAACCTCATAAACTACTTACACGAGTGTATGGTGCACTTCGGTTTCCTCCACGATTGCTATCACGTCGAATTGGGCCTCCGGCACCACGACCACCACGGCGGTTATTTGAAAAACCTCTACTCCTTCCACTTCCACGACCTCTTCCACCACCACGTCCTCCTCTACCTCTACCCCTTTTATTACTTGAAATAATGTCGTCTAAAGACATATCAACTTTATCTGCTACCATAATGAAATCTAAATTATTGTATCAATAAAATGAAAAAAAAGTCGGTTTAATTTGCTTCGTCCGTCGGGCGCCAAACGTGGAAGAGAATGGCTACGTCAATAAAAATTTTTTTGAATGGAAAGAAACTAGGCTGGACGTGATGCACCTAAAGAATTGATTTTTCGTTCATCTTATTTCTATTTTAAAAAGTATGACTTTCATTGTCACCTTCAAAAGAAAGTTAAAATAATTTTAGCAACTATCCACTGCTGATAATTTTTGTAAATCAATACTGCGTTTTTTATCTTTGATTTAAAGTTATTTAGGACATTTTAGGCACTTAATCATCCAGGCTATACCCAGTAGAAACAGATTATTCACGCATGCGTCTGAGACACAATATGGTGGTCAAAGTTGTGTAAATCGAAATAAAATAGTGGATAGAGGGGAACTAATATTACTAAAAGCTTTTAAAAGCAAATTAGGGTATGAACAAATGCAGAACAATTCATTTTTAAATCATAGTATATACAGGAGTTTATATCCGCCAAGTGGCGGGTAGCTTGCAAGTTGGGTTTAGTAGCCAGTAAAAACGCCAAGGTGGTAACAAACACCCTGGGTGCCTCACATAGCCAACAACAACATATTGGTACTCTAAAGAAGCTTGGTAAATTCAAAGCTTCAACCACCAAAAGAATGAAAAATAAAGGAACTGGGAAGGAAGAAGAAGAAGAAGATGGAATTGTAACAGAAAATAATGATGAAGGTTAGATAGCTAGCTAGCTAATGACTTTCAATGTTTTACGTTTTTACAGGATTCTTGCGCATGCGTGAAAAAAACCCAGAAAAATTGACAGGCAAAAAAATGCAGACCTTAGGTGAAGAAATTCAAATTATGGTTAAAAACTTTTGTACTGTGGCTGCTACCATCTTTTCACTGATATATGATTTAAATCTAAACTACATGCAAGCTATATTCTAATTTTAAGATCAAAAGATGCCTTGAACTGAAAATAAAGTTTAGAATGGACTGGACTGGTCCGCAACTTACTACATGCGTTTTTTACCTGTTGTTTGGCGTAAGAGGTCTGGGGATTATAAACAACACGCGTCATGATGAAAATCGTCTATAACTTACAGTTGTGGAATCAGGACACCTAACATCGTAAGCGCGTATCATGCGCGACACGAACAATCTGCGATCCTATCGTGACCATCGCAATAGAAAAAATGTTAACGAAGAGCTTTGCGATACTTGCGATGTATAAAAAAATAACGATGCTATCGCGATCGTCACTATTATCGTGATTGTCGCTGATGGATCATGAATAACATTAAAAATATTAAACAATAGATGTGTATAGCTAATCTTGTGTCTATGTTTATTTTTTACATTTAAAAATTCTTTCGCATCTTGTATTTTCATTAAAAATTGGATTTTAGAAATAAGGCGACCCTAAATTAATTGTTTGTTCTATGGGTGAAGTAGGTAGTAGTTTACGGTCTGTCGGTCGGCTAAATAAAAATAATTTTATCGAGGATGTATAAATGGTCGAAACAACAAAAAAATAAAAAACAACAACGGAGGAGGGTGTTACGACAACCATGTTTTTCTATGTATGTTTTGCTTATATTAGCGAATGTTAAATTAGCGAATGTTCGATTTAATAAAAGTTCATGAAAAAATAAGAATGTATGGTCGGAACAACAACAACAAAAAATAATGATAAAAAAATAACAACAGAGAAGGGTGTTAAGACAAATGCTTTCTATGTATTTTTGCATAACGCACACAGTTTATATTTTTAGTTGCGAAGGAAAAATAATAATAATTTGTCTCACTAAAAAAATGTAACTAGTACTCAAGGTAAAATGATAAAAAGACTTGCATGTTAAAAAACTTGTTTTCAAAAGTTATGCAGCATGTTTTTTTGTGTGTTGTTTTGAAAGCTGTACAGCAAGAATTATTCTTGTGCTGTTTCGAAAGTTATACAGAATATACCTGTGTTGTTTGGAAAGATATACAGCAGTTTATACTTATGGCTGTTTCGAAATTTATACAGCAAATTATTATTTTCCATTTAAAATAATAAAACACAAAATTTATTGTAATAAAAAAGTTAAGTGTTCTTTTAATGTTTTTTGCGAAGTCTTATAAGAAAATTAATATTTAAGTGCAAAAAAGTTTCATGGACTATAGTTTAGATGACAATATTTAAAGTCTTTCCCACATTAAAGTTATTTTTTATTTCATAACGGAGGAGGGTGTTGCGATATGCGTATTTTACGTTGTTTTAATTATTTTTCTAATATCGTTGAGAAAAATTTAATGATATTAATTATTTTTCCTAAATAATATCGACTAAGAAATTTAAGATTTTGGCAAGCAGCGTAATTTTAAACATTATTATTTTTATTATGTTTTTATCGTAAAAGTTAGGGTTGGGCGGTCCCGTAGAACAACTAAATAAGTTAGAGTCTGAAGAAGATAAAGCTTACGACAACGAAAATATTTTTGATTTAAAAAAAACAAAACACAATTATTCATAATTGCGCTATTCTCTCATGACATTAATTACGTGATTTTTATAATGTTTAAAGATGTATCATGACGGTCGCGATATGGATTGCGAAAGTCATGATGCATCGTGAAAGTCGACCCCACCATAGATCGCAACCTTGACGATGCTAAAAAATTTTACTATCGCGACACCATCGTGAATCGTGCGTGATGCGTATGATACGCCATCCACAATGTTAAGTGTCCTGATTCCAGTACTGTAGCTGAATATGCCTTTTTCAGGAGAGAGTGAGTGAGTTCATTATCATATGCATATCAACAATAGAGTAACGACAAGAACAACAATAATAATAATACTAATAAAAACAATTATAATAATAATGTATATATATATATTTGTAGTGGAAATTACCAGAATAATCCCTTGACTTTTAGACAGATTTTAGATTTTTTTTACTGTGAACAACTTTAAGGGACCACTGACAAACAACTTAATTAAGAATTTGTGATTAATGAAACAACAACAAAACAACAACAACAAAAAACTGGAAGTCTAGGCAAGAAGCCACTGTCTGTGGTTCTATTTTGAGTAAGACTATGTACATGTTTGTTTAAAAAACTCCAGCTGCTTCAATTGGAATGCATTGTGCATTGTACAGCTTAGAAACCTATTTTTGTTAATTTAAATCTATCTTTTTTTCTCTTCTTCTCTCTTTCTTCTTTCTATTCTTTTTCTCCATTACCGTTTGTCTCTTCTTTCAATCTACTTTTGAATTTATTCATTTTTTTCTCATTTTTCCAATCTTGTTTGTTTCTCTTAATCATTTTAATATGGAGATATTACTGTTCAAACTTACCGTAACAACAACAAAATTTGAACTTTGAGGATCAAAAATTGTGCAATATTTGTTATATCTTCAAAACTATATACTCTACAAGTATATATCTCTGAAAATTTACATTGTTTAACTCAAAAATGATAAAAATAATGGTATCAGATAGTTTTGTGAGACTGCTTTTGCTGTGTACATTTCCAAACAGATGACAGTTTTTAAAAAGACTAAATATCAAGGATTGCAGTGTGTAAACTAAAACTGAGCTATTTTTAAAAAAATTGTTGTTTATATAGTAAAGGTAAGTTGTTGTTGTAGACACTGGAAATAGAAGATTTTTTTTTAACTTGCATAACTTTTCCGGACTTTCCATCTGAACTTTCTCTTTGACTTCTATCCAACCTTCAAGATAGCCAAGCTTGGTAAGACTATAATAAGGGATGCAAAAGGCTTTAATGAAGTTAAGGTGTGATTAAGGGAAAAAAATCAATTTTTTTCAAAAATATTTTTTTACACATTCATATAGAATCAAATATGAGCTTTGATAGAAAAGAAATAAAATTATAAAACAATATGAAAGAATGTCTTTATTCCAAAAAATATTTATAGCACACATAACTTATTACACTCAAAAATCACATTTCTGAATGTTTATAAATTAATCATCTTAGGAATAATTTATACTCACTTTTTTGATAATGTAATTACCGTCACAAAAGATTATAAAATAAGCAATCATTATTTTTATGAGGAACTTTTTTATCACCACTTTGTCCTTTCTTCTTATTATTTGTTTCTTACCCATGTTTTTTTGTTATGATCTAAGTGCGGAAGTAAGTAGACATGTGTACATCATACTGAAAGTGTTAAAAATAAATTAGTTACTATGGCGACGAATGAATTATACAGAAAATAATGTAATGTTAAAAAAAATCTTTAAAACTCTTTTTTTACAGAGTTCATATATATATACCATACCTTTTAAACTCCAAATACAAAACAATAAAGCTTTGAGGAGGAGGGTGACTTTTTGTAAAGGAATGATACATCTCGAGTGCTTTTTTGAATTAAGGTTTGAATGTAAACCTAACTTGAGTTATGATGCTTTTTGTGATGAAAGAAAGTGACAAATTTTGCACTAAACGTTGATGGGAAATATCTCAAAAAGTAAGAACATTCAAAGTATAATTCAAATATGTTCCAAGATAAATGTATAGTAAATACAAAATTGTAAACAGAATGTATGAAAATTTTCTAGTTTTTTAAGTAGAACAAATTTTCTAAACAAGGGGTCATTTTTTTAAGCGTTTTTTTATTGTCTAGATAATTTTATATGCTTTTGGAATATAACTATGTCAATGCATTGACCACCATTCAATTTTAGTTTCACGATTTTTAATAGATAGCACTTCTTTCCCTTACTCAAACCTTAATAATCAGTCCAGTAAACATGACTGCTTTGGTTTACTTACTTCTGATATATGAATAGTTGTATGAGATTCACCTGATATGTTTATCAGAAAAAAACTTTTGCGAGAATTTATTCAGTACAAACTTCCTTAATTGTTGATTCACATGTTTCTCCAATGAATTGTTTTTGAAAGGTGTGCTTTTAAAAGCTGTTTCTCCTTTAAATCACTAATTTCTCTTGAAACTCAGAAATTATTTTTAATAGATTTAAAAAATATAAAGCGAATATAAAGGGATGATACTTCAAGTGTATGTATCCTAAAAAGGTCTTGTCATTTTGTTATTTGAAAGAATCTAATGGAACTTGCCTAAAATAAAGTTGAATTTCCAGCCCTGCTGTCATAGTTTTCGGGTCTGGAAATATAAATTAACCAGTTGCAATATAGCATGAGATTATGGTATTTTATTTTCTAGGTAAACCGGAAGCTGTAGAATCTGTAGATGCATCACCTATGACCATTCCCACTCCAAGTGCTTCTAGTGATGATGCTTTTGCAATGGAAAAAGATCTACATGACCACTGTCGCGCAGAGGGTTCCATAACGTTTGATGTAAAAAATGTTAGCAAGATTAAAGATACAGTTTTAAGTGATCCAGTGTTAATCAGAAACCTACCTTGGTATAGTTCTTTGCTTTATTAACAATGTGTACCATCGTGACTACTGCTATAACAAAAAATGACTTTTTCAGCCTCTTTTGAGGCTTAAAATATATTTTTACTGACAAATGTGCCAATTAAAAAATGCTAATATTTCTGAGGATTTTCCTGCTATTTCTAAACTTGTTGTTTCAGGCGAATCATGTTGATGCCTCGATTTAGTACGAATCAGAGTGGTGAAAGGGTAAAAAGTGCAGGTATATTTGTGCAGTGTGATCCAGAGGAGGGTTCATCATGGTCATGTCAAGCACATGCACGAATTACTTTACGAAACCACAAAGGCGATGATTTTACAAGAAGTAAGTCAGCAAAACTCTTGCAATATACAAGTGTGATTTGATTAAAAGCTTTTAAAATATCAAAACTTTCCCAGCACTTACAATCAATTTTGTCTTTTTTTTGCCCTAAATTTAGGAAAAACTCAACCTAAACGCATGTTTAATAGAAAGTGGGAGAGATGGGGATAACAGTAAATGTAATTCCTATCTCTGAATGCTTGCAAGTGAATTTTTTATCTCTGCATTATATACTTTATCTTGTTTTTTATTTTTTTCAAAAAGTTGTTGTTCTGCAAATTTTTTTTCTTTCCATTTTTCATTAATCCATGTTTGTATTTTTAAATTTTTTATAAGCTTATCAAACCACAGCATTAACTGTGAAAAAGCTATCAGAAACCCTCAAGCCTTTTTCTTGCATGTTGATACATCCTAATATTAATTCTGAAAGGAAAAGAGGTGTTTTTTTACTATTATAATTGCCATTTCTCTCTTATTTATTTATTTATTTATTTATTTATTTATTTATTTATTTATTTATTTATTTATTTATTTATTTATTTATTTATTTATTTATTTATTTATTTATTGTGTTTTGTCAATAGAAATAACACATGTGTTTTTTGGGAAAGAAAATGACTGGGGTTATAGTTCGTTTGTACCATGGGCAGTAAGTTCAGTTTTTGATTCTTTTACTATTTCTGTGTGTATATAAGAATATGTGTCGATAATCTTTTTCTGTATGCTGAATTACCAATTTTTTTTTGTTCGTTATACTGACTCAAAAAATAATTTTGACAGTAGCAGCCCTGCTTGGTAATGCTTTTTAAATTTTTTTGACTGCTTAAAGAAATATACAATTATTGAAATAATATTTGTTTTCGTATGCATAATTAGTATACATCGGGGTTTGAATTAAAAAATTAAAGTCGGTTCGCAAAAATTTTGGCACTCTGTAACGAAGTAAACCACCATATAGATGTGACCTGGAATCACCTTAGATCAATTACCATTTTTCTATCACCGCTCTTCGTTCTTAATTTTTTAAAAACGCAATCTAAAAAAGCATTTCTATCGCTGTTCTTTGTTCTTAAACTTTTAAATGTGATCTAAAAAAGCATTTCTATCGCCACTTAAAAATATTTGATCCGCAATTTTATCATTTTCTTCGCAAAGTGATTCGCAAAAATGGCATTTTGATTCGCAAATTGAGAATTGCAAGCTGCTAATTCGAACCCGTTACATATATATTTTCTGTTTACATATTTTTTTTGTGTGTGTCTAAATGATATTCCCCAAATTAGTGTTCATGTCTATGTTGGATTATCAGATTTTTTTGTCCATGCAATGGTCTATGATGAGCATACTTATGCCTGTATCTTTTTCAGGATATTATTGACTCAAACAAAGGTTATAACAAGAATGATTCCATTTTCATTGAAGCTTTTATCCAGGCAGAAGCTCCACACGGTGTCTTGTGAGTGTATTATTAGTTATTATATAAATTTTGAGAAAGGTTTTGACCTAGCATTTGAAGTATATAAGATTAGATGCATTTTTGTGTGTGTATTTTAAACTTCTGTTTTTTTTTTGGATTTTAAATATAAAAAAATAGCATGTGAGCTTTTCTTGTTTAGCTGGGATTCTAAGAAGTTGACTGGTTTTGTTGGCCTGAAAAACCAAGGTGCCACCTGCTACATGAACTCACTATTACAGACCCTATATTGTACTGATCAGTTACGCAAGGTAGAATTATCAGCAAATACTTAAAGCCTTTGTTTGTTTAATCTTTATATTATTAGGTGTGTATTGTGATTTTTTAGACTGTGTATCAAATGCCGACAGAAAACGACGATCCTAATAAAAGTGTGGCACTAGCATTACAGAGAGTTTTTTATGAACTACAACACAAGTATGTTTGTTTGTTTGATTGATTGATTGATTGACTGTCGTAAAAAAGGAAGAAGATAAAATCTATAGCATGGTTTTGTGTCTACTACCTATCTGCACTTATATAAAAAAGTCGATTACTTTCAAAAAAATTTGTGTAAAGATCTCCAATGTACACATAATAAATCATTTTACAGTCAGAGCACTAGTGCCTATTAAATCACTCAGTGAAGAACATGATCTGATGTAGTCTGCAGATGGGTCTCCGAAGAAATGCTTGTGGTTTGTTGTATTGTAAAAGCTAATTAATAGAGGTTTTGAGGATGAGGTTGAAAGCTTATTATATGTATGTATTCCTGTACTTGGTGATATCGAGTTACGGAAACCTTACGTTGCTTACTTGTTTTTTTCTGAGGCCTGACAATGCAAGCTTTGGTTACCAACCTTTTAAATAAGAAAATTGCCCTACATGTTTTGAATATGTCTGGGACAAGAAACTTTTCGGCTAATTCTGGCCAAATGTTCTGTACATACATCAGATTCATAAAGGTTTTATTTTTACAGCCCAGAATTTCAGACTAAAATTTAGGTAACCAAAGCACAAAAACCTCACTCGTACACAGAAAGTGTAAATGGTCATTAATTGCATTTAAAAAAATTTGGTGCTTAAATATCAATATGACCGTAAGAACAAGCACGAAACAGATGGATTGGAAACACTAGTCTTGTTAAATTGTTTACTTGCTAAGTCATTGACACTCTGCACTGTATTTTGTAAAAATGTTGAACCTTAATGATTCATAAATGTTTTTAGTGATAAGTCAGTGGCAACAAAAAAGCTGACCAGATCTTTTGGGTGGGAAACGTTAGATAGCTTTATGCAACATGATGCACAGGAACTTTGTCGTGTGGTATGTATTCAATTGTTGAGTTTCAGTTTTAGAAAGCCATCTTGCCAATGTTTGTGTTAGGAAAAGGAACTAATATCTAATGCATCCCACAATGGGATTCCTCCACAGAATTTTAAAACATTTAAGTTAAATTGTTTTTAAATGTTACAGAGCAGTGGAATCTATTATGGTCATATGTAAGACTTTGGGTTTGTGTGGTACTGATTTTTCTTGCAAAGTCAAAAAATAATTTCTACTATTCTGTAATAGTCCAATAACTATCACGGCGTTAGTTAAATAACGTTTCAGGATACTGCATCTTATTTGTGCACCTCCTACCTCGTTTTACCTTGTATCTTCCTATCTTTTTAGTTGTTAGACAACATGGAAATGAAAATGAAATCTACCGTTGTAGAGGTATGTATAGACTGTGAATGTGTAAAATAAAAACACTGATATTTGAAAAGGTTAACATAGGAAGGCTATAAAATAACTTAAATTTGGAAGAATTTAGGTTTCACTTGGTCAATAAAAACTTTTTTTTATAAAAATCAGTTTCATGACATAATAATTATTTAATGTGGAATAACAGACATCTGTTAAAAATAAAAACATTTTTATTTTCAGGGTACTATACCACGGTTATTAGAAGGAAAAATGAACGTAAGTCTAGCTTTGATTTAGTGTTTAGTATAAACTAAAAAAAATATTTTTATATTAGATCAGTGTGACAGTCCCAATATGTTCATGGTGTGGCTCTGTTTGGGATACTGGTTTGAGTTTCATTTTTTTTTAGTCATTTTCACAACATTATCAAATGTTTTGATCTTATCAAGTCTGTAAAATTTTACTCAAAATAATTGTTGTTTTGTTCTGAGCGTTTTGGTAAGGTTTTAGTGTTGAAAAGTGAGATGAAAGTTGTATAAATTTAATATTTTTGCTCACAAAAATAATTATAATAAAACAAATATTTTTCAATTGGTCATTTCATTCGGTTGATGTTGATAAGAAAAAGGAGAATATTATTGTGCTTATCAATGTCGTCCAGGCTGTTTTACTTGCTTCTTTAGCAAAACTATTTTTGTATCAAAATCTGTAAACAAACAGTGAAGCATTTTTTAGTGAAAACAAACCATCAATGAAAGCTTTAATATCCCTGAAATTAACACAAGTCAAAAACACTACAACATGGCTTTGTGATCACTTATTTTATTTCTTCTATAAACATATGAAGATAAGATCTCTTATATAAAGAACCTGTGGTACTTATTTCTCTTTTCTACTTGGGTTCTTAATATTTTTACGCTGTCATATTTGACATGTAGCATAAGACATTGTATTTATGTCCCTCCTTATAGCCAATCATGTTTGAGATATTTTTGTGCTAATAATAATAACTCATATGGACTCGAAAACTGTTAACTTCTCTTTCTTTGTCATGATTTAATATAAACCATTATTTAATAAGTGCTATAGTAAAAAAAAGTTGTGTGTCATTTTATTCATGCATTTATATTTTCTTTTTAGTCATATATTCAATGCTTAAATGTTGACTACCGTTCAGCAAGGTGAGTTTTTCTGATATTGTGATTTATGATTACTGGAAGAAGTAAAAAGATGACCAATAATACTAAGATACAACATTCTGTCTTTAATTACTCAAAAGTTCATTCACAAAAAGTTTATCCACAAAAATTTAATTTGCTTTCTTTACAGGGAAGAACCATTTTATGATATTCAGTTGAACATAAAAGGGAAAACTGATGGTAAGTGCCATAATATTTATTGTAATCTTGAGATCTCGGTTTCTTATTGGGTTCTTTATTTATGGAATATTTATTGAAATATCTCTGTAAGTCCATGGTAAGTGCTATAATTTTGTTAATAATTTTATAAATCTGTACACATTTATTAAGCTTCTGCGTGTTTCCTCGCTTGTATTAAACCGGTTCCAATATGGCTATATATTATCTTCAGTTTTTTCTTCTCTCCATTGAACGCTTTATTCCAAAAGCAACGAAATGAATGATTGCCAATATTAAGGGTAAAAAAGATATTGATTTCTCCCCCATTGTGTAATCATTGTATTTTAAATGCAGTTTGTGTATCTGATCGTTGTTGTATATGGTGTGGTTGAGCTGAGTACTGTTTCCTTTGATGAACAAGTTTTCATCTACAATACTTATAATATTATTGTTTTGATCAGTAAATTGCTCGTACAACTGAGGCTGGTACATAAGTTGATTTTTAAAATTATAACAATCGATTAGAAGAATAAGGCCTAACAAACCATATGTGAACCATTTTCCTTTCAGTTGAAACTGCATGCAGCACATTTTAAAATTCAATTTCGATGCTAATAGTCCAGGTAGCTTCAATAATGGATTGGGTTTAAATCTTGGAAATTCCCAGTCCTATGAGAGAATGTATCAATATAACAATACTATTCAGTGGCATGGAAAAAAATTCAGGCTTTCGCCCATCTTTTTTATACCACATTGTGTGCATCTCGCTACTTGCGGTATCATTTTGCATGACAGACGTATACAGGTATTATAATATAGATGCTTGATCTGTGCGTTACTGAAAGAAATCTCAAAACAAATTCTGAAATTTTAAACTTTAAAAAGAGCAGTGCATCAAAATCAACATCAAAATAAGAATAATGGTCGAAGATACTGTAACTACAAGTGATGCCATTGCATTGCACTCACCCACGGTGATAACTAGAAACACCTGGACTGAAATTGTATTGTGTGTATGTATGTAGAAGTTTTACCTGTGTAATCACAAGTACATCAAAGAGAATCACAAGAGCTGAAAGGCAAGAACGTCCTAACTCATTTGAAGCTGCATAATTGGATGACATTTCATCCCAAGACAATAAATCTGCGGCTATAACTATAACTGCAATGAAGGTCATCACAATTCCAGTTGACCAGAAGCAAATTATTCTTAAGTATTTGCCTTGCCATTTCTTGCGGATCCATTTTGCCCAGGTTGGATAATGTTTTTCCTAGAGAAATTTAAGATTTAAACTAAAATGCAATGATGTATAGCAATAAAGTTGTCAGCATGTTGATTTCAGCAGCAGGGATCTCTCAATAAAACATGATTTGAGGTGAGCATTAGAAATTTAAAAGTGGCAGCATGCTGTAAACACAGTGAGGAAGAAAGGAGAGGACAAAATCAATTACAGAGCTTTTTTAATTAGCAATCAGACGGCAGGAATACATTCACAGTATCCACGTAATATAGCTTTGCATATGTAATATATTTTTGATGAACGAAGATTAGGAAATAAATTTTAGGCTCCAAGGTTACATGTTTAGTGTCTTTTAATTTGCTTTGGGAAGTTGATAAAGGTTATGCTGAATATAAGTATTATGTACTTTTGAGTAAAAAAAAGTTATGTAGGCAGTGTTTTCGTTTTCCTTAAAAAATAGAGTTGTCTTTCTCATGGTTTTCTTGTGTCTGCCATTTTGTTTTTTCTTGAGGGGGGACGGTGTCATAGGTAGCATTGTTTACATATGTAATATTGTTTAAGAAAGAAAAACATTGTGAATATTCCTTTAAAAAATCAAGAACAATCTATCGAAGGAACAGGTACATTTGAAAAAAAGAGGAAGGGCACACAAACTAACACAGTAACGGAAATGAAAATCTTAATGTTTTATTTTTTTTTTTACTTTTCACTTTGTTTACTCAAAGACATTATTTAAAATATACACACTAGTTTAGAAGCTTTACCTGTAGTAATGTGTCTGTTACCATCAACACCAGCGTGAAATGCGAAATAAATGATGCAATTGCAACACCCTTTGTAAAGGTAGTGAAAGTGATCTCCATTTCATTAGTAATGAGGGAATCTGATATTTCTGGATTTGCTTTCACTATTTCATTAAATACTAAAGACCAACAGTACAGTGATGCAACTAATGTGCCAAAAATTATGACCCATGACCCTTGTCCTTTACTGAACAGTTTTAGTTTGAGGATACCATTAAGCAGCAACTGGTGGATGACATACTTTCCTGTCCATAATGCAGTTACAAATGCACAGATTATCAGAAACAACTTCAGAACCACAAACTCAATCTTCTGGGGATAGCTAAACAAATGGAAAATGCTAGGTGTTAGATGAGAAATGTAATATTGTGTCGTTTGCTAAAAATGAACCCACTTAGTTAAAATCAACAGATGTGGCATTGAAAAATTTTTATATTGGATGATAAAATGTAAATATGGTGCTAGCCGGTTGTAATTTCAGATAACGTAACATATAAAATCCCCTTTCCAATTACCTTCCAAATAGCATGGAATAAATATTTCCCAGCACATCTGCTTTGCTAGCTGCAAGACTATATCCTATCGGGTCTTCTGCGATGACCAGCCAACTTAATATGACCCCTGTGTAAGCAATGATTAGTCGAACATAAGGGTGCTGGAAATAATAGTTCAATTTATTCGGTGTGTTGACATCAATGATTTCCATATCTTCATCACTATCGCTATCTGAATCCTACAATTAAAAACACATGTTTGCATATGTGATGCCTTTTTTGTCTAAATTATAACATTAACTTCATTTCACTATTCAAAAAGTGCCCTTAATAAAAGTCAAGTACTCGCACTGTTCCACAATTATTTCACTACTGCAAGGTTCTTTAAAGCCCCTTTAAGGAACTCACAGACAAAAAATGTATGGTAGAGTATGGGTTTACGTGCAAATTTATAGAACAAAGTGAAACCGTGATCAGGTTGTTCACCAAAACTCACAAAGCAACTTTTAAAAATGCCTGTCAGAAAGAACTAATGGACCACACTAAATTAAAACGTTACATCACTTCAGAAGAAATAAAAAATATTTTTTTTACTTCTACAGCTTTAATGCCTTTCCTGGTATCCCTGCATGTTAGCTTGTGTAAAACGTTTTCACAACTACAAAGTATATCTGAAATAATCGAGTCTAAACTGTAGAGGCAAGGCATAAACTTTATCAAGTTTTTTGATGATGAGAAATCAGTGTGTTGGACTTTTTCTTCTCCAAAAAATTTAAGGTCACAGATCCCCATTGTCAGATTGAAGTTTAGTGTACATTTTTCAATTTGGGAGTCACCCATTATGCAAATGCCTAATTAAAAGTCTTATAAGGCTTTTAGAACATGTATAGTAAATAGGGTTATGATGGGCGCGACAGATTAGACTATGATAGGGTATTAGTCATATTCTTAGTTTAAAATGTGACTTTTGTTGCAATTAAGTTGAAGAACTTAAGATGATGCACACCATAGCATTTTACACCAATCTCACTTTTTGGACATGTCCCAAACAAAATTATCAGAAAGGTTTGTGTACAGCTTCATTTCTTAATTTACATTCATCTGTATGTAACAAAGAAGGAAATATGTTTGCAGGAGACACTTTGTTAAAAGGCCCAAAAAAGGACACGTATTAATACCTCTTCAACATTTGGCTTTATCTTTCGTGACTTTCTTTTTTGTATAAACTTACTCTCATACCAGTTTCTCACCAATTTCTCTCGATCGCTTTCTATTTGTGCAAACGTGTACACCAAATATATGAAGACAAAGAACGCTAGTATAGATGGTATAAATGCAATACCTGCAACAACAAAAAAAGTTGTTATGTAATGTTGGCTGATAAACATGCTCTTGATGAAAGTGAAGCCTGCACAAGTTTTGTTGTGTTATCTGTGAAGTATAATTGATATGTTCGATTATTTTTATATGTAACTATCCAAAGTGCATTAGATTTGAGATTTGTATGTCTAAAATTCTTAAAAATGTAGCAAAAGTTATGATGAGAAATGTTTATTACATCACCCTGTTTTTTTAACAACATTTAGTTTGCATTTTAATGCAGAAAAGATCTTGTTTACCTTTTAAAGCTACAGGGTATCCATTATACATGGATAATGTCATGTGATCAAGCGTTCCCAACACAGTGCCATTATGATTAGTGTTGTTCCATCTATATTCATAAGTTAGCATTTTCCTATCTGCAATGGCGAGAAAGGTTTTGTTCGTAACTGTAAAGATTTTACCTAAAAAACATTTTAATCTAAACTTAATATGTACTAATTAGGATGTGCAAATTAGAATAGTGAAAAAATGTCGAAAAAGTAATAAATTAGGAAAAAACTCTGACCTGAAAAAATCTAAAGTTTATAAAAATTTTAGGTTTTCCGAAGCCAAATTCATTGATCAGGAATTAATGTCAACATACATTAAAAACTTTTAGTAATTGACAAAATTGGTAAATAAAATCAGAAGTTTTGTTGTTATGTGACATGAAGAATGAGCTATAGTTGCATGCCATCATGTTTTTTAAGAGGGCCTTCTTTTTTGTTACACTTTTTGTATGGCATGTAAATTTCTTTCAGCTTACCTTCTTTGTTTACGTATTGACCATATTCAAATGGTTCGTACATAATTTGCGTTTTCCATTTATACAAATCAAGTATCATTACAACCAAAAGTATGCCATAGTTAAACCATTTTCCAGAGATCTGAACTTCTGGATTGTTTACAACACAACACGCCGGCAAGGCAATAGAGAGTTCGTTAGAATGCACTCCTGGTAATTTGACATCAGTGGTGCAGCAAAAGTGTGGGAAATCCCAGTCCTAATGTAATCAAAAATGGGAAAATTATCTCTTTGTGTGACCATTGATGCTATTGTGGGAAGAAATAAATGTATAAATAAATACGTACCTGCATTATAATTACTAAGTCAAAGATTAAAATAAACGACGCTAAGAATGATCTTGAGAGCTCATTAGTTGAAACCATCCCACGATTTATTCCATCCCAATTCACAAAGTCTGTTGTTATGCCCACCACAACTACTATAGTCATAGCTAAGCACACCAACCAGAAAGCAATCACCCTGTTGTAACCTGTTTGCCACCACCGTCGAACTGGACGCATCCAGTGATGATATTTCTTTTCCTAATATGATATTCATACAAACTATTAGTTTTGCTTTGTGTGGTATTATTTGTTTCAGTTTTTTTTATGGTTTCAGAAACTTGTGAGGTTTCTATGCAATATATAATGTTTAACCAGAAGATTGAGTGGTTAAAATTTTTATAAATATATTTTTGATTAAATTTAATTTGCTTGTGCCAGTGTTTTTTACAAATTCGCATGTTACCTGTAACATCATGTCAAGAACCATCCAAGCTGTAATAAAATCACCCAGCCATGTTACAATAGCTGCCATTTTCATAAATGTTTTGTTTTTAATGTGCATATTATCTGTAGAGTGGTATTGGTCCATTTCACTTCCTTCCAGTATGAGAACTGCATTGAATATTGCTGACTGGTAAAAGACAACACACAATGTGAATAAAAACACCAACATCCATGACCCTTGTCCCTCCTTTGAAAACAATTTGAGTTTCAATTTGCAGCAAAATAGCCAATAGTGAATAAATATTTTGCCAACAATAATACTGAAGATTATTGCGAATAACCACAAGCAAACTTTAACAGCACTGTACCCGTTTGGTGGATAGCTAAAACGAAAGCATTCTTTTCTTAGATTTACTGTTTAGATTTTGCATTGTTAGCAATTTATGAATTATTTTTACTGTGAAGTTGCAGCTAATAGGCAATATATTTAAATATATATATATGTATATAAAAAAAATTACACTTTATGTACTAAGACATGTTTTTTACTTTGCAAAAATCATGGAGTAGATGTCTCCAATTAATGATATGTGACAATTGGTGACACTGTGCGAAACTGGATCTTCTGCGAATATGTAAAAGTTTAATATGGTCACAGTGCAGGCTATCAATAATCGCAAGTTAGGGTGCTGAAAGTAATACTTGAACGATTTTGGTTGGCTGTCCAAGATTTCGATTTCATGTTCTACATCTTCGTCAGTCTAAAATGAAAAGCATAGGTAATCCACCAATTTCCTAATGTAACAAAATACATGCCATGATCTTTCCCTATGTTAAGTTAGAGTGACAGTTCATTTTACCCCGAGGTTTTTATTGGATTTTTCAAGTAGCGGCAGTGTTGTTTTGTGTAATCAATATGGTTTTTGTATTTGTTATATTGGTGGTTCATGACATTTAGAGTTACACAAAGACGAAAACCAAGGTTTGGATTTTAAATCACTAACAATGAGTAATCCGTTACTTATCTACTATTTTTAAAAATATTGATCAGAGCATATAATTTATTGATAAAAATGAATACAAGAAGTTGTAGTGTTGACCCTTTTTTTTGATATTTTGTCTTATATCTAAAAGTCATCAACATATTATAACATGGAACACAACCTTACAATACAGTGCATAGAACTTAAATTTACTTTCTTTGTGTCCATTTATAGAGAAATAAACTTACCATGTAGACAGTCTTCTTTGCCTCAAATTTTTGCAATTCTTTTATTAGTTGTGGAGTGACAGTGATGTCACCCATGTTTTTTATTAGAATTAGACTAGCTTGAACTAACTAAGTTTTTAGTCATGTTGAAGCTGATTGAAAGATCAATGTTTTTGAAACTTAAAGACGTATTGAGTGATTGCTTATGATTAATTCATAATAAAATGTTTTTTAAAAAGTTTTCACCATAATTTTTCATTGCTTCTTATTTTTTAATTTTAATATTTAATCACAAGTAATAATTAACATTAATTTATAGAAATCTCTAAATAAAGCAAAAAATCAAAATGAACAGAAATTAGAAAATTTTCCCATTGTTTTTTTTAAAGTTGTTTTGCATGAAAATACAGAAGTCAGTTGAATAACCTTGAATAAGATAAGATTAAAATTTATTATAAATTGAAGTAATGTAACTTCATCACAATTCATGAGCTGGTTATCATTTTGTCTAATTGTTCGATTTCTTCATATATCAGCGAAGAGGTCAAGCTTGTCCTAACAGATTGCGTGATTTACGTATGATATGTGTATTAACATTTCTATATCCAGCTTATAATTTCTGGTCACTACTTTGCGGCACTACTTTCACAGATGCATGAGCACTGTAAACAATGTTTAAAAAAGTGCTTTCTAAAAAGCATACGTTATAGAACCATCTATATCAGGCTCTGTGAAGCCTTGAAAATTGAAAGGAGGGTCATGTTTCTTGATTAAAGCATAAAAAACCTTAAGATGCTAATTCCACGTCTTTATTTTTTTAACTTGTTGTGCACCTAACAACACTCTTTTTCCATGGTAGAGCAAAGACATTTATTCTATTTTATTTTAGTTATTGATTCGTTCACAGAATATGTGAAAGCGGAGATGCTGGATGGTGACAACAAATACGATGCAGGAGAACATGGCCTACAGGTAATTTAAAAAATACTTTTTACTCTGAAAAAAATTTTTACGCATTGTGGCGCATTTTGGCCATATATAGCAGAAGCTAAAGGACAAATTGAATCCAGACTCACGAAAAAATTGATTTTTTATAAGCATATTCAGACCCAATTTTTTAAAAAAATTAACAGATACAAAGTATAATACCAAGGATCACCTCTGTAGATCTTTTTCTTCAATATTTAAATACCAATATCGTATTTTTGTTTTATGAAGATATGCATTTTTCCCAGCAGAGGATTAGACGTTTTCAATTTTTTTAAAACGTTTAAAAAGTTTTGGGCTCTAGTTGAAATTATTCATCCCAGATGATCAGTTTTTTTGAACCTAAATTAAACTCATGAAATATATTCACTTGTGCGAGGACCCAATTTTATCCTCTATATGTATTGTCCTTTGTGAAATATATTTGAGGTTCCCTTCAAAACGAGTAAAATTTTCAACCAAATTTCCGCCATAAAATACGAATTGAATAAAATTTTTGGTCTCTAAATATATTATTTTTGAATCTGGTATTTGCTACCATGTGTGTTCACGTACAGGATGCAAAGAAAGGAGTTATATTTCGTCGCTTCCCACCTGTTCTTCATCTTCATCTTCTTCGCTTTCAATACGATCCTGAAACAGACACGAACTACAAAATTAACGACAGGTAGGTGCTATAATCAACTTAAATTTTTACAGCATAATCAATAATTCCAGAGTGCAATTCACTCTCCATTCCCTGTCACTAAAACTTATGTAAGGACTTTTTTGTTATGTTATGTTTTAGATATGCATTTCCTGAACAGTTAGATTTGACTAAATTTCTCGACCCATCGGCAAAACAAAACGAACCCGCTCCTATATTCACGCTACATGCTGTACTGGTGCACAGTGGTACGTAGTAAAAAAAGTTAAATCTTTATAACTCTTGGTGTCATTTTTACTTATTAAATCGGTACCTTTATTGCTGCTCTACTTCTGAAAAAATGACCGAGAAAATCACTTCAATTATCCTGTGCGATCAAAGTAAAGACTTTTAAAGAACTAGATTCGAACTATATTGTGTAACACTATGAAGACGAGTCCATGTTAAAGCCAGAGATATTTTGTCTGCCTCACTTTTTTTAGTTCTCTTTTAAACATAACATTGATGCGTTTATAGTGGCATTTGTTGTCAGAAAATAAACACCACTTTCATTTCAGGTGATAACCACGGTGGCCATTATGTTGTTTACATCAACCCAAAAGGTGATGGGAAGGTGCGTGTGTTTTTCTTTTTTTTTGTGATCATCATGTTATGACAGGGTTACCATTTTTGCAATTATTTTTTTCAGTGGTATAAATTCGATGATGATGTAGTGTCACAGGTAGTCTGTTTTTTAATTGTTTTTTTTGCTTTATATTCAAAAAGCTCCATTATAGTTTTTTTATTATTATTAAACCCTTATTTAACCATTCCTGCATATTGTCCTGTTGATTTTTTTACGAACAAACGCCTTGCAGGAGGGTTTTTTTGATCATCCTTGACAAACAGTTTTCTAGGTCTTTTTATATTTTGTGAGGTCATATCAGAGAGATTTGCCCACTACTCCTGTTGTTGCAAATCGAAGTCAATATACAGTTTGAAGAAAATGAAAAAGCATGGTGCGTTTTTTTCAAAGGAAAAAAATTGTATTTCTTAATAACGTTTAGGCAAGCAAAAAAGAAGCCATTGAAAATAATTTTGGTGGTTTTGAGGTAACTAGTTATATACTGTTAATTTTTTTAAAAAAATTTGTCATTGTACGTGTCAATGACTATGCTTGCTTTTTTCACATTAGGATGAAGTGGTGATAAGACATTGTACAAATGCTTACATGTTATCATACATTCGTACTTCAGAATTAAGTAAGTGGAAGGTTGTTGAATGTTTTCAAATGTTACGGACAAGTATTTTCCAGCCTTTTTGATTCACCTCATTTATCCGCAATTACTGACATTTTGACACGTCATTGTGGCGTTTGACACGTCATTGGGGCTTGTGGCCTTGTGGTTATGGAGTTCGCTTTGTAATCACAAGGTCCGTGGTTCAGTCCACAGTGCAGGCATGTTTAGCAAGTGTCTTCACCACAGCTACGGGCCAACCCATGCCTTGTGAGGAAAATTGGGTAGGTAATGCCGGTGTATACTTAATGTATACATTCCGAACACAGGACCCACATTGATAACAGTGCTATATCCTGTATATTTATTCAGAATAATGATAATAATAATAATAGTACCATTCAAAGCAACATTTAGGTTTACGTTTTTTTTCCTAGAAAATATTTTGTGTGGTGTGTCGAAAGAAGATATTCCGGAACATTTAGAAACTAAATTCACTGAAGAGAAAAGATTAGAAGCGCAGCGAAGAAGAGAAAGAAGCGAAGCTCATTTATACATGGATGTTCAGGTAAACTGTACTGAGCTTGACATTGGTCATTTGTTCGGTTCTTTACACCAGACCTTGTTGTTTGGTCATTTTTACTGATATACCATTAAAGTACCCCTCTTGTGACTGAACCAGTTTAGTCATCACCCATCACTGATTTATGTGATACATAAGATTTCACTTAATTAACACGTTCTCCAAGTAATTTTTTTTTCTTCTGTTTTTGTTTTTCCTTCCGTTGTATTTATAAATTGCTAAAAACAGTTTTGTTGCATGGTATCCTTTTTTCATGCTCCTTTTTACAATAATAACCGCGTGACAATCCCAGCAGACAAAATACGATGGTTGTGTCAGCACATGTCGATATGTTTAGGTGCTGACTGAAGATGCTTTTTCTATGTGGAATGGCAACGACTTATTCAATCTGGATGATGTGAGATCTGTGTAAGTTGGTTTTGCGATCATTTTCTGCATGACTTAGATGGAAATACTGTTCTGATAAGTTGGGTACCTTGAGTACCTAAATTATCGGAACAGAGTAAGAATATAAAGCTCTGAGATCTTAAAAATTAAGATATATATGGTCTATATCTTGTGGTATCTATCTTTTGGTCTATATCTAGTGGTGTATATTTTGCGGTATATATCTTAAAATATATATATCAAATATCTGTTAATTTACTTTCGTAGCAATTTTCGGATGTTGAAGAGGGAAAAATTAAAAGATGCGACACGTATAATTGCAGAAACTTTAGTAAGTTAGTCCATTCATTTAATGCGTTGTGTTTTACATTTTACAATTTAACACTCCCTACGCTCTAAAATCTTCTAAATTTCTCTTCTAAAATTGTAAAAAAATTTAGAAAGAAGGAGCAAACTTCTGGCAAAAGCATCCTCGTTATGATTTTCTCAACAATGGTTAAAAAGTCTCAAAAGTCATCAGTTCTCACTCGGTGACGAGTGACAATCCTGTAAACTCTTAGCTGTCCTCTGTCTGGCTACCCTGTGGATTTTTTCACGGGTTGACGCCTGGTATTATGCATAAAAGATATCGTTCCTTTTAGGGTTATACAGCATCTCAATGTCGCTTGTGGCCTTTCCAAAAACGAGCAAACAATACGACTCGTCCCGCGTTAGTCGAATTGAGAAACGAAGATAAACGCAGATTTGAGAGCGTGGATGATATCGAATTATATTACGCCAACGATCAGGAAACGTTGATGTTAGCGTATTTAGAGACACTTGATGTTCAATCCGGTCTAGATAGTTTACCAGACTTTGACAGTAAAAATGAGATAATTTTGTTTTTTAAATATTATAACCCGAGGACTAAAGTGATGTCGTACTGCGGTCATGCGTACGTAGACTTAAAGTCGCAGCCATGTTCGTTATTTCCGATGTTGTGTGAACGTGCAGGGTTACCGAAAGGTACAAAGTTGCTGTTTTTCGAGGTATGGTCAGCAGTTTGTTTTTTGTTTAAAACAAATTTTCATTTTGTTTTTGTTTTTATTTGTTTTGTAAATACAGCCGACTTTAAAATTTGAGCTCGCAAAAAAGAAAGTGGTTGTTATAGCGTGGACAAAAATGTGTTTGGGATAGCGAGAGCGTGAGAAAAAGCGTTTGGAATGGCGAGAACAAAAGAAAATTGTTTGAGGTAGCGAAAGTAAAAGAAAAGCGTTTGGGATAGCAAAAACAAAAGAAAAGCGTTTGGGATAGCGTTTTTGAGTTTATAATTGTTTAGAAATAATAGTTGGGAACAATAAATTTGTTTAAGACAAACGAAATTTCGTGATATCGAGAGTCAGAGTGTATTATTAGTTCTTTTGCATTACCTACGATTCGTTAACCTATAATTCGATATATCTTTTTGCCAATTTATTTAAATGTAGGAAATAAAGGCAGGTCAGACGGAGAAAACAAAAACAGACAAAAAGTTTGATGAGGCGAGTTAATTTTCAGCGTTTTTATTATTTTTGTTACTCACCTTTGAGACGGTAATGTCATCCATCAGAACGAAGGTAACACCATAAAATACACATATACCTAAAATATATTTTCTTGTAGGCTGGAATTTTTTACTATGACACAACACTAGCCTTGTCATGCTTAACTCATCTAGGTTTACACGCCTGCGTGTAGTTTTACATTGTGTTGTTGTTCGTCTAGGTTGTACAAGATCTAATGGATGGTGATATAATTTGCTTTCAAGCGTAAGTGCGATGCATGTTCAGCTGGCTGCATTTTTTATTCTGTCTGTTGCCATGACCACTATTTCAACCAATCAGATCGTTTGATTATTTTTTCTGGTGAATGTTTCAATTCTTTTGTAGATATGATCCTAATCTTGCTTTGTACGAAATTCCAACGCCTGTGGAATATTTCAAGTAGGCTATTGTATTATTTTTATCATTGGTTTGGTTTTAAGAGACATTCATTGTAGTCACAGTCAGTAAAGCTTCATTGTAGTCAAAGTCAGTAAAGCTTCATTGTAGTCAAAGTCAGTAAAGCTTCATTGTAGTCAAAGTCAGTAAGGCTTCATTGTAGTCAAAGTCAGTAAGGCTTCATTGTAGTCAAAGTCAGTAAGGCTTCATTGTAGTCAAAGTCAGTAAGGCTTCATTGTAGGCAAAGTCAGTAAGGCTTCCTTGTAGGCAAAGTCAGTAAGGCTTCATTGTAGTCAAAGTCGGTAAGGCTTCATTGTAGTCAAAGTCAGTAAGGCTTCATTGTAGTCAAAGTCAGTAAGGCTTCATTGTAGTCAAAGTCAGTAAGGCTTCATTGTAGTCAAAGTCGGTAAGGCTTCATTGTAGTCAAAGTCAGTAAGGCGTCATTGTAGTCAAAGTCAGTAAGGCTTCATTGTAGTCAAAGTCAGTAAGGCTTCATTGTAGTCAAAGTCGGTAAGGCTTCATTGTAGTCAAAGTCGGTAAGGCTTCATTGTAGTCAAAGTCAGTAAGGCTTCATTGTGACGCTTTTTACTTTTAGAGATTTATTACAACAAGTCCAAGTGGTGTTTTGCGACAAAGCGAATTCGAATGACGTAGGCTTCACTGAAATACTCAATCTGAGGATGACGTATAAACAGGTTAGATTTTGGTATCAATTTCTTGCAGTTGTCTACACCGTGCACTTCTTGCGTTTTTTATAATCATGTTCTGTTAGATGCTAAGTTGAACTGACATTTATTGCTACATCAATGTTGTGTTCATATTCAATTCTGTGTATCAGTCAAAAACAATGTGATTGTCGCTTTAACCGTATTTAATTCAAATATTTAAGAATATTCCCTAATCAGATGTTTGAAGAGATGTTATTAAGTGTTTTGTCCTTACCATTCCGTTTTAAACTTAACTTTTTACGTGCCCGCCATATATACTTGTCTCGCTAATACAGCTTTGTCTTAATGGTCAAAAAAAATTTTTTTGTCTTTAATGGTTTTTAAGTAGGGAGAGTGACATTGCTCTGCAAATCCTCGTTTTGACTGTTGCTAGGATACGGCTAAATTCTTTAGATGTGCGTACTGAGAATCGTGCTACTGAGGTAGACCCTTTAGCAAAATAGTTTTCTGGAATAATTATAGTCGTATTCTTCTTCCCTTTTGTCATAATAGTAAAGCATGCTTATTGACAGCCTTACTTCGTTTTAGCTTGCTGACGCTGCTGCTGCTTCTCTTGGAGTCGATCCTATGAAAATACAATTCTTTAAACCACAAATGTAAGTAAACTCCATTTCACCTACTAATACTCCAATCAATATATAAATTTAAACAAATTTGCGTGAAACCTCATTGTTACCTCAGAATGTGGCTGCGCGTTAAACTTTGTTTCTAAAATCGGATTGGTTAATTAACTGAATAACCAATCATATTTTGTTACATTCAGGAGTGTAAACCAGGCGATAGAATCGTTTCTGAATATTTTGCTTTTATAACTCACTTTCAGATATCGTGACCATCCGGGGAATGCTATCAAATGCACTTATGAAGGACAGCTGAAAGATATCTTGGCTGGTGGAAGAAGAGGAGCAAAAAAACTTTATTACCAAATAGTAAGAGTGTTCCAGCTTTAAATGTAGCTGATATTTTTCAGTGTTTTCTCAGTTATAGGTAATTTGCTCAAACAATGCTCCGTTTACACTGCGTTTAGTATGCATTTATGTTAATGAAAGTTATTAACGCGTGTAATCTAGCCTTAGTGTTCACGAAAGTTAAACTGCTAAAGCTCCATCACTGATGTAACTAGATTATGCTAGCAAAAGTTTTTTTATTTATTTAGCTTACTATGCCTATTAACATACTGGAGAATAAAATTCAGTTCAAATGCGCATACATCAACGCTGAATTAAGGGATGAGGTAGGTCTGCGTTTTTTTGTTACTGTAACAAGTCTGGTCTCTAAAATATTGTTCATTGTTTCTAGATTTTGTGCTTCAAACATTATTTTCCTGTTTTTCCTTTTGATATAGCAATTAATTTTATTCCATTTTAGACCGATCTTGTTATTCCTGTAGACAAGCTAGGCACTGTAAAAAATTTATTAGACGAGGCTTTAAAATTCGTTCAACCCGTGGACTCTTGTCAACTTCGCTTGGTAGAAATCTCTTCGAATAAAATACAAAGAATAGTACCGCCAGCCAGTAGTTTAGATGCCCTGGTCACACAGCCGCAAAGATCATATCGTCTAGAGGTAACTATGTAGTTGTGCATATTCAGAACTTAACAAGTTTAAAGTGGATTTCCCCTTAACACGTTTTTAAGATAATTTTTTTTATAAAAGAACCTGGAAACCATTCCTAAATCTTAGACGATCAATAACTTCTAACGCTGAGGTGTCTAAGGAGAAAAACAGTTTTTTGGAGTGCAACAATATCGTGTATCAATAATATAACGAAATTTACACCCTTGTTGTGACAAATTAGGAAATTTTCTTTGTGTGGTAAAGTTACCTGATTAAGAAAACCGTTTGCCAAATTTAGCAGATCAAACTTGAGGCACGTGTTATTAACTCGTGGGGTGTAAAAGTTGTTTTTTCATTAAGATGTATGGTCTATGTTGTTTCTGCAGCAAACTCGTTTACTCTCTAGCATTAAGACGTTTCTCATTGTAGGAAATTCCAAGAGAAGAATTACACGAAGATAAAAATTCAATGCTGGTACCGGTTATGCATTTCCAGAAGGTAAGTTTAGAAACAAGTTGAAGTTTAAACTTTGCTTAATTTTTTTGTTTGTTTGTTTATTTGTTCGTTCGTTAGTTTTAATTATCAATATTTTTTTGTTTAGGAAGCATATACCGCTTTTGGTGTTCCATTTTATTTAAAAATTACAGAAGTGAGTTTGTTTTTTATTATTTTTTTATTATGTGTCTCTACAGTCTTATCTCTACGGCGAAGAGTATTGTCTCTACGGCGAAGGGTAACATCTCCACAGCGAAGAGCAAGTTTCACTCGTCATGTATATTTCTCACAATCTTTGAACTGATCTCACACAACACTTGTTTTTTAATAACATTCTTTTTTATGGCTAGGGTGAAACAGTGTTGTCAGTTCAAGAACGAGTTCGAAAGAGATTAACTCTTCCAGAAAAAGAATTCGAAAAGGTAGGCTCACTCGTAAATTCTTTTCATTCATCAGTTTCATTCTATTTGCAAATAAGCGCAAGTTTTTTTTTTCGCTAACTCCGTTTGTTTGCCAGTCCCTTTCGTCCGTCCGCCCCTCCCTCCCTTTCATCGTCCGCCCCCTTTCTCCCATCCCATCTTTTAATTAAAACATTCAGAAATAATGCTTTCAATCGACCAGCAATGATTTGCAGGAAATCCCATATATTTTTTTAGGATTCATTATTAGACTTCATCAATTCGTCATATTTGTTGACACGCTCTTTACCTGCTTGTCATTTTTCAACACTTCTACTTTTTGTGTTTTAGATCAAGTTTTCACTTGTTCATATGGGAAAAGTAACTTACTTCCCCGATGGTACGTACTTTCATAACATCAACAAAATTTTTGAATCACAGATAATTAGTTTAAAGTCAATTTTTAGAATTGTGTTTTATATTATTCATTATTTTTATATACCCTTTTTTGAAGATCCGAATCGTCGTTTAACGTTATCAGACTTTCAAAGTAACGCAACGCAACCTTATTGGTTAGGGTTGGACCACGTGAACAAAGCACCAAAACGCACGCGATATGCATACACAGAGAAAGCTATCAAAATCCATAATTAATAAATGCCCCGGCTGGAACCTTGTATGCACCAACACTGAGTACGGCAAGTTGACAGTGGTGGTTTCAAAGAATGACTTTTCTACAACAGCTATAACGAAAATGATGGATGCGAATCCGTGATAAAATAGCACCTGCCAAAGTTACCCAAACAATGGACGATATTAAAAAAATGTGAAAATTTTTTTACCTGTAATGTAGAATTTTTAAGGCGACAGAAATTCCGCTGGTAGCCCAAAGAAAATCTTGAAATTCTTCCATGTACAAAAAACATATTCTTTGAAATTGTTACGTTAAATACTTTTTTAAGGAAGAGCGTCAACAAGGATTTTATAATAAAACAGATTTTTTTTGTAGTATATCGAACGTTCTTTGTTCACTGTTCAAAAAAACTTTTATAAAGTGTATTGTGGAAAATTATTACTACAAATAAAAGAAGTCATTTTAAAATGTTTTATTTTCTTTCTGGTTATTTTTCAAAAGCAAAAGCGATTCAAGAAAAAGTAAAAAAAATCCATGCTGAGGAGTGGTAAGCTACTCTTAATGGTATGAATATTTGCGGGTACTAATTTTCGCGAAATTAAGTACGACATAAAATGTCAATGATTCGTCAAATTTTTACCCAAGAATGAAAAGATAATGTAATTTTGTGAAACATGTTTTCTGATTTCATCTTCTTTCTATCAAAATACACTTATTTTTAAATATTCGCGAAAATACTTACGTTGTTCGGGAAAATAAGTTTGCGAAACTTAATACCAGCGAAATATATTTTTTTGCCGCAAAAATCAGTATCGTGTGTCCATTGATAAAGGTCACTAAATTTAATGACCAAGAAGTTCAAATTCTTGACCAGTATTTTTGGTTTGCTACTTTTACAAAACAGGATCATGTCTTTCGGAATGACCGTTAAAAGAAAATCTTTCTAAATGATTGAAAACAAATATAATTGCTTAATATAACAAAATTGAAGTTTTAGAATGCCTACAAAACAAAGAACTTCGTGATATTTCTACTCCATCTCTGTGAGATCTTTTTCAACTGCTACAATAGCTAATAAAAACAACTTTTCCGTATGAAAGGCCAACATAATATATTTACAACAAATAAGTGTTCAACGTACAGAACAATCTCATACAAAACATGCTTATGTATATTACAACCAAGATGGTCTGTCATACTAAAAAATAAAAATCCGAAGTGTGGGTGACTTTTAATTCATGATAAAGAATTTTAAAGTTCAGACTACAAAAACGGGTTTCATCAAACTTTGCTTGTAAACCTCAATATAGAAATATGATTTTTAGTATAACAGTCGCTTCCTGGTTTTACTCATCAACCACCCAGCTCAAATTTAAACAAACAGATAGAAAGAGCACGACGAACATTTCTTTTATTCGTACTAATTTTCTCGCAGCAAAAATCCATTTCGCGCGTGTAATTTTGCCGTAATAGCAACACAAGTATTTCGCGCGTCAATTTTCGCGCATGTTTAAATTTTTAGACAAAATGTACATGTCTTTCAGTAAAATTAAGTTTTCGCGCGGAAAAATTTTACGCTCAATAACGAACTTTTTTCACGAAAATTAGTAAGAATAAGGTCGTTGTAATCTTTCACCAGAAAAATGAAACTTACAAAAGCAAAATGAAATATAAACAACATCTGGAATTATAATAAAAAATTATTCGTGCTAAATACACGGGCCTTATTTCAATGAGAAACTTTAAAAACTAAGCAGCTAAAACATTAAAAACAAGAAGCCACATTGATTCCTGTTTCAGAAAACTTTTTGTAACTGTACAGTTGACATAAAGTTCCCGTAACGCGAATTTCTCGAAATTTGTTTTATATTCTCGAAATGCAAACGAGATGCAAAATGAAATTGCAAACGCAGCTATGTACTGTTAGCAGTTTCACCGCTGGACACAAACTGTCCTGCAAATATGCGTTAATCATTCCAGCTTAAAGGTTTAAAATTCCACCTTTTCCTTATTCTTAATCTTAAAAACAAGATTATTCCGAGTATATCTTGTTCACATTGTTCACATTGAAGAGCAACTTAATTGTCCTGCACGTAGTAATTTTCGCTCGCTAAAACACCTGCACATAGCTTCATTTTATAAAAGTTAGTCGTGTTTATAACCTCTTAACTACTTCCACAATTTAATCGTAATAAATAATAACAAAAATAATGATTGAAACTCAAGTGATTGCATCTACCTCGTTTTCGAAGTAACCTCGTTTTCAAAATAACCTCGTTTTCAAAGTAACCGAATTTTTTAAAGTAATCTAATTTTAAGGTAACTTTGTTTTCGAAGTAACCTCGTTTTTAGAGTACCCTCGTTTTAAAAATGACCTCGTTTTAAAGTCCCCTCGTTTTCAAAGTAACCTTGTTTTTAGCAACACAAAGTTTTTTTTACAAGCACTTGTTTCAGACATTTATAAGAAGTATGAATGTTTATGGTGTAGAAATGATCAACCTGAAATTCTGAGTTATTCACCGAATCAGCGTCCGGTCTTTCACCAAGGCGAGCCCCGTAACAGACGCATAAAAATCCATAAAATCACATTGTTACAATTCCGTTTTAAATAAAAATCTGTGCTAAATCTGTAACGTGAGAAAAAAAACGTTGTTATTAAATAACTTTGGTTTTCCTCATTCCGCAAAATATCAAATTTTTATCTCAACTCCATGGATCCAGGGTAACTTGGTGGTCGATTGTCACGTGTAGCAGTGTTATAACCCGGAAGCGAATCATCGTATGATGATGGTGCGTTTCCATGACGATTGCCACCTGGTCGGTGGTGCGGAGGTGGTGCGGAAGCTTGAGCGTGACGATTTCCGCGTTTTGACAATCCTCTTGGGAGAGTAACAGCTCTTGGAGGTGGTTTGTTTGGGTTACTGCTCGGTGTGTGCACGCTGCAACATGCAATGAATCCTGCAAAGAGAAGTCAAATATATTGTCACCAGGTTGGTGGTAAATATTAAATATTATATGTTAGATGGTCTCTTCACCCATAAACACACACAGAGACACACAAAAAAGGGTAGCAATTCCCTACCTGCCATAAACAAGACTAAAGCTAATCCAATGAGAATACACGCCCACCAGTACTCCTTCATCCAGTCCAATATATTGTCGATCGTGTCAGAACTGAACAGCCACTTCTTCAAACGTGATAAAGGACCTTCCGCATCTACTTTGCGACACTTGAACAGAATATCACAATATCCTTGATACTGATTGCATGGAGAACCTACAACAACAACAACAAAAATATCTTAAAAAACTTCAACCAATATTACGTTAACGATGAATAAAATGAAGTTCATTCACAGTACTCTCAGTTGTCCGATTGTCATGAGATTTAGCTTTGCATTCGGTTTAAATGATAAAGATAAATACTACTTTTTAGATAGGTAACAGTAAGACAGACTTCAAAATCAAAAGTTGTCAGTAAAAGAATTAGGAATGGAAAAGTTATTTTTCTTTTTTATTTGATATATTTTTTGCCTGCTTCCTTACTTAAAATCATGTCAATTAAAAAAAAAGAAAACGGATAGGAAGTCTCGGCTTGTTTACGCCCACCGTAGCTAAGGCGTACCTACGCCCACCATAGCTAGGGTTTAGATTTTAAAAAAAGGCTTACCAGCAGGGAGATCTCGCCCAGGGTTGAGAACATCACACGTGTTTGTCATATTCACAGTTTGACAACAAACTTTGCAAAGATTTGCTTCTGTCTTACATTGGCACGCTTCCTTGTTAGATTCAGCAAGACATAATGAACCAGTACATTGCTGAAAAAAGGAAAAAGATAAGAATTAGAACAAAAGCAATGTTTTGCTAGGTTACACCTTGGAGGAGGAAAGAATACGGAAGGAGAAACAACTCTTCTAATTCTATTGAAACACTGCGTGAGGTTCTAGCAGGTGTCTGTATAGAAACTTAATTTGAAATTTTGGCGGTTGTGTGACTAAATTATTCGTAAATAACAATTCGCAACTATGATTGGTTATAAAAACAATTAGATAATTTGATGATGAATTTGATAATATTATCAAAACAAGAAGCCACATTGAAATTGGTAAAATTTCTTTTGTTCTTATGTTAACATAATTAGCGAAGAAGCACATGCTCGACACTTTTGTAAACAAAAAGAAAAAGTTTATATCTCGTTTTAAAACGACGTTCTGTTATAAGAAGTTATTTCTTTAGTTAGAATAAACATTAATCCAGCACACATTTTGTCGGCACTTGTCCGGCGCATATCTATCTATATTGTTTTTCATGATCAAAGTGGTATACTCAAGCCTGCAAAAATAGGTTAATATCATGGTTAAACGCTTATTTTCAAACGTATTGTTGAAGTTTTTAACAGCATTGTTTACCGACTTATATTAGGCACACTTTCCATACAAATATCACGTGCCTGCAGCGTGTTAAAGTCAGATTTCAATAGAAAAAAGTTAGCCCCTATTAAAGGAGAATAAGGAATTTAATCATTTTTTTGCGAAAAAAACTCGGTCGAGCACCTCACGCACTGATTCTTTTGAAATTAAAAACAATAGAAAATTCAATACATTTGAAGCGTACAGAAATGAAGTTGTTTCTCCTTCCGTATGTCACACAGACCATAATTCATTTTGAATTTATTTCTATTTCGAATTTTTTACAAGGGTGTCCGAACAAGTTCTAAACAAGGCTAAAAAACCCCTCCAAATTCTTAAAAATCCCAGCCAGAACTTTAGAAGAATAAGCTTTCGAAACCAAAGTTCAAAGACAAACCTGTTGAAATATAGAGGAAATAGCAGTTCTATGCATGTTTACACTCAAAATACGCAAACATATTGTGTATTCAAAAATTTTAAGAAACTTTTTGATGTGTTTAAAAATTTAAATGTTGCCAAAACATGTTGTTAATCTGTGAAAATAAAACGAACATTGTCGAGAATACAATACAATTGTAAGCAGATAATATTTATAGTTTTAAAAGAATGCTTTTTTACCTTTTTTTACAATTTTTCCTGACTTTTTAAAAATGGGTATTTTTCAAGCTCTGTGGTAACCCAGTTATAAAGAAACACTTGTTTAACAAATAAAATGCAGAACAACCTAGTACTTACTCCTTTTATACAAACATTTGAACCGTTGTTGCACTTCGTGATTTTGTCATCTTTGTAAATTGGCTGGGTGCAGTTGTAAGTCGAAGAGCTTATGTTTGGTTAAGGGAGATAATCAAGACAATGTCATGAGAAGATAACCTGTTACAAAGTAGTTTATTCAACTATATTATAATTGATTTCTTCCTGAAAACGAGGCATGTCGTAAGTGCTAGAAAACTATGAGGGGTTTAAATGTGATAACAACTTCATCAAAATAATACTTGCTGAACACAGATTTAGCTAGAAATTTCCATGTATGCAAATTTAGTCACGTGCTTCTGAAAATAATTAAAAAAAAAATCATAAAAAAAAAAGTAATCGAAAGTACTCATTGTACTAGTATTTTATAACCTCCCCCCCCCCTACTGCTGAGTATAAAAATGTAGTTAATTCACAACACATATTTTGTAAATACAAAGACGTAGGAGGGTTTTTTGTTTGAAAAGATACACACACTTTGATTCTTCTGCACAGTCAGTTGCAGTGGAACAAACTCTGTTCTCAGAATCCAAGTAAGGTGCACAGGTTTTCGGATCACAACAAAAACCCAACGATGGACTAAATACAAAAAAAAGACATCATCAATCCAAATATTTATGTACCAGACCACAACATGTACCAGAAAGAGAGACGTCCTTAAATCTGAGAATATAACATTATAACAACTCATACAACTACCAGGTTTTTTAACATCACAAAGAAACATTTTGCAACAAAATAGCATGGTTCTCATTTACAACTCTCTAGAGGTTTTGGCGACAAGTGTAGGGATCTAAGCGAACTTCTTTTAAGTTTACAATGTAATCTGTCCTTTAGATTATCAGACCTAAGAATTAACTGAACTAACCTGCATCTCCTGTCGACATCAACATCCTTTGCAGTTGGACTAAACTTGCAACCACCATTCCCAGTTGCTGGAAGACAACATGGATCGTCCTTACATGACTGTTCACCGTCATATCCGCAATCACATTCTTCGCCTGCCTCTACAATTCGATTGCCACAAATCGGTGCTCCCTTCTCTACAAAAAAGGAAACAAATTCGATGTTGCATTCATTGTTAAAAGGTGGCAATGGTAATTGGGGATGTAACTGGAGTCTTACCAACATCACCATGAGCATGTGACACAACAACAGTTAAAAAAATGTTTACATAAGATAACCGCCACATTTTAGAATAAGCAATTACTTTTTTAAAAAGCTTGCACAAAAATCTCCAAGCTTACTAAATTATTAATTCGGTAAACACATTTTTCGACTAAATTTTCAACTGTAATCATAAAAAGTGAATTCTATATAAGAAAAACAGAAGTATCCAAAAAAACTATTAACACTCCTTACTTTTAAAACAGATAGCAGATTTTGCTTGAAGTACTGGCCAAATATAACCTTTGCTGCATGATGAAAACTTATAATTGTTGCTATCAGAGCCAGACGTTGCTCGCGGGTACATGATAAAGTTTCCAAGCAAACCACCTGGTGCACAATCTCCACTGGTTGGGTCATGCTAAAGATAAAAAAAGAACACCTTTACAAATAGAAGAGTGGAAAGCAAACCTGATATATGACTGATATCTTGAAAAAAAATATTTGTAAGATGAAGGTAAAATTGGGTAAAAATTTAACTGCTCAATAACAAAATTTTTTTAGCTAAAATCTATATTATAATGCCCGTAAACGTCTGTCTGTCTGTCACGCAAAATGGTAGCTTAGCTGCGCAATAACGAGAAGTACGCAATGCGGTATAAAAAGGACAGGCGAACCCGTGGATTTTCCACGGGCTAACGACTAGTGATATAAAATTACAATACAGGCATTCTTTCTTATCCAATTTAAATTTATTCCCTTCCCCATTGTAATACTTGCCTCTGTAATCTGTAAAAAATATTATTCTTGTCTAAATAACTAGACAATTTTACCTTAGCTCCAAAGTTATGACCAATTTCATGAGCTAAAGTGATGTCAGTAACTTTGCTAGCAACCGTTTTCCCATAATTTAGATTGGTAACAATTCCAGAATTCAGAGTTTTTTGTTTGCCATTTATAGTTCGAAATCTATCACAAATACCGCCAGCACCAACAGCTGAAGAAATGAAAAAAAAAATCATCAGAAAGAGTTAAGCATCAGCTAAGGGGGTCCTGGGTAAAAGTAAAGAACATTTAAGACAGGGACTGGTGTCCAGATATTATTAGAATACAGAAAGCCAAACAAAGATGTTGTCTTTCTTTTAACATTGGTATATAATTGAATTGTTTTGATAAGAAACTTTTGCAAATCAATAAATACAAGCTGATTAAGCACCTCTGCCAATTCAGCATTACAGCTTGGGCATGGTAAAATCACAATGCTATAGCTATAAAAATACGTACTATCACCAATCCATGCAAGACCAAGAACGCCATCATTAAAATCTCGATGAGCAAACATATATGATAGGCAGTACTTTTCATGGTCTTCAAGCGATGCTAAATCCAAAAATTTTTCTACACCGATGTTGTCACTGTTGAGTTGACAGTCAACTGAGTTTGGTTTTGCATTACATGCATCTTGCTCAATAACATCGATTCTGTTAATGTTAATTGTAATTCCTATGAAACAACACAAAAATAAGAAGAAAAAAATAGGGGACAAAAATAAAAACTTTAAGCTAGCCTAAAGTTTTTAATCAACAGTTGAGGCACTGCAGACACAACAAGCCGCAATAATGAACAAAATTATTTTATTCATTTTTTTTTAAATCTGCACAAAAATGCCAGCTGTTTAATACTCTTACACTCACGTTAGACAGGGTGGATAGCATTAAAATTTGTTATGGCAATTTTTGTGTTCCCACAGAATAAAATAATCAATGTTAGGTCACACAAAGGTCCCAAAATCCAGAAAAAGTTGCCATGCTAATGTCAGCAACAATTAGCACATTTTCGAAGTATGGGTTTCACCAAACAATTTAACATCCAAAGTCTGCTGTGAACATTCACAAATGAACTTGGACAGATTCAAAATGTGTGAATCTAATATAGAAATATCTTCAACAATCACTTGTGCGGCGAACTTCGAAATTAGCTGTCTTGTTTTATAATATTCCATTCAAGATTGTGGATCTTAAAATGTTAAATGTTATAGCATGTTAAAAATCTTACCTTGTGGAACACCTGTCTTGTCAAAATCTGTGGCTGAATAAAGATGGCTGACAGATTTTACATGTTGTGTCATTAAATACATCGCCCTTTCAGCGCTTTTTGCATATTTGACATAGGTTTTGTCAGCCTGTTAAAATAAAAAATGACAACAAATATACACTTTCAGACTTTAAAGGGGGAAAAAGTTTAAAAATCTCACTCACTCTGATAAAAAGCTGACACTCTGTTAAATCTGTATTGAATCCAGTTGCTCTACGCTGACGCTTATGACTATTTGAAGGAGCAAATGTTAGATAGTCATCATCTAAACATTAAATACACTGTTAATAAATATTGGTCATAATGTGAGAAATATAAAACACAACATTTTTGCCACTAATCATACCTCGTAGATCTTTCCACACAGTTCGGTTCATGTGTTGCTGTGTGCTAGCCATAATCCCTCCACATACATGTTGTTTTGGGTGAACAATATCACGGACATTATAAATAACAGAATGAAACTTTGTAGGATCTAAGTGATTATATTGTTTTGTTGATTCGATGTGAAATTCATTTCCATCACCAAAATGCACTCTTCCTTCGAATATATCATCATGTACAAAACCATGCACTCTAGAGTTCGTATCTCCTAAAAGCATGTATTTAAAATTAAAATGGTGCTTCTTGTTTGTATATGACTCATTGTAACTCATGTCAATTTAAGACTAAAAATAATGTCATCTCTTTATAATTTGTCATGTCAGGAATTTGCTTTGTTTACATTTCTAAAGATCCAGGACCTAGACACTATGTTTTTTTAAGATCCTTTTTTGATTATTATTTATCATTATATTATTATTAAACTAGTTGTATTGCCGACAAAAAAAATCACTGAGGGTTAGCAGCCAAGCTTCTACAGAGTATATTTCAAGAAAAAAGTAATAATATGCTGAGTGCTTAAAATAAAATAATATGCAGGAGTGTTCTTTCATGACTGGTATCTGATTTTAATTTTTTATTTTTTCTGTCTACCTGTCGAATTTTAAAACATGTTATTGACTCTGCTGACAGACAAACAGACAGACAGAGAATTATTACACTAGGATTAGTTTTAAATGCGATAATTGATTAATGTTAGGTCACTCACTTTTATGTACTTCAGAAAAAGAAATTTACCATGTAAATATCCTTCATATATATTTGACGGATGAAAATCTGCACGGCCAAACTTTGCACTATGTGAAAATAGATTTACATCTCTCTTCAGACGAAGGTTGAATTTTCTAAAAAAAAAAGGTGACAAATTCATAAAAAATGGATGGATTACAAAGTTTTGAAATCGAAGGCTAAAACACATAATGCAAGCTTATATGAAGCCTTTTAGGAGCCTTAAAAGTTATAATTTCTGCTTGACAAGGCAGTTTTCATCATTGTGATATCTGAAAAGAGAGGATAAGGTTCTAAAAGTGCATTTCGGGACTTAATAGAACACTGCAGCAACTTTGTAACTTTGTCTGGAAACGTTGACAAACTCACTACTTCATCAGCAATTTATGCTTCTACAGATATAACAGCAACATCATGCATCTAGCGTAGCGTTTTCAATTTATACAAAGCCTTGTTTTTAAAGTAGTCTATTAAAGGAGAGCTAACAAAAAAAATTACATATATATTAGCCTAACGTTTACTTCATAAAATGTGAGTTTTATGTTTTAGCTACCGTTAAAATTGCACACCATTGCTAATGAGAAAGAGTGATGTGTCCTATGTGGGCGAGTTTACTCCTGACCAGGCCTGTATATATAAATTTAACCAAAGTGGATCCCATGTCTTATAGGAATATATTTACTGTGTAAGAAGTTGGCATATTCGTTGCAGAGAAGTGGGTAGAAAAAGTAAAAGATGTTATGCATGTTAATAGTCGTATTATAGTGATAAAGTTTTTGATAGGTAATAGGATTGTAACTTTTCTGTCAGTTTATGCTCCACAGTGTGGACTCAGTGAGGAAGATAAAGATAAGTTTTATGATGAGTTAATAGTAGTCACATCAAAGTTTGGAGACACTGAACTTGTCATGGTGGGCGGCAACTTTATTGGTCATGTTGGGAAGTCATCTGAAGGTTATAGAGGTGTGTATGGAGGCTATGGATTTGGGAGCAGAAATAAGGAAGGGGAGAGATTGCTTGAGTTTGGAATGGCAACGGACATGGTGGTTTGCAACACATCATTCAGTAATAGACAGAGTAGGCTGATAACATATGAGTCAGGTGGTTGTAAGACACAGATAGATTACTTTTTGGTTAGAAAGTCAGACAAGAAAGTGGTGAAGGACGTGAAAGTTATATCGGGGGAAGAGTGTGTTTCCCAGCATAGGTTGCTGGTTTGTGATATTATCTTGAAGAGTGTCAAAGAAGCCAAGGGAAAGTACAGGCCCCGTCGAAAAGTCTGGAAGCTGAAGGAAGAGATTGTAGCAAGACAATTTAGTGCAAAAGTTCAGCAATTAGCCTACAATAGTCAATGTGATAGTGACAATGTTGAAAGTACTTGGACTACTTTGAAGAATTGTCTTCTAGAAGCTTCTGATGATACCTGTGGGTGGACGAAAGGACCAGCTAGACATAGACAAACCTGGTGGTGGAATAATGAGGTTGACCATATAAAGGAAAAGAGGAAACTTTGGAAAGAGTGGAAGTCAGGTGGTAGTAAAAATATTTACTTAGAAGCTAAGCGTCGCGCTCGTACAGCAGTGTATAAGGCAAAATCAGAAGCAGAAAGAAACAGATTTGCAGATGTGTTAAGAAGGAAAGACCAGCGCAATGAGGTATTCAAGATAGCAAAGCAAATGAAGAAGACTAATCAAGATGTTTTAGGTGAGAAGTGTATACGTAATGATGAAGGTGTTTTGGCTAGCACAGAGGAGGAGAAAAGGGTAGCTTGGAAGAATCATTATCAGAGGTTGCTTAACACTGAGTTTGATTGGGACGAGGATAATTTGTCTGATGATGATGTTGTAGAAGGGCCAGCTATGCAGATCAAGACAGAATGGGTAGTGGAGGCTATTAGGAAATTGAAGATTGGCAAGGCTGCAGGAGTATTAGGTATTGTTGCAGAGATGGTAAAAGCATCTGGATATATTGGAGTTCAGCTTATTACAAGTCTTGCTAACCAGATTATAAAGGATGGTGCTATTCCGAGTGAGTGGCAGTCGAGTGTAATAGTGAATCGTTTCAAGGGCAAGGGTGATGCATTATAAATTACAGAGGTTTGAAGTTGGTTGATCAAGTAATGAAAGTGATTGATAAGTTACTTAGAGAAAGAATTGATATAGATAAGATGCAATTTGGTTTTGTTCCAGGGCGTGGCACTACAGATGCAATATTTTTACTCAGACAGCTTCAGGAAAAGTATTTAGGAAAGAGAAAGAATCTCTATTTTGCTTTTGTAGATTTAGAGAAAGCTTTTGATAGAGTGCCACGTAAAGTTATTTGGTGGGCTATGAGAAAATTAGGTGTGGATGAGCGGCTAGTTACGATGGTACAGTCTATGTACAGCAATGCTAGAAGTCGTGTCAGGATTAACGATTCACTTAGTGATGAATTTAGTGTAAATGTTGGTGTACATCAGGGTTCTGTACTTAGTCCTTTGTTGTTTATTCTAGTTTAAGAAGCGCTGTCGATGGAGTTCAGAACAGGTTGTCCATGGGAGTTATTGTATGCAGATGATTTAGTTCTCATAGCAGAGTCGATGGAAGAATTAGTTGAAAAGTTTGAGAAGTGGAAAAAAGGACTAGAAGAGAAAGGGCTGAAGGTAAACACAGCAAAGTCTAAAGTCATGATAAGTAGCATTGCAGCCAAGTGTGACCTTGTAGTTGGTAATTGGCCTTGTGGAGTTTGCAGGAAAGGGGTTGGTAGTAACTCAATTTTTTGTCAGACTTGCAAGCATTGGGTACATAAGAAGTGCAGTAGTATTAGTGGTAGGTTAAGAGCTGACATACAGTTTGTATGCAAGCGTTGCAAAGGTGAGATTATAGAGAATGAAGTATTTCCAGCTTTAATGATGTACAACAGCGGCTCGTTAGAGATAGTTGAGAACTTTTGTTACTTAGGTGATATGTTGGGCAGTGAAGGGGGTGTTGGAAGAAGTGTTACTTGCAGGATTGGTTCTGCTTGGAAAAAGTTTAGAGAGTTACTTCCTTTATTGACTAGCAGAGTCCTGTCAATTGAGGTAAAAGGTAGGTTGTATGAGGCCTGTGTAAGAAGTGTTATGTTGTATGGTAGTAAGACATGGGCAGTGAAGCAGGAAGATCTTGACTGTTTAGAAAGGAATGATATGAGAATGGTTAGGTGGATGTGTAATGCCAGTCTGAGAGACAGAAAGAGTTCAGATGAGCTAAGAAGCAGGCTAAGTCTCTGTAGAATTAAAGATGTTATCCAGATAAGAAGATTGAATTGGCTGGGGCACTTGGAAAGAATGGAGGAGGATAATTGGGTAAGAAAGTGTAGAGACTTGATAGTTCCTGGGGCAAAGCCCAGAGGCAGACCGAGAAAGACTTGGCAGGAGGTTATAAGGACAGACTTGATAGAGAGAAAGTTGAGTTTAGATCTAACACAGTCTAGATCAGATTGGAAAAGGGTCATTAATATACCCCGTCCAACCCATGCTAGCATGGAAAAAGGACGTTAAGCCAAGAATGATGATGATGATGAACCAATGTGTGAAACTTAAAATGTGCAAAAAAAAATTACTGTTAGTGGAATTTAAAATAAATTGCATTTACTTCAAAATGTTATGAAAACATAATGAAGATAGCAAAAGGATTCAGAGTTCTGTTAAAATCAATTTTAAATTTTAATGAATGCAATGAAACATTCCCATATAATTTCTTCCCATGTGCAAAAAAAATAATTTATTATTAATATTGTGTTTTGTATGAAGGACAAGTATTATACAGTAGAAATGAAATTAAAAAATGAACCGACAACACAACACAATGACTCACAACAAAAACAGTTATCTCCAAAATGCATTACGCTTTTCAGAAACAAAAAAAAGTTATATATAGTTAAAGAAATTCAAAAAATTATTAGAAATGTAGATTTTATTATTTTAGTTTCATTTTTTACATTTTTTTTCAACTTGCATTAATTAGAAATTAGTTTAGGCATATTTTTCCATGCTTCTTGAATTCTGACATGTCCATAGTTAAGGCGTGAGTACACAAAAAAGGTGTGATATTTTAAAATGCTATTAATTCATCAAAACTTTATTTCGATACATCAATGTATATATTTTTAGAAAGCTTGTATGATTTCCTATATAATAGTATGAAAATTAGAAAAAAAAGAATAAAGTTTGAAGGTTTAATAGTCAGGAATAAAAAACAACCCCTCTCCTACAAATGAGATCCCATTTACAAAACTACTGTTTACTTTTTCGGGATCACAAAACATCTATCTAAAAACGATTTTTAAATTTTTCTTAATAATTTATACTTTGGAGATATTTAGTATTACATTTTTTCCACAATTTTTAACCTCTGATCGTCGGTAAACTCATCATAACACGCCTTCTACTCAAACTCACCAAATAAAAAAAAATCGTTTTAGATCAAACATTCCTCTTTCAGCTAGAGGTGCTCTCCACCCCAGAGCCTTTATAGTTTTATAAAAGAGGGTTTTAAACATACAAAGTATTCTCTTAAAAAATAAGCACTGTGAAAAAGAGGTTTAAAGTTTTTTACAGAATTCTTATACTTCTGCATAAATAATTGGTCACTATGGTAACAACTACTAGCTAACAGGTTTTTTTAACAACTTTTTATGCCAATCACACACAGTCGAGTATGGGTAAAACAAAAACAAATTGTAGAAACAAAAATCACAAAAAACCTGAAGAATCTTTCAACTACATACAAAAATCGTTTTCCTCTTGGAGTCGGCTATCATTATAACCTTGAGTAATAAAAATTAATACTCAAAATGATTATGTGTGAACAAAAATTTGATCTTATCACATAGTGAAAACTGATTTATGGCAATTTTTTTCATTTTTGGAAAATACCCTAACTTAAATACATCTTTTTTTAAAATATTTTCGCACCATTAGAAAGATCAGATTTTTTCCTATTTGATCACTGTAAAATTTTTTTTTTTTTAAAAAAAGACTTTTTCCTATACTCACGCCTTAACAAGGAATAATATTTTGTAACATTTTTTTCCTTGCAGATGCAACCCAACCTAACAAATTAGACGCAATTTAATTGGTGTAAATGCAAATTTGCAAAATAGTTAAAATTCAATTCATTTTATTTAGCCAAAAATATGCAAACAAGAAGTATCATTTTCCCTGCTTCACGTTGGCAAACATGTGCTTCACGTCAACAATTTATATATTTTATTTTGGGATCGCAGACACACTAACAACAGTTAAATTTAAGGAAAAAAGAGGAAATCTTCAGATCTAAGTTACATCCAACATACAAAAAACACAGCAAACATTTGCCAACATAAATTTAAAAATTTGTGTCATTATGTGGGCATTCACCTCGACAATTACAGAGTACCGAAAAGAATTTGAAAGGCTGCAGAAACAAAATGCCCATATTAAACCTTTGGCCAACAATGGTAAGGTATCTCTAGGTCAGCAAATCACTCAAACACAGAAGGTCTGCAAGTGTCTTAAATCGACTGTACATAGTAAAGCTGTATAGGCCTGTATTCAGCTCTACTATGTGTGAGTAAAAATTTGGAATAATGATGGGATATGCTTATGCGAAACACATAATCATGCTTTTTAAGTATACTTACATTATGCCTATTGTAGAAACAAATTGAAGACTTATGAGTTATATTTCTCAAAACAAACAAAGAAATAAACACAGATAAAACTAAAGGCATGATGCCAATTTCAGACAGTAATAGTGTTAATTAGGCTTTTTTACGTATGAGGAAAAAAAAAGGACTGTCTAATTAAAATGCTAATAACACACACAAAAACATGATTCACCAAGGCTGTACAATATGATTATACTTTATTTTCCTTTTTATGCTTATGAAAACATTTGTCTCATAGTCACAATTGCAACATATACCTGTTATGAGCATAGAAATCTAAATGCAGTTTCTTATGTGGATCCAATGATCTCCGAACCCTGTTATGATTATTATACAAAATGTCTTTTCGATAATTTAACGGTTCATAATGTAGAATACTATCTGTCAACGGATTTCCTAAAAACAAGAACAAAAAAATTACCACAACCTTAAATTTTTTATACAGTGCCAATCCAGAGTAAAGGTACAAATATATAATCATGGCAATTGATTTTTATATCTGCAAAATACAGACAGGCCCATACAGAGATGCACGTGAAATAAAATTCTAAGTTTTTCCTAAATTTGTTCAAAACTAAAAGTGATAATGTGTTTTCATTGGTATTTATTGGTTCTTTTAGGATGGTTTTGGCTTATGATTTGGTAAGAAGCTTGTCAAAAAGCATTTCTACATGTTGTGGGAATGGCTTTTGAACACCTCTCCTTAATAAGCCTATTTTTTTTACCACCCTCTTGGTACAGGGTGGCCTAAATTCATTTAAAATTTTAATCTTTTATCTATCTTCAAAACCAGAAGAGATGTGGACACCATAGCCATTGATCTTATGATGACATCATCACATTTTGAAATACCCTTCCAAGCAATAGGTAAACACTTTAAACTTTTAGAAGCATTTAAATTAATATGATGCTCTGAGTATTTACCCTATTTAGGTTTACTTACTAGGAGGGTGCTGACTTGCTAAAAAAAAATTCAGGCAAATCTTTATTAAAATCAAAACAAATTTCCCCTTAGATTCAATTGAAAAACACTTTTAATCCCACAAGCCTGGCAATAAAATAGACAACGTTCAAATTAGAAAGAATCGTTGGACTGACACTACCAATTAATAATGATAATTTAAAAAGCTTATAAAGCTATTCATTGTGTACAGAACTTTTGGGATACCCTCCTGCCACCCTCCTAAAATTAACGCGAATGCCTATAAAAACCTATGAAAATAATTTATTTAACACAATTTAGTACAAATGACAAAAAAATATGAATCAAGGAAGAAGTATGTTTATCATTATTACAGTACCACTTAATGTAACTTCACACTTTATTTGTCAATTTAAGGTGTTTTTTTTGACAGAATTATTTAATAACAGTATACATCCTTTTTTCCTGATCACTCTTATCATGATTTTATAGCTATGATGCTATTATCTCTTTCACTAAAAACTTTGAGGTATAAACTAAAACCTAGTGAATATTTGATTATTCTGTTGATTATAGGTTCAGTGTTGGGCACTAGTAAAATTACGCAGAAAGAAGTGACGTAATAAATAAAGAGAAAGGTTAATAACATCAGAGATGTGCGTATAATATAGAATGTTACGACAATCTTTATAGTACTGCACTGTGCAAGCTTTAAATTCCAATAGTGTTTTTCTTTAATTTAAAATATTTTCAGACATGTTTGGTAAATCATACAGCCATGATAAGATGTGCGAAATATTTTTAATCTTGATATTTTTCTTCAAAATATACCAAAGCCTATTGTTTGAAAAATATGAATGAACAAAAAACTCTGCATGCATCCTTTCAACTTGGTTACTTATCAATTTAGATAATAATCAAAATCATTTTCATGTGTGTCAAGGACAATATTTTCAAGAAATAGTAAAGTAGTATACATAATAGTATAATAGTATACATAAAACACTGAATATAATAATATATAATATGCAGTTGTTTAGATAGCTGAAAAAGGGTTACTACTACTTTAAATTAATTAATAACTCTTTTTTTAGTCCTGGATATTTACATATGTTAATAAGGGGCAAAGTTAATTCTTGCATCATTAATTTTCAAGGATAGTTAAAATTTATTGAAAAAATTGCATCAAAATACAGTTTTATGGAAAAATTTATTTGCACAAACTTTTACCAAAGATAATTTTTGGTACCATACACAGATCTGCCATTTTGATTTTCGGCCAAAGTTGATGTCAGAAAAATTGGATTACAAGGCTTAATTTTGTACCATTATTAAACCTTCCTGCCTCTTTTTTTACCTTACTAAACCTTCATAACATTTCAAGATACATTATTGCTGTGGTGGTACAACCAAAAAAAATTTAATATTTGTTTTTAAGCTGTTTTCTGGGCAAACACTACCTCGAAACTGTTCATTCTTGATTTGTATTTTATATACATTAAAACCAGTCAGTATTCGTTTAGCAATGAATATAGGTTTCTAAATTTCTTTGTTTACAATTTGAGTGGTAAGCTCTGTTGGTACTTGCATTTGCATTTTTTAGCTAGCTACATAGCTGGCTAGCTGAAAAATCTCTAAATATTGTCTTCAAAGTGAAAGAAGAACATGGTTTATTACTGTGCAAAGTTTATCATTTCTTGAACATGATAGTTTAGTAGGCGACGTTTCGGAAGATCCTTCTCCTATCATCGGGCTAGGTAAAATGATGTTGAGCATGTATTTATATATTTGCAGAGAATCGAAATTCATAAAAATTAACTGTAATTATCAGCTCGTTTCTAATTGGTTAATTTTTATGAATTTCAATCCTCTGCAAATATATAAATACATGCTCAACATCATTTTACCTTGCCTGATGATGGGAGAAGGATCTCCCAAAACGTCACCTACTAAACTATCATGTTCAAGAAATGATAAACTTTCCAAAGTAATATGCATAATGAACAGACAAACCGAAATAATATCTTCAATAACATGGTTTATAATAAGAAAAATGATAGGGGAACCAGAAAGGCTTTTACACAAGAAATAAAGTATTTTATATATATATATATAGCTAGCTATATATTTTTAATTACTTTAAACACAATTTATGACTCTGATAAAAAAAGAAATATGGTCAAAATACATATAATGCAAAACTAGCTAGCTATTATAACAAGTTATATTATATATAACAATCAGCTAGCTAGCTAGCTATTATAGCTATAAAACTACTCACTTTGAATTTTAACAGCACCGTCAATACTGTGGGTAAAACTTATTAGGAAAAATATTACTGTCTTCAGCAGACTTGGTCGGTCAACATACCGTGCTAACATGTTATTATATTCTACGATAAAAAAATATGTGTTTAGTATATAGCTAAATATAAAGATAGCCAGTCGGCCCAACAGTGAGATTTTTAGCTGTAAAAATAATTTGACAAGATTCGAAAGTGTTTTGACATGTTTCACTGGATGTGTCTGTTGAAAGTATTATTCACTGATTTATTTATGCAGTTTGTCTAGTTACGGCTTAGGACCAGGCTTCTTCGTGAACAAAACAAGTACAATTTTACTTTTAGATGTTGATCTCTATGACCCTGTTATTAGCTTGCGGATAGTTCATAAAAACAGTGTCACACAATGTAGGTGGTGGGCGGTATAATTACGCCATTGTCAGCCTTTGATGCTTACCAATGGTTGTCAAACGTTTTTTCACAGAAGGGTCAGCAACACCTTTATATTTGGCAAACCTGACAAAATGTGGAAGGGAATAGTATCAAATACAGGAACCGGCGTAAACATGGGCAGGTATTAGCTTCTGATAAATAGTCTTTCTTTCCCCAGGGCTTTTTATTTGGGCTGAAATTGTCGAAAAAACTTAACAAGCATATATCACAAAATAAAGAAGTGTCACTAATTTTTTATATATAACCCCGTGCTTGTAAATCAATTACTCTCCATGTTATTCTTTTAACAACATCATAACAAACTAATCAAACCAAAAACCGGTTTCACCAGAGTAAACTGTAATTTCCCATCATTACGGCAAGTTACTCATAAAACTATTTTTTCCAAGTAGAAACCAGGCTAGGACGTTATACTGTGATGTCATCAAAGTCATTATGAGTCGACATTATAATGTCTCATTATGCATAATTTAACAAATGCGAGAGTGAGAACCTTTCAGTAATAATAAAAACAATACGTTTTCTTTTTTTATTAAATTTTTTTTAACGTTTCCAACTTAAATTTTCAAAAAAATATGAAGCAGTCCATTAAAAGCCAAATGTAACAAAAGAAATATAAAAAAAATGTGAAAAGTAAATGGAAGCGTTGTTGTAAATTCCAACCTCGTTCCCAGGGCAAATTGGAACTTTTTGACGGTGTTTACAATATATTTCCAATTATTCTAATTTCACAAAAAAATGTGTTTAGTGATGATTATGGTCAACCTAGCCCTCGGGACCTTTTTTCTGCTTTTTTGTATTGCGAACGGCTTCAGATTAAGTCCCCTTTAGATTTTTTAAAATTTCGCAATGTAAACTTCGATTGGTGTGAACAAAAAAAATAATTAACTAGTTAGTCGTTGATTGCACGGCGGTAAAAACCACATAAAATCTCTTGTTCGCGGCATCTTCCTTGGATATATAGAGAAATTATTATTGGTCTGAAGTTGCTTTCCTTTTCTAAGAATAAATTTTTGGTTAAAAAATTAAGCAACACCCCAGGTATAGCGCCCTAAGCATTCGCAAAGATTTTAAACTAAAAAAGAGAGTAGAAATGAGCAGTGTTTTTTAAATCTACATCAAACATATTATGCAGAAAAGATACATAATCGCATAGCAACAGGGGCGGAATCTAGGGCGTAGTGCATTTCTCCCAAAACACCCCAAAAAACATATGGAAATTTAAAACGCTAATACTCCGTTTCATTTAAAATTTGTACTGAAAACTCTTTTACTCAATTTAAAGCATGGTATTTTTAATGCGTCCTTCTTGTGGCCTAAGTAAAAAGTGAATTCTGGGCGTAAAATTTAGGTATTTTGTAAATATTGGCGCATTAGCGTAAAAACAGCACCATGTTGTAAAGACAAAATAGCTGAAATCATATAACTGATATCTTGTTGACAAAGTTTGAAGAATTTTCAACGTAGTTTAATGTGTATATAGGTGAATAATCTCATCTTTTTAAAAAACATTAAATCGCCATCCAGAAAATCCAGAAACGCCGACGACCTTTTTAAAGATGATATTTTTGGCGTTACTAATCTAAAAAAATAAAAATTAAACCTCCGTCGCGCCTGAAATTTCTCACAGAATTCAAAAATCGCGTTAATTTTGGCGTGCTTTAAGGGCATATCTAAGCACCCAGGTGATATAAAGTGTAAATTTAAAAATAACAAAAGTTTGAACATAATTCTTTTGATACCGAGTGGAAGAAGTGTTACCTTGATCTTCAAATCAAGTCCATTGTTACCCAAATTTTGGAATGCAGTAAAAACAGTTTCCGTTGAAAATTCTGAAAATTATTTTAAAAGCTTTGCACTGTTAACATTATTACAACAAGTTGCTAACAAATATTCAGTTTAAGTGAAAACCAGGCTTTAGATCTTAAGCTGTGTCATCATTGGAGTCATTATAAAGTCGATATACGGCGAGGTCTGGGCACTAGTAAAGCGCTTGTTAGGACAATTTTAAGCTGGTTTTTGTTTGAGTCAATTAAAAACAAGTTAAATCATGTGCCAACAAGTTAGCCCATTTGACTTTCTTTGTAAATTCTTTTTGCTATACGAAAAAGACAAAAGTGTTTTAGTCTTGTTGTCCCAGCATGACTAAATGCTGTTTGACTTCCTGGAAAGTACATCGTATTTAGATAGTCTCAAGGCAAGATTGATAGATTTTTTAAAACGTTCGCTAGGGTCGCTACTGTGTCAACTTTGTTGAAAATAAATAATTTTCAATTTCAAGTAACAGTTTAGAGCGCAACGGACAGTGTAAGTTATGAGAAATTTAAAGTTCAATATGCATTTATTTTGTTCAGATGGTATTTCAGGTTATAAACAATAGGTCAATTGCTTAGAACAATATAAAAATAAAAATAATGACTAGACTGGTGAGATTTTTTAAATTCTTGTCGCAAACAATGTAAATGTAAAGTCTAAAAACCAACCTCGTCCTCTAGAGTCTTTTGGCCCCTGAGCCGTATCGCTATTAAATTAACCAAAAAAGTAAAATGCCCTGGAAACGAAGTTGTCTAAAAGCTAAACAAGACATGTTTATTTAATACATATATATTCAAAAAAAAATTGATTGTACTGTCAGACAGTTTGGATTTTATGATTCCGCTTAGTGTACTGTTGCTACACGACTGCACCAACGAAAAATAAAGAATGAATAAAGGTATATGCGATTGAACGGAGTGAATTTGTTTACGCGAATTGTACAATTTTTCTCTTTTTATATCGGGACAGCGATGTAAAAACCGCACCGGTATTTAAAAAGAGTAAAAAAGCCCTGGAGGTTGATTTGTTGATTTAATTTTCTTTACATATCGAATGTTAAAGCAGAACTTAGAAATATAAATTGTACAAAAAAATGTCGGAGAAAAATGACGATATTTTTTGATAGTGAAAAACTTTTGTCCAGCAAATTATGTTAGCATTTCCTTTCGTCTCCATAAAAAGTCACTCAAAAAACATAGACAAGAGTTCTCTTTAAAAAAGGGACGAGTTCTGCTAGGTAACGAATGTGCGACATGTTATTTTGTCTGACGAAAATTTTTGCCGACAATTATTTGTCTGACCAGAATTTAAGACATCTCCTTGGCGAATGTCAATGTTGTCGGACATTTTTATCGCTTCACGTGCTTGTTATGCAAATGAAGACGAGCATTACAGAGATTTCCATGACAGAGATTTCCATTACAGAAATTTCAATTACAGAGATTTCCATTACAGAAAATTTTCTTTCCTTTTTTTGCATTATGACACTGTGCAGAATCAGGTGTAATTTGTGTTCATTTCGCATGCTACCACCCAGTGCTTTTTTGCACTGCAGCTAAAAAAGCACTGGGGGTCAGGCTTAAATTGTTCATAATCTACATTTAGGAATAAAACAACCCACAACGTCGTCTACAGTGATTTTGTCTTTTTATATATATATTTTATATATTTTGGTGGGAATGCATCCTGGGGACGAGGTCGCAATGTCACGTGGTACTACTTGTGGTTAGTTTTGGTTAAACAAGAACTACAAAAACTATAAATTAAAGAATTCAAAGTAGCAAAAACTAAAGTACAAAAAAATAACCTAACAATATGTCAGCGAAACAACCCCGATACCAGGACCTCTTGTCTATTTTTGCGCATCTGACGGCGAGATGAACCCTTTTCGACCGAGAGACAAAAAGCCCGGGGACGAGGTTGTCAGTGAGACACTTTTTGAATAAGACTCTTTTAAGGAGCTGACTGCGTAAGCACCGCGTTTTTCCCCAAATAATACTGGTTACCCCTGAAAGAAATGCTAATTTGTGATTCGTTTAAAAGCCTCACGTGACATTTGCCGACCGGGGGAATAATCACACAGGATATAGGAAGATAACATCTATCAACATTACAACATAGTTATAAAAAAAACAATAAAATATAACATCGATTCAGAAAATTGGTACTGGTCTGTCAAACAAAATGGATATAATCTTTTTTTTACCTTTTGACAAAGACTGAAACTTGAAACAACAAGAAGGTCCTTGCGGTTTTAACACTTCTCTTGGGAAGTATTAACATGTCAAAATAGAAAAATGCAAGCAAACAAAAATACCGAGCGGCTGAAGAACCGCGAAACAACTAAATTTGGAATAAAAGTGAATAGCTAATAATCTTAAATACAAAGAAAATTTTTTAATTAATAATTTTAACTAAAAATGTATACTTAACTAATTTTTAATTTTAAATTGTTTTGGTTCTTAAGGCGCTGAAAAAATGAAAGCAAAAAATGCGCGAAAAACTTAGAAAACACAAACGGAAAAAAAGAAACGTTAAAAAATTAGGCCTAAATTTGTTCATTTTGAAACCCCTTTCTTCGACAAATATAATTTAACTGCCAAATCTTGCAGTGTCGGACAATCAACTTTCATTGTAAGAACGTGCGAATTGACTATTTATTAATAAATAAGGTTTGAATACAAGATTCAATAAATAAGAAATATAAAATTTATTAATAAATACAGTATGAAAGAAAATTGTTAGTTGATTAGTAAAACCTTTGTTGTTATCAATTAAAAAGAATAGGTCTTTAACGCATTACTTACCAGTCCTTTTTTTGTTTCTATGTTTTTCATAATCGAAGAGAATATATTTATACACTTTTTCAATAACAACCTGGAAACTTGGTTTCAGCCTGTGGTTTTCTTATTTTTCACATGTTAGCCTGCAACTACTCTTATGTTCTTCTTATCTTCGACAATTTTTATTTATCTCTCACACTACGATCCAATTTTTATAATGTAAAACCTAAGTACAAATTTCGAATATTAGTAAAAAGTAATTCTCCGAAATTTTGCCTATTTTTTCACTATTCTCAGCCTTATTGTTCTTATAAAATTGTTCTAATAAAAAAGTATATACGTTACTTTAACTTTGTTCTAAATCAAAAACAACATTACTTCTTTCATCATTGATTCTCAGATTTATCTTAAATTGAAGCATTTTTTCATGGTGCCAAAAAAGCGCTATTTTTCGGAGGTACGGATTAAAGATTCTGTTGCTTTTTCTACACACTCGTAACTCGTACCTTGCAACACACAAACATAAAGATAAATACAAATCCATAACTATAGAAATATATACTTGACTGAGTTGGAAGTAAAAAACATTATTTTATTTGCTGAACCATACACGATCTGATTATGCTTTAACAAGGAGCTGAAGAGAAAATTTATAAAATAAATTGTGTTTCTTGCTTTAAGCCAAGCTAAATATATCAATTTTTATGCACAGATATATACAGGATATTCACACATCGAGTGTGGTATTTTTCCTCAGCACAACCCGCATGTTTTTGGACAGCGATAACCATACAATTTGCAGTACCCACGAAACACTATCAAATGTCTACAGTAGCGGAGTCTGTCTTTGCAAGCTAAAAATAGCAAATTACGTCATGTTACAATTTTATTGGACTAAAAAATTAGCGCGATTCTCGGATTATTTTGGTAAAACGTAGAGCCGTGATAGCCTAGTTAACTAACCTTTCTTCGAGCAGAAAAATCGTTTGCGACCCAGCGTAATTTCTTCCACCTTAATTATGCCGATTTTCCGGTGGTAAGAAAAATTATGCTGGGTCTCCGGGATAAAATCAAAAGGGATATTTTTCACAAGAATCTCACAGAAAAGCATTAAAAACATGCACAAATTTTAGTTGGGTTATTTAACTGGACCCCAACATCTATCCCAGGCTTTGTAGCTTAATATTAGAGTAACTTATTTAAAAAAGCGAGAATACTTGGGGACAAGGTTGGTTTAGTACGCATGGATAAATTGACTAGATTCTCATCGTCAAACACACCTTTCAGTTTTCTTTTAAAAGACCGGTAGTAAATATTTCTTTGCAGCTTAACCTAACAAAGAATTTTTTTTGTCTCTTGGTCTGTATCAGACATCAAAATCTGCATACTGATATCACTCACCTGCAGGCCACCATTTTTTTGGTTTCGAAGTTTTTACGGGGGTTGTTTTTTTTCGTTTCGTTTTCGGTATACGCGTAGTTACAACAGTATGTGCTGGCGAAGTTGTCGTTACCGCAGGTCTAGCCGTCGATGGGTTTTGACAGTAAACTGCATTTATTTTTTTAATGTCAAGTTTTGAAATCTGGATACCGCCAAGTGGTTTGTTTGGATTTTTTTTCCAGATGAGTGTTTGTTTACCATTTTTTGAAAACGCTTTGCTAAATAAAAAACAAAAAAATTTTATCTTTTACAGTGGACACACAAACGATCATATTAGCATCATCCCTGGTGACTAGGTCAGGTGGATCACAATAAGCAATTTAAGAAAGTCGTGTTCAATCAAATGAAAAATGAAAAATTTAGTCACAAACTCGAAAAGCCTTGTTTTGTGGAATAAAGCTTGAGATTGTGAAACTTACTTGGAATAATGCAGAACACTTAATGGATCATATTCTTGGACGACATTTCTTGACGATAACTCGATACCAAACTCCTTGCTTCTCCCTAAATAGATAAGTATCGTTTGCCGGTTAATTTAGTATACCTTGCCTTTTTACACGACATAATCAAGGTAACAAGAAAATTCCCAAGTAAGATGAAAAATCAATAAAGCTTGCCTTACACTATGGGCTAAGGTCTTAGCGCATTAGTGCACTATGGTTAGCTCATCATTAGCCCATAGTGAGAACCAAGCTTAAGTATCCTGACATCATTAAATGATCTCTTTCGCCGCCATTTTCAAAATTAAAACTTAACTCTACCTGCTTCAATATTTTCTTGATAGACTTGAACAAAAGAATCTCGGTCAGTTCTGCACTGCTCGTGAATGAAGCCAAGCACGTGCAATAACTCGTGCAATATGATTGGTTGGCGTAAACACGTTTCTACGGACGAGCCAATCTTTAACGAGAGTCTTTGCGAACCACGCCGCTTTCGACCAACATACGACCAACATCTAAAATTACAATTAGTGGTTTTATATAAAACATTCCGGCCAGTAATTGTCCATTAATTGATTAACTTTATGCTTCTCTCTTTAAATCACTGAGCATATGTCGTAAACCTTACCTGTTTTCTTTTCACCCTTCTTTAGGTTGAGCATATTGCTTTTTAGGTGAAAATTTTATTTAGTTTATCCGATGTAAAATACCAACCTCGATTTCAGGACCTGTTATCTCTTTTTTGCATATCCAACGCTGATGAGAGCCAAAAAGCCTGGAAACGAGGTTGGTAAAATACATCCCCCTGAGGTGTTGTCCAACGACAACACCAAACACACAACACACAAAAGAATCTCACTACAGAGCTAAGAAGGACTGGAAACGGTCTATAAAACTGGTAAATTTAAAAATTTTCAGGCCATGTTTACGTGACATCACCACCAGTAATCCATTGTTTTTCCTAACCTCTCATGCGGAAATATGTTTGATTTGTTTACGGCTTGACAAACATGATGAAAAAGAAAGAATGTTTAAAATTATGATTTACTTTCCCTTTTGCGATATTCCCTGGTAAATATGTATGTGTGTGAAACATTTATACTTTAAGGGCGGTTGCGCTATAATAGTTGTCCACTACAGCTTTCTTTCGTGCTGAGAACATTTTCGTTATTTGACATCATTATAGTCAAGCTTGGCCGCAACCTTTATTGTTTGAATGACAAAGTTAACTCACCCTTCTCCGTTGATGATGTGAACAAAATGTTTTGGAGCATTTTCAAGTTTATATTCTCTAAACCTCACGCATGTTAGGGTTTCCAATGTTTTCATCGCACCCTTTATGTAAGCAGTTGCGTATTTTAGCAACGGATCTTTGATGTTGCGACTCCCTGTAAAACAAATAGACAAATTATTAGAAGACTAGTGAAGAAAGCGGATCCATGTTGTTTTTCGCAGAAAAAGCAGCCTCGTAACCAGATCTCTTTGTGTTTTTTAATTAATAATCTCAGAATGTGGCGTTTCTTTTTCTGAAACAAAGTTAGAAATCAAAGTTCACTAGATAATCGATTGAAAAATTTACTTGGCCTTTTAAAAGAAACCATTCTCGTCCCCAGAGCTCTTTAAAGTTTAACTCAAAGAGCTCTGGGGTCGATAATCAAAAGAAACGAAAGGCCTAGATAATAATAGCAAGATGATTCGAACTGAAATGTTTTTGGAAAAACAACTCCGGGATTGGAACATTAAAAATCCGACACACGTTTGCGGATGTCACGCGCGACACACGTTCACGGATGTCACGCGCGACACACGTTCGCGGATGCATCTTAGTTATTTGACCAAAACTGAAATTTCAATGTAGGTTCAATAACAGTGCTTACTAAAAGCTGAATCAATCACGTAAGGAACGACGCGATTTGGCCATCGGATGTCAAATGATCGTTTCAAAAATGCGTGTCCTATCTTGTGGTTGGCGTCATGATTTCCCAGTCTTGTCTCGTCCGTTTTCTCATCCATCAACTCCATGTGTATTCCAGCTATATATATGAGAAAACATGGATGAAACTAACAAAAATACTGATATTTAATGCCCTAAGTACCTTGTGAAGTTCTACACCAACCTCTTTTGGTTGTCTTCTGGCCCCTGAGCCGTTAGTATGTTCCTTTTCGAGACCTTTTATCGAGACATTTCTTATCAAATTAAACAAAAAGGCAAAATGCCCTAGGAACGACGTTAGCCCTAGACATCATTATTTATTGCAGATTTTTGCGTTCGTGTAAAACTAAAAAGAAAAAGTCTAAATCTAGCACTCCATATTACACTCTTTGCCTTAAAAATAATATCAGGCTGGGGCTTTCAAGTTAAAAACAATGCGTCTATTGTTTAAATCAATGGAGAAATAAGAATAATGAACAGTCTGGTTGGAATTTTGATATTTTAAAAAGCGCGTAAAGTTTTTATTATCGACATTATCTTTTCGATTGTGAACGAGCTTTAACGAAAAATAAGTTTTTCGAATTTCAAAGTCGATTAATATCTACAAGGTTAAATTGCGCTCTGAATTTCTTACACAAGTTCGGGCCTTATGTCGGGCGTGCAACGCTAAGTATTCTAGCTATGGACTTTTAAAAAAAAGTACTGGGAAGTAACAACATTGTCTCAAGGTGATAGTTCAAAATCATGATATAACAAAAAAATCGCGGGAGAAAAGAAAGGGACAAACGTTACCATGTTTGTTAATCGAGTCAATTTCATCAGTAGTACTCATTCTCCGGTTAGCCAACACGACGTTAACAAACGCTATAAATAAGTAAATTGATTCAATTATGTGAACGACGTAATAAAAGATAGTAATTATAAATTATAAATTATTACCACTTTTATAAAACATTTTATAGTTTTTATAACTTACTTAACGCGACGAAGAAAAAGATCGAGTACACTTCCATCTCTAAGCGCTTCTATTCATTCCACTGCGTTTTATCATTTCTTTAAAACATTTTATAGTAATATGTTGCATGCCAAAGCATCAATGACGTCATCACAAATTAGCCAATTAAGTGCTTCCAAATCAGCTACGGAAGGGGCAGTTTTATTGTAAATAACCATCGATTAAGAAGAGGATATTCTTAAGTTATGAAAAATTTTGGCTTGTGCGAGAAAATAGAAATATTTTGATGTGTAATTAATTATGTCATTAACATGAGTCGACACTTCATTAACATTTTTGAAAACGTAATTAATGATTTGATGAAGGATTAATTAATGAAGGATTTTTAGTAATTCGCACAATCTTATCTTTTCCGTTTCCTGGGCTCACCATAAGAGAACAACCAGCGTCGGTAATGAGATTGTCATATAAGTTACGCACTTTAAAGAAGCAATTCATAAGATTCCTTGTAGCCATTAAAATGAAAGAGGTAGGCAAAAATATTTTGTAAAAAGAAATTTCACGACGTAATTGACAACTCGTAAATTTTCATCGTAATAATTATTTCTACAATATTCCGAAATATAGATTAAAAACCAAAGCTCCTCGGGAAATGCGTTTTCTCTAAAGACTTAGAGTATGAATTTTCGCAAATTACGCGGATTTTTGCCAAACTCGCAAAATTATGTGCTAGAGAAATTTTTGTCAAAATAGCTCCCGAAAATACCAGTGAAAAAATCAAGAAATTTTTTATGTCACAGCATGAAGAGAAAAGTGGGATAATCTATAACAAAAGAATACTAAAAGCGAGGCATTCACGATGCTCGCATGATAATCGAAAATGGAGAATCTTTTCAGCTCTGTGAAGGAGTGTTCATAGTGAGTATGCGTAGTAGGATAAGGACGTAGTATAAAAGAAAACGAAGGAGCGTGTTCTTTCTGGATTTCACTTAAAATTTCACAAGCAACTTTAAATTTATTTTTTTTATATAATTATGATGAGAGATGGTACACGACGCGACATGGCAACATCGCTGGTACATAGTATAAAGCTAAACGAAGAAGTAAAACACGCAATTAAGACGCAAGACATTTGTCTAAAGTCGGATCTCCTTATAGCGAGTTTATAAGCGCGCAATTTCAAAGCGCACAGGACAAATTATTGTGCGCTCAGTCTACATTTGTTCATATTCTTGCGGGAGATTTTGAAAACCAAACAAAAACAAACCATGAGTGACTTTAACGATGGAACCACGGCGACCAAAGATTATCACGCAATAATGGCATTGCACATGCTTAAAACAAAGCGCTACACAGCTTAGGCGGACAAAAATTGCTGAATAGAGATCCGGCTTAACAAAGATCTTCAGTATATATAATGTCAAGGTTTTTCAAATTGCAAAATAGCTGCAAAGACAACATTCTGTTTTGGCTTGCGGAAAACAGTAGGTTTTTTTTAGCTTAGACATTATATATATGTTTGTAATCCAACCTCGTTCCCAGAGCTTTTTGTCTCTCATCAGCGCTGCGCGTTTGTCTCGTCGTCGTATGATATGCAAAAAAGAGACAAAAGGTCCTGGGATTGAGGCTGATTTGTAAATGTGACGCATCACATGAAATAGATAAACTCTTTAACGCCTGTGATGTTCTGGGGGGGTGGGGGGGTATGTGTTACACAGCAAATCGAAAGATAAAAAAACGGAAAATAAAAAATATGAGGTCTATACGAGTTAAGCAGCGTCATTTTTTGCATACTGTTTTAATCTTTTCCAGTTTGTTTCTGTGAATCACAGTGTTGACAACGTTTGGATGTGAAAATAACAATTTTAGTGGACCCACCAAGACAAAATAATAAAGGGTTTTTTCAAAAAATGGAAGAGTTAAACAAAATTGAAGCTCAACAACAAACGCCCACATCAAATATCACATTGGATTCTCCTGGATACAGAAATTGAAAGCGATTTGGGAGAACTATCGCACAGCTGCTAAAATTAATTATCTAATCAGACCTTCAAGTGCGGTTTATAAAAAATATCTATGCTAAAAAGAAAGTATCAATAAATCAAGGTTACCAAGGGTAGACAGGTAATAGTATAATAGTTACTTAAGTAAAGGAAGACAATGCTGTAATTAATATGAATATCAATAGAGAAGAACTATTTTGAGAGAGCAACAATTCTGAAAATAGACCTCCAGTGAGAATAAGACCTCAAAAGCAGTGTTTTAAAATACGTAATGTGAGAAAAGTAGAAAAATTTAAAACTGTAACAGCTTTATGGGCAAATATGATCCAACAATTTTTTTAAGTTCAGGGAAAACACCATAACCAAAGTGTAATGCTGACAATTTTCTTTTTATAAAACAAAATATCTACAAAACTTAATTATCACTCCAGGAGGAAATCCTGTATGCTCTCCTTCATCTTGCTCCTAAAAATACAAAAAAAAAAAAACTCAACATATAATTCGATAATAAACACTAAAATTTTTAGGCCGTAAATGATCGAATAGTCGTAGTTAAATTGCTTTTCTTGCGTTTCGAAGAAAGCGAATTTTTGAAATTTCAAACTAGCCCTTCATCAGCCTTAATTTTTCAACGGCTCCAATTTTCTTCACCCCAAAATTACTTCCTTAGGACCGACAATATATTGCGATAAGACAGACGCTTATGCGGAATAGGCGCTCAAAGATCAAAGTCGCCAAATTACATAAGCGCCCGGGCGGTTACACAGCCTATTCATGGCGGGAAGTACAAACACAAACCTTTTCATTTCCACGCTTACATCTTGCAACAACTTTTCTGGTAACAATTCTACTCGATTACCCTGGTAAAAAAGAGAAAAATCACTAGTCTTTGTAGGTACAGTTTGACAAAGAAGTTTTGACGTTAACCATTGCTGGACAGACTGAGACGCTTAAAAACAGCGGTTGCTACAGAATCGTTGCAACACGATATTAAGGGAAGCAAGCACTGGAGTAAAAAAAAAAAAATGTTTCAAATATAGATTTCTAAAAAAGGATGGAAAATCAGCAACCAGGGAAAGCTAGTTCGGTTTCCGTTACAACGTTTTAGCAGCGGCTTCCAACGTTTAGTATATGCGCATTAAGATTTGTTTTTTTTCTCTCCGATCTTGGCGCTTTTTTTGGCAGATTTGGATGTTGACACGTGTCAACTTACAAATAGTTCAAAGTAAACAACTTTTTAACCAATAAATCACCACAAAGCGCTGCCATTTTTAGTACCATGCAGACCAAGTACACCAGAGCGACTATGGAAGTCGACCTAACGTTTCTACCGGTGGATCAATGTTCAATGTTAAACGCTAAAACTCTCTACGCATAACTGGCTTTATGTGAAACTGGCTTTATGTGTAACTTGCTTTATGTGAAACTGGCTTGGGTGTGCAAGGAACAAAAAATGTAGCAGGAACTTAAAATCATACCATATCTTTAAATGTTAACTTGCATCCTATAAAAAGAATTGAATAAATAACCAAGTTAATTGACATAGTGCTCCTATCTCTATCTGCAGAACAGAAGTTCACATAAAACAATTTAAATATTTACCATAACATAACAGAGATCTAACATCTTCAGCTTTTAACCTATAAGAAAAAATGTCAAAGAAATCGCACATTAATAGATTTTTTCGAACTTCATTTAGAATCGCATGTACCTAATCAGATAAACAAATCCTTCAGAAGTTTATCAATATTTTCTATTTATTCAAATGTTAACCATTCTATTTTAACAAATAATACAAGACGTATGATATACGCAAACAACCTCGCGAATAAAGTTTACAAAAAGCTGTCTATCAAATTGGGATTTTTGTTAGACACGACATATTTTACTATTCAGATACGCAATAATATTTGTTACACACTTATTTTTCAAAATTGATTTGTGAGACCTTCTTGAACGGAAAATTCCTCGAACTTTTAATTTTCGATGGGTCCGTCTTGGGTAAACCGACTGACAGGAAGAAGAAAGACCACAAACCCACAAACCCCAAAATTTGCGAAATTCATTAATTCAGTTAATTCTGTCTACATTCACTTTTAAAAAGTTTGGTGGAAACACCTTTATTTACTAGTTAGTTAAACAAGTGTTTTAAACACTTGTCTTATCTTTTTAAAAAAGAAAAAAGCAAAAAAAAGTAAAAATAGTTACCAAGATGAGATTCGAACACACGACGACTCCCGTGTCGGTGCTCAGAGAGGCAAAAATTTCCATTCTTGTAGGACACATTTGCGTTTTAATACAAGCTCACGAGCTTGTAATGAGATATATACATAGTACATCAAAGTTGAGTATTTTTTTTCTGTCAACTCAAGTGACTGCACGAGAGGGTGGCTGTCTTCAACAAGTCCTGGTGACCACAACTAAGGGGCGACACACACTTCTAGCCTCGAATTTTATCATGACACTAATTGTCTTTCAAATATGTTGAATAATCGCCGATAAAAATTTTTTAAAATAATCGCTGACTTAGCTGGTTTTAAATTTAGTAAGTGTGATACTGCTAATCTTACAGTTTTAAAGGTTCTTTATCATACGAACACAAGTTAAATGACAAAGTCAATGCAACTGTGAAAAAAAAAACACCCCAAAATAGCATTGCCAAACAACGTATTATTTTTATTGGGATTTTTTACCGAGGATAGCCACTTCAGTTTGTATCGGTTCTGTTATTAATCAGGCTTCTGCTATAGGCTCCCAAAGCTCCCACTTGAGCTGCCTAACCTTTCACATGGACATACACGCGATGAAATTAATTGGAAATATTTGTACTTTAAGATTTTGAGAGCTATTCTCAGACATTCTATGGTATCAAGGTCATCTGGTGTAATTTTATAGGTCCAGCAGACAAACTGTCTCTAAGAAATACGATACCACGGGCTGTTCTTTTTTGCGAGTTGAAAACGATACTAACCGAAGCTTTCCACTGTTACACTCATCACTAGAACCACAACAATGACCTGAAACATAAATGATAAGAGCTAAAAGTGAAAACGCCAGGCTAGCTATGACGATATTGAACAAACCATTTCCTGGAATTTTCGATCTTTAAAAAACTTCATTAAACAACTATGAAAGAGATTTGAAAAGGTGATCAGAAACAATGCAATGGAAAATGAGTAGACATATACCTTGAGAAGCAACGATTTTTTCCCTCTCTTCTTCTTCCATTAGCAGCACGCTCTACAAAAAAAGAGAAGACTGAAAGTAAAAAGTTGTAACAGGTATTTTTCATACCATTAGGTGCGTCATGTATAATCCTCTTTAAACACCTTCATGCGTGATTAGGGTTTTCCCAAATGTTCCGAAGCATTTCCCGAGTTATTGGGTTTATGCAATGGTTTTACTTCCTATTTTAAAGATTATTACATCTTTTTTAATCTAATTTTCCCAGTCTTATTGCACGCAATTGTCATTAGTACAATTTGATAAAAACATGAACATCTCAGATTGAGCATGACGATAAATAATATTTAGAAGGTAAAGAATAAATTTTAAACAAATTCTAGCTGGTAATGAAAAGACTCGCCATTGCGAGCAGAAGACTTAATATTTAGAAAATAACATGAAACAGTTCTTGTGCTATTTGCATTCAAGACATAAAAACTTCACGTAGGTATTATTTTCCTACCTGGCACAGAAGACATTTTTTGTCTGAAACTTTCAAATCAGCGTTTACACATAACTTGTCGCTTGTCCTAAAACAGAAAAAACATGTATCAAAAAGTTTTCAAACAAGTCACGCCTGTTGACAGTGGAAAACAACAATACCTAAACACTGTATTGACTGTCGAAGGGAAATCCGCCTGAAACACGAAAGATGGGTGAATTACTCATAGCTAAAGAAGAAGCAAAAAAAAAAAAAAAACACATACACTTCCAAATCTGAAAATTGAGTTTTTATTTTAAAATTGTCAGTCATATTGTTTTTGTTTACGATTTTCCACCCATTTGTAGCAAGAAACAATGTCACAACTAATCCATAAAAAAGCGCCCAACCTGCAAGCCAGTTATAAACTCTTCAGTTTGTCTATGTAGACTTGAACCACTGGTTGTCTAGGACATAAAAAGAACTTAAGCTAAATATATATGCAAAAGAGAAAGAGACAGTGTGGTCACTACCGCTTATAAGAAGTCTAAGACAGAATTGAAATGGTGTGGTCAAACGTACTAACCATTGTGTGCAGGTTCGGGAGTGGATTGACTTCAATTTCATGTAAGCGATTATAAATGGCCACTTCTTTTGATGAAAATTCCCTAATAAACAACTTATTTATTTATTTTTTATTTTTATTCTGAAATAACTCATTCAAAGAAAATCTCACCTCATAGGCCGTATAAGAGTTATATTAGAATGTCTGTTATCTGACACACCCTAAAATAAAAAAGTAAGATTTTATCATGTGAACAGAAGGTAAAAAGTGAAAATTAGTACATCACGAAAACTACCTTTCTTTTCCTGATCAGATCAAATGACTCTTCTGGCCTATTTTCCATTTTGTAAAATTATTAAAATAAAAATGATAAAGAGAATACATGTCTATCAACCACCACACTCATATGACCAATGAAGAATCCCTTCATCCACAAATACTCTCAGGGCACGAAATAATGCATGATAAATTTTACATAAAGAGTGATTTCTATTGAAGTGTCCATAGTTACATCTGCCAGTGGCATTTAATATGCTCAGTGTATATTACATTCAAAAAGGTAGCATTTTCGGAATGTTTATTGTCTGTCTGCAAATGCCAAAAAATTCTGCATGCATGCACTCCTTGTGCATCTTCCCACGTTTAATTTCGCCACATTGATCATAAGAAGCACACCTTTCCGTCTGACTAGTCCAGTTATAGAAACACACATACCATATCCTGTGCTATGTTGGCTCCTCGACCTTGTGCTACGTTACAAAGTAGCTTCATCGTTAGTGTGGTTGCAGTTTCACCAAACATAATCTAAAAAGAAGAACACGATAATAAATGATTTTAGCACATTGAATGTAGAATGCCAAGTAGAGTTTTGTAGATTATTAATGCAATGACATTGATTGTTGATGCGACACAAAATTTGCTAGTTATTCTGTAAAAGAAACTTGCCTTAAACTTGCTTTAAACAATCAAACAATAAGTGCACACAATACATATTATACAGGGATTAACATTCCCAATAATAATAGCTCTATTATGTCGGTCTCTGCACGAAATAGTATGTTAATTAGCGACGCACCAGAAATGCGGTATATATAAAGGAGGGGGGAATGGATTTAACAACGGGTCACCGACTAGTATACAAATAAATATAATACAACAATAGGTAAAAAAAAACATTTCGCCAAACTTTTGATGCTTTATAAATACATATATACTTTTTAAGCATGACTTTGCAAAATTGTTACCTTTGTGAAATTGTATTTCCGAGCAGTATCAACAATTAATGACATTCTAGAAAAAGCAACAATTCGATAAAATTAGGTGGCATAAATATAGTTAGGAATGTCATATGAAAAAACAACAAAAAATCAAAAAAGTCGTATGCTGAGTGACGTAGTAAGTATTTCCTGAAGCTTGAAGTAGTGCTGATCAGGCAGGTTTATCCCGCACCAATAAAATAAAGTTAAAATTGATACTGAAGCTATGATTTAACAATTCTGACTCATAGGAGTTTATTTGGTAAGACAATTATATGAAATATCTTATCAAAACTGAAAAAAAGCAATCTTAGATTTTGCTAGAAAACAACCAGAAAACTTTGGAACAGTACAAACAACTATTGTTGGACAAAGTTTACAAAGCTAGTAAAAAACATATAGTTTTCCGTAAAAAAGCAACACAAAAATGGTTGTTATTTGGAAGTATAAAGTTGCGTCGCAATATTTCTAGAGATTCTTTTGCATACTCCACTACGTCACATAGTTAAATTCAAACAAATATCGAGTTAACCTATATAAACTTTTTTTGTCATAGAAGTCGAGTTTTAATATGTTTTTCTAGCACAACGTCCAGAATGTAGTCTCTAGATTAGTAAAATGGTATCTTTTTATTGCTGCTGCGTTTGTGTTGTTAGCCTTAGATGTTGAAACAAACCTACTTTCTAGGAGTTTGCACAAACAACTAATTAAATTATGAAAACACTTCCACCTATAGAAAATTGCAAACATTCAAATGCTCGAAGCTGTACTCAAAATGCTTCCTTGAAAAGCGGTCCTAATTTTTCTGTCAGTTAGCTGCAGTCCAACGGAGAAGAAATAAAAAAAGAGAAAAAAGAAAAATACCTTGTTGCTGATAAAAATTCAATTTTTGCAGACAGTGTGTTTATAGAATTAAAACACTCGCAAAATCGTTTTTTAGAATTCACCTCTCCCTCGTCTGCATCTGCTTGAAATCTCTAAACACAATTTTTGAAATTTTCGAATTGGAAGTGAAAAGTAGTAGAAGTTTACTTTTTTATGTAGCACATCGACTTGATAAGAACATTCATAACGGAAAAAGATATGGTAAAAAAAGAATTACATTTACCTTATGTATTGGAACAGTATAAAAAGGATAACCAAGTTTTTCAGTCACATCTTTTAATGCAGCGAAGTCGTAACTTTTATTATCCGATAACACATCTCGTTCTAAATTGATAATAACAAATAAATTTTATTAGAATTCAATATGAAATCACCTCACTAGGAAAATTCACTATTTGATAGGTAGCAACTAAGGCAAGGTTCATGGAATTGTTTGGTCTGCAAATTAGACTAAAGTAGGACTTACCGTCTATAAAAACTACTCCTGGCTCAAACTTCAATCTTTTGTGTGCACTTTCACTTAAAGCCTATGAACATTAACAAAAATGAGTGGCTTCTGTTTCACAATAATAAACATGCAATTAAAACGAACCTGTATTATAAACCACAATTAGTTTGGTAAATTAAAATGTACATTTATGGCCATTTTTATTTTTCCAGGATAAAATAGTTTCAGATCCCAGGACAATTGCAAGAAAAAGCAGCTAACAGTGCTAAATTTCTATTGTGCTTTAAAGAAAAATTATTTGAATATCTTGATTTACAATAATTTAACTCAACATAACGTCAGTTGTTATCATATCAGGGTTATCTAAAAGCATGAAGATAGCAACAGCAAAGGCTAGACTAACATGGGCTGGCATTTGTGGCTACAAAAATTTCTCTTGCAGATTTTAACTGCCCACAGATACACTTGTTTCCTATCCATATGTAAAATTAGTTTGGTGAGACATTGCCTTGGTATATCTTACTTTTTTCTGAACATTCAGAAACACATAGACAACCAATATAAAATTATAGTTATTTTTTTTTTAAGTTGAAAATGACATGATCAAAAGGAGTTCTTGTTCTTTTGGGGATACTGAACTAATTAAACCCTTGCTGAAGATATTTTCCTATGAAAATGTTTTTGTAACACCAGCATTCTTTTCTAAGAATTGTGAAAACATTTTCTTAAAAATCCCCAATGTAATAATAGCTTATGGTCTATTATTAGTACATGCAACTAGAGCTAAATTTAAAAGGCATTTACCTCATTTACAAGATGCAACATAGCCATTGAAGAGTGACCACTTGATAAGGCAAGCAAAACCTTAAAAAACAATTCAAGTTACATGATTTGGGATGCATAGGGAAATTTTTAAGCATGACTACGTATAATAGCTCTCCTAAAGTCATTCTTGAAATAGGCTAAAGTTAAAGAATACATAAACATTTTTTTAATTATGTCCACTTATATCTTATCTTACTTACTTTATCGTTTGGTTTAATAAGTCGTGCCTTCCCAAGTGTGGAGCGAAATTTGTGTGTCACATAAACCAGAAAGCATGACCTGTTAAACATAGAAATTAATCCAATATTATGTCATTGCCAAAAAAGTATTCACAATACTACAATTACTGATGGGTTAGGCAGTTACAGTCACAAAAGGGAACGTTGTACAGTTAACGCAATAGAACAAACAAAAATATATGAACATTTCAACCTACCTGCACATTGGATCATTTACCCTAATGACAACAATGGCTTTATTTTCTTTGCATTTCATGCATGTACTCCCTACTCTAAAGCAAATTTCACAACTGCTTAACAAAAGGGTATATCCTTTAATTTAGTAATGTTAGATATTACAAGTTCTAAAAATGGTTTATCTGTTATCTTAGACCTAAAGCTTTGTGTCTATTGTTGAAAATTAAACTATAACAAAGATAAATTAGATCGTGCAACTATTAGACCCCCAAAAATACTGTACCATTTTTTTTTTATTGTCTTACCGGAACCCTTTTGCAGAGGTTATATAATAGGTTAAATAATTTCAATGACAAGATCTTAAAAGTTCAGTAGTGCATTCATACAAAAAGCAACACTGCTTTATCTTGCAGTCTGTTTTTAAAGAAATGCAAAACCAATATTTTACAATACATCAAAACAAGGGAACAAAAAAAAAATTATACTAACAAGACTTTTTTCTTCTTTTGAAGCATCTGCTCTGCATTTAATTTGTCTTCGTTCACATCACACATTGTAAGAAATTATAGATACACTAAACAAAAGCAATTTAAAAATATTTTAATGTGTCAACGACTTTAGCCAACGTCCTGACATTATCAAAAATAGTTATATATTTGTGATAGCTTCTATAAAAATAATGAAAACATTTTTTTTGAAACTCTTGGCCATTGGCAATTTTTATCCCTCATATTTATTAGTTGAGGATAACGGGCCGTTGTCAAACAGTTTATGTCTCTGTTAAAGACAAATTGGCCGTTAGAAGGGGAGGGGGTAATGCATCGCCTGTTAAAAATAATATAAAAATGGAGACGAATTTTACTTTCTAACCTTTTTATTTTTTTTAGGAAAATGAAAAAAAATCAACAAATTAGAAAATGTTTCCACAGTAAAAATCCGCCATAATCTAGAATTGGTTGTAAAAAAAATGTATGTTCCGTAAAGCGGAATGGTAGGCTGGTACAATAACTTTCCTGTAGTCAACTGAGCTTTTTTCTACAAAATCTTAATGCAAAAACTTTCAGAGTTGAACTCCAACCAATAAGCAAAAAAAACATTATTACAAACTTGTTTGTAATAATGTTTGTCACATCATAGGCATAGTCACATCGTACTTGAGGAATAAAAAGGTTTTTCAACGTTTATCTTTCATATGGTTCTTTTCATTGGTTTTAGCAACTGCATAGCAGGTAATGGATGGGTATGTTAGGTTGAGCAAAGTATTTTTCAGTCTATTTCTTTGCACAGGTGTTGTTAGTCACATATAACTTTTCTGGTGTATCACACTGAAACATTGTAATTTTGTGCCTTTTGCTAAATTTCTGATAAAAAGATGATTTGGGTTTTAAATTCCTTCTCACCCTTTAAACATATCAGGATTAAATGTGAATTAGAAAGTATTAATCTTCATTTTAGATTGTAAGCTCCAATTATTAGCAACCTTCACAATTTTAGCAAACATGCAGATGAGCTGTACAGTACTGCTCGAATGTAACTTTACATGTATGCAATAGTTATCACCTTCGCATGAGCTTTCGGTAGTGTCAAAACTTTCGTTGTTATTTTTAACCTATTGTTAAATACATGAGCTATTTTTTCATGTTAAAAACAATAGAGTTCATGTCTTGTTCGCGAAATTTAATTAGCTCATGTGAACTGTGTGTGTCCCATTGTTGTATTTATTTGATATATTCATCAAGAGATCAACGAAAGAAAATAAAATTTAACAAAGATTCAAGTATCTACTGTTTTTACTCATTTTACTTAAAAAAGTTTACGAATGAAAAACAGTGATAGAAATGCTTTTTTAGATCGCATTTTAAAAGTTTAAGAACAAAAGAGCGGCGATAGAAATGCTTTTAATGAGTTATGTTCATTTATTTCTAACATAATATATTTCAATAGCCTTCGTGATCTGTAACATTTTTAAACAATAACATGCATGTTACATGTGACAACAAAAGGATTCACCAAATCTTATTGTTCTGACTCGCGCACGACGATAACAATAGAAAGCAATTAAGTTTGTGTGTAAACAAAAGATATGTAAAGGTTCTTTATGTAGACATGAGATCGTTACATGAGGTCGTAAAACTCGCGTTCATGTAAAGTTACATTCAAGCATTACTGTATATACCTAAAAAACATACACACTTTTAATATCCCTACAGTACTGGAAAAAGGTTACTGAAGATATTATTTCGGTTTGTCTGTTCAGTATTCATATTACTGTGGAAAGTTTATCATTTCTTGAACATGATAGTTTAGTAGGTGACGTTTCGCTTGGAAAGAATGGAGGAGGATAATTGGGTAAGAAAGTGTAGAGACTTGATAGTTCCTGGGGCAAAGCCCAGAGGCAGACCGAGAAAGACTTGGCAGGAAGTTATAAGGACAGACTTGATAGAGAGGAAGTTGAGTTTAGATCTAACACAGTCTAGATCAGATTGGAAGAGGGTCATTAATATACCCCGTCCAACCCATGCTAGCATGGAAAACGAACGTTAAGCCGAGAATGATGATGAATGATGATGTTTCGGGAGATCCTTCTCCCATCATCGGGCAAAGTAAAATGATGTTGAGTATGTATTTATATAATTGCAGAGGATCGAAATTCATAAAAATTAACCAATCAGAAACGAGCTGATAATTACCGTTAATTACGGTAATTAACATTTTCGGATCTAGATGTAGGTAACTACTTCTTCTGTAGGGCTGGTAACCAAATCTCAGGAAGTTGATACAAGATGCTGTTTATGTGTTTGTTATGTTCTACACTGTTGATGGTTTCTTTAATCTTTCTAGCCGTTGTTCTGGATTCTCTGTCAATGATTTTCTTCTCATCCCAATTAAAAAGGTTGGAAAAAGGTAGTTTAACATATCGAGCGCGTAACGTGAGCGGACTCCATCGATACGCGATGTATACCACGTTTATAATAATAAGATACAATTAAAATAAATTGTCACGATCTATCGAGAATCTAGTAATGTGACAAAATCCGTCTCTATGTGTCGCGATGGTAGGTGATAATGAGAAAGAAAGTTTTTTTAATAAGAATAAAAAGAAAGTTTTTTTTATTTCAAACACATCTCTGCTTTATCTTTTTTTATTTTAAATAAGTGTATATTATAAGAAAATTTTTAACTTTCGTATTTATTAAAGTAATTCTAGCGTATTACATATTTAACGTTTTTTTTCTATCGCTGCTTTTCGTTCTTAAACTTTCAAAATGCGATCTCTAACGAAGCTTTTTTTGTCGCCACTTTTTGTTCTCAAAATGTTAAAATGCAATCTAAAGAAGCATTTCTATCGCTGTTCTTCATTCTTAAATTTTTAAAACGCGATCTAAAAAGCATTTCTATGGCCGTTCTTCGTTTTTAAGTTTTTAAAACGCGATCTAAAAAATCATTTCTATCACTGCTTTTCGTTCTTAAACTCTTAAAATGCAATCTAACAAAGCTTTTCTATCGCCGTTCTTAGTTCTTAAATTTTTAAAATGTGATCTAAAAAAAAAAGATTAATGCTAGCTGTATACCCTAGATTGTTATGCATAAGTTAAAAAAATATAATACAAAGGAAGTATAATTATATTTAAACATCTGCGATCATTGTTGAATACACTTTTATTTTTAAAATAGTTCTATTATAAGAAAGTGTTAATGGCCTCAATAGCTTTGAGAATGAGATCGAGACAGATGCATTGCGAAGCCCTCTCGATACAATTTGAAAGTAAAAAAACGTCTATCGTGGATCGAGAATACCGTCGCGGTACGTGATTTTAAACAACCTTTTTCCAGTACTGTATATTGTTGTGTAAGCAAGAAAAAAATAGCAAGTATTGCACAATCTCCATAAGTTTCTTCAGAAATTACATACAGTTTAACAAATTGGAGTAAAAAACTGCAACACTCACCAACATAGAGAACCTCAAACAAAAAAAGTGGTAACCTTTCCTTTGATTAATAGAATTTAGTGAAAAGTTCAGAGTCCTGTTCAGAGCTGCAAAAATAAACAACATAAGAGATTTCTAAGGTGTTTGTCCTAAAGGAATAAAATATTTTATGCCAAATCCACCCAGGAAAATGAGGACAAGACAAGAGGGTGCCGATAAGCCGCAAACGCCTGCATATATACGGGCGAGTTCGGGCGACTTTTCGAATAAAATTGGCGTTTGCTCCCGCGGAAATCGCCCGCACTTTCCCGAAATCGCCCGGAACATTCCCGAAATGCAATTCCTTGTAACAAACCATGCGGACGATATTTGGGAACAAGGCGCTTGAAGAGAAAGGAGTTAATATAGTTTATATATAAGTTATTTATAAAGTAAACTTTATCAAAAACCATCAAAAACAGTTCTTTTAAGAACTTCACTACCACATAGTAAGTTTATTTTAATTTTTATAGTTTTTTTGAATCACATCAGTGTCTCGCCCGAAAATGCCCGCACTTTTTAGGGCATATGCGGCTCATCGGCACCCTCGTGACGTGGCTTGCGTTACCTTGTAATTTTGTTGAAAGGTCTTACCCAGGGTGTCAACAATCCGCATTAGCAAAAGATTAATTTTCTGAAAAATAATCAAGCGATAAGTGTATTTTACTTATCCCGACAATATGGGTTGGATTCAGACAATATGGGTTGTTGCCGTTCTTCGGACAACATGGGTCGGCCGGACAATATGGGTCGGAACAGTGCAATTACAAAAAAATTTGGCGAATACACCTTTACGATAATTCGGGAAAACTAACACTCCATCGCAGCTTATTTAGCAATCAGAGGAGGTAAACATCACACTTTTATAACAGTTTATTAAGAAGAAAACACATTTTTTCTTGATAACTCTTCTTGCCGCGTTTTGTTTTTAATGAAAAGTACACATAAGTTGTATCTTATTATTATTAACGTTTTCTGAAAATTTGAAAGAAATTGATACACGGATGTTAAAAACTGGAGAAAACACGCTTTCGTCTCTAACAAACTCTCATAAAAACACGATTTTTACCTCCTTTTTTCCGATATTGTAAAACGATGGAGAGCCGTAGGAACGCATGTACAATTGAATTATCGTAAAGGTGTATTCATCAATTTCTCGATCAGCGCTTTAAGTTTTAGAGAATAATAATGAAGGCAACAAATAGAACATGACTAAAACAACAACTTCTTGAAAGGGCCTAATAATAAAGTGTACAGTGTACCTCCTAACTGTTTTGTGTATATATTGTTAACTTCTTAGAATAAACAACTGACCGGCTGGCCGTGTCGAGTATAGTAGTTCAAGGTATAGCCATTATTCAAATCATGTTTACATTGTATGGTCACACTTCCTTTGTTTAAATCTTAGACAACTAATTTGTGAATTTTGTTTGTACTGTTGACCACAGTGCATACGGAGACAGTAACAAACATGGCAGACGAAAGAAGCGGCAGTGGGGAATCTCGAAAGACTGCAAAATCTGGCACTACAACAATTTCTGACGCTGTTGCGAAACTTACTGTAAAAGCACTGCAGAATCTAAATTTATCAAGCAATGATGAGCAAGATACTACATTAAACGTGAATACTGGTAAGTCAAACTTCATGTTCCTTGTCCTTATAGAGGGTGTGATCCTCACATTTTTTAATATTTTTAACAACATTTTGAAGCAGAGATGAGTTTGATAAAACCCTCAATGGCTGTTACAAATTCAAACCAGTTAAATAAACAGAACCAGGTCACTTTAATTTTAGCTAGCTAGCATATGCTGTCTACACATGTGATTGTTCTGCCCAATCTCTTAGAACTAGCCCGTTTTAAGAAGACAGGCCAGGCAAATCTTCCGACAATGACAAATGTGTAGCCAGTCTTAAGACTGGACTGCCCAATCTATGGAGGTACATGCCCAATCTTAGAACAACTGTGAAAGACAAACAGAACAATAAATTTCTAGAATTTACCTCTTAATAGGAACTTTAAATTGAAACTTTTCTTGGAAAATCAAAAGGCCAAAAATTTATATATACCATGTATTATATGTTTAAAAAATTGAAACTACTCAACCATATTACCTAGCTGGCTACAGCTCACTAGCTGGCTAAACATCTCATCCAATGAAATTAACAGCTAGCTAACTAATAATATGGTTGAATACGATTTTTCTGATTCTTTATAAATATAAACATTTTATTTTTAAAATTTAGCCGCTATACTACAAGCTGTATATAAATGCTAAATGTATAACAGGTGCTCTACCAGCTACCTAGCTAGCTACGTTTTTCACTCTACTGTGTACTGGTCGGGTCAATTCAACAGGACAGTACCCAAAATATGATGTTTTAATGTGCCTGAGAATGTTTTTGGGGACTTGCAAAAAACAGAGGTCGTGTGGAACATCCCTTCTTTAAAATCTAAAAGGCGCCAAAGATGGGCCTAACATGGTCTTTTGCCCAAATCTTGTGACGCCATGTCCAGTCTTAAGACTGGCCGGCCAGTCTTAAGACTGGGCAATTTATGTCTAAAGATTGAGCAGCGTCCTAAGATTGGGCAGAACATTATGATCTAGATACAGGCCTCGTCAGAGGGATGGCGTGCGATCGCACGCGCACGCCCATACACGTCATGTTTGAATGTTCCTGTGCGATCTTTGCACGTCAAAAAAACACCAAATACCTCAGACACGCGCTAATCGCACACCAAAATAAATAATATTCTGTTCAATGAAGGCAAAGGGGAATAATATACAGTGCCGATTGCGAGTAAAGCGACACATCTTTGAGAGTACGGGTACAAATAAATGCGATTAAAATAATTCAGAGTGCGAGTACAATGCGAGTGCGAGTAAAATAAATAAGAGTAATCTTTTTGTTAACGCGAGTACGCAATAAATAAACTACTCCACCATAAATCTTTAAAAATATATATCATGTTACTCGCAAGTTATATTAAAGAAAAACATAAGACAACATTTTTTTTTTAATTAAAAAAAATTTTTAAAGTTCAACTTTTCTCTCTTACTTCTTTGAATGCTTTCGCTACTTTCATTATATAAAATCACTTCCAGCATGTTCTTTCACAAGCACAGAGAGTCAGCATGATATCTAATTATGTTATTGTAATCAATTACCACATGCAGACTCTGTTTTCTGAATTTTTTTTTTGTATAACTGAGACAAAAATCTGTATAATTTTATAATATTGCCATAAAAAACAGGACGTCACAAAGCTTATTTTCTTTTTGTTTTTTGGGGGATGTTTTAGGATCGAAGCAACAATAATAACGTGAGGGAATTTTTTTATAAAAAAAGCAGTTTATTGTTTAATAATATATACTGTTTTGAAAAATTATTTACATCTAAAAAAATATTTACAAAAAAGTTATTAACTAAAGAGTTTTATGACTTTAACATGCACGTTTATAATTTTCTTCGTTCCGTTGCTACGTCGCATAATTTTTTTTTCAAAAATAATGAATAATGAACGCATAGCACATTTTACTTTCGTCGCAATAAATTACCTGCTTTTCAAAACATGGCAAAATTAGTGTTGCTGTATGCGAGTTCTATGATTACTCGAGAAAAAAATGGAACAAGCGTGTGTTTTTTCAATATATTGAGATTAAAATCGCGTTACTATAATTAGTTTCGTTGGTAAAAAAAGAATGTTCTGGAAAGATCAAAACACTCATTATGAGAACATTTTGTTTTAAATTTTAATACTGAAGAAAGAGTCTAAATATAATACTTTCGTCGCACAGAAAAGGCCAAAACGCTCGTTGTGGGAACATTTTGTTCTGGTAAGAATAAAAAGATACAAAGTTAAAAACACTGTTTTTTTTAAAAAATAAATCTCGGAAAAAGAGTTAGTACCAACTTAAACTTAAAAGATTGAAACAATGCTTCCAACAAACAATGCCTCTTGCTGTCTATTTAGTTTTCACGCAAATCTTTTATTTTATAAAACTATCAAACAATGGCTCGTCGTGTCACATTGATAGAGATAATAAGAAAGATAATAAGAACTAAAGACAAACAGCTAATGCCTCTGAGAAAAAGGTGAAACTTGAGCGTTTGTGTATGCTTACAGGCCATTTCGCACGCCCCCACACACGCGCAGATTTGTTTAGAAGTGCGATTCATCACACGAGCAAAACGTTGCTGTAATTAAAAATTATTGTATTTATAAGAGAGAAAATTTATTAAATAAACCTTAAAAATAAACGATCATTCTTTTACTGAACTCACAATAGATCGCACGTGAGCATTCTTTTAAATGTTGATAATGTGAATTTAATTGCTACCATTTGTTTCTTTTTCCTTTCAAATTTTGCGAACCAATAAAAACATTGAGTTAATGGTGAGATCGTCGATATTTTATTTTGTTTGTTCAGTTTGGGTTAATGTGGAGATTATATCAACGCTATAAATTTTTTTTAAAATGTCTGAAAAAAGAACGAAAGGAAATAAAGTTGAATTAAAAACTTTTGAAAGTTGGGGTAAATCAGATATTCTTGGTTGGAAGACAGAGGAAAAAGATGGAAAGGTATTGGTAAACTATGTGTGGTGTAAAGTTTGTGAGAGGTATATAACGGAAATTACTTCTCGATTAAAAGGAAATGCGAAGACAGCTATGTTAGCGTTTATAAACGGTACAAATGTGGTAACAATATACCAGGTGAGAGATTTTAACAGTAAAAGGTTTTTTTGATTTATTTTTATTTTTTCTAATATTTTAATTTTTATGTCAGGTCACTCGACATATTGATTGTGAAGCCACTGTAAACACTTCTTCTGAAGATGATGACGACGACGAATCAGTCATCATTTGGTCAGACTTAAAGTGATTCATTTGTTTTAGTTTTGAAGATTGATCTTTCTGTAAATATTGACATGACATGCAACTTTACTTTATGATGTCTTTTTTCCCTTGTCTCTTCCCAAATGTTTCTGAAATAGTAATGAAAAGTCTGTATTACGCACAAGGCTATATTAAGGCTTTGCGAGTTTCCTTTTAATGATTTTATAAAAAAATACAACAATATTTTAATCTTTGTAAGGTCGCATTTTGGAGAATTTAAAAGAAATACAGCGTTATTTAAGCTTAAATAACTAAAAGATAAACTAACTAATAAGAAGAAAAAAAAACTTCTTTAATAACGAAATATTCTTTTAGGTAATAATTTGTATGATTCATCGAACATAAGGTTTATTAAATATTATTATTAGCGGCTGTTCGACTTTCCATAATTTAATTTAATTTAAATATCTGTTTGCCTCACAAGTAATAACAAAGTTAAATTAACGAGTCTGCTTACAACTTTTTCGTATATGGGTTGAAATTCCTTGTCGTACATTGTTGGAACTTGCACTTTGTTTGTTCCTTACGCCAAAACATGAGCCCCTGTGCGGTGTACAGGGGTAAAGGAAATGTTTTTGTAAAGAAATTTTTTTTGATCTACTGCACGCCTGCCTAAAATCTTACGAAATGGCCTGCGCTTACATCTGGACTGTACTGTACACTCAATCATAGTGCCGTGTTTTTCCTGCGCTCGCAGAAATGAAGGTAACTTTTCTGCTTAGTTTGTTTACATTTTTACCTCCATTTCTGCCCGAGCATCGGGCATTATGTAATCACTTAGATGCGTGCATAAATATTGGGACTGTGATTCCATGTATTAGGATCTCCACCTTTCTATACAACTCCCTGCAACATCCAATGGCTTACACACAGTAGTAGTAGTGGTCATCTCCCCAATTTCACTTACATGGCTTTGGCACAGCTGTTTCGTAGCGGACAAAAGTGTTACAAAAAATAATTTGATTTACCCTCTCAGTTAAAACAGGATATCTCAAGAACGAAATAAGATTATTATTATTTTTTTAAAAAAAAAATAATCTCAGAAATTGCTAAATTTAGGCCAAAATGTCTAAAAATGTCCTAAAAAATTATCATTAAGATGAATGTCTTCCACAATATCTCTGCAATAAAGTTAAGAAAACATGTTTTTTATGGTCCACAGGTTAGGTTAAGTATCTAGAATGAAAATTACTTAATTTTATTACTGTCCGAAATTGTCCAAACGGTTTTTCTTGGGCCAAATCATCATCATCATCATTCTCGGCTTAACGTCCGTTTTCCATGCTAGCATGGGTTGGACGGGGTATATTAATGACCCTCTTCCAATCTGATCTAGACTGTGTTAGATCTAAACTCAACTTCCTCTCTATCAAGTCTGTCCTTATAACCTCCTGCCAAGTCTTTCTCGGTCTGCCTCTGGGCTTTGCCCCAGGAACTATCAAGTCTCTACACTTTCTTACCCAATTATCCTCCTCCATTCTTTCCAAGTGCCCCAGCCAATTCAATCTTCTTATCTGGATAACATCTTTAATTCTACGGAGACTTAGCCTGCTTCTTAGCTCATCTGAACTCTTTCTGTCTCTCAGACTGGCATTACACATCCACCTAACCATTCTCATATCATTCCTTTCTAAACGGTCAAGATCTTCCTGCTTCACTGCCCATGTCTCACTACCGTACAACATAACACTTCTTACACAGGCCTCATACAACCTACCTTTTACCTCAATTGACAGGACTCTGCTAGTCAATAAAGGAAGTAACTCTCTAAACTTTTTCCAAGCAGAACCTATCCTGCAAGTAACACTTCTTCCAACACCCCCTTCACTGCCCAACATATCACCTAAGTAACAGAAGTTCTTAACTATCTCTAACGAGCCACTGTTATACATCATTAAAGCTGGAAATACTTCATTCTCTATAATCTCACCTTTGCAACGCTTGCATACAAACTGTATGCCAGCTCTTAACCTTCTACTAATACTACTGCACTTCTTATGTACCCAATGCTTGCAAGTCTGACAAAAAATTGAGTTACTACCAACCCCTTTCCTGCAAACTCCACAAGGCCACTTTCCAACTACAAGGTCACACTTGGCTGCAATGCTACTTATCATGACTTAAGACTTTGCTGTGTTTACCTTCAGCCCTTTCTCTTCTAGTCCTTTCTTCCACTTCTCAACCTTTTCAACTAATTCTTCCATCGACTCTGCTATGAGAACCAAATCATCTGCATACAATAACTCCCATGGACAACCTGTTCTGAACTCCATCGACAGCGCTTCTAAGACTAGAATAAACAACAAAGGACTAAGTACAGAACCCTGATGTACACTAACATTTACACTAAATTCATCACTAAGTGAATCGTTAATCCTGACACGACTTCTAGCATTGCTGTACATAGACTGAACCATTGTAACTAGCCACTCATCCACACCTAATTTTCTCATAGCCCACCAAATAACTTTACGTGGCACTCTATCAAAAGCTTTCTCTAAATCTACAAAGGCAAAATAAGATTCTTTCTCTTTCCTAAATACTTTTCCTGAAGCTGTCTGAGTAAAAATATTGCATCTGTAGTGCCACGCCCTGGAACAAAACCAAATTGCATCTTATCTATATCAATTCTTTGATGTGAGAATGTGAGAAATATGTGAAAAAACGGCCTTTACAACCTCAATGTATGTTTAAAGTTCGTTTATTAACTTAATAAAAAACATTACTTTGGATTCTAAGGTCATTAAAGATGATGTAGATGAAATATTAGTCTGTCTGAAATTCTCCAAAGGGTTATTTTTTGAGCCAAATGTGAGAAATATGTGTAAAATGGCCTTTTAGAGCCTGAATGTATGCTTAGAATTCGTTTATTAATTAAATAAAAAACATATACTTTGGATTCTGAGGCCATTAGAGATGATATAAATGAAATATTAAACTGGGTCAACGGTTTCAACGTTTTAGTTTCTCATGCTAGTAGAAAATACCTCAAGTTGTGCATAAATAGTTTATTTATTATATACATTAAATATGTACAAAGCAATCACTTTGTTTTTCTTTATAAATTGTATAAAATAGCACCCAATCTTGTGATAAAGCCAAGATTAGCTAGCTAGCTACCTATAGCTATAAACATCTTTGATTCTAACAATTTCATCTTGAAAAAGTCCAACAAAATCTTAAGTAAATACAAAAAAGAAGTATTAAGTTACTTAGCTATATACAGAACACGATGCAAAATGCAAAACTGTAGGACCAAAAAATAGCTACTTTTTACAGAAAAATATAAAACAGGAGAAACAAGATTAAAAAAGATAAAAATTAGCCACACCTGAAGTTTTACAAGCTTTATAGCAATTTCTTAAAATCAAGGGTGCTCTAATAGCAAAAAAATAATATCAAAATCCCTGCAAAATAAAGTAGTTTACTGTTTTGTCCCTTACCTCGTGCTTTGCCAACCTTTGGGCTAGCTTCAAAATTGCTAAGACACCGTTGTCTTGCTTATTCCAGTTTTTTTGAAAAATTATGGTTTCAAACAATTTCAGGGTCGAGCAATAAAGTCCCAAGTAAACGCCAGGCCGCTGTAATTTTTTAGGACAAAAACCATACCTAACAAAACATTAAATGTCATCGCTATGACTCTCTTAGAAGTTTAAATACTTATTTAATTGAACAGGAAAAGGATCATACTGCATCAAATTGCTGTGTACCACTTTGGCACTTTTCCTCTTTCTTAGCGCTTAAAGAAGACTTTTACTTAAAATTTAAATAGTTTATAGTTTGCGAGACGAACGGTACATGGTACGGGCCGATAGAACCATGTTTCCAGGTCCCCCATACCAATTTTCAAGTCCATAGCTAGTAGCACAGCATTGACACAAGGTTAAAAAGATGGTATACGTTCGCCAAAAATAACGTTGTTTTTTTTAATTTTGTGTGTTTTGTTCGATGAAATAACTCGAAATCTCTAACACACATGTATAACATATTTATATATTTAAAAAGTAAAAAAGTAGATTGTTTAATACTTTTTATTTCAGTAACATTAGAACAATACAAAAAAAGTTTCAATAACTTAAAAAATAATAAAAATACAAAATTTCAAAAAAAATTGTGGAAATTTTAAAATCCTAAAAGACAATTATAAATTTATCTTCAGGTGATAGAAATGACGAAGAAGAGGAAGACAATGAAGATAATTTAGTGCAGGGAGGAACTCAACTTCCTTCCTCTTTTTCAGAAGATCAGTATTTAGATGACGTTGAAGTTGATTTTGCTGGTTCTGAAGAAGTGGATGATAGTGGAATGGATGTTGATGGTGATTCAGAGTCTGATGGGTATCAGGATGACGAAGGAGAACCTGACAGTGACTTAATTGTTCTTGACCCTTCCCATGTAGGTTTGGTATTTTTTTTACATCGTAATATATGAAAATCAGTTTTATACAGAAAAGATTATTCAAACCTTCAAATCTAATTTGAGCTCTGTGATGTTTTTGTGTCATCAACTTTTTTAGTGTATATGCTTATATGCTTATGATCTCTAAGTGTCATTGTTATACCTAATATTTTAGCCTTTAATGAAAAGATTTCAAAAAGCTTATGAAGAGCATTTGAAGAAACAAGATGAAAAATCAACATTAGAACTCCGAGAACTAGTAAGACATTTTTTGCCTTGGTGTATAATTTAGTCCAAAAACAACAATTCTAAGTGGCAATCTCTGGTCCAAACCTCATGGTTAAGCTTAATACAATAGTATTACAAACTCTAGAGCTGGGCAGTAACCAAAAATATTTCTATATAAGTTTTGTAGTTAATTAGACATGGAAATAAGCAAAGTAACCGTGTTGAAAATGAAAGGATACTACATTTCCAGAATAAATAAATAGTACAAATTTGGTGCCCCTTTTAGAAGAAATTTATTGATTTTTCTGGGACTTAGACTCCCCCTTTATGCTTGTATTTTTAAATACGATATGTGTTATATTTGTGTGTGTCCTTGTTTACAGCTACAAGAGCACTCTACAGCCAAAAAGCAACGTGAAGAGATTGGTGTTGAGTTGTATGGAGTACAACAGGAGTTAGCAAGGCAACAAATGCAATTAGAAAAACAACACGATGATTTTAATGAGAAGTGGCAGCTTCGAAAACATTGTGAAGCACAATTAAATGAAATCAAAACATTGTACAAACAAGCAATGGATGATTTGATACACAGGAGGAGAAAAGGTTAGTCCTAATAATACCTGTGTTCTGGTTAAAATGGTAACCTGGATGTTACTTTGTGTGGAGGATGTAAGAATGGAGTTGCATAGGATATTTCCAGAGGATGATAATTTAAGAACCAGAATTATGTGCGACAAGCAAAAAATTTGGATTTTCCTCCAGATTGACAACTAGCAGTTTAAACTTTAAATTTTTCTATTTTGTTCTTTGTCGGATATAAGTTTTGAACTTTATTACATCTGAAGGGTTACTACTGAATTTACAGAACATAGAAATTAAGCAATGTTGACAAAGCTTAGAAAGAACCTGAAAAACTCACGAAACTGTCTGGGTCTGAAGAAAATTAAAACATTTTTGACACTGACAACAAAAATTAAAGTCATAATTGTTTTCAAGTAAAATAAAGCCAACACTGTATTTGATTTGTAAGAAAAGAAATAATTATAATGACGACTCACTGTTGCAAAACCATACAGTCAGCTGCAGTTTTGGACTTTTATTTGTGTTGCATGTAACAACAAATCTTAAATATACTTTTTTTAATATTTTTAGCCGCTAATAACTAACATACTAAGATTAAGAGCCATTTTAGGCAACACAAATTATTGCTGTTTATTTTTTATCTTTTGCTTAAATAGCTAGCTGACATGTCATTTTTCTACTAGCCAGCCATACCATTAAGTGATGTATTGCGATTTTAATGCTTGACTAAAGTAGCTACAACCCTGGACATAATATTTGTGGAAATTACCTTTTAACCAATCTTGAAATGGCCAAACAGGATCACTTAGCTAGTACTCTGAAGCCTAAATGTTTTACTTTGACAAGGGTATCACTTGGAATGGTCCAAAACATCAGGGAATTGTGCATACTAGCTTCACCAACAATTATTACGATTTAATATATTTAGGATCTTACCAAATAGCTGAAGAACCTACGTCTGCTGTCAACATTAATTTTTCTAGAAATTTTAAATTTTTAAATGTATAATAATTCCACGTGTTAATATCTCTTTTCCATTCAGCATAGTATTTTTAGTTTATTCTTAGTTAAAAAGGGGCAAAATTGTGATTTCAGTGTCATATTAAAATTTTACAAGAATTGTAGATTGGCGGTTGTTTAACAATGGTATCATTCACTAGAACAGGCAGACTTTTCATTATTTTTTAAAAACAATTTATGTATAAGTGACTTATCTCTTATGTGTGGTGATACTGTGAAGCTGTATAATTACTGCATTGGAATAGACAAAAGGATAGCATATACCTTTCCCGCTAACTACACAAATATTGCATTAGGAAAATGTGAATACCACGCCAAAAAGCTACTGCTTAGTACAGTACAGGTTACTTGTGGTGTTATTCTAAATTTGCTGTACGTTCAGTTTCATAGCTAGTAAAAAAATGTTTGTTTAATTTTATTCCATTATTGAAACTTCAGGAATGCTGTCACATATCTGTCAATGTTATCGCATTTCTTATCTTGTTAGCGAACAAAGCTGTTAAACAGAATCGAAATGTTTAAGCATTCATACACTCGCCTTTTGCAAGCTCTGAAAACGATCTGCACACACAAACTATATTTTGTGACGCAGGCTACACTCAGTTTTTAAATTTCATGTAAATGGAGGTGGACCAGGGAGAATAACATGGTTAATTTTACAATTAACACACACGTTTTAATTTCAGTCTAAAATGAAATACGCATATAGGATTGATGTACTTCTCTTTATAGCAAATGAACTGCAAACTGAAGTGGAAAATATTGCTGCCAAACTTTTGTATGTGGAGTCTGCCAAAGATGATGTGAGGTCGGACATATCAATCTTAAAGCGTGCAGCTGAAAAAGCAGGAACAGAAGTTATAAAGGCTCAGCGGGAGAAGCAAAAACAAGTAAGTGTTGTGTCTGTTTGTTTGTTTTCATTGTTCTAGTTCTTTGATCGTTTATTCGTTTGTTTTTTGTCTTCTTGCTTGCTTGCCTGTCCACCTGCCTGCTTGCTTGCTTTCTGGCTGTTTCTTTTTTTTTTGTTAGTTTCTTTGTTCATTTAATTTTTTTTAAAACATTACCTTTAAGGACTTGTTAGTGAATAAACTCGTTTCTGCTGTTGACCATCTACGTGGAGACATAGCAATGTATGACGCGCAAATACAAGCTCAAAGAGAGGAGACCAAAGCAGCTACAAGAACTTTAACAGATGCTACTACAGAGCTAGAGGTATGTTTATTTTTCATTGTATTTACATGTATGATTTTGTAGTGTAGGCATAAGCTAAGTTTATGATGGGAATTTAGAATCGATGTTTCTACGTTATTTGAGATTACAATCCAACTTGGTTGCTTAACTTACGTTTTGTTAGGCCATAGATTTAGAGAAGAAGCAGTTGCTGCAGCAATGGAACAACAGTTTGATTGGTATGAAGAGAAGGGATGAATCATATGGTGCCATGCAAGAGGCTGTCAAGTATGTTAGTGTTGATGGCTGTTTTTGCCTTTCAGTCTGTTTTTCTTGCCTGCCTGTGTTCTTGTATTTTCTGTTTTGTGTTTGTTTATCTGTTGGTTTTTCTTGCCTGCCTGCGTTCTTGTATTTTCTGTTTTGTGTTTGTTTATCTGTTGGTTTCTATTGCCTGACTGACTGCCTTCATGCAGTTGTTAGTTTTTAGATAGATTGCTGTAACAAAAGGGATAATGAAAATAAAGAAAATAATACAGAATTGATGTTTGCGAATTTGGCTTGAATCTGCAAACTTGATTTCTGCAGTATTTTTTGCTTATTCGTGATCTCCCTGTGAATTAAGCATAAAATTTATTAAGACATGGCATATAAGCATAAAATTTATATAAGTAATACCATAGTTATGTAAGGTTACCATTTTGATATGTTTTATCTCTCCTTTCAATATAAATGTGCGCAATTTTTTAGTCTGCATTTTTTGCATAATTCTCAGGTCCTATTTGAAAATTTAAATTTTGCAATCTTTTCTGTTTGTTTGTGTGTTTTTTTGTTTGTTTTTTGTTTGTTTGGTGTTATTGTGATTAACACATAAAGTTTAACGTTCTTTTAGCGTTCAGAAACAACAAATCTTGGCCATTGAAACGGAGCTGGATGGTTACAGGAAGCAAATTTTGAAAGCTCAGGAACAAAATGAGCAACTCACGTACATGTACAACAGAATTGAGAGCGATATTACGGCTGTCAAGAAACAAATAACGGTCGCACAAAATAAGCATGAAGCTTTGAAGATAGAGTACAGCACATACAGCCGCACGTTGCATGAAACTGAACAGTTTTTGAATAGAGCGCAAATTGTAAGTTTAATTTTTTTATTGTTCTTGTATGCCTTACTATTATACCAAAAACTTTATCTTAATCTATAAATGTTTCTTCAAACTTTATTGCAACGTCGTACTTAGCTTCCTTAGTATTTGGGCCCTATCTAGCCTTCATTTTGTGATTGAGTGCTATGGTTTCTCTTGCTAATATGACCTATATAGAAAAGGTATCAAACGTATGTCATGATTCTGTTTTTGTTTTGTTTTAGGAGGTGACAGTTAAAGAAAGTGAGTTAGTCAACCTTCGAAAGCTAATTGAAAAAGAGTTCCAGGACAAAATAAAAATCGAGGATCTGATCATGTCACAAATGCAGGAGCAGCTGACTGCTGAAAAAGCCTCCCAGTACACGAAAAAGATGACTAATCGAATCCGCAAAAAATCGACTCAGCTGGTAGGGAAAAATCATTGTCTGTGGTGGTTAGGGTGTAACCAGTATTTTATTAGTATATTTTTGCTTGATTTTAACTGATAGGGTTTTTGTTGCTATGGTGATGGTATTCTTTGCTACATGGGTTCCTGTCTGTCAAATTCCTATCTAAGTTTGCTATATTTAACTTTCAAAATGATTACCATGGATTTTTAATTTTTTGTTGGTGACAATTTAGAGAAACACGTTATGCAATTGAAAAGGGTCTTAAAACTTTCCCTTTGACTCCCTTCCCCCCAAAAATGGAGTGAAATTATGTTATCAACGTTTCACCAATAAAAACACTATTTCATAGGAAAGGTCTATCGCTGAAGTAGAAAACGAAATCTCGAAGAACGTTCTAGAAGTCACGCACGCCACAACGCGCGTTCGCGGTTTGCAAGACTTGCTGAGCAACATCAACAAAGTCATTCACCAGAAGAATGAAACCATATCAAAGATCGAGAATGAAATCGTCAAACGCAACGCTGTCATCGAAAAGAAAGAAGGTAGCATTGATCAGCTGGGAAAGAAGATAGATGTGCTCATCAGTAAGGAAGGGGTAGGTACTGTTGCTGCTTCTTCAGCTTTTATATTAAATCTGCCTTAAGGCTAGTTTACGATAAACTATTATTGGTTGCCGCTACCAACATGTGGATGTTTGTGCTCGTTATAATCGAAAAAAATTATTTCGTGAGAATTAATTTTTTGCAAATTAAACAGATTTTTAGTTATTTTGCGGGGAATAAGTTTCGCAAAATAGGTGAAAAATGCTAAATTCGCGAAAACATCCTGACGAAATGAGTTACCACTTACCCCTTAAGGTAAAGCAAAGGCTCGTTGCAAATTCTGAATACGATACAGTGACAGTGGCGATAGCTAAATTGTGAGTTGAGATCTTAGTCATTCTGAAATGTATGTACAAAAGACATATCAATAACTAAAAAATACCAAAAATAATAGTACAATTTTTGTTCGTTGCTATTTAAAAACTGCTGTCTCTTTCATTTAGGGCGAAGCGTATACAGGTCCGCTTGAATTTCAAATCAAAACATTACAACGCCAAATCGAATCGACGACCAACGAATGTTTGGAACTTCAACAGTACTGGTTACGACAACAAGGCGAACTTGTAAAAGTAGTTCGGCAGGTTGCGGCGCAATCGACTGAAGTTGAAACGAAGAAGAAAGAATCGACGATACTCATGCAAAAGAAGTTGAGAATCGAAGGTGACTATTCTATTTGTTGTTGTATAGCACTCAGTGAAGGAGGGTAACAGGGCTACGTTTTTAATTTTAATCTGCTGGGGTGGAAATCACTTAATATTAGAAGATTTTGTTCTAAAGCTGTTGCATGGAAGTTACTTTAAAAGTACAAAGCCGTTAAAAGTGATGAGAAAGTCACAAAAAAGCCTAAAGTTGTTAGTCAATTCCGACTATTCGTTGTTCTCGTTGTTTCAGTCGTTTTCGTTTTCGTTGCTGTTGTTGTCGCTGTCGCTGTCGTTGTTGTTGTCGTTTATTTTGTTGTTAGTGTTGTTGTTGTTTTTGTTGTCGTTGTTGTTGTCGTTGTTGTCGCTGTTGTCGCTGTCGTTGTTGCCGTTGTTGTGGTTGTTGTCGTCGTTGTTGTCGTGATTGGTGTTTTTGTTAGTGCTGTTGTTGTTGCTTGGGTCGTTGTTGGGGGTTATCGTTGTTGTTGATGTCCTTGTGATCGTAGTCGTGGTTGTTGTCGTGGTTGGTGTTGTTGTTGTTGGTGTCTTGTTGAGGCTTATCGTTGTTGATGATGTCGTTGTGGTCGCTGTTGTTGTCATCGCCGTCGTTTATCAAGTTGTATTTTTTAAGGTGAACTAAACAGTGAGAAGAACGAAATCTCCGACATTCAACGCAGTGTTCGCAGCATGCAAAACGATATGACCAAACTGAACCTCCTTATCCACAAGAATCGTGACAAGCAAGACGTTCTGCAACAAGACAACATCTTGCTGGAGAATGATTTCATGTCAACATTGAAGGTATGAGGTGAACCCCACCCCGTGTGTTTACCCTGCCCTTGTCTTAACCCGTGTATGTTTATTTAATCTTCCTCTTTCTATGAAACGAAGTAAACAAAAATGATCTCTTTTAGCGACAATTTTGTAAATTTTGCAAGGCTTAATTAAGGATCAACAACAATCTCAATTTTATCAGAGTGAAGTTACTGCAACCTTTAATAAGCTCAAATTGTATTGTTGTGAACGCAAGATATGCAAAAACTGATCGTGATTTGGCAAAAGAGTCAGGAAAGAAGTCAGCTATTTTGTAGAACGTTGATGATTTCCGAAAGTAGCAATTTACTCATTGTTTTTTTTTACTTAAATTATATCAGGAGAATTTAGGGTATATTGGTCAAGAATGTATTTTTTTGGATCTTTTATGCAAAAACTGTGCTTCCCAATGTTTTTTTTGTGTAATGTCGTTCTTTCGTGTTAAAATTGTTACTTGGTTTGATGTTACTAGGACGCCGAGTTGAAATCCATCCAAATGCAGAACTCCATCACTGCTTTGAACGAAGAAAAGGAGCGACTTCTGAATGCACTTGTAGAAGCGGAGTAAGTATGCTAGGGTTAATTTTACACAGTGTATATTTTCCATGCTTAGAAATGTCGCACTTTTTTTCGTTGATCTCTAATATGAAATGAATTTCAGTTGTTTAAACCTTGCTTTCATAGATTAAAAAAAATATTTTTTAAAAATTCATTTTTTAAAATGCAACCTTTATGAGCAGGAAAAGTTCTGTTTTGCACGCCGACGTGGAAAACCTGATGCGAAATGTTTTGTTTATATGAAACTCTATAAACGTTTGCATGAGATGGAAGTGAATGCACTGATTATGTAGTATTCCCCTTAAGAAAGCTTGTCACAATGAAGAAATGACAAACAGCAAAGTGATTATGGACCCGTCTTGACGCGTTTTAAATTGACTTTTCTTAAAGCATTTGCTTGAATCTGTAAGATATGTTAGCAACGACAAATGGTATTTTAAAGTACAAACTTGGGTTTGTGGAGATCAACAAAACACAGACATTGCCCCTCCCCTCTAAGTAAAGGATCAATAACTCCTGTAAAAGAAAGAGCCTGCTTTGTAACATAAACTGAGAAGTTTTCTCGATCAATACTGGTTTTCATTTTTAGGCGGCAGATTATGCTTTGGGAGAAAAAAACTCAATTAGCTCGAGAGGCACGAGATACTGTGGATTCTGACGTTGGTAACGGTGAAATACATGCCATGAAGGCTGAAATACACAGGATGGAGGTCCGCTATGCTCAGCTGATGCGACAGCAAGAAAAGATAATCCAGGACATGGAAAAAAGTGTTTTTAAAAGGGAGTGCATCATTGTGAGGTAGCGTTGCATTTTGAAACAGTTTTAGAGTATCTGCAACGGAGAGCTGTTTTCCTAGTGACATTTTGTTAATGTTTCTTCAGGGGTGAGGCGCAAGCGAAAATGGACAGAAAGAAACTTGGCAAACCCAAGGAGAACAAAGGGACGTTTCACAAGAAGGTAAAAGAATTAAAGAAGAAAATCAAACAGACCAATCAAGATTCGAATGCGTGCGAAGACGGTAGGTTTTGGTCACCCTCTATGAATCGGGACAGGTGGTGTGGTTAAAAACTGGTTACTCTCCACCCTCTCGCTCTAAAATCGAGAACTAGTGCATAATTTCGTAACCCTTTAATTCTATATACTATAGACTGGTGTATGTACTAAGAAATCAGCGATTAGATTAATCTAGTGTAGACCAGCCTTTATATGTGGACGGAACAACAAACGAAGAAATCCCAGAAACACAAAAACATTTTGAATAAGGAAGACAATACCTTGCGTTTGAAAAACTTTGGAGGCAAATGTTTTTCTCGCAGGATTTTCTGACCCTGCATATACGCAGGTTTCTGTGAGAATATTGACGTTCTATTTATTTTTTAGAAATCAACCGTCTGCGTGGTTATCAACAAGAATTAAGTGGCAATTTAGAAGAGAAGCAATCCAATGGACAAAAATTACAGCAAGCTATTGATATACACGAGAGTGATATTGAACGCATGGTTGAGTTGAAGCAAAGAGTGAGTATTTTACAGACTACTGTATCTGTGGCTAAGTTAGTTAATAGGGTGTGCCTTCTTAGGAGAATTCTTTTGCGATCGGGTTCAACTACGATTTTTTTTTCACATGGATCAATTTTCGTGGAGTTGTCTATTTTTGATATTTAGTGGGGATTTAATTTCTTCAACTTTTTATTCTCTCCTGATAAAAAAACACACCCATAGACACGACAGTACTAATTGCAATTGATCGAAATATCTTACAACAATTGGGAAAATTTTGCGCTCGTAAAGCACTAACCCCTTCATACCTAGTGTCTACGTAAAAGGACATGCAGGGTTGTTGGGCCGAACCCCGTGCCGTTTTCCCCCGTGGGAGGATGGCGCTGGTAATTTTTTAAAAGGATGGAGCGGAGAGATTGCTGTTTAAGTAGTTAAATAATCTCCGTGCAAGACAGCCGCCAGCGAGAAAATTTAAAGCAATATTATTTTCCCAAATATTTTACGACCACAATAATTTACGAGAACAATTATTTACGAGAACAATTATTTATGACCTCAATAATTTACGAGCACAAATATTTACGAGTACAATTATTTTCAACATAATTGTTTACGAGTACAATTAAACATGGTTTAACTTGTAAAAATTTATAATTATTGAAGGAAAAATGATTTTTTACTTAGAACTTCAACGAAATCCTTAAGAAACAACAGAAGGCAAAATATTACACATCACTAAAAGGAGGAAAATATACACGTCTGTGCAAGACCCCTACTTCACTGGATACCGAAAAACAAAAACAAACAGAACGCTTCCAGTGTCTGTCTACGATCGTTGACCGGTTAAATAGCGAATACCCAGAAATGCAACCAGCTTTGCGGGAGGTTACTTTATCGTTGGGAAGTATGGAAGAACTGACTGAAAGGAGTTCACGTCATGTATTAGAGACAGCGTAAACTGCTATGAGCAATGTTATTTTTGTTGTAATAATTTATAAATATAAGTTGTCTGTTCTTTAATTCGAGTGCATATTATTGTAAATATATTAAACCTAATATATAGATAAATTATTAAGAAATCTGCGTAATTTGCTTGACTGCAAGTAAAAAGAATCTTCAAAAACAAAGACAAAACCTACAATTTGATGACACTGACAGAGTTCTTGGCTGCAGCTCCTCGTGTTTAGATATAAACGCTAAAATGCTCGATTTTTATTTGTTGTCGAAAGAGAAATTAGTTGTAAAAGCTTGGGAAGTTAGATTATCTCGACCTTTAATACTACTGAGTTGGCACCGTATTCTAAAAATCTCAATGCTCATGCCCTAATACTGAACACAAAATGCTAAGTGATAATCCGTCTTTAAGGAAAGTGCATTTGGTATTCATGAATAAGAAATATAATACGCATAAACACCTAAAAATCCACAGTAGAGTACAGGGAACACTGCTCTCGCTATCGTGTCCACAGTCAACACACATAACAATTCTTCATGGTGAAAACTTTCGCCTCGATTAGTCGTGCAGCAATGCTTTTCACGCGGAGAATTCATCCCACTATTATCCGCCATATTAAATTTTAATAATGGTAGCCTGCGATATGTCGAACGTGTATTTCCTTGCAAAGTAGACTGATGATTGTTAAAACTGGCGTTGCAGAAACTGTTTTTGCGAGCTTTCGAACGCTAAAAGAAGTACAAAGATCATGAAGAGCGCTTCTAAATATTACACAATATTGAGTACAGTGGGACCTCAATAAAAGGGACACTTTCAGGACAAAAAATCTAGTCCGCTTCAGAGAGGTGTCCGCTTTGATTGAGATTTGGATTAAACAGTTCCCAAATTTAGATAGGCTTGTTTTATACTAGCCCGACTTTCTCTTGGATAAAGTCGTGAGTCACATTCCTGTGCCAATATCAAAATGAATATTTATGTTTTATCTCTCTAATAAGACTATTTTTAGAAACTAAAAACACTGGAGAAGGGTATAGGTTAGAAGTACCTTTGTAAATATTATATCTCTGGTCAAGAAAAAGTCGTGGAGTAAATATAAAGAAGAGTGACTGCTTTTCACGAAATGATCTTTTGCTATAAATAAATGTTTTGGAAAGAGATGGAATACGAAAAACTGTATTTTTCTGCGTCGATTTATGCAGGTGAATTATGAAAAAAGTTTTTGCTTTATGGAGTCTCCGCTTTGGTGATGTTTTGTTATGAAAGTTTCTCATAGGATTCGTCCGGTGTGAAATTTCTGTCCGTCATTTAGAGGTTTTCGCTTTGGAGGATGTCCGCTTAAGGGACTGTAATTTGTTTCGTGCGCCTTGAACCGACGTGCTATAACATTGAAGCAGGCTTTTGCCTTAAGAAGCCTCCAGGAATGCACATTTACAAAATAAAACCTCAGCGTTGTTTTACGCAGTTTATTTCGACTTCTCGTTTCTCATTATCCCCTTTTAATGGCGCGTTATTATGTAAGCAACCTTGTCCACAGACCTTTTGCCTAGAAATGGCACCGTAGGCAATGTCAACAAGGCACGAAACGCTAACAACTAGATTATATCCAAATACATACCTTCATATTATACTCTTTTAAGAACAAAATGCATATGTACTCCGCCATTGTCGATAAAATAAATAAAATGTCCACCAAGAAAAAATAATCGAGGTAAGTTCGGTAATCGAGTTTATTCAATTCCAGGGTTGAGTTTTGAAAAATCAACATGGTAGAAAGTAGATTGGTAACTATCAAGCTAATTCTTCCTGGGATGGCTCCTGGCGGAATGAAGAAAGATGCATACGTCATCGCAACTAGCAAGATGGAGGGAGCATACACGTTGAACAGGTAATAGGTGAATGTTCTTGATAAATGAAAATCAACCTCGAGACAAGAATATTGATTCATCGTATCTAAATCGAAGCAAGCAATTTTTATTTCTTATTTTTTATTAACTTTGACCTAAACGAGGATGTTTCTTAACAACTTGCTGCGCAAACCTTCCTAATTGGTTTTTATACGCGGCCTCATCACGAAGCCATCTTATGTTCTGCATTCATAAGATATTTGTTGTATTTTTAGATGATAAGTTTTATAAACGGTTGGGTAGTTTATTCCGATCTGATTCCGATCATGACAAAACTAATCTCGTCCTCAGTTCTCTTCTACACCTATGACATTCTGACGGGACGAAGTATATTACAGACTTAGAATAGCCCTAAGAACAAGTTTGGAGTATTTATTTAATCTTTTTGTCTGCGATACGATTTTTTCAGCTGCGTTTAATGATTATTTTACGACATAAAGATTTCAATAACATTTCACAAAGTGAAAGCTAATCTACCAAAACTTTAACCTATTAATTTGGAAAGAAATACAGGCGACTGTTATAGACGAAACACTTTAAAGTAGCTACAACAACCAATGAGCTGTTCTGATATACTTACGGGAAGAGTTAAAGTAGCGTCTAGTGTAGTTTCTGGTAACCAATTTCTCCAGAAGAAAACCAGCTATTGGCATTCCTTCTTCAAGAATAGCAACTGGTTTTGGTACTTGGAACCACTCCACTATCAAATCCGACGTGGGATAGCCATCTATAAAGAAGAAGAAATAATATGTTTATTGGCAAGGCCTCTGGAAGTCAAAAATGCATTGTTTTTCCGAGCAGGACGCTCTAGAAAAAAAATTGATACTAGCGCAGTTCATAAAGAAAATAGATAGCGGAGCATTTAGTAAACTATGAAACAGAACTTACAACTTTCGAGTTGAAGAGTGCAGTTTTGTTTATCTTTAGGATAGTAATACAGATTAAGTTTGCACAAAAAATCCAACGCAAAACTAAAAAAAAGAAAAAGGTTCCTATTAATCTGCATACCACCAACCATGCGGCGTCCAGACTGAATTAGAATATACGTACAGGGAATATTTCCTAAGTATTTCCATAAGCTTTCATAAGTTCTGATGATATACAAGACTGATAAGAAGCCCTGGGATCACGGTTGAGTGCCACATTGTACGTTTAATCAGGGTGGAAGTGCTCCGAGTAAATATGATACGCGCAATTGTTGCTATGACTACGGTTTCTTATCGCCGACCACGCATTACTTACCGCTGACCGTTGACAACAAAGCCATTTCCAAAGACAAATAAAACTTTATTTTCCTTTGATATTAAATGTCTAGTGCCAGAACGGGAGTTTGTAAAATGTAAGTCCGGCGTCCAGACTGTATCACAGTCATCTCCAATTAATTGGATGTATCGACCCGGGTGGTCCGGATCGAATACTAACCGGTCATCGGTCCATGCTTGTGACAAATATAAATCTGTTCCCACGGTCTAAAAAATAGTGTTTGTATAAAAAGGATGCTACAAAATCAGAACAAGTAGCAAATGTTAGATAATTTATTATTATTAGCTGAAAAAAGTAAGAGGAAAAATATGTTACATAAAATAAAAAGTTTAACACAAAAACATCCAAGGTCTTAAAACAAAATAGAATACCGGCTGTTATTTTCGTGTGCAACTTATTTTTAATTTCTGTGCGACATTAAATTTTACTAAATTCTACAAAAAGGATAAAAATAAACATCGTCGGCAAACGCAGCGATTGTCAACCTCGATCCCAGGGCTTGTAGCGTTTTTTGATAGGAGGATAAAACGCTTACGTACGTGATTCATCCTCTACAGGCCCTGGGATTAAGGTTGAGCTACTCAGTGGCTTTTAGTTTTCGAGTATCACCGATTACGTTTAGTTGGCATTTACAAGAAAGAAGTGTCGTCATTAGCGGAATTTGTTTTTCGTGCACTTAAACAACACGAAAAGCTTTGTAAAGTAACTCACAAAGCTGTAACAGATGCCACAATAAAAGTTGCGTTATGTGTTTTTAGGTCTTTCCCCGTCTCCGTACATTAGAATACAAACACTGTTTACACAATCGGCCTTCTTCTCTCTACGACAAAAGACAAGTAGGCAAATTACTTACAAATTTCTTTTCATTAACAGGTCCAAGTGCGTGAATGATAAGCGTCACTGCAATTTTTAAAGGTTCTCCTAAACACAAAAACTGATAATTGATACTCTTTATACCAGGTTTGTTTTTTATGGATTAGTGTGCTGATATAGGAATTTCTTTCCAGGGATAGTACAACCTTGTTTTCTTAAAGGTTCGTTTACCCGTGGCTTAATTAGCGCTTTTTATAAGCGGTATCAAATAGCATCAGAGTAGGAATATCCATTTTGATCTTGCCGCGAAGTTATCGAGAAAGCAGGGGTTGATGAATACAACATGACGTTCTAGCAATGGCAGCATGTTTGGGCGATCTAACGGAGCAGCAGTCATTTTGAAAGGTTTTTTTTATCATTTTGATTATGTGATCACAGTTTTTGTTTTCTCAAAACTAAAGCAAAGTTTTAAAACAAATTATTTTGAAAACAAAAATGGGCGCGTCACTGCAGCGCTACACCTTAATGTTTGTTAATTTGTAAATAGTTTAAAAATCTATTTTCTTATATTTTTTCTCCTTGTTATGTTCCACGACCTTATAACCAGGCTATTACAATAATACACCAACTGTGCCTGTCTATAACCTCCAAAGTGGACTTTTTGTGTGAAGTAACCGAAACGTTTGTTTGTTATTATTTTGAGGTTCGGCACGACGTAAAACACATTACATTAAATAAATATGCAGTGGACTCTGTATAACTCAAACTTTCACGGGGAATCCGAAATTGTTCGAGTTATGGAGCGGCTTGAGTAATGGACGTTTTTTCCCTGCTGCCACAGACGCCATTTTATTCATGAAAATGATAACTTCAACGCAAGAATATTTGTAAATACACCACTTGACATTCGAACGGCGCGTTCGAATGACTTCCTTCGAATGATCTAAGGGGGCGAACACACGTAGAAAATATTCGAATCAGAAAAAACTCTGAAATTCTTCAATTTTCAGATTGTTCGAGTTATGAAGAGCGAAAATAGTCTAATATGCTTTCAAGGAGCAAAAAATATTGTTCAACTTTTTCGAGTTATTGAGATTCGTGTAGTAGAGAGTTGATTATGAGAGTTTATTAGGAAATTTTCACGGTGCCTACGAATTCGTTCGAGTTAAGGAGCGGTGCGAGTTAAAGGGTTTCGGGTTATGGAGAGTCCACTGTGAAATACATTACATTTCGCTTTTATATTTGGGGCCGGATAACTTAAAAAGGGCGGGAAAAAGTGATATCATATCTCCCGCGTGAGTAACCAGGGACCACCTGGGTCCATAATTGGGGCAATTCTCACAAGATAAGCTAAACTTATTCTTTCGAAACCGACAAGTTAATGACGTCATCAAACAACATTGAGCCTTGATATTTTCTTAACCATTGGTAAAAAAACGCATGATCCTATAAGTTAAAAGCATATGTATGCAACAGTTTAACAATTAAAACTTTTTGTGTTTAGATGGGTCACATATTTCCGTAACTGTTCCGCTGCATCGATCAAGTGTTTTTTTTTTCAACAAACATTCAACAAGTAAATAAATATACATACGAAATACACCCGGTCGAAGTCTACGATCGTATTCTTCGCTCTCCAAGATGCGTTGAAAAACTTTAAAATGATTTTCCTCGCTCTCCGTCGTTGTGTTAGATGCTAAAAAGAGAGCATAAGTAGACCGCATCAATAAATGTAAACACAACCATAGTATTTCGGAATTCATTGAAAGGTTTGAATGCCATACCATTTAAACTGGTTTTTCTATCGTTGGGTGAGTTTTGTGAAAATTGTGACGAACCCATAATACATGCAAGCCTAAATTGTAGAAATATTTATCGTGCGTTAGAATGTGTTACTCGGCTTCAAAACTTTAGAAATTTAGAATGGAACATAATCCACTTTAGATGACCCTTTTTTTAACGTCCTAGGTTGAACGCTTGTTGTGGTTTTTCCATTATTCTTAGACATTTGTGTGTTTTCAGCATCGTGGACTGTATTGTTACAAGTTTTTGATTGCTAATCGCTTGCTGGGCGATTACTCTACGGACTGTGCTATCTCCCTAGCACATGTAGTAGACAAAAGCGAGGATACTACCTCCTTGCGACATACCACGAGGGCGAGGCGTATGTACTCTTTGCGATATACCTTTCTACTAACACGTACTAACGAGATATCACCGAATGATGCACAACCAGAGCTCAAGTACACACCCATCAATTATATTGATGTTGAGCTCTTTACAGCCGGACCCATTCCAAAAGGCCTCTAGCGAAAAATTAACCAAAACCGTTGCAAAATCCTGCGACAGCACAATTTTAATTTGAAATCTCTAAAACCCACACTTGCAACACACGAAAGAAACATCTTACAAAATGGCAATACTTTAGTATCTTATACTGTGAATTCTTCGACGGGTATGTATACAGCTTTTGTGGAGTGAACCCTAACTCAGCAGAAGACACCTTTTGAAGAAAAATTGATAAAGAGGAAGATTTTTGTTCAAGCCCTATTTTTATTTTGACTATTTATGTATTTTCATGACATGTGAGATATATCGGCTCAATAAAAACCAGGAGAAATTTATCAGCAGTTTTACAGAAGGTATTTTTCTTTGGATAAAACACAGGAATTTCATTTTAAATTTACTTTTTAAAAAGCCTTAAAAGCTTAATTCTTAGTGAACTACGCTTATTGAAGTATGCGCCATAAAAGAAGAACATACCAGTATATTACCATGGTAACCAACATATGTGTCACGTGTATTTTACGCATCGTTAACTAAAAAAAAAATTAAAAAGAATTTTAAATTAAAAAAAATATTTTTACTGTTAAGTATGTAACACCAACCAAGCAATAAAGTTTTTTACAAAGTAATATTGCGTAGGCGGCTGTAAGTAAAAAATAACAACTCAGTGATCGAACAAAACTAGATGATACACTTTCTCTGGCTTCTTTTTAAAAAAACACCATATTCCCCCGGTTTGACATCATACATGGTATATTCCCTCAATTTGTACTTATGCAGCCATTCCGTATTCAATTCCCAGCATTCAGTATATTCAACTCCCAGCATTCCGTATTCAACTCCCAGCATTCCGTATTCAACTCCCAGCATTCAGTATATTCAACCCCTCCGTTCAATAAATAACTCTATCTTTTTAAGATTACATCAATTCAATATTCAAACGCTGTTCACTTACGTATGCGCAAAAGTAGCAATTTCGCAGACTGCGGAGGTAGACCAATTAACCGTTTAATTCTTTCGGTAATCTTCGCAGAACAGTGACAAGATTGAAACTAACAGCTGTGTCTAAATCAGTGGAAGAGACCTAATTTTCTGGATCTTCTTTTGTTGTTGTAGAGGGTTTTTTTGACTGAAGTTACTGCACTGGCATATAAATGACAATTATAAGACAATAACAACTCCTAAAGGTTTTGTGTTCTTCCGCGACGAAATCAAAAGTTTGTTCAATACCTTTTCAAATTTTGCCAGGTTTTACCCTCTCTATCAAAAGAAGGGTAATTGAATAGGCTATATACTCCGGATACAGTTACCCGACGAACTAAGTTGCCGATGCATATTGGAACACGGAGCTGTGGGATGTCAAGAAAACTAAGCTTGGCAAAGTGAACGTCCTTTACTCTGTCTTTTTAATTTTTTTCTAAGAATTTTTTAATTGAGCCCACTCCGCAATTTTTCAAAATAAATGAATTATGTATAATGGATGTAAAATAAATTCTTATGAAACACGGAAAGGACAACAACAACAACAACAACAACAACAACACAAACACAAACACGACATGCAGTAAACAATAGCATCACATCTTGTAGCAAAATAAGAGATAAGAAAAAATACCTGTACAAAAATTACTACATACTTTTCTTCACTCTTTATTTCTTCTATGTATTATTTTTCAAAGTTTGTAAGCGCACAAGACACAAATCAACGTGATAATAAATCAACTTTATCACCAGTTTCTTATCACCTCTTCTGTTTTTGGTGTGTTTGAAGCGTTTTTAATTGTTGTTGTTTGGACGCGATAATTACGCCTGCTAAGTTTAATTTTTTTTTAAATTATCACAGCAACGCTGCTATTATACTTCGAATTTTTAACTACCGGATACCGACGCGTTCATAAATGTCGAATATAAAATGCGTTCATAGATTTCCAGGTTATAATTATCAGCCGGTAGTCAACCTCGATCCCAGGGTCTGCAGCTTTTTTGATATAAGGATAAAACGCGTACAAAGCCCTGGTACAACAGACGTTTCATCCTCATATAAAAAAAACGCTACAGGCCCTGGGATCGACGTTGGCCAGCAGTGAGACCTTAGTTGTGATAAAGTGACTTTTAAATCGAATATCCCAAACAACCTTTTTAAGTCCTGGCGTCGAGACGAACAAGATTTTCAGGTTTGTCTCCAAGATAATCGTTTATACTCATTTATGGTAAATTCTATTTCTGTCTAATTTTGATTCGAATAACATTTACTCCATTTTTTTTGTAAAGTTGCGTGTGAATATGTTTCAGACCACTTTCGTTAAGCAACCGTGAAGCAGCTTTTCTCTCTAGGTCAAAAGTAGAGGTGCTTATAAAAAAGATCAAGCCGGGACAGGGAAATTGCTTAAATTAGAAGATCAAAAAAGGTTATCCTTCGTATAGAAGTTTTACTTCATTTATTACAATAGAAAGAATTGATGGGATATACTTACACCAGTATATTAAATACAACGCATTAAAATAAATACAAAATATAGAAATAAATATTAAATAAAATGACTGCAAAAAATATTCTCTAACTATCAATTCAATAAATCTAAACAATGCGGCACAAAGCCAACGTTTATAAAATGAACATCCTTGCTACCATTTTTTTTTTACTTTTTGTGAGTGCCACACAAATTTAATATCATTAAAAAAGACTATGTCTTATCGATAAAAAAATCGATAAAAAGTGACAAATTTTTTGACTCAGCAACTAACATTTAGCACCGACCATCTTTTTTTACGATTTTTTTCGAGTAACCGTTTTTACTCACTTCGCTGAAATTTTTATAAAACAAGGCAAGTTGATTAAATATAGTCAGTAAAGAGTGACTAACATTTTTACCGACTAAAATTTTTTTTTGCCAAACTTTTTGTAACCGATAAGATTATAAAGGCGTTTCCAAAAACTCGGTGAAAAAATATGTTCTATGGTCTAACACAATATTTATTTTAAAATTTTTTAAGCAAATGACTTATTTAAATCTGTCATGCTCACGGATTGTTTTTATGCAACGTTCGGTTGGAAAACGCTGTCGTTGTTATATTTAATAAAATAAATTGAATATTTGTTGAAGGAAAAAGACGGGTGGAAGATTTCCACATATAAAAAAAGCCCCAACGAGATCATATTTTCAATCTACGTCTTGATTCCCTGACCATTTTGTAAGCAACGGGACACCTGGATTTTTCATTCGACTTTATGTTACCACAAATAAATCGATTTGATCAAATTAATATCATTTTGATTTTTAGACATGCTTTAAATATCAATTTCAGATTATAGCCACTGCCAGCTGGATATAATCTGGTAACGCGAAAAGCTGAAAATAATTGTATTGGTAAATTTTCCTGGTAAAGCATTCATTAAAAAGCATTCTTGGGGTAGAAAATATGGCCCAGACTCGACAGGTCTTCAAAGGCATTGCTTCACAATTAAGAAAGCAGTAGGCTAAAAGCTCATACTTCTCAGAAAACTAATATGCAGAAGAATTAATTTCCCGACACAGAGCTAGATAGCTAGCTTCGCGTTTAGCTCAAGTTTCTTTTCGTTGGTATCAATCACGCCAAATCCACCCAGACGATGGATGAAGGATTCCAGCACGTCTATAACTTGTTTCGTCGTTCTGATAGTCTGAAAACTGTTCTGCAATTTCGCATTACGCAACAAAACGACGCCATTTCCGCAAGTGATGAGGAATACATAGGTTCTGAAAAGAAGAATTAAAAGAGAATTTATTGCGGCGTGTGGCATTGTGGTTAGTGATTTCGCTTCGTAACCACAAAGCCCGTGGTTCGATCTACAGCGCGGACATGTTTAGTAAGTGTCTTCACCACATCTACGGGACAAGGGACAACCCATACCATGTGAGAAAAGTTGGGTAGGCAATGCCGGCGTAAACCTAATTCAGAACACAGGACCCACGTTGATAACAGTGTTTCCAACACTGAAGTAGTTATATCCTGTATAAATATTAGGAATAATAATAATAAGGTTTTAAAATCTGTAAGATTATCACAGGATGGGTAAAACTTCAATGTAGTTTGGATGCAAACATCAAGCGCATCTTTACGTTCACCAAATTAAAGTTTCCATTGTCATTCAAGAAATTTTTTTGAGAATTAAAGAAAAGAACCCGTCTCCAAAATGGGTTTTGCGAAAATAATTATACGCTAAATCTGTCTTAATTTCTTAAATTTTTTTCATACAAAATTTTAAACCGAAAATTACACTAAATAGTGCAATTTTTTGACCCGCGAAAAACATTATACGCAAAAAAATTTAAGAGTATAACCATATGTTTATTGACTAAAAATTGACGAGTATATATTCATATATGATCTGATAATTTACAGTTAGTACAAAAAACTTGGTCAACTATAATTTTAATTATGTTTTTTTTACCTTTTTTCTTTTGGGCTAAATTTAATTCTTTTACATGTCTAGAAAGTATTTAACACCACTGGGTTTTTTTGTTCTAATTTTGCAGGAAATTTACTCACTTGTACAACGTGTAGTAATCCGTCTCTGATTGGTTGATTAATCTTTTGAACGTGTTCATATCTTGTATACTCTGAAATCGAGAAACATCATACCACGTAAAGGGTAAAAATAATGATGCATGATTTCCGTACGGAAATAATGAATATTAAATTTGCAGGTAGGACGGTTTTTGTAAAAAAAAATTATTGAATAAAAAGTGACACATATCTACGTATCAAGTATAATTAGTTCGTTTTGTTGTTTTTGTTTACTTTTGTTTAATTGTTTGTTTTTGTTCGTTTATAAATAAAACCTCACGCGCATCAATGATCAAGAGAATCTTAAACCATCATAGGGCTATGGAAGCAACGCCAAACACAGACATTAAGTTCAGGTAGGTCTCCTGCTGCTTCCTTACCTTCAATTTATAATTTTCCAATAACTGTCTCATTTTAATTGGATGTCCACTTGTGAGCGCTTGCATTGCTTTTATACATTCTTCACAAAATGTTGTCGATCCTGCGTGAGAAAAGAAAGTAAATTTCAATGCAAATGTACAAATTCTTTTTGATTCTAGCACACGTAAGCAGAGAACGTCTTTAGAGAATCTCTCCCAACGGTTGTTTCTTCCCTCCATGGAATGTCACTATGGTACATTACTGGTAATGGTTTGCTTGCCACACAAAGTTGACTTGTAGCCAATACATTCTTCCTTCTATTCTATTTCCGTAAAAGAAGCTCACTTTTTCCATCAATGATGTAATTGCCTTCCTGATCCTGACGTATTTTCATAGCATGACTGCTGTCCAAAGTTGCCAAATCTTGAAGAGACGATGATGATGGAGTTTTCTGAAAAAAACAGTCAACAACAATTTGCGCTGACTTGATCACCAATTTTTTATTTGCACACATTCTGTGATAACGTTTATATTTATTATTCGTGAGCTAGATATGAAGAGGGAATGGTTTTAAACAATCGTACTGCCTGCAACATTTCGCGATATCATTCAAACACCAAACGTGAACAGAGAAGTAGAAGAATAACAGATAAAACTCACAGAAGAAGATTTCTCCAAAAACAATTGGGATAAACTGCAACATTTAAGAAATCTAAATCGAAAATAAAAATGTTTAACAAAATACGTTTCTCATAGACTCATTTTTTAATATCACCATTCAACCTTGTTTCCAATTAGACAACATGTCCCAGAAGTAAGTATATAAGCACGGGAAGATTTAACGTCCTTGGAGATTCCATCCTAACAGCTGGCTCTTCCTTCCCTACGACTGTAACTACTTTAAATTATAGCATTGCTCTAACTTGCTTGCCTGCCACACAAGCTGGTTAGCGGTCAGTAGATGGTACTAAATGGGCTGACAACACTACATTTAAAATGCGCCAGAGTGGAGACTCGAACCTGCAACCTTATGATTACAAGTTAAATGCGCTACCACTACACCAACCTCTTTCCGTCTTACATGGGTACATTTTATTTTTGTCCAAAGCAGCTATAGCATTTTTTCACGCTAATCCAGTAAAACAGAGAGGTAGATCAATGTTCTGATTTACTTAAAGTATTGTTTAGGTCATTTAAAGATCTCTGACACAGTTATTTCAAAGTAATTGAAATGTATGCGACTCCTTACGTTTTGTGTACTATTATTCCAGTCTATTTTAAAGTTCAAACACGAGGGTAGGGTTAAAAGTAAAGACCGTAGTGTTAAGGGGCGTTGAAGTGCCTACAAGCATGCGAAATTTATTGTCTTTTTTTACTTTTCTGAGAAAAAATATAAAACGGAGAGTGTAAACTTAAATTTCTACCACATTGCGACTTTTTTTTGTTTCGTAGTACCTTTGAATATCTGTTGTTGCTTCTGCAGATATGTTTTCATCAACTGTTACACTGTCTCCGCAAAAACCCTACAATGTTAGATGAAATATGTTATTTAGCAGCTAAAAAAAAGGTAGAATTTAACCAATGAAAAAGCTTCAAAATATTAGAAAAGTTTTTGTAGAATAATCTTTTGGACGAATTAACTTGATAATAAATACTTATAAACGGGTCGAAGTTCACCAGTTTTTTAAAATACGCCCATGCCTATAAGTTTACTGCAACAAAATGTACCAATCCCTTAGTTTACTGCAACAAAATACACCAATCCCTTAGTTTACTGCAACAAAATACACCAATCCTTTAGTAAACTGAAACAAAATACACCAATTCCTGAGTTTACTGCAACAAAATACACCAATTCAAGAGTTTCCACAATGTGTTTCCATCACATCAAAGCTAATTTTTTTTGGTTTTCAAATGCTACTTACAGCGCATATCAAAGTTGATAGATCGTCAGAAAAATATGTCAAGCATCTCTCCACAAAACATATCTATAAACAAAAGTTTCACAAATTAGAAATTTGTTTCATCATAAACCATGTGCAAGCAATTTGTAAAAAGAAAAAAACATTTATTCATACATTGGTTTCATACCACGATTCCAATAGCTTTAAATATTCACTAATATCCACGGATTCCTTGAAAAAAGAAAATATGAGAAAGAATCTCCGATACAAAATAAAATATAATTTTTAGAAATCTTACATCAAAATAAAGAAAAACTTGATATATAAGAATGAAGCTAATTTATTTTAAGTACTCACCATATATTTTTCTAAGTATGGCATCAAAGAATTGCAGTAATTATCCAAATCAGCTTGAAACCTACAAGTGTTAAGGTCTGTGCGATTTAGTCACAAGTTTTTGAGACATAAACATAAAAGAAATTTCCAAAAACTTTTTTGTTGACTGAGGAATAAAAGGATACATTTCAAGTCCTGATAAGGCTGATGCTACAAAGCACACTATGAACACATCTGTTTTCTCTGCATCCATTCTAAATTAAAAAAAAATCATATTTTTTAAGACACAATTACAATTATTGAAAACAAAACAACTTTTTAAACAAAACATTGCATCATACTTATGTTGTCTCATAAATAGTAAAAAAAGGCAAAAATAAATAAATAAAAAAAAGCAAACTTGTTTATTTAAATCATTTCAGCATTAACTTGGCAATTTCAAGTGTTGACGCAAAATAGAAAGGCTGGCATCACATGGGATGCAATTATTTAATGTATGCGTGACTACTTTTATAAAATGGTGTTTAAACTATAACCAATAGCACTTTTGTTAAAAATCTTACCCTGTGTTTGCAGCACCTCCTGATTCTCTTGTAATTGCCTTATAATATATTTGTGTGGGTACATCTTGAACAAAGTAGTTTGGCTCGATGCTAAGTACTACACTTTCGTAACTAATTTCTTCATTTTTGTTCAGTTTCGATGCAAGAAATGACCTTAACATGGTTTCCTCTTCCGCTTGCATGTTACTGCTGAGCAATGATAACCTACATTGTACAAATAAATAATCAGTTAAAATCAATAAAAAAAATGCCAAAAGATCAGGATTAGAATCTAAATCAGACTTAAGATTTGCAATTATAGGATTTTTTCGAAATCTTAAACTAATAAATATATAAGAATGGCACAGACAAAGCATTTAAACATTCTCGCTAGGATTAACATTCAAGAGAAAATATACTAACCTTTTGGCAGCATTTACTATTGGGTAAGTCTTCTCTTCAGAGATTTCCCTACAAAACAATTATATATTATTATTATTATTACCACAATCAGAAAATAAAAAAAATCCACTGTCATTATCATCATTAACATCATCAGTTTTCTAATGTCCACTTTCCATGCTAGCATGCATATAAATGACCTTCTTCCAGTCTCTGGACTGTGGTAGTTCTAAACTCAAATTCCTATGCTTCAAGTCTATCTTTGTACCTTCTACTGTGCAAGAAAAAAATTGGCTAGAATGTGTTAGTACTCATAGAAATAATAACCAATTATTATTAGAACAACAATTTTTTATCTAATTTTACAGCATCTAATATCTACTACTCAATATCACTACAATGCTAACAACGCCAATGATGGATTATAAAATAATATTCTGTTATAATTTAAATTTTTATTTTTTTATTATTTTAGTTATTTTTAAGTTTAATTCTCTAAAAGCAATAAGAAGATTAAGATATTGACTTTTTTATGTAAAATAATTATAATCTGAGACAATGCAAAATTTATCAATTTAGGGTCGTTAAATTCTGTAAATTTACCTGTGTTTACAGTACCACTGAACTGTAACTTTACATGGATATAATAGTTATCACCTTTGTAAGAGTTTTCAATGTTAACCTGTTGTTAAATGCACAAGATATTTTTGCAAGTCGAAAACAATAGAGATGTCTTGCACACAAACTTTAGTTAGCTTACAAACATTGCAAAAGCCATTGTTATATTCAATTATTATACAATGTTGTGAGATCAATGAATATAATGTAATATGTATAATATAATGTAAAATGTATATAACAAATTTTTCCTTTTTCGCAGGTGAATAATCGTATGTCAAAACATCTAAAATGATGAAACAACAATGCTACGAAGTTTAAAAATCGCTGTATTTCTTTCTAAAATAATGAGAAAAGAAGTTCATAGAAGCTTAAAAATCAACTCCCGTAAATTATTTCCAAATGCAAAACAGTGGTTTTGCATTTGGAAACTTTTGATGAACACTCCCGTGTCACTAGGAAAAGCATGTTTAGTTGGCCCACACAATTCTTGTTGAGAGACGAAGTGATGTTTAAACTCTGACTTTTTGGTACTTAGTTTCACTACAGTTCTAAGATAAAAACACTAAACTCTCTTTAGAAGCTGACACATCTACTTGTCAAATCAACCACGATGTAATCAACTGCAATATTGCAATAAAGCTATACCAATAAGGGAACTGAGAAAATAGAATCCACTCTTTCTTCATTACAAAAAAGGCTGTGACATATATACTACCTAAATCTCGCTAAGATTAAGTAAGATGATATCATATACACCAAGCTTACATTGAATAATCCTCCATTGGGCTGGAAATGGATGAAACTTTGTAAACAGTGTGCCAGTGTAGCATTTTTTCTCTTACAACACTCATAGTCTTGGTATCAGCTGTTGCCATCTTTGTTGTCATTTTGTACGCTGGTCAGAAAGTGCAGGATATATTATTTTGTGAGATGTTTACATCAATTGTATTGCACGAGTAGTAATGGCAGCAGGAGCTTCTAGTTTCTTCGCATCCTCAGATTGTGCACAATGGAAAAGATATCTTGTCAACTACAAAAATGTGCTGGAAATGTTTTGTATAAAAAAGAAAAAGAAAAATCTTTTACAACTTGATAATTGGTAGGATAAATTTTTCCCTTGTACATTTTTGAAACAAACTAGCTAGCTGCTACTGCGTATAGTTCTGAATAGGCGGGCAATTGAAATAAAAAGGAGCGTGTATGATCTGGGATTAAAATATATATTTAAAGTAATAAAAAAATGAGGAAGGAGAGGGGGGAGGGCGATTATTCAGACTTTTTTTTAGCGGTCTGTTTATTACACTTATCTACGAACCTAGCTAGAAATATCAATCAAGGAGAAGTTACGGTTTCTTGTATAATACCTTAAGGATTTCTTAGTTCTAGTTTGATAAAAAATGTGCATAAAACAAGTTCATCTTTCTTTGTCATTATATTAATTTTTTTAAAAAGGTATCAAACAGAGTTAAGTAGCGAATTAAAGAAACGCAGAGATGATTCATGTCTACACAAGTTAGAACTTATCAAATTAATGGAATGGAAGTTGACTGTGAGTACTCACGCTAGTAACATTAATTATTGCAACCACCAAGTCTACCCTGGGTGTACTAATTTTTGCACAGTGAGAAAAAATCTATGCCTTGTTTAGATGAAGTGTAATTAACACAACCCTTTATGACATTTCAGTCGTATACACTGTTTTTTTTTAAGTATTCTTTTTATAAGAACGACGGGGCTCAAAATTTTCAAAATTTAGGATACCTTAATATTTAGGCTTATTCTTGACGAATCATTAGAAATCATTTATGTAATTCTTATAAAAAGGAAGCAATGTATCCCGCGTACTAAGTTAAGTTAAAATGGCCCCACAAATTACAAGGAAAAATAGCAAGTTCATGGGTTTTCGACAAAATATGTATGAGTTTGAAACATTTAAAAAATTTGCTTCGCTATAAAGTAGAAACAGTTTTTACTTTTTAGAAACGAAATATTTCGGTGTAAACTTTCATCAATTCAAAACGCAATCTACAGTGTTTATTCTTTGTAAAATTCATTACTGCCTTGTTTTTAAACTGATTACATTTTCAAAATGCCTTTCCTTTCTCTCCATTGTTGCTTTGTGATTTGATGCTAACAGTTTTTGACAGTTCCTCTAAATTAAAATTTATCCTTGTGATTACTTCGCCCTGTGTTGTTTTGTCCCATCTAATGTTTTTCCAGGTGGAAAAAAAAAAGAAGATATTTAGCAGCTAATTCGCCGCTGAATTCACCATTCACAATTCGCTACGTGAAAATCCCCCTTTAAATTTTTAAAAATATATTTCTTTAGCGTGGCAAATTTCGTCCACGTCTAACTGAAATGGTCAAAACAAATCCGGATCAAATGGTAGAGGATGTTTCTTCATCAAGCTTTCAGAAAATCGACCGACCTGAAGAGGCCATAAAAGAAATGTGCAAGTTGAAAGCAGTTGGACCGGCAACAGCGTCCGGTATTAAACATTTGTACTTTTCATTTTAACAGACAGGACGTTAATGAACGCATCGCACTATAGAATAAATGAATTAGAGAAAGAAACTTTCGCAAAGAGAAACCTAATTCGCGAAACGCGTAAACTTCTGACATGGCAAAAATTTATGTACGCGAAAAGAATTTAAGTTATAAATGTTTATGTAACTGGTGTAGCAGATTATCTTAACTCCCCGTAAAAGATGACTTCCCGGTCAAAATAAATTAAGGAATAATAATTCCTCTAGAGTAGGAATAACCTAGTAAATGATGACCCCCCAGTTAATAAACACTTCCCTTATTTTTCAAAGATTAGTTTCTTGTCTTCATAACTTTGTATTCTAAAACATTTTTTGATCTCTATTATTGATCAGAAAAAAACTTTTTTATGTCATTGAAAGTAAGCTAACTGAGAATTTATAATGCTTTTATACTAAAAATACACATTAAATTAAGTCTTTCATAAAAGGCATTACAAATTACCAAGAGATTTTTTTTTATTTTGAACTTAGCCTTATTCTAAAAAAACTTTGTTACGTTTTCTACTATTTCTATCAATTTTTGACGGGATTTATAAATAAAAGACACTTTATCTTTACCTTTACAGTGTCTTTATTGTTTCCCCTTTTTATTAATTTGTAACTTTGCTAGAACTTCGAAAAAAAATTGTTATCTACTGTACTTTATATTCTGTAGTCATCTGTTCTTTACAGCAAGTTTTGCCACTTTCTTTCAAATCATTCAACACCTTGTATTTTTTATTTTCAGTTCAAAGCAGAAAATTTTAGTCATATAAAGTTTAGTAACTGAACCGACTTTCTACCGTTCTATCCAAAAAGAAATATAAGGGAGTCAAAATAAACTGGGGGAGTTCTTACTTCCTAGGAAATGTTGACTCTAGGTGGTAACAATTCACTACTTATAACTGGGGAGTTATTATTTATTAGTTTATCTTAACTTGGGGGTCACTACAAACTAGTTTATTATAACTGGGGAGTTATTATTTAGGGAAGTTTAAAATTCCGGTGACACCGGAAAAATAACTAAACCAATATTAAGTTGATTCTTTATATTTATGACTTGACTGGTGTTAAAGACGTTTACCTAGCCCAAGATTGACCAGTTTCAATTTTTCTGTTAATAAAATAGAAACTTCTAAAAAATTTCTTAAGAATTTTCTCGTATTGATTCTTCCGTAAATCTTGAGAATTTTGATTCGTGAAGGTTTTATGTTCGCGAAAATTTTAAATAAGACTCATTCGCGAAAGTTTATGTTCGCAAAATGCAAGTTTATTTCCCTTGAATAATTTCATTTCTCTTAGCAATATTAACAGCTTATTGTCCTGAGATATATGCTTTCATGGCGGACGAAGCCGTCAGCTCCGTCATATCGGGGAAAATCGATTATACAATGAAATATTATTTGACATTTTTGGACAAGATAACTAAAAAAGCTAAAGAACTTTCAAAAAAAGGTGACAATTTTTGTGCTGTTTAATTAGGCAAGACGTAAAGACGTAAAAGCCGTTTGTACTTTTTATTTTAATAACTCTAGATACGAACACCTGGACGCCACACGATGTTGAGTTGGCGTTGTGGACACATAAAATTTCATGCCAACTTGATATAGAACTGACAGAGGAAAAAGAAAAAGGGAAAGCAACTAAACGAAAATCTAACGACACGGACGTCAAGGCGAAGAAAAAAAGTAAAACGGACAAATAGCCAAGCAATCTAAAGCAACGGAAGACGAAAGAAACTACAGGTCTCTATTGTCAATAATCGCATGTACATAACGGTGATCGAGTGTGAATAGAATTTTGATCAAATATACAACTTTATGTTAAGTAATAATATCTATGCATGGTTTAAATTACTATAAATTATAAAATATTTTAACGTAAAAAAAATTATTCTACATTTTATAAAAAATTTCATCAACTGGTTAAAAATAGTGATAAATACAATGTGTGGAAACTTATGAACTTTCTGCGTCGACCTTACCAATATCGTTGCCTTCATCAGACACAATAGGATGTTGCAGTTGCGCCAAGTTCATATGTACAGTCCCATAGTAGCTGATCTTTCGTGTCTTGGGCTGTCTACTGGAAGAAGCCATCTCTTCTTGGTATGGACTGAATAAAGGAGACTCTTCGTCACTTTCAGTTTCAACTTCTTCATAACAATGTCGAGTGAAGCAAAGCTAGAAAGTTTATAACCTGTAAATCAGTTACCGCCGCTAGAGGGTGTCGTCAGAAACTGTGACGCAGAAAGTGAATGGTTTCAGGACTATTTTTTATAAACACTAATTTTTAGTCTGTTCCACAGAAGATAAAAAGTGTTGATCATTTGGTACATATACTACTTTTGCAACGTAAAATTTGTTATTATAAGCCATGTCTCAGCAGCTGAATTGCAATGACAAACAAAAGAGTGTGACCCCACCCCTTAAAAATTCCCAAAATAAAAAAAACCCTTCTAAAATCAAGCTTGATAATTAGTAATTTTTCCACTTCCAGTAAAACGGTTAGTTTCCATGTTTCTTAGTATCGCAAGTTTGCTTTTGGACGGTATCTTTGACTAACCGTTAGTTTAAGAAGACAAGAAGGCTTACTGTAAAAAATGACGCAAGATTCACACCTAATGATTGAAAAAAGAAAAGTGTGGTTGTTCTCTCTATGATAAAACATAATTTATATTCTTGGGTACGAAATATAAGAAAACTGACCTTGTTGCATTTTTTAAACGACAGTGATATTCTCTTCCAAGGAAATGTCATTGTTGATGAAGTTGATGCTGTCGGCAATCTACTGATGCGAAAATCAAACTTAGCTTCTTCTGTTTCTTTCCTCTTCTTTAGCCTTCCATTTGAGTACTTGATGGCAACAAACACTGAAATAGCTAGCAAGCATATGGCAAGTATGGGCAGTGTAGTTACGAGTGTGGTTATGCCATGACTTTTCTTTGGCTGTCCTGTAGTTAAAATAGATAAGTGGTAACGGTAACAGTATCACCTCAAGGAAACTAATTTCCGGAAGAAGTCATTTTTTCGGGAATTAATTTCCACGATTGCTTGATTTGCAAAAAACATATTTTTGCGAGATGACGGAAGTCGTGGGTTTCTAGCTAAAAATATATTATCTGTTACAAAAATGAATTTTTCGTTTAAATGGCTTAGGCATTTAAGATACATGGCAGTGTTAATGATTACCTTTCGCGATTTTTCAGATAGGTGGGAAATTATTTTCGCGAATGAAGTGCCTTGGAATATTTCGCAGGTATTATTATGGACGAAAAAACGCAAAATTAATGCAAGTTACTACGTTTAAGGCAACTTGCGTATCAAATAATTACAACAGATTTATCCAATTCTCACGGATTGCTCTTGATCTATTTAATGTTAGGTGTTTTGAGTTTCAATATTCTTGTAAACTTTCTTCTCATAAGAAAAAAGTGTGAATATATTGTTTGAAAGCATTTGAAATAATGAGATCGAAGAAAATCTCTGAATATAATTGTTAAATTAAAAATAGAGCAAAATTAACTTCAAAGGGTAACAGCAATTACGTTTAGGAATTTCTCGAGAAAGACATTTTTGGGAGTTCGTTACGATTCTCTTCCCACTCGCTAAAATTAATCCCCCACCCACCCCCGCACACAAATTTTTTTTAAATACGCGTTTCGTGAAAATCTCTCTTAAGGTATTCAAATGTTTCTCAAATTATTCATGCGCTGGCTGTTCTGCTTCAAGAGTTTTTATAAATGATAAATTACTAACAATAATACCTATGACGTTAACATAGTGAAGAACATTCGCAAATCCAACAGTATTGACAGCAGACACGTTCACACAGTATTTGCCAGACTGTTTAAAGGTGTGATTAAACGATATCTCGCAATCGTCGTTGATCAATGTTGGACTACACATGAAGTCATCAGGAAGGTCACAATTTGATTGCGTCACATACCAGCAAAACGATACTGGATAACTAAACAAAAGCATAAAACTAACGCGAAATCCTTAACAAAAGCGTTAAACTAACGTCATAAGAACAAACAGGACCTTAGCGACAACTATTAGAACACAGATCGTAACTTGTTTACGAACAACCTTTCGTTCTAAGAGGTTCTTGCAGAAGGGTAATTTTAAATACTTTATAAGGGTCAACCAATCCCGTTTCAAGGGCTTCTATTTTGGTTTCCAATATTTGACTACCTTAAGAGTACAGCAAAGGGCAATAATACATATGTACGGAGCAAAAAAAAAGCGGGACTAATGCGAATTTGGGTAAAAATTGCAATAATTATTTTCACACAAAAAATCTCAAACAGGAATTCGCACTAAAAACTTTCACATTACACATAAAAAATGCTTTAGTTTCATAACAAGAACGTAATAAATTATGCTAAAATACTAGTAAAGGAGTGTCGTGAAAACTTGGACTAATTAATTCTACCCTATTCGCAAAAATAGAAGCTCAACGACCAAAGGAAAACTCACACTCCGAAAAATAATAAGATTGAATTTTCCTGAAAATTACGAATAAATGTATATGAAAGTTTTTTTTTAGAAAAGTTTTTTTTACACTTTTGATGCAGGGGCCAAAGAAGTCACCATCAGTTGCGATTATGACTCTGCCAGCAACACCTGTTTCATATACATGAGTTTCAATGTTTACTTTTTTACGAGATTCTTGTATGTGCGGAAAAATCAGAAAAATTGACTGTGAGTAAACTCATTTCCCGAACGATTTTTTAAATTTTTTTTTCACCACTAAAACGCATGAGACTTGTAGTTTTCAAAAATGTTTTCATTTTTGATGAGACGCTGAACAAAAGAAGTTTAATCGCCGGCAAACGAAAACCCGCGATTTCCCGTAAATCCCGGGCTTGGCCCGTATAGTCAAAAGTATACAAAGAAAGTACCCAGGGAGTAAACTCATTTCCCGAACGATTTTTTAAATTATTTTTTCACCACTAAAACGCATGAGTCTTGTAGTCTTCAAACTTGTTTTCATTTTTGATGAGACGCTAAATAAAAGAAGTTTAATCGCCGGCAAACGAAAACCCGCCATTTCCCGTAAACCCCGGACTCGGCCCGTATAGTCAAAAGTATACAAAGAAAGTACCCAGGGAGTAAACTCATTTCCCGAACGATTTTTTAAATTATTTTTTCACCACTAAAACGCATGAGACTTGTAGTTTTCAGAAATGTTTTCATTTTTGATGAGACGCTGAACAAAAGAAGTTTAATTGCCAGCAAACGAAAACCCGCGATTTCCCGTAAATCCCAGGCTTGGCCCGTATAGTCGAATGTATACAAAGAAAGTACCTCATTGCAGACCTTAGGTAAAGAAAGCCAAATTATGGTTAAACTTTGTACTGTGGCTTCTACGATCTTTTCACTGATATATAAACTAAATCTAAACTACGTGCAACGTGCAAGCTGTATTCTAATTTCAAGATCAAAAGATGCCTCTACCTCAAAATAAAGTTTGGAGTTGACTAGTGGATTTGCGTAAGAGGTCTGGGGATTATAAGTAACACGGTCACGATGAAAGTCGTCTATACACAACGAAGCAGTATTTTTTACACGTGTTAATATAAAAATTGTAAATACCTTCCATGACATTTTACTTTAAAAGGCGTCACTTGTCCAGTCTTTATATCATTTTCACCAAAGACGTTTAATCCATGGATAGGGCCTAAAAACAACACTCGAAATTTTTCTTTGTTCACTAACAGCAAAATAAATAAACTCAATAATATGCATTATTTCAAGTATAATTTTGGGTAAGGATTATTTGTAAGGATTTCCGTTTGTATTATTTTTCGCGTATTTAAAATCTAATGGAACCTTCTCAAAGTGAAGCTCCATGTGTTTGAAGAAATTTGATCCTAAGATTTTAAGGTTTTCCCGAATATCGACAGTTTTATGATTTACACGCTCTTGGGGGAAGGAGGGAGGGGGGAGGAGGACCCAGAAAGATTGTAGTCCCTTGTCGTTTATGCTTGCAGGGTCAAGAGAAGGCTATTGAATAAAAAACCAGAACATGCATTTTGAATTAATTATACAACTTCTGCGAAGAAATACGTAAAAAAGAGGTTATTAAACGAGCTAAAAAGGTTATTAAACTCGCCAATTCCGCTTTATAAAAGTAAATTTCAGTTGTTGAGTTTGTGCAGTAATCTTTTTTTAGGAGAATAGTTACTACATTTCGCAATGTTTTACCTTTGAACGTGAATAAAGAGACATAAAATTTTTAAACATTTCGCTCTGAACATGAACATGTTTATATATAAGCATAAAACCTACGATCTATACACAATCGAACTTGTCCACTTGAGAAATACGTTGCTCTGGGTAGGATTGCTTTGACCAGCACTGTAACATTGAAAGTTCCAAGTTGCTTGAAAACATGAGAGGTTTTATTGGAGTTTAGATTTACGCGCTTGTTTCCAAAGTTGAACAAGAATGTGTATACTGCAGAAGCGAAATAGTGATAAGGATCGTCTACATCTGCTTGAAAATGAACTATGCCAGGAGCAAAACTTTCCACTTTCGATGGTAGATGTGGAGAGGATCTTTTTTTCTTCTGCCAGGCGAAAAGTTTTATGTGTAGTCTCGCTAAAACAAATACTTATATACTTAATATTTGTTATTGTTGAGAGAAATAAAAACGTTCAGGAGGGTGAAGATTGGGTTGTGTGCAAGTTCGCTTTTCAAAATAATTATCTAAGGTGTTAGTTATCTTTAGCAATTGCCGACCTTCTTGCATTAAAAAAATTTAGATTTTACAGTTAGTCAAAATTTACGCGAAGTATGGTAGTTTTTTTATTTCAGTTTTTCTAATTCACGTTGGCACTCGAAATGCCGACGTGCAAACAATGCAGCCACGCAAAAAAGATATCGCGCCGGCAATTTTTGCAAATAAGTTTGAATTCGGTTAAATTTTAAAATTAGGCAAATAGAATAATCTTCCATGAAAATGAAGAAAACGTTATTGCCACCTAATTGAGATCAGAAGCGTTTGGCAAATGGCGGAAATGTCATATCCTATTTTATCGATGTCCACAAAATAAATCTGCGGGAAAAACACAACATTTTGTTTGGATAAGAAAAAAGTCAGCAGTCATATCACGCGAAATAACAAAAACTTGCGGGCTACCGCGAAATAAAATCCCCGAAAAAAATTAATTCGCTTAAGGTACGATAAATCTTAATTCTTAATCTTCTTAATCTTAATGCTTAAAAATATACACAAAAATAAAATTACGGCTAAAAATATGCGTAATTTTCGTTATCAAAAATATCCGCGAAGCAAATTTGTGAAAGTTTCTTCACTTAACAGTTTCTGATCTTACAGTAATCGAATCCTCCCCCTTAAGATTTATCCTCTTGAATGCGTCGTTAAAAATATTGATAATTCCGTAAGTAAATAAAATAAAAAACATTTTAATAACATACACGCGGTTTAGAAGTACAAATCTGACATACATGGATGTTTGTTTGTTTCTTTAGTAAACAATAATTTTTAACAAGTACAATATGTTTTGCCTTACTTTAAATGCAAAACCTAAGCCTGTTTAATGAAGATAAGATCAATCTCGCAACCCACGCAAAAACAAAACAAATCAACAGTTTACGCATTCGCAAAAATTATAAAATTTCTTTTAAAAGTTTATTTTTATTTCACATTCGCTCTTTTATCGGTTTAAATACCTCACGCGAATTTAATTTAATGGAGCTTTTTTGTTCACACATTTTATTATCACGCACTTCTTATGGATGATAAAAAGCTTCATGAGGGCATCAACCTAAGTTTAGAGCTAACGGCTGATTGACGTTAAAATTTACGACAAACAACAAGAATTTTCGATAAAAATTAATTTTATGATTGTGTGGAAAATGCTGTGGTAGTTTTAATCTCGTTATTCTCTTTATTTTTTAAGTTCGTGTAATCTTATTTTCGTGTACCTTCTGTAAAGAAATTTTCGCGCAAATTGAATTTTCGCACAACCAAATGCGCGAAAAATTAAGTATTTTCGCGCAGCGGGATTTTACGAGAATGAGATATGTGCAAAATTTCATAAATCAAAGTATTATCAGAATCATTTTAATTCCGATGTTTTGTTACAAGTTTTAAATGCGTACTAACATATTACCCGAAGCACTTACCTTTAATGTTTACCGTGGTGTTGCATACACCGGAATGTATGACGCCATTTACATCACCTCCTGTCACGTGCACATGAACAGAATACAGTCCGTCTTTTGTAAAAACATGTGACATAGAACTACAATTTTCACTTTCTTTTTCATCTTGAAACTTCCAAGCGTATGTTAAATTTCTTAAAAAATCGTTTGGATCATGGACGTTTGTATGGAAAGATACTTTGCCCAAATCAAATATTTTTGTTTGTTGCTTCTTGTCTTTATATGCATGAACGTGGCAAGTCACAACATCTATTTATCAAAAAGTTAGTAAAGCATTTATAAACTTAAACAAACAAAGGTCTTTGGCTATAGGAAAATCCATTCTTTATTCAAGGTGTCCACTCAAAAGGTGACCTCAATTTTCAAACTCCTGAAATTCTCAAATTTTTTTCTACTTTTTCCTATAGTTACAACAAATGAACTAGCTGAATGTGCAAGGAAAAAGAAAAAATGCAATAAACAAGAAAAAACAAAGAAACAAAGGATGATACAAATACAAGTTGAAAATAAAACTGACATTGAAATACATATGCATTACAGGGACTTAGTGAAAGATTTAAAAAGCCTGGAATTTTCCTGAAATTTCATAAAAAGATCAAACTTTTCTAACATTCTGCTGACATTTTGCCCATATTGTCAAAAGTTCCTGACAATTTCTGACAGAGCATGGACTACCTGACAACAGATATCCCTAAATTATTTTGATTTTCTCCTAAACGAAACTAAAACCAAAAATAATTCCAAAGGTTTTAGAGAAAGCAAGATATAATGCAAATTACTCTTGATCATATAACTACCTGTCAATTCAATAGATGTTTCATTTCTTGCAATAACCATCCACATATTTGGTAGCTCCTCATAACTTACTTCAACTGAGATATTTTTGAAACCAGTAATTCCAGCAGTATTTTTCATTTTAATACAAACTTCTTTTTTATAAGTAATTAATTCGCCGCTTGAGTTTTGACCCATTTCCCACCATTTGTACTGGTATTTTATCAGACTCCATGAATTAAGAAGTGTTATGTTTAGTGTAGTGACATCACCAGGAAAACTAGGAGAGTCTGTTTTTATATCAAGTAAGAAAAAAATTGACGTTCCTTTCTTGTGAAAAGAATTAGGATCGAGTGCTTTGCTTAAAACTTTCTGTGAACTGGCATCACTATAAAATACGTAAAGCAGCATAAACTTGTATATTAAATGTCTCATTTTCTTGAACGTTTTCATTTTACACACTGTATATAGCTGTACACCTAGCTAGCTACATATATGATAATATCTAATGTAATAATATTTGCTACTTTCCTTTTGAAGTATTTAGCTTTAAATCGATTATGTAAGATACCAAACCAAAACATGTCTCTTTCTCCTTCTTCGTGTTCGTGACTGTTTGTTTACATTATCTGTTCAGTCAACCCGTGGCCTGTGGTTATGGATTAGATTGTTAATTCACAGACCTACGGGTCAAGTATACAGTTATGCCATTTTACTGTTACCTATTTAAATTAAAGCTTTTTTACAAAGAAAGTACTAAATAAGCATTTCAATTTCATGCAATTATTGCAATTACTGCGTTTATTTTGTTGGTCTTGTAAAAAACTTCAACCCCCAAAATTACATGTGTAATGTACAGAAATCAGGCATGTAAATTTGAGTCGTGTACTTGCAACACGAAATTCCATAAAGATGGCCGCCATACGATCATGCTGTCGATGTTCAATTTTCAGAAGGTATACGTTAGTTAGATAACTCTAGCTAGCTAAAGTAGCTAGGTAGACAACAAACATACTTTTATAACAGTTGTGATAATTATACATAATTAGTGTGGAAATGTTTATTATAAAATAGAGAATATTTAATGTTGAGCTAGTTGGCTTGGGAAATCTCAAAATCTCTCCCACCATACTAGCTAGCTAACTACATGCATGTACAAGCTCTAATTCCAGACACTTTTGAAAGGCAAACTAATGTTGGAATTAACGCCCTGTTTTTCTGACATAAGACCTATAAGTTTTTTAAGAGCAGCTACCGGTGCTTTAAGTTGAAAGTGTTCTGAAGCTTAACGTGCTGGGTTTTTTCGTAAAAGACAGTAGACTTACTTAGAGAACCGTTTTTTTTCTTAAAAATTAGAGTGCCGGGTTTTTTGCAGTGATACTTGAGAACGGGGTTTTTTCGTAACAGTTAGTGTCGTTTTTTTGGAAGATACTTGTTAGTCTTAAAGTGCCAGTTACTTTGTACGAGACAAGGTTACCTTTAGAGTGTCGTAGAAGACAAGTTTACATTTGGAGTGCCAGTTTTTTTGTAGAGATGTTAGAGCACCGTTTTTTTCGTCAGACTCATTAGACCTAGAGAGCTGGGTTTATTGTAAGATACAAGATTTAGAGTGCCAGTTTTTTGTAGAAGACAAGGTTATATACCTTAAAGTGCCAGTTTTTTGTAGAGATATTAGAGTGCCGGTTTTTTTCGTGAGACTCATTTAGAGCGCTGTTTTTTTTCGTGCGATTCAATAGACTTAAAGCACTGGTTTATTTTGAGAGATACTTAGATAACGAAGACGAGTAATCAGTAACTTATGAAATAAAAGTGGATATTGGAGTAATATATGATCAAAAAATGCAATAGAAAGAGAACATTCTAAAAACTTGAATATATATTTATTCACTTGCCATATTTCCAAATGCTGCTTTTGCACACTGCATCTGCAAAAAACAAAGTAGCATGATCAAAGAGAGGCATTACCTTTGGCTCTATAACTCCTGCCAGGATTTGAACCTGGATCTCTTATGAATTTCTCCACAAGAATCTTACCTTTAGACCACAGGAGTTTCACACAATTCCTATAGAACTGTGGGAATTGCATTATTGTAAAAAATTATTCAAAAACATTTAGCGCAATAACAGCCCTAATTAATAAATTCTGTGGTGCGTTATTTGTCACTGTCATAAACGCCACCATCAAACGTTATGTAACTGTCAGGATTTACTTGCAAGTGTTTTCCATCCTTATAGACACTCTTACAGCTATGGTGAAGGGGCATCCTTGTTGCATAGTTCTATGGAAAACATTACAAAATAAAAGAGCTGACAATTTAAGAGAATTTTCTTACGAAAAAGCATATATATAAAGAAAATTACTTACGATGAAGTTCGCAATCCTGATGATGCACAAGATTTGAGCGACCTTCCTCCACTAACACATGCATACTTTACTCGTGATATTTCAAATCAGGATTTAATTCTCTGTCTTGCTTTTATAGTTCTACAATCCCTTATCCACAATTTTGCAAAATTTCTCTGCTTATACAAGCTAATTTTTGTAATAATTCTTTAAACGAAGAGTACAACTGACCTTCCACAATGAGAACCATTTTGGAAAGAGCGCGCATGGAGGGAATGCACAACGTATAGCATGGTGGTCTAGATAAATCACATGACCTAAAAATTTACCAGTTCTTTAGTTAAAGAGCCGGCTAAAAATTTACGGGTTCTTTAGTTAAAGAGCCGGTACCGGTTCTTTAGCCACGCCATAAGTTTTTTTATGCCATTCTATGTTAAGTCCTCGCCATTATATTGTATTGTGTTTTAAAACGTGATGAGCTGATTAAAAAGGATGTGGCTAGTGTATTTATTGGGTACTGTTCTGCCCAGATTGCGAACGCGGCCTGTTTATAAGCAGGATGACCGGGTTATGTACGCGTGCCTCAATTATGTTATATTGCCCTGATTATGTTGTGTTGACCAGATTATAAACGCTGATATAATGGCTGGTCAGGCAGGCTGTGATTGGCATTTTCTTCAAATACTATTGAAAAGTAGGCATAACGAAAAAAAAAAATGTTTCACCGTAATTCTAAGTATAAACTCATCTTGTGAGTGCATTTCCACATAATACTTCACGGAACTATTCGTTTGACAGGAATTACTTGTGGTGAAAGGTATTAAACTAAAATTTAGTTTCTACGTAATTTCATTTTCTTGAGAACAACAACAACTTTGCCACCAGGGCTATTTGCTTGTCAGAAGTGATGACAAATGATATAAGAGCCGGTCGTCCCGATTATGTTTGTTCTATAAGTGAGGAATCACATAAAAGTGCCACACATAAGCTGGCCTACCCCGATTATGTTAGTTCCATAAGTCTTAAATACTGTAATGCTTCGAATAACTGCTCCCTTTCTATTAAACGCCCCCCTTGAATAGACGCCCCTCCTTTTCAGTCATTTTTTAAATAAACGCCTCCTCTAACAGACGCCCCTCCCTCATAAGGGGCTTTATTCGAGGCGATAGTAAAAGTATAGTTACTTATTTATTTATTTCCTAAATCTTAGGTTTAAGGTTGGAAATTTAGTTTTTCGATTTAAAGTTCATTCTCTAAAACATGTAAATATCTTTTATTTTCTGTTGTGAAGATATATATTATAGGTATCCTTAAAAACTGCAAAGGAGACAAAGTGTAAAAAAGTTAATAAACGCCCCCTCTTTTAAAAGCCCCCTTGATAGACGGGCCCCAAAAATTTAATAAACACCCCGGGTGTTTATTTGAAGCATTACGGTAACATTAGACTGTCATACATCAGCTGGCTTGCCCCGATTATGTTTGTTCTATAAGTGAGAAATAATATCAAAATGCCGTACATGCCATACATGTTTGTTCTATAAGTGCCAAATAATATAAAGCGTTGTAAATAAGCCTGGCTGTCCCTATTATGTTTGTTTTGTAGGTGCTAAATAGTATTTTTTAACTGTGGTACATAAGCCAGCCAGTCGTGGTTATGTTGCACTGATTATGTATCTTCTGCCCTGTTTATAAACGGGCAAGCTGCCGTACCTAATTCAGGCAGCATTCATAATCCAGGCAGAACAGTACCAGCACTTAATAAGCTCAAAATCCTTAAAGTGTCAGCAAATTTAAAAATTGTCTGTATAATGATATCTTGACATGATATTTGTTAACTGAACAAAGCAGCACACCTTCTAAATCACAACAATGGAATTACCTTTTCCAATTTTTTTTTTGCTATAACGATACCTGAATACTGTTTTATCAAACAAAATAATAATATTTTTTGTTACATTCGCTAATTATTAGAGTATATATATACTGGTATACTTTCCTCTCCCAGCTCCTTGCTTGCCACCTTTTAAATGCGATACAAAATGCTCACTTAGCGCTTTCTGTGTCATAAGCCCTGACCGCGCTGTAAGGACACAAGTCAATTTAATGAATTTAACCCTTGTTTTGAAGGAACAAAGAAATGAATTTTAATATTTTTTTAAATTTTTCTCAGAAAAAATGCAAATAATACATAAAGGAAGGGACTGATTTACAGTATATATGTCATAATACCTTCTTCGGCTAGATCACATACATACAACTCACCCTCTGGCAACTCACATGCACATAAATTAACCTTACTAGGACTTCCCAAGGTTTTTTCTTATAAAAATACAGAAAATATCAGCGGTTTAAGGCTCACCAGAAAATTCTTTAAGATATTATGCGTGACAACATAAGTATACCTGACTAACTGAAACATGTGGGATACAACACAAATTTATTTTGTTTTGTTTTTAGATCTTGGACTGCTCTGTGTAAGTCCCGTGCTTTACCTTACCATGATGTGCAACAATACTCCACAGAACCTCTACCGAGTCCAACAGCCAGTACTGAAAAATACCCTGAACACATCGAATCGCTTGTAGAACGTATATCAAAGCTAAATCTACTTGAGGTTTCTAGGTTAAATGAATTACTCAAGGTTAGTAAAATTGGATAACTTTACTTTATGAATTGAATGTTCAAAGGAATGAATTTGTGAATATTGGGGGTTGAACTTAAAATTAAAATTGTGACTTCTTTTTCGTTAGACTCGACTAAATATTCAGGATACGCCTATGATGATGGCAGGCACAGTAGCAGCAGCGCCAGTGGACGAGCCTTCTGTGAGTTTGTAAACATATTGGAATATGTATAGACTTGCCATGATATTAATACTATTTTTTGTATAAGAACCAACAGATTCAACGTCAGGGTAACGTGTTCTTATTGTTCAGACATGTTCAGTCTAATATCGTTCTTATTTTGTTCTATTGTTTTGACCAACATAATTTCACAGTATAATTCAAATATTTGGCGACACAAAATCTCAACAATAAATTCTGCTAAAAATTTCTACCTTAAAGACAGGTGATAAATTTTAGTCTTTCCATTATTTCTATTTTTCAAGTATTTTCACCTTGTGGTTCTTGCAAAGTTGTGTTAATAAGAAAATTTGTATTGTTTTTAGTTGTGTCTACCAAAAGATGACGAAGTTTGTAAGGATACAAACAATAGCAATTTTTTTCCAATTTGTGTGCTTGAATTGTAGAGTTAGCAAAGTATCCAGTATTTAAAATTTTAGTTCCTTTTAGGGAGAAGAAGCAGCGGCAGAAGAGCAGGCTGAATTTGCAGTCAAATTAATCAAATTTGACGACGCAAAGAAAGTGAAACTAATCAAAGAAATAAAATCAATAATGACAGATATCAACTTAGTCCAGGTATATTTCTTGTATGATTTGTTTATTTATTTATCGACGGGAAGTTCTTTTCAATTGATAACTAGTCGGAGAGATTTTGGCTATGAAAATTAGATAAACTTTGGCGAAAAGTTGCGGCAAGAGAATTTTTTTGCAATTCGTGTTTAAATTTTGGAATTTGAGAAATAAATTTTCTATATTTGAAACAAACATCTACAGTCGAAGTCTTGCAAATATATATCCGAGTATATTTGACAATTCAAAGGTGAAACAACGTATGAAACGAAAATTATTTTTTAAACTTTTAGTGGGTGTGAATCGACGATTTGAACATTTTGTACTGAATAACTTTAGCTTCTAAAAGTTTCGCGAGATAAAGTCTTACGAAAAAGGAGACAAAGATGGCGAAGTTTTTTCCGATTAATGTATCTATCGTTTAATTGAGTTTTGTACAAAGTTATGATAGTAATTTTAATAATTCTATCGCTCAACTTTGTTCCCGCTTCATTTGATTACAAAACTGTTTTTGTCTCTGTTAGGCAAAAAAATTCGTTGAAAGCGTCCCACAAATTGTCAAGGAAAAGCTGAGTAAGGAAGACGCGGATAAATTAAAGACGCAACTTGAAGCTGTCGGCGCCACGCTGGAAGTCGAGTAACACGAGAACGAATATTTTAAACGGATATTTAACATTGTAGCGATTCTCTCGGGCGTCTGTATCGATTCCCTTGAGCGTCTGTACACTTTATTGAACGCTTACAAAATGTAAGGTACAGAGAGCTGTTAATGATGTTGACAATACATTTTTACAAAAATCGTTGTTGTTTCTTCCTTACGAAAGAGTTTGAAAAGTTTCTATGAATCTCAATAGTTTTCGTGAAGTATGGGACTTATTTATGCGAAATTATGACATCATAAGGTTTCTCTAAAGCAAAGAATTGCTGTGATCGATTATAATTATAATTACTAATCATAAAAGTTCATATAAAATGTTTAAAACGCCAAACTAAATAGCAAATAAACCATTATGACTATTTATGCGTTGGTTAAATTGATAAATACAACACCTCGTTCAGATCAACCTAATAATGTCATGTATGATTATCGAAATCTTAACCAAAATCTGAACCCTAAATATACTTGCTGTTTTTTATTAACTCTGTTTTGTTATGCTCTATGGCTATGATACTTTTGCGTTTTTATAGTTACTTAATAGACACAAGTATACCAAAGTTTTATGTCTTAGATATTGGCCATTACTCGAAACTACCCTTTAAATTTCTTTAAAATCATTTAGTCGTTCGGATTATCCTTCTAACTTGAACTTCTCCCCTATATTTATAGGTCTCAGAAAAGCCTAGTATCTTAAGGGTTAAGAAGCGCTCAAAGTTTTCCCAAAAGATATATAAATTTCCAGTTTTCAAGCTCTTTCCTATGAAATCATTTTGTTTCAAAGTAGGGGAAGCTTTACAGCTTACTTTCCACGTAACTTTATTTTGTATAATAGGGGTTGGAAAGTTGTCTAAGAATTTTTTTATTTTTTGAAAAACCTTTTACACTAGAAGTTCTACAATTAATGCTCCAAATATCAATCTTAATGACTGAAAACATATATACATCATCATATTTTGGTAAAACTGTTAAATACAACACCTCGCTTAGATCCGAAAGATGATGTCTTGAGAACCAAACCGGCGAAGCGATTTTTTTTTAAGCAAAATGAAAACAAATAACTCTTCGCATGTTCAGATATATTTTGCCGTTCAATTCGTTTTGTGAAAATCCTTCTTTCTAGTCTTTCGAGGCAGCTAACTTAACTTTTTATATAGTAAAGACTCAAATGAATTCAAATGTTCGTCAAAGCACATCAAACTCTCGAGTTTAATGTAGTGTTCGACGATGTAATGTTGAACGATTTTTTTTAAAAATTGCAAAAGAAGGACAAAATTCTCTCGTTTAAGAAAGTTTGATGAAAATTTCACGAACAAGTATTTATCAACCTTTTTCTCCTTCATTAAATTTATTTTTACCGCTTGATGTATTCAGTTGGTATTTTATCACCGCGTTGGAGTTAACACGTAAATACGATGTCGAGTGTTTTCGAACGAGTTTTCGTGACAGTCCAGAAAGAACTTAAAAGCTTCACACGTACCCTAAAAATCGTAGAGTTATTGCCAGCCTCTCATCTGATGAATTGGATATGCCCACCAAGTCTTTTTCTTGGCGAAATCCAACCTAGATCCCAGGACCTCTTTTTCCATATCAGGCGGCGAGACGAACCTTTTTCGTCAGATCTATCAATAAGCGCAGGGTCAATGAGAGACAAAAAACGCTGGAAACGAGGTTGGGCGAAATTAACTAGGAAATTGCATACAGCATGTATTCTAAAATCTGTAACGTCCACATTTTCTGAATTTAAACCGATCTCCTATCTTTAGTCTTTTGACGATGGGCTCTTCAACAGTTGCTGGTGCATCAGTCGCTACTATCAATTTTAAAACGGATGGACAATTGATCGGTTCAATATTTGTGAAATGTGTTTGATAAAACAGCGTAAATAAATAATTCGATTTATTTTATTGAACATTCGAAAGTTACTCAAATTTTTATCAAACAGCTGATAGCCTTCTTTTGCGTCTGCATAAAACCCTTTTTCCACCGAAAAACATTTCGCTGCGTCACTGGGACTGATCTAGGGTGTCGGAAAGTCTAGATTTTGAGATATAACCTTTTCCGAAATAGTAACACAAATAACCCGCCCTGCGGGTGGCGAGTAAGAAAAGGGTTAAAAAGGTAAAATAAATATTTTGACACCTTAATTCTTCGGCTCGGCAAAAAATATCAAACATCGTTAAATTAATCTTTTTAGATTGTTGTGTCGCACAATTTATCAGCGCGTTATTTTTTAAAATGTCTAAAATTTTTACATACCTTCTCTTTTCTTGGTTTCAGACTAAACTAAATTTTTAAAAATATTGTGACCAACCAAAAAAACAATTTAACATTCTTAAGCAAAACTAATCAACATAAATTTGTTACTATAATATTGAGTTCAGTTTATTAGTATACCTAAAATTTTCATATTTTAAAAATATTAAGAGTTTACGGAAATAATTTTCAATTCGAGAATTTTTCTTACGAAAAAGTGAAATTTTGTTTCCGATATTGAATTCTTACCTAATGTTAAAAGTCGCACACAATCAGGAAAAATTTAATTACCTCAGCATAACGGAATATTCGTGCGGAATGGAATTTTAAAAATTGCAATTGGTTCAACTTTAATCAATTCAGGTGTTTTGTCTTCACTTTTTCATTTTATTCTTATTTCCTCCTTTATGTCGAAAACATTTATCAGATATTAATTCTATTGTTCTAAGATTTCTAAATTGTGTGTCTGAGCTCGGAGAAAAGGATCTCCTACTACAGCTCTTATTCATTGGTTTCTGATGAAGTTAATGACGGTGGTTATGGTGGTGATGATGTGATGGTAATAATGGTTGTGACGGTGGTGCTGGTGGTGGTGGTGATGCTAATGGTGATGGTGGTTGTGGTAATGGTGATGGTGGCGCTGGTGGTGATGGTGTGGTGGTAGTGGTGTGGTTCTAATGTCGGTTTTGACGGTAATTGTGGTTGTGTTTGACTTATTCGCCATTAGTCAAAAAGAAAAGTTTAATATATATATTGTAAGTAAAATTTTATACCTTTTATATCTTTTCCAGTCTTCCCATCATGTCTAACAACTGCACATTGGTAGCAAGCATCTCGTTAAACTTGTAAATTTAGTTCTTGTTCACATGTCGAATCGTTGGTAAAAACATAATGACTAGGATGTGTATGATATGTATGGTTCGAGTTTGATTATCTTTTTTTACCTTCACCTTTCGTATTCGCGATTGTCAACAAATAATAAAAGAGCTAACGAGCGTATATATACTTTCCTTAAATTCACTTGTAATATATATATACTACTCGTTAGATATACTACTACTAGCCTGTGGAAAATCCACGGGAATTCCCCCGTCGCTACAAAGTCGAGAAAAATTTATCGCACTTCCTATTTTTAGTCTTAAGATTTTGTGTGTAGTTAACACAGTTATAGATACTAGTCGCCAATCCGTGGAAAACTCCACGGGGTCGCCCGTCCTTTATATGTCGCATTTCGTGTTTCCGCAACAGGGCATAACTTTCGCGGACAGACAGACAGACGTATACGGGTATTATAATGTAGACTAGTCGTTGGCCCGTGGAAAAATACACGGGATCGCCCGTCGCAGCTAAGCTACCATTTTGCGTGACAGACAGACCGACAGACGTATACGGGTATTATGATATGGATAGTCGTTGCCCGTAGAAAAATCCACGGGTTCGTCCGTCCTTTAAAATTACCCGTCGCAACAAAGTGGATAAAAATATATCGCATTTGGTATTGGTGCGCATTATAAAAATTTCGTGCTTCCGTTACGGGACGCCGCTCTCGCGGACACACAGACAGACGACGGCTATTATTAAAGACACTAGTCGTGAATTCGTGGAAGAATCCAAGGGTTCGCCTGTCCTTCATTTATCGCATTTCGTGTTTCCGTAACACGACTTTTTTCTCGCGCATAAACAGACAGACAGAATACGGCTATTAATAAAGAGACGCTACGGAGATTGTGATAAATTCTAAAATTATACACTCGGCGCAAAATAACTGACTTGAATTTCGAATTCACATGTATTTTGTTTTCTATAATATATTTTTGCTCTTACACCGTTTTTCTCACGAGTCACGCATTCACGTATATGTCACGTGACCATCGTAACACAAAATTGCGGGACAATATTTTTGTCCTGCAAGTGTACAATTTAGGGAAGTTCCACTGTACTTTGAAATGAAATAAAAGTGTATTTGGGTAGAGAATCATCGAAGCAAATAAAATGTCCCATAAACAATATGCGGAATAACTTCCCGATGCTGTTTGACCGTTCAAAAGACTGAAATCATTTTACGCATCAGTGAATCTGTATCAAAACACGCAAAAGCTCATACGGCGTATTATTTTTCATTAAATAGAAAGTTTAGAGCAAGGTAGCTTATAAAAAACGCGCGTTTGATCTGTAAAAAGGGCTCCAAATATAAGGAATTTTTATTTTATAAGTAAGCCCTTGGATAATTTAGGCTACAGTTGTTATTTTGAAACATGAAAGCAAAATTTGATACATATGCTTTCTTTATTCTTGTTGTTGGTATGTGGCAGTTAACAACCACTGATGGTACTCCTACCGCATTAGATGTTCTTGAGGAGTATAATTTGGATCAGAAAGGTGACGGTATCGATGCCAGCGATAACACTGATGTTGACGACGACGACGATGATGATGATGACGATATATATGGTGACGGTGAAAGCCATGACACTGCTTCGTCACCAGAAATGAATCTAGGAGAAGGTAAGGCATTGCCATTGCCATATTGCTATACTCGTCAGTTGATGGAGAAGGGTATTGTCTTTGTCGTTGTTTTCCGCGTTGTTGTCTGAAGCTTTTAAAGAATATATTTTTCGCAGGAAAATTCAAAATTTGTAATATTTTTCGAAAGCGTTTTTGTAATCAAAGATTTATGTGGTTATTTACTGCAAGTGAAGTTAGGGCGAAAGTCAACAATTAGTTCATTATAAAAGTCAAAATCATTTTTCAATTTTTATAAGCTCTAAGTGCGCTGCTGTGTATAAAAACCAATGAATTTGGTTGAATCGCCATTATTTTAAGTATGTGTGAGCATTCTTGTTTCCAGTGGACGTACAACATGCAGCGCTAGTAAATTTTCGCCTTCATGCTTTCACATGAAAAAGCATCAGGAGGCTTAAAAACATGTTGACTTGTTCGGAAGTTTATTTTTAATAACTCCTTATTGTTATGTTATATTGTCTATGAAACTTACTGACTTTCAATATTTATTTATTAGACAGGAAACTACCCCAAAAAATCTCTATGAAATCCTTATAATAGGGAAAATTTAATAACTCATGCTAGGATTATCTTTAGAACTTGAAACTTGCAATGCAACTATGTTTTACTAAGAAGAATCATTTTGCATAATTTGGACACGTGATTAATCCGATTTCCCGATTTTCTCAGATTTTACCCAAAATCAGAAAAATCGGATTTTCGGGCAATTTTTGGCATTTTTTTATGCGATCCACGTAAAAACCAAAAATTATGTTAAATATCCTTTATTTAGCTTTAAGAAATTTCAAACAGAATGCAAAAATTCGCTCTGGAACAAAAGTAATTAAATCTTAAGATAATAGTGGCATTTTTACCAAATTTCAAGCCTCTGATGACGTCACAGAAAATGTGCTGACGGAATCAAAAATTTATTGCTGCCATTTTGTCCTTGTTATGACTTACTATAAATGTGCCAAGTTTGATTCAATTTGAACAACCCTATAAAAAGTTATTGAGGGGGGGGGGGCGGATCCAGCCCCCCCGGTCATAGTATATTCGAAAAACGCCGGACCGAACAGGGTTAAAACAAACCCAAAATGTCCATTACCTCTTTTTGATAACACGTAATAATACATAATGTGGTACTAACGGTACTTATTCAATTAATAGGTAGAATAAAAAATTTACAACCGTAGCAAAAGTCCATGTAAGCAGTGGAAAATGGTAGCTGTTTAAATACTGGTTATCTGCTGCAAATGCAACAGCCTTATAAAAACCTATGAATACAAGTAATGCAACTACTTCCTCCAACCATAAACTTTTTTTATAAAGGCTGTTGCTGCTGGCTCCGACACTCAGGTAGCTAGCTACAAGCTTTAATCTAGTTGAACACCTCCCTTAGCTAGTATAGCTAAAAGACCCAGCATCATTTGTCTTACCACCAGGAAAACGGAATAGTTTGGGTGGAAAAAATTATGCTGCGTCTCAAACGATTTTTCTGCGGTCAGAATATTGATCTTTGCTCACGTGGTCGATATCGGGAATCCTCTGTTTTAAGCGCGAATGGCCTCACTCACCCGAACAAATATAATTAATTCTTCTATTATTTAAGATGGTAAGATGTGACCACACAGACTTTGTTCTTTTTGGTTAATTGTAATTCGGGGAGTGCTATAAGGTGGATTGGAATTTTAGGGCTTTGCTCCGACATTTGTTTGAGTCCAAGCTTTAGTTTTAGAGAAACTCTTTGATTTAGCATAACTTTTGTTAAGCATGCAATTAATGCTAAAGTTTTGTGACTTTTCCTAACCTTTTTGGGGCTTGTAATGAAAAACTTTTTTTAAATATTTTATTCTTTGCAAGGGTATTGCATTTTTCAGACAGGGGAAATTTTTTGTAAATTTTAAAAAGTGCTGACATGCATGTTTGTGTGCTGTAGGATGTTGTATTTGGTTTATTTATTATATTTATATATATATTTATTATATTTATTATATTATATATTCGTTACAAGGTGGCAACTAAGTTGTTGCTAAAGAGATATTTGGGTCCCAAGGTTAAAATACTGACCAAATTTGAAGGATATTTCTATTCAGCGACATGAATTCATTTTTGATCACAATGACGTCATTATATTTATTTTTTCCCCCTGACCATTTTATAAATGCCATATTCTAAACATTAGAATATAGCATTTATTTTGTTTGCGGAGTCATGAATCTTTTTACATTTATCATAAAGACATAAAACTTTCGCACACATATGACGTCATTTCTGATCCCAATGACGTTATAAAAATTAATTTTCACCTATATGAAGGCTTTCTACAAATATGCCAAGTTTTATCTCGTAAGTATAAGTAGTCCCGGACTTATGGCCGCAGGCGCTTTGGAAGTAAGTTTAAAAATCTTTTGCTTGTTATCCTATGTTAACATATAGGAGATCTAGCTATAGACTGTTTTTTTTTGAAAGTTCTGTGTTGATTCTGAGCAACCTCATTCCCAGTACATTTTGCCTATTTGGTGTTTGATAGTGGCGAAAAAGGGCCTAGACACTGGCTGGTTACATGAACGTTTATAATTGATGGAAATTTATGCCTAAGGATTAATTTATTTACGTTAATTATATCTAAATTGCGCAAGAGTTTTATGTAAGCACGAAAAAATATGGTGATTTAGCCACAGCGCATCAAAAATGTTTTTTTCCCCCGCTAAAGTTGCAGTAAAATTATTTTTTAAAAAAATATCTTACGCCTGAAACACTATAATGTTGTGTGCGCTATACTCGATTTACAACATACGGCATACCTGTATTAAAACACTTCACCTGAATGTGTGACACAGGTTGTGGCTCTTTAGTAAGCGTTCCCCATTGCGTTCAACGGCATGCCACACAGTTACATGTGGCGTAGCTCCGCGATTCGACGCCGGTTTCCCCGGGTAGTATTTTTATATTTTCTATATACTTTTTGAGTTTTAGGATTTAGGTCCAGGAGACCAAGCGCGTGAAATGTAGCACTAAGGATTTAGACTGTTTTATTTATAAACTCTAATTTGTCAGCATCCAGTCAATCCGCACTACCTCCAGCGTTTTTCTCGGTCTACTTTTGGGTTTGTAAAGTATGAAGAATTTTCTCCTTTTCCCAAAGTAATTTTTTGCATGAAATGCGCAACAACGTTAGAAAATTATTTTTATTTTTTATATCACACACTTACCCTGGGTTTTAATTATTTCGCACATTAGAGTTTTGGATTGACTGAAGATATCCCATAATTTTGACTTCTAATATCTCCATCCAGCAGCTAAAAACAAAAGGCTGATAGCTAAGGCAAAAGACTAAAAGTTAAGCCAGTTGGTTGATAGTTAAGCTAGTTGGCTTATAGCTGAGACAATTAGCTAATCGCTAAACCAATTTGGCTCAGTTAAGCCAATTGACTGATAGCTAAGCCAATTGACTGATAGCTAAGCCAGTTGGCAGATAGTTAAGTCAATTGGCTTATAGCTGAGCCAATTACCTCAGCCAAGCTAATTGGGTGATAGTTAAGGCAATTAGCCAAAAGCTAAATTGACTAAGCTAAGCCACTTGGTTCATAGCTAAGCTAATTAACTGACAGTTAAGTCAATTTTCAATTCATGAACCAATTGGCTCAGCTAAACCACTTGGTTAATAACTAAGACAATTGGCTAATCGATAAACCAATTAACTCACTCACTCACTCACTCACTCACTCACTCACTCACTCACTCACTCACTCACTCACTCACTCACTCACTCACTCACTCACTCACTCACTCACTCACTCACTCACTCACTCACTCACTCACTCACTCACTCACTCACTCACTCACTCACTCACTCACTCACTCACTCACTCACTCACTCACTCACTCACTCACTCACTTTTAAGTTGTTATGAGTTGATTATCGATCAGCCTAAATGAATTAACATAAATTCTTTATTATGTAGAACTTTTATTATTAGAAATTATAAAATTAAATCAAATAAGTGTAAGGAATTAACAAACAATTTTTTAAGATCAATGTACTTACTATGAACATTTAGGACCAAAAAGACGTATTATACTTTTAGCTTAACTATTGTTTATGCTCCACCCGTATATTTTCACATTTTGTGGCCAAGAACAAATAACATTTTTGGAACTAATCCACGTGATCAACTGTAACTTAACCCATTTTAATTTAAGATAATTGTTAAATGTTGTTTTCCCTTTTAGTTTATTTTGCAAAATAAGACCTAGCAAAATCTCCAGAAATGAATCTCGGAAACACGATTTCTGTTAAAAAACTGGAAATTTAATACCTGGATTTTTTTTTATATGATTTGTAACTTTCATAAAAACAACCTAGCAAAAATTTTACATTCGAAGGTGCTATTTCCCACGATTACTTTGTCCCGTCCCGGCCAAGCGGGATCCCCCTTGAGCTAAGCTGGATCCTGACTTAAGAGGGGCGTTATTTATATAAATGGAAAAATAGCGCCCAGCAGATACAAATTCTACCACGTTCCCAAAAAGAGAAACTTATTTGGATAAAGCTAGGCATTGAGCATGTCCTTTATAAATATGTGGTTCGTATTTTGACATTTCAGATGACGGTTTGTTTCAAGGCGACATATTGCTAGACTCGAAACTCAAAAGACTGGGGAAGAATAAGAAGCCAGGCTATCATAAAAGAGCTATTGCACATACCAATAATTGGTGGCTTGGCCTTATGCCATATAAAATAGATCCTGAATTTAGTAAGACTTTTTTTTATGATTTTATGTTAATGACAAGATTGTGTCTTCAATATTCTGCAAAATGATTATACCCCCTCTATTTTTTATAATTATATTATATTTTTTATAGATCTTATTCTTTACTAGGAGGGTGAGAAATAGAGAAGAAGAACCATTTTATTTTGTTTTCCATTCTTACGCGAATTATGTAAAAACCGCAAAAAAAGTTAAATATCGTTTATTTAATTATGAAAAACTTCAAACAGAATCTAAAAATTTATTGTTGCCATTTTGTTTCTTTCATTACGTACTGTGAGTGTACCAAGTTTGATTCAATATAAAAGTTATTGAGGGAACGAAAATATAGAATATATATAAAATATATATAGAAAACAAGAATTCTGCAGTTCTTTGACATACCCCTTCTTTGCATTTCAAAAGCCATTAAAATTTGTGGATTGCCACCAACGTCTTTATCAAGAAAAAGAATGTTCTTTTTTTCTACGGTAAATTATTTTAATCTTCTTTATTTTCTCACCATTCCAGCCAAAGAAGAGAAGGCCATAATACAAGAAGCAGTAGCAGAAACTAATGCAAAGTTAAAGATGTGTTTCAAACTACTTGATTTGGACGAGCACCCACAACTTTACCAATTTTTAAGCAATCGTTATTATGAACGTCGTCCAACACCTCATGTTTTGTTTACAAAGAATGAAACAGGGTGAGAAAATGTTATTTCTTGTTTTGCAACTTAATTTTTTTCCCTATGATTTAAAATGGATCTTTGTGTTTGTGCTTTAATCAACAGTTAAAATAAAAATAATTGTGAATATATACGTGTAGACATTTTCAGGTGCATTTTGAACTAAAGGTGAAATCTGTTGAATTATTTACATAGATGTTGGTCGGAAATTGGAAGATACGATACTTGGTTAAAGCATCGCACTTATGTTCCTGGACAGCAATTAATCAACCTTCTTGATAGATGCATGAAAAAAGGAATCATTCTTCATGAGATTGGACACGCTTTTGGATTTTATCACGAACAAGCTAGAATTGATCGAGATTCGTTCGTAAAAGTTAACGAAGAAAACATAATGGAAGGAAAAGAAAGACAATTTGGTGCGTTTAAATTTTTTTTTTTAATTTTGTTATATTTATAAGGTTACTAAAACTACAGCTACCTCAGATCAGACAGAACTCAGAAATTAAATAAAATTGCTGCCAATTAAAAATCTTCAAATAGAAAAAGATATGTTTATAGCGAAAAAAAGATGAATATATACTTAAAATTACTGAACAACAACGTGGTGAAAAAGCCGCATTTTTATGCCTCATTATCTGTTCAGACCTATAAAAATTGAACAATGTACTTAAAAAAACCCAGAGCCCAGAGCTAAGAGAGGAAGACTTGGAATCCCGCCTTAAAAGAGGTTGTGACAGAGAATAAAGATTAAGAATTTCAAGAGGTTCAACATTTTTAATGATACAGTTGACTCCCTCTAATTCGAATCTCTATATTTCTAATATCTCTATAATTCGAACGAGCTCTCAGTCACCGTCAATTTTCCTTAAGAAACCCTATAAAACTTTCTACAATTCGAATTTCCCTAATTCGAAACTTTCTCTAATTCGAACAGATTTTCAGTCCCTTCAGCACAATTCTCTCCCTAATTCGAATTTTACAGTGTCGTTTGGCGTAGTCCTGAGAAAAGCACTCGTATTTTCGAAAGAGATCGTCTTTCCAATGTGAAGCAATCAAAAATTCAACAGTTTTACAAATAGAGTAAACTATGAAAATAAAGATTGAATGAAACTTGAATAATGTTTTCATGACTTTAAAATTATCGTAATTTCTCTCTGTAATTCGAATTTTAATCTTAAGCTGAAAGTTCGCATTACAGAGACTTTCTATAATTCAAATCTCTGTATAATTCGAACAAAAATTTTCCCCGTGGCAATTCGGATTAGGGAAAGTCAACTGTAAATGCATTTACGCCGGTTATATCATTTTAAATGTCCTTGATTTGAAAAAAAAAAGATTATGTATTTTAGTCTCTGGTAGAAGTGTTTTTCTTTGTTCAATATGGTTGCACACAGCTTTACTTCGCTAACCCCAACCCTCGCAGAGTAATTGAGATTTTTCCACGAGTTCGCAACCAACTAAAAATAAAAGGATAGGTAAAATAATTTCGAAAAAAATATTTCTCGATTTGAAAAAATAGTTCTCCATGTGAAAAATATTTCTCGATTTCAAATATTTAAAAGATTTCTTCGTCTTTCGAATATTTTGCGGATTAACCCTCATCGGCGTTAGCCATTTCAAATTAGTAAAAATTAAATTCCGTTTTTCTTTTTAATAGAAGAAATTAATTTCAGTATTTTTTTCTAGATAAACTAACGTCTAGGGACTTGGATAGCAGGGGTTACGCTTATGACTTCTGGTCAATAATGCATTATGGACCAAAACAATTTTCAAAGAACAATAAAACAACGATCGATGTTCTGGATAAGTATCGGTATTTAAACCCAAGAATTGGACAACGAAAAGGATGGAGCTACCTTGACCTTGCTCAAATCAGATCCAGGTATTTCTGTAACAAGGTGCCAAGCTTGGAGAGCAGGAAAGTGTGTGTAAGCAATGCAACTAAAGGTCGTGATTACAGAGGCAACCTGCAATACACAGAGAAGGGAGTGATGTGCCAACCTTGGAATAGAAACTATCCGCATTTCCATACGTTTAATATTCACAGCAAATGTGACGGCCTTGGCAAACACAATTATTGTCGTAATCCAGGGGGTAAAAGAGAACGACCGTGGTGTTTTACAACTCTAACAAAAGTTGAATGGCAATACTGCGACTTAAAAATCTGCAACGGTACTCAGAGTGCATAAAAACGTAACGATTAAATGCAATGTAATTATGCAAGAACAGTCAGTTGATAATTTAGAATAAAATAAAATATTTCCTGAAGGTGTGCAAGTGTATTTTCTCCTGTTGCATTTGAAGCCACCTCACTCAAGTTTCCCTATCTTTTTCCCCTGTCGGCAACATGGACCTGTACGCACTTCACTACATTTTCCCACCCTTTTAACAAAACAAAAATTTAAAGGCATTTATTTCTTTTTTGGCCTTGGCAGTTTAAACACTCCTTCTCATACAAAACACGTTTTTGGTCACATACAAAATACTCTAAAAATTGACACTAGTAGCACACGCAAAAATATAAAAACTCAGAGGAGGAATTATTACGTGTTAATCTTTCCTTTTGTTTTTATTTTATTTGTTTTTATTTCAGAACGTGCAAAGTGCAGAACCTCACAAGCATTTCAGAAACGTGTTTTGATAACATGAATGGTCCTCCCCCATAACACCATATGTGTTATGGGGGAGGGCCAGATATAATCACAACCTTGTATGTATTTTAATTTTTATCCGCAATAGATTCCCTGCGGATATTAAAAATAGTTAGTGTTCTTTGATAAACACAAAATAGATATAAAAGAACTATTATTTTTAGCTACCTTTTTTAGAGTCATCTATTTTCTAATCCGACAAATCGTCCTTATTCATTATGCTGTAAATTTCAGTAAAGTTCTATGGAAAGGAAATGTATAAAGATTGAAGAATATCTAACACCCACATTCCAAAGTTATTGGGCTTAATCCTTTAAAACTTTACCAATTTATGGGGGAAGCTTAACAAGCATTTTCTTTTTTCTGTGCTCATTAAATATGTGAATTCAAATTTCTCGAGTGTTTTGAATTCCACACCTTTATATTAGCACTAAAAGATTGCAAAATAATTTGAAGTTTTTGAAGCTTGTATATTTTGTGTTTCTAATAAAGATTTTTCACCAGCTTTTTTATTTACAATTCTTTTTTAGATAACTTTCATTAAGTTTTCAGCTCCTGTTTTCATACCTTTTCATAATCAATGATGTAGTGGATCAGCGAATCTTCCAACCTATCCATGACGCGCAAACAATAGGTAACTCGTATATTGCATGGGTTGCAATAAGACTTTTTTGAAAGATTGGTTCTTCGTTGCATCCATCTTCTTTTTTCCAATGACTATGGAAGATCCGTTTATTCCTCTTTTTCTTCCAATATTTGTTTGGAAAAAGATTTTTTTTACTAAAGTACAGTTATTGGAGATGAGAGATGATCACAATCGAAAACAATTATTATTGCCTTAAGAGATGCTTCTAATCTTGCAGTAAATACATGATTGTAGCTGGTGGCTGCTTTCATACCAAGGCAAGGCAAAGAAGTAGAAACGAAACATGAAAAAGTTACATTTCCCAGCTGATACTGTTTATTATATCAGACAAATATTTAAAATATGCGTCCTTACCTTGTAATCACCACTAATAAAAACGTTAGCCTTTTTTTGGCTTTCTATTGCGTAAAAAAAGCGATTATTATGCCTTGTAACCAAAGTAAAACCTTGTGTATGACCTTGTATATTAGACCTTGTGTATTAGAAGTCCAACGAATAATTTTATTGTAATTATTTCTTTAAAACATGTATCTAACACTTGACAGCTCTCTTAAGTTAGCATTTAACAATCATTATGTACACACCACAAATGAGGCTGTCCTTGTGAAAGTGGTTCCGTCGGTAAAAATGCTACATTTCCCCAAATTAAACGTTCGTTTTTTTTTAAGCAAAGGGTCCCAGTGTTTCTTTTGATAATAAATCTACCAAAATTATTTCTGCTCCTGAAACCATCCCAGGCGTTGGAGTAATTTTAAAAGTTCTGGATATTGATTATGGCAACCTTTTAGGTAATATGTTCTTGGTAGTTCATCGTTTATCTTGAAGGTAAAAAAATTGTTATTGAAAAAATTGAGTGTTGTTTAAGTTTTACTTTTGACAGCTCGGTTAGACACTAACCTTATTTACAAAATACAAAACTCAGTACCTGTGTTACTTGGTGATAGCCATGCAGTAAAATATTTAATCTTTGAGGATGTAAACCAGCTGTTAACACTGTCTTTGTCCTTTTTCAGGTAAAGAGCAAAGTATCAGTACTATCTTCGTTTGAAACCATCCAGTTTCTAATGGCGCTGAAATACCAAACAACCACATTATTTATACACTGACTGGTTATAGCTGTATTTAAATGAAGTTAACCTACCGTAAGTATTTTTATAATTGTCTGCCGTTGTTTCAAACTTCATCGTTCTTACAAAGCAGTCCTGGACATCTGCAATCCCAAACAAATTATTATTGTAAATCTGATTTTTCTGTGTTTTCGCAAAAAAAAGACAGAGGTGTTAATGAAAAAAAAAGGAGGTTTCTCTCTAAAGAATAAGAAGCCACTGGAAAACATTCTCCCCTTTTTTATCAAGTGCATATATTGATAAAGACTATGAATTTTTGAAGTTTACTTTTGTATATAGGTTTCCATGCCTTGTTTACATATAACACTTGGTGTTTATCTGAAGTTATTTAACAAGTTTAAAAGTTATTGCTATGACACTGATGTTGATATATCTGACCATCTTGCACCTTCTAAAATTAATTTTGACAATCAGTATGGGGAGTACATTTGCATTTTAAGACGTCAATACAAAGTGACCATACAGACTACGGAACTTAAACAACGACCTCAGAAATTGCAGAAAGAGCTAAATTTGTGGCGACAGAAACAACATCATCAACTAATACGAGCCTCTAATACAAGATCTAGAGAAAAAAATAAAATCAAACAACGTTGAAATAGATGAAATTAGAGAAAATCCATTACTATGAAATATTAACCCTATAATAACTGTTTATGAGGGGAATACTGGAGAATATTGACCGACGTCAAAGTATTACCCGAGCTTGTGAGGCTTAATACATTATCAAACTCATTTTCAGGAATATCTTCCATTCTCCTTTTTTCAGAAACGCTGCAACAAATTCTCCTGAAAGTGTTCATATCAGTAACATCCTTTTTTGTGTGTTTTTAGCTTTTTGTGCCAATATGTAAGTGTTTATTTCTGTTTCCGATTTCAAATATCGCAAATGCTAAAATACAGGCTGTGAAGCTTTATTTAACCATCCAATGAAACTCTGTAGACATAGAAAAGAGTGTACAAAACCCACATCAACTAAGAAGTACTTTCTTGATGAAACAAAAATGTTTGTTTCCTGTAGTTGCAACAAGCTATTCACTCATGAATCAAACGTTACCAGGCACATAAAAATTTGCGGAAAGCAAAAAGGCAAAGTATTCCAGTGTTCCCAATGCCCCAAAAGTTTTGATTATCCATCTCGGTTAAATCTTCACCTGCAGTCTCAAAAACATGTCCAAATTGCAAAAAAACATTCAAGAGAATTGACTGTTTGAATTCCCACATACAAAAATGCAACAATGGCATTGAATTTGTCCCATCTTTCACTGGAGCAGAACCAATGATTGATAATATAAAAGACCAACAAGTTCCCAAATCACTTTTTCACCCTGTTGAGCTTACTGTACCGTAACAATCTGTCCAGGAACATCTACTGTCAGCATCTGTCCGGCACCATACCGTACCGTCAACATCTATCAAAAAACAAGCCATACCCCCTTGCCAGAACTTTCCGAAATGGAAGAAACAAGGGGCAGACATGGCCTCTCACAGGAAAAAAAAACTGTCTATGATACTTGGTTGAAGAATTGTTGTGTCTCTACTGATGGAAGAAATGGAAGGAATGTCATCTGAATTAGTAAAAAAAAAACAATCTAGAAAAATTTGACCAGTTATCAAACGATTCAATCACTATTGTCTACAGGGACGGTGGTTGTCAAAACTGGGGTTAGGCTCCCAGAAGGTGTTGAATACACTTTCTAGCTTCTTACAAGCAGGAGTACTGTCCAACTTAGACCTATAACTATTCTTTAAGAAAATCTTAAAGAGAAAAAACAATCCTTCTATTATAAACAATACGACACAGAGCTAACAACATAAACGGACTGGTTACAGATCGAACACAAATAGAAAAAATGTATGTCAAAAACATATAAATATAAAAAAGAATTCTGTGCGGCAGAACTTGTGACTCTGGCTGTAGCTTACTACATGTGTTACAGGGCCCCAACACTCAGTCTTACACAGTCATGACAGAACCAGCCTGTGGATATTATGACAAAGGACAGCAGGGTTGTCAAGCTGGACTTACTGAACTAGGGTAATAACTGGGACACCAAAGACAAGCTGAAAGCAAACCCCCTTGCTAAGCTTCTTATAAGTTGCCAGAGAAAAGTGAGCTGAACTCGTTACCCTCTGGGTATTAACGGTAAACTGGCTGGTATGAACCGGCTGGGGTAATACAAAATCGCTCGGATTTACATTTTCCTTCCTCATGAGCCTGGAAGCGCAGGTTTAAAGCAACAGCGAAAGTATTTTAAAGAAAGGAAAAATAAGAAAGAAAAAAAAACTAGCAGTTGGTATAAAAGAAAACATATGATGTAGTGCTGTTAAGCGTTCTTGGATCAATTAACTTTGCTTACCTTATCATTGCAGAGGTACCAAGAGTTTGTGGTCGAATCTTTGATATGGGCCCAATAGTGGCCGGCATACAATTGCTCAGAGTGATTTATCACAGCTACCAGAGCATACTTTTGGATAAAAGATGTTCCCAGTCACTAGATATCTGGATATCGAGATAAGGATTAGATGAGAAAAAACTTTCAACAAATTTATTGTCCTTAACCAGAGGTTCTCCATTAGAAACCTTTTCAGGTGCAAGGTTAGGATTTCGTTATTTCTCGTAATCCTTGTTACCCTAGTGCTCTCTTGGTGCAGGGAACATTGTGGGCAAAACCATTTATTTTTATTCACCAGATTTTAGGAATCTAAAATTCTGTTAACTGATAATTGGACGCTTGAAAACGGTGACAGTGTTAAGATGTACCGATTTTTAACAGTAACTGAAGAACAGAGACAGGTGTTACAGCTAACTCACACGATACTTCTGTCGACATGTTCTGAGACGCACTTACCGAGAACCCTTTTAATTCATCAAAGACAAGAAGTAACATCTTTGCCACATTTTGCTGAGAATTGTATTGGAAAGTTGTATTTCTAGAAGAATGTATGTTACGTTCTAGGGCCTTGAGAAGTTGAAGGATCAACGGGGGTCAAAGAACGGTTTAGTATGGTCATGTTAAGAGCAATCGCCACTCGAAAGCACTCTGGGACCATAAAGATGGAATAGTACTTAGTGCTTGTAAAATAACATTGGCATAGCACGTATTGCCTTAGTTGACAAAACCTGCATTAATGAAATTGTCTTTGTTTTAGCACTAAACGAATGGGTTAGAAATTTGGAAACAAAAAACCCCATGAAACGGGCTAGCTTTACAAATATGACTTCAGTAAGTTAGCATGATGGTCTTAGTCCTTTCAGAAAAATCCACTTTTTTAGAGAAAATGTATCTAGTTTCGTCAAAAAAGACTCTCGGAGAACTAATTTTTCAGAAAACGTAAGAAAAAGTGGATAAGCTAAAAGCAAAAAGAAGAAAAGTAGACTTCTCCACCAAAGTAATCCCTAACAATAAATATCGCGAAAAGCTATTACGATATAAAGAGGAAAACATAAAAAAGGAACAGGCAGGATACTAAGAGCAGAAGCAAAAGCAAACAAACTGAAGAAACCAGTCAAAGCTCCAACACGGAAACAAATAACTTTCGATGGTAATGAAGAGTACAGTGATACAGCGATAACGACGAAGATGATTAAGTTGACGACGTATCTGTAATGGAAAGTGAAAGTGAGTCGGAAGAAAACGAAAAAGAAAAATGATAATAATAATTTACCCCTCCCTGACTACATATGAGACAGTGAAAAGTTAAGAAGTAACAAATTCTGAGAAAACAAGTGTGATGTTTTTGTCATTTTTGTGATTTTTTATTAAAGGGGAATTAAGCCCAAATTTTTTTTCTTCGGAAATATCTTTTACAAACCCTACTTATTTTGATGGTATATAAAAAAAATTGAAATTCTTTGAATTTACATCCCTTTTCTTAACTTTTTTTAAGTTGACAACAGTAATCGCATGTTTAAATCTAAAAAATCTGCGATGGAGATCTATGACGTATTTTACGCTCATTTCAATTTTTTGATCTCTTCATCTTTTTTAAAGTTGTTTACACAATGTGAACAAACGTAACAGCGTATTTGTTGATGTTATCTTTCTTCCAAAAACGATGCCTACTTGTAAAGCTTATGGCTGTAGAAATAGTACTGGGAAAGGAGAGGTGAAGAAGTCTTTTTTTATGATTCCTCGACCGAACAGTAACGAAGAAAAGTTGCGTTGTTTGAGATGGATAAACAACATGGGTCGTCTCGATGTGAACATCAATACGTTGAAATTTGGTAAAGACGCTGTGTTATGCGAAGATCATTTTCACCCAGATTGTTTAAAAAAAGAAATAACATTGCCGGAATATTTTACGAAAAGAAAAAAGAAAGAGTTAGTACCGGGGGCAGTGCCAACAAAATTTTCGCACAAAACATACGATGAAATAAACATGGACGGCACAAAACATTTACAGCAACGAAAATTATCTTGTGATATCTGCGTTGCCTCTCGCGCACGCGGAGCTTACATGCCTTCCGACATCGCCTTTGCTTTTATATTTTGTTACGGATCTGTAGGTCATTGTTTAGGAGATCGTAAGATGGACCTGAAAAGTAAACATATGTTTTGAATCATCACACTGGCGCTGCGAGTTTATCTTTGTTAATCCTGACGAATCTCCCTACATACAGGACAATTTTACTTTTTCTACTTCCTTTGTGATATCTAGAACGATATTATTCAATTATTTCTGCTTACCCACTTCGAGAGCTAGCCACAGAGACGTGTTGTGTTTACATTATGGCTAGGGCAGTGGACATCAGTTGTCCTCCACACTTTGATACAAATGGCGACGTTACTAGTCTAGGCACCCGCTGGAAGAGGTGGAGAAATGGGTTTGACCTGTATTTAGTAGCTGCAGGTATTACCGATACCACCCAGAAGAAAGCTCTTCTGTTACACTGTGCGGGTGAAGATTTACGTGAACTTTTTGACACGTTACCTGAGCCAGAGGCCGCAGATGGCCAAAATGATTATGTTAAAGCATGTACTGCATTAGATACATATTTTCTTCCGAAGAAAAACAAACGCTACGAACGTCATGTATTTCGTACATGTGCCCAAAAGGAGTCAGAATCTATCTCACAATATGTCACACGTTTGCGAACACTGGCGAAAACATGTGAGTTCAGAGACATAGATGACGAGATAGTTGATCAAGTTATTGAAAAATGTACATCACGTAAACTCCGAAAACGCCTTTTAAAGGAGAGTGAGTTAACTTTGGTAAAACTATGCGACATTGCAACAATAATGGAAGCTGCTGATCACCAAGTGGCACAGTATACCAAATCGACCCTTAGTCGCAACCAAGAAGATGAAGATTCTGAGCAAGATGATGTAAATTTTATCTCAAGAAAGATAAAACGCACCGGTCTAAGAAAAAGTGGAATTGCTAAAACACCACCTACAATTCACACAGGACCGTCGCAGAATAATCAACCGTACTGTTACCGGTGTGGTAAAAAAGATCATCGTGCAGACAAATGCATTGTTACAAAAGGAAAGTCTTGTCACAAATGCGGAATACAGGGACATTTTAGCAATGTATGTCGATCAACTAAGGCAACTGTTCGCTATGTCACTGCTGATACCTCCTCCTCGGATGATGATTTTGTGTTAGCCATCGACAATGACCCTAACTGTCCCAACCATAAAAATTCCATGTACCCAGTAGATGTAGATGGACAACGTGTCAATGTGCTCATAGACAGTGGAAGTACCATCAATGTAATCAGCAAAAGCACCCTAAGTGCACTAAAATTAAAGTCACCTATCCTTCCATACCACAAGAAAGTTTTTGCTTTTGGTGCGTCGTCACCGCTCAAAGTTAATGGCTGCATATGGGTTGTCGTTGGTGCTGGAGAGAAAGTCGTGTCTACCAGATTTGTTGTTGTACCACAATCTTCTGTCACCATATTGGGTGTGGAAACTGCTTGCAAATTGGACCTACTCCGAGTTGGCCCAGGTGGAACCATGAACGACAAGGTGAACCACATCTCTACCTCCGAGGACGGTGTATTAAAACAACTGCTTTGCAATTATGGTGACAGGTTTGAGGGCCTTGGAAAACTGAAAGATGTCAACCTCAAAATCCAAATAGATCCCACGGTAACTCCAGTCGCACAGAAAGCCAGACGTCTACCGATCCTAATGCAGCAACAACTGGACATGGAATTAGAAAAACTCTTAGAACTCGGTGTCATCGAGCCCATAGAATCACCACCATCATGGGTTAATCCCCTTGTGATCGTACCTAAGAAAACAACTTCTGATGGCATACGTATGTGTGTTGACATGCGTGTTGCAAACACCGCAGTCATAAGAGAACCGTATCAGATACCAACTCTGGAAGAAGTGCTGCATGAGTTCAACGGGTGCACAGTGTTCACAAAGCTGGACCTGAACAAGGGATACCACCAAATTGCTCTAGACGAGGCTAGCAGAGACCTTACGGCCTTTGCAACACACCGTGGTATATTCAGATTCACAAGGCTGATATATGGAATCGCCTCTGCCGCTGAACAGTATCAACGAGAATTGGAACTTGCACTATCAGGACTATCTAAAGTACGTAACATCTCAGATGATATCATTATTGGTGGCACTAGTAATCAAGATCTACTGGATCGCATGCAATGCGTATTTGAGCGTCTCCGAGAGAAAAATCTCACAGTAAACCTAAAGAAATGCGAGTTTCTGAAGACTGAGCTTATCTACATGGGTCATAAGTTGTCAAAAGATGGAATTGCACCGGATGAGAGGAAAGTAAAAGCTATAGCTGACCTCAAACCACCAACTAATGTGAAAGAATTGCAATCCTTTCTCGGCATGGTGACATACTGCTCCAAATTCTTACCACACTTCTCAACTGTGACTGCACCATTGCGTCAACTACTCAGCAAAGACACCAAATAGAGCTGGGGTGATGCGCAACGACAAGCGTTCAATGATCTTACGATCATGCTGTTATCCAGTGCGACACTTGCTTACTATCAACCTGACGCATACACCGAAATCTTTACTGATGCATCCCCTGTTGGGCTTGGCGCAGTTATAATGCAACGTCAGCCAGATGGTATCTTAAAACCAATTGGATATGCCAGTCGCTCACTACTAAATGCAGAGACAAGATATAGCCAGATTGAAAAGGAGTGCTTGGCTATCCTATTCGCAATAGAGCGGTTTCGAATCTATCTTTATGGTATAGAATTTGTTGTTAAAACCGACCACAAGCCGCTAGTGACAATGTTCTCCCCTCGTAGGAAACAGCTTCCACCACGCATTGAACGCTGGGTTATGAGACTCATGCCATACGCATTCAAGGTTGAGTATCACCCAGGCAGAACCAATGGAGCAGATTACCTGTCACGGTCAAACCCTATGCAAGACAATACACCATCGCACCAAATGACTGAGGAATTTGTCAACTTTATTCAAAGTAAACAACTACCAGCTGCCATACCAAAGAAAGACATTCGTGATGCACAGAATGATGATCCTGCCATTGCCCTCATTAAGAAACACCTTGCATCTGGAACCATTCCAAAATTGGATGTTATTAAAGAGTTTTATCCCTCACGTTTGCAACTATCCATTGTCAATGACATTCTCATGTTTGCCAACAAAATTGTCATCCCGCCAACCCTGCGAGAAAGCATCATCTCCATTGCACATGAAGGACATCAGGGACAAGTACGCACAAAACAACGTCTGCGGAAAAAAGTATGGTGGCCACGCATGGGCTCCTCGGTTGAAGCCCACATTAAGTCATGTCATGGATGTCAAGTCACCGCTGGTGCACAAATCAAAACTCCAGTAGTAATGACAGAAATACCTGATTCAGCTTGGTTGATTTTGGGTTGTGACCTTTGCGGTCCGTTCCCTACTGGTAAACACCTGCTAGTATGCATTGATTATTACAGCAGATATCCCGAGGTAGAGATTATCCGCCGAATAACTGCTGCTAATATCGTTGACAAACTTCGTAAAATGTTTTGTCGTTATGGTGCGCCAGAGATAATAGTGACCGACAATGGACCACAATTCCGGAGCAATACAGATTTCGCTACTTTGATGAAAGAATTTGGGGTGGAGCACCGCAAAGTTACCCCATACCATCCCGAGGCAAATGGTGAGGTTGAAAGGTTCAACAGAAATCTGAAGAAAACCATCCAAGCTGCAATTGCTGAAAATCAGAACTGGCGAACTGCCCTCCAGAATTACCTATTAGCATACCGTACCACACCGCACGCAACCACTGGTGCCACTCCTGCAGAGCTTCTGTTTAACAGACCGGTTAAAGACAAGCTACCAGCCTCAACCACAAGTTCCAAAAAGCCCATGTCTGTCGTTAAAAACCGAGACCGCATCCAAAAAGAGAGAATCACGAAATATGCAGACAAACGCAACAATGCTCGCAGTCATGTCATCCAACCTGGGCAAAAGGTTCTCGTGGCCAATCAGTCAACACATCGCAACAAACTTACCCCTAGATGGCGCGATGAACCTTGTACTGTTTCTGCTGTAAAAGGAAATGCAATTTTCATTGAAGACGGTACAAAAACTATGATGCGCACTTCCTCTCACGTCAAACCCTACTTCATGCAAAATAACCAGCGGTCAAATAAACGACATCTTCAACAACCGACAGTGACAACCGATTCTGCAACAGAAAGCTCTGATGACGATTTTGACCTGCCACCAACTGTAAACGACCCTAGGAACGAAACCGACTTGACGTCATCTGATGATACCGTTGTCACAGAAAGCCCATCCAGTGACGAGACCATTGCGTATGGCGAGGAAGAGGTGAATGATGAAGAACTCTTCGTTCCAAATAGAAACACACGTACTTGAAACGTTAAACCACCACCTCGTTTCAAAGATTTCGTTACTGCGTAACTACGAACACATGAACTTTATTTTGGAACTGCAAGACTTTATGTTTGTAGCTTGGTGGTAGTTGGGCAGCGTCGCTATGCCTCAACTAGCCAGTTGTTGTGCTTTGCTGGTGCACATAGTCTTATGTTGATATTTAATTCTACTAGGAACCATTTTGTTAAGTTGGGAGAGATGTGATATCTGCGTTGCCTCTCGCGCACGCGGAGCTTACATGCCTTCCGACATCGCCTTTGCTTTTATATTTTGTTACGGATCTGTAGGTCATTGTTTAGGAGATCGTAAGATGGACCTGAAAAGTAAACATATGTTTTGAATCATCACATATCTGTTAGACGAAGTGAAGAATTAGCACGTTCTGAAGTTGGTCACTTTTTTCTAACATATAATTACATCAGTTTTCTTTCTATTTTTTATCTAGACTACCTCTGGAGTGTTTTCAAATGATATTGTTTAGGTCCTGTTTACACTGAGTTGTATTTAATTTTGTGTTTTACAGCTTATCGGCCATCTGCTAACGGAAAAGGAAGTTTCTCAAAACGAAACTGTGAATGTTCAAACAAATCCAACTTTGGTTGAAGAAGAAACCATCATGATCATAAATGTGAAGGATGTAAGTCACGCTGTAACTGATTTTGATTTGTTGCAACTTTTTTTTCGGTAAAACTTAGTTATTTTATCTTTCAAGATTATTGAACCAACCCACAAGAACGTTGAAGTTCAATGTGAAATATCACTAAGCGACTTAAACAGAAGCTGTCAAACTGATCGGTTAGAATCATGTGACTTTGAAGCGCAAGCTCCCGAGTATTATTCCATTTCTGCTAATTACGTTGCTGTGGTAAACGATCACGCATATTCCAAAGAAAAAACTGTTTGCTCCACTCCTTCTAAAAGAAAGCACGTTTGTGAGGACGTCTCACTCTCTCCTATAAACTCGTCATTACAATCTTTACCAACTGACGATGAAAAAGACTCTGATTACATCGCTGAAAGTGCAGAAGAGTCAATCAATATTAGTGATGCTCATGAAACCGAACGAAGCATTTTAAAAGAAAAGAAATTTGTTGTTTTCGAAAGCCTGCTAGATGAAATATTTAACTTACTGCTCTGTCGTTCATGTGATGGAACCGCAACCAGTATCGAAAAGCGTGAGCAGGGAACGTGTGTACTATACAAAGGGTATTGCATCAATGAGCATGTGGTTTTTGACTGGAAAAGTCAACCCATGCTTGGAAAAATGCCAGCATTTAATTTGTTGCTATCCTCTGCAATATTTTGTTCAGGTAAAAAAAATCTTCTTTTGCATGCTGCATGATGATATGCAAACTTACAGCAGGCTATGCCATGTTTTCAAACGGGTTGAAAGCAACCTCATCTCTCGGACATGTTGACTTTTTGTTATTTTCGCTGCTCATTCAGCACGCTGCAGTCTGGATCACCTAAAATCATATATTACCATTTTAGGAAACACATATGAAAGGGTGAAGAAAGTTGCGAATTTTTCTGGTTTAAATTTTGTCAATCAACGAACATACTATGATGTTCAGCGATCACTGATAATCCCAACTGTAAACGACCATTTCGTGAAAAATATTGCCAGTGCAAGAGAGGATAGTCGGGGAGAGAATGAAGCATGTCTTGGCGATGGCAGATTTGACTCACCTGGTAAATCTGCCAAGTATTGCACATATAGTTTACAATCGTCAGCGTCTAACAAAATTGTTGCGACAACCACAATCCAAACAACAACCGGTAAAGGTTCGGCGCCCTTGGAGTTACAAGGCTTCAAAAATTGCCTTGGGCAGTTAAGTTCCGATAACTATCCTGTAGGAAGAGTTGCCACGGACCGAAACAGGCAAATCGCTAAATGGATACGTGAAAACAGGTTAGATATCATGCATCGGTATGATCCATGGCATTTTGCTAAGAACATCAAAGCCAAACTTAGACCACTAGTAAAACGAAAAGATAGGCGAATATTACAGGATTGGATCAAACCAATAGGAAATCATCTTTTCTGGTGTGCCGAAAACTGCCAAGGTGACCCAGAGCTGCTGGTGCAAATGTGGAAGTCGATACTTCAACATGTTACGAATAAACATAATTTCGCGAAGCAATATCCCAAGTATCCCAGGTGCCGACACGAAGCCTATTCTAGTGCTGAGGCACGAAAGAAGAAGTGGATTGAGAAACATTCGCCAGCGTATAATGCATTGGAAGAAATCGTCCTTGATAAAAAAAACTTGAAGGATATGGAACTTCTTTGCGAACCATACCACACAGGGGCGTGGAAGTTTTTCACTCACTAATAACAGCGTACGCACCAAAACGGCAACATTTCGAGTTGAATGTGATGAACGCCCGAGTGAAGTTGGCTATCTTGGACCATAACAATAACGTTGGTCGAAAGCAGGCTGTTGTAAAATGCGCGCGTAAAGGGAGTCAGAAGGTCGGTGAAAAAAAGTGGAAGTTTGTCTCAAGCAAATTGAATAAAGAGTGGGTCGCGAAACCTGTGAAAGAACCCAAGTCTTTCAGTTTTGTTGATGCGATAATGAATGACATAATTGAAAGAAAGGAGAGTGGGGTAAAGGTAAAGATCTCTGGTAAAGAAGTTGTAAACAAGCTTAGTCGACCACGTAACATTGCCCACACGGCCAGACCTGACACTTCGAAAATTTTAGAGAAACGGAATTATGCAAAACGATTCAAAAAATAACTCTGGTCCGTTGTACTTTATTTCGCTTTTTTGTTGTTGTTATTGTTTGTTTAAAAATGTTAAGTCCCGTTATATGTCAACAAATTCTTTGAATCCAGTATATTTTCCATCTGAATCAGGAAATTCTTCCCTTATTTTCCGCACAACACAAGCTGGAATCACCACGCGACATCCTTTTCCAAGCCTTTCATAATAATGTACCCAGGCCGTGTACTGTCGGTAACTGGTGTACCTCATTTCCCTACAACGGAATGAAAGTTTATGTTATAGTGTAAACCAGGATAAAATATTCGAAAGAAATTATTTATTCATCAAAACTTCTTTGAAACAAATTGTTATTTGAGGCACATGGGCTCTCTCCTCCTTTTTATTAGATATTCAAGGAATGACATTATTTTTAATTTAATTAAATAATCTGCGATTGTGTGTATTTTCATAGCGCATGGACCTGTAAGATTATAAAGCGAAAAGTGAGAAGATAAGAAGAACGTTTTATTTGTGTGTGACAATGAGAAATATGGTCTGTGAAAATATTTACGAGAAACATATTTTTTGAAGAAAGACTTACTTATTAGGATATGTGGAGAGTTCGTTATATTTTTTCTGATATCGTCGATGTCGTATGCTGGCTGTCTCTAACACTGTGCGGTTCAAACATAAAATTTCAAAATCCTTGTGCATCGTGATCCACTTGTTATCATTCAACTTGTCGTTCAATAAATTGAAAAATTCTTGGCAACACTTGCATTCCACAAGAGTGAAGCAATTATAAATAACGCAACATGTACAAGTACACCAATGCAAATTTTCAAGTCTGCTTGAATTCAATTCGTCTTCATCTTCGCTATCACTAGATTTATAAGTCACTTTTTCAAGTTCTGCTTTGGAGTATTCAGGCTCATTCATGTAACATCCTGTTACAGACGTTTCGCTAGAGTCACTTGAATATTCTACTTCTGAAATAGGATAGTCAGAGCAGGAGCTTGAATTTTCCATATCTCGCTGCTTTCGCTCAGCGCAAGCTTATGCTTCTTCAGCGTAATATACGTCACGATATAACAGTCTGCAGAATCAGCCATGGCCTCAGAAAATTTAAATGGCGCTTACCGTTCGCTCATAGAAGGGGTAACTTTTATATTAAAATCAATCCAAATAATATTTATTCAAAATTTTGACCAGAATTTGGGAAACGAACATAATGTTAACCGAAATAATGCTATTTAAGTTTGAGGCTTAATTCCCCTTTAATGATAAAGTCACAAAACAGCTGGCTGTTGTGATATAAGTTATGTAAGGGCGACTAGCTAATTATTATAGAGGTTGGAACCCTCTGAAGATTCTGCAACATAGAAAAACCCTCCCTTTTAACAAGGATTCTTTTTAGCGCAATAAGGTTCAAAATGTTATAATTTAGCCACAATTTAAAAATTATGGCTTAAAACCAACTTTAAAAGGTGTTATAATTTTTTTATCCTTTTGACTTTTTAAGGGGTGTGATTTTTTATTCTTTTTTTTTTCCACAGGCAATTTGCCTATATCTTTGTGAATAATTGACCTAAAAGGATTTAAAATATATGCAGTAATAGGGTAATAATATTACAAAAAGTAATGGTGAGAGTTTTTAGTACTTGCAAACCAGAGATAAAAAACTCACAAAAATGAAAATGTCCAACTTTAGGCTTATGTCTACAAGTTTTGCAACGTTGGGTTGCGAAAAGTTTGCAGAGTTGTTTAGATTTGTTTGTTGTCACAGAGTGTACAATTCTTCTGATTATTTCACAGAAGAGGAAAATAATGTTTACAAAAAGTAAAACTTAAACCTGTACGTGTAGCTGACTATATATATACACTTAAACACTTTTTTAGTTTAAAGGATTCGATTGAAAATTTTTTAAAATACCTGGTGGCAACTAGCCAGAAATAAACATCACTCTAAAGTTGCACATGCTTGAAGGCCGCATGGTTGAATTTTTACGAAAATGGAAAGTTGGTTGTGAATTTTATGGTGAACAAGGAGAATACTCTCATTCATCACAAGTTTAAGCAATGAAAAACCGATACAGGAACGTTAAGGCTCCTGTCGAACGGTTAGAACCAACACTTGCTGACAACATGCCTTAAAGCAAGCCACAATAAAACCAACGCCAAAATAGAGAAAAATAAAATATGCTTTATTACAAAGCAAGATAATCCTTGTCTCGATTTTCAGCAAATCTAAACATCGAAAATTGTGTCACAGTTAAGCCACTTATGTGCGCCATAAAAAGTTAACAGGCCTATAACTAGTTTTTCATTTAATAAAACATTCCATTTTCTTTTCCTTTAGCCCTATATATCCTTAAAGACTCCAGTTCTCTTAAAATATCAATTTAAAGAGAACATGGTGTCAACTGGAGAGAAAAATGTAAGCCAACTTTCAGTAATCAGAATGTGATATACTATGTCTTTGACAGAAGCTAGATGCTGTAATTTATTCTTTTGTTAGTATATTTTCCTTTGAGTGCTTTATTTTCAATCCAGTGAACAGATTTACTGAGATTAAAGTGGGTAAATTATTTATTTCAAAATTGCACCCGCCATTATGACTTAAAAGGCTGTTAGGGCGGACAAGCATAAGTTTCCTAGCTAAAACAGCTTTGGGTAGTGGACTAAGTGGAAAAGTGGGTAACAACACATTTGCAGCATTTGAAGAGCATGGGCTATATGTTCATCAGTTAGGAATTAATTAAAGTCGTTCTTGGGAGGTCGAGTCTTGCGACATTATTATTCCAAATAATTAAACAGGACATAGCCACTTTAGTGTTGGAAACACTGTTATCAGTGCAGGTCCTGTGTTCGGAATGTATACATTAAGTATACACCGGCATTATCTAGCTAATTTTCCTAACATGGCATGGGTCCCGCAGCTGTGGTAAAGACACTTACTGCAACGGAGATAGCTACGTCGCGATGCTACCATTCAAGTCTGACCATGACCCAGAGATAATACATCGAAATTGTCAGGCCTTGCAGGTGAAAGTCCTTACTCACGAACTTTTTTCGCGCAAAACTAGATGGACGCTTCGTAAGTTTGTTTTTCTAGTTTAAGCTTAACTACTTGAATATCTCTTTATTCATTCCGTGTTTGGTAAGAGATGCCTATTTTAATATTGCCGTCAGTTAGATACATATATCATCACTCTTTCCGATTTCGATGATGTTTAAACGTTTGTGTCATAGATTTGATCGCAACGATAGTACTACTTCACCAGCAAAAGAGCTAAATCCGATAACGACGAGCAACCCTCTGCTAAGAGAGCACGGTCTGAACTTGACTCAGCAGGCCAAGATTCCTCTTGGGAACTTTCCTTCTAACTTAATCGATTACATTCATAAATATATGAAGGCAAAAAATTCTAACAGGTCTTCACGATAAAGTTTGGCTTATGAACACGAATATGGGGAAACGTCTTAAACCCCAAATGACGAGGCTTCTCCGGAAATGACATGTTTGTTTGAACAGACCATCCCCTTATTTTCCCAGACATGTAACTCTCCGGTATATTACAGAACGGAGAACATATTATCAACATTAATCGACTCTAGTGCAAAGGTGAAGGACATTTTAAAAAATCAGTCGAAACACTTTGAAAAGACCACTAACAACAACCTATTTGTGAATCTTTCAAAGCAAAGTTTATCAAAGATTCAAACGCTTTTGAAACGTCTGAAACAGTGTTTACTGATTTAAAGTAGTTACGTCGAGAGCTTTATCAAATACTGCTGGCAACCGGCCTGTTCGAAAGCCCTCCGTTTAAGAACGAAGTAGAGAGTAGTTTTTCAAAAAGTGACTCCCCGGCCAACGATCAAAAAGAGGTAAGAATACTTCGTTTGTTTTCGGTGTCAGTAGTACAGGGGTATCGTATTCCATTCATGTCAAACACCTTATTAATCGCATATTCCCTGCCATATATAGTTGACTGTCGAAAGGAACTACTAGTTGATCAAATTTGAAAAAAGTCTCAACAAATACATCATATACTAACACTTTAAAATAGAGAGTTTGTCACTTCTGAAAGAACTAATGAGAAAAGGGGACTTTGTGTACAAAATTACGATGGCCCACAAGGGTCACAGTGCGAGAATTTTTTATACACTGCGCGAGAATTCTAAAATGTGCGAGAATTTTCTGCTACACTGCGCGAGAAATCTAACTGTTGTGCGCGAGAATTTCGAAACTGTGCGCGAGAATTTATATTTGTGTTAGAAAGTTTCTTATGAAAATCAAATTTATGCTATTTTACAGACCTTGGTCTGAAGTTTATCTGCAGTATCCTGGAACCGAGGTTGAACTCCACCACAGCGCCTCCCATACCATTTATGGAGGATTTATTTAGGTATCTCGGGGTGAGAGCAAAGTTGTTCTGTTTGTTTTCCAAATTCAAAATGGATTCTGTACTCAGACGTTTAGTGAGGGAAGAAGTTAAGGAAGAAGTCAGGAAAGAGGTGAAAGAAGAAATTGAAAGAAGTATTTTGTCAAAACAAGACCAAGACCAAGCTTGTAATGGAGAATCCAGTGACATCAAGAACGAACAGAAGAGACATGGAAACATCACTACCAGATTGAACACTTTGTTGACAAAGATAACCAAAAAAGTTTTCGTGCTGCTGGCAATGCTTCAACAAATAAAAAGGATATTAGAATCCAAGTAAGGTGGATGAGAGAGGTTGGAGGAAATTGGATAAATGTGAAACAAGCAGAGGGAGGAGGAAGCCGTTTCATTGCTTTAAATCAGGAGAATCATACTTTCGAGCATTTATTGACCAAAAGTCTGGATGTTTATTTTGGTGTGTGTGGAAAGAACTGTTTCAATGAAGACCGACTAGAAGTGACTGCAAAACTGGAAGATGTTACCGGTACTACAGTCAACTTACGGGACAGTATTCCAGATTATCTTAAAGAAAGGGGTTTGTTTCCATCAAAAACATGGTTTGTTTTGAGAACTAGTTTAAATGATAATGGTCCAGAGCTTGAAAATTATTTTGATTATGATTACAATGATGATTGTATGTCACTCTCTGATTCTGAGCCTATTACTGCTGCTGGTCCTGCTTTGAAAAGAAAAATTTGTGACACATGCTCGGGCACTTACTTCAGGTTTTGCATCAGATGTAAGCAAGATAAAGAGTTTGAACAGTCATTGCAGAAAGATAGTCAAAAGAATTCATTTGACTCTGAAGGTGGATCAACATCCGAAGAACCATCCAATGAAAATATTACTGACAGATCTATCGAAAATTTGCGAGAACAACGTATTAAAGCTTTATCTAGTAATTCACCAAAATTAAACTTGGAGAAAGAGTTGAATGTTTTGTCAGCGAAGTTAATGAAAAAAATTAAAGTAACTTTTAATATCAGAAGAAGATGTGTATTTAATGTTATGCAAAAAATGGAGGTGTTTTTTCAGATGCTGAATTGTCTCCTTTCAAGGTAGAATTCACCAGTATGGGTGGTAAGGAAGCTGGTGTAGACACAGGTGGTCCTACTCGTGAGTTAATATCGCTATTTTATCAAAGCACAATTGGTAAACTTACATATGGCCGTCAAAAGAATGAATTTTTCATCCATGATCTGCAAAAGTTAACAGAAGATCAATATATGTTTTTTGGAAAATTTGTGTCATTATCTTTATTACATGGTTGCAATCCACCATACTTCAGTGCTGGTCTCAGTGGCTTTATAGTGGGTGAGTTCTTTAAAAACGAAAACCTATTTTTGCCTTCATGTCATTTTACTGCTTCATGAAATATGTACATTTCGACATTGTGTGGGGGGAGGGGGGGGGGGGGGGGGGGGTGGATATGGTTTCGAAGGTTCAGGGTCGGTGAGTCTAAGGATTAACTAACATGTGATTTCCAAGGTGGCGTTTGGTTTACATTAGTGTTGATGTATGGAAGCTTTATAAAAGGCCTTGTTTGCATGTGTTTCAGTGAATTATTTGGCAAATTTTGATATTGACTTCTTGTTTATGCCTGAGATTATTTAATTTATTTCAGGGCATAAAGACTGTTTATGTTGCATTGATGACATACCCAGCATTGACCTCAAAATTAAACTTGAAAATATCAGAAATTGTGATAAAGAAGCAGAATTTCAGTCTCAAGTTCAACGTTTCCATGAACGATTTGACTATGGTTACAACAAACCATGTCCGAAACTAGCAGACAAAACTGATTTATTGCAAAAGGTTGCTCACCACATCATAATATCTATGCAATTAGAGGAAATTCAGCAATTTTTAAAGGGACTTGAAGCTTTTGGTGTTCTTGATCTGCTTAGAAAGCATCCTTTGGAAGCCACGAAGTTATTCACTTACAACCAAGATCTTGTTGATCCTGAGGTTATCAAGTCCTGTTTTGATGTAACATATTCGAACGAAAGTGATAAAGCTGCCCTAGAGGAAGATATTTTTTACAATTGGAAAAACTTCCTCGATGAATTGGGTCACGGTAAGTCTATCACTGTTAAAACTTTCACCGTATCTGATGTCGAGAATGAAAAAACAGAAGAGAGTGCTAAATCAGAGAAAAAACTTTCACTAGGCGATGTTATGATGTTTCTCACAGGCTCTACTGTTGTACCTAATAACGAAAAAATCAAAGTTCTTTTTGATCATATAACTGGAAAGGGAAGAATCAGTGTTTCGACATGTCAGTATCAGCTCACTTTTCCGGTTGTACCATGATATACTGGGTCAAAATTTTCTAGAAACATTACCGAAGATATTATTAATTCGCCGGGCTTTGGCATTGTTTAAAAATACTTGTTGTTTGATAAGTATATTTTATCAGTGGTATTCTATTGTTTTTTGAATTAGCATATTTTTTAAAACGTCATTCAGCTTTGCAAATATTGCCCACGACAATGCTTGAATTGTGTTTTTCATAGCCGTTGACACGGGGGGGTGGTGTCTTTTGTTTTGTCTTCTGTTTTTGTTGTGTTTTAATTCTGAATGACACAGATTTTCTTTCCTCTATTTTGTTCTGTATTTTATTTTTAATGAAGCTGAATCAGTGCTTTTTATCATTGATAATGGACCATTCTTCTATTTTGTTTTTTATTTTAACTTTTAATACAGCTGTTTCAAATGTATTAAACATTTTGTTTTAAGATTGAAGATTTCAAGATTACATCTGTATTTTTCAACACCAACTTGTTACATTGTTATCTACATAAATTCTGCTACAGCATCAAGTAAAAGAAAGTATATTTCTAAGGCTTGCTGAATTGTACTTGGACGTCCATTTGGGTGTCCTTTCATTGCAAGGACTGTGTCTGCAAATTCAATAAACTCAGGCTCGTTGTCTGCAACAGCAATAGCAAATGTAGGATCGTTGAATTCGCTGATGTCACTAATGTCAACAAATTTCTTGTATGATTTGCTATTGTATAGCTCTGCTTTAAAATGTAAGGTATCTGGACGTCCGCGTGGTAGGGTTGAACCTCTGCTCGGTGCAATGATATGTTGATTCCAGCGCACCGCCATATCATCTAAATCTTTTCGAATCAAGTGCATGAAACCAAAACGAGCGCATTGAGCAATCAATACATTGCCACCATCCAAATAGCCCATCCCAGCAAGCTCTGCAAAAAACTCTCTCCACCACATTGGTCTATCCTTGGCCAACTGCGACCAAAAACATTCAATCCTTTGATTGTTCGGAGAGGATCCCACGATGAAACTGCCGAGACCAGCATACTCATCCGTGTGATCAGGTTCATGCATATCTGAATGGCCTCGATTATGCTGTTCTCGGTCCCGTCGTCGCTTTTTATTCTAGTAGGTAGTCTGTTCAACTGGGTTACAGCTTCTAAGAAATAGCTGGCAACAACTTCTGGTCGTTTATTTGTGGGTCCAACTTCGAGCCAAATTAATCGGCGGGAAAACCCGTCAAAACAACCGTGTATACTGAAACCGTAGGGCTTCAGTTTGTCATGCCCGTCCAAGTGCCATAAAAAATCTGGCCCAGGTACGCTGTAGATTCGGCGCCTCAACCGTTTCTTTGCGCGACTTTCAACTCCTACTGGATCCAACTCTCTTAAAATTTCCATGACAGATGATCTTCTGGCTGGTATTCCGTTGCCTTTATGGCCTTCCACAGCTTTCTGTAGCCTAAAAAAAGTAAACAACTGTAATAACAGTTTTCACGCCTGGTAGAAAATGCTTGGGAACAAGACATTAAAAAATTTAAGTCCTGTTCGTATACTCATGCTATAATACCTAGTGACTTTCCACTTCCAGTCAATTCACTTGAAATCGCTTGAATCACTTCCTCTCTGGACTCGTACTGACCAATGCGTCGTCTCAAGCCCATTTTTCTTAAACTTCTTTTCAATGTTGACAAACTTATGTAAATACTGTGATGAATTGCAAGAAAAGATATTATTTCAAGATTTGTCATGTCTTGAGAGAAGTATTGCGATATCAAAGAATCACGATCACTGTTAACACTCACTGAAATGCATGGCAAGTGCGTTGGTATAGGCATTATGGCTTCGAGCTATGCTTTCGAAAGTCCATGCTGTTTCCATTAAAAGAGAAAAAAAGCGCGAAAGAAAATTAATTTTAAAGACCAGATCGATGATATGTAGGCCTGCGATATTTAAAATATTTTTTCGTCCAGTCTATATAAATTTTCTCGCAATATTTGGAAATTCTCGCGCATTGTTGAATATTCTCGCGCAGTGTAAAAAAAAATTCTCGCATAGTTTATAAGCTCTCGCGCAGTGTAGTGGAAAATTCTCGCACATTTTAGAATTCTCGCGCAGTGTATAAAAAATTCTCGCACTGTGACCCTTGTGGGCCATCGTACAAAATACATCTGAAGGACGCATACTTTTCAGTACCTCTTCACCACAACTCGCAGATTTAGTAAGGTCTGTCAATTTGTATGCCTGTGCTTTAGTCAGAGCCCTGTTCCAAGAATTTTTTCGAAGGTGAGTTCAAATTGACTTGCTGAAACACCTAAACGTACGTCTCATAATTTCTTTGCACAATTCGCCCCTTTAAAATAGAAAGGACGCAACTCGTAATTTTGCATATTTAAAAAAAAGGAAATGGTTCTCTTTTCTGGTAAGACCAACGTAGTCAAACCCCCTGCAATTTACCTAAGGTCTTCAAGGAAAAGGATGTAAGGCTGTACACCATTAAGCAAGCTTTGCTTGCAAGGGACCACTGCTCTGTCGTTGCAATGAAACCATTTATCATGCACTTGGTTATAAACAATTCTCAACTTAAAATAATGCATTTAAGAAAAACACATATATAACTTAGAAAAAGCGTATCTCCTTTGATTAAAAAATTGAAATAGTAGAAGAGGCTAGGTCCAACATCTGGACATACTCGTGTAACTCCATAATTTGGAGATAAATCTGTTTGTGGAATTTCCTTTACTGCTCTTCTCATATCTTCGTAGTATTTTTTATGCAAATACTGTATGTTTTTTATGCTTAGTCCTTAAAAATTGTCCTTGTATGGAGTGTTTATGATATTAAAAATAAATATGTGCCACTTTTCTGGAGTAATGATCGAAAGTGATAGCAAAAGTAATGTTTTCCTGTTTTTTTTATTTTTAGCCATTTTAAATGTATTTTAAATATCTGACAATTTAAAAATCAATTTTTACTATTTTTAATAACATTATTATTATTGACAAATATTTACACAGGATAACTATTTAATATTCAAAAAATATATACAAATTTCTGTTGTCCAATGGGTCTAGAAAAAGTTTATTTTTTAAAAATATGAAAACATTGCATCACAAAGAACACAGGACATTGCGTTGCAAAGAACATAAGAATGCTTACTAGGGAAAACACTGCATTATGTACAAATGAAAACAATATAGTGCATAGAAAATAAGACATTGAAAGAGAATTTTTTTATATAAATGAATAATAAACCATTTGCTGGCCTTTAAACTACGCAAAGTAAGATCCACCAAGTTTATTTTTGACAACCATCCAAGTATACTTTCTTTGTTATAAAGTGTTTTCAAATAGTTTTAGAAGGAATAGAGGTTAGAAGAGAACCATATTCAGTATTTTTTACAGTATAACATTTTATTATGTCATCCACTTAGTAAAAAGTTGGAAGTAACATGGAATATAGTGGAGGACAAGAGGAAGGAACAAGAAGCTGGTCTGTGACACCTTCTTATAAAATGTATGTGTATGTACAGGCTAGTCAGTTCGATAGTAAAATTTGCAAGTATAGTGATGGCTTACTCAGTTGTGCTAAAACTCTTCTTAAGGGAATCGTTATAGTAGTCTATAAAAAGTCAGTCAGAGTAAAGTTTATATATTCATCCATAAAGACATCAGAACTTGTGGTGGTAACTGAAAAAAATACGCATCTTATATCATATATTATGTGAAAGGCAAAACAGTTTAATTGTTATTTAAAATATAATTTTGATTTAAAAGTAACAAACTTTTATCAGTATTATATTGACCACAACATAGCAATATATTTAACAAATATTGCAGATGTTACAGTCTTTTTGTTGTCATTTAGATGTAGACAATGTAGAGGAAGAAAATGACAGAGTTGACGCAACACCTGGTGATGTTCCTGTCAATCAAGGTATAACGACTTTGCTTAATTCTTTTAACTTTGCTTTGAATGAAAATCTTACATTATACATAATATGCTATTAGATTATCAATTTAAGTATAACTTTTTTAATTTTCATTTTTTATCTATAGAGGAAGCAAGGGAAAACTTTTACTTACTAGTCAACAAACATCTTTGTTGCTAAAACAATTGATGACAATTCAAGTGTCGTTCATAATAAAGTGTTAATCCTTGGTTATAACAAATTTTTGATAAAAACGTCTTCTTGCCAGAAGAGCACTTGCAGGGAAATTGATGCGGATATTCATTGTTCTGGTACTTATATTTCTTCGCTGCACCAGAAAATTAAAAACAATGGATCCCAAAACTCTTTAAAGAGCAATTGAACCTGATGAAGAAGAAACTGGAAAAGAGGTTTCAAGGGGTAAAAAAGAAAACGACAACCAGATTTAAGCGAAAGATCTATCAGAAAGCAAAAACGTGATCATGGACAAAGTTATAGCCGTTACAGAAAAGCAGGTGATCCTGCTTTTCCAAAAAGATCTACCAGAGCTATGAAGCAGCCTTGTGATCAAACATGTAGGAAAAATCGCAGTATATCAGTGAATGAACATGAGCGGTTGATTGTTTTTGCTGATTTTTGGTCTTATAGTGATTTGCAAAACAGCGTGAATTTATTTCAAGGCACATATTTGTTCTAAAGAAAAAAAGATCAAGGGGGAGCGGAGCACGTGCTAAACAAAATCATCGTATAGTATATATAATCTCACTTTTTGTAAGACAATGTTCTTTAATACTCTAAATGTGTCAGAAAAAGATGGTTCGCAATACTCACAAATGACAGATTGTTCACGGTGACCAAAGGGGCAAAACAAAAAATCCTAAAGAAGACGAAGATGTTGAAATTATCCAACATATAAAAAATTTTCCTGTTATAGAAGGACATTACATTAGGGCTCAATCAAATAGGCATTACCTAAGATCTGATCTTATCATTTGGACGATGTATGAGCTTTGTTGCAAAAGCAGACCAAAAGTGAATGTTGGAGAGCAAAAATATCGCCGTGTTTTCAATATGAAATTTAAGATGGGTTTCCACAAACCTAAAAAAGATAGATGTGAAATCTGCATAGAATTTTAAACTTATTGGGAAAAAAATACCAAGATCATCAAGGAAACAAAACCTTGTCACGAGAGATTAACAATCTCTAATAATCAGGAGACAGTAAAGTGTTTGCTATTTGATTTTCAGAAGATTCTTACTGTTACATTGGGAGAACATTCGTCATTCTTTTATAAGCAAAATTTTGCTGCCTATAATTTTTAAGTAATGGACTTAGTAGCAGGGCTATTGTTATAGTTGGAACCAAACCATAGCAAAAAGAGGCTCACGCGAAATAGGCAGCTCTATCTACCATTATTTAAATGACAATGTAAAAAGCACTGATGTAAGGCATTCTATTTTCTGAAAACTGTCCAGGTCAAAAAAACAACAACAAAAAACAAAAAAAACAAAACAGAATGATTAACCAAGTGCTTTTTTAGCAACAATTAATATCCGTAATCTGAAATCAGTTGATCTGATTTACTTAGAAAAAAGACATGCATAGAATGCTTATGATAGTATTTATGCCTGCATCGTAAATGCTAAAAAAGGAATGGAAATTCACCATCTTTACCAATGGGAAACGATCATCCAGTTTGCATGTAAAAAAAACCTTATAATTTAAAAATAATGAGTCAGGATGTTTTTTGCGATATCTTAACCACTGCAAAGAAATCTAGAAGATACAAAAACAGACAGTTATAAATTAATCAAACATGTGAGATTTAAAGAGCCAATGAGTGGTGATAACATAATGATGTTATACAAGCACAACCTCAGTGAACCTTTTCATGCTGCTATAATTGGAACAGTACCACGTCGCAAGAACCCAATTCAGGAGTTGACATAATGGCGAGTTACCAGGCACAACAGCATTAAAAAAAGATCTATTAATCTTATGTGGAATCAATACTATACCCCCTAAATATCACAGATTTATTGAAATTTAAAAACATGTGAGAACAGCATTAAACTGGATGAGATAGATCCAAACAGAAATAATGATGAAGATGTTAAGACTTTCAAAATTTTAAAATATATATTTTTAGATTTTCTGCGTGCATATAATTTAGTTAAATTAGTACAGTTCAGTAGTTTTAATGAAAATAGTTCCAAAAAGTAAAATATAAAAAGATAACACGTGTCTCGTTTTTACTGTTAAACTTTTTGATCCTGGGTTTTATTTTATTTGTGGTTTAAACAGGTTTTATGTTGAAAATTTTAAAACACGAGCACATTGACATTATGATTTACAGGGATCCTTCCATGCAGAAAATAAAAAGTTCATATTACAAAACAACGAAAAAAAAATTTATTTCGCCTACTTCTTAATTCTCTAGATATTTGAAAATAAAAATAACATAATTATACCGAAAAGTGAGCTAACGAACACCATTACAGCATGCAAAATATGTCTGTGACGTTCAGGTTTTATGTTGAAAATTTTAAAACACGAGCACATTGACATTATGATTTACAGGGATCCTTCCATGCAGAAAATAAAAAGTTCATATTACAAAACAACGAAAAAAAAAATTATTTCGCCTACTTCTTAATTCTCTAGATATTTGAAAATAAAAATAACATAATTATACCGAAAAGTGAGCTAACGAACACCATTACAGCATGCAAAATATGTCTGTGACGTTCAGGTTTTATGTTGAAAATTTTAAAACACGAGCACATTGACATTATGATTTACAGGGATCCTTCCATGCAGAAAATAAAAAGTTCATATTACAAAACAACGAAAAAAAAATTTATTTCGCCTACTTCTTAATTCTCTAGATATTTGAAAATAAAAATAACATAATTATACCGAAAAGTGAGCTAACGAACACCATTACAGCATGCAACATATGTCTGTGACGTTACAACCAGACCAGACATATTCACTAGAAGGAGTGAAAAGTTATTAAAACAGCTCATTATTCTCAGTGTTACGCTTTACACGTTTTTAATTTTATTTAAACCTGTTTATTAAAAAGAACTAGTGTTTTCTCAATTTTCTTTAATGTTTTTTAAATTGATTAGCAGCATGAAATTAGAGAACGGTTTAGTTATCAACTGTCCCGAATGTATTATATATAAAATAAGAAAAAGGAAAGTTATAAAATAACTCACTGCTTTGTCTACCTTGAGTTAAAACAGAAGTTAGTCAATAACTATGATTATTTTCTTTTTTACATTAATCTTTGCTGTGCATTTTCAATTGTGTCCGTCAATGTTAATTTCTTGTGCTTTTCATAACAAAGCAAAAGTTTATTTCAGCATTAACATTGTAAATATTTTGAAGTAGATAACCTGTATAATGATGAATGATGATAACAACAACAACGACGGCAACGACAATGACAACGCCTCTAAAGAATATGCTTACAAAATGACACAATTCTGCCTTTTTCCAAAGAGTTAACTGTCACAAGACGCAATTCTTAAAATGTTTGCAAAATAAAACTGAATATCAAAAGCCGAAGCAATAACGGAAGCCGTCTCTATGTACATAACACCCATTCCGAATCTGAGAAAGTTAATTTTTCCAGCGGACTCAGGACTTGAGATATTTAGTAACATCCAAAAACTTACACGATACTATTTTTCTGATTCAATTCCCGTTTTTCTGGACATTTCTGGGTCGTGAAACAGATTTTTTCATAATGCAGACATGACAGAAAATGCAACTTTGGCATTTTTATTGCACCTTCTGAAAAGAAATATATCACGCCTATGATATTCAGTTTTAATGTATCCCCACATCAGTTGCATTGTGAGAGAAAATATTGTACAAAGAGGTGGCTAGCAATGATAAACTCAACCTGTTAGGTCTTTGGAAATAAGCTAGAGGTTGTACTCGTCCAGAGAAAATGCCTCTAAAAGCACAATTCTCCCTTTTTACAAGGAATTAATTAAAAAAAATATATAAAAAAATAAAAAGGACACAACACATTTGATATGATGAACAGAAAATTAACCAAGGGCAGGTAGGTTTCGACCCATTTCTGAAACCTAAGTACCCTGGATGTCTAGCTGGGTCACCTCGAAGAGGTCCGCGGACGGTCATCAGCAGAAACTAGACATCCCTATCTTCCTAAAGTAAACTTTGACCACTTTCTGTTTAACTGTGCTATTCTTTGTTTTTAACTCAGGTAATAAGTGGAGTCCCTACTCTCCAAAGACAAGATCATGTGTGATCACCCCCCCCCCCCCCCCCTGCTAATATTTTTTTACTGGGGTAATAAGTGGAGTCGTCACTCTCCAAAGACAAGACATGCTATGATCAAACCCATTGCTAACTTAATTTTTATTTGATTTTGTTTTTATTTCTGACTGGGGTAATAAGTGGAGTCGTCACTCTCCAAAGACAAGACGGAGTTTAGTCAAGCACCCTTGCTAACTCATTCTGGTTAAAATATTCTTACCTCAGCTCTTCTAAAAAGAAAACATATGACTCGTGACTGTTAATAAGGCAATCAACACAGAAAATTACGGCTCTATCGTTGCAATGTATCCACCTGTGAGTCATTTGGTCGAAGGCTATGGTTGTGTAGTGATCATTATTTAAGTTGCCGCAATGGTTGATGATAGACCTTAATTGAAAATTTTTACGAAATTTCACTTCTCCATCTACGGTAAAAGGTATGGAAAGAGTACCAGCTTAAGCAGTAATACGAGAGGCAATTTTTGACACAAGGCCGTTGGCACAGGCAAAACTTTTTAGCTGTAAAATGAGATGGGACCGCACAACACTACCTTAGAGCAGTTTGATGAGCTTTGCAAACATGACAGAAGTAGGCATTAGTGTCTGACAACTCCTCGCTTTTAAAGAAATTATCTAAGGAAGATTGTAACGTAGGGTGCAGAGGAAGTGGGATACATGGTGCTATACCTTCAGAGAAGCTGGTAATATGACATGAATTGCAAGTGGTGGATGTGTTGATGCCAATACTAAAAAGACTTCCAAGAAATGGAAAGTCTAATGACAGACCAGGTAGGAGATATTCAAGAACCTCGGGGACGTCGTGCTGAGCAAAGGTATTAAATGCACTTCCCTTCGCAGCTGAGATATGATGTTTCATAGCACGCAAGAAATGGGAGGGATCAACTGGACTTCTAGAAACAGCCAAACTTTAAAGAACACCTACAAATGCGTCGCCTAACTTTGAGGTTGTTTTGCTGACACAAATGGCTTCTTTAACTTTTGGAAGGTTATAAAAACATTGTAAGATTGAGTTTCCATACCAAGTGTTTCCCAAGTTTTTTAGACCGCTATTCCTAAAATCAGGGTTAGATGGCAATGCGACTGTTGTTTTGAAAGACCTTGTAGCAAGCTTTTCGGGTTTTTTGATTTTACAAGATTTTGTGTGACTTCCGGAAGATTTCTCAGGGTCTTTTGATTTCTTACATTCCATATTTGTAACAGACGAAACTTCAGGAATGATTGAGGCCTTTTCAGGCTTAACCCAAGTGGTAGAATTTCGAGACATCCAGATGTAAAAAGAAGCACTCATGGAGGTAGAAGAAAGCGCTAGGGCCAAAGTATTGACTAGTTTGAATTTTGCTTCCCTACTCTTTATTTTCTAGTTGTTCCTGCTCTTACGCAATTAAAAATGCGATCTTGTTTGCAAACGGGAATTTTAAACGCTTGTTAACTACGTAACCAGTTTCTAGTATCACACGCGTTTTTTCTTTGTCGTCGAATATAGCTAAAAACCTGATCTCTCGGGTCTGTGTATCCATGGGCTGAATCACGCGTTCAGAAATTCATCGCCAGAATCTTTTGTTTTTTATCCAATTAACTATGAGAAAATACAATGCTCTGCAAAATCTTCACGCTTTTCCAATTTCCGCTCGTTTAATTATCTTGCGACTTGGAGATCTCCTGGAGATAACAAGATAAACACAAAATTGAGGTATTTTATTACGTTCTATTATCTGTCATTATAAATTGAAAAGGGTTTACAATACAGCAAGCTGCACTGAAGTATCTTGTCTACAGGGACGGTGGGTGTAAATAAAATTGGGATTAGCTCCCAGAAGAAGGTGCTGAATACACTTTCTTGCTTATTACAAGCATGAGTACTGTCCAACTTGGACCTATAACTATTCTCTGAGAAAATCTTTGTAATCAATATTTTTTGCTCAATTTGTTCTCCAACAACAAAAACTAAATAGTCAAATCAACATCGCAATGAAAAAACATCTGGTAATTTAACAGCTAGTATGTTCAGTAATAATTTCAAACAAACGGTTAATTCTTTGATTTCATCTGACCAGGGGTATGTGTTTATGAACCAAATCAAAGGTACACCTGCCTATTGGAAGCGATTTCAACTTGAAGTTCTGGCTATGATAAGGCAACTTGGATGTCCTACTTTTTTTCTGACATTATCATGTGCTGATTTGCGCTGGAATGAACTAATTAAGATCATATCGGAAATGGAAGGCCATGTAATGTCTGAAGAACAAATTAACAACCTTAGTTATTTCGAGCGATGTAAAATATTAAATCAAAATCCTGTATTTGTTGCTAAACATTCCCAATATCGCGTTGAGGTCTTTTCCCAGGAAAATATTTTAGATGGCCCTCTTAGAAAAATAAAACATTATGCTATCCCTGTTGAATTCCAATTTCGAAGATCACCTCACATTCATTCATTTATTTGGATTTTGAATCCATCTGTTTGACCATGCAAACAATTGATGAATATGTGAATTTTCTAGACAGGACTATTCATGCCATTATACCAGATGAAAAAGATGCTGAATTGTACAATTTTGTTAAAACATACCAGGCTTACCGTCATTCGAAATCATGTAAAAAATATGTAAACAAAACATGTCGATGATTTTGAGATAACAAGACAGCAAGCTGTGATGATGGAACTGGTCTAACGACCCTTGAAGTTAAAATTGTAGAGGTTACACCCTCTAAAGATCAAAACGCAATGCAAAATCTCCCTTTTTGCAAGGATAATCTGTAGATTCAAGGTAATTGAACCAAACAACCCTCTCTACACAATACAATACGTACAACTAACGGTCGGTACACAAAAACTGACAACATGAAAACAGAAGACAGACATAACGACAACAATACAACAAAGAATTTACTATAAAAATAAATAAATAAATATAAAACTATAAATATGAGTAGACAACCACCAGAGCGCCAGGACTTGTGAGCCTGGCAGTAGCTTTCCACATGTGTTACGGGATCCCAACACTCAGCCTTACACGGGTAGTTGTCACTTTTGACCAGCCATTTGCTTCGGACCAGCCGTAAGTCAGGACCAGCCTGAAGACAGTGGAGTAATGAACGTGGATGTAAAGTCACGGAAACAAGAAAGATAGAAATGAAAACCCCTTATATAGCTTCTTCGTAACATCAGGTATAGCAGGATCGTTAACCCTGTAGACTAAGTGAGCCAACTTAGCCTCCCTACAGAACTGGGGTTATAAGTGGGGTCGTTGCACCCAAAGACAAGGCAATTGCCAAGCCCCCTTGCTAAGCTTCTTATAATTGCTTTCTAGGAAAGCGGCGAGTGAGCGAACTCGTGAATAACGGTAAACTGTATGTAAAACACACAGCAGGGGTAATTTCAAACCGCTAGGAAAAAAAGATCCCTCCCCCTTTTGATATAATGTACTCCCGTTTTAGTGCGAATTCACACTATTTAAATTTTGACAAAAAATAACACATACACTGTGGAGTTATCTAGATCAGATGGCTTGACACTAATCACTGCCCTATCATCACATTTTAACCATGTATTAACACCCTGATCTCCCATGAAAGCCCAGTAGTGACCAGCCGCCAGTGTGCCTGAATGATTAATAGTGGCGGTTAATTTATATTGGTTTGTGAATGATATATCCTCCGCAGGATGGGAATAAACTTTTAGTGTGTCGTTTTAGTGTTGGGCGAGGCAAGAAACAAATTTATTATTTTTCACAGATCTTCCTTGGATACAGTTAAACCTTTTCAGTTGGATGATCAGTATATCTCCACACTGGGTGAAGACAGTTTCCCGGGTACTGTCTTGAAGGGAAGAGCACTGTGGGCACATTCATCTGTCATTTCCAGACATATATTCTGGTAGAAAAAAAGCTTTAATGGAGCCTGTCATGTTGTTTGAAACAGGGAGTGGCAGAATGGACATACTTTCCTCCCTACTGGAAGAAAAGAGGCATGAATTACAAGATATTGTTGTAGTTACTTTGTTGCTAATAATATTGTTAGCGATAACTGATGGCCCTGTCAACTCGTTTAATACATGAGGTAGGATCTCAGGAACATCCTGCTGTGTGTTAATATTGAATGGGTTGTTCCTAGCATTGGACATCTTACGTTGTAACGCTCGGAGAAAGGCGGAAGGGTCTACAACTGAGGTGGGTTTAGACAACAGAGACATAGTCAGCAAGACGGACTTGGCCAGGGGGGAAACAAAAGAGGACTCCGATGCACTTTGTGACCAAAGTGAAGGAGTTACAGATAATGCTTGCAGGATAGAATTAGCATAGCATGTATTCCCTTTATTAATCAGACCAGCATGAGATGGTTTTGCTGGAGTGTTGTTGGTAGGCGGTTCTGGGTCCGGGTGTGAGTGACTTTTATCCACAGTTGGCCTTCGTTGTTGATGCTGTTGTTGTTGCTGCGGGCTTGTAACCTTTGGCAATAGAGGGGTCGATAGATCAACGCAATGCAATACGTTCTAAAGTAAAGTTAATATATTGAACACAAAAGCATAAACGAAATTCTAGATGAATTACATATAAATGAAAATTAATATTATAAATCATTGTCCCTCTCAAACTCAGATGATTTTGAGGTTCATCTGTACAGGTCTCCTAATTCCTGTTTTATCAATAATTACAATCATGTGATGTTGAGAGCATGGAAAGCGAATATGGATTTGCAGCTGGTTTTCAATTACTACAAAGCCGTGTCGTACATGGCTGCATACAGTGGAATCCCGTTAAAGCGGACACCCTCTAAAGCGGACAGCCCGTTAAAGCGAACAGCTCGTTAAAGCGGACAGTCCGTTAAAGCGGACACTAGCACTTGGAACGGACTGATTTTAAGTCAAACTCTTATAAAAAACTCTCTATGAAGCGGACAGTCATAAAGCGGACACTCGTTAAAGCGGACGATTTATTTTGCACCAAATGAATATTCTCCCTATAAAGCGGACAGTACAAAACAAAAAATGGAAACAAAGATTTTGCAACGAAATTTTTATTCTTATTTCAGACATTTTCTAACTTTTTTATCAACAGAGTCTAAAATCTTTTTAATACACCTTTCTGTAAAAGACACAGCTTTGGCAGGGCCAATGAGTGCGTAATGCACTGGAATTTCGAGACCATAACCTGCCCCACGGTTCACGCGTTTCCCAGTGACTTTGCATCTGATCGTACAGCTTGGGATTTTAAGAAATTTATTGAACAATTTGCTTAAATTCATTGGAACATGTCCAACGACTTTTCCTTCCAGCAAAACAGCAACTGCAAAGCTATCATGTTCATTATCGCTTTCTGATTTCAAACAGAGATTTTCATCGTCGACTTTCGGTGTCTAAATGTCCATATAAGCATGGTATCTTCGAACGAAAGATTTAAAACAATACTCCTTCTGTTTTATAATAATTACTTCTATCTCTTCATCAATATTTTTGAGTAACATTTCAATCAAGAAATTCTTCTTCTTAAAGCAACATCTCTTGACTGGTAGACATGTTTTGAATGGTAGAAATGTTTTTCGTTGTTGTTGTTGTTTTTCTCGTATCTCGTATCGTTTTCTCGCTGTCTTGTCTGTTGGTTTGTTCTCTCAATCTGTTGTTTAATGTCATTGAAAGACATTGCATTGTGACTTCTTTCGCAATCATTAAAAATTCGAATGTTTTTATTTTGAAATTGTTGGAAAATCGAACATACAACAAGTCTAGTTATTTCAACATGGCGACGGGAAGAGAGAGGTTGTCGAAGCAGCAGCTTGCTGGTAAATTTCAAAAAAAAACTTTAACATTAGATGAAAATATTAAGTTTTTGGATTTTGCTAAGAAAAACCCGAACTTTGGATGCAGAAAATTTGCAGATATTCACAGTATCGGGAAAACAGCAGCAGCTACGATCTTTAAGAATGAAAAGAAAATTCGTACTCAATATGAAATGTTTCGTGAAAAAGACAAGAAACGTGATCGTCATGGAAAGTACCATAAGTTGAATGAAATTTTATTCGAATGGTACCAGAGATGTACTGCTTCTAACATCTACCCAAATGGTGTTATGTTGAAAGAGGAGGCGATTGCAATAAAAGAGCAACTAAAGAGCAGTAAATTTGACGATTTCAAAGCTTCTGATGGCTGGTTAGATCGCTGGAAATCCACCTTTTCAATCAAAGAACGTCGCATTGTTGGCGAGGCTGGAGATGTATCTACAGAAACCGTTTCTTCTTGGATAGAGAGGGTAAACGAGTTGATAAAAAGGCTACTCTTTGGATAACATTTGGAACATGGACGAATCTGAGCTGCAAATAAGTCATCACAACGTTGGACAAAATGCGCCGTTGTACAGTCTTCGATGAAGAAAGTCAAAAAATGCTGACGGCAGTTACAAAAAAGATTGAGGATCTACAAATTAAATGCAAGAAGCAAGCCTCTATCATGACGTTTTCTTGTAAAGTTTGATTAATGTTTCTGAATATAGCTTATATACCCTCAAATCCTAGCCTCTTAACTTCTTACTTTAAGCCCAGTAAAGCATAAAACACCTTTTTCGGTCAAAATCCCATCTAAAATAAAATTTGACACAAACTCTCTATAAAGCGGACATCCCGTTAAAGCGGACAGTTTTTTTTGGCCCCAATGGTGTCCGCTTTAACGGGATTCCACTGTATTTCTCAAAATCTGAATCTGATTCATCTCAAGCATTGCCACAAGGTTCAAAAGAAATTAAAAATATGAAGTTGAAGTCTAAAGAAGCCATGTAAAAGTTAGCGTCTGCTTATGCCACATCCAGGCAATTTCTTTTGCAAGAAGCAGTGTATCATTGTTTACCTGAACTTCGAAAATGCTCTCCTAAGACCATATATATCAACACTAATATACCTTCAGAACAAATTAGGACGTGTAAATCTGAAACTAAAATTGATGAACTACCAGTCACAGTAAAGGCTTACGTAACTTCGTTGCGATGTTTTTACATGTTTGTAGTCCATGATGAACCTGTGGCTTTGAAAGAATATGTCCACAAATGTGCGAGTCTTAATGTAACGTGTACAGACTGGGTTGCCCTATATCGCAGAAAACAAAAGAAAGGTCGGCGGAAAAAAGATTTGGAGCAATTAACGCAATTTTTTAATGCGTGCGATATAAAGCGGCTTGACGAGTCTGAGATTGTTGCGTTGTGTGAAGAAACTTTAAAATCTGTCCGTTTTAAGGAGATTGCTCCTAGCTTGAGACAGTTTAGCAATGTCAGGACTACATCCTGTTATACCTGTGTTTTGACAATGCGCATTCCAAAACATCATGTTCCCAAAATTGAAAATACGGATTTTGTCTCGTTTTAGAAATAAACGAGACACGCTTTACATGTATTACATATATAACACTACCGAGGATGTCCAGGTAACCATTTTTGCCCATTGATGTCTCAACATCGTGTTGCAAAGAAAAATAAAGCTATAGATCGTGCTCTCGCGAAAACGGTTTTCGGTGCTGTTTAAAAGAGCAACGAAGACTTGCCTTGTTATACTTGCAGAGGACATTCTGCTCTCCAAAAAAACTGTATTTTGTAGATAGATAATTGATGTTGTTGGTGAAATTAGGTGAATTACATGCGTTTTAGTCAACATATCAAGGGCTTGCTCTCAGGGTTAATACCAACGTTTGACGGGGGTTTGGTAGGCGACATAAATTTTGATGTTCCCGAAATTGTAAACAGCTCACGGATACCACAAGGACATAAAATTATGTTAAATATTAATTCACTCAGAACAACAATTACAATTCAAAATAAACCAATCAACCCGAGTTTTAATTGCCCAAGCTGTATTTAGAGATAAAAATAGTTTTTCCCTTGATTTTAATTTCGGGAACGTAGTGTCCAATTTAAGAATCTGCAAATAAATAATTAAATAAATATAAAACTATAAATAGGAGCAGACAACTACCCGCTCGGACTTGTGAACCTGGCAGTAGCTTTCCACATGTGTTACGGGATCCCAACACTCAGCCTTACATGCTTGCGTCGGACCAGCCACCAGCTTCGGACCATCCGTAGGTCAGGACCAGCCTGAATACAGTGAAGTAATGTACGTTGATGTAAAGTCACGGAAACAAGAAGATAGAAATGACAACCCCTTTTATAGCTTCTTCCTAACATCAGCTATAGCAGGATTGTTAACCCTGTAGACTAAGTTAGCCAACTTAGCCTCCCTACAGAACTGTGGTGAAGAGCGTCTCATTATATAGACATCATATAGATATCCGAAGGGGTAGTCCTTATACGGTCTGGGTCAATAACATTTGGAAAATCATGGTTAAATAGATTTGGATTTTTTGTAGAACCAAAATAAATCCGACGGGCCGGCCTAAGCTTGGTGGGTGCGACAGATAACAATTGGGTTGGGGCTGCCAACTTTATTGCGGGCTCAGCAGGCATGTTTTTCATGCCATCCCACAACTCAACCTATTGACCCCTTGCGTGTAAGTACTACCTGTCTATTGTTGAATACTTCACTTATAACTGGTAACTGTCAATAGGGAGTGATGTTTAAATTAACACAAATGCATGCGAGACAAACAGCACAAACATACACAAACACAAACGTACACACACAAAAAACAAACAAACAAACAAACAAACAAAAAACAAAAAGAGAACTAGTCTTTCCCAGTGTCTATCTGTCTTTCCAGATATTCATTTGCCCTCCTTTCAGAAGGCTAGCATAACAAAGTGAAAAATATTTGCTAAGCTTTCGTTTGTGCCAATATTCCGTGTTCTCTTCACATGGACAAGTCAGTTCTAACATAATTACAGTTTTGGAAGAACTGGATATTAATAACACGTCTGGGCGTAGTTGTGTTATTGCAATGTATGGTGGAACAACCTAAACGGAATCTAAATCTGACAGTATTTTCCAATCGGAAGCAAGGTGAAGAAGGCCTGGACACTTTGTATGCCTCTTTTTAGATGGTGATTGACCGGCCGGAATGAAATTAATTTTGTTGCACTTGGAAACCTTAAGAGGTTCATATGATACCAAAAACTCTTTTAATGCCTTAACCAAAACTATTAAAACCGAGTCATGACGGTATGTGTATCTACCCTGCGTAAGGGAGGTCCTACAGGCACCCAATATGTGAGAGACATTTGAGGATGGTTTCTTGCACAGAATGCAACTTTTCTCTTTCTCAATTCCCCATCTCACAAGATTGGTTGGAGAGGGAAGGGTGTCGTAGGTTGCCCCTATACAAAAGGAAGTTAGACATTGTGGCAGTGAAAGAATTGTTCTCCAAGATAAATCATTTTTCACATAAGAGCACCATTTCGTCCAATTGGTCCAATTGATCCAATTTTTTATTTTAGCACAAAGCTTCGTGTATGCAAATTTTAATTATTGTCCCTTAGGTTGGCATTTCTCTTCTTCGAAATCTCTTTTGAAAATTGAAAAACTCCACAACAGGGCTTTAAGTTTTATTCATGATGACCCAAGACCAGTTGATTGCCTCCCAAATAAACATTATATGGAATTACTAAGGCACAGATATTTATGCATAGAAATATTTAAAATTCGGAGAAACATCAGTCCTTCTTTCATAAAAGATATTTTCCTTTTTGAGGAAACTGATAGGCCAGTAAGAAGTCAAAACATGGACAACCTAAAAACCATCAGTGTAAAAACAAGCACCTTTGGTCTAAACAGTTTGCGATGTTTAGCCCCAAAAGTTTGGAATAAACTTCCTTTTCATACGAAGAGTTGCGAAGATCTAGTTAAATTTAAGCAAATGATTAAAAAATGGAATGGCTCTCACTGTTTATGCACAGAGTGTCGGCAATTGATTCCATAACTTGCGTAATCAATACGAAAATGGGAGAGGGGGAATGTTTATCTTTTATTTATTATTTATTCATTATTTATTTATTATAGTTTTCATCTAAATTGTAAATATATAAAAATATTTGGTCGGTTTTGATTAGTTTTTTGCAAAATATTATTTTTTTAAAGAACTATTGTATATAATAACCGACGGTAAACAAATTAAATCAATCAATCAATCAATTGCCTTGCAAATGCAACTGTACAGCTCTGGCATGGTAAATATCTTCTTCATTTTCTTCAATGATATTGGAAACAAGCTTTCGGTAAGCATAAGTGCCTTTTGATGGTATATTTTTGTGGTCTAAGAGCCCTAAGCCAGCTCGACCAGTCTGATGCAAACCTAAAATCCTTTTGAAATTGAGCTGACTATCCGCCGAAAGAACTGCCTCACTAACTTTCCAATTACCAGCTTTCAAATCTGGTACGCACTTAGACACATAAGGGTCGACAGAATCTCTTAGTAACAGATGTCCACTGATTTTGGTAGATTTGAGAACAGATGCAAGACTTTTCAGGTGAAGAGGACAAGGCGATGTCGAGGAATATAAGGAAATGTTGGAAATTGAATGATGTAGTTTTAACCATTTCCTAATGAAAACAGAAAATCTTTGCTCCAGTTTTGTGATAGTAGATAGAGAAACTTCATAAATTAATAATGGCCAGCGGATTCTGGGAATTAACAGATGGTGTAAAAACCAAACCTTATGGCCCCCTTTATGAAAGGACCTGTCTATAGCCATAAATTTGTCTTCGGCATCATTTAGAAATTCTTGTATTGCAGCAGAATCAGACAAGGATGAGTTTATTGTTCTGCCTAAAAACCTAATTGGATTAGAATGAATGAATGGAATTTTTTCGCTGCCAACTGTAAACGGTGAACTTTGGACGACTTTTCCCTTATCAATAACAATGCTGCGTGATTTAGAAGGCCTAAACGACATGCCTACCCAATCAATTAAGAACATTACATTGGACATTAAGAACATATCATCCATAAAAGCTTTTATTGGGGGTTGGTCTGGGATTTTGTTTATATTATTTTCAGTATCAATAAGGCTGGGGGTAACACATACATACTCAATAATAACATTTATAGCTGCAAGAAATGGTATAATGGAAAGTGTACAGCCGATAAAAATTCCCCTACAGTGTTGATGCCAACTGGAAGGAGCAGAAGCCGAGAAAGACTTACTCCACAGGCTGTCGTAGTATAGCTGTATGAGCCTTATCCATGATTCTGGTACACAATAGCGTCTGAGAGCCATAAAAATCAGCTTGTGCGGAACTGAAGGGTACGCATTAGCAATATCAAGCCATATGGCTTAAAGTGAAGAATGTTGTGCCTTCGCATTCTTAAGTGTGGACCAAACAATAGACATGTGTTCCCAGCAACCCGGAACTTTTTCCATACAACCTTTCTGAATGGAAGTATTAATGAAGTTGTTTTTCTTTATAATATGCGATTCTAACCGCTTGGAAATCAAACTAAAAAAGAGCTTTCCTTCAACATTCAGAAGAGCTATGGGGCGAAAATCCTTTATGTTGGATGGACAAGGTGTGTTGTTTTTAGGTATATAAAGTTCTGATGCAATTCTCCATTGCACAGGAATAAAAGACTTCTTTAGACAAGCTTGAAAAATGTTAAACAGAAACGATGCAATATGAGGACAATTCTTATATACTGTGTAAGGAATTTGGTTCAGCCCAGGAGAAGAAGCATTTCTACGAGAATGTAGGACAGCTTGGAAATCCTTGAACTTTAGCTTGGAAGAATCGAAAGCTGAGACTAGATAGAGAATGTAGAGGAAGTAAATGACAAAGGTGACGCAACACCTGGTGATGTTCCTGTCAATCAAGGTATAACGACTTTGCTTAATTCTTTTAACTTTGCTTTGAATGAATTATACATAATATGCTATTAGATTATCAATTTAAGTATAACTTTTCTATTTTTCATTTTTTATCTATAGAGGAGCGAAGGGAAAACTTTTACTTACTGGTCAACAAACATCTTTGTTGCTAAAAAAATTTATGACAATTCAAGTGTCGTTCATAATAAAGTGTTAATCCTTGGTTATAACAAATGTTTCATAAAAAGGTTTTTTTGCTAGAAGAGCAATTGATGCGGATATTCATTGTTCTGGTACTTATATTTCTTCGCTGTACCAGAAAATTTAAAACAATGGATCCCAAAACTCTTTAAAGAGCAATTGAACCTGATGAAGAAGAAACTGGAAAAGAGGTTTCAAGGGGTAAAAAAGAAAACGACAACCAGATTTAAGCGAAAGATCTATCAGAAAGCAAAAACGTGATCATGGACAAAGTTATAGCCGTTACAGAAAAGCAGGTGATCCTGCTTTTCCAAAAAGATCTACCAGAGCTATGAAGCAGCCTTGTGATCAAACATGTAGGAAAAATCGCAGTATATCAGTGAATGAACATGAGCGGTTGATTGTTTTTGCTGATTTTTGGTCTTATAGTGATTTGCAAAACAGCGTGAATTTATTTCAAGGCACATATTTGTTCTAAAGAAAAAAAGATCAAGGGGGAGCGGAGCACGTGCTAAACAAAATCATCGTATAGTATATATAATCTCACTTTTTGTAAGACAATGTTCTTTAATACTCTAAATGTGTCAGAAAAAGATGGTTCGCAATACTCACAAATGACAGATTGTTCACGGTGACCAAAGGGGCAAAACAAAAAATCCTAAAGAAGACGAAGATGTTGAAATTATCCAACATATAAAAAATTTTCCTGTTATAGAAGGACATTACATTAGGGCTCAATCAAATAGGCATTACCTAAGATCTGATCTTATCATTTGGACGATGTATGAGCTTTGTTGCAAAAGCAGACCAAAAGTGAATGTTGGAGAGCAAAAATATCGCCGTGTTTTCAATATGAAATTTAAGATGGGTTTCCACAAACCTAAAAAAGATAGATGTGAAATCTGCATAGAATTTTAAACTTATTGGGAAAAAAATACCAAGATCATCAAGGAAACAAAACCTTGTCACGAGAGATTAACAATCTCTAATAATCAGGAGACAGTAAAGTGTTTGCTATTTGATTTGCAGAAGATTCTTACTGTTACATTCGGAGAACATTCGTCATTCTTTTATAAGCAAAATTTTGCTGCCTATAATTTTTAAGTAATGGACTTAGTAGCAGGGCTATTGTTATAGTTGGAACCAAACCATAGCAAAAAGAGGCTCACGCGAAATAGGCAGCTCTATCTACCATTATTTAAATGACAATGTAAAAAGCACTGATGTAAGGCATTCTATTTTCTGAAAACTGTCCAGGTCAAAAAAACAACAACAAAAAACAAAAAAAACAAAACAGAATGATTAACCAAGTGCTTTTTTAGCAACAATTAATATCCGTAATCTGAAATCAGTTGATCTGATTTACTTAGAAAAAAGACATGCATAGAATGCTTATGATAGTATTTATGCCTGCATCGTAAATGCTAAAAAAGGAATGGAAATTCACCATCTTTACCAATGGGAAACGATCATCCAGTTTGCATGTAAAAAAAACCTTATAATTTAAAAATAATGAGTCAGGATGTTTTTTGCGATATCTTAACCACTGCAAAGAAATCTAGAAGATACAAAAACAGACAGTTATAAATTAATCAAACATGTGAGATTTAAAGAGCCAATGAGTGGTGATAACATAATGATGTTATACAAGCACAACCTCAGTGAACCTTTTCATGCTGCTATAATTGGAACAGTACCACGTCGCAAGAACCCAATTCAGGAGTTGACATAATGGCGAGTTACCAGGCACAACAGCATTAAAAAAAGATCTATTAATCTTATGTGGAATCAATACTATACCCCCTAAATATCACAGATTTATCAAAATTTAAAAACATGTGAGAACAGAATTAAACTGGATGAGATAGATCCAAACAGAAATAATGATGAAGATGTATAGACTTTAAAAATTTCAAAATAAATATTTTTAGATTTTCTGCGTGCATATAATTTAGTTGAATTAGTACAGTTCAGTAGTTTTAATGAAAATAGTTCCAAAAAGTAAAATATAAAAAGATAACACGTGTCTCGTTTTTACTGTTAAACGTTTTGATCCTGGGTTCTATTTTATTTGTGCTTTAAACAGGTTTTATGTTGAAAATTTTAAAACACGAGCACATTCACATTATGGTTTACAGGGATCCTTCCATGCAGAAAATAAAAAGTTCATATTACAAAACAACGAAAAAAAATTTTTATTTTGCCTACTTCTTAATTCTCTAGATATTTGAAAATAAAAATAACATAATTATACCAAAAAGTGAGCTAACGAACACCATTACAACATGCAACATATGTTTGTGACGTTACAACCAGACAGACATATTCACTAGAAGGAGTGAAAAGCTATTAAAACAACTCATCATTCTCAGTGTTACGCTTTACACGTTTTAAATTTTATTTAAAACTGTTTATTAAAAAGAACTAGTGTTTTCTCAATTTCCTTTAATGTTTTTTAAATTGATTAGCAGCATGAAATTAGAGAACGGTTTAGTTATCAACTGTCCCGAATGTATTATATGTAAAATAAGAAAAAGGAAAGTTATAAAATAACTCACTGCTTTGTCTACCTTGAGTTAAAACAGAAGCTAGTCAAAAACTATGATTATTTTCTTTTTTACATTAATCTTTGCTGTGCATTTTCAATTGTATCCGTCAATTGTATCTTGTGTTTTTCATAACAAAGCAAAAGTTTATTTCAGCATTAACATTGTAATTTTTTGAAGTAGTTAACCTGTATAATGATGAATGATGATAACAACAACAACGGCAACGACAACAACAACGCCTCTAAAGAATATGCTTACAAAAGGACACAATTCTGCCTTTTTCCAAAGAGTTAACTGTCACAAGACGCAATTCTTAAAATGTTTGCAAAATAAAAATGAATATCAAAAGCCGAAGCAATTACGGAAGCCGTCTCTATGTACATAACACCCATTCCGAATCTGAGAAAGTTAATTTTTACAGCGGATTTAGGACTTGAGACATTTAGTAACATCCAAAATCTTACACCATACTATTTTTCTGATTCAATTCCTGTTTTTCTGGACATTTCTGGGTCGTGAAACAGATTTTTTCATAATGCGGACATGACAGAAAATGCAACTTTGGCATTTTTATTGTACCTTCTGAAAAGAAATATATTACGCGCAGGGCTTTTCAACGCCTATGATATTCAGTTTTAATGTATCCCAACATTAGTTGCATTGTGAGAGAAAATAATTTACAAAGAAGTGGCTAGCAATGATAAATTCAACCTGTTAGGTCTTTGGAAATAAGCTAGAGGTTGTACTCCTCTAGAGAAAATGCCTCTAAAAGCACAATTCTCCTAATTAATTAAAAAAAAAATACAAAAAAATAAAAAGGACACAACACATTTGAAAAGATGAACAGAAATTTAACCAAGGGCGGGTAGGTTTCGACCCATTTCTGAAACCTAAGTACCCTGGATGTCTAGCTGGGTCACCTCGAAGAGGTCCGCGGACGGTCATCAGCAGAAACTAGACATCCCTATCTTCCTAAAGTAAACTTTGACCACTTTCTGTTCAACTGTGCTATTCTTTGCTTTTAACTCAGGTAAAAAGTGGAGTCGTTACTCTCCAAAGACAAGATCATGTGTGATCAACCCCCCCTGCTAACATTTTTTTTGCTGGGGTAATAAGTGGAGTCGTCACTCTCGAAAGACAAGACCTACTATGATCAAACCCATTGCTAACTCATTTTTATTTGAATTTGTTTTTATTTCTGACTGGGGTAATTATTTAAATTTTGACAAAAAATAACACATACACTGTGGAGTTATCTAGATCAGATGGCTTGACACTAATCACTGCCCTATCATCACATTTTAACCATGTATTAACACCCTGATCTCTTATGAAAGCCCAGTAGTAACCAGCCGCCAGTGTGCCTGAATGCCTCCGCAGGATGGGAATAAACTTTTAGTGTGTCGTTTTAGTGTTGGGCGAGGCAAGAAACAAATTTTTTATTTTTCACAGATCTTCCTTGGATACAGTTAAACCTTTTCAGTTGGATGATCAGTATATCTCCACACTGGGTGAAGACAGTTTCCCGGGTACTGTCTTGAAGGGAAGAGTACTGTGGGCACATCCATCTGTCATTTCCAGACATATATTCTGGTTGCAAAAAAGCTTTAATGTAGCCTGTCATGTTGTTTGAAACAGGGAGTGGCAGAATGGACATACTTTCCTCCCTACTGGAAGAAAAGAGGCATGAATTACAAGATATTGTTGTAGTTACTTTGTTGCTAATAATATTGTTAGCGATAACTGATGGCCCTGTCAACTCGTTTAATACATGAGGTAGGATCTCAGGAACATCCTGCTGTGTGTTAATATTGAATGGGTTGTTCCTAGCATTGGACATCTTACGTTGTAACGCTCGGAGAAAGGGGGAAGGGTCTACAACTGAGGTGGGTTTAGACAACAGAGACATAGTCAGCAAGACGGACTTGGCCAGGGGGGAAACAAAAGAGGACTCCGATGCACTTTGTGACCAAAGTGAAGGAGTTACAGATAATGCTTGCAGGATAGAATTAGCATAGCATGTATTCCCTTTATTAATCAGACCAGCATGAGATGGTTTTGCTGGAGTGTTGTTGGTAGGCGGTTCTGGGTCCGAGTGTGAGTGACTTTTATCCACAGTTGGCCTTCGTTGTTGATGCTGTTGTTGTTGCTGCGGGCTTGTAACCTTTGGCAATATAGGGATCGATAGAACAACGCAATGCAATACGTTTTAAAGTAAAGTTAATATATTGAACACAAAAGCATAAAAGAAATTCTAGATGAATTACATATAACTGAAAATTAATATTATAAATCATTGTCCCTCTCAAATGATTTTGAGGTTCATCTGTACAGGTCTCCTAATTCCTGTTTTATCAATAATTACAATCCTGTGATGTTGAGAGCATGGAAAGCGAATATGGATTTGCAGCTGGTTTTCAATTACTACAAAGCCGTGTCGTACATGGCTGCATACAGTGGAATCCCGTTAAAGCGGACACCCTCTAAAGCAGACAGCCCGTTAAAGCGGACAGCTCGTTAAAGCGGACAGTCCGTTAAAGCGGACACTAGCACTTGAAACGGACTGATTTTAAGTCAAACTCTTATAAAAAACTCTCTATGAAGCGGACAGTCATAAAGCGGACACTCGTTAAAGCGGATGATTTATTTTGCACCGAATGAATATTCTCGCTATAAAGCGGACAGTACAAAACAAAAAATGGAAACAAAGATTTTGCAACGAAATTTTTATTCTTATTTCAGACATTTTCTAACTTTTTTATCAACAGAGTCTAAAATCTTTTTAATACACCTTTCTGTAAAAGACACAGCTTTGGCAGGGCCAATGAGTGCGTAATGCACTGGAATTTCGAGACCATAACCTGCCCCACGGTTCACGCGTTTCCCAGTGACTTTGCATCTGATTGTACAGCTTGGGATTTTTAGAAATTTATTGAACAATTTGCTTAAATTCATTGGAACATGTCCAACGACTTTTCCTTCCAGCAAAACAGCAACTGCAAAGCTATCATGTTCATTATCGCTTTCTGGTTTCAAACAGAGATTTTCATCGTCGACTTTCGGTGTCTAAATGTCCATATAAGCATGGTATCTTCGAACGAAAGATTTAAAACAATACTCCTTCTGTTTTATAATAATTACTTCTATCTCTTCATCAATATTTTTGAGTAACATTTCAATCAAGAAATTCTTCTTCTTAAAGCAACATCTCTTGACTGGTAGACATGTTTTGAATGGTAGACATGTTTTTCGTTGTTGTTGTTGTTTTTCTCGTATCTCGTATCGTTTTCTCGCTGTCTTGTCTGTTGGTTTGTTCTCTCAATCTGTTGTTTAATGTCATTGAAAGACATTGCATTGTGACTTCTTCGCAATCATTAAAAATTCGAATGTTTTTATTTTGAAATTGTTGGAAAATCGAACATACAACAAGTCTAGTTATTTCAACATGGCGACGGGAAGAGAGAGGTTGTCGAAGCAGCAGCTTGCTGGTAAATTTCAAAAAAAAACTTTAACATTAGATGAAAATATTAAGTTTTTGGATTTTGCTAAGAAAAACCCGAACTTTGGATGCAGAAAATTTGCAGATATTCACAGTATCGGGAAAACAGCAGCAGCTACGATCTTTAAGAATGAAAAGAAAATTCGTACTCAATATGAAATGTTTCGTGAAAAAGACAAGAAACGTGATCGTCATGGAAAGTACCATAAGTTGAATGAAATTTTATTCGAATGGTACCAAAGATGTACTGCTTCTAACATCTACCCAAATGGTGTTATGTTGAAAGAGGAGGCGATTGCAATAAAAGAGCAACTAAAGAGCAGTAAATTTGACGATTTCAAAGCTTCTGATGGCTGGTTAGATCGCTGGAAATCCACCTTCTCAATCAAAGAACGTCGCATTGTTGGCGAGGCTGGTGATGTATCTACAGAAACCGTTTCTTCTTGGATAGAGAGGGTAAACGAGTTGATTGAAGGCTACTCTTTGGATAACATTTGGAACATGGACGAATCTGAGCTGCAAATAAATCATCACAACGTTGGACAAAATGCGCCGTTGTACAGTCTTCGATGAAGAAAGTCAAAAAATGCTGACGGCAGTTACAAAAAAGATTGAGGATCTACAAATTAAATGCAAGAAGCAAGCCTCTATCAAAGACGTTTTCTTGTAAAGTTTGATTAATGTTTCTGAATATAGCTTATATACCCTCAAATCCTAGCCTCTTAACTTCTTACTTTAAGCCCAGTAAAGCATAAAACACCTTTTTCGGTCAAAATCCCATCTAAAATAAAATTTGACACAAACTCTCTATAAAGCGGACATCCCGTTAAAGCGGACAGTTTTTTTTGGCCCCAATGGTGTCCGCTTTAACGGGATTCCACTGTATTTCTCAAAATCTGAATCTGATTCATCTCAAGCATTGCCACAAGGTTCAAAAGAAATTAAAAATATGAAGTTGAAGTCTAAAGAAGCCATGTAAAAGTTAGCGTCTGCTTATGCCACATCCAGGCAATTTCTTTTGCAAGAAGCAGTGTATCATTGTTTACCTGAACTTCGAAAATGCTCTCCTAAGACCATATATATCAACACTAATATACCTTCAGAACAAATTAGGACGTGTAAATCTGAAACTAAAATTGATGAACTACCAGTCACAGTAAAGGCTTACGTAACTTCGTTGCGATGTTTTTACATGTTTGTAGTCCATGATGAACCTGTGGCTTTGAAAGAATATGTCCACAAATGTGCGAGTCTTAATGTAACGTGTACAGACTGGGTTGCCCTATATCGCAGAAAACAAAAGAAAGGTCGGCGGAAAAAAGATTTGGAGCAATTAACGCAATTTTTTAATGCGTGCGATATAAAGCGGCTTGACGAGTCTGAGATTGTTGCGTTGTGTGAAGAAACTTTAAAATCTGTCCGTTTTAAGGAGATTGCTCCTAGCTTGAGACAGTTTAGCAATGTCAGGACTACATCCTGTTATACCTGTGTTTTGACAATGCGCATTCCAAAACATCATGTTCCCAAAATTGAAAATACGGATTTTGTCTCGTTTTAGAAATAAACGAGACACGCTTTACATGTATTACATATATAACACTACCGAGGATGTCCAGGTAACCATTTTTGCCCATTGATGTCTCAACATCGTGTTGCAAAGAAAAATAAAGCTATAGATCGTGCTCTCGCGAAAACGGTTTTCGGTGCTGTTTAAAAGAGCAACGAAGACTTGCCTTGTTATACTTGCAGAGGACATTCTGCTCTCCAAAAAAACTGTATTTTGTAGATAGATAATTGATGTTGTTGGTGAAATTAGGTGAATTACATGCGTTTTAGTCAACATATCAAGGGCTTGCTCTCAGGGTTAATACCAACGTTTGACGGGGGTTTGGTAGGCGACATAAATTTTGATGTTCCCGAAATTGTAAACAGCTCACGGATACCACAAGGACATAAAATTATGTTAAATATTAATTCACTCAGAACAACAATTACAATTCAAAATAAACCAATCAACCCGAGTTTTAATTGCCCAAGCTGTATTTAGAGATAAAAATAGTTTTTCCCTTGATTTTAATTTCGGGAACGTAGTGTCCAATTTAAGAATCTGCAAATAAATAATTAAATAAATATAAAACTATAAATAGGAGCAGACAACTACCCGCTCGGACTTGTGAACCTGGCAGTAGCTTTCCACATGTGTTACGGGATCCCAACACTCAGCCTTACATGTTGGCTTCGGACCAGCCACCAGCTTCGGACCATCCGTAGGTCAGGACCAGCCTGAATACAGTGAAGTAATGTACGTTGATGTAAAGTCACGGAAACAAGAAGATAGAAATGACAACCCCTTATATAGCTTCTTCCTAACATCAGCTATAGCAGGATTGTTAACCCTGTAGACTAAGTTAGCCAACTTAGCCTCCCTACAGAACTGTGGTGAAGAGCGACTCATTATATAGACATCATATAGATATCCGAAGGGGTAGTCCTGATACGGTCTGGGTCAATAACATTTGGAAAATCATGGTTAAATAGATTTGGATTTTTTGTAGAACCAAAATAAATCCGACGGGCCGGCCTAAGCTTGGTGGGTGGGACAGATAACAATTGGGTTGGGGCTGCCAACTTTATTGCGGGCTCAGCAGGCATGTTTTTCATGCCATCCCACAACTCAACCTATTGACCCCTTGCGTGTAAGTACTACCTATCTATTGTTGAATACTTCACTTATAACTGGTAACTGTCAATAGGGAGTGATGTTTAAATTAACACAAATGCATGCGAGACAAACAGCACAAACATACACAAACACAAACGTACACACACAAAAAACAAACAAACAAACAAACTAACAAAAAACAAAAAGAGAACTAGTCTTTCCCAGTGTCTATCTGTCTTTCCAGATATTCATTTGCCCTCCTTTCAGAAAGCTAGCATAAGAATGAAAACTTTTCTTTTGTTTTTTTTTCTTTTTGACTGGGGTAATAAGTGGAGTCGTCACTCTCCAAAGATAGGACCTGGTACAGTCAAACCCCCTTGCTGGCGTAAAGTTTGGTAATATATTTTGCAACAATTTTTATCCTTCTTAAGATATTGTATTAAAGCAATTTGTCAGAAAAAGAGGGCAAAATACGTTTTCTTCATGAAATCTGGACATATATCCACATTTGGTAATAACTAACATATTTAATTTTGGATATCAATCAGACTTCATGGCGTTTGTAATTTTTCTTCTGCTGGAACAGAACATCCCTTTACGGCATTAAAATTTTGAAATAGACTTTTTCGTGTAGCAATACAGATGTGCATTTTTTACATGACTAGCCTCACAAACATTGAGGGATAGGAAGAAAATGATTTGGCTAGCCACCGCAATGATGAACTCAACCTGTTAGATCTTTGGAAATAAGCTAGAGGCTGTAGTCCTCTAGAGCAAATGCCTCTAAAAGCACAATTCTCCCTTTTTTCCAAGAATAGATTAAAAAAATAAAAAGGACACAACATTTAAAAAGATTAACAAAACATTTTAATCAATGGCAGGTAGGTTTCGACCCATATTTCCGAACCTAAGTACCATGGATGTCTAGCTGGGTCACCTGGAAGAGGTCCGCGGACGGTCATCAGCAAAAACTAGACATCACTATCTTCCTTAAGTAACCCTGTTTCAGGCTTTGTTACGTCAAACAAAATTTTGCTACCTCTTTCAGAGCCTTCATAGTTATTATTAGCCTGATTTCGCCAAGTGTTTCTAGAACTCAGTCACTTCTTACGCGCTGTGCCAAGGTACTCGGGTGGGAAGGCATGGAATTCAGAGCAGAAAAATCCTATAGCTTCATCATAGTTAAAGGGAGATCCATGAATTGTACACAATTTTATGTTACTAAACCAGAACCAACTGAGTTTCCTCTCTACCAGTCAGGGAAATCCTCTTAATTAAGTTGTACAGCTTAATTTGGATGTCAGCTTAATTAGGATGTATCATACAGTCTAATTAGGCGTTCTACAGCTTAATTGATGTACAAAACTTTGATCGTCGAAAACACACATTTAACTGAATTTTAGCATCTATCTAACTCAATAAATCCAATATTTTCGTGCATATAAACATCTCCAATACATAAGTTTTTTCGTAGCACCCCGGAGATCCGCTAAATTTGAAGTTTTAAGAATGTCCGCTTAAATAGGCTGTATCACGTGACGTGCATCCTAACTAGGATGCAGTACAGCTTAAATAGACTATTGCTACGATGAACCATTGTTTCAATTTACACCGGACTTGGGAAAAAATACTACAGAAGAACTAAACATAAACACTGAAGAAGAAAAATGGAGGCTGTATATGTTACTGACAGCACAATTAGAGGATATCATAGTTTTAAAGTGAATCCGCATCCTAACATCAAAATGTTTGTGGAAAAAGAAAATGGAATTTTATACGACGAAAATGCTATGCAAGTGATAATGCCAGCCTTGGATGATATTCGTAATCACTTACACACAGATGTTACAAGATTTGCAAAAAAAGAGAATGAAACAAACCAGCTAGCGAAAGATGTGGCTGGTAAAATAGTGGGACGTGTCCCAGCAAACCTATGCCGTGTTTTCAGACAACTTCTAGATGAAAGAAACGCACAAAAATTATACTGGTAGAATACTAGTAGTATTTGTAATAATTATCATACCTTCAAGAAAAAATTTTTATACCGTGTATTAACACTTGCGTATTTGTTGCGCTCGAAATTGAAAATGAGTAAAAAGTTTACCATTTAGTTTATGCAGGTCCAATGTGTATTTGATATTTTGTATTTTTCAGCACTTCTACGGCTCCTGCAAGACAAAGCAAAAAACCTGCCGCCCACGAAGGGTATAGATACAATCTTTATGGCATGGACGAGAGGGGTGGCGGAGCAGTTATTATTTGCCAATATGAAATTGTTACAAACAAGCCTGTGGTCGTGTTTAATATATTGCAAGGCTTTTTCAAGACGCAGGAGGGAACAGAAAAATGTGAATATCGCAGCAATACACCCGAAAGCTGTGCTGTTTAGAGCGTTGTACTCAGTTGCTTTTATTTTTTGAATATATATTTTCTCAACATGCACGTGTCATTTTTTGGGGAAAAAAGTCTCTGTCTACTAATGTATTTATTCACTACTTCTGATTATCTTCTTTTTGCGTATTTTCGTCAGAAGTAATTAAATATATTTGCTTTTATTTTATCAGGAAAAATGTTAAAATATTCTTGTAAAAAAATATGCAAGTGCACCGAACATGCCGAATGGGTGACGAAAGATGAAACTTTCTATGTTCATGATACGAAACAACGAACAGTGAAAGGATCGATTTTGAGTTATTTGCTACTACATACGTATTTTGGACCGCGAAGTCACTTCATTTGCGAAGGATGTGTTACAGTTGTACGGAATATTATGACCTCTAGTTCTTCAGTTCCAGTTCAAACTACTGAAACAGCTATAACAAAAGATAGTGCTTTGGATTCAATTGTTTTAAACCTAACTTCGTCATTGGCAATATGTTCGAAGGACGATGCCGTCAATGTGAGTTATTTAGTCAGATTGGTCAAAATCATAGCGGAGAAATTTGTTAATGGAAACATAGGTACCGATGGAGCAGGACTTAGTGGCATTTATAAAAACTTTGGAGCATTAGAAAACATTGACGTTGACAACTTTATACTGGAACGAAACCCAATTTTAAGAAGCTTTTTGGAAGGATTGTCTGGGTTATCTTTCAATAAAAATCATTCCAAGTTAATGTGTTATCGTATTTCTTGTGTAATCGAAGCTATATACCAATTACGTAATTTTAACTGGATACTCCCTAACACATTTATTTCAAGTCTTATTCAGTCAACTATTTCTGGATCAAAAATGGTTACCGCAATAAATGGAAAACTGTATCCTGCTGGAAGTTATACGGCATATCTTAACTGGTTGAAAGACCAGGGACGTGGGACAATAGTTTGTCCGAGTGGTGATCTTGACACATCTTTGACAACATTGGAAAATATGTCATTAAAAACTATCGCGTCTCTGCAAATAAAACTGCTGCAGCTGATGTCATCACTACCACTTTACATATTACCTTCAAACAAACGAAAACCTTAAACCATGCAATTGGGGTAAGGGAGAATCTGAAGAAGAAGTACAACGTGGAATGGAAATAATGATAGAGCATGGAAAAAATACATTTAGAAATATTCGCCTGGTATATATATCGAAAATGCTAGAAATGTACGCTAAAGACGAAAAGGAAGTAGACAGTCGAATACATCAATTTTTGAAAGCACAAACTCGTCAATGCACGAATGAAAAGTGGAAAAATCTATCACAATTTGAAAAGAAAGTGTGACGAATGTGGATTCCCTGTGCAAAAAACTGTTATTGAGGACATACAACGATCAACAAAGACGGACTCATCTAATGAAAAGTACTTAAATTTAGGTGAGAAGAGTGTAGTAAATAACAAAACCATACAGATTGGCGAACCAATATTACTCAACCCAAACAGCTATTGCAACGTTGAGCTGATACTTAAAGAGTTGAAGGAAAACTTACATATACCTGACGGTAGAAAATGGTCTTATCTTGGTTGCGATGGTCCGCCATATTGTATCGCCAGCCGAATCTGTGAAACTGACAAAGAAAAGTGTGATTGGGTGACACTTGTTCCCGGATTGGGGCATTTAAACATGAATCAACTGAAATGTTTTTTCAAAATTTTAGACCGAATTTGCTTGGAACTATTGGCAAAAGACGTGTTAAATATCAAATCGATTGCTGCCTATCAATACTTCGTGAAGTGTAAGGACAACCACAAGGCTTGGCAAAGTTTCGAAACCTTCCTTCATGGTACAACTATGGAACTACTCCGTTTATACGATTCTGAAACAACAGGAAGTTTGTCGCCATTGGGATTCCTCAAATGGCAGTCAAAAATAACTTCGCCAACACTGAAATTAATTACGCAACTGGTATTAACTTATGGTCTTGGTATTTATACACAGCGGGTGGGAGATAGGAGCAATGACATCAAAATTAGTGATGTGGGAAGATTCGCATATCTAGATTTGTTTTATGCATTCAATCATCCGATCTACAGGGAAATAGAGTACCGCGACCTTCGGAATAGAGCTATTTATCCAAATGAAGTGACGGAACAACGAAATCAAAATCTTAGTTTCTCTACAGGGTCATTAGAGAAAAAAAACCAAGGTGGTGATTTTCTTTTAGAGCAGAAGATCCAACGTCAAAAAATGATCGCTCCGAAGGGCATCGTTGACAAGTCAACTTGGAAAAGGATTTCAAGATCCATAGATAAATTTGATAGCTTGTACACGAAATACTCTAACATTTTGAAAGTCAATGAAAAGTCTGGTTCAAGAAACATAATTCTCAATGAAGAAGTCATTCAATGGCGCTCAGTTCTGAGATATTCTAACTATTTAACACAATATAACCAACATGAAGCTGCTTTTAATATATTTGGAGAAAATTTGCATGATAACCTTCTGAATTTATCAAATAAAGCAAAAACAAAACGGTTGTTTTATTGGGAACAAAAAAGAAATGGCAAAAACCTTCAAAATATTACTTATTTACCTTTGCGAATTATAGAGTATGAAGAAGACTTGATGGCTGAACTTTCAGAAGATGAATTGTCTTGAAAGAAGTATGAATATAAGAAATATGCCCCCCCCCCCCACGAGGATTATGTACAAGGTTTTTATATATATTATATAATAGAATATAAATAATCTGTGGCTGTTATGTATATAATAAAAATGTGATGGCTTTTGATAAATAACAACTGCCGGTTTCATAAGATACTTTATGTGTAACAAAAATATGGGTTTTAAAAATATGTGTATTTAGAAAACATAAAAAGTGTTGGTAAATAATACCATTATCGTTTTTCTCAATTGAGTTCTTTCAGTCCAGCTTGAACAAAAATTCAACGAAAATTCAACAAAAAATGTGAGCACAATCCTTATTTGCTTTGCTACTACTATTTCTTTTTAAAAAGTCGTTTTCGTGCAGCAGTCACGCGAACCGCATTATGGGTTGGACAAAAATATTTCAGATTTTTTAACCATTTGTCACTGATGTCAATGCCAACACATACTACATGCACCCAATAATCACAGTTTCTACGGTTGCAATTCACCCACGTCGAGTCTAAATCCTTTTCCACGTCATGTTCTATTTTACAGATGTGACACATGTTGCAATTTACATCAGTTCTCTCCTCAATATTATTTGATGGTGATATATTTTTTAAAAAATCGATTTCGTTGACATTGTATGTTTTACTTTCATCGTTGTTGTTAACAGGAAAGATATCTTGTACTATATTTTGTGGTGTGTTTACAACATTATTATCAACAACATCATCATTATTGTTATTGTTAATGTCAGTATCAGTATTGTTATTATCAATATTGTTGTGAAGATAATTTGACAACAAAACATCTGAAAATGTGTTACTACCCCCACTACCCTCATTTGGAGATAGAAACATGTTGGTATATGTTCCTCCTAGCCATGGCATAGATGGTAATAAGGGTGTTGCTGGAGGAAGTGTTAAGTTGTCGGATAAGAGCAAATTATTCAAATGTTTTCTGCATCAATTCTTTTGAGGTGGAAAATCTTGCTGGAACACTTTCTTTCTCTCTATAAAATTCCAAATATATTTCATCATTAGTTGTTAATTTTAATAATGAAGCACTTCTCAGTATGTCTTTTCGACGTTTGTACCTACAGTCTGCACGTTTTTTTGCTTTGGCAATCAAATTAACACCCCTTTGTCTTGTTTTTTTTGCATTTGTTTCTTTATTTTCATCTGGAGCCGTTCTCGCTGCATCACCACTGCTACTACGATTATTACCAGTGTTTATTTCATTCAGTTTTTCATCGAACATTGACATTTTAATTGTTTGAAATTTAATTGCACTTTGGATTGGATAGCAACAACACAACCGTCCCCACAGCAGCAAAGTTATTTCGCGGTTTTTTTTCAGGTTGCTGCCATTATGAATTCGAACAAGTTAAAATGAAACTACATGACCGGCGCGTTATTTGACGCCGGGCTCGCGATTTCTAACATTCTTTATCCATATCTTTTGAACCCGGGGTGCTGGAGATACCATTCTTTTTTATAATGTAGTGGTCAAACTGATGATGAAAGAGCTGCGGCGGTGATTCTGCTAAAATTTACATTTTTCGAGAAATCGGGGAAAAACTTTTTCTACCTCCTAATTTAGATGTATGTCACCTAATTAAGCTGTATGATACATCCTAATTAAGCTGACATCCAAATTACAGCTTAATTAAGAGGATTTCTCTGACTGTCAACATCCGTAAATTCATTCCACGCCTGTCAAATTTTTAGGTCGTGTGATGGATGGCTCAATCTCGGATAGGAAAGCAATTGACGAATTAAAATATACAAAATATTTCATCCTTCTTGTTTATTGGATTTAAATGTTGTTTAAAAAGTTGTATTGTCCCTATCCAATGGTGTCATGCCCAAGAAATTTACATACCTAAGTCAAAAACTCCTACGTCGACCAACCTAAAAGACTTTCGACCTATAGCTCTCCTAAATGTGGAAGGTAAATTATTTTTTAGTATTCTGTCAAAGCGTCTGGAAACGCATATCATCCACAACAACAAGTTAATTAATACTTCCATTCAAAAAGAGTGCATGGAGAAAGTTCCTGGCTGCTGGGAACACATGTCATCGATTTGGACAGCCTTGAAAGATGCACGCTCGGAAAAAGCTGACCTTGCCACCATTTGGTTAGATAATAGCAAGTGCGTATCCATCAATTCCGCACAGATTAATCTTTTATGCTCTGGAAAGATATGGCATATCCCCAAGTTGGATTGCCATTGTGAAGAAATACTACTCTGGTCTGTACAGCAAATCATTTTTTAAATCTGCTCCAAGCAAATGGCACAACACCTTAAAGGCATCTTTGCAGGTTGTACATTGTCCATCATTCTGTTCCTGTCTGGTATAAATGTTGTCTTAGAATATACACTGGCAACATCACTCTCTTGCTACATTACATCAGGCAAAGTTTCCTTACCTCTGATAAGAGCCTTCATGGACGACAATAACCTTATGTCTTCTTCAGTTCCTGGCACAAACATATTACTTGACAGGTGCGTCACAGCTCTTAGCTGGGCAAGAATGGACTTCCGTGCAGAAAAATCCCGCAGCTTCTTCATCATTAAGGGTAGATCAATTAACAGCGCACCCTTCAGCGTTATTAGACCTGACAACGAAACTGTTTTTTCTCCCATTATCCCGTCAATTCATAATCAACCTGTACGTTTTTTAGGAAGGATTATCAACAGTTCCATTTCTGACAGAAAGACAATCGACAGGCTGGAAGAAAAACTCCTTGATGGACTGTCTGTTAATGACAAGTCCCTGTACACTGGTCCCCAAAAACTTTGGATCCTGCAACACCATTCAATTCCAAGAATTCATTGGCCACTTTTAATAGATGAAGTTGTCATCTCAACTGCTGCCCGCCTTGAACAAAAAGTATCACGTTTTATTAGAAAATGGTTAAATTTGCACCACTCCATTACCAACATAAGCTTACATGCCGAATCATCCCCATGTCCTTTACCCATAAAGAGTCTCACTTCCACAAAAATCAGCGGTTACCTACTATTGCGCCATTCAAAAGATCCCATTCTGTCTGCACTTAATCCCACTGTAAAGGCTGGTACCTGGCGAGCGAACGAGGAAGTGGACACGGTTGTAAGTGAATTAAATTGCAAAGCGATGGTAGGTCCCATCCAATATGGAAAGGCCGGAATTGGAGTTACAAAGAGAGACGTTATACCACCTAAAGAAACCACCTATGGGTATAGGAAATTGGTTTCCGAAACATCAAAGGAAATTGAAGAAGAAAGTTACCTTTCCAGAGCATTGCAGCTTCTAGTCCAAGGCCAGTGGACTAGGTGGGAGAACTATGTTAAATTCGATCTTTCCTGGAAAGACATACTAGCTACCCCGCCAAACCTTTTATCTTTCTGTCTCCAGTCTACATATGATGTCTTACCATCCCCAAACAATCTAAAACGTTGGAAAATAATTACTGAATCTGTTTTTTGTGCCACAGAAATCTGCACCTTTGGTCACATTCTGGGTGCATGTAAAATAGCTCTAGTTCAGGGAAGATATACGTTTAGGCACGATTCGGTGCTAGTGCACTTGGTTGACACTTTAAAACAATTCCTGTCAGCACTTCCACTTATCATCTCTAGGAATTGTAATTCTATGGTTTTTGTTAAGGGAGGTGCTTATGTTAGTCCCAAATCGAAGACAAAGGTTACAGGTATATTGCATCTCACTTGGATAGTTGTTGCCGACACTAGTCCAAACTTTGTTTTTCCAGGCCACATTGCTGTGTCACAACTAAGACCTGATATAGTTATATTTTCAAATTAGCTTAAACGAGTTATAATTCTTGCACTTAATATAAGTCTCTAGAGGGTGTAACCTCTACAATTCAAAAACAAAAGAGTCAGTAGACTAGTTCCATCATTACAGCTTGCTGTTTTGTTATCTCACAATCAATCGAACTCACTTGCCCTTGCGAGGAAAATGCAAACTATTGGCACTCCACCAAAGTCACTAAATATTCCTGCTTGGTTAACGTAATTCTGTCCAGTGGTTGGCAAGTTGATTTCTTTGCTGTAGAAGTCCGGGCAAGAGGTTATTGCGCGAGAACAACCACGGCGTGTCTGAAAAGGCTGGGTTTTTCCAACAAAATGGCATATTCCACCGCAAAAAACCTTGGTAAAATCAGTATGACAGCTTCTTTCTGTGTATGGATTGCTCGAGGGTTAAGAGACTGGTCTCAAGACCCCTTAATTAAGGCACCCGGAACGAGAAAGACTCTTCCACCCAAGTCTGTTGCATATCGTCAAAGTAATCCAGCTCCAGTAAAAGAAATGCCCAAGGGTCGTTTGTCAGGTCCACATACTCCGGTCTCTCTAAAAATCAACCATACAAAACTAGTGCCAAAACAAAGACAATTTTTATAAATGCAGGTTTTGTCAACAAAGGCAATACGTGCTATGCCAATGTTATTTTGCAAGCACTAAGTACTATTCCATCCCTATAGTCCCAGAGTGCTTCGGAGTCATCCCGTTTGTCACCAATTATGAGGGCGATTGCTCTTAACATGACCATGTTAAACCGTTCTTTGACCCCCGTTGATCTTTCAAACTTTCTTAAGGCCCTAGAACGTAAGATACACTCTTCTGGAAATACAACTTTCCAATACAATTAGCTGTCGACTTTTCTTTTTCCAAAGTTTAACAAAAGTTATTGGTTTTGGCGGACGGTGTCAATGAATGTGGCTGGTGTCTTGCAGGAGGCAGGGGATGCTTACTCAAGGGCCCGCACCAGATCCCAAGCATGAGTGAATTTCACCAATCCTCGTGTTTCCACATTCATAGGTGTTTGTTTCAGTACAGTCGAAATCCATTAACTTTCCGATTATCCCTGTAAAGGGGAGAATGCAGAAGTTCTACAGCAGCTTCTTATTCTTTGGAGAGAAACCTCCTTTTTTTAATTAAACTTTCCGTCTTAAAAGACTAGTTTTATCTGCATTGCGATGTAGTTACTCATATTCTCGCCCCCCCTCATCAAGATGTGGCAGAGATGTTACTTCTTGTCTTTGATGAATTGAAAGGGTTCTCGGTAATTGCGTCTCAGAACATCTCGACAGAAGTATCAGTGTCAGTTAGCTGTAACACCTGTCTCTGTTCTTCAGTTACTGTTGAAAATCAGGACATCCTAACACTGTCACCGTCTTCCAGCGTACAGTTGTCAGTTAGTATGTTTTTAGCTTCTGAAAATCTGGAGAATAAAAATAATTGGTTTTGCCCACAATGTTCCCTGCACCAAGAGAGCACTAGGGAAACAAGCTTTACGAGGAATAGCGAAATTTTAACCTTGCACCTGAAAAGGTTTGCAAGAAATGGAGAACATCTGGTTAAGGACAATAAATCTGTTGAAAGTTTTTCCTGTTCTAATCCCCATCTCAATATCCCGATATCTAGTGACTCGGGCACATCTTTTATCCAAAAGTATGCTTTGGTAGCTTTGATAAATCACTCTGGAACATTGAATGCAGGCCACTATTGGGCCCATATCAAAGATCGGACCACAAACTCTTGGTACCTCTGCAATGATAAGGCAATAAGCAAAGTTGATCCAAGAACGCTTAACAGCACATATACTCGCTGCTAGTTTTTTTTTTCCTCTTTATAAAATACCTTCGCTGTTGCTTTAAACCTGTACTACCAGGGTCATGGGGGAGGAAAATGTTAATCCGAGCGGTTTTGTATTACCCCAACTGGTTCATACAAGCCAGTTTACCGTTTATACCCAGAGGGTAAAATGTTCAGCTCACTCTTCTCTGGTAACTTATAAGAATCTTAGCAAAGGGGTTTGCTGTTAGCTTGTCTTTAGGTGTAACGACCCCACTTTTTACCCCAGTTCAATAAGGTGCCCAAGTTTACTAACTTGGTCTTCAGGTTTGACAACCCTGCTGTCCTTAGTCAAAATATCGACAGGCTGGTCTTGTCGTGACAACCTGCTGTGTAAGGCTGAGTGTTGGGGCCCTGTAACACATGTGGAAAGCTACAGCCAGAGTCACAAGTTCTGGCGCACAGGAGGGTCTTATTTAATTATTTTTTATATTAATATATTGTTGACATTTTCATTTTTCTATTTGTGTTTGATCTGTAACCAGTCCGTTTATGTTGTTAGCTCTGTCTTCTGTCGTATTGTTTGTGATAGAAGGATTGTTTTTTCTCTTTATGATTTTCTTAAAGAATAGTTTTAGGTCCAAGTTGGACAGTACTGATGCTTGTAAGAAGCAAGAAAGTGTATTCAGCACCTTCTTCTGGGAGCCTAATCCCATTTTTGACAACCACCGTCCCTGTAGACAAGATACTTCAGTGCAGCTTGCTGTATTGTAAACCTTTTTCAAAACTATTAGACGGCCTTCGCGTCATAGGCAGATCTTTTTTCAAGGGCACGCCATAACTGTGGATATTACAACACCTGCTGATCCCAAGAATACAATGGTCCCTTCTAATTTACAAAGTATCCATGAGCGCAGCTAGTAAGTTAGAACAAAAGTTTTCCACTTATATCAGAAAGTGGCTGAAACTTCACAACTATACATCAAGCATATGCTCTTTACTAATTAAATTCGCTTTGCCCGCTACCAATAAGAAGTCTGACCAATAATTCAAAAGCCTCTAAAATTGTGGCCTTTTGCTTTTGCGCGATTTGCGAGATCCTTTGTTGTCCCAAAACGCAGCTATGTTGAGTTCAGGATAATGGAAGCTGCAAACGCAGCACAAACAGTTGAGGCAGAACTCCACTTTAAAAAAATCAAGGGTCACACTTAATTTGGGAAAAGCGGACTTAGTAGTAGTCAGCGACACTTCCAACGACGAATTATCCAAAGCAATCAAGTTAGAAGTATAGGGTCAGTTGAGAAGATAAGAGGAATACGTAAAGCAAGACCTCTCGTGGAGCTCCATCCTTGCCATGCCTCCAAATTTACTATCTTTCTGCCTACCTTATACGTTCGATGTTTTACCATCCCCATCTAACTTGAAATGCTGTCACATTACTACAGAAGCTAACTGTCATTTATGCGGTAAGGTAGCCTGCACAACATCCCATGTTCTAGGCGCATGTAAAATATCTTAGACACAAGGAAGGTTTACCTTCCGACATGATACTGTGTTAAAACTCTGATGGAGTTAATAAATGCCTTTATTTCAAATATTCCAACAACCGCACCAAAGCGCATCACCAAACAGATCTTTGTAAAATCTGGCCAGGCACAAGCCAAAAGGAAAAGTTTGCCAACAGGCATTTTACATCTTGCCTCGGATTGGAAAGTCGAATCCGACCTAAACAACTCATATTCTTTTCCTGGTTATATTGCAATTACCTCATTAAAAGCAGATGTAATTATATTTTCCAACTGCCATAAAAGGGCAATGCTTATACAACTATCATGTCCATGCGAGGAATATGTGGACAGTTCGCATTCCACCAAAACAACGAAATATTCATCCTTAGTGAATGTGATTGCAACAAACGGTTGGTCTGTCGATTTCTTCGCCATGGAAGTAGGAGCTAGAGGGTATTGTGCTAAACATCTACGCCGCAAAAGCATGGACACCTCTTTCTGTATTTGGTTAGCAAGGAACACTACAGAATGGTCTAACATTACCACCCCCTGTAAAAGCGACCGTGAGGATTCTAAAAGCACCGACAAAAAACGATCTTGCCAATTCAATAACCATGACTCAAACAACATTGACAACCGAATTTCACATTCCACCAAATACCAAAATTCTTTAAATTAAGGATCTGCGAGAAGACCAGGCTTTATTAACAAAGGCAACACATGCTATATGCAAATGCAATCTTGCAAGCTCTGAGTGTGTGTCCGTTGTTGTGCTCTCAATGGTCATCTGAGTATTCTTGCATCTCTCCAATTACAAAGGCTGTCGTACTTAATATGTCTGTGCTCTAACGTTCTCCATCTGATATTGACCCATCAAATTTTCTTTAGGCTTTAAAAGGAAAATATTAGAACGTGACACTGCTTTTAACTAAAACACGCAGCAAGATGTTCCTGAACTTCTCAATACAGTTTTTGATGAGTTAAAAGGCTCTTCTTCACGCGCTGACTATATGTCTAGGGTGACCACCACTTTAACTCTAACGTGATACCTGTTTTTGTTCCTCTTCAAGAGAGGATACATCAAACATTTTAACTCTTCCCACTTCTTTATCCATTTCACAAGGACTCGCCCAATTTCTTAAACCCGAGTCACTATCAGGGAAAATAAATGGCTTTCCCACAATGTAATACACACCGGGAAAGCACAAAAGAAACATCTATCAGTCACTGCTGGTCAGTGCTGATTGTGCAGCTCCTTAGATTTTATGCTGCCTAAAACACTTTTGTCAGATACACCCGTTTGGTCAATTGCTTTTCCGAAAGCGAAAACCCTTGTTTGTCCAGATTTGCTCGTATAATGACATCTCCTTCAGCAGGAAGTTTTCTGTAGTTGCGACCATAAATCATTCAGGTACCATAAAATCTGGACATTACTGGACAAAGGTATATGACCAAAAATCTAAGGTCTTGTTACAATGCAACGATAGATTGGTCCAAAAAATTCACCCATCATCTCTAAATAGTTGCCAGGTCTACGTCCTTTTTTACATCCGTAGGTGACAAATTGTAACCAAACAGCAAGGAGGTTAGATATTTTGTTTTGTCTTCGGGTGTGACGACCCCACTTATTACCCAGTCCAGTAGGGAGGTTCAAGTTTGCTCACTGAACTTTCAGGTTCGACGATCCTGCTGACCTAAATCTGTCATAAGAAGCATTCCAAGGGGGGCAAACACTAGCTTGTGTTGTCTGGGTGGTTTGACACCCACCCATGTTACCCCAGTCACCTTCCAGGCCGGTCCTTTGGAACACACAGAAATGATAGTTTAGTAGGCGACGTTTCGGGAGATCCTTCTACCATCATCAAGCAAAGCAAAATGATGTTGCGCATGTATTTATATAATTGCACAGGATCGAAATTCATAAACATTAACCAATCATAAACGAGCTTATAATTACAGTTAATTATGGTAGGTTCTAATACAAGGGGTGCTGCTTTTAATTCGTTCTCTCAACAAGATGCCCCAGATATTCTTGAGTATCTCATACCAGAGTTGTCCTTAGCTTTTCCTTTCTTTGGTAGATTATTCAACACTTGTGTGAAAATCTACACTACTTGCAGCGCTTGCAATAATATTAGCAAGTCCATTTCTTCAACTGCCCTTGACATCGACTGTGCGATCTTCAGTTTGATTCTGCAGACTATCCTTGTAAAAAGGGAGATCTCGCACTGAATATAGATCTCTAGAGGGTGTAACCTCTACAATTCAAAAACGCAAGAGTCAGTAGACTAGTTCCATCATTACAGCTTGCTGTTTTGTTATCTCACAATCAATCAATTTTTGAAGAGCAAAGAATTGTCAGGTGTCAACTCGTACTTCTGTCACTACTGCAATAGTTACCAAACTGCAACAGTTAAAAAAGAGGTAGCAGAGTGCAATTCAATTTTGATTCTGCAATTAAAGCGCTTTGCCTTTAACAAAGGTCTTGTGTCTAATGTTTGTTCTCCTGTCACATTTTATCCGGGCACCGTTTCTATACCTATCACTGTAGACTGAAGTTTCTTGTCGCAAGCACTACAACTTAAGGGCTGTAATTAACCATTCTGGAAATTTGAACAATGGCCATTACACTACTGTTGCTTATAACCAAGTGCATGGTAAGTGGTTTCATTGCAACGACAGAGCAGTGGTCCCTTGCAAACAAAGCTTGCTTAATGGTGTACAACCTTACATCCTTTTCCTTGAAGAGGTTAGGGAAATTGCAGTCAGCACCACAACTTCCGGCTTATGTCAGCAAGGGGGTTTGACTATTCTTATTTTTTTATTTATTTATTTTTTGTAGTCTTTTCTTTGGAGAGTGACGACTCCACTTATTACCCCAGTCAAAAAGGAAAAAAAAATAAAAAAAAATAAAAAATTATGTTAGCAAGGGGGTTTGGGTGCACTGGTCTTATCTTTGGAGAGTGGCGACTCCACTTCTTACCCCAGTCACACAAGATTGTACAGAGTAGGACAGATTAAAATTTATGGATGAAAAAAATGTCTTGTTCCTGCTGAAGACCGTTCGCAGACCTCTTTTGATGTGACTCAGCTAGACATTTTGGGTACTTTGGTTCAGGAATATGAGTCGAAACCCTTGTACCCTTTACAGAAGTCCTGCGTTACTCTTCCTGTCTGTTTGTTTGTTCAATTTTTGTGCCAATTATCTCCTTGGAAAAAGGAAGAATTGTGTTCTTTTATGTAAGCATATTCTTTAGAGGAGCAAAACTTCTAGAATTTAAATTTAAGACTTAACTGGTCGAGTTTATCATTGTGCGTACACTTTGTAATTTTCATTCTTCTCAGAATCGTCAATCTCCAAAGACAAGACTGAGTGTAGTCAAGCCCCCTTGCTGACTTATTATGGTTAAAATATTCTTACCTCAGCTCTTCTAAGAAGAAAACATATGACTTGTGACTGTTAATAAGGCGGTCATAACAGAAAATTACTGCTTTATCGTTGCAATGTATCCACCTGTGAACCTTTTGGTTGAAGGCTATGGTTGTGTAGTGACCACCCTGATAAAACATGTTACTAAGATCTTACTAAGAATCTTACCTAGATCTTACAAGATTCTTTCTACGATCTTTCTAAGATTCTTACAAAGATCTTACAATATTCTTGGTAAGATCTTACAAGATCTTTGCAAAAAAGTGCAAGATCTTGTAAGATTTTACAAAATTCTTACTAAAAATTGTGTTAAGATCTTACAACATTGTTGATAAAATATATTTAAAATGAATTTTCGAAGATCTAACAAGTTCTTTCATTATTCTTTGTATGATCATACTGTACAAAATCTTACAGTTGCAGAGATTTTACGAATATCTTGGGTTTTAAAAAATTAATTTGTAACAAAAGCGTTGGACATTCTGATGATGACAAAAAATAGGATAAATGAGATTCAACAACTGTATTTTTTATGAATATATTATACAAAGTGAATTATTTTGTGGCTCGATGATGCCATTCAACAATTCCTCATCAGTCCACAATTTCCTGGCCAACTTTCGAGCGTATTTGAGATACTTATGTGGCACCCGAGGAACATCCAGCAGATTTGTGCCATCATCAAGTACCTAATAAAAACAAAGCCTAAGCCTTTATCAACCAAAAAATAGGTTAATTTTTTGGGTGTTGTTTCTGGAGGATAAATAAATATATAAATTTCTTCATAATTGATGTACATACATAGTCACCACGGTTCAATTTATCTGCTGGCTCAATTGAAACCTGCCCCACTGTCGAATTATCACCCTAAAATAAAATATACAAACAAATCAATTAAAAACAATTTTTACAAATTCTCTTTTTTTAAAAATATTGTTTAATCAAGTAAATTTAAAATACCTTATTGACAAGCTCTTGTAGCAATACATTTGTTTTCCTACATTCCTCCAATGTTAATTTTAAGAGATCAGTCTAAAAATGTATGAGAATGAATATATATATATATATAAAAAAACAAAAAAAAACAACATAAAAGTATATTTTTGTAACAGGTCTCTTTTAATATTATATACACATTCAGCTTACATCTTGTTTCTCTTCAATTCTTGTTCAGCTGGGTTGATGTAACTCTGGTAACAAGCGCATCTGCCATCTTTAATACATCAAAATCTCTGACACGAAATAAAGCTAGGAGGGTGCACCGGACATAGAGAAATGTGATATTATGATCCCCGCCACCGTCTGCGAAAACAACAAGATATCGAGACAAATTTTCGTTGATGCGAAAAGTTGACAAAAGCTCACAAACATGTCTCAAAGGATCAGAGGCTTGAAAAATCGAATCCTTGATTCCCACATAAATTGGCCGGCGTAAAACGATCCAGTAGGAGATTCTTGTATGTCACACAAAAGATTCACCCATGGTGTCAAGTTTACCGAATGGTAGTTGTGATTTGAAGACTCGAGCACAACGTTTTTCATTGTTAATGGCTTATCCATGTGGCTTGTCGCTGCTTCGGCGTGCCAGATTCACCAACAGGCATTTTGGCCGTGTTATCCATCAAGACGAAAGTACATTGGTTACGATTTTTCACGCACCAATTCTTTGTGTTTCCGTGAAAATATAAATATTATGCGTAATATTTCTGAAATGAAATAAAGGATTACGGTAGAAGAAAAACTTACGGAAAGTATGCGTTGACGTAGTGGGCATCTTCGTGAAATTTCTGTAATTGTCTTCATTTAATTTGACATACTACATCAAATCGCCCCATATACCTTTTGCTCAAATTTCTATTCTGATAGACTGGATTGAACTGATAACCTATTGTGGTTACACTTGGTACGTGGACATTTGACAGGCCTTCTTTTATCTAGTCGTTTCTTAACCTGTAAAATAATTGAATAAAAATTTTGAATGGAGAAGAACATTAACCTTGTTTCTAGAGATGATGCTGCCCGTTCAACAAAAAAGAGAAGAAGCATGGTATTGCTGTAAATTCTTACCTTCGAAGCCAGCTGCGAGACTGATACTGCTAGCGATAGGTGAGCTGTTTAAGAATGTCTGCGTTCCTCAGCAGCTTTTTCCAATTTTTTCCAGAAGACTGTCTAATTCGGCATAGAACTGCTGAAAGTTTCCGTTTGGTCTTCTTTTATTCGTCCTACGTAAATTGTACTACAACGCTGCTTCTTCGTCTTCGTCGAAGGGAACAGAGATAAATTCCTCAAAACGTTCATCTATTTCAGCTTTATTTCTGAAAAAGACAATAAGTATGAATATTCCAATTCTCACTTTACCTACCAATGAGGCAAATAAGTTTTAAAGTGAAATACTTAATCTGGTGTTTCGCCAGTGAGAAATGCAACAAGACTTCTCCGAATAACTGATGTTAAGCCAGAGACATTTAAATACTTTTCTCTCATATGTTGCGCTGTTAAACGAGACTCAAATCGTGGTATTTGTTGTTCAACTTGTTTGATGGCTTGGTACTGCTTTGTTCGATCTATCGGATCGGTAACTATCCATATAAACGTTATTTTCCCAATGTTTCCACCCGCTGCATGTTTGCAGATTTGTATCTTGAAAATTAAGCAAAAATAATAATTCAACTTTTCCCGACCTCCTGTCACAACAGCGAGTCGGTATAAAAAAATATTCTGTGCCTGGTAAAATGCGTGTGTGAAGATTAAAAAAAGATAAAAGTATAAATTACCTGTCACAAATCTGCAAATCCTTAAACCGCAAGTAACGCGCTCGTTTATCATCGGGTATTTCGAAATCTGCAACACTGCCATCTATGTGAACGGTCTTGTAATTGTTATATCTGTGAAATAACCATTCATTTTAAAATAGGTTTCGTGAATATTACTTTCTTTAATGGCAAATTTTATATTCTGTAAGAAAAGTTTATGAGATATTTCAGAAGGTTGGGTTCTGTTTTCAGCCATTCGTTATTGAGCCTTTTGCAAGTAATTGGAATAGGATCTCATAGCTTCCGCAAGTTGCCTACATGCATTCGAAAATTCTTTTACAGGGAAAGTTGGCGTTGCTCCATAAATCCATGGCGATGAAAAGGGCGTTGCTTTAGTCTCCTAATGATGAATGGTCCAAGGTAAGCTTTGCTCGTTTCCTTGCTCCCAATCAAAATATTCCTTTTCGTATATACCCGAGAAGTTTCCTGGTAATTGTTTACAGTTACCATTGGCTGATGCTTTTGTTGAACTATGAAGAGTTACCATCGATAACCCATAATGAATTGGTAACTTCTTTCACAAGGTTTTTAACGTTGAAGACCCGCTCAGGATGGAACTTTAAATTCCTGGAAAACTTTAGAACGTCATTAATCAATATAGAAAGTGTTGCGGAAAGCACGGCAAGAAAAGGGCACGGCGTAACAGGCCAGGAAACATGGAAAGGAATCAGCATGGCAGGGGTGGGTAGGCATGACAGGCACCAGAAAAGGCATGGGAAGAATAGGCAAAGGCACGGTGAGTGCTGGCCTGGCAGGTTTATTAAAACTCATCCCTCTACAACTCAAGTATTACGTCTTCTCAATATATCTAAGTTATATACATATTAGTCCGGGAGCATAGAAAATATTAAGGTGCAAATATTTCAATTTCAATACCTAAAAATAGGATATTACATTTATATAAGGGCCATATACAGCGAATCATCTTAGCAGAATTATGTGTCAATACAAGAAGTTTTTTGTTAAATTTAGGATTAAAATTTAACTTGGTTCGAATGAATTTGACAATATTGGTTTCTAATAACTCTAACAACAATAAAAGTCAAGATACAAAAATGTTCAGAGAAGTCAACGAGAGTCAACGAGCATCACTTTTAAAAAACGCCTATTTTAGTTTCTTGTGCCTACCATGTTCATCCACACAAAACGTTTAACCAAAATGTGTTAGTTTTATTCAAAGTTTTAGAAAAAGAAAAATGATAGGAGGTTTGGAGTAAAAATACAAAACATAGTCGAATATAATCAAAAATACACGGTGAAAAGGCTAAAAATAGGACGTTTTTTTAGATTTTCGAGGTTTAAAGCCAACTTGGTGCAAAGTAACACATGCACTAAGTAACAGATTTTATAAAATTGACACTTTTTCTCACATATATAAGGATTCAGATAAAAAAATCACCTTGATAATGTGTTATCCTAGCCTCGTCCAGGATTTGAACGGCATATATATCTGGAACAATTTTCAAATTTTATTCCAAATGAGCGCCTCCTTGAATACGTGTCTCGCGTCTTTTGAGAAAATAGAGGGGTGCTCATTCAGGGCAGGCGGTTTTTATATATATTATGGCAAAAGGGGTCGATAATTCTAGGGTAGACGCTTTTTAGACTAATACGGTATATATCATAAATAAATAAATTTAACTAAAAAACAGACATACATTCGCAAACGTAAAGTACCTTATCGGTAAAAAAAAGGTCGGCAAAAAGTGACCAAATTTTGGCTAGGTGACTAAATTTTTTACCGACCAATTTTTTTACCGACATTTTTTTTTGCCGACCGAAAATTTTTACCGACTTTTTTTTTACCGACTAGTAATATTTGCCGATTTTTTGAATTACTTTTTAACCTCCAATTTTTTAGTTTTTTGACTTTCCAAAGTGATTCCAGGGATTCTAATCAAATTTAGACTTTGTCGTTTTATGAAGCCTCATCCGCAATATTATACGGAGTATACACCAAGTAGCGGAGCTCCGCTATATTATGTCTTTGTATACACTAAGTTTGAACCAATTGAACCAATAGCTTTCTCTTAAACCCACGTGAGATGATAAAAGCAAATAATTTCTCGGTTAATGATTGGTTCAATTATTTATGACCATATTTGGTGGAGAGCTTTTTCACAGAGTTAGTGTATAATGATCCTGTAAAACCAAACCTGGTAAAGGAGAAAGAAAATTAAAGAAGTTCTTTTGAATTCCTACTGTTTAATTTAATGCTAACAATGGTATCTTTGTAATATAAACATCAAAAACAACATAATCAACAACAACAAACCGTTCATACAAATAGCAGAGAAAAATAAGTAAATATTTTAACAACGAAAAGGGTTTTCAATTCTTTCCAAGACAGCATTAGCAGATTCCACTGCTTCTGTTATACCAGCAGCTTTGAAGCCATTTAATATCATTTTATCTTGAGCACATAAGAATTCATAAAGTTTTGAAATCCATTTAGCATGCATCACCTTTAATTCGGTTAGATTAAGCGACACTTTAATATCTGCAGGTCTTATGCCTTTCTCCAACTGCTGGGAAACTTGATGAGAAAACCATTCATTGTAACAATTGGAAATGAACGATTTTGCTGGCTTGTTCAAGGTTATATCCAGTGGTTGAAACTTATTTGTTAGGTTGTGGGGCACTATTATAACTCTGCAAGAATTCTTTCGGCAAAGTTGAAGAACAGCTTCGTTATCCTGCCCCTTGAATGTATCCATGATTATTAACGATAGTTGCTCCTTTGGATAATTCAGATTTACTTTGACTTTATCCAGGTACGGAAAAATAATATCTTCAAATAGCTCCATTGATTTTTCAGTATTTGACCAATGATTGCTGGAAAATGTAACATTAAAGCCAGTTGGAAAATCAAACTTTGGGAGGCATCTTTTTGTTTTGCCTTCATAGATAAGTTGAATCGGGAGAAACTTACCAGTCATGCTGATAACAAAAGTAGCTGTTATTTGTCTCTTATCATCGATGCCTTTAATTGGAACAGTTTTTGCTCCTTTTGAATTGAAAGTGTATTTTCCAGGAGACACATAAGATAAAGGAGTTTGGTCCAAATTTAATATAAGATCCTTAGGAATATCATCATCGCTGACAACAGCGGAAATTTGTCGTTGAAATGTGAACTTTTCTTCAAGTAAAAATTGTTCACTTGGCTCGATTTTGCCGGTCGTTCCTTCTCGTTCAGACCATGCCATCGATTTCAATACATTTCTAGCCCAGCCTTCTGTAAGTACAATATGACCACCGAATTCTTTAAGTTTTGATGGACAGTTTGCCTTGACGACTCCATTACCAATTGCTATGACCATTTTTCTTGAAATAGCACCTCCAGCCAGACGTACTCCAGTTATCACATCTCTCACTTTAAGCATAAGTTCGTCTGGTAAGAGGTTTGGCCTACCTTTCTTCTCGTGTACAGTAGATGAAACAGAGTGATTTTTGTTCTTCTGAATCTTTTTTTTCCAATTATTCACTGACGTTCGGAAGAAAGTATATTTTTCTTGAATTTCTCCAGTGCTGATTTGGGGCCATTCAAAAGAGCGTATTCTCCAACTTCATTCTTTATGTTGCTTGGAACTGATGAGTATTTCTTTTTGGTTTTTGGTTGAACAAACGCTTTCATCTCTTTATTAATCGCGTTGATTTCTGCTCCATTAACAGTGCCAGATGCAGAAGTTAAAAACGTTGGTACTTTCTCAGGAGATTTCCCAATACAGCTTCTCGATGAAGATTTATAAAAATCTCTCAAATCTCGTACTTTAGCCATTGTTGCTATTCTTTTTTATCAATGTTTTGATTGATAAAGTGATGAAACAGAAAAGTTACATAATTTGATTTAAGTCCCTCCTTCGCTCCTTGATTGAAATCGATGTCTTTTGTTTTTATAACGTAACAACAAAGGTGGAGAGCAACTTATTATGTCACGATAGATTTCGAAAGCATTCGAATGTTCGAACGTGTTTTTTTTGCACTCATTTTTTTCACAAGGCAAGTTCGTTGATTCATGTTCGTAGAAATATGCCTTCATTCGACAGAAAGATTGCAGCCAGAGGTTATCATGTTTACAAGAACGCAACGTGGAAAAATGCTGAAGCAGGTCAAAAAGTCCAAGTACAAATTGAGACTAACAAATCGTCCAAAGAATGTGATCCTTATGCATGTGCCATTAAAATAAAGAATAATTTCCTTGACTACTGGATGACTGATGGGCACATTCCAAGGGAAATTTCACGCCACTGTTTTTATTTCATCAAAAAAGGTGGAAGTATTTCTGGTCAATTGCTCTCCACCAACTACAAAGTGTCCCCGATCCCTGCAGGAGGACTTGAAGTACCGCTTCCACTTACTTTTACAGTGAAAGAAGACAGAATTTTTTTTCTAATGAAAGACTTTATCAACAACCTATACGACTATGATTACACTGGCGAGAAGGAAGACAAAAAAAATGACGGAAGTGATGACGACGGCGAGAGTGACGACGACGAAATTGATATTGTTATTAACAATGATAAGGCAGAAGGGAGTGTTGAAGAAGAGAAAAATGATGAAAATGAAGAAGAAGATAATGCGAAGGAGCCGGGAGATGTCCAAAATATTATTGATAAAATCATTAATAAAGATGTTATTGAAATAGATTAGATTGTTGTAAAATCTTTGTTCTCTTTTAATTCAGCGGTGTCAAAAAAGTCGGCAATAAGTGAGCAATATTAAAAAAATTAACCGGTAAAAAGTGACTAATTTTTGCTAAGTGACTAACTTTTTTGCCGACTAAATTTTTTGCCTACTTTTTTTTACACCGATTTTTTTTTACCGATAAGGTATGCAGTTTGTTGTTTTTAAATCTTGCAAAACGCAACAATTTCCTTTAAAAACTAAGACCAACTTCGATCTGAATTTTACTATAAAATAAGAACAATCCAGAAAATGAATTCTTTAATTCCTTCTAAAGTTAATGATAAAATGACAAAAGTGTTAAGAAACAGAATTATAGAACTGCATCAGCAGTAAAACTAAATGTTCTGATATAAACATAAAATCTTGATAACTTAATAAATAAAATATATTGGAACAGAATAAAACAGTTAAAAAATTAAAAAAAACCTCATTGCTAATCTTCCACTCCTCCCTCCACCATATCTCCTTTTATTCTTCTCCCGCTCATCATCCTCTCTGGTGTAGGTCATTTGACCCCCTGCCGCCTTCTAGGACCTGTAGTTGTGTGAGCTTATAAAAGCACCCAGGGACTTGTTCTCGGCACAGAAGTCCCGAAAGGTGTCCCACGTTAAATCCTTCTTTTTACCCACTAATTCCTAAATGAATGCAACAAAACTTATTGAAATGCTATATTCTAAACTACCATAAAAAATGCAAACTTGATATAATTTTATGACCATTTATCAACCTGTTGTTACTATTTAAGACATTCTACATTTTAAGCTACTTCTGGCGTATAACTTACTTCCACTATTCTCTCTAAATCTTCCACTTTTTTCTCTAAATTAGATATTCTTTCCTGTAACTCCTACAAAAAAGTTCTCTTAAATTATTTTCATACTCTATACCTTTATATGCTAACTCTTGCATTATTGACAATCGCTTAACTTATCTCACCTGGCTATTAATAATTAGTAGCACATAAAAATTACATTTGAATGGTCTATATTATCAACATTCGTCATTTTTATTTCACTAAAAAGAAATTTAAACGAATATTAAGTTATTTTGTACATTTCTATCTTGACACATTTAAATGCATAAGGCCTTTAAATGAAAGTAGGATTTCTAATTATCAATTAATTTTTACAGAAATACATTTCCTGCAAAGCCCTGGCTGTTGGTTGAAGAGCATCTAGACATTTAATTCATATTTTTTACCAACTTTCCATGTTTCTCATTTTTTGTCCTTGTGTTTAGCTGCGTATAAGGAAGGAAATTAAAGTTAAAAAATATGCTGATGGTATGATTATGTAAACTTAAATTACAATTTTGCTATGGCAGTGCATAAATTTTCAGTTGTACGAATAAAGTTGGAGAGTTCTCAACCTACTAAAGTTTCTTAAAAATTAGCCTTACTAAGCCTGTTTCCTATAGAAAGGGTTCTTATAAAAACATACCTAAAAGCATCATTCTTATTCAAAACAACATGTATTAGTCAAAATAAAAGCGAAAAACAAAATAAAAATTATGTCAGCAAGGGGGTTTGACTACACTGGTCTTATCTTTGGAGAGTGACGACTCCACTTCTTACCCCAGTCACACAAGATTGTACAGAGTAGGAGAGATGAAAAGTTATGGATGAAAGAAATGTTCGCAGACCCCTTTTGAGGTGACTCAGCTAGACATTTGCGGTAACTTGGTTCAGGAATATGAGTCGAAACGCTTGTACCCTTTACAGAAGTCCTGTCCTACTCTCTATGTCTGTTTGTTTGTTCTATTTTTGTGCTAATTATCTCCTTGGAAAAGAAAAAGAATTGTGTTCCTTTATATGAGCATATTCTTTAGAGGAGCAAAACCTCTAGAATTTAAATTTTAAGACTTAACTGGTCGAGTTTATCATTGTGCGTGCACTTTGTAATTTTCATACTTCTAAAGAGTTCACCTCACTTTTCTCTGGTAACTTAAAAGAAGCTTAGCAAGGGGGTTTACTTTCAGCTTGACTTTGGGTGTAACGACCCCACTTATTACCCCAGTTCAGTAAGGTGCCCAAGTTTACTAACTTGGTCTTCAGGCTTGACAACCCTGCTGTCCTTAGTCAAAATATGTACAGACTGGTCCTGTCATGACAACCTCCTGTGTAAGGCTGAGTGTTCGGGCCCTGTAACACATGTGGAAAGCTACAGCCTGAGTCACAAGTTCTGGCGTACAGGACGGTTTTTATTTAATTCTTTTTTATATTATATATTTTTGAGATATACATTTTTTCTATTTGTGTTTGTTCTGTAACCAGTCCGTTTATGTTGTTAGCTCTGTCTTATTTCATATTGTTTTTGATGGAAGGATTGTTTTTTCTCTTTAAGATTTTCTCAGAGAATAGTCAGATGTCCAAGTTGGACAGTACTCATGCTTGTAATAAGCAAGAAAATGTATTCAGCTTACACCCATCGTCCCTGTAGACAAGATACTTCAGTGCAGCTTGCTGTATTATAAACCGTTTTCATTTATTATCTCAAGTAAAAACTTTATATGTCTACAAGCTCTTGACACATTACCCCTGCTGTGTGTGTGAGATACAGTTTACCGTTATTCACGAGTTCGCTCACTAGCCGTTTTCCTAGAAAGCAATTATAAGAAGCTTAGCAAGAGGGCTTGGCAGTTGCCTTTTCTTTGGGTGTAACGACCCCAATTATAACCCCAGTTCTGTAGGGAGACTAACTTGGCTCACTTAGTCTACAGGGTTAACGATCCTGCTATACCTGATGTTAGGAAGAAGCTATATAAGGGGTTTTCATTTCTATCTTTCTGGTTTCCGTGATTTTACATCGACGTAGATTACTCCACTGTCTTCGTCCTGACCTATGGCTGGAAGCGAAGCGACAACTACCCGTAAGGGTGAGTGTTGGGATCCTGTAACACATTTATAAAGCTACTGCCAGGTTCACAAGTCCTGGCACTTGGGTGGTTGTCTGCTCATATTTATAGTTTTATATTTAATTATTTATTTATTTATTTTTATAGTAAATTCTTTGTTGTATTGTTGTCTGTCTTGTGTTTTCATGTTGTCAATTTTTGTGTACCGACCGTTAGTTGTACGTATTGTATTGTGTAGAGAGAGTTGTTTGGTTCAATTACCTTGGATCTACAGAATATCCTTGCAAAAAGGGAGATTTTGCACTGTGTTTTGATCTTTAGAGGGTGTAACCTCTACAATTTTAACTTCAAGGGTCGTTAGACAAGCTCCATCATCACAGCTTGCTCTCTTGTTATCTCATTATCACTTGCACCACGAGAAGGTAGCCAATGGGACTCAGCAGGTCATACCTAAAATAAAGGACAGATTTATGTTGTAATTAACATTCTAAATAAAAAAGAGTTACCACATTTTGGTGATGTAATCGTTTACTTGTTGTTGTATAACTTACAGTGTGATGGCTGGTAGGTTGATTGTGCTAAGTTGTAATGGTAGGGTGATTGGGCTGTGATGATTTGTAGAGTACGGATGGAATATAGATACAACGGAATGTCAAATTTATTTTTAATTGAAACAACCATAATGCTGTAATGTTAAAGCACCTTGTTTAGGTTGCATTTGGTCCGGTATGTTAATAATTAGCATAATGCTGTAATGTTAAAGCAATTTATTTAGGTTGCATTTGGTCCGGTATGTTAATAATTAGCATTATGCTGTACTGGTATTGCGCCTTGTTTAGGTTTTGAATTTGGTCCGGTATGTCAATACACGTTTTTTTATAAGCAACTCGTTTATAAGTAACTAAACTTATGAGAAAAGAAAATTACAAAACTTATTTGTTGCACACTTCACTTTATTTTCAGGAAATTTATATTTTACTAAAAAAATTTGACAACTTTTATTTTTCCCCTTGTTTACATATATATTTACAAAAAGAAACTTCAGACCTAGATATTGGCTAAAAAAAACTTGAGATTTGACCAAAATTCAAGTTGCTTATAAAAAAAATTGTGCAATCAGCTCAATGCTTTAATGCACCTTGTTTAGGTTGCATGTGTACCTTGTTCAAGTTCCAATTGGCCTACAATGTCCATAATATTCAGCACAAAGCTGTAATGTTAATGCACCTTGTTCAGGTTGCATTCGGGTAGCGCCTACTCCTCCGCACACTCCATATGTTGATTGCGATAAATCGAAATGGTATGGTAATTGTGGTATGATAATCGGTAGGGTACAAACGATATGTTGATTGCCATAAGTAAAAACAGTATAGTATTGTGGTATGATAATCTAAGGGGTGCGGGTGAAATAGATATGCAAGTGGATATCAAATGGTATACATGGTTAATTCATGTAACAATCACAGACCTTTGTTAGGCAGTGTTATGACCCACGGCCTCCACCTCTGACAACGCCATTAATAATCAGCACAAAGCTGTAATGTCAATGCACTTTGTTCAGGTTGCAATTGGCTTACAACGCCATTAATAATCGGCACAAAGCTTGCGATTGTCTGCAAAATAGGTGAATTTAGATTGTAATTATCATTATGAATGGGATAGGCATTTTATACATGTGCAATTTACAGATGGTTAAGGACAAATTGCATCTTCAGTACCTGGCATCAATGGCAGGACATTTCTGCTACAACAATCAGACTCACATTGACCTTCAGCAGTAGTAATTGGTACCCTTGTTGGATGTTCTGGAATCTATAGTGGGCTTTTTATAATTTTGGAAATTGACAACAACAGCTATTGGAAATTCAGGTGGTGAAGTATTTGGTGAATAAAGGGTTACAATTACTTTTCCCATGACACCATTATTAAGACCGAGGCCTGTAAAACATTTTTGGTTTTTTGTGAGTATTACAGTTGCACCAACTGCCATTAAAGATCTTATCAGTCAAAGAGTGATGTTTACCACAGCCTCCTGATGGAATAACAGCAACTGGTACACCAAGGTTTGCTAATTTATTGTGGTTTTCTTTATTAACTTCATTCCATGTTTCCATTAATGTCAGGACGCGACCATGAAGAAAGTCTCATTTTTCAGTATGGGGCAAAGCATTTTCGTAACGACTATTTATATTCTGCCAATCTTGTTGAGTGATGTGATCGATCCACGTATTCTAAGTAGTCGTTGTAAAAGATCCAACTGATCTGGGCCTTGGCACATGGTCTGTGTAAGAACAATAACATGTTTAACCGAGCGATAGATTGCATAACCAGCAAAGTTGATTGTTAAATCATCGTGTTTTGGTGGCTGATGTAGATCGAAAGCACGACTTGGTCCAAGTTGACCAAGGTTCCCAAAGAAATTGAAAGTTGGTACATCTCCGTAATAATTGTCAAAGTCTCCTGTTGCCTCACATAATCTTTTGCTGCGCCAGACCACAAGATGGTTTGACTGCATACTACGTTCATTAATATTAAGTTGAAATAGTTTCAGTTCATTGTTTTCATGCACGCTTATATACTTTCTGAGCTTTCTTAGAGATACATCACCCAACGGATAGTAAGAAATCTGGACAGAATTTAAATTCTTATCTCTTTTCAATTTGTGTGTTGGTGGAGTCATTAAATGTATAGTCCGACATTAGGTATGAGGACTGATGCTGCACCAGTTGGGGCCAAATTCATAACAGCAGAATTTCGCTTAAAAATACGGCGAACAATTCTAGTGAGTTTGGTAATGATGAATGTTTTCCCAACACCAGCTGTTCCTTGTCTTAATAAACGTAATGGCTGGGCACCTGTTGGCAAAGTTCCTTTTGCCACTTGTAAAAAAATGCTGAAGATTTATACCAATGACTGTTCTTCGTAATTCATTAGCATTTAAGATGTTTTTTTGGGGTTAGGTACAATCTTCAGTATGCTGCAATCCATTTCTTTCAGCTTCTTCAGATATAGATTGTAACCATGTGTCAGCATTAATTGCTCATTGACTACCAAATTTTTGAATTGCATAATTATTCCAATTCTGTGGAGCTGTATCTTTTTTATTCTTACGGCGATAACGCAAACAATTAGAATTACAATTATGGAGGCCAATTCTGTTCACAAGATGGGTATGTTGCTCCTTTATACCACCCTCATGACTAGCAACATTTGAAAGTTCTTGTGACAATGAGTTATGATCTGGAGGATCTTGAGTCCCTTCTGGTCTTGCCCATTGATCTTTGTTAAGAACCCAATCTGTAATTCCAGAAGTATTTATAATTTCATTTCCACCGGCAGGATGCATTGAAGTGAACATGAGTGAAAAAATGTCATCACTGTCTTCGTTTGTTGTTTGCAACCAACTTTGAAGTTCATGCGCTGCAGTTTTGCATGCTTGTGAGTCTGCAACGTTATCAGAGCACCCATCCATGATAGTTTTTACTTTTTGGGCATGTTTAGATGATGATATTATCGCATGACCATGTATCTCACCTCGAATTTTAGCAAATTCATATCGCAACCAATAGTTATCATATTGAAATACTTCCTTGCTGACTGTGGCAAAGTAATTTATAGTCCTTGCATCAAAATACTGCGTGACGATATGAAGATTTTGTAAAATCATTTCCCTTTTGAATTTATTGTCGCTCTCCATTTGCTGCTGTACATCATCTTCGTTTAAATTGTTTATTAGCGCATGATACTTAATAAGTAGTTCATGCAATGGTTTCCAATAAAATTCTGCACAACTGTAGGTATCAATCGCCAAAAATCGCCAAATTCATTTCGTATAAAAAACAACATGGCATCCAATTTTTTTTGGTCTCTCCAGTACGAATCGGTATGTACCAGGCTTTTTCCAATACTAATAATTTTTCGTGGAACTGAATCATCATCATTTTGTAAATTATCTCTCAGTTCAGCGATTTTGAGATGAGCATCATTTAATTGTTGCGAAACCAGAAAGCTACCCTGCTGCAATGCTTGCATTCGCAAACGCATGTTCAATAAAAAAAATTTAAGTACGGATGACGTGCTACCCGATTATCAGAACAATAATATATATGTTCGATGTATTCTTCAAAGTTAATTTTATTCAACCTTAAGTTAAGTCACTATTTCCATTAATAAAAACAATTGGGTATGCCATAGTAAAAAAACCAAGAGCTTTTAATTCCCGAATAGGCTGTTCTCTCGTATATTCCAAATTTGCATTTGCAACAGTGCCACGTTAAAGAGCTTGATTAACCGCCTCTTCAGAACCTTTTTTTTCTTTTCCCGTAGTGCTCGTAACTCCTTGTCAGCATCTTTAGGTTCAACGGGGCAAACTAAACCAGGACAGGTTATACTGCCATCATCTTCAGGTAAGTTTTAGTGAAATTGATTTTCAGCAGGACCCCTATCTCCTTCTGGTATGATATTTGGCAATTCCACAACTGGGAGACATCCTATAGTATTCATTCGGCAGGAACTGGAAGTAGCGTCCTTTCAGAGTTTTGATATTGTGATCAGAGCCATTGTATTGATATTTATTTTTAGTATCGTGACATATAACACCCCCTTCTGGGTATCCAAAACAGAGCCCTCGTAATTCATTTTCAACTTTAATCCTTTGTACGGTATACTGTTGAACTGAATTTTGATCCGATGGTAACGATGGCAATTCTATAGCAATTTGCATTCTTTGAGGAAAACTGATACAATGACCTTATTAATGCAAGCATGCCATACCGCAGAAGGTGTGTAGTCATAATGACAGTAATACGACGAATTAATGCTACTTCTAGTATGGTCAAGTTTTGGAGATATGGTGGTACTGGTAAAAAATGCATATCATCATGACGGATGTTATCGTGTAATGGACCCAAGTCATTATCATCAGCTGACAGTATTCCTGAAAATCTAGCAGGTGTCTTGACATTCTTTTTAAAACCACTAAGACTCTCCCCATGACACCTATCACACCTTCCATCGCTAAAAAATTTCCATGGCTTAACAGTAATTGGTTTTGCTTCATTTTTTGCAGTAGGTCTTATTGGAGTTTTTGCATGAAATACTGGTCGAGTTTCAAGCAAGTTTTACAGGTTGACAAGCTATGTAATTTCTCACCTTCCTCAAACTGTACTACGGCCGCCACTACAACGGGATTTTGATGAATGGTGACAGTTTCACTTCCAAAAATGTTGTCTTGATCACTACACTGGTTGCCTGTGACAACTGTTGCGATTGACTGCAGGGTTGATAAATTTGTTGGTATTGACTGTTTTGTGTTTGGTAAATATTTTGGTATTAACTGTTGTGAGGTTGGTAAATATTTGGGTATTGTCTGTGCAGTTAATAAATTGTTCCCGTTGACTAAGTTGTTGACACAGAGTGTGTAGGTGGTAAATTGTGTGTAGTATTTGGCAGCGTAACATGTCGTTTGTTAAACTTGAATTTTTTTGTTTACCCACAGCTGTTTTACAAATGTTTTTTTTGCATTTATAATTTATTTGCGAGCGTCTTCTTTTTGTTTTGATAGTTGTTTCATTGACTTCAGGTTCTATTATTTAATATTTAACTGAATACACTTTTGCTTTAGAGCAAGTTCTTTATTTAAGAAACTATTTCTTTTAGATATGTTTTGTAGTACAACAGCAGGCATATTAGATTTCATTACTTTTTCCACTACAAGATCTTGCTTTTCTTTTAAAGTAATCAATTCCTTTTCACCAGATTTTTTTTTTGTTGTTTCTTTAGTTTGATTTACATTGTTTAATGACAAACAGGGAATTTTTTATGGGGACTGAGTGATGTGGATGATGTAACAGAAGGAATGCTTATGATGTCATCAAAGACAAATGATTGGTAGTGATTGTCATTTACCTTCCCAAGCAAAATAAAAGGCAGCTGCAGTAGTACCATCAGTCAATAGATGTCCCAGTTGTTGTTCACCAGCAATATCATGTGTTTCATCATGAGTAGGACTAATGAGGGTATATGGGTGCATTGCAGTACTGGTATCAGATGTTATCAAAATGTTGACGCCCAGCATTATTGCAACAGCTCGTATGAAAATCTCTTACTAATTCAAAATTTATACTTTGTGGTTCTTTAGATATGTTTACATTTAATGTCTGAATAATATAGTATACAAGTCGATGGCCCGTGAAAAATCACGGTCCGCCCGTCCTTATTTTACCGCTTCCGTGTGTCTCGCTACTTGCGGTATCATTTCCTTTTTCATGTCTTTCTTTTTTCATTTCTTTCTTTCTAATATTTCTGAAATGAAACAGTAATGAACAATTACTCCTGCTGGGACTTGAACCCAGAAATACAAGAGTTTCGTTGAAAACAGGAATGATACAGCAAGACAAAACAATAGAAGGTAAAAAAAACAAAACTCACCGTTGAACTTTTGTTTCCATTGTTTGAGCATTTGAACTTCTTTCATTTTACAATTGTGAATTTTCAACTAAATATCAAAGAAAACATTTATCATCATATTGAAGATCATACTGGTCATACAATTTCATACAAGATAACAGCAGCAATATCATCAAAAGACTGAAATGATAGATTTATTTTTATACACATAAAGTTTACAATCGAATGAAAATAGGTATTTACAACACTGTGTACACCATGTTTAACCTATAATTTATGGCTGAAGTGACATATAAAAAAGGTGTACTAAAACTATAAAAACAATACTTAAACTCAGTCACTAAAAATATTAGAAAACGTCATTCTACGTTTGTTAGCAGCTGCAAATTCATCTACAACTTGATCTAAATCAACAGTCACATCTCGATTGAACATTATAACACAGAGACTGTTCAATCTTTCCTGTGTCATTGTATTCCTCATCCATGTCTTCACACGACGTAAACCTAAAATACTCCTCTCACAGGTGCAAGTAGTGACAGGTATAGTAGCTAGAATTCGTATCGCTTCATGTATCGATGGGAATAAAAGTTTGTCAGTGTGTTTTAACAGACCTTGCAATGTGGTAGGTAACACTCCGGTGAATGTTCTCCACTTAACTTTCCACATATCTAACTGTGCGTACAAGTTACTCAGAGCAGGAATATCATCACGATATCTCTGAATAAATTTAGAAAATTCAACTTTCCATGTTGGTTGGTCTCCCACAAGAACACGACCCTCATCTGAAAGAATGGTAGTTGGCATGATGCTGAAACCAGAGTAGACACTGAGATTGTCAATAGAAAATCTAGTGTCCAGTTCTTGCAATATATGATCGATGAAGGGAATAGCAACAGCCAATTTGTAGTACTCTTTCACTCCATTGGCAACATAGTTCTCTCGATACAACTGGATGCTGCATCGACGTTTCATTGATTCCACAACATCAAGCTCAGTAGCTAAAGATAGAACTTTTTCATACCACTTATTAAAATGGGTGTCAATATCTGATCTGATCACTTGCAGTGTTCGTTTCAACAAAAGCGCGTTACTTGATGTTTTAACAAGATCAGATTCAATACTCTGTAATTTCACAGTGAGACCACGAGTGTAACCCCAAACCTTTTGAACAATTACCAACACGGCAATGAATTCAAACTGACATATGCCTAGGTAGTATAAACTCAAACAAGACTAACAAGTTCCTAGCTACAATCCCGGTCAAAATATATTGGCAGTAAGCTACAAAAAGTGCAGTATAATCCTTTCTTACCCCCTCTCCCCCATTATCAATGTTTGGAAATGCGTTAGCACGACTTTTGAACATTGATACTGGGGGAAAGGGGGCTTTGTACTTATCAAGCTCTTGCTACACATGAAAAAAGGGTTTACTGCCATTATTTTTGACCGGGATTGTCTGAATTTCAAGAAAAAAATTTGACAAGAGTTGTGGCCTTTTTCTTCCTAGAGAAAGTCAAAAAGGCCTCTACAACTCGAATTTACACGTGGACTTGGCCCTAGTTTCTATGAGACTACTATTCTGCAACGAATCCAGTGAAATGATAAGCAAAATTAGGCGCCAAAATTCGAAGAAAACGAAAGTGAAATCAAATGATATTCAACACAAGAAATAAGCTCTCATCTTAGTCTAAAATAACGTATAAAATAAAGTATAAAAATTAGGCGCCAAAATTCGAAGAAAACGAAAGTGAAATCAAATGATATTCAACACAAGAAATAAGCTCTCATCCTAGCCTAAAATAACGTATAAAATAAAGTATAAAACCTAATATAGAATGGCAAACAATATAAATAGCGATGAGGAGCTTGAGAACAAAGACAGTTGCAGAACGTATATGTTAACGTACTCCAAAGCAGATCTAAGTGTTGCTCCAAATCAAAAGGCGTTCACTGACATCGTATTAGAGGCATTTTCCATAGGGACGCCTAAGGCTAATGTCGAACACTGGGCTACTTGTACAGAGGTTCATGCAGATGGTGAGCATCAACACTACCACATGGCATTGAAACTGAGTGGAACCCGTCGTTGGCGCCCCATTCATCAGCACATTTACAAGACACGTAAGATTTCTGTGAACTTCTCATCCAAAAACTATGGGTACTTGGCTGCATACCGTTATGTTTGCAAAGATAAACCGTTTGAGTCAGTTTTGCACAGCAAAAATCACCCAAACTTAAAGAATGCCAAATCACCAGTGTCAAAGCGGGGTTTCACTCGTTTTTCCCAAAATTCAAAGAAACGCCGGTGTTTGGAGGGTCCAGTACAAAAACCGGAAGCTTCAGCTAAACGACGCTTATCTAATAGTGATGTTGCCAAGTTTCTTGTTGAAAACGACATAAAAAATGACACTCAGCTCATGTCAGTGGCAAACCGGAGACAAGCTGAGAATCAGCCAGACTTATTCAACTTTATCTTAAATAAGTCTTCAAAGGCACTCTCAGAACTCGTTTCTGTAACTTGGAAAATGCACAGTGCCCCTAAAGAGATCGAGCGACAGCAAAAATGTAGACTTGACGTTGTGGTAGAAAAATCAAACACAGCCTGCGTAGACGGATGCAACGGCACTTGGTTGGTGTGTGCAAGGCAAGTGTTGAGAAACAATAGCATCAATATATACGTTTTTGCTGATGCTCTGCGAGAATGTCTGAAGCGTGGTCGCAAGAAAAATAACAATATCCTGTTAACAGGACCAACAAATTGTGGAAAATCATTCTTGTTGAACTCTGTAGAACTAATTTTCAATTGTTTTATTAATCCTGCAAGCAGCAAGTACGCATGGGTTGGCCTCGATGAATGTGAACTCGCCTACCTTTTTAGGTAGTCAGCGGAATTAATCGCATGGAACAAATTTCTCCTCCTGTTGGAAGGTCAGACTGTTCACCTGCCAAGGCCTAAAAACCAGTTTGCCACTGACATGGTTATAGGCAGGGACAATTCCATGCCAATTTTGACTACAAGCAAAGGTTCAATTGAACATGTTGGAAAATATAACCAGAGAGACCAACGCGAAACAGATATGATGAGTTCAAGGTGGCGAGAATTCAAATTCATTGAAGAAATCCCAAAGGAATCGATGAAAGACTTAGAACCTTGTCTGCACTGTTTTTGCACCCTGGTTATCCAAGGCATGGATGCGTAAAATGTATAATATATAAAAACTATGTTCGTATTTAAAAGTTATTATATTCCATGCGTCACAAGTGCGTCACATATGCGTCACAAGCTATATAGTACTATGCTGTAAAAGAATTTAATGCGTCACATGCGTCACATCCAAAGTTTTAAAATAATAGTATATATATCTTTAAAAAAAATGTTGTGACGCATGTGACGCATACATTTACCAGTTAAACACATGCAAAAAACCGAGTGACGCATTAGTGACGCACTGTGACGCATAGAATTTACAGCTAAATATCTTTAAAAACTTAATATTTTGTTCTGGCACCTTTGTGCTTTTGCACAAGTGCCAACCTTTTTGGCATTGATGATATCAGGTTGTCAATAGTTTGTTTTGGAATACCTGTCAACACGGTTTGCTTGATTCTGTTCACAAACTGTTCATATGTTTCTGCTGTGATGTTCTGTTTCATTGCGTCTTCTTTTAATTTTGTCCTAACCAGGTGGAAAAAATTTCTATTGGGTTTAGATCCGGGGAGCGTGCCGGTATTTTGACCATGACATAACCTTTGCGCTCCAAGGCCACCCTCGCTGCTTTTGAATTTTGTTTAGGACATCAATCCTGAAGAAACTTGTACGGTAGCGCAGACTCGCTCTTCGCGAAGGCAGTGGGGAATTGTTCATCAATAACATACCTGGCAAAATTGTCGCCAGTGATTTTCCAGTCATGATGGTGACACATGACAACCCCATTACCAAAACTAATCGCAACGAAAAAATTTGCCATCTTACCCCCACTGCCTTCTTTTCGTCCTTTTGTTGTGATAGAAAGACCTTCGTTGCGCCTACGCCAGGTCATACTTGATACTGTTTTTGCCTCTCCAGCCGGGTTGGGCTTAAATGCAAATCCAATCCCATCCAAATAAAACCCAATCTCCTAAGTCCAGTACTCGGCCGGGAGATTTAACTGTTGCCTAGCAAACTTCGTGCGAATGGATTTGTCTTTCACGCTCAAAAGTCCTTTTTTCCTTGATTGACAATACTTGTAACCATGTTTCTGCAAACAACGTCGTATGTCTCTGTTACTTATCTTCCAGCCGAGTCCTGCTGTCTCTTGAACTTTCTTCGAGGAGAACTGTACCCCATTCCGTCGCAATTGTGCCACAGTTCTGACAATAATTCGTTCCATACGGATAGACAACTTTCGAGGGCGACCTTGGTTTTCTTTCCGTGGATCGAACGGGGCAGCGGCATCCATAGGTTTTTTTGCTTGCCTGTAAATGGTCCGCTTTGCAAACTGTTTTCCATTTTATTTATTTATTTATTTATTTATCAATATTTACCCAGGATATACATTTCAGAATAAATTTCTGCTTTTCAAATGTGTCCTGCTAAAATTAAAATCAAATACTCTACATTATATACAATTAAATATAAAATCGTCGATGTTCTAAAATCCAATAAAATGAAAAGGAATAGGCAAAACAAAAAGAAAAACGCTAAGCACATAGATGAAATGGTGAAAATACACTAAAGATAAGATTATAGGTGTCCCTGAGTTAAGCGCTCAAATGGGAGATAATTGGTATAAATGGGTGAGGCAACAAAGCTAGTATAATATATGAAATATTGAAAATGCTATACTAAGAAACGAAAGATAAAACATGCCATATCACAAATGCTTCCTTCTGCTAAATGTCGAATGAATAATCGGCAAAAAACATTTTAATTCAAAACCGCGTATGTCATAAGCTTGCAGTATCTAAAAACATCAAGTAGAAAGGGTGAGAAACAGAGGTGAAAACATATAAGTAAGGAAGACTAGACAAGGTTTAAGAGTTTCATATTGTGTTAGGGTCCAAAGTCCAAATAAAGTGTGTAAGTAGGCCAAACGATTAAAAAATATGGTTATCCAATTTATTTTTAAATTTCATATAACTAGGCTCCCTTCGTATATCTATTGGTAAAGAATTATATATACTGGCACCCATATAGTAAAAACCATTTCTTGCCATATCCAAACGTACTGCTGGTAACTTTAGCGAATAAGAATTGTTTCGAGTCAGTCTTTGATGGTTTAGCAGCTGAAAGTGGTTCCAATAATTTGAGCATGTTTTACGATCAATACATTTTCTGACAACATTACAAGCATTTCGTTGAATTTTGTCGTAAATGGGTTGTAAACTGTTGCTGTTAGTTACTACTCTGGCACGTCTATCCAAGGACTGCAGTTTGTTCAACTGGGTGTTATTCAGGTTCAAATTGATGATACTATTGAATGTAATGATTGGAGTTATCATTGTTTCGTAAATCTTTTTAGCAGTTGTATCGTCAACTTCGGATCGTAGTCTCGTCAGTAAACGGAGTCTTCCAGATGCTTTTTTGTATGTAGAGTCGAAGTTGTTATTTAGAGACAACTTAGGATCAATAATTGATCCCAAATACTTGTAGCTTTTCGTCTCATTAATCTCCACAAAATTACATGACAATGATATTTTTCCTTCAGCACTTTTCAACATTTTACTCGTCCCGAATATCATCCATTCTGTTTTCCCTTTGTTTAAATTAATAACAAGATCATTTTCTCGTAGATATGTCTCAACAGCAAGAAGTTCTTCATTTAATACATTTTCAAGGACGAGAAAGCTTTCACTTGAGAAGTAGATAACAGTGTCATCTGCAAATTTAATAACGCTAGCTTTAAGTAGGACATTATCAAAGTCATTAAAGAAAATTAAAAATAATAATGGCCCGAGTATGGACCCTTGCGGAACACCACAATTCACTGGTTGTGGGACAGATTTGATGTTATTTACCACTACTTTCTCCCAAACAAATAATCAGAAAACCATTCTAGTTCGTTACCACGTATACCATAAGCTGATAATTTCTCAATTAAAATACTATGACCAACCGTTTCGAAGGCTTTTGACAAGTCCATGAAAACTGCAGCAACGTATTTTTTCTTATCAACTTCCTTTCTAATGTCATCTAACAATAGATTAGCAGCCAAATCTGTTGATCTGAGACGACGATACCCAAATTGATACTGAGATAGTAAGTTGTTCTTCTCAAGATATTCGATAACTTGGTCATATACTGCCCTTTCGAGAATTTTTGAGATGACCGGCAATATAGATATAGGTCTATAGTTATTGTTATCGTCAGTCGAACCTTTTTTAAAAATTGGCTTAACTACAGCATGCTTCCATTCTCCAGGTATCATAGCCGTTTGTATCGATAAGTTTATTATGTGACAAAGTGGAGCAGCGATTTGACTGGAACAATCTTTGAGCAGTCCAGGTGGAAGATCGTCTACACCTGTGGCTTTACTTCTCTTTAATTTTTTCAGTTCTTTTTCGATCGATATTTTCGATACATATTTGAAGGTAAATATGGAAGTAGTTCGTAATTTCGACCATTGTGGTTGTTTCCATACAAAATCTTTTAAGGGAATCGATTTCTCCTTGATTTGAGCTGCTATTGAAGAGAAAAACAAACATATTGATTCAACTTTCGATTTGGTTGCTGTAGCATCACTTACGACGTTTCGTGGTTTAGTTGGCATTATTTTCTTTATCGTATCCCAAAATTTCTTTGGATTATGACAATTCTGTGCTAGTAAGTTTTTACTAAATTGGGACTTCGATTCTCGTATTTTACGTGCACATAAGTTTCGAACTTTGCAGTAAGCCTTCCAGTCGCTTGGCTTTTTCGATTTTCGCGCTTTTCGTAAAGCCTTATCTCTTTCGTTCATCAATTTATATATCTCATTGTTAAGCCACGGACAAAATTGTCCTTTGACTGTCTTCCCGATGATAGGGGCATGTTTGTTGAACAATGCGGTGAGAGTAGTTTTGAAATATGACCATGCGATGTTCACATTTTTCATTCCATAAAGTTCACCCCAGTCGTGTTTACTAATTTCGTCAACCATTTGCTCACTAGAGTACTTGGCATAATTCCTAGTCTTGATAATTTTTGGTGGTAACTTATCTCTTCTTAATTTTCTGACGAAACCGACCATATCGTGATCGCTGATACCGATAACGCTTGACAAGCTCATAACAACTCAGACCGTTCTCCTGATGCAATATCCTCAACTTCATGGAAGTTTGTAGGTCTATTTTTTGATACTTACTCCGACTGTTTTGTGGAGACATTTTGATTTTGCGCTGGTTTTATGTTTATATATATCTTTCTAGAAAGACGAAAATATACATGTTGTTGTTATCATTGTTTCTGTTGGCAGTTATGTACATGCAAAACAAACATAAACAAGGTCCTTTTTTCAGTTCGATCTTCCCTTACAGAGCTTAGCACTACCTTATTGGTACTAATTTTCTGAATTTTTGACTCAATATACATGTACCCTTTCATTCTTGAAAAGGTATATATATATTTTTTGCGCGTAGTACTTTTCACCCAAAACATTTTGCGCGTTGCTTCTGTACTAAATTTTGCGCGCAAATAATTTTTTTTCGCACAACTGCGTCAAAATTAATACCCATAAAAATTAGTAACAATAACGTATTCATCTAACTACAATTTTTCACGGAATATTATAATGTCTCGCGATTATCGAAAAATGCCCCATTCGCCTCGTCATCTATTGTTTTAGCATTTCTATTGTTTCCAATTTTAGCATGGCACAAAAGAAACAATGCTGGTACATACTTCAAAACATATATATAGTATCCACCTTTAGAATTAATTTAAAAATTAAGTCAAAAAAATTACTGCAAAAAATTGCCGAAAAAATTCTAAGTCTAAAATTTCAGAGACAATCCCGGTCAAAATATATTGGCAGTAAGCTACAAAAAGTGCAGTATAATCCTTTCTTACCCCCTCTCCCCCATTATCAATGTTTGGAAATGCGTTAGCACAACTTTTGAACATTGATACTGGGGGAAAGGGGGCTTTGTACTTATCAAGCTCTTGCTACACATGAAAAAAGGGTTTACTGCCTTTATTTTTGACCGGGATTGTAGCTGGACATATGATTCATGCATGACATTATTCCGGTGTTTTATAAAATATGAAACCAACAAAAACTCTGAAAACTCACCTGAAACACAAATCTCACGAAACACACATATCTGAGCAGTATCTAGAAGCCATGTTTGATCATCTATTCTCTGGCTCACTGAACTTTGACCCGAATTTGAGTTTTGTGACCAGACCTCTGAGCCTACTCGCGAGTTGAATTTCAGCCTACTTGCGAGTGAAAAGTAGGCAACTACACTGTGTTTTCGCGAATTTGAAATCCCCGTTGAAATAACTGTGTGCCATCGGTTACTAAAAACAGCTGTCCAGACTTTAGCCTACTTGCGAGTTTTAGGACAAGTGATTTTCTAAGGCAAATTGGCGTGTCTCGATTGGAAAGACAAAAATTGTTAGATTATCGAGACAACGTAAACAAACGGGATTCAAAGCGCCACTGGCTATAACATTTTCACGTACACGATGACCGCGCGCGATCTATGAATATTTCTTGTCGATTCTCTCACGAGCTGCTTCTCCATAGAATTATCATATGCAGGATTTTAATAGCTCCATCTCAATGTAGGCTTTAGCCTACCTCGCCTATAGCTGGATCCGACCCTGAAGGAACTGTTCATTACTTAAATTTTGGAAAGTATAAGGTGAAGAAAGGAGCATATTTGAAAAAAGTACGTATTTCAAAATAAAGAAATAATTTCCTGTTCTTGTTAACTTCATGTTGATTTTCCAAAATTTATTTTTAAAATGTATTTTAATTAGTTAATATACATTTTAGCCCCTTATATCACCTTAAACTTTTGAATACCTTTTTTTGTAATGTTTAATTTTATTTTCTATTTTTATGAACTTTTCGGTACTCCTTGTACCGAGCATAGGATTCCCCAAAAATAAAATGGTATGACAGTAAGAATAAACTGTAATATAGATTTAATTCTTGCATTTGGAGATTTAAAAATCTTTGATGTATGGTTACAATGGATTACTTACATCTGTACAACCACCTTTCTCTACAACATTTTCCTCTTCTGTAATACTTCCATTTACACGTCCCTCCTGGACCACGCCCTCTTTTACACTTTTTTCCACCATAATACCCTCTTTTCTGTATTCCGCTATTATAATTAAAGGATATTCACTTTAATAAGTTTTCTTTATTTTACGCACTGAATCGCTTGTTTTTATTGTCTCTAAAGTGTAGCTGTTTTTATCATTGTTTTGTTTAATGTTTTCTGTTGTATTCGAAAGTTGTTCTTCTTTGTTCCTGTGTACTCTGTTATTTTAATGTTACTTAAAGTGGGCATCGTATAATTTGCCAACTAAAATGAATCTTTTAAATTCCTTACATTAATGTAAAAACTAGGAAAAAATAATAAAACAACAATGCCATAAAAACAACAGGTACCATAAAAAATTTGTTTTCACAAAAGATCATAGGTATACACCTTTAAACAGTTTATTGTTGCCTGTAAAACGCTTTAACGTCCTCATATTATTTTCCCCATTTTCTCAACGTTTTAGCGTTTACACTTCTAAATTTATTGCGCAGCGTATGCACACAATACTTTAAGTCATCGACATTCATCTTTTTTATGTTTTGAAGCCACGGATGGTCAGATACTGCCAACTTCATATTGTACTCGTTTGTGTAATCAGCACGAATGGCAATATCACGAAAGATATTTGTTAGGGCCAAGAATGTTTTTCTCCCAAATCTTCTGGACGGAACAAAATTGTTAGGTTTGTCCATATCTTCGCCACCCAGGCGTTCTTTCTTATTTTGTTTTCGTAATAATCATGTATTTGGTTCCATTATTTACAAATGGTTCTTCTCCATGAAAAAAAAAAAAAAAAAAAGAGAAAAGGTTAAAAGTTATTTGCAAATAAGTTATGATAAATTTATACATATAATACAATTAATAAAATACTATAAAATCCTACACTTAAGATAAGTCAAGACACATGGTAATTGGAACAGAACGCTGAGAAAAGGCTGAAAACAGGGAGACAAAAGAAAATTGGAACGTGGAAAAAGTAGAAGACAAAAGTGCATAAGTTCACCAATTAAATTGTAGCTTAAATAAATTGAATATAATAGACAAAGTAGGCACATGTTGCTAAGTAAATTGGGGTAGTAGACACCAGGACGCTAAACCACAAAAGATATATGTAAAATATGATGAAAATTATTCACTTGCTAAAAGTTAATTTGTTGAAATCGATTGAAGAGTTGAAGTACCATTCAACTGATCTCAGCAAGTCGTTAAAGATGAAAATAAAATAGTTATACGTAAGAAAAAGTATCACAATGACAGAAGCCTCGCTAGACCTTTGTCTTTGAAATACTCTTTCGCATCTGTTTTAAACCTGTAAAAATTTTCACAAACTCTTATTTTACGTGGTAGGTCATTATATATGTTAGCTTGTTCAGAAAACGTTTTTGCTTCACCATGTTGTAATGTCATTTCATTACCCAAACGTGGATTAAATGTGTTCATATGTAATGGAAGATAGTCTAGCCATGTATCAGTGTGTAAAACTTTATGTACCAGTTTAACAGTCGCGAAATCAATGTTTTCTCTAACTGGCAACCACCCAAGATCGATAACGTCTGTTGTTTTCACATATCTTCCAAGAACATAAGATGCTGCTGTGTTCTGCACTCTCTGAAGTCTATTTAATAGGTACTTTGGTAATTGGCCAAATACTACATTACTATAATTAAGTTTGGATAGAATGAGTGTTTCAGCGAGGTTCTTTCTCACATGATACGGAGTAAATCGTTTCCATTGTTTAAGTGCTCGAATTACTGCATAGGAAGATTGTGTAACTTTGGTAATATGATTTTTCCAATTCAGATTTTCGTCAAAATTTATTCCCAGTATTTTTGAGATTGAGTTACGTTCGATTGAGCAACCATTGTGAATAATGTTACAGTCGTTGGTTGTTTCAAGATGATGATAGGAACTCATTTTGTTTGTTGAGAATAACATTAGTTTCGTTTTGCCATCATTAAATAGAAGGTTCTGATTGGTTGACCAACCAGATAAACTATTCAGATCGTCCTCAAGTGTTTTTGCACATGTTTTCAAATTTTTCATTTTGCAGTGTTGGTATAATACAGTGTCATCAGCATACTGTGTTGTGTTAGATGACACATTCTGAGACAGATCCATGACATACAAGTTAAATAATACTGGGCCCAGAATGCTTCCTTGAGGTACCCCAAAATGGATAGGTTGCGTGTTTGATGTTTTATCATCCACTTGAACAAACTGCTTTCGTTCGGAAAGATAGTCATGGATTATCAATAAGCTTTCTTTTGTGAAATTCATTTGGTGTAATTTGAGAAGTAAAGTTTCATAATGTACAGTGTCAAATGCTTTCGAGTAGTCAATTAAAACAGCCAGGGTTACCTCGCTTTTATTCATAGCTTTTTGAATATCATCTCTTAGTTTCAATAATATCGTTGTTGTCGAGTGTCCCTTCCGGTAACCTGATTGTGTTTCATTCATTAAAGACTGTTTATCTATATAGTCACAAAGCTGTTGTAATATGACACGTTCGTATACCTTAGACAAAACTGGTAACACGGAAATTGGTCTATAATCTGCAATTTGAGTAGGGTTTTCGATTTTTGGAACAGGACAAATTCTCGCCACTTTCCACGCACCTGGAAAAACTGTTTTATCAATACTTGTGTTAATTATATGTACAAGTGGCGAAGTGACGAAATCAACAACTGGTTTCAGATATTTTACTGGAATACTATCAAAACCAGTAGAGCAATCATTCTTTAAACTCAGTAAAATATTCTAACTTCGTTGTAATTAGTGTGTTGTATTTTGAAAGAGTTTTCACTGTTATTGATTGGTAGGTTTTCTATGAATTCGGCATTAACGGTGTTAGTGTTTTCTTTGTTGGTCAGTTCACTCGCCAAAGTACAAAAGTACTGGTTGATATCAGTTGGGCTGTGTCTAATTCGTTTGTGTTGTTGTTTAAGAATTTGATTAACTGTCCTCCACACTTCCTTTGGTTGCTTTAAAGAAAGTGCTTTTCTTAGAAACGTCTGTCTTGATTCTTTGATGGTTCGTTTCAACTTTGACTTTGATTTATTGTAGCTTTCTCGATCGCTTACTAGTTGACTTAATTTGGATTTCATTCGTAATATCTCTGTGTGATTTTGTAACGAGCTTATTTTCGGGTCATTCATCCAAGGTGATGGAGGACGCGTCAATTTAATTTTTCTAAGCGGGGCATGATCATTGATACAGTCACACACTAGCTTATTCAAAACACTTATCTGGTCAGCAGGATCATCAAAACTGAAGACAAGATTCAATGGGAGATTTCGAAAGTCTGCTTTGTACTTATCAAGATTGAAAGCCTTCTCGTTCCTCTGCCATTTATATCTGGTTTCGTACCGCTGCTTTTTGATGTTCAAGATAACGTACGGCATGTCATGATCACTTATTTCATGGGTATATATAACATCTTGATGAATCAATTTTTGTGGTATATTACAGCTTATGTGATCAATTAGTGTTTTCGATTTTCTTGTTGGCTTAGTAATCAGTTGGTGTAGCGAGTATGAATACAAGATATTTTTATATCTACGAGACGATTCTGTATCAGCTAAGAGATCTATGTTGTAATCACCAGTTAAAATAATAACACCATTCCACTTAACACAGATTTTACTCAGCAAACTGTCCAGTTTTTCTAACCAATCTAACTTGATGTTTTCATCAGAACTCGGTTGATACATTACTCCAACTAAATATGGGGTGTTTTTGTTTCGGCCACGCACTTCAATCCATTGATGTTCTATTGATTGGTCGAGTTTGTTGAAGTCTTTACGTTCACTGGTGACAATATTATCTTTTATATAAAACCCTACTCCACCACCTCTCTGCCCTTCTCGATTTCTGAAGAAAGTTTCGTATCCTTCGACTTGAACGTAATTGTACTGATGAACGCTACCTTTCAACCATGTTTCTGTCACTGCAAGAATGTCGAACTTGTATTTGTTGATCATCAAATAAAACGCGTCAAAGGTGGAAGCTATCGATTGCGTATTAAGATGAGCGATAGATATGTTGTTACGATGTTCGTTTATACGTTGTAGGTGATCAACTAGGATGTTTTCGTTCGGTAATGAAGCGTCAAAGTCGCATGTGTCGTCTAATGATCTAACATTGAGGAATGGTAAAACGGTGTGAACGCAATTTGTACAAATCCAGTCATTGGGCGTAACAGATTGCTTGTTGCTCACTTATTGTTAACGGCTATGGATATTATAATAAAGTTAAACAGTTTTATTTTATAAATTTCTAAAATATAAGCTTTTTACCTGTTCACAATTGCATCGAACTACGTCTGGATTGCAATGAAAAAATTGCCTGATATCTTTTATTTAAATCCTTGCAGCCAGAGTGTATACCCTCTGCATAGCAACAACCATCTACACAACTATTATCACTAAAGATCGCTGTTCTGTCACCTTATCATCAATCATCTATTTCCTCTTTTTGAAGGAGTCATTTTTTCTAAACCTTGGAACAACGAATTTCTCAAATTTCGGGGTTTTTTATAATATTTAAGCCGTATGCAAGGAGTCCTTCACATATTTGATCGAGAAGAAATTGCTCTAACTAGTTTTATGAAACAGGAATTTTACAGTCGGTGGAACAACCTCCAAATCTTGGAAATAGGTATAACATTTTACCGTAAAACAGCATCCTTACTTTCTATATCTGGACAGTAAAACAAACCGCATCTTTACTTTCTATATCTGAACGACGAGGAACAGCTCAATACCCAATTTCCGACAAGACATCTAACCCAACATCCGTGAATAGCAATTCACGTAACAAGTCAACCTTGTAACATCTTTAAGCTAAGTACAAGTATTTTGATGTGAACAAAAGATTTAATTTTCTATACCTCTATTTTACGAATAGTGAAGGCTAATACGTCAAGTTGTTTAAGTATTAGCAAAATTAAAGAAGATGAACAAGGAATAACCACGCGAAGCACAACTAAAAATTAAACAAATTAAGACTTTTAAAACTTGTAAAAAAACATGAAATGTTATAAAAAAAAGTTCTATAAAATAGAATGCATTCATGACATACCTGTTTGAAGAATTTGCGATGTGGGGTTATCACTAATTGACACGCCACCATAGTCATTGTATTTCCCTTTTTTGAGTTCTTGCAACGAGGTAGATTTTGTAAAATTGCACAACCTTTTAGAAGGTATTAAAATCTACTTAACAAAAACAATTTGTCTGAAGACAAGTATTATTACAGCTTGCTGTTCTCTCACCTTATGTAAGTTATACCACCACAAAGATTCAAGTTTAAGTTCAACTAGCTGAATTTCCGTGGAAGAATCTACTGAATCTCTTATTGAATACATGTAAGGGATACCAAACAAAAACATACAACTCAGTAATTTGAATTTTTAAAACTCACAGTCTGCATTATTCTATCTTTATACTCGCTGAAAGAAAATGTTTAAAAATAGAAACAAGTGCAAATAAAAAAATAAAATAAAAATGCAAAATGTCCATCAAAATAGAAGGTGTCGAACAACTGTCATGTAAAAGGCTAAATTTGCTAATGCTATATTCTTGCTTTGCAATTCCAGAAGTACACCAGTGAAAATAGTATATGAAACATAAAAAAAAATCCAACATATTTAGTTAAGTTATACAACTCCTCCCAAAATTTTACTCGAAATATAAGAAATCAATAGTTAACAACACGAAAAAAAAACAAAAAATAATGAATCATTTCGGTATATTGTATATGTACCGTAACATTTCAATCCAAAATATTAAAAGAACAGGTTGCCTTAAAGGCGCATACTCATGATCAGGAAAATCGTGCGTAATAACAATACCGTGTTTTGGAATTTCAGAATCGAACTTATTTAAACAATAGTAACGTAACAAATGTAAACACTGGGGAATTTGTTTACATTTTGTTTTGTTTATAATAACGACACCAACATTAAATCATCCATTTCGTAGCGTTAAAAACAGTAACAACGGAAAAATTACATTTTACAGTTTACATAAACTCTTCTCTAGGATATACACCCTGTTTTTATTTCAGCCTCAATGTTCTTACCTTTTTTGACAAATGCTATCCTTATTATGGCCCGAAAAAAAAATTACATTCTTAAAAAAAAGTGCTTAAAGAAAATATGTTCAGCCTGAAGACACAAGAAAAAACATTGTTTAATATTAATATTTATGGGAAAGTTTAGCTCTGAAAGGTAAAACGGCTAAAAAATCGTTACACCTAAATCCATTTCTGTACCAGGTACTATAAACGACGCACTTGCTTTTGCTTTCTCAGTAGGCACCTAGCTAGCGTTCTCTGGATAAAAATCCAATCAGTTTTTTACTTCGATTACTAAACTTCACTTTATCCCAAAGAGACCGAATCGAAGTGTATACAATTGTCTGATACATTTCCAATCAGTTCTCTTTGTGACGTTATATCATCGTTCGTTTTTCTTTTTTACAAAATATTTCTGACAACTACATTAGCTTTTATACCCGATCGATAACAACAGTTTTTTACATTTTAGATTCGAATTATTCATATTCAAATGCGATAAGTAAGCAACCTCGGTCCCAGAACACAAAATTGGAAATTATGGAAAAACAAATAAGCTTTAAGCTAACCTCATGATGAGTAAACATTGACATGCTTTGTTTAAAATAACTTTTTTCAGGATTAATTTGAAAAAGAGACAACCATATTCGCTTCAGTTTTCTTTGTTCATTTGATAAACAACTGGTTTCCGTGAGATACGACGCGCACATGGTAAACCGGGGGTAAAATTATATTATTCTATCCATAACGACCCCACACGGCTTTTAAAATAAACAACAAATTAACTCCTGTGTGGCAATTTTTTTAACTTAGTAAATTTTAGTGTAACGCCGCGCTTTGGGGACAAAATGCATGAGCCATAAGAAAGAGACTCATGATTTTAGTGCTTTGAATTTACATAGTCACTGACACAAGGGTATTAATATATAGATACCTGGTTAAGAAATAAGGTGCGGGTCCATTTAGGCATATTGAACTAGCCAGCAGTTTACCTGCCAGTTTAAAGCTGCCTGATGCTAGGTCTCCATATAGTTCATAGAGTTCGTTTATATACGTCGTATTGAATCGTTACGGAAATGTTGTAAAGTAAGTCGAATATGACGAACACGTCTTGAGAAGTCCTCATATTGCAGAATAGAGTCGAATTTCTGTTCGTTTTCGTGAATGTCCGTTCCATAAATCAGGTGGTTTGGTGTTAAAACTTTGTCGAGGTCATCCTCATTCGCGTATGTCAATGGACGACTATTGATCGTTGTTTCTACTTCACACAGCGTTGTTTGGAGTTCTTCAAACGTTAACAACGACCGTCCCAGCGTTTTCTTTAATGTTGTTTTACACTACGGACCAATCTCTCGTTGAAACCGCCCCACCAGGGTGATGCTGGCAAAATAAAACACTGCTTAATCCCATGATTTATCATGTAATTTTTTACTTCTGTCGATTTGAAGGTCTTAGTGTTGTTATCGTGCACAATAGTATTCGGAGTTCCCCTCCGTGAAACAAATATGCGAAAACCTCGAACAAACGAATGGGTAGACTGATCGGTTACAAGTTCCAAAGGAATCGCACAACTTGTGGCACATGTAAGGAGTAGGATATAACATTTTAGACTGTCCGATTTACAAATACTAGATTTACAATAATTCCAATAAAATAAAGGACCTGTAAAGTCTAAACCCGTGCAATTAAACGATTTGGAAAAACTATCCATCCTGAACTCTGGCAGATCGGAAGATGTCGGCGGTCTGAGTGTTCTCCCTTGAAAACGAATACAAATTACACACTTTCGAATGACGTTCTTCACAGACTTTTTCCCCTTCACTATCCAAAACATTTTTCTGACGTAGCCCAATGTTGATTCGATACCATGATGCATAACGTGTTGATGCGCATCCCATATAACCAGTTGTGTAAAACGCCATCTCGAAGTGTAATTGGATGATTTTCATCGGATGTTAGCGTGGAATTCTCAAATCTTCCTTTTCACCGAAGAACATCGTCGTCATCAGCAAATAGCTTAAGCGAATTGCGAAGCTTTCCAAAGTCTGACTGGCGTTGCAGAATTCGTTGTTCTTCTCTGATGAGTTTTGTGAATGCGGCATCGTATTCTTCTTTTGTAAGCGTTTCTTCTGTAACGTTTTGATGTTGAAAGTTAGCAGCTTTGTTCTTCAGATTGTTTACAAAGCGAAAGATAAAACCAGCAACCATGATGAGCTTCCTTTACGAGCTAAATTTGTTCACATCAAGGGTCTTACTCAAGCCAATGTCTTCAGTAGCTGTTACAGTCATGTTTGTCTCGGTCAAGTTTGTGTAAATTTCGTTCTGGTTATCGGTAAAATATTTTATGGATTCAGAAAGAACAGTGTCATTAACAGAATTAGAATCTGTAGAAAAGTTATCAAAATCAGGTTTCAACAAAAAAGTTGGACTAGCTAACCACGAACTAGAAAAACAATCATTTAAATCTTTTCCAAAACGATTCGGAATATCAGCAGGATTCAGGTCACCTTTCACAAATTGCCAATCACTCCTCTCAACAACCTTTCTAATAGAAACTACCCTATTTTCCATCCATCGTTCTTTTCCCTTTATCCACGCCAAACTCACCTGTAAATCACTCCAACAAAAGACCTTATTCACATGATCTCTACCTTTCCATCCATCTAACACTTCACGTACCAATGTAGAGAGAAGCAAACATCCCATTAATTCTAATCTTGGAATTGAAAGTTGCTTCAAAGGGGCCACTCTTGTCTTAGATGCTATAAAACTTAAATTCACATTACTTCCTGACACAACCCTCATATACAACACAGTGCAATAAACCTCCTTAGAACTGTCTGAAAAACCATGACAACCAGTAAAAATGAATCTTGGAACTCTGACTTCATTTAATGCTTTTAATTCCTCCACAAATTTTTCCCAAATAGTTAAAATATTTTGTGGTATATTATCATCCCAACTTAACTTATCACTACAGAGGAATTGAAAAATAGTTTTAATCCTTGCCGTTACAGGAGCAACAATACCCAGAGGATCAAAAACTGATGCGGCTGTGCTCAAAAGACCGCGCTTAGTCTTTTTCATCTCTAAACATTTTTGAAGTAGATTGTTGAAATCAAAAACAAATTCATCAGTGTTGGTATCCCACCCTAAACCCAATACAGTGGCATTTTTGTCAGCATGAGGCAAGATGGTGTAACAATAAGACGCATCATCCTCATTAGACTTTACACCTTGACCATTAATGTTCTCATGGGATTTAAAATAAGAGGATAACTCAGAATCATTAGTTACCCACTTCCGTAAAACAAACCCAGCTCCAGACATTACGCTTTTAATATTTTTGTAGTACGTTTTTCCTTGCTCACTCGAATCACAGCCTGAAACTAAGTCATCCACATATAGATTGTCTAACATTTTTTTCGATTAACTCTTTCAAAACAGTTACTAAATATTTGCTCAAATGACGTTAATGGTGGCATGGACTGCTGGTAACTCCAAAAACAGCTCTTAAAAACTGAGAAACAACAATGGAATCATAACCGGCAGTCGAATCTAACTAAAGAAAACGTAAAAAATCCTTATGGTTTTCAGATATACCAACTTGCAAAAACGCTTGCTTTCAAGTCAGCTAAAATGCCAACTCGGTTGAGGCGAAATCGAATCAAAACGTCAAAAATGTTCAATAGAAGGTTAGGACCAGAGTACATACAATCATTGAGAGACAATCAGTTGGCATTACAGCAGCTGGGTTCGTTCGGTTAGCTCAGTCGGTAGAGCATCAGACTTTTAATCTGAGGGTCGCGGGTTCGAGTCCCTCATCGGACGCCATGTCAAAACGAGATTAGAAGACATAACTCTACTTCCCTCTCGAAAGGCTATTTGCAAGAGAGAAAAATATACACGAGGTAGCGTTAATAAACAGAATATAAGCACGTGACCAAATATAACCAATCACAATACCATATACAAAAAAATAGAAACATGCGCAATACGCAATCCTAACTTCTAAACCCGGGCTGAAGTTTTCTTTGTAATCACCCCCTAAACAGGGTAAACTACGGCGTCGAAGTTCTTATCCATTACGTAATCCTGTATGTACTTGTACTTTCTGCTTTTATATTCATGTGACTTTACCAAATTGATCTCGAAACAAATCGTGAACTCGATGATATGATAGGTGTTGTCTTTCACGAGGACAATGTCTGGTCTGACATATTCGAACAGGATTGATGGGTGTAGAAAACCTGAAGCATTTTCATACATAGTGGTGGTTTTCCACTTGACTAAGATTGTTGTATTTAGATGCAGGGTCTGTACGCTGCTCTATATATTTTCAACTCTACTTAAAGTCTCCACAACCTTAAACACAACATTTCCCACCTCTTTAGTTTAATGTGTTCATTGTCGCTTTACCTAAACATAACAAGTTCGCAGATTGTCTTTTTTTTACATAAATTTACAATAAATCCGTTACTGTTGTTCAGGTATGTACATTTTTATGAAAGTAGTCTGGTCTTTTTCTAATTCTTCGAGGATGTTGTCGTACATATAACTCAGTAGGTCTAGCGGTAGTTTGGTATTCTCCTGGATTCTCAATATCGTTCTTTTTCTCCCCCTCTTGATCAAAGTTCATTAAAGTTTAACGTTGCGTGTGATAGTATGTCCCGGTCGGCTTATCGTCAATTTCGTACCTTGAACTCGTGTGATACAGTATGGTTTTTGATCAAAAGGGCCAAAAGCTAGTTAGGTTTCGGTTGTTTTACCAGCACGTAGTCAACTTTGTTTATAGCATGAAAACAGGCGTCGAAATTTTTGTTGTGCATCTCGGTGTGGTGCCTCCTTGATTGCATTCCTGTTAAGTTAGTTGTTAAGAATGGCATTTTTCCTCTAACTTGTTGAAATAGTGCTTTAGCTAGACTGACTCCGGTTGTTTAATGCGTCGATATGCGATAATTTAACAGGAACTTTTACAGTGCGATTTTCCAGGGCTTTCCTTATATTGCAGCAATTTGTCGAGTTTTCTTAATGTTGCTCATGAAATCCTCGACAGGTCAATTTGCTTTCGAATGTAGCGGTGTGATTCTCTGATGATATATTCCGCTAGCATGCATGTAGCGTTTGAATTCATTACTGTAAAATGGACTACCGTTATCAAAAATAATTTTATGAGGGAGTATATGCGTTGCAAAAATTTTACCTAAAGCTCCCAAAGTCGGTGCAGAAGCTTTTTAGCCAACGGTCTCTACTTCAGAAAGCGTGTACGTTGGTCTATTACTACCAGCAAGTGCGAGCGATTTAGTAACGTTTTCAGAAAGTCTATGTTTAATGTGTGCCACGGCGATGGTGGTAGGGGAGATGGTTTTAGACACGAGTTTATACACAGTTCTTGCAGAGTGTTTGGTTAATATCCGGAAAATAAATTTTATCACGCAATATGGATTTCGTTTAATGAGCTAGTTTGAGCATTCTGTGGCGAAAACATGTCAGTGCTACAATTCGATTTCCTCTAAGTATCAAGGATTCGTCGGTGTTGCAAGTAAACTCGTTGCGTATTTTGGTATAAAGGTGAAGCTCCCCCAAATATCCCAACGTTACAGTTGGGCTATTTCGGGTATATCGTATCTATAGAATGCCATTTAGTACAGCGAATAATAAGTTCTTTCAGACATTGCAGGGTCGGGTCATTTTTCGTGTGTAGTTTTATCTCGGCAATCGGTTTTGCATACTTCGATGTAAAATTTACGTGTTTTTCGCTGATTCTAGTAGAGTTTGTATTATTGTCAGGAACAGTGTGTCGGGAACAGTAGACTGTCGGGTTTAAAGAGCCATTGATGTGACGAATATTGAAATTAAATCCTTCTAAGCGTAAATGCTAGCGTTCTATACGTAAAGGTAAAGTTGACTTAAGATTCCTGAGTAATGATACCAATGGTTTGTGGTCTGTAAGAATTTCAAAGTCTGAGTGGAGTACATACAAGCAAAACTTTTCACACCCATGTACAATTACTAAACATTCCTTTTCTAATTGGCTTTAACGAGATTCGGTATCTGACAACGCTAGACTTAAGTATGCTATAACTTGATAGTCTTCTGTTTGTGGTGCACTTATGACATCATTCTGTATTGTTTTTTTAAATTCTAAACTTCAAAATATTCATTCGCTTTCGGCTTAAAATATCGACTAATGCATTAGTTAAATTTTCGATTGTGGTTCCAGTATTTTCAAGTACTTCAAAAAAAGCCTTGTAATTCAAATCCTCCGTAATGTAATAACAAAGCTCTCTTTCTTGTTTGATCTTTGATGTTCATTGCCGTTATTAAATCAACTAACATATTTCTACCAACGTATACCAACACTGTGCATTTCAAAAAATCTAATAAAAAAGTACTCGTCGCGATTGTTGTATTTACAAGCAGGACAGACACGTCTGTGCAGCGATGGTGTATAGTACGGAATCATGACGCCACGTATATCTTCCCTCCAGAACACTCTTGTTACAATTCGCCGTTATATGATGTCTCCCTCCGTCTTTTCGTTACACAACAGGCATATATTCAAACTTTCCAAATTCCATATTGTTAAGTTAGCTTTTGTTGGCAGAGAAAGTACGAAATAACGACGACAAAAGTTGAAGATATTCGAAGGAAGTGTTTTTACCATTTTTAACCAGAACAAAATGTGATTTAGAGTTACGTTCTCTGTAACAATATTGATAATGATACTTTCTTTCTTTTTTAAAGACAAAAGGTGAGACGAAGAAGAACTAATTATTTGTTTTTGTACCAAATCTTTAGAGGCTTATCCAATACACATAAAACCATAGTAGTATTAATTAGTGGAATTCAAGCCATGCATGTGACAAATGAAGAGTCTAAAAGGTAACTACGACATTTCCTAAAAGAGTTAAAAAAATTCTCGTCTCTGATGTTTTTTGGGAGTTTGTTAACAATGTCTGCAGCTGTATTACGAAAGGTTTACCTAAAGTGGATTAATTTTTGCGAGGATTTCGCGAATTTCGCCCAAATTTGCGAAAATAAGAACTCGCGAAAATTTTTAAGAAGCTAAATTCGCGAAATTTAATCCTCGTGAAAATTTCGAAAAGAGCTTATTCGCGAAAATAAATCCACGCGAAAATTTAAAAACAACATTTTTTCTTCATCTTTATTTCATTTTTTCATAGAATTCTGTGAGTCATGTAAAAGTTTGATCTTTTTTGTTTTTTGCCTTGTGCTTGCAGTGTACATAAATTAATATTTACAGTATCTGAAAGATCGAATGTCTTCGCATTCTGCGGGGGTTTTGAGTAGGATCTGTTTTCCTTTTTGCTTTCGGCTATACATCAAACTGAACGTTGACTTCACGGTAGTTTATAGGCGGACATTCAGTCTTCGCATGCGCGATTTTCCGATTACTTTTCTTATAAAAGAACATGGCGCTGACCACAAAACTTTGTTTTAACAGCATGCATGCTTAAATTATTTTGGTAAATAAGACAATTCAAGAAACGTGTTTCAGTTCGTCATATGAGCATTCTTTCAGAGAAACTAACGTGTTTAGCTGGACGTGATTTGTTTGGGGCAAATATTTCTTATAAAACTTGGTTTATAAAATTTTGGTTTAGCTGACAAAAAGATGGATTTCTGCAGTTACAGAGTTTTTACAGCATTGGTACATTTTAAAAGAAACACCTTGACCACTGGCCACTTTTTTGTCCAGAGAAATTGAAGATTGAAGATTGTATAATTTCAATAAAATAAAAATGGCTACTGTCAGACACCAAAAGGTAATCAATATTTTTTTCTAAATTTGTACATCTACAAATTAATAGAGTTAATACTTCACTGAACTGGATATACTACCTGGTTATTATAAAATATTAATAAAAAATATTTACAACAAAACACAAGTGTTTCAAAAATCATAAGCAGTTTTCCTGTGACTATGGTTATATGTAAATATATAGCTATAGATATCTTTCTCATATATGCATACTAGATAGCTAAACAAACTAGGTACCCAACATTTAAGGAAGCAAGCCAAACAAATCGTGAGAAAAGCAAGGCTTTTTAAGAGATTTATTGTCAGCATAAGCAAATATTTCTGTTTTTTTACGTATCAGTAAAAGCATTTTCTCTAGAGGAGTACAACCTCTAGCTTATTGCTAAAGACCTAACAGGTTGAGTTCATCATTGCGGTAGCTTGCCACCTCTTTGTAAATAATTTTCTTTCCTCCTATAATTAGCATTCTCGAATTTTTTCGTATGCTTTGCTACCGAAAACACAGGATTTAAACTTTAACTCTCTCTTCATAAAAATCCATACTATCTGGCTTCATTATGGCATAAGTTCTTTTCAAGTTGTTGAATTTAGCATGTATGCTTTCCCCTCCTTGTTCACTGTAGAGTCCAATTCCAATGCCCCACTTTTTAACAAACTCTACAACGTGACTTTCCAACAGGTGGAGTTTTGGTGTAATGCCTACATTTGGAAATGAATCACGTAAAAAGTGCATCCTTAAATTATCTATAAAATGTGTTCAAAATAATTTGAATAATTTGTTTCGTTATGTTAATATGCACTAATTAAAATGTTCATACACAACCCTTGTTGCATCTTACCTAAATCTTGGATTTTTTGCTCATCAAATGCTTTGCATGAATTCATCAGATTATGACATCTTTAATACATGTTAAATAATTTCTTGTATTTTGTAGCGATGTTTATGGAGTCATAATGAATGTTTGTGTTGACAAGCCCAGGAATCTCGAATTTAAGTTTTGGTATAGAATTGCAAAGTTGGATTATATTCTTAACCTATTAACAGGTAAATTTTCACTGTTTTTATTTTATTCTCTATAATTTTAAAATGATACACAAGAACAGGATTTTTAGAGACAATTTATTAAGTTTATTTTTGGTATAATATTTACCTTAAGCATTTTATGGACATGATTTCCAACGAACGATTTTTCATGATACGCTTGCCTTTCCACATTTGGTCTAACTTTCGGACTAGTGGGCCATTGCTTTTGCCAAAACTTTGTTTTTGTTTCAATTCAGATTTACTTGTTGTCTAAAAATATAAACATGATGAAGTTTTCCAAGTTTAAATTAACTGGTCTCGATTTGAGTTATTTAAACTTTTTTCTGTAAGTCTGTTCGTAAAGTGATCTAGTCTTGGTTCATAAACGGATTTTATGTTTGTTTTGTTATCTGGATCTTTCAAGATGGCATCATGAATCGCATCATGTATAAGGCTAATCTTATTTTCAGAATCGAGACATTGATATTCCAATTCTCTTATTTTCAGTTGATCAGAAACATACTGGTCAAAATCACTTTGGCCTAATTTCTTATTTTCGATGGCCAAGAATCCAGCAATTCTAATATCTATAAGATGACAGTCATCTTCCAGCATTCTGAAAAATTTCAGATATGTCCCTAGTGAAATGTGCAACACTGGAACTGCAACCTAAAGGTAGGATGAAATTTTTTACAACATTTGTCACTTATGATGACATGCATAAAAATACGCATTATTATAAAGATTCCTTAGATTTAATTCTGTGGATAAGCCTAATCTGAGCTAGAACACTAGTGTAATAAAAGCTACTAATTATAAAATCTTAAAAATTTAAAGAATTTTAAATAATCGATTATGTAAGCACATTTTCACTTGGTCAATTGGCACACTAAAAATCACATCATCAATAACATTATTGAAGTTTTTAGCATTCTTTATGTTTCCTCATGCCTCGCGAAAGCCTTTCAAATCATTAGCTATGGATTCTAATGTGTGTTTAGACATACAACCTCGACTGGCAATTGTTTTTTGCATCTCCTCTTTTCTAATTGTGCAGTACAAGCAACAATGTCGTCCTAAATTAAACTCGGTTTAGTAATGATTGTGCACTTGTAATGTTGAAATACAAAAATAAGTACAATTCTTACCGTTTCCCCCTGTGAGTCCATAAATAGCACAAAGAAAAGCATTTTCACCAAAGATAAAGACGCGTTCATGTTTTTGCCTAGTGTATAAATAACCGTTATAATTCAATCAATAAATGGAGAAATGTGGGTGATTGCTTTACTTACCTCCATGATGCATTTTGAAGGTGATCTATTTGCGCACTAAAACGACATAAACCATCATCTTAACTCTATAGTTTTTCACTTCAAAAATGCTGAAAACAAAAGTGTTGTTTTTACTATTAATCCGATCGGTGTTACAAACTTGATACGACATTTTAAAGGATGAGCCACCATGGTCACCTCCAATTTTCACATGGATTTCATTTTTGAATTCTTTTTTGTTGACAATCATTGTGTTCCTGCAAAGAAGTATTTAAAAAAAATTTAACAAAATTTTGACTAGATTTTTTGGGATTTATGGTACACCGTTTCCTTACTGTAACAATTTCTCAAGATATCCTATTATGTATGATGGTAAATCTTCTACGTAACACCATGCTGCTGTTCTAATCCCATATACTACTTTTGTCTTTAACCTCAAAGCGAAAAGGTGTGTTCTCAGTAATAATATCGTCTCCTTGCCAACTTTTTGCTATTTTCTGTTGCTTAGATTGAGATGTTTTAAGCCACCTGTAACAAAAAATTTTACATTTTAATAGCTTATTAAAATCATAAAATAAAATGGCTTGGAATACCCTGGGAATTTCCCATAAAGTATAGACAATATGGCAAAAAAGTTAAGTCTTCATATACCTTGCCATTGTTTTTATTTTTTCCCAGGGAATACCTATATCGACTTTTAGTACAACCAATGCCTCAGGGGTAATCGCTACTGATGAGATGTTTGAGTTTTTTAAAATTTCTATCCTCTCCTCATGCCGAAATGATTTCTGCAGATGCGATGTTTGTTTTAATGCATTTTCAGCTTTTCCTCCTGTGACCATTTTTTGATTTTTTAAATATTGCGTTCTTCTCCTTAGGTGTCTGGTTGTGATTGGTCCAATCTTCTCAGCTTTAGGCGTGGATGTTAAAATCAAGGACTAGAGAAGAATGTCCGGATTTTATTTTATTTTTTGTACAATATTTTTTTAAGAAAAAACATACATGCATACATATTATATATACATGTATATAATGTTTAAACTACACTTTTATATGACAGTGTGTTTAGCATCCCTGATAACCTTTACTAACCCTGATTTTCAACAAGTGGCTTAAGAACTCTCAAAATTTTTATGCTGTACAAATAAGAATTAAAATTTTTCAACCATGAAAAATAATTTGATCCAATAAATCGCTGGACTTGTATGAAACGAATCAGAAATTAAAACATTTTAAATGGTTTTGTATAAGAACACGTGTACACGTTTTTATAAGAAAAAACTTTGGCTAGCCCTTTTTAATGACCAGCCCTTTTTAATTCGATAAGAACACAATTCTTGTTTCTCATAAAAACATATGCACGTTTTTTTACGAAACTTTTTGGGCTCGAATAAGAAAAATTAAGAAACATTTCAGGCTCAACCAAATGCTTAAGTTTTTTTAAGAAAAACGTGCACTCGTAATTTTCAAATCATGTAAGAACAATTTTTGTAACAAAAATAATAAAATTACCCTGGATCCACCAGCCTTGAACTCGATACTTTGATTTGGGAGGTTTGATTGTGCCATTTTGTGTTTTATGACATTAAGGAAATGATGATAATGACATTATGAAATTCGGCATAATTTTGAAAAACTGGTAGCATGTATGTCAGCCATTTTTGATAACAGAAAAACGATAAGTTGGGTGTGTTTGAAAAACTATTCTAACTGCCAGTAAAAAAGTGGCCAGAAGTACAAATTTTAACCAGTGAATGCTAAAAGGTTCCTCTTTATTACTTAAGTTCTTGTTTTGCTGGGAAAACTCTTGAATTTTCACACCAACCGTAAAAAAACAGGGTTTAAAATGTTTTTTACAAGATTAAAAATTTCCGCAAAATCGCTCTGTTTGTTGTAGCAACTTAACTGAGCGACCTAAGACTACCTCCTGGACACACGTTCTAAACTTTATATTGCAAGTCACACTAGTTTTTAAGTTATTGCAGTCTGTGCATACCCTACACTTATCATTTGGGAAGAAAAATCACGGATTTTGTTTACAAGTTTTGACGCATGCGCAGTCTAAATGTCCGCTTCCGTAGTTGCATTGAATGACTGTGGGCAGTGCAATTTTGTAACTTTTAAAGGCGTTGTACTTAAACTTTAGTTGCGTTATGTTTGCGATCTTCTCGATTTAACAGATTCGCGAAAGAAGCACTTTGAGATCACTGGTCAAGGTGCAACTAAATAAGTTGTCAATGCATTAACTGACGTATTATTTACAGCACTATGGACTGTGAATGTTGAAAACCTGGTGGAAAGCCAGTATCTGCAGGAACATTAGGAGCATGTTGAGCGCATAGGTTTCCTATAAGTTGATTATGCTGGCATGGAGGGATGAGCCCTCCTTGCCTGCCTTTCACTTTTTTCTTTCTCGAATACTAAAGTATCTTTTGAGGCCTTGTTTGCAACCACATCTTGCAATTCTTTAATTTAACTTGAGAAATCATTCATGATTCCTTCAAATGATCATTTTTTACATTTTCTCCATGTATGCTAGAGATGGGTACATATTTAAGTTTTTAGTGCTCATATGAAGAGGTAGATGAAGATTGTGGTAACAGCAAGTCATCAGGTAGTTCAGTAGCTGCTTCTGTGAATTCATTTCTTCTTAATAAACTGCTTTAGCAGGCAACTAGGCATTGAAGTAATGACAAGTAAAAGCTTGGTAATCCATCTATCTAGTTTTTCGTCTTCCTGAAAACGCTAAATTCCTGACGCTGTCTTTATTTTCATCGATGCTTCACGGCAAAGACATACGCATCGTTTGAATTTCTACTGGTCGGCATGATGTCATAATTGTACTGTTCCCCTAGCATAACATGTCTCTTTCACGTCTTCCACCACTCCATTCTTTACGTTGTTCACGTTTGGTAATAATAACTTATACTTCCATTATCAATGATTACATATATCAGGCCATTCACAACATCTTCTAGCTATTAAAATGTTTTACCTGGCTTGATTTTCTTCGTGTTTTTTATAAATTTTCAAAGCGATATACGTTCACTGTCTGACTCTTCTTCTGAAGTGTCGTTCCACACATTCTGTAAAAATATGAGCACGCGCACATTACAAATATCAACAGACATTTTTATCTTTATTTTAGTCACAAAAAATATAATGTACATAATTCATTTGCTCTGTTTACTTACCTCTTCCTCGTGTGATTTGTATTCGTCTGCCATCTTGCAGTACATGAAGCTGAATAAGTTTGTTGTGCATGTTTTTGAAAAAAACGATAGAAACTAATTTGGTTTGATACAATTTGAAGACGAAACTCTATCTCGACCAAAGTTCGCCTGCATAGATCCAGGCATAACTTGTATCGTTTTTTTTTTTTGCATTAAATTAAATAAAAATGCTGCATTTAATTGATTTGCTGGATGTTTCAGTTTATGCAGTGAGACTTTTGTCAAAGGTTATTCAATACTAACAAATAGTTAACTTAGACGCGACAAAGATCGACCGTATATAAACTTAGCCTTAACGAATTCTTTGCATAAATCTGTGGAAGTTTCTTTGAAGTTAGTCAACGTCCAGCCGTCCAGCTCCAAAAGCCATCCACCACCTTTCGTCTTCATTGCAGCCTTGCGTACTACCCCCAACATCAATATTTTCGAATTCAATTAAATATGCTATTTCTGACATATCTGGAAGGATAATTGTGCGATCTATTTTAAAATCTTCAGAATGTTTTTGTTTCAAATTTTTGAGCGTTTCGTTGTTTAATGACAAGAATCCATTTTGCACGGTAATAGTCAATAACTTTTAGCTCCATTAACATTTCCTCTTTGCATTCAAAATTTCAATAATAGTTTTAAAGCGTCTCAGCTTCTTTTGCAAATCAAGGATGTCACGATTTCGTCATGAGATGAGTCCTCTTTCCGAAGCTGCGAAGTGATCTATTGCTTTAGAATTTTTGCTTAGTTTTTGAAGGAGAAGGTTTGGCATCATCATTATAGCTTTTTAAGAAATCCCTTTAATGGAGCACTTCTCACCTATTCATACACAAATCTGACTGTTTTGTTTACGTATTCTTGTCCAGTTTTGCCAGTGAGAACAAGAAAAAAAGTTTCACGTCAGTACACAATTTGTTTATGTGCGTGTTATGTTTCTATCTAATTGTAATGTTTCGACATCTCTCTATTTGTATAAAACGGATGACGGTTCGTTCGTTTCACCCATACTAATTTTATCAGGAAGCACTTTTATTTTATCATATTTAATTAATCGCTAGAGATATCTATCGATTAATTAAATTGATTGACTTCGATTTGAAACTCAACTTCTTGATAATTTTTCAATTGTCGCAAGCGTCATGCATTAAAAATGTCATTGCTTCGTTAAATGTGAGTAAAAACTGGAATTTCCGTTACAAAACAGCGTCGTCGTCTTCGGAAGACGCTAGAAAAAACTTCCCCTTAGCATATTTACATAAGTCTTTAAGTCGTACCTCAAAAGATTAATTTGTTTTATGGTGGCATTTTGCAATTAATTCAGTTTCTATTGTTTAAACGGTTGTCTCCTTGGTAACGTATCAGCTAATACTTTTCGCTTAAACAATGTTGTGCAATGTGTAAGCAAAGACTATTTTATAGTTGGTTCACTACCTTTTTCTTCATGACAATTCCGTAATTTCGCTAATTCCAATATAAACATTTTCCTCCTAACAGGGTAAATTCAACGACATAATTGTCCTATGTACGATGCTTTTTCTAACCCTTTTTCAGTCGAGTGGACAAAGATTGTTGTTAACACTATAGAACTGTCTTTCATCCACTCCATGTTTAGGTTGAATTATCATATTATTGTAAGAATATATTAATAATGCGATGTTAGGCATGCAACTAAGTATATTTATATCTCTATTGTTATATTATATTATTATATAAATTATATATTTATTTCTATTACAAGAAGTGTAAACACACACCAACGTCTGCCATGTTTATAGCTGTTAATAGTAATGAATTACAGTAACCGACTTATAAACGTCACTATTCCAGTTTCTTGGCACAAAATGAAACAACACAGCCATCGCTTTAGCGATAGAGAAAAAATTTCAACGGCAAAAATAAAGCTACTCAAAACCTGGGACACTTTCTCGACGCTAATAATGCACTTATTACCCCAGTCCAGTAGGGAGGCAGAGTTTGCTCACTTTGCTTTCAGGATTGACAATCCTGCTGCCCTTAGTCATTTTAGAAGAAGCTTTGCAAGGGGGTTAGATTTTCTTATCTGGTCTTCGTGGTGTTACGCCCACGCATATTACCCCAGTTATGACAGGCTGGTACTGTCATTAGGCAGGTCCACAGCAATAATTATCTGTGTAAGGCTGAGTGTTGGAGCTCCATAACACATGTGGAAAGCTACAGCCAGGGTCACAACTCCTGGCGCGCAGATAGTTGTTTGCTTCTTAAACACATTCTCTAAAGAATAATTTTAAATTTATCCGTTTAAGGATATTCACGTTATGATAAGTTTTATTTATCTCATTTGTACCTATTCAATTCATTTTGAATTGCTTTAATATTTATTGTTTAGTGTTGTGTTCTGTCGCTGTTGTATTTGTCTGCCTTTTACGGTCAATGTTTTTAGGAAATCCTTGCAAAAAGGGGGATTTTGCTTTTTTAAAAAATCTCTAGAGGGTTGCAACGTCTAACTATAGTAGAACCAGCTGTCATTAGACAAGAAATATCATTACAGCTAGTTGTTTTGTCACCTCATCATCAATTATTCATGCAGTGTTGGGGCCCTGTAACACATGTGGAAAGCTACAGCCAAAGTCACAAGTTCTGGCGCACAGGACGGTTTTTATTCAATTCTTTTTTATATTATATATTTTTGAGATATACATTTTTCCTATTTGTGTTCAATCTGATTGAAAAACATCATCAACATATCTTATCTATCATCAAGATATGTTGATGATGTTTTTGTGTTGTTCTCATCTCCTAGCCATTTGCCTCTATTTAAGGACTATCTTAATAGGCAACACATCAACATATCTTTCACGTCTGAGTGCGAGGCCGATAAAACTCTTCCGTTTCTTGACGTATCTGTTTCTCGCAATGAATCGAAGTTTGTTACATCTATCTATAGGAAGCCTACATTTAGTGGTGTTTACACGAATTACAACAGCTTTTTGCCGGAAGAATATAAAACGGGTTTGATAATGACATTGATTTTTCGGATATTTAAGATTGTTTCTGATTTTTCTAGGTTTCACTTAGAAATGCAAGATCTTAGAAACATTCTGTTAAGAAATGGCTACCCGTCAAGTTTGATTGATCAATGCATTAAGTCTTTTCTCGACAGAATGTTTCAAGATAAGAAAGTTTTCAGTACCGTGCCTAAGTTAGAAGTTCTTATTATTTTGCCATATTTGGGTAATATATCGTTGAAACTGCGAACTCACTTAGTTAAAACATTTGATAAGCATCTTCCGTGCTGTAAGCTTAGGGTTATTTTCAAATCGGGTTGTAGAATTGGCAATTTTTTCCGGTTTAAGGACCGTGTTTCAAAGGCTCTGCGTTCAAAAGTCGTATATAAATATCAGTGTGATGGCTGCAATGCCATCTATTATGGGAAAACTATGCGACATTTGAAAGTTAGAGCCTGCGAACACATGGCCGTTTCTGCCTTGACTGGAAAATCCTTCAAATCTATTAACCCTAGTGCGGTTTTGGAGCATGTTGTTTTCTGTAAAAATAGACCATCTTTAGATAATTTTTCTATTATCTCCTGCGCATCTAATAATTTTGATTTGGAATTGATGGAAAGCTTGTTAATCCGTAGGGATAAGCCAATTCTTAATAGAAATATTGCATCAATGCCATTATTTCTATTTTCAGATAATTGACTTGCCCCTACGGAATATTTGATCGTACGATGATATATCGTACGATATTTTGTATATAGTGTTGAATTCGTCAATTGTAAATAGCTATACTTGAAAATGGCCGTCGTACGGCCGAAACGTCGTTAAAGAGTTGTGTGTTCAATCTGTAAAGAGTTCCTTTATGTTGTTAGCTCTGTCTTATGACGTATTGTTTGTGATTGAAGGATTGTTTTTCTCTTTAACATTTTCTCAGAGAATAGTTATAGGTCCAAATTGGACAGCACTCATGCTTGTAATAAGCAAGAAAGTGTACTCAACACCTTCTTCTGGGAGCTAATGCCACTTTTACTTACATCCAACGTCCCTGTAGACAAGATACTTCAGTGCAGCTTGCTGTTGTTTAAACCTTTTTCATGAACACTAAATTCTAATATAATTTTTACCCCGGCGACGAGGCAAAAAAAAGTAAACCCAAGGTGTTCAAAGCAAATGTTTTTTTGTTTGTTTGGTATTTCAGAGATAAAAGAGAGTCAACGGAAGCCATCTAAAATGTTGAGGATTAAAATAATTGCTGCCGGCAACAGGACGATCTCTTTTAACGACTTTACAGTTTTATTGTTGTTGTCGTCTACGCTAAAAATGCTTACGAATCGAAACTGCAATGAAGTAATTTCATAAAAAAGCATGTCTTAATCCCTCCTTTTGTTAAGTTATTTACATTAAAACAACAACATAATTCAAATAAATGCCAATGCTGTTGAGTCATTAGGTTTTGTACGTGTTACTGGGAAATAACCCTCACTAGGTATTCTTATAAAATATAAACCACAACAACCCAAAACTATACCACATAAGTATACCACAAACAAATCGTCGAATGATGGACACTAAACTTTCCCAAGTAAGTTTTTCGTTCGAATTGCACTTTGTTATTCGACTTGTGATCTTTTATACACAATAAATGACATTAATTTTTATATTGTAACTAAGCAGATATGAGATATATAGAGTTATCATTTTAGCTAGTGAGAATGTCATTTTCCTTTACCGTGAGTTTTGCCTTGTTGTTTGTTTTAAACTGCGTAATTTTTAACAGAAAGGTTTAGGTATAAAGCCCTAAGTTATATCATGGGGAAGAAAACTCCGGGGGAAAAGAGTCCCCTGGGGTCACAAAATCACAAAAACTTGCACAAAAGCTCCTGTTGTGACATATATAAGTTTCCAAAGTATTGAAAGCCAGTACCAACAAGTATTGAAAACCTTCCGGTACCATTTCGCGTGACAGACAGACGTATACGGGCATTATAATATAGACTAGTAATTTAAACCCGTGGAGACTCCACTTAAATTTATTCTGCTTTTTATCACAAAAAGGTTTATAAATAATCTCATTAGGAAGGCTAAAAAACTATTTTTTTAAACGAACTCCCGTGGAGGTGTCCACTCAAAAACTTATAAAGTTCATGGTATGTTTCTTATCGCGAAATGATTTGTTGTCAATCTCATTTAAAAGACACAAACAATCAATTAAAACTTTTAAACGAAACAGGCCGCAACAATAACAACTTTGATTGCCCGTGACTTTGTTCGTACGATAATTGATAACAAAGCACTCGTCACGGTAAACTTAAATTAGCATGTGCAATAAAATTCCCAATTAATGAAATCACTTTATTGTATCACATGATTTGTTCTAACCAATTAACATCGTAAACAAAACGTTTTTAAAATACAGCACATTTTGATGGGCTATTATAGACGCTTTTAAAGAAAATTGAAAAATATAATCACAGTCTCCGTGTTATTATGGAGATTTAAGCACAAAATATTTTTTTTTCTCATCAATATGTAAAAAAAAAATTTTATAAAAATATCGATGAGAAAAAAAAGATATTGATAAGACTTCGGAAAAATAACAGTTGTTTTTGTAACAACGAAAAGTGTTGAAAAATTTCAGCCTGTAACAATGTTTAGGGTTATGTTTGGAATTTCTTTGTGAAACAAATAACCGGTAGTGCAAAGAAATGCAGTTTATATCATTCCATTAAGCTATAATTTAGATTTTACTTGTTTTTTGCATTTAAATGAAAGCGGAAAATCGAAACTTATTAGGTAAATTGATCCAGTTGATTGCATTGTGGTATTTATAAATGGTTTTTGCGTCACAAAAAATTGTGCATGTAATTAACACTAGTCGTGAGCCCGTGGAAAATCCACGGGTTTGCCCGTCGCAGCTAAGCTACCATTTTGCGTGACAGACAGACAGACGTATACGGGCATTATAATATAGATAAGATAAAATGTCATTCTCGTATTAAATGTGTATTGTTTAGTTTCTCCGAAGTAATATGAGAAATGACAAAGAAGTCCAGACGTCATCTGGCTATAACGATCTAAGAAAATATTGTGGTTATAGTTACAAGTTACTACTTTCTTGTTCGATACATCTTTCAGCGCATCTTTCATGCTTTGTAAGTACGAAAAGAGTAGGAGTAACTACATCGCAATGCAGATATAACCTTTTAAGACAGAGATCCTAATAAAAAAAACGGAGGTTTCTCTCCAAAGAATAAGAAGCCACTGGAGAACTTCTGTATTCTCTCCCCTTTATAGAATGATCAAAAATCTAATGGATTCCAGCTGTACTGAAACAAACACCTATGAATGCAGAAACATGAGAATTGATAAAATTCACTCATGCTTGGGGTCTGGTGTGGGCCCTTTAGTAAGCATACCCTGCCTCCTGCAACACACCAGCCACATTCACTGACACTATCCGCAAAAACTTTTGTTAAACGTTGGAAAAAGAAGAGTCGACATCTATAATAAGGACTGAAATTTAACAATCTAGGAATTCCAACTAGGGTAGTTTAAAATATACACTTACGTAATTCTTTGTAATTGAAATAGCCATGTAAGCGAGTTTTTGTAGCATTTAAACTATCCACTCTCCGAAGTTTTACGGACAGAGAGTAGTTATGTACTATATTTACGCGATTAAATCGTAAATGAAATAAGAAACTTTAAAACATTGACTGATTAATTTTACGTCATACCTGTAAGTGAAAATTAATTTTATATTTCAATATATCCTTTATAGCATCCGAGTCCTGCGTTTGAGATTGGAAAAATCTATAAAGCAAGAGAAAATGATAGAAAGATCAAGTTAAAAGTAAGTTAGTTCAAATATGCTTTACTGATTTTAACCATTTTTTATTTTTTAATTTTGTACTATATTTCTTGTCCTTTTAGTTACCAAAAGCTTCGCTGAAGGTTCGTTATTGTTGTCGTTGTTTTTGTTGTTGTTGTTGTCATTGTTGTCATTGTCATTGTTGTTGTTGTTTTATTTTTTCCCTTTTTTCTTTTTCTCATTGTTTTCAGTTATACAAAAAAAGTTATTTGTTTTTAGGAGATACTTCTCAAAAAAAGGCGAAAGGTAAATGTATGACAAAAAATTGAGTAATAATACATGACAGGAATTTCATTTTCTTAGTAATACATTGCAGTCACTTAAAATTCGTTTAAAAAATATTGCTTGATATGCAAAGTAATTCTTTAATAACATACAATTACTACATTTACTTGAATAAGAGCGTGTTGGGCTAAAAAAATGTTGAGATTGTAAGGAGCACCTATTCAAGAGAGTGATCTTTCGAGAAGGGGCGCCATTTAAGAGGGAGCTCATTTAAGAGAGGCGCTTATTTAAGAGAGGCGCTTATTCGAGTAACTGTCTTCTAAGGAACTTTAATTTTTAAGACTATTTTTTTAAAGGTTTAAATCCAACTACTGAACATTTTAGACAGCTGCGGTAAGTTTATCGATAGATTGACTTGTGAATTTTTGTTTTTAGACTTTAGAATTCTGGCCGAATGATTGTATTCAAGTGTTACGTTTTTATAAAGTAAGTTTAGTATCCGCTTTTATCAACATAGTCGTCTGGTGTACGTTCAAGCATCCGTAGAGTTTTTGGCATTGGGGATAAAAAGAAAGTTAAATAATTATATTACTTAAATTTGATCTATTATGAGGTGAGAAAATACAGGGCGGAAAAGTAATGTTCAAAACCACAAGGTCCAGTTGGACTCTTGTTATACTAGGCAGTGCCGATATTTAACTTCCAAGGTATTTATTATGGTACTAAATTTTAGGATGGCTGGTACATTGCGAGTAATCTAAATTTACATCACCTTAAAAGTGGATTGATTCATTCAAAATATTTAGATGTCGCCAGCGAAATTGACATCCTGTCATCTAAACTCATTATAACGTAAGTTTACTTTGCCTACACTATTTTATACTTATTCCTTGTACGCTTTTACGTTGCATTTTTATTTTTATTTCTAGAGACGGGGAAAGTAAGTCACTGTCCACTAATGAGGTGAGCAAAAATGTTTCCAAGAATACTATTTGGGATAAAATCACGAAATCGAATTTGGCATATATGGTCATTTACTAGACAATGGAAATCGATTGCCATTACTCCTTATGAAGTTCAAATAAAACAACTTCGGCCAATATGCACTTCTCTACTTTTTTGACCATCATTTTCCATATCAATATTTCATTTCTAGGAAGAGACGGAAATCTATAATTTATTGCCTGGTGATGACGATCTCGGTAAATATTAATAACATTTTGTTTACACGATTTTATCACATATACATGTTTTTTTATAAGTATGACGTATATAGGCATTGGTAGGCTTAACTTTGGTCATTTTTAACCATTTTGTAAAGTCTTGTGAAGTTTTTATTTTTTTCTTTATGTCTTAATTAACCAGTATGCAGTGAATTTTAAGTTGTAATTACTGATGTTTAAAATTCAAATGCAATATTTTTTTTCAAATAAGCATATTTCGAGCCTAATCATGTGTTTTTCATAGGCTTATTGCAATAAATCCTTTTGCCATTAAGCATAACTTGAGCATATTTCAAACCGGAAAAATAAATTCATAAGCATCCTTAAGCCTCATTTTGAAGTTTTAATTGCTTATAAAAGAAAAACATGTAATTTGTACTAAATAATCGGACTGTGTAGAGCGTTAGTTACAAAGACATATAAGAAAGTCTGGGTTAAAATTATAAAAACACAGCTTTCGTAACCCAACACTATACCGTATATTATACCGTTAACTACTATTAAGACTTCGCTGAACCAACACAATTAAAGATGAGATTTGAAGAAAACTTCAATATCATATAAGCTCTCCCATTCTCGACACTTTCTTGGCGTCTTCTTAATTGTAGCACCTTTATTACACGTAGAAAGCAATACGTGAGAATTAAAAACTGTCCTCTCAAAAATTAAGTAATCAAGAAAACTTGATTTCTTTTTTATTGTGCGTTTTTAGGATATAATACTATATCAGACGCTCGACCTAGAGTTAGGCCAAGACCGAAGACAGACGGGCATAAATACGAGGTTTGCCTTTTCAATAAATTTTATGCTAAGTAATATTTGAAAATAAAAAAAAATATTTTTTAAATTTTGAATTCTTATTTTTCAGAATATCACTATTCAAGAAGAAGATGAAGGTAGATAATAAACAATATAGTTATTCACCTGCTAAGATAATACCATACAATGCTTTTTATACCTTTTTTGATTTCTAGGTAATTATGAAGATATTCCCGTGAAACCCAAACAAAGACCAAGAAGCTTTACAATAGGCTTTGTAAGTTAATACTTATTGGTTCTTGCAGGGACGTCGACATGTACATAAACGTTGAGGGCCCACGCTCAAGTGACGAAAGGGGGGCCCACGAGTTCTGGCCGACGCGCTGGAAAGTATTTTAGGTTTTGATGCTTTAGATTGAATAAAACCGCACTCTCTGAACAGTGATTTTAGAAATTTCTCAGTCGATGAAATATCTAAATATTGCTTTCTCTTTTTTACGTAACCCTAACAATTATGAAAGAATATACAAATATGTGAGTAAAATTACCCTCAGTAAATTGTCCAAATTGATTCTAACGTTAATCATTCTTTGATTTAAATTCACTTCAATTTTACATTAGTCCATTTTGTAAAATGATATTTGCTTTAATATCTATTGTTTTGTGTTGTGTTGTGTCACTGTTGTATTTTTCTGCCCCTTTACGGTCAATGTTTTTAGGAAATCCTTGCAAAAAAGGGGATTTTGCTTTTTGGAAAAATCTTCAGAGGGTTACAACATGTAACTATAATAGAACCAGCTATCATTAGACAAGAAATATCATTACAGCTAGCTGTTTTGTCACCTCATTATCATTATATTTTATTTTATTTAGCTACTTTTTGCATGATTATGAAAACGGACACATAAGTAAACATAATGTTTTTTTCCAAATTCACGTTAAAAAAAATCTTACTCTGCAAAAATATGGGAAAGAGAAAGCGGCAGCTCCATCACTGTCGACGGCCCAGCCTTGGTAACGTGTCTAGAAAAAACTAGTCGTGTTTTTTTATCTTTTTGACCTTTATAATATCGTTTTATTTGACATGCATTTAGGACTACTCTGATAAAGATAGATATGTGGAACTTAGAGAACAAGAAAGTATAAGCTCGTCAAAACTGCCCTTACATCAGGTTGGTAACTGGTACTTTTTAACATATTAAATTATCATACCATTTCTTACAATTGTTCTTATTTCTTACAGCCTGTCGAAGAAAAAAGTGTTCGTGACGGAAGTCAACAAAGCATCCCTGATAGTAAGGTCATTTTTAATTATTTGTTACGCTATTTTATTGAGTTGACAAAAAAACACATTTGTTTGTCTTTTTTATTGGATTATGAAATCATTAAAGAATATTTTTTTTTTGCTTTAAAATGATTATTGCAATATTTCACATACTAGTTTGAGTCGTTAAGCAGCATAATTTTATCCTAGTGCTATTTTTTGCACAAATGTTTCTAAAATAAAAAATGCTTCGTTCTCGACAGAATTTAGAACGGTGATCAAAAAACATCGTTTTGTGATACCATCATTCTTAATAACTATTTTTTCAAAAATGTTTGTTGGTCCATTATCTTAAAATGAAAAAAGCTTCTAAACAGCTGAGCGGGAAACGAAAGTCGGGTGTTAATGTCATGCGGTCTTTTTTGTTAGTTCTAATAACATCAGGAGACATGCCAGAAATTCTTCCAAATGTGAATGAAGAGGTTAGTAACATTACGTTATATTGCATTTGATTAGATTGCATTGCATTGTACTAGATTGTATTGCATTAAACTATCTTGCATTCATTGCAATCATTGCATTGCATTGTATATGTACATTGAATTAGATTACATTGCATTTTGTTGGATTGCATTGCATTGCGCTAGATTGTATTGCATTAAATTGTATTGGATCGCATTTATTGCATTGCATTGTACTACATTACATTGAAATACATTACATTGCATTTTATTGGATTGCATTGCTTTGCACTAGATTGTATTGCATTGCATCGCATTGCATCGCATTGCATCGCATTGCATCGCATTCATACTTTTCCACCGTGGCGTATCACGTTTATATATTTTACAATATTTAATAGGAGGAAGTTGAAGACAACATTACAGGTAAGTGCTTTTTGAATTAATATTAAAAAGCTATGTTCTATTTGTTGTTAAAGGGTTGTTAATTGTAAGCGTCATTTGGTGGTAAAGGTCATATAATGACATTTAATTTGCTTTGTTAGATTTTCCTGTAGATCCAATGAAATACAAGAGAACTAAGGTAGATAATTTTGTGATATGTTATTGTGAACACTCAAACGTGATTCGCCTGGCTGCTACTTAATTGCTTCTTAAAAAATGTGTCATCTATGTTATATATTTTTTTTAGAAAACACCTTCATGGGCGATGATTTCACGTGGTGTGTCCCGATGTGTCCAATTCATTTTGTTTTATGTTCTTTACTTTAAAAAACCTATGTTATAAGTAAATTTTAATTTTTACTGTCATAAAATTTCGAAATTTAAAGTCTCAAGGCATTTTATGTTGAATTTATTTAGTGTGCCACTAAATTAGGAACTAACAAATTTTTTTAGGACAATCTTTTCAAAGTATATCAAGCGATGATAGTGTTTCAATACCACGAAGACCATCTGGATCGACAGTAAGTTAATGCATTGTTCCTTCTTGTTTTGTTTTTATTTCAATATTTTAATTCTTTTTAAAGGGACCAAACTTCATTCTTCTTTTTAGGGCTTCTTGCGTGATATGCGAATGAGAGATCGGCGACACTTGGCCAATCAGTTAGATGGAAATAGAAATGTTGAAAAGCTTGGCCATCTCCTGAAAGAAAAGGTAGGCCTGTCTACAGTTCAAATCGAAAACTTGGTTCATGGAGGATACAGCCCATGTGAGGATTTCTTAAAAGTGTACAAAACAAGAAAGCCTTCTTTAAAAACAAAAGCCTTTAAAGAAACGATGGAGGAGATGGAGAGATATGATGTCTTGGCATACATGAAGGATAAGTCGTATCCTCAATTGTTTTTTGAAACTCCTTATGAAGAGCAAGATCATATAGCCATGTTTCTCAATTGCTCAACGAATAACTGGCGTACATTTGCTGGAAGATGTGGCTATTCAAGCAAAGAGATAACGACCATTGAATCAAACAAGCCGAAAGAAGAAAAAAGTCCTGCCGAATATCTGTTTACTATTATCACCCATCAATGTCCATCGTTTACGATTGAAGACTTAAAAATTGCTTTAACGCAACTCAAACGGCAAGATTTAGTTGAGTATCTATCACAATGTTAGAAAACAAAAAATAAGAAAATCGTCTTTACCTTTTATAGACCTTTTTAAAGGTTGTTAATCAATGTTATAAAATAAAATAGACAGTGTTGTGGGTTATAACTATAACAAAAGCTTCCTCGAATTATTGTCTCTAAATTAGTTTAAATTTTAATGAATTATCTAGCAGTTTAATCTTTTTAATTACACGCTAATGCTGGAATAAGCGCTACGAAAAAAACTATAATATATAGTTAAAGCAGATGAATTCCTTTGTTTTCATTTCAGCGGTATGCTCATTGGGCTCTGATATCTGCGTGGCAGAAAAAAAGAGGGAGGCGCTAGGTAACACGAACATATTTTTAGTTTTTTTCGTCACATAAATGAATTCAAATAATTCAGAAGGAACCAATCTACACTCGATAATTGTTTAAAACTTCAAACGATGTTTTCGTGAGAAAAAATTCACAGAAGGATACCACTCCTCAGAAAATCATAGCATCTTCTCTGCCACGCAAATACCACAGCCAATGAGCTTACCGCTGAACATTTAACAAATAACCTCACGCAGGAATTCATCTATATGAATTTTGAAGTAATATAATATACGATGAATATAAATATTTTTGATTTCTATTGGAATTGTAGCATTGCTGTGATTACTAACGTCGCATGTTAGAAAACTTTTTGTATGTGAAAATTATTAAAGTTGTTTGAAATGTTTCTTATATTACACTCGTCCGCTCACCAAATTGATTTAGTCATTGTTCTGTTACCTTGGGAAAAATTGTTCATTGGATGCATTATAGTTGTTATTAACAATTAGCGTGACGCAATAAATCGTCACATTCGCTGCATGCGAGAAAATATTGAGAAAAAATTTGCTGATCTACTATGGTGCGCAGTACCGGTTTTTAGTGTTTTCCTTTATATTTACGTGTCGCGCTTTTCTCGGCTGCAAAGGTGGAAGAGGAAAGCAAAATGCCGAAGAGTCATTCTTTAGCTAGCATGGTTAGGATGGAAGAATCCAGTGTCAGATAGACTGAGATGTTAGGAAATGGAACCTCGTACAAACCTTGTATTGTTTGGATATTGATTTTCAACTTTTCTAAAATCTTAAAAACAATGTACATAATGCCTTATACACTTTTTTTGTGTGGATAGTTAGGAAATTGGAAGATCCCTCCTTTTGTGATGTACTAAAAGCATTTTTTTCCCGCTAGGCACCTCTTCTCGCTATACGTTAGGAACAAAAGAATCACTAGATCCACCATTGGCGCGTGATGCTTTCATTTTTTTTATGCTTGTAAAGCTGTCAGTGTTTATCTAAAGAAGAATTTATTTAAAACTGTAAAAAGTAGTTTTTCGTTGCTACTGTTTTTAACACTTGAGGGGCGGGGTGATACAGTGTTTTTTGTCGTTGTTATAAACATAACAAACTGTAAACTTTTAATCAGTGTTTACATCTGTTCCGATACGATATTTTGAAACTTTGTTCGATCAAGGAGGTTTAAAAAGAGAAGGAGATATATCTCAGCAGTTTCTATTAAAACCATCCGTTGCCGATTTGGAGTATTGTTTTCAAATTCAGTTTTGTAAACAAAATTTTTGGACATCTCGCGTGTCTAGCGGTAAAAACTCGTTTGCTTTGTATTTTTATCGTTTAAAATCAGTTTTGAACTTTTCTGGTGGTATATGCAGAAAATAAGTAAAATCAGCCGAATATAGGGGAAATTATGATAAGATAGAGATAAAAAAAACAATATTAGAAAATAAGAACGTGAAGAAATAAAAGTAAATCATTGCCCAACGAAAAACGCATAATTAGAGAAACGAATGATTAATATTTTCTTTGTTCTATGAAAAAAACAATAGTCACCGAACACCGAGTCTATACCAAAAATTCAATAACTTTGAAGACAAAAATATGTACTAATATGCAACCCTTCCTGCAGTAATATTTTTTAAAAGTTCTTTCAATCTTTTAACTGACGCTGTGCTAAGAGGGAACATACAGAAACATCTACAAGATGTAAAATTACACCATATCTCAGGGCATCAATTTACGCAATATAAGTGCCAAATACCAGCTGAATTATTTTGCAAGTGGTGATAATAAATTTCACCAGCATTAATTCTTATAGCTTAACAGAGCCATGTGTTTTATTTATGCTTGGTATAGTTCTCAATATGTTTTTTGAAAGTTCTGCTCTGTCGTTAAAACACTCGTCTCATTCTCGGTATGTAAAAATACAGCTAAAGCGGCGCAACGGATGGGTTCAAAGGAGCACGTAAACAAAAGAAATTTGAATAGAATTTAAATGGACGTTGCTGAGATGTATTTCCTTCTCTCTTTAAACCTCCTTGGTTCGATCCATCAAATTCAAAAACGCTGCATTGGTATCACGCAACTTCGAAAATAATTGGAAGATTTATTGCACGATCGTGTAGAATTAATAAACGTTGTAAAACCTGTTTTTTACATCCTGGAATATGTGCGTATACACACTAAATTAAACTAGAGCCTCGCGAAATATTCCTTTCAGCTTTACACAGCAGAGTAATACAATTCTGAAAAAAAAGTTGTATATGAAAGATCTGGTGACATCATCAAATATTCCTTTAATCATTATATTTCTTTAACAATTCGTGGTAAGCACGTGATGCGTTATTCTGATCATCATTTAAGCCGAACACAATGGAAAGAACAGCGTCACAACTTCTAACAAAAGTGGTAACGGGCTTGCAATCATCAAAATCGTAATTTTTTGCCTCCCTTATTAAGTGGATTTGTCCACTTAATTGGGGAGTCTATTTTCTGTTTATTGGATACCGTCCGCTTTCACACTTTTTAGTGGAAGATGATAGTATACAATAGGCAGAAATAACCGATTTTAGTTGAATTACAACTTTTGTCTTATGCATTGTAAAATTTGTAATTTTTGGGTAAAAGATAGAAATAATTTAAATTATTAATTTTACATTTTGTGATCCATTTTTTTAGGAAGGACAATTAGTACAGTGGAAAACCAAGAAACTTCATCTTGGGGGATATATGTAATTGTTTTCTTTAAGTGTCATTTTGACCTTCCTGGTGACATTTTGAATGTTGTTAAGCTCAACAGGGTGTGCAAATTTTTTTTATAAGTCCAAAGTCAATTTACACAATTTTGGCCCAGATCCCAAAATCGGAAATTTTTATTTTGTACAAATATGGTCATGCTATATATCATTTGTTCGAAATTTAATACTGACTATAACTGCACTTTTTATTGACTATACAGTTGATAAAAATCGAGATATGTCCTAAATTATTGGGGGATATAAATATTTTAAAATACGACTTTTATTTTGAACAAGACTTTGGATATACAGCTATAGTCTATGGAAAATACATCAGTAATAAATTTAAAATATATCTATATCATCTTCTTCACTACTGCTCTTATCTAATTCAATATCATCAGATTCACTATTGTTGTCGCTATCATCAACATATTCGTTATTTTCGGAGTTAACATTATTGAAAACGATTCACGACATTCACAAAATTCAGAACAAGGAATTCTTGCATGTGAAAAACCACGGTCTGACATTTATTACCTAAAAAAAAAAGATATAATATAATTTATATAGAAAATGTTAGATGTTAAGCAGTCAAAACTAAGCTTAATTTTTCCTTTACAACCACATTTTGTACTTGTCAATACTTGATTCACCATTATCTTGGAACATGGATGTTGGTACCGGTGCTAGCTCGTAGTGTAAAATACTTTTTAATTCAATCTGCTTAGCACTTAACAAATACATTACATATGAGAATATCAGTCCTGTATTATATATTTCATTTGTTTCACCTTTTTACTTTTGTTTCTTACTTTTAGCCATAGTATTTACTCTATTTGAAAGTTTTGATCTAAATCCTTTAGGTAGATTGTGATTGAATTTTAGCATCATTTCCGTTCCATTTCCATAAGAACGAACAACATTGGGTTTTCTGTACACGTTTCTCCTGTATAATTGTATGAAACATTTGTTGGTGCTTCAAATGGATGGATACAGTTGAATAAGAAATTTCTGAGCTTTCTTTTATCTTCTGCATCTCCTACTATTGTTGTTCGTGATTCTCCCTTGTGTGTTGTTACAGCATTATTTCTTTTCTCTTAATTGAACTCATTCATTCCCATCATTGACCAGCAAAACGTGTCTATAAAACTTTTAAAGGCGACACACATCGGTGTTTTTGAACCAAAGTTTATTCTTCGTCAGAAGAAGAGTCTATCACACAAATTCGACGTCTTTTTACTTGTTGCTCATTGTGGTGATGAATGTTTATATTAAAAACGCAGTTATTTATGTGTGCACAATCAACCATGGATTAAAAATTATCAACATTTCTTTATGATGAGATGGATATAGTGTTTGTAATGTTTTGCAAAGGACGTTTTTTGTTCAAACTGATTAGGTCTGACATGTGCTCTTGCTGTTTACTTGAAGCCGTGTGATATGACTTTAAATTTTCGATGTTTTTGTGATCACTTAATTGAGAAACGTGAATTGGATGGACGTCGTTGTTAAGAAGAGTTGAGGTGGCTGTTTTTCTGGAGGAATGATTCGAGATTTTTGATTTACTGCAACTTGATTTTTCATTCTGTAATAAATCAGAAGCATCAGAGAGAAATAATCCCAATAAATTTTTACCCAAAGGTCGATCAAAATACCAAACATTCTTTTTAACGTGCTTGGCTGGAGCAACGGCTAAAAAAATGGTGAGTCACTTGTTTTACTTTGTCTAGCCGGTGACTAACAAATAGTTCGTAAACCCTTACAGGACAACGGTCGGTGTTTGTAGCATATGCTCGGGGGTTAAAAGATCGCTGATGGGAGTTGCTGTTTTCTCCTGTCCTTGTTTTGCTTCCTCTTTCTTTATCCCATTTCAAGTATTTTCGTATCGATACAAAGTTTTATGTCCCCGTATTTTAACTTTCTCGATTCATCCCTGGCACGACAGCCAAAGCATGTTGTTACAATCCACCACATAGTTCGTTGAAGTGTTTTACCATCTCCAACGTCGAAGTATTGGACTTCAAAAAGTTTGTCAACCTCACATTATTCCAGGGGACGAGTGGCATTGGGTTTATTCCTCATTCACAGTTGTGTGAGTTGTTTCCGTCTGCTAGCCGAAACTTTTCGCGATCTGTCAAATTGTTTGTCAGTTTTAATGCTTGCTTTTTTTCCATTGTCATTGAGAACTCTTTGCCATGCGTTTCTGAATGAATTTAGTGTGTCCGGTTAATACAAATTATTTTGGCCATTTATTTCATAGTATTTTTCTCTATTTGCATGCTTGCATGAAAAATTGACTGATCCAACTCACATGGTGATAGATCAAGAAAATCACGAGTCTTTGAGCATTATTTTTTTTCATAAAGAATCTCAATCGTCGAGAAGCTGTTAAATCTTGATATGTGGTTCTCTTAGATTTACTGGCAACTAAAAAATCGCTGATTTCATCGTCGATTGTAGAAACTGACATCAAGGATTGGGATGGCATTAACTCAATTCCAAGATCGAAATTACTTTCCAGTTCTTCAATGATACTTGAATCGATCATGTTCAGGTTGTGATCAATAAATAAGAAAGGTTGTAAAATTCGCACTGTAGTGTTGTTTACTCTTTGATGCATGTGTGTCTGTTACATAGATTCTTTTCACGGGCATACAGCTAGTTTTTTTATTTCCATATTTATTTTTATTTCGGGATGTATACGTATCGAAATACCAAAGACCATGAAAACGAGATTAGTTATAAGCAAATTTTAAATTTGCAGCGAAGTAGTAGTGAATAATAAAGTTTGCTTTCTTGCATTTCTGCAAAGTTAGTTCGTCATTCAATTCATTATTTAACATAGAATAATGGCATGTAGGATCGTAATTTGACGTACTTATGGTGGTTGGCGAGTTGGACTTTAAACCTCCTGCTTATGATATTAGAGTGCTAAAGTGTATCGCCTCAAACAAGCGACTCACAACTTTCCTTAGGATGTTCTTCTTACTTATGTTTTTAAAAATTTTAGGCCTTTGTTCTAGGTCCTCTTTTATAGTTTTCCATAATATGCCAAATACAAAGTAATTCGTAAATCATTTTTGACGAACAAAAATTTAGGGTTTAAAGGTTTTTCCATCACCTCATAAACCTGTCCTTCCGGAAAAGGATTCGGAACCCAGGTTTTAAAAGCTTACCCAATTTAGTCTCACGCTGTACCCAGTAAGCCACATCGAGATAAATGATTGACGTCCTTGCTTCTTAGACTTTGGGCCCGAAGTTATAATTACACTGTCATGAATTCATTGATTTAAATTAAGTTATTGACGTTAAAATAATGTTATTGACGTCACGCCATAACAACAGAAATGTAAAAAGATTTTCTCTTTGTTTGTCATAAACAGACGGAAGTAATCGATAAGACTGCGCAGGGTAAGACAAGTTGTAAAAGTTCAATTGCTTTACAAGCACTGCCATTAAGCGTAGTTGATTTTAATATTTGTAGATTTTGTGTCAAAAAGGTGGTACACTCAATCAGTAAAGACACAAGATGTATTTCAGCAACATCAGTAATCTTGAGAAACACCTTGACATTTCACGTTTGTTTAGAATAAGTCAGCCAGCCAGTTATTCATATCTTCACATTTAAAGATAGCTATAGTACATCTAGCTCATTTAACACAAAGAATCTATATTGTAAAACCCGTAATCGTCTGTCAGTTTGTCACGCAAAATGGTACCGAAAGTACTGAGACGCACCCTATGCGGTTTAAAAAGAACGGAAAAACCGTGGATTTTTCACGTGCCACCGACTAGTATTAAAATAAACCATTAGATCGGCGCGTGATCTGGTAGATACATACTATTACCCCTAATCATTACCAAGTGTTAATAAATAGAATTCAACTTTACAAAAGCAAACTATATTATGCAGTACTTTCCTGCAAACTTAAAATTTGTTGATAAACTAATCTCGTTTTCATGTTATTCGGGATTTTGATATGTATACTTTGCGGAACGAAAATGGACATGGAAATAGATCTATTAATGACAATTAGGAACTTTACATACTTTTACTGACATTTTTTTTCTGATTTTATTCTATTTGTTAAAAAGTGATGTAGAAAAAAGGTTTGGAGGTTCAGGTTCTCAGTTTCGTTAGTTTATTTGTTTTCTATCTCATGTTTCGTGTGTTTTCCTCATTTGTTTTAATTGTTAAGTTGTAAGTAGGGTTGTTTTCTTTAGATTTAGTTGTAGTTGTACGTTGTTAATTGGATAGAGATTTTCTGTTCATTTTCTTCGATTATTGTTTCTTTTTTCATTTGTCTCAGCAATATCCATTCAGTTTGGTAGTGCTCCATCCGTATCATCGGAATAACTTTTCTATCAAATCATGTGTTTTTTGTTGTTGTTTATTTTATGTTATCGGCCTTGTGTCAAGATGTTATGTTATCTACTGTATTTATGGTAAATAATTTTATTCAAGGAAAAACACTAAGTAAATCTCATGGAAAAGAAAGGAATGGGTTCTTGTTGGTTGTTGGCTAGCCGTCCCTTTTGCAAAAAATAGTTAAAACTGTGATAGTATTCTGAAGTTGCTCCGGTTATTATTATTAATATTAGAAAAAGAAATCTAAACGAACTGTTCATATGTTATTGAAGCGACTGAGACGCAATTTATTCAACAACAGCACGCAGTTATTTCTCATCTTCTCAAGATATCCACCGGTTACCTTATTTTTCATAAAATTGTTATGATTCTGTCACCTGAAGGCAAAAAAATTTGTCCAAGATTGATCCTGAATCTACTACATTGACGAGATAAACGATGTGATAGATAGTGACAACGCTAGATATATAACAACTGTGGCTGATACTGGAAGAAGAATTTCTTCTTTTAGAAGTAATCCAAACTATGGTCGAATAATCTATGCTGCAGTAACCAAAGTTACATTATCTTGATTTATTAGGGGGGGAGGAAAACAATTAAGACAGCCGGGAACATAAATTTAGAGTATAATTAATGCTTAATTAAGTGGTTTTTAAATTACTTCCTTAAAATTAGCACGTGTAAACAATTGTCATTAAGTGCTTATACATAGCCACTTCATTTCTCCTTGTGCCAAAACTATTCTAAAGCTTCTTACGTCACATTTCAAAGTTATCAACTACATTTTCTCACAGGTGAAAAGAATTTTAAGCGTATGCACTACTAAAGGAATATTTAAAAAAACTGCGCTTTTTAGGATTATAATAGCATTTGAATAAACGTGTGCAAAATGAAATTATAAAAATATGTGCTTCTATTTTCATTTTTGAGTATTAAGTATTAATTACTCGCTGTGAATGTTATCCTGTGGGAATAAAACACTTTACTGTTTTACACACACGTACATAAACAAACATGCTTGAGACAACGGCTTGATGGCCTAAAACATAGGGAAAATATTCTATGCTATATAACTTGCGGAGAAGCGAGGGCTGTCTTGATTACTCCTAATTAATGGGAAGGAAGAGAGGGTATTTTTTGTCTTGTTTTTAGAGTAGGGTTGACAAGCTGGGTAATTTACAACCTCAAAATGAATAAGGAGAGGACAAATGCTTTCACTGTCAACTATTGCCACATTGATTGTCAATCAATGTGGCAATAGTTGACAGTGAAAGCATTTGTCCTCGGAAGAAATGATTTAAAATCAAAAGTGCTATCGCAAAAATTTTAGATGACTTAATTATTTTTTTTTTAAATGATTTTCTTTTATTTTTCTAATGACTTAGCATATCAATACACGTTCCCTAAAGTACATGTTTTGTGGTATTTTATCATGTTGATGTTTTGAACTTAAGGCTAATTTTTACTTTAAGAAAATTTTACGCGGAATGGGCATACAATAGAAATGAGAAGTATCTCTAGAAGATGGAAGTATATTCCTTATTATAAATTTCAAAGTTTGTATTAATCCCGTCATAGCTATCATAGCTAAAGTGTTTCTACCCAATCAAAAACCATGTTCGCCATGTAACTCAGTTCTGAAATTTTGTGAATTTTTTTAACTTTTGGGGGGATTTGTAATAAACAAAACATATTTTCTGAATTTTTTTATACTTTGCGGGAGTAGTCCAGTTTTTGGACGGTCCATAAGTGTAAGATGTTATACTGGCTGTCATGTTATTTATTCACTACTTGCATGTTCCTTACCAGGTGGTACTAAAGTGTTGCTATAGAGATACATAAATCCTTAGAATATAATACCAACCGTGTGTGAACAAAATATGGATCCTGCAAAATCACATCATTTATTGATCCCAATGACGTCATTATATTGTTTACCTCAGCAGCAACATCTGTAAATGCAAACATGAGCTAAGTTTAGAATATCTCAAGTTTAGAAAAGCCAGGTTTAATAGGGTTAGTTCTTTTATATTCTTCTGTTAGCTTTGTTCTCTTCCTTTTTGGCTCCATCAGAATTGACTTTTTACATAGAATAACGTTATTCGTACTTGTGTGAACCTAGTTTGTGTGCAACTTGGGCAATAAACTTATAGATAATATTAACTTCTTTTTATATCCAATAAAATGTTTTGTAAATAAAGTAAAAAGTTGGAGATATAATGGGTATACTAAATATGCGTCTGAACCATTACAGTATCCTTAAGCACTATACCCGCTGTACACTTGAAAGTTTAAATAAAAGTAAATCTAACATATATCGACGAGGGTTGTACATATTTCCGTCAATTAAATAGGTTTAACAAAATGTAAAATTTACACTATATATTAAATGGGTGTGACTGTTTCTTTATATGCTTTACTTGTGTTATGTAAACTTATGTAATAATTATGTAAAGAAAAGAAACTATATCTATATATGCTGTTGTTCTAGCAAATCTGTGATATAGCCATGTCAAAAGGAGAAAAATCTGTAGTTATTACAGAGAAAAATGCATAATTACCATAAATATCAAGCATTTATCAAATAATCCAACTTAGTCATAAGCAACTCTACATGGACAAAAGTAATATTAGAAACTGAATCAAATGGTTATAAATTTAATTATATTTTGATGTACAAGAGAATACTAACTTCGTTCGTCAATAGTTACAAGACATTGCGTATACTTGATAATGTGAGTTTAAATAATATGTTTCTTTTACAGAATTTGTTGATAATTTGATTGAGCTAGAATGGAGTTTTTGACAGTCACAACTTTGTTACCTGACAGTCACAACTTTGTTATCTGGTGACTTAGTACAAGGTTGAAATTTTGTTAATATTTTTTATTTTTCTGTTATTAAATTATACACTGCACTATAAAAAATTTAGTGGGAACACAAAATTGAATGGGAACACGCTTTAGGATTAACATGCAAATGTTAAAAAAGTACAGGATACAGAAATTACAAAGAGATGGTGGTTTTCTCTTTGTTAAAACAACATGGTGGTTTTTTCTCTGTGAAACAAATAAAAAACGCATTATGTCCAACAATAAATTTCAATTCCATCTACTAAATCGTAGTCAATTAATACAATAACTTATATAAATAAATACTTATAGTTGACAAAATCGACAAAAGTTTACACAATGAAACAAACCTGTCATTAAATGAAAGGTTTATTAACATGGTTCTTGCAGTAACGAAATGTGAAATGATGCTTTTGACACACAAAAAGCGCAGATAAAAGCAAAAATTCTTCAAAATTTGTCGCATTCTCAACAAATAGAAAAAAAGAGAGGTCACGAAGTGAAAAAGAGCTACATAATATTCCTAGTTTTTAGGTAACAGTATATGGTAGACATAGAATGTAGGACCTAAAACTTTCGGATTTCTTAAAACAACAAAAAAAGAAATTTGCCATTTTCATGTATTACATAGAAAATACAGAAATTGCATTTTTTAAAATTGAGAAGAAAATATGGTCTGTTATTCAAAAATAGAGAATGAATATCAGGTCAGAATATCCATGAAACTAACTGATCCATTTTTTCAAATCAATATCTGGGATGTTCCCACACCCTCTTCGTACTGTGTTGGGAAAAACAGCTCTTAAAGCATTTCTTTGGATGGAAACGATACCTTTTAATGTGTTGCATAAAACCTTCGACAATGTCATTTTGTTTATTTCAATAAGCTGGTCCGGAGTGAAGACACCAGGGTTTTCATACCAAAATCGATCTCCGTCTCTGAAGCGCTCAAATTGGATTTTTTGGATACATTGGAAGGTTGGTCCAAGCATTTTTCCGTTGGTGCGTCGTTCTGCAATACCAGCTGCAAATATGTCAATGTCATTCGGATTGTTGTACACTGTCTCGAAATTCCTAATTGTTGAGTTAGACATTATTCCCACCAGATCTTCAAACGTATTGATGGCTGGTAATCTACATCTTCGTCTCCAAGCTCCATATGTTTTCAAACCATGATCTCGTCCTCGTTGAATATTCAAAGCTGTCAAATCTTCAAGTCTTCTCTCTCCTAAAGGAACAAGTAACCTTCGGGCTATTCCAAACGCAAACGTGGTATCAACTACTTGCGATCTGTTTGCCAATAAACCAAATGCTGTTGGTTCTATACCCCGATTACGAATTGGAAGAGTGTTTTCAAATGAAGCTTGAAGAGAGATATCGTTGAAGGCCGTGTCAAAGTTGTTGTTTAGTTGCGCCCAGGCATTTGGAACCAAACTGTGACCGAATCTAAAGGCTGCTGTTGAAAAGACATTAGTTATGGAAGCATCCACTGATGTATCGTAACCTTTGTATGGAGCTAAATCAACAATAGGTGGAAGAAACTCGTTGTAAACAATGCGTTGATATATGGCAATATTGATTTTCCTTGCTGTCTCGAAAAGAAACTTTTCACTGGTAGATCTTGTCAAAACTTTTAGTTTTTTAGCTATGTAGTTGTGATATCGCACAAATATCGTATGTAACGTGTTTAACACAATATTTTCGTCTCCTCTGTCATCACCAACCAATGAACATCCGCCTGGATTTCTACATTCTGGATCTGATGGTGGCAATCTAATCGGTAGCAAATTTGACGAAGTAACCTTTAGCAATCCATTGCCTAAACAAAATATGAAGTTTTCGTAAAAGATACCCTTCAATAACTTTAAAAGTATATAGTGTAGACGCCAAATGCATGTAAATAACTTACCATCTAATGTTCTCAACTGTTTGTGAACAATTATATCGTTGCTGTAGACTTGAGACAAATCAACGAAAGATGATATTATGTTCAACTGTTCTCTTGTGGTTCGTGGTTGAAATTTGGGTTGACAGACAGGAACTGACCTTGCCAGAGATGTACAACGTGATCCACCTGACCTGATTATCAGTGGGAAACATGGGTACGTAAAGGCAGTTATTGAACCACATCTAGTACAAAATTAAATATGTTAACTAAATAAAACTTTATTGTATACTAAGCAAAATAAGAAATGCATATTATGGGTTTACCCTGCAGACACATCGCACGGAGGATGACTTGTGTATGCAAAGTCATGATCGAGGAATTGTCCAAATGCCATAAACATTGTTGACAACGATGATCTTTGTCTGTTTCTAGTTTGAACGCTGAAGACTGCCCGTGAAACTTCATGAGCTGTAGGAACGCGCGGTAATGTTGCAGGAAAGCCACGAGGAGTATCAAGATTATTACTATCGACATAGTCAGCCGCTAAATTAGAAGAAAACGTTGTCATTAATTGACATGTACATGTCAGAAACAAAGAAAAAATAAAAATGTACAGAACTGTATGAGCTCTGTTTGTAGTTTAAGAAACATATTTTTGTGTGGAAAATATAGATTTCTCAGTTGAATGGTGATCATATGAGCACAAAAAATTATTTTAATAAAAAAAAGTATTATCCCCAGGAAAGGCAGATTGCTTAATTCTAGAAAGTTGTATAATTGTAATTGTTATTTTTCTGATAGTGTACTTACGTAAAAGTCGGGCCAATGCTGTATCTTTTGCTCCTTGTGGTGGTTTCGCAAGGTTGTTACAGCTTCCGTCAACAGATCGAAATGGCAGAAACGCTTTACAAAAAGCAGTAGGATTTGGTGGAACACAGTTGGCGAAGGTATTTCCAGGATTAAACTGTTGTGCTAGAATATAGATTATATTAACGGATCAATGAGCCATATATGAAAACAGAACGTCTCAACAAGCTTTTTATGACAGTGTAGTTTTTCTAACAGTTTAGTTGCTGCGGTGAAAAGATAATAACTTTAAAATATTACCTTTCATTGTACATGCTAAAAGCAACGGCATGAGGAGTGTTGCTGCTAATTTGCCCATGTTAAGTGACAGCCAATCTTCCTTGTTGATTTTTTTGTTACTTCTGAGATGCAAGCAAAATAAGAAGTAATAAAAATGAAAAATTCACTATTATTTATATGATTTCACAGCTTCCAGATTTGTCAAGTCTCGACTACTTCTTGCCTGGTCATTTCCAACAGGATGTCAGGAAGGAATAGATGCGTTCTAATGATAATTGTCATTGTGGCCTATATTCTTACATTTGCTATATTTGTGATATTAATATGCTGTGACGTGTATCTCTTCTACTGATAACTCTGAAAATATGAGCAACTTCTAAATAATTGGGTAAAAATTGGCTTTCCTTTGACTTTACTTTAAATAAATTTTCACTGGGTGTACTGTTGACTGTGCGGTTTCACCATCAAGATGCCATACACACATATTCTTAAGAAATGCCTCACGTTGGTTATTATTAGTATTATAAATGACTAGTCAATGACCTGTGGGTAAATCGTGTACGGGTATTATAATATAGATTTTATATACGCCTAAGTCTTATTTCTGGAATGTATTTAGACTATAGACAAAACATAATAATCGTAGGTAAAACTATATCGTCTTTACTATAACTCTAACGTTAAGGAAAGGTTAATATAAAACTATTTTGTGGTAGCCACGTAATAAATTATAAGCGTAGAAACAAAAATTAATAAATTTTTTATTCCTAAAATCAACTAAAATACCTATCTTAACGACATAGGAATAACTATGTTACATAACTATGTATCCATATTTCTTGTATTTTATAACAGGCCTCCATTAACAGATGTTGTTCTAGGTATAACGTGGTGTTTCTTTCAAACTTTTTTATGCAAATTCACCTTTTTTAACCAAACGGCTTTAATATAAAAACAACACATATTTTTTGAAAAGCATTTTCACTTTATCTAGTTATTACAAAAGGCTTTATCGGACAACACAAAGTAGCGGACCCGGATCTGCTAATCTGAGATGTTTCCATGTCCATCTTCATGGAAAGTCGTTTCAAATAAACAAAATGTAATTCAAACTTATCACTCCTACATATTTCGTCATAAAGTTAAAATTGAAAATAAAACTAACGGGGCGTAGTTTTTGATATAATGCAAAATTTTACTTTAACTGTAACCAAAGTTATGGAAAAAAAGCAGAATGTTAATTTATCATTTCATAATTTTCAATATATAATTAGCACAAGGTAAGAGTAGGAAGTAAAACTAGTAAATGTAACAGCGCTTAGTTTTTTATATAGTGCAAAATTTGACTTTAATCGTGGACAAAATTATTGAAAAAAGCAGTTTTTTTGTCATTTTTTAAACTTCGCCGAAAGTGTCAAATAGTCAATGCTTTTTGTTAGGAATGTCTAAGATGTGTGTTGGGAAAATCAAACAAACCACCTTAAAATATAAGTAATATCTTGGACATTTATCTCTGTCTGCTTTACTTCCCATATGAGGAAGAACTTTTTAATAAAATTGAACACATTGTTTAAAAGCGTTTACGTCAATGAAAATGGAAAGGAGGAAGGAGGTAATTGGCAAACCATAGTTTTGTTAATTTTTACTTTACAACGTAATATGTTTGCTAACTAACAAATTATATGCGTAGGTATAGCTTCCGTGTGTTAAGAAAAAACTAACCTCAAGGGGGGCCTTGAACTGAAAAAATAGTAATTAAAATAACATGTCATTATCAAAATGTGTTAAAAAAGATTTTTTTCACATCTTCCTAACAATATATTAGGACAGAAAGCAACAACAATATTTTCGTTGTCCGTCTGTTTTTTTCACGTCAACACTTTCTTGATTACTTGTGTGTAGTAACTTACAGTAATTAATGACAGTTAAAGTTTACAATGCAACTACCGAGGCGTGCTCGAGGATACGACACATGAACTTAGGCTATTCTGATGCACATGCATAAAACACGAATAGTCCGGTTACATTGTAATGCTGAATCCGAAAAAAAGCTTTATTCCTAACTTATCGTAGAACGTCGGAACCTTCACTTTTTTAAAAGTAGCATTCAACTGATATTCACAATTTTCTCTTTATAATATTGTGACACCATCTTTTATGTTTATCACATATTGGCGAATACCGCATCTACAGCACTAAAATTTTCTGTACAGGAAAAATAATCATAATTCTGCTTCCAGTTTTAAGAAAATGTAGACAATTGTGGCGTCAAATTTTCAAAACAATTTACAGTTTACTTCCTGATAGCCCGACAAATACAACTATGGATTTCTATTACCAATACCTTCATATAGTAAGAAAAGTATATTATTTTAATTTTACTCCAGCGTGCTAACACTTTCTAAGAAAGGCCCTTTCCTACAAAAAAATTATTTTTGCTATTTTAATCGCATTATATAATATTTCAAAGGGGGGTAATTATTTTATTACATTTGTTTTCTTTTTAAACCGTTTCGGCACTTGCGTACTGAGGCAATTAAAATTTTTATTTTACAGGAATGTTATTTTCCTTAGACTCTTAGGCTCTTAACAGATTAAAAGAACAGAGATAACCAAAGAAAAAAAAGCTCACGGAGATGTTAATAAAAACAATTCCTAACGAGAGCTGTAAAATATACTTTTTCTATTTAATATTAACTTGTCGCTTGCTGATACCTTTTGTTTTACAAAGAATTTAGAAATAAACCAACGTTATTAACCCAGAAGTGGCATTAGCAGCAATGACGCATAATATATTATTATAGCAAATATAGGAAAAAATAAAACACCACAAAGTTAATTATCACAAGAACGAATCTATTCCTTCCTGACATCCTGATGGAAATGACTAGGCAAGAAGTAGTCGAGACTTGACAAATCTGGAAGCTGTGAAATCATATAAATAATAGTGAATTTCACATTTTTATTACTTCTTATTTTGCTTGCATCTCAGAAGTAACAAGAAAATCAACAAGGAAGATTGGCTGTCACTTAACATGGGCAAATTAGCAGCAACACTCCTAATACCGTTGCTTTTAGCATGTACAATGAAAGGTAATAATTTAAAGTTACTATCTTTTCACCGCAGCAACTAAACTGTTAGAAAATCTAAACTGTCATAAATAGCTTGTTGAAACGTTCTGTTTTCATATATGGCTCATTGATGCGTCAATATAATCTTTATTCTAGCACAACTGTTTAATCCTGGAAATACCTTCGCCAACTGTGTTCCACCAAATCCTACTGCTTTTTGTAAAGCGTTTCTGCCATTTCGATCTGTTGACGGAAGCTGTAACAACCTTGCGAAACCACCACAAGGAGCAAAAGATACAGCACTGGCCCGACTTTTACGTAAGTACACTATCAGAAAAATAACACTATTTACACAACTTTATAGAATTAAGCAATCTGCCTTTCCTGGGGATAATACTTTTTTTTATTAAAATAATTTTTTGTGCTCATATGATCACCATTCAACTGAGAAATCTATATTTTCCACACAAAAATATGTTTCTTAAACTACAAACAGAGCTCATACAGTTCTGTACATTTTTATTTTTTCTTTGTTTCTGACATATACATGTCAATTAATGACAACGTTTTCTTCTAATTTAGCGGCTGACTATGTCGATAGTAATAATCTTGATACTCCTCGTGGCTTTCCTGGAACATTACCGCGCGTTCCTACAGCTCATGAAGTTTCACGGGCAGTCTTCCGCGTTCAAACTAGAAACAGACAAAGATCATCGTTGTCAACAATGTTTATGGCATTTGGACAATTCCTCGATCATGACTTTGCATACACAAGTCATCCTCCGTGCGATGTGTCTGCAGGGTAAACCCATAATATGCATTTCTTATTTTGCTTAGCATACAATAAAGTTTTACTTAGTTAACATATTTAATTTTGTACTAGATGTGGTTCAATAACTGCCTTCACGTATCCATGTTTCCCACTGATAATCAGGTCAGGTGGATCACGTTGTACATCTCTGGCAAGGTCAGTTCCTGTCTGTCAACCCAAATTTCAACCACGAACCACAAGAGAACAGTTGAACATAATATCATCTTTCGTTGATTTGTCTCAAGTCTACAGCAACGATATAATTGTTCACAAACAGTTGAGAACATTAGATGGTAAGTTACTTACATGCATTTGGCGTTTACACTATATACTTTTAAAGTTATTGAAGGGTATCTTTTACAAAAACTTCATATTTTGTTTAGGCAATGGATTGCTAAAGGTCACTTCGTCAAATTTGCTACCGATTAGATTGCCACCGTCAGATCCAGAATGTAGAAATCCAGGCGGATGTTCATTGGTTGGTGATGACAGAGGAGACGAAAATATTGTGTTAAACACGTTACATACGATATTTGTGCGATATCACAACTACATAGCTAAAAAACTAAAAGTTTTGACAAGATCTACCAGTGAAAAGTTTCTTTTCGAGACAGCAAGGAAAATCAATATTGCCATATATCAACGCATTGTTTACAACGAGTTTCTTCCACCTATTGTTGATTTAGCTCCATACAAAGGTTACGATACATCAGTGGATGCTTCCATAACTAATGTCTTTTCAACAGCAGCCTTTAGATTCGGTCACAGTTTGGTTCCAAATGCCTGGGCGCAACTAAACAACAACTTTGACACGGCTTTCAACGATATCTCTCTTCAAGCTTCATTTGAAAACACTCTTCCAATTCGTAATCGGGGTATAGAACCAACAGCATTTGGTTTATTGGCAAACCGATCGCAAGTAGTTGATACCACGTTTGCGTTTGGAATAGCCCGAAGGTTACTTGTTCCTTTAGGAGAGAGAAGACTTGAAGATTTGACAGCTTTGAATATTCAACGAGGACGAGATCATGGTTTGAAAACATATGGAGCTTGGAGACGAAGATGTAGATTACCAGCCATCAATACGTTTGAAGATCTGGTGGGAATAATGTCTAATTCAACGATTAGGAATTTCGAGACAGTGTACAACAACCCGAATGACATTGACATATTTGCAGCTGGTATTGCAGAACGACGCACCAACGGAAAAATGCTTGGACCAACCTTCCAATGTATCCAAAAAATCCAATTTGAGCGCTTCAGAGACGGAGATCGATTTTGGTATGAAAACCCTGGTGTCTTCACTCCGGACCAGCTTATTGAAATAAACAAAATGACATTGTCGAAGGTTTTATGCAACACATTAAAAGGTATCGTTTCCATCCAAAGAAATGCTTTAAGAGCTGTTTTTCCCAACACAGTACGAAGAGGGTGTGGGAACATCCCAGATATTGATTTGAAAAAATGGATCAGTTAGTTTCATGGATATTCTGACCTGATATTCATTCTCTATTTTTGAATAACAGACCATATTTTCTTCTCAATTTTAAAAAAGTATTCTCTATGTAATACATGAAAATGGTAAATCTCTTTTTCTTTTGTCTTAAGAAATCCGAAAATTTTAGTTCCTACATTCTATGTCTACCATATACTGTTACCTAAAAACTAGGAATATTTCGGCGCTTTGTTTCACTTAGTGACCTCTATCTTTCTCTAATTTGTTGGGAATGCGACAAGGTTTAAAGGAAGAATATTCGATTTTATCTGCAGCATTTCACATGTCGTTACGGCAACAGCCATCTTAATAAACCTTTCATTTAATGACAGGTTTGTTTCTTTGTGTAAACTTTTGTCGATTTTGTTACCTCTCATATGTAACAAAATCGACAAAAGTTTATTTATTTATATAAGTTATTGTATTAATTGATTACGATTTATTAGTTGGTGGAATTGAAATTTAATGTTGGACATAATGCGTTTTTTATTTGTTTCACAAAGAAAAAAAACACCATCTCTTTGTAATTTCTGCATCCTGTACTTTTTTAAACTTTGGATGGTAATCCTAAAGCTTATGTTTCTGAGAAGTTTTTTATGGTCCAGTGTAGAAATTGACAGTGGAAACGTAAGAAAAATAAAACATCTTGAATTAAAGGTATAGCAAGTTGCAAGTATGAACAAAGAACACAAAAATAAGAAATAAATGATAGATATTTATGCCAATTTTGCATTGTGGACTGTAATTGCTACAGATTTTTTTCTTTTTGACATGGCTATATCATTGTTTACAAATTTGCTAGAACGTAAATTACCGCAATTAAAGCATATAAAGAAACAGTCCCATCAATTTAATTTATAATATAAATTTTACACTTTGCTGAACATATATAATTGACCAAGATATCTACCATTCTTTTCGATATATGTTAATTTACTTTTCTTTAAACTTTCAAGAGTACAGTGAATACAATGCTTAAGGATACTGTAATGGTTCAGACGCATATTCAGTATACCCATTATATCTCAAAATTTCTGATTTATATACAAAATTATTTATTGGATATAAACGGAAGTTAATTTTGTATATAAGATATTAAAAAAATTTCCAGGTGGACATAAATCTACATATTTCTTTATCACTAGAAACGTATAAAGCTCAAATCCGCTTAGTTTTCTTTTATTTTGTAATATATCTTGTAACATATCTCAACAAATTAAGCAATACTTTGCTATATATTTTTTTCACCGAAGCGCGTTGTTTGTTATTTAAAAATTCGTATTCCTTCCTCAAAAGTCTACATGAAATGTGACAAAACATGCTGCAGCAGGCATTTATGGGCACATGTGAAGTTTTGTCCAGAGGTTTCTTCATTTTGGAGGGAAGATTCAGACGTTTTAGTAAAAAAAAAATCTGGGGATTTATGGAAAAAATATTTGGGTATATTTTTGATAATTATAAAATTTCTTTCTGTCGTAATCTCTCTTTGTTATAAAGCAATAGAGAAAAAACGCTTGAAGAAAAAGCAAGTTCTAGTGCTGAAGTCAGCTTAACCATTTTTCCATTTTGGGAACCTTCTGGCCTTGGCGGGGCTTATTTGTAGTACACCTGCGTGCTAGAAAGTGGACTAGAAGATTTTAAGCCCCTTCTAACTGACCTTACGATTCCGATTAGGAAAAATGAACGGCATCTGTCTAATATCAGATATGGCTGAAAAACTGTCGTTGCTATAACGGTTCTGGTCAAGACTTTAAATTATATTGCGTTAGAATTATGCAAGGAATACCAACTTTCTCATATTGAGTTTTGTTAGAAATAATTTTTAAAGTATATATAATTTTATAATTGGTACAGGATTTGAGAGAGACTTTCCTCGCAGAAAAGAACAATTGATAATGCTGTCGGTGCAGGATAAAAGACTTTCATGTGGCTGTGATACATTCCTACGCACATAGCTCCAAAAACTCGCTGATTTTGTATAGAAAACAAACAAACACCTTCCAAGAATCCTAGATTGTATGAATAAGCTAATTTTGCGCACGCAATCGCTGTAAATGTTTGATCAGCGAGAAAAAACACAGACAGCATCACATACCATCTAGTAACTTTCCTAGCTAGATAGTAGAGCAATAAGAAAAGCAAAGATGTCAAAATTACAGACAGCAAACTAATAACACCACCATAATACACTTCTCTGTTTGACATTCTCCAAGATAGAAGAAATGCATTAAGAGCAATGTTAGCGAATGCAACACCCAGTAAGAAAGCATTCAGAACTGAATAACGGAAGTTTAATCTTGTGATAACAATCATGGGTAAGGTATAAAACATTATTTGGTGCATTATCTCAAAAGGTATGCATTAATGATCATCAGCAGAGTGTCTTTAGTTTGACAACTTTTTTCTGTCGTGCTGGCTGTGGATGCGGAACACATCTCCATGGTTTCTGCTTTTATGTCATATCCTCTTGATAATTCATGCGTAAGAATTAATACAAAATCCCCCCCCAAAATGCAGATTATGATCATCAGGAGAGTGTCTTTAGTTTGAAAAATCTTTATTGATGCGCTGATGCTCATGCGGAATCGATATCCTTTCCTTCCATGTTTTCGGCTTTCATGTCATATTCTCTTGATAAATCATGCGTAAAAATTAATACAACAACCAGTATTATGCAGCAAATACAAATAAAATAGGTCCAATAACATTGGCATACGTTATTTGAATACTTCCAATCCAAAAATCTGTTTTAAGACAAAATAGAGAAAAGCCTAGCCCGCAAGCGTAGCCTATTAAACGACTACCATTAATCCTCATCAATTCTTACGACACCTTTTCTTTAGGGTACGATCTTGCAACCTCTAAAACCATAAGTGGTGTCACTGCCATGCTAAACCCGCTTAAAAATCCTTCAAACAACGGAAACAAAAGAGATGTGGGAAAGGCATATAAAATGCTCCCAGCTATGGACAAATTAATAACAAGCAAAGACTTAAAGCAATCGCATTTTATGTGATAGTGTACGCCGAGAATTAGATAATAGTAAAACGGTAGGCTGTATATACTATCTTTATATACATAAATCTATCTTTCGACACAATTGGTCATAGTATTTTATTAACAAAGTTGCAGGCTTATGGTGTTAAAAGAAATGAATAAGTGTGGTTAATAAATTACATTTTCAACAAAACTCGAATCCGTTCCAATAAAGAATCTATATATTGCGGCGTTTACCAGGGTACTGTTCTGTAGACTGTACTGTAGACTTTTAAGCAAGCAAAAAATATTTATTTCACGAATTTCTAAATAACGAACAACGCACTTTTTCGAAAAAATATGTAGCAAAGTATTGTTGCTATGGTAATGCTGAACTAGTTGAGAAATACTAAAAAAAATAATAAGGGGAGGGGAGTTTGGCACGTTTTAGTGACAAACAAAAATGTAGATTTATGTCCACCTGGAAATTTTTTTAATATTTTGTGGAAAAAAATTAATTCCTTTTATATGCAATAAAAAATTTTGAAAGTAAAATAAAAATTTTGATATATAATGGGCATACTAAATATGCGTCTGAACCATTACAGTATCCTTAAGCACTGTACCCGCTGTACACTTGAAAGTTTAAATAAAAGTAAATCTAACATATATTGACGAGGGTTGTACATATTTCCGTCAACTATGTTCAACAAAGTGTAAAACTTACACTATATAATAAATTGGTGTGACTGTTTCTTTATGTGCTTTACTTGTGTTATGTAAACTTATGTAATAGTTATGTTAAGAAAAGAAACTATATCTATATATGCTGCTGTTCTAGCAAATCTTTGATATAGCCATGTCAAAAGGAGAAAAATCTGTAACTATTACAGACAACAATGCAGAATTGGCATAAATATCAAGCATTTATCAAATGATCCAACTTAGTCGTCATAAGGAACTCTACATGGAAAAAACTAATATTAGAAACTAAATCAAATAATTATAAATGTAATTATACTTTGATGTACAAGAAAGTACTAACTTCACCAGTTCGTAATTACTTATTATCGCGTATAAATGTTTATGTGAGTTTTAATAACATGTTTCTTGTACAAAATTTGTTAAAAATCCGATAGAGCTAGACTGGAATTTCTGACAGTCGCAAGTTTGTTACCTAATAACTCAGTAAAAGGTTAAAATTTTGTTAATATCTTTTTCTTATTATTATTAGTTGCACCATAAAAAAATTCGCACGAATACAAGCTTTAAGATTACCATTCACATGTTAAAAAAGCACAGGATAAAGAAATTACAAAGAAAAGGTGTTTTTTTTTTGTGAAACAAACAAAAAACGCATTGTGTCCAACATCAAATCTCAATTCAACCTACTAATAAATCGTAATCAATTAATACAATAACTTATATAAATAAATAAACTTTTGTCGATTTTGTTACATATGAGAGGTAACAAAATCGACAAAAGTTTACAAACCTGTCATTAAATGAAGGGTTTATTAAGATGGCTGTTGCCGTAACGACATGTGAAATGCTGCAGATAAAAGCGAATATTCTTCCTTTAAACCTTGTCGCATTCCCAACAAAGTAGAGAAAGATAGAGGTCACTAAGTGAAACAAAGCGCCGAAATATTCCTAGTTTTTAGGTAACAGTATATGGTAGACATAGAATGTAGGAACTAAAATTTTCGGATTTCTTAAGACAAAAGAAAAAGAGATTTGCCATTTTCATGTATTACATAGAGAATACTTTTTTAAAATTGAGAAGAAAATATGGTCTGTTATTCAAAAATAGAGAATGAATATCAGGTCAGAATATCCATGAAACTAACTGATCCATTTTTTCAAATCAATATCTGGGATGTTCCCACACCCTCTTCGTACTGTGTTGGGAAAAACAGCTCTTAAAGCATTTCTTTGGATGGAAACGATACCTTTTAATGTGTTGCATAAAACCTTCGACAATGTCATTTTGTTTATTTCAATAAGCTGGTCCGGAGTGAAGACACCAGGGTTTTCATACCAAAATCGATCTCCGTCTCTGAAGCGCTCAAATTGGATTTTTTGGATACATTGGAAGGTTGGTCCAAGCATTTTTCCGTTGGTGCGTCGTTCTGCAATACCAGCTGCAAATATGTCAATGTCATTCGGGTTGTTGTACACTGTCTCGAAATTCCTAATTGTTGAATTAGACATTATTCCCACCAGATCTTCAAACGTATTGATGGCTGGTAATCTACATCTTCGTCTCCAAGCTCCATATGTTTTCAAACCATGATCTCGTCCTCGTTGAATATTCAAAGCTGTCAAATCTTCAAGTCTTCTCTCTCCTAAAGGAACAAGTAACCTTCGGGCTATTCCAAACGCAAACGTGGTATCAACTACTTGCGATCGGTTTGCCAATAAACCAAATGCTGTTGGTTCTATACCCCGATTACGAATTGGAAGAGTGTTTTCAAATGAAGCTTGAAGAGAGATATCGTTGAAGGCCGTGTCAAAGTTGTTGTTTAGTTGCGCCCAGGCATTTGGAACCAAACTGTGACCGAATCTAAAGGCTGCTGTTGAAAAGACATTAGTTATGGAAGCATCCACTGATGTATCGTAACCTTTGTATGGAGCTAAATCAACAATAGGTGGAAGAAACTCGTTGTAAACAATGCGTTGATATATGGCAATATTGATTTTCCTTGCTGTCTCGAAAAGAAACTTTTCACTGGTAGATCTTGTCAAAACTTTTAGTTTTTTAGCTATGTAGTTGTGATATCGCACAAATATCGTATGTAACGTGTTTAACACAATATTTTCGTCTCCTCTGTCATCACCAACCAATGAACATCCGCCTGGATTTCTACATTCTGGATCTGATGGTGGCAATCTAATCGGTAGCAAATTTGATGAAGTAACCTTTAGCAATCCATTGCCTAAACAAAATATGAAGTTTTCGTAAAAGATACCCTTCAATAACTTTAAAAGTATATAGTGTAGACGCCAAATGCATGTAAATAACTTACCATCTACTGTTCTCAGCTGTTTGTGAACAATTATATCGTTGCTGTAGACTTGAGACAAATCAACGAAAGATGATATTATGTTCAACTGTTCTCTTGTGGTTCGTGGTTGAAATTTGGGTTGACAGACAGGAACTGACCTTGCCAGAGATGTACAACGTGATCCACCTGACCTGATTATCAGTGGGAAACAGGGGTAGGTGAAGGCAGTTATTGAACCACATCTAGTACAAAATTAAATATGTTAACTAAGTAAAACTTTATTGTATGCTAAGCAAAATAAGAAATGCATATTATGGGTTTACCCTGCAGACACATCGCACGGAGGATGACTTGTGTATGCAAAGTCATGATCGAGGAATTGTCCAAATGCCATAAACATTGTTGACAACGTTGATCTTTGTCTGTTTATAGTTTGAACGCGGAAGACTGCCCGTGAAACTTCATGAGCTGTAGGAACGCGCGGTAATGTTCCAGGAAAGCCACGAGGAGTATCAAGATTATTACTATCGACATAGTCAGCCGCTAAATTAGAAGAAAACGTAGTCATTAATTGACATGTATATGTCAGAAACAAAGATAAAATAAAAATGTACAGAACTGTATGAGCTCTGTTTGTAGTTTAAGAAACATATTTTTGTGTGGAAAATATAGATTTCTCAGTTGAATGGTGATCATATGAGCACAAAAAATTATTTTAATAAAAAAAAGTATTATCCCCAGGAAAGGCAGATTGCTTAATTCTATAAAGTTGTGTAAATAGTGTTATTTTTCTGATAGTGTACTTACGTAAAAGTCGGGCCAATGCTGTATCTTTTGCTCCTTGTGGTGGTTTCGCAAGGTTGTTACAGCTTCCGTCAACAGATCGAAATGGCAGAAACGCTTTACAAAAAGCAGTAGGATTTGGTGGAACACAGTTGGCGAAGGTATTTCCAGGATTAAACAGTTGTGCTAGAATAAAGATTATATTAGTGCATCAATGTGCCATATATGAAAACATAACAACGACGTTATATGAAAACATAGCAACGACGTTATCGCCTTTTTTGACAGTTTAGATTTTCTAACAGTTTAGTTGCTGCGGTGAAAAGATAATAACTGTATAATAATACCTTTCATTGTACATGCTAAAAGCAACGGTATTAGGAGTGTTGCTGCTAATTTGCCCATGTTAAGTGACAGCCAATCTTCCTTGTTGATTTTTTTGTTACTTCTGAGATGCAAGCAAAATAAGAAGTAATAAAAATGTAAAATTCACTATTATTTATATGATTTCACAGCTTCCAGATTTGTCAAGTCTCGACTACTTCTTGCCTGGTCATTTCCATCAGGATGTCAGGAAGGAATAGATTCGTTCATGTGATAATTAACTTTGTGGTGTTTTATTTTTTCCTATATTTGCTATAATAATATATTATGCGTCATTGCTGCTAATGCCACTTCTGGGTTAATAACGTTGGTTTATTTCTAAATTGTTTACAAAACAAAAGATATAAGCAAGCGACAAGTTAATATTAAATAGAAAAAGTATATTTTACAGTTCTCGTTAGGAATTGTTTTTATTAACATCTCCGTGAGCTTTTTTTTCTCCGGTTATCTCTGTTCTTTTAATCTGTTAAGAGCCTAGAATTGCTTATTATATAAAGTATGAGAGCGTAGAAAAAGAAATTATTTGAAATGAAATTTGTACGAAATTATTTTACTTATGACTGGTAATAACATTTGTACTTTCTTCTCATTGTGATCCCCATACTGTTTATTACTACCGTAGTGATAGTATTATTTTCTTAAACCTTACAAAAAGTATTTCCTTGCACCCATTCCATTTTCTAATGTCCTAGTCAGCAAAAGTGGCAAATAAAGTAAAAATGACAATTATATAAAGACATTGTGTATGTTACCCACAACAAAAGTTCATATTGTTTTTTAATAAAATAACTTTCATAGGAATTTCGTTACTTGTTTCGAACTCTGTTACAAGGGTAATTTTCAAACTTCCAAGTTATGTTAATTATTTTAAATTATATTTAATGTTTTCTTTTCATTTTTATCCAAATGTTTGAACGATAATGCTGTCGTAGAATTTTAATACACTACACACGGTGGCGACGAACAAACCACAGTATTATAAATCACCACATTACAGATTGCCTACAATTAAGTGAATTAACATATGTAATATTGTGTTTCCGTAAAAGCTGGACTGTGGTACTTTCTAGAAACAGTTAAACTTCTATTCGAAAATTTATTCACTAAAGCCAGGTTACAATCTTTTAGCCTGAAGTTTTGACTTGTAAGAAATTATCAGAAAAAATTAGGAAAGTGAATTGACAGAGTTCTTAATTTATTCCGAATCTATTTAACTGTTTGTCTTATATATTTACTTACGAGCATTAAAGCTAGGATTTCGTGTCAATATCACCAATTAATTAGAGCGCATATATCGTATGTATCGTATATTTAGCTCCTTATAATAATTAGATTTCATGACTTTGTTTCTCTTTAAAGGATCGGTTAATTGTTGTGTATTCATTGTTTTGTGAAAGACGCAAAATTAGTGAATCCAATCAGAACGTTCAGTAAGGAACCCACAAAAAATCGCGGTTAGTTTTCTTTCAACACAGGAAAGCTATACTTACGCATAAAACTTTGTAGCCAGCAAACACATTGCATAGTACAAATTAACAAAACTATTGTTTGCCAATTACCTCCGTCCGCTTACGTAACATTTCCTTTTTCATTGGCGTGAACGTGTATGAACAAGGTGTTAAATTTTATTAAAAAGTATTATATCATAGGGGAAGTAAGCAGACCGAGATATTTGTCTAACATATTGCTACTCTTTTAAGGTGGTGACTTTTTCTTAATTATGCCTAACAAAAAACACAGATTTAATTTAGTTGCCAACTATTAAAATTAAATTTTTAAAGAGTATTCATGAATAAAGTAACAGGTAAATTCTCTGAACTTTAGAATAACTTTATGTCAAGATATGATAAAGCCTGTTGAATAGAAGCAATTATTAAATTAGGAAGAAGCCTGGCTTACTCTACAATCATTATTTCCCCTAAATTCCGGACTCGGCCCGTGTAGTCAAACGTATACAAAGAAAGTACCCAGGGAGTAAACTCAATACCCGAACGATTTTATGACAAAACAAGACAGCTAATTTCGAGATTCGACGCAACAAGTGTTTCCCGGGGCTGTTTCTATATCAAGTCGAACTTTTCAATTTCACAGCGGATGTAGGACTTCGGATTTTAGGTTATTCGTTAAACCGTTAGTCTTGAAACGTATTAGTTATTGCTCACGACTAATTTTCCCAAATTTCGAAAACTTCGGGGACCCCAACGAGAACTATTTTGTCGTGCAGAAACGGTAGGGAATGCCACTAGGAAGATTTAAAACGCTGTCCGGCTGACCTACGTGTTGGCTGCAGAGCATTAATCATTTAACACTTTCGGCGAAGTTTGCAAATAATAAATATAAAAATAATAATATATAAGTAAGTAAATAAAATTAAAAATAAAACCGCCTTGTTTAATAATTTTGTCGGAATATAAAAAACTAAGCGCTGTTAGTTTTATTGGAGCAAGAAATGTTCGCTTAAAGAGCGGCAAAAAAAAACAGCCTTAAACATTGATTAAAAAGTTATGATTCCGGACTTTTCAAATTAGCGGATCTGGGTCCGATAATTTGGATTGTCCAATGGAGTCTTTAACTTTTGTAATAACAAGATAAAGTGAAAGTTCCTTTGAAAAAAAAATATATGCTACTTTTACATTAAAGTAGTAAATAAAGCTATTTGTTAAAAAAGGCAAATTGGCATAAAAAAGTTTCAAACCAACATCACCTTATACCCAAAACAACATCTGCTAATGAAATTCTGTTATAAAATACAAGAAATATGGATATGTGGTTCTAGTCTTAATACATAAAGGACAGGCGAACATGTGGATTTATCCACGGATCATGGACTAGTCATTTATACTACTGATAATAACCAAGGTTAGACAATTTTTAAAAATATGTATGCGAAGCGTTCGGTGGTGAAACCGCATAGCCAACAGTACACTCAGTCAAATGTACTAAAAATTAAAGATGAAAGAAAGCTAGTTTCTCATCGATTATTTACAACTTCCTCATATGTTCAGATTTATCGGTAGATGAGATAAACGTCACAGCATATTAATTTAACAAATATAGCACATATAAGAATATAAACCACAAAGTTAATTATCACAAGAACGAATCTATTCCTTCCTGACATCCTGATGGAAATGACCAGGCAAGAAGTAGTCGAGACTTGACAAATCTGGAAGCTGTGAAATCATATAAATAATAGTGAATTTTACATTTTTATTACTTCTTATTTTGCTTGCATCTCAGAAGTAACAAAAAAATCAACAAGGAAGATTGGCTGTCACTTAACATGGGCAAATTAGCAGCAACACTCCTAATACCGTTGCTTTTAGCATGTACAATGAAAGGTAATATTTTAAAGTTACTATCTTTTCACCGCAGCAACTAAACTGTTAGAAAATCTAAACTGTCATAAAAAGCTTGTTGAAACGTTCTGTTTTCATATATGGCTCATTGATGCGTTAATATAATCTTTATTCTAGCACAACTGTTTAATCCTGGAAATACCTTCGCCAACTGTGTTCCACCAAATCCTACTGCTTTTTGTAAAGCGTTTCTGCCATTTCGATCAGTTGACGGCAGCTGTAACAACCTTGCGAAACCACCGCAAGGAGCAAAAGATACAGCTTTAGCTCGACTTTTACGTAAGTATACAATGAGAAAGATAAGAGAACTATTTTTACACCTTCATAAACTTTACACTTTTTAATTTAGCGGCTGATTATGTCGATAGCAAAAATCTTGATACTCCGCGTGGCTTTCCTGGAACATTACCGCGCGTTCCTACAGCTCATGAAGTTTCACGGGCAGTCTTCCGCGTTCAAACTAGAAACAGACAAAGATCATCGTTGTCAACAATGTTTATGGCATTTGGACAATTCCTCGATCATGACTTTGCATACACAAGTCATCCTCCGTGCGATGTGTCTGCAGGGTAAACCCATAATATGCATTTCTTATTTTGTTTAGTATACAAAAAAGTTTTACTTAGTTAACATATTTAATTTTGTACTAGATGTGGTTCAATAACTGCCTTCACGTACCCATGTTTCCCACTGATAATCAGGTCAGGTGGATCACGTTGTACATCTCTGGCAAGGTCAGTTCCTGTCTGTCAACCCAAATTTCAACCACGAACCACAAGAGAACAGTTGAACATAATATCATCTTTCGTTGATTTGTCCCAAGTATACAGCAACGATATAATTGTTCACAAACAGTTGAGAACATTAGATGGTAAGTTATTTACATGCATTTGGCGTTTACAATATATTATGAACTTTCAAAGTTTTTGAAGGGTATCTCATACGAAAACTTCATATTTTGTTTAGGCAATGGATTGCTAAAGGTTACTTCGTCAAATTTGCTACCGATTAGATTGCCACCATCAGATCCAGAATGTAGAAATCCAGGCGGATGTTCATTGGTTGGTGATGACAGAGGAGACGAAAATATTGTGTTAAACACGTTACATACGATATTTGTGCGATATCACAACTACATAGCTAAAAAACTAAAAGTTTTGACAAGATCTACCAGTGAAAAGTTTCTTTTCGAGACAGCAAGGAAAATCAATATTGCCATATATCAACGCATTGTTTACAACGAGTTTCTTCCACCTATTGTTGATTTAGCTCCATACAAAGGTTACGATACATCAGTGGATGCTTCCATAACTAATGTCTTTTCAACAGCAGCCTTTAGATTCGGTCACAGTTTGGTTCCAAATGCCTGGGCGCAACTAAACAACAACTTTGACACGGCCTTCAACGATATCTCTCTTCAAGCTTCATTTGAAAACACTCTTCCAATTCGTAATCGGGGTATAGAACCAACAGCATTTGGTTTATTGGCAAACCGATCGCAAGTAGTTGATACCACGTTTGCGTTTGGAATTGCCCGAAGGTTACTTGTTCCTTTAGGAGAGAGAAGACTTGAAGATTTGACAGCTTTGAATATTCAACGAGGACGAGATCATGGTTTGAAAACATATGGAGCTTGGAGACGAAGATGTAGATTACCAGCCATCAATACGTTTGAAGATCTGGTGGGAATAATGTCTAATTCAACGATTAGGAATTTCGAGACAGTGTACAACAACCCGAATGACATTGACATATTTGCAGCTGGTATTGCAGAACGACGCACCAACGGAAAAATGCTTGGACCAACCTTCCAATGTATCCAAAAAATCCAATTTGAGCGCTTCAGAGACGGAGATCGATTTTGGTATGAAAACCCTGGTGTCTTCACTCCGGACCAGCTTATTGAAATAAACAAAATGACATTGTCGAAGGTGTTATGCAACACATTAAAAGGTATCGTTTCCATCCAAAGAAATGCTTTAAGAGCTGTTTTTCCCAACACAGTACGAAGAGGGTGTGGGAATATCCCAGATATTGATTTGAAAAAGTGGATCAGTTAGTTTCATGGATAACCTGACCTGATATTTAATCCTTATTTTTTGAATACATGACCAGTATCCGTGTGTATAATATCTGTATTTTCTTTGTATTAGCTGACATAATAACACCAAAATAACAAAAACCTTTTCGTTTGTTTTACGTTTTCAGCTCCTGTACTCTATGTATACCTTATACTGATTTGAGAAACTATCCTTTTTTTGTAAAGACGCGAAAGGTGGGATGTCTTTGAGGCTCCTTTGCCTTGTGAGGCTTTTCTTTTCTCCTGTTTTGGCGATAAGAAATGCGATAAGAAAAGTATGTGTTTTTGCTCTTATCTGATCTTGCTAGGTATCAAAATCAGTATTTGACATTTCGTTACTGCAATTATTTTAATAAACCTTTTACTTATTAGGTTGTTTTTTGTATATACTTTTGTCGATATTTTTTAACTATAAGTTATTGGGTTAATTTATTACGATTTAGCAGGTGAAAGTAACATTTGATGTCGGACGTAATGTGTTTCTTGTTTGTTTTAACAAAGAGAAACCATCATCCCTTTTTAGTATCGGTATTCTGTACTTATTTGAAAATGTCAATATTAATCCTAAAACTTAAAATAAGAATGTTGTCTTTCTTCGAAAATTTGTTGCCGTGCAGCGTACTAATTAATAGCGGGAAAATAATAAGAACATCTTAACCTTGTTCTATGTTATCAGGTAACAAAATTGTTACTGTCAAAAACTCAAGTTTAGCTAAATCAAATAAAACATATTTTTAAGCGTATATAAAGATTTATACGTGATGTTTCGTAACTATTTTCGGACCGGTGAAGTTAGTATTTTCTTGTACATCAAAATAAAATAAAGTTCATATCCATTTTAATTTAGGTTCCCATATTAATTTTGTCCATGTAGAGTTGCTTATGAATAAGTTGGATAACTTAATAAATGGTCTATATTTACGCCAATTCTGCATTGTTGTTTGTAATAGCTATAGATTTTTCTCCTTTTGACATGGTTATATTATTTTTCACAGATTTGCTTGAACAGCACCGTATACAAATACTAATTAAAGAGATGAAGTTATAATTATTGATGGAACAAATATCGGTCAAAGTAAGCAAAATTGTACTGGATTTGGTTGGGATATTTAAGAATTGAGATTTGCAACCAACTTAGTTTCTTTTCTCAACAATAACTTAACGCAAGCAAAGCACATAAAGAAACAGTCACGCCAATGTAATTTATAGTTTATATTTTACACATGTTGAACATATATAATTGACAGAAATATCTGCAATCCTCGGCAATATATGTTCTAAGACATGGCCGCAAATATTAAAGTTTGTGACTATGTACTGACAATTTCTATGTTAGATTCACGTTATTTAAACTTTCAATTTCACAGCGGGTATATTGCTTAAGGATACAGTAATGGTTCAGACGCAGATTTAGTATACCCGTTATTTCTTAATTAATTTTTTTTTTTTTTTTACAAAATTATTTATTGGATATAAAAGAAAGTTAAATTGTCTAAAAGATATTAAAATAATTGCGCTGGTAAACATAAATCTACCTTTCGTTTCTTACCAAAACGTACGAAACTCCCATCTGCTTAATTTTTTTAATAATTATCAAATAGTCCAGCAGTACCTCAACAACACTGCTTTGCTGCATTTTTTTAAAAAAAACGCGTTATTCGTTGTTTAAAAATTTGTGAAAAAGACATTTTTTCCTCGTTCAAAAGTCTACATAAAATAAGATTCTTCATCGTGAAAGGGGTTCGAACGTTTTAGTGAAAAACAAAGATTTAGAATAATGGTTAGTAGGAAAAAAATTATTTTCTTTTCATGAAATTTAAAACAAAGTCAGTATAACCATTTTTCGAATTTTGGAACCTTCTGCGCCTGATGTGGCTCATTTGGTGGAACACATGCATGCTAGAAAGTGGATTAAAACATTTTAAACCCTTTCTACCTGACCTTACGATGCGGATGAAGATAATTGAACCGCAAACTACCGGTGCTACAATGGTTTTGGTGAAGATTATAAATTATATTACGTTAGAATTATACAAGGAATACCTCAATTTCCAATATTTCTTTGATAAAACCAACACTTAAAGGGGCCACGAAACGATTTAATGAGCCCAATCCAGGCAAATTTCGAAGAATGGTGTGTAATTAACAGAAGGTCAAGGCACAAGAAATTATACGAACTTTAAAACCACATATAATACGTCTACACAACCCTTTATTAATTAATTAATTAATTAATTAATTATCAATAAACAATTATCAATTAAAGGTTTATAATGAATCTGATATTTTTTTTATTTTTTATTTTCTTCCTGCATTATTCTTCTTTAGCGGTAAAATATAGTCTATCTATAATCTATTATAATTAAAACCTCTAAAAGGATTTTAAGGCCTTTGTTGTTACCTAAATTGGCTTTATGTACAATAAATGTTTCTGCGAAAAAATTCGAATGGTGTAACGAGCTAGCTAGTTCAAAAGGTTTAAAGTTTATTTTATGAGAAAATTTTGTTAAAAGCAAGGTAAGTGATAAATCATGGATATCCAAAATTTGTAGGGAATTTTTCTGTCATTTTTAGTTATATTTGGATGCGTAATATAATATTTGTGATGGTTTAAGTTGTTGCTTTTGTCCCCACTAATCATGAAACTTTTCACTAAAGTTGAATAGCAAAAGCCGTTTCATGGCCCCTTTAAACACAAATAACAAAAAATGTACTTTTATAAACGAGCTGTATAAATTATAAGGCAGAGTAGTGGCAGCCTTGTTACGCAAAACGAAGAAAATTCCATGTATTATAAAGTCAGAAACAACACATTTTTAATAAAATCAAATACTGCAAAGTTTAGGTCACTGAATATGCTCAAAGAAGGTTAGTTGTCTTTGCAAACGGTTATTGTTTCGAAATCGCTTAAAAATTTTTTAATGATGACATTGTTTCAAAATCGTGTCGGATGTATTGCTGGAATTTCCTATGTCGCATATAGAACTTTGTCACTAATCATGTTTAAAGTGTTAGATAATTGGTATAGGATTTGAAAGAGACTTTTCTCCCAATATTAATAATCCCAAGAGAATAATTGATGAAGCTGTCGCTGCAGGATAAAATATTTTCATGTGGCTGGCTCGTCCACTTTGTATAGAAAACAGACGAACACCTTTCAAGAATCCTGGATTGCATGAATGGGCCAATTTTGCGCACACAATCACTGCAAATGTTTGATCAGCAAGTAAAAACACTGCGTTGCAAAAAGATTTGTAACCAGCATCACTTACCATCCAGTACCGTTCCCAACTCGATAGTAGAGCAATAAGAAAAGCAAAGATGTCAGAACTACAGAAAGCAAACTTAGAACACCAGATAAAACACTTCTCTGCTTGACACTCTCCGAGATAGAAGAAATGTAACAAAAACAATGTTGGCGAATACAACACCCATTAACAGAATATTTAGAACTGATTAACTGAAGTTCAATCTTGTGATAACAATCATGGGTAAAGTACGGAAAATTATTTGGTCCATTGTCCCAAAAAATATGCAGATAAGGATCATCAGGAGAGTTCTTTAGTTTGAAAAATATTTTTTGTTGTGCTGGCTGTGGATGCGGAACACATACTTTTATCTCCATGGTTTCTGCTTCTATGTCATATCCTCTTGATAAATCATTCGTAAAAATTAATACAACAATCAGTATAATGCAGCAAATTACAAATGAAGTAGGTTCTTATTATATGAATTTACACATGCTAAATCAATATCTAAGTAACAAAAACGATATTAAACAAGCGGCTAACACAAAACATAAAATTAAACGGATAAATTGATGATGCAATGCTTAACTTGTTTATTTATACTTGTGCGCAATATCAAATATTATATTTCCAAAACTTCGTAGCAACACAAGATTGCAAAGTATTTTCTTATTATATGAATTTACACATGCTAAATCAATATCTAAGTAAGAAAAACGATATTGAACAAGCGGCTAATACAAAACATAAAATTAAACGGATAAATTGATGATGCAATGCTTAACTTGTTTATTTATAGTTTATAAGTTTTGGAAATATAATATTTGATATTGCGCACAAGTATAAATAAACAAGTTAAGCATTGCATCATCAATTTACCCGTTTAATTTTATGTTTTGTAAATGAAGTAGGTCCAATAACATTGGCATACGTTATGTGGATACTTCAAATCCAAAAATCTGTTTTGAGACAAAATACAAAAGGGCATGGCCCGCAGGCGTAACCTAGTAAATGATTACCATTAAGCATTATCAATTTTTGCGAAACTTCTTCTTTAGGGTATGATCTTGCAACCTCTGAAACCATGAGTGGTGTCACTACCATGGTAAAACCGCTCAAAAATCTTCCAAACCACGGAAACAAGGGGATGTGTGAATGATATGAGAATAGAGAATAATATGGACGGTGCGAAAAAGCGTCCGATAATCATCCTCTATAACAACTCGGGATTATTGGTTTTTAGAACAGTTCATACATATATCCATAGCGTTGCATTAACACATCCAAGTTCTAAACCCATTTGGAAGTACAAAATTAAAAAACACAATGTAAGTTGACTTCCGTTTTCTCTTCCATAACAAAATTCTGTTTTGCTAATCCATTTTCTTTATTAACAACAGCTAGCAAATCTCGGAAAAGCGTCCAAATTTTCTCGTGTGCGATAAGTTTTAACCAATCAAAACTAATCAATTAAAATGACATTATGATGATAAATCTCTATAATAATAGCCGTATTCTGTTCAAAATGGTTGCGCGCAGATTTCTTCGGCAAATTATCGCGGAGCCCAATTTTTACGGTCCTCGTTTTTTCGTTTGGACGCAGCACAATTTCGGAATAATTTCGGAATCACGCCAGAACAGGATAAACAACGAAAACATGCTTGGAAGCCATTTTAGTTTGGAGGTGATGTTGCCCGGTTCGTAAGTCTCCTTCTGACCTTTTTCTCTTCTAAATACTTTGTATCTATAGGAATATTTATTTTCATGTTTTTACATGTTAACATGAATATATCGTCACATTTTCTAGTAATGTATAAATCTTAAACAAACCAATTTTCAGATTTTAGCTAGGAACGTAGATTTTAAGGGAGCATTCTGCTAGCCGGAAGCTACAGCTAGCCTTATTTATTCCCATTCTTTTGATGTTTTTATTAAGTTTGGTATATTCTTATTTGGTCTTATGTTTTGATTGTGGCTAGCTCTTCATAGCTATCTCTGGCAAAAAGTGAAAGTAGCCAAATGCAGTTTTTAGCTAGCTAGCTACAACAAAATTATTATGCTAAATGCAGTTAGGTAGCTACACCTTTTATTACCATCATGAAAACTTATTTTGCAAAACTTATTTGGTTGTGATATATATCAGAATTAATTGTTTTTAATGTACTTTAAAGATGATCGGATAATGAAATTTGGAATCAACTTAGACTCCAGTCTTTAGGGAATATGTATTTGGATAGCTTAAAACGTAAACAAAGGCAAGTGTGCCTAAATTTCTATATATATAGTCTTATTAGAAGATTGAATAGAATTTCAATAGACGCTTTGCGGGTTTTAATTTCTTCTAATCTTAACCCCAGGATTAAATGGAGATTAAAAAAACAAAGCATCTTTCCTCCATACAATTTGCAAATTTAAATGAAACTTTTAAACAAACGAGGGCATAACATAAGCCAGGTAATAACTATATATAAAATTTGTATTACAAAAAACAACACCTACACGACCAAAGATTGCTACACTGGTGCGAAACTGGGTCACAATTTACGATCGAAGATCAAACAACCAAATAACACAAACCTAATTTAGCATACAAAGTCGAATGTCCCCGATACGAACTGTGACGCTTTGTACATTGGTGAGGTTAGCGCTGTTTCCGACGTTCTGCGATAAGTCGGGAACGAAATTCCTTTTTGGATTTCACTGCAATGTAACCCAATTTTCCGGGTTATGCGCATGCCCATCATAATAATATAAATGCACGTGTCGTATCTTCGGGCAAGCCTCGGTTTTTGGTCGCGTGGTAAGCATTGCAAACTTTAACTGTCATTAATATTAATTGTTGCAATTTTCGTTTTATGTACCTCACCGGGGCATATAATCAAGAAAATGTTGGCGTAAAGAAGAACAGACGGACATCGACAACTGCAAAGTGATCAGCTTCACGGGTTATTTTCTTGAAAAAAATACGCACAAAAGATGCAATCCACACTTGGCCGTGGATACTAAGGAAGTTTATAATCCAGTTGCTGGTCACAAGTCGTTACCGGAAAATTTTGGGTTACATTCTTTACGCTCAGGTTGAGCTCGTGCTGCTGCAAATAACGGCTTCACAGACAGAATGATAAGTAAACACGTCAGGTGGTCATCAAGTTCCAGTAGGGACGGATGCATGAAAGATAGCAAAACTCAACGACTTTCTGAAAAGATTTAGGATTTAATAAAAATTGGTCCTCTTTTGACTCTCCATACCAATATACCTAGTTACTCCAATGCTGTTTTTTTCTGTCTTATTTATTGCTAGGTGTAAAAAGAAGCCACAGACTTGCAAAAAGAATAAAAGAACACGGTGAGTGAGAAATAATTGAGCCTTAATTACCTTTTACTTTTTTTCAATTATCGCATTATGTAACCTTAGCAACCTTTTGTCAACGAACTTTATTACTTTTTATACGTTTTCCTGTAGAAATTTTTATTATTTTGATGATTGTCTTAGGGAGGTACGGTTCAATTATCAATTTTTTAAAAGAAACTTTTTCGACTCCGTTTATATTATTTACCATTTGCTCGAACCGATATTTTTGAGGAAAAACTTACTGCTGACGTAATAAAGGCGTATCCTATATACGATTGCACATACCACTCTAACACGCAAAACTGCGTAGATTATGAATAACTTGGTTAATATAAAAGAATGGGAGGTGAAAAGAAAGACCACTCTCTTTGTATATATGCTATTATACTTTTTCGCTGATTTTGAGAAAAGCATAAATGCAGCTACATTATGGATCTACTTAACAAAACTCATGAAGACTAATCAACCTGTTTTGTATTATGGATTAATAAGCGCCGCAGTTTATATTCTGCCATTTCTGTTATCTTCCGTAGTGGCAAGATTCGCTGACAAAACAAGACGTATTAAGCTAATTATTATCATTATAAATTTTGTGTCAATGTTAGGCAGTATTTTATACGTTATTCCAGTGTCTCCGCTCTTTCCTCTCGCAGGAAAACTCCTTAATGGATGTGTTATTATACTGCAACCCTTAATTATCGGTGAAACAGCAAGATCATACCCACCTGAAGAACTACAAAGGAAATTTGCCTATCTAATTGTATCAGCGACGTTAGGATATACAATTGGGCCTTGTGTCGTACTTCCGTTTGCAGAAGTCGATATTCGTTTCGGTGAGTTACAAATTGGATATGGAAATATATCAGGTATTCTTCTCCTCGTTACTATCATCTGCATACAATGCTGTGTTGTATGTTTTGCGCATGATTTATCAAGAGAATATGATATGAAGGAAGCAGCATCTACAGAAAAGTCATCTACTATAATATCAGATGTTTCGAACAGTGATGGTATAAAAGTCTTCAAAAAGGCTTGTAAATCGGGAGTGTTGGTTTTTATGTTTGCTATGACGTTCTTCAATGTCGTTAGTTGCATCTCATTTGGTAGAAATCTTCCCTTTCTTGTGATGGACGTACTGTCGATGTCTTACAAAATGATTTCTGCTGGCATTATCATTAAAGGTGTTGGCTTCTTGTTAGCTTGCCTTGCAGTTATCAGAATCAAAACTGGATCTGTGGTCGTTTTCTGGGTTGGAGTATTAGGACAGGTTTCACTCGTCACATTGTTAATTTTCCAATATATATTTGTGTCTGTTCATCTCGTTTCCAGCATCAAAATCGCAATGTTACTGCTATACCTTCTCACCACAATTCTTGTTGATTTTGGCGAACAGTTTTTTCTGGTGGTTGCATTTGCCAAGCTCGTGTCATCGGAAAATCAAAGCTATTTAGAAAGTATACGAGTAATACTTAAACACATAGGGAGCATTTTGGGAGCCTCATTATCCCTAGTGCTTTTAAAATATGAAAGTATATGTACATCTTTAATTATAAATTTAATTTTACTGTTTTTTCTTTGCTTTTTTAGGCATAAATTAATGAATCCAGTTATACAGGTCTGAATATTTAGTGTCTGCCGGATCATGCAGTAAATAACAGTCATATATGAAAACAATTAACGTAACATTGTAGGTACATTGTTTTTAAAATGTTGCTTGGGAACATTATCTTCATGCGCAAATTCAGTTACTAGCTTTAGAGTTGAGGTAGAAAATGTGCTTACACGCCATTTCTGACGTAGGAAGTTTTTGTGAAAAACGCAGGGAAGGGCAGTTTGTACCTTGTAGAAGCATTATACGATATCGCTCAACACCCAACACCCGTTAAAAATTTATTGGCAAGAATTGTGTGGTAAGAAAATTCCGGCGAGGAACAGAAGTTAGTTTTGCAGGGACTAATTTTCACTGATGATCAAGAAAGCTAACCGGCCTTTAATAATAAAAGTGGGTTTAATTTTTTTGTGGACAATGAGACGCCTTTGCCTTTGCCTTTTACCCTTAACCCTATTCGGTCCAGGGGGGGGGATTCTGTCCCCCTTCTGACGGCTGTTTTTTAATAACTCCCTATTGCTATGTTATTTGGCTATCAAACTTACTGAGTTTTAATATTTATCTATGAGACACCTGCATGCCAAATTTTTAGGTACCATAGCTTTCAGAGGCTTTGATATTGGCCATTACTCGAAACTACCCCAAAATATCTCTATGAAATCCTTATAACAGGGAAAATTTAATAACATCTGCTAGGATTATCCTTAGAACTTGAAACTGGCAACACAACTTTGTTTTATTAAGAAAAATTATTTTCCATAATATGGACACGTTACTAACCCGATTTCCCGATTGTGTCGGATTATACCCGAAAATCGGGAAAAAACGGATTTTCGGGCAATTTTTGGCAATTTTTTATGCGATCCACATAAAAACCGGAAAATATGGTGACTGGAAAAAAAGTAATTAAATTTTAAGCAGATTGTGGCATTTTTAACAAATTTCAAGCTTCTAATGACGTTACAGACAATGTGCTGACGCAAACAAAAATTTATTGCTGCCATTTTGTTCCTTTTTCTGACGTACTATAAGTGTGCCAAGTTTGATTCAATTTGAACTACCCTATGAGAAGTTATTGAGGGGGTGCAGGCGGATTCCCACACTTTTTAAGCTGTTATTTTTTTTATAGAATTTTTTCCCGTTAAATTTAATATGTACGTTGCCCAAAGATATGATTTTTATTAATTTAGTATTTACTCCTCACAAACCGTTCTGTTTGGACATTTTTGTAAAGATTGGCAAAGAAAAACCGTACCTAAAAATCATTCAATTTTGCCAGGGGCACTATGCAATATTTGATTGTTGTAAACTGGTAAGGTTGTAAGCTGTTTATTTTTTAAATTTATGTGAATCTTTGGCAGGGTGATTTTACAAACCTATTTAGGTATTTATATTTACTTTTATATAGAATTTTTTTTAAATATTTTACAAACTGCAGAATTTAGGGAATTTAGTGATCGGCTTTTTTTGTGCCAGGTCTTATGAAATATGTAAAAGTAACATTTTAAACAACCCTTTGAGGGGGGATTACGCCCCCCTCCCCCCGTTCAAAGTATGTTCGAAAAAACCCGAACCAAATAAGTTTCTGAAAATAAACTACACTCTTTTAAATTCTTTTTGTAACAAAAATTGACGCTCGTTTCCGAAATCTTTTTTTAAAAATAATTCTAAGGCGTGATAATGAAACAATTTTTGGTAAATTTCGAATAATCTGAATTATTATCTATTGCATTTCTCTCAAAGGAACCTCTTTTCTGGCGCTTGTCATTGATATTTTTATTGGGACAGCGAGTTGGAATTAAAGTTGCGCTTGTAAAAGTTTACTGAGCAGATGTAGTGTAACCAGATTCTGATTTTGTTCTTTTATCTATATAATAATTTATTTTGTAAGGAACTTAATCCTTTTGTGTGGCTCTTTAACGGTTTCTCAATGTTATCATGTAACGATCTTTAAATGCGATCATTGGTTCACAACGTCTAATTAAGGATGGAATCCTTTTGCGTCGCTAAGACAAAAATAAGCAAAGCAAACAGTGCAAAAGAAAAAAACTGAAGTTTTTTGTTTAAAGCAAAAGAAAAAAGAATTCATTTAGACAAATTTAAAAACGATGAGCGCATTTTTCTATACTTCATTCCTTCGAAATAAATCTGTACAAAAACATTTGTAGAAGAGAATGGTTTACGGGATGCATCTAGCAAAGTTTGTGTTTGTGCTTTTTTTGTGCTTTTTCAGTTTTGTTGTGTTTTAAAATTTTGCTGAACCGAAAAAACTGATTTTTCTTTATTGAGAATTAGTCTACACAACCATTTTATCATGGTTAACACACTACTAGAAGACCTATTTTATCGTTCAAATTTACTATATACAAGCCTTTTCCTTTTTTTTTGACATCCATTCAATAAATATAATAACGAAATTATATTTTTTTTACATTTTGTGTAATCTGGAACTGTATGCAAGCACTGTATGCAGTGTTACAAAAAATACTGATTTTTGTTAGTTTGAAATTTTTATATGCGATCTAATGTTCTTTGAAATTTCGGATAAAATGTCGTTTTAGAGAGTATTTAAACGTAATGTACTGAAATAATCGAACTTTGGAAATGTTTCTATTTGTTTACATTAAAATTTAGTTGGTTTATATTTTTTATATTTTGTGTTGCAAAAAGTTGGTTTTAGAAATTTATAGTATTCATTTTAGGAAAAAGTGGCATAAAACGAACTGTAGATAGATTGTTCCTGTTGAATAACCGTAAAATTCTTAAATTTTTAAAACTACATGTGAAGTTTTGTGACAGAGATTGATATTTTGTGTACGATTTTATGGGTAAAGGCAAATTGTTAAGGAACATTTTTTTATTACTGTCTGCATTGTTACCGAAATAGCTGATATTGTTGATTTAGAAATAGTTTTCGCAATATTTTGGATTAAATTGTTTTGATAAGCGGCCTGTGCGTTGTAAAGAAATAGTTAAAATGTGAAAATTTCTTTATTTTTCTTACATTTTGAATAAACTTTTTGGGGAGAAGAAACTTTGCAACAGACTGCTATATATAGTGGGTTTAAAAAAATTATGATAGATATTTTGTACGAAAGTAGCAAAAATAAATGTAGAATGTTTTTTTATTGCTTCAAATTGTATTTTGTCAACATTTCCTATTAGCTTTGTGACAAAAAAATCAAATGCCATACTGACAAAAAACGTATTTTTCCAAAATGGATTTTACACCTTTTAAGCTGTTATTTTTTATATAGAATTTTTTTCGTGTAAGATTTTACGGTTAAGTTTAACATGTAAATTGCTTAAAGATTTGATTTTTGCGAAGCAAGCGAAGCGAAATTGTGGAGCACGTTTGCTACACGCGAGGTATACCAAGAGAAATATTGACATTCTCAAAATTTTGATAGCAAAAAAATCATATAAAATCAGCGTAAAGAAATAGGACTGATATTTTTGCACATAAAGCTAGCGTATTTTTTTCTAATAAAACAAATAAGTTTGGACCAAGGGGTTAAAGTATAAGTCTAGTAAAAAATGCAATAAGTACGGCTCGTACACACCACCCCCGGTTTTTGACCCCCCGTCTTTTGGTCCAGATTATACGTCCACCAAACTTGAACACACAAAGAGGAATATGCTGTGAACAAGAAACGGTAGTCGGCATTTTAGACACGTATATTTTACAGACCTAAAATATGCCTTATTTCTTTGATCAATTTTGCTTCTAATACTATTATAGTTGTATTTTAATGAAAAATAATAGTATTAAAACGGTTTTTTTTCTTTTGAAATAATTTATTGCTAGTCCTGTTTCTAATCGACTTTACTTGTGTATTTTAAGCTTTTTTGTTGCTGTGCTTTTTCTGGAGATTTGAGTTGGATTGGAAAGCTCCTGTGTAAGCTACCCTTTTCTAAAGAAATATTGAAGTAATTTGTACAATTATAACGCGCCAAGCTGTGTTTTATTTTATTGTTTCTAAGAAGGTGTAAGAATACAATATTATCAATTTTAATTGGTTTTATCCAAATCAAGGTAAGGCTTAATCACACGAAAGGTAGCTAGCTAGAGCTCTGTTTTGTATAAAAATAATTTGTAGAATACATATGGAGAAGCTGTATTACTACCTGACTGATAGCCAAATATAGGAAAACCTGTAGCTATGGCGCAGACAAAACAAATAGCTCTGGGTGCTAGAGTGAGCCGACCAACCGTTTTTTATCACAGTTTTTTATTTATTATATAAGTAACATGTTACAGTAATTAAAAAAAGTATCCACTTTTGCTATCAAATCAACAGCAATGTAATTGTCAATAGGAATTAGTTGTCCGTACACCCTCCCTGAGAACAAGGTTCAAAACGACATTAAAACATTAAAACTGTCATTAAACAGAACTCCAAGGACGCTCAAGCCGCACACGTCCTCTAAACGGCGTGGGCATCTTCGAAACTGCTTGTAATTTTAGAACAAGGGTGCTGATAAGCTGCATACGCCGTAAAACGTGCAGGCGTTTTTGGGCAAGTTTAGCGTTTTGAAATAAATTCAAGTATTCACCCGAAAAAACCCGCATAGACCATAAAATAAACTATGTGGTAGCAAAGTTCTAAAAAGAACTGTTTTCGATGGTTTTTGATAAAATTTACTTGATAAATAACTTTTAAACTTTAATAACTCCTTTCTCTTAAAGCATCTTTTTCCAACAATCGTCCACAAGGTATGTTACAAGGAATTGAATTTTGGAAATGCTCCAGGCAAGTTCGGGAAAGTGCGGGCGGTTTTGGAAGACAACCGCTAATTTAATTCGAAAAGTTGCCCGAATTCGCCCTTATATATGTGGGCGTTTGCAGCTTATTGACAGCCTCTTATTTAGAATATTCTCAGGAATAATAGACCAAGAGAAATTATATCACAATTTCTTGTGCACCGCCCACGTGTGTTTGAGAACAACGCACATAAAAAAGTTCATTATTTTTTAAATTTATTGTGTAAAAATTACTATTTTATTCACGATAAACCATTTGTCAGTCATTTTATTCATCCAATAAAGAATCCTATCCAAGGTGCTTTTCTATCAGTCTGAATTTAATGATTGACATGTTTCAGCATAGTTTTTAAAAGGGTCTGATTGCAAAATATGATTGCCAAGGTTCAGCACTTGTAATATTTTTGTATTCGTGTACTCAGCTTCTAAAACACAGACAAAAGACATTATAATTTCCGCTGGGTGATTACATTAATGTTGGTTGAAAAAAAACCTGAATGATGAGAAGCATGGTTTTTAAATGGGTCCAGGACAATAAACTTATTTAGTTTCCCTTGGCCTTGCATCAATCAAATTCTGAAAAAAAAAAGCTTTTAAAATGATTTTGTCAGATTTTGAAACTGTTGGTATGGTTGGAACTTTGCATATAAAATTAGTAAAGTTGCCGGATTGTTTAGTTTTTTCTTTTATACTTTTTCGAATTAGCCTTAATTATTTATGAGATGAAAAACAGCGCTTTTAAATATGATTGTGTACAATGGGAGTGAGAGATGTAATCTTCCAATGCGTGTAGTGAAAAGAAGGCGAAACTGTTATTGTTTTTCTGCCCAAAATTGCAGCTATTTAATAAATCTTGATAAAGTTAACAAAACTGTTTTGATTTGTTTGTTTTTGTTTCAATTGTTTCCCGTGAGTTTTCGAAATTCGTACTAGCTGATTCTGTGGCTTCTAGTGCCGGTATTGTTACGTGAAAAAAATACTGTTTTGTAAGGTCATTTACAAAATCGTTAACGTTAGGACCAACTTCTGCGGATTGTACAACTCGATGTATTACATATCTTTCGGAATACTGCTAAAAGTGTAATTTTGTATTGCGCTCTTTACTTTTATCATTCTGTGGGAAAAGGCGGTACAAAATTTTACCACGCGTTATTCGTTTTTGTTAGTTTCGCGTAATTTAATTTTCTCGCAGATTTTGAAAAGAATATCCCACGCACATCAAATACTCGTGCAGTCTATTCGCATGATCACCATTCAAAATAGGTACTGGATTTTTTCCTTCACCAGGAGCAAGTGATAAAATTTTATTACCGATTTCATTTGAACTAGTTATTTGAGTCATCAACATTGTTTCATCTGCACTAAATCGAAATGCATTTAGGAGATTTTCAGTTGTTTCTAGTTGATCACTTTCACTTTTATCACAGAAATCATAATTTTCTATAATGACAGGAATTGCTTAATGGGTTACCTCAACTTTAAAAATCTATTGAATCCTCAATATTATCATCTTCAGTCCCACATGTATTTTGATTAATTAGTTCATTAGGGATATTTTTATTAATTTCTACATCTTGATACAAATGATTGTGTAGTTTTAAGTATTCTAAAAGCCTTGCAACAAATTCTGGTCTTACACCTTTAAAATAAACATGGCCTCTATATTCAAGTTTACGCTTAAGTTTAACAAGAATTATTCCATTACTATCAGGATTTCTAGGCAAAACATCAGACACATTAACTGTTTCAATAAGGATATTACATAATGCTCCTTTTAACTTTGTGCTTGACCTTCATAATTGTTACTTTTTAAAATATTAAACGCCTTGAGATAAGAACTCTTTCTAGTCGCCGTATATTTAATAAATAATTTGGCAATTGGAATATATGGAGTTTGTTTGGCACTGATTGACAAAGAACTTTCTTTTTTATGGGCGTTTTATCACATCTATTGCAAATGTAATAAAAACCATCAGAGGATTGAACAATATTACAATGTTTTTAATAGCAAATTTGCATTTTTTAATTAGAAATTTCTTAACAGAATAAAAATATAGACATCTATTACAACAAACACAAACAAAGTGTAGGCCTTGTTTTATCTTTTTTTAAAAGTGTAAACTCTTTCAACCTGAGTTAGCAGATACTTTTTTTTGTATGTACAAGTTTCCAGTGCGTACCAGTTTTGAAAGATGGAAATTGGAAAGTTAGTGAGGCAGTTCTTTCGGCGGATAGTCAACTCAATTTCAAAAAGATTTTAGGTTTGCATCAGACTGTTCGAGCTGGCTTAGGGCTCTTAGACCACAAAAATATACCACCAAAAGGCACTTATGCTTACCGAAAGCTTGTTTCCAATATCATTGAAGAAAATGAAGAAGATATTTACCATGCTAGAGCTGTACAGTTGCATTTGCAAGGCAATTGGACGAAATGGTGCTCTTATGTGAAAAATGATTATCTTGGAGAACAATTCTTTCACTGCCACAATGTCTAACTTCCTTTTGTATAGGGGCAACCTACGACACCATTCCCTCTCCAACCAATCTTGTGAGATGGGGAATTGAGAAAGACAAAAGTTGCATTTTGTGCAAGAAACCATCCTCAAATGTCTCTCACATATTGGGTGCCTGTAGGACCTCCCTTACGCAGGGTAGATACACATACCGTCATGACTCGGTTTTAATAGTTTTGAGGCATTAAAAGAGTTTTTGGTATCATATGAACCTCTTAGGGTTTCCAAGTGCAACAAAATTAATTTCATTCCGGCCGGTCAATCACCATCTAAGAAGAGGCATGCAAAGTGTCCAGGCCTTCTTCACCTTGCTTCCGATTGGAAAATACTGTCAGATTTAGATTCAGTTTTAGTTGTTCCACCATACATTGCAATAACACAACTACGCCCAGACGTGTTATTAATATCCAGTTCTTCCAAAACTGTAATTATGTTAGAACTGACTTGTCCATGTGAAGAGAACACGGAATATTGGCACAAACGAAAGCTTAAAAATATTCTTCACTTTTTTATGCTATAAAAAACAATGGATGGATCGTGCATTTCTTTGCCATTGAGGTGGGTGCAAGGGGTTTCTGTTCAGAATCAGTAAGGACCTGTTTTCGTCGCCTTGGTTTCCCTAACAAGCCTTTACGTTCCCTATTACAATCCCTAACTTATACCTCCATGAGTGCTTATTTTTACATCTGGATGTCTCGAAATTCTACCACTTGGGTTAAGCCTGAAAAGGCCCCAATCATTCCTGCAGTTTCTTCTGTTATAAATATGGAATGAAAGAAATCAAAAACCCCTGAGAAATCTTCTGCAAATCACACAAAATCTTGTAAAATCAAAAAAATCGAAAAACTTGCTACAAGGTCTTCCAAAACAACAGTCGCATTGCCATCTAACCCTGATTTTAGGAATAGCGGTCTAAAAAACTTGGGAATCACATGTTATGCAAACTCCATCTTACAATGTTTTTATAACCTTCCAAAAGTTAAAGAAGCCATTTCTGTCAGCAAAACAACCTCAAAGTTAAGCGAAGCATTGTAGGTGTTCTTCAAAGTTTGGCTGTTTCTAGAAGTCCAGTTGATCCCTCCCATTTTTTGCGTGCTATGAAACATCATATCTCAGCTGCGAAGGGAAGTGCATTTAATATCTTTGCTAAGCACGACGTCCCCGAGGTTCTTGAATATCTCCTACGTGGTCTGTCATTAGACTTTCCATTTCTTGGAAGTCTTTTTAGTATTGGCATCAAGACATCAACCACTTGCAATTCATGTCATATTACCAGCTCCTCAGAAGTTATAGCACCATGCATCCAACTTTCTCTGCACCCTACGTTACAATCTTCCTTAGATAATTTCTTCGAAAGCGAGGAGTTGTCAGACACCAATGCCTACTTCTGCCATGTTTGCAACGCTCATCAAACTGCTCTAGTTAAAAAAGAAGTAGTGTCGTGCGGTTCCCATCTCATTTTACAGCTAAAACGTTTTGCCAGTGCCAACGGCCTTGTGTCAAAAATTGCCTCTCGTATTACTGCTTACCCTGGTACCCTTTCCATACCTTTAACCGCAGATGGAGAAGTGAAATTTCGTAAAAATTTTCAAATAAGGGCTATTATCAACCATTTCGGCAACTTAAATAATGGTCACTACACAACCATAGCCTTCGACCAAATGGTGCACAGGTGGATACATTGCATCGATAGAGCAGTAATTTTCTGATGATGACCGCCTTATTAACAGTCACGAGTCATATGTTTTCTTTTTAGAAGAGCTGAGATAAGAATATTCTAACCGGAATGAGTCAGCAAGGGGGCTTGACTACACTCAGTCTTGTCTTTGGAGAGTGACGACTCCACTTATTACCCCAGTCAAAAATAAAACAAAATCAAATACAAATTAAGTTAGCAAGAGGGTTTGATCATACTAGGTCTTGTCTTTGGAGAGTGACGACTCCACTTATTACCCCAGTTAAAAAAATAAAATAAAATAAAAAAAAATATTAGCAGGGGGGTTTGATCACACATGATCTTGTCTTTGGAGAGTAACGACTCCACTTATTACCTGAGTTAAAAACAAAGAATAGCACAGTTGAACAGAAAGTGGTCAAAGTTTACTTTAGAAAGATAGGGATGTCTAGTTTCTGCTGATGACCGTCCGCGGACCTCTTCGAGGTGACCCAGCTAGACATCCAGGGTACTTAGGTTCAGAAATATGGGTCGAAACCTACCTGCTCTTGGTTAAAGTTCTGTTCATCTTTTCAAATGTGTTGTGTCCTTATTATTTTTTTATATATTTTTTAATTAATTCCTTGTAAAAAGGGAGAATTGTGCTTTTAAAGGCATTTTCTCTAAAGGAGTACAACCTCTAGCTTATTTCCAAAGACCTAACAGGTTGAGTTCATCATTGCGGTGGCTTGCCAACTCTTTGTAAATTATTTTCTTATTTTCATTGTATTTCTCTTTCCGTTTTTTCTTACACCACCTTCATTTTTATTGTATTTTTCTTTCTGTTTTTTGTCTAAATCACCTTTATTTTCATTGTACACAATGAAAGTGGAGCTCTCTAGGACACTTTCGACTTATCGCCGTGTTTTGAGTCAAACCCTAATTTCAAGGGTCTGAGACAGCACTGTTTCCTCGCTATATTGATCCTCTGTGCAAAGGGTCAATACCGCGGGCAATTACCGCTGTGCTGCAGCACTCTCGTACGAACGCAATATTGTGACCCTGGTTGGGGTTTAAAAAATCTATAATAAAGAGATGCCTTTCCTATCTGCAGAACAATTTGATGCCTTGAAATCAGAACACGAGTGTATTATGAAGTGGCGTGATGTTCCCACTGGAATCATATTCAAAATTGAGTATGTTGAAGAGATCAAGACCAAAAAAGGTGATGCAACTGTCATCACATTGATCGATTGTGATGGTGAACGATTTCGAGCATGGGCAACGAGTGTACTGAGAGAAGCTTTGATAGGTCGAACGGGTCAGATGTTCATCAAATCACTGGGAAAGAAACAATCTACGAAGAATCCTGGGCAATTTTACTATGATTACGACCTTGTGGAAGTGGAAGACTAAAAAGACAAAAAAAGTAATCTTTTGTGACTGGAGACAGTCACAAAAATAACGAAAGCCTGGTTGTGCTCACCCACATAAACAAATGGACAAACTGCGACAAGAAGCTAAAGCCTTAGGTCTCAAAGGGTACTCTACGCTGAAGCGAGCAGACCTTGTTGAAGCCATACGCAAAGTCAAGTATAAGGATGCGTCGACACAAACGGACGGACCGTACTGCGAGCCTTGTGCTAAAATTGTATGGGAGAAAAATCTAGCTCAATATTTGAGGGATCTCGCTAAAAAACGTGTCGTACATGATGGCGACTTGCTCATAGATCAAGATACAGGAGAAGTAATCGTCTAGTATGTTGACCAACATATTAAACTTTGTAAGCAGGTGGAGACTATAAGTAGCGCTGGCATACTGCGCAGATTGCAGTTTTTTAAAAATTTCATCTTTAGCTTCTTGCCTGCCTTGTGCTAGCAACTCTGCGCGTTCATTATCGTTGATGGATTTCACAGCTTTTTTCGTTCGTTGTCGGATCTGCTCCTTGAGTACCATGTAGCGCTGTTTTTCCTGCATGATCCATGTAAACTCATCGTCTGAAATTATATCATCTTGGATCGCTCTGGAAATCTTATCGTATACAGTGTCTAGTTTTGATTCAGCTAGGAGTTTGATGGATTCGTGCTTGTGCACCTTATACTGTATCCTTTTGGAAGCATTCTTCAAACCTACTTGGCCTATGCCAACTGCAAGAGCCGCGGCTTCAAGACCAATTGCTATAGGGGCTCCGAATCCGGTTGCAAGCGTGGCAATACCTGCTGCGGAGGTGATGACAGTAACAGCAATCATGCCATGATCAGCATAGCGAAGCCTCATCCCCCAAAGCTTGAACTTTTTGTAGAGTTTTTCTCTCTCTTTGATCTCAGACCGCAGGTACTGCTCAATTTCTTCGATCTTTTTTAGTCTGTAGACCTGACTTTCTTGCTCCTGCGGAGCCGCCAGGTGATCAGGCTCCTGCTCAGGCGCACTTGGCGGTAAAGTTGGGTAAAGCTTCATATCTGCCATTTATTCTATGAGTAAATGCATCGTAATTCCGACGAACGAAACATTTTTTTCATGATGATGCTCGTCCGTCAGCATGAACTCCAGTCTGTCTGTTGAGCCTTTCAAAGGAAGGTAGATTGGAGTGTCAAAATTCCATGTAAGCATGTCTCCCCATGCGTTTAACTCTTTGGTGGGAAGCAAAGCAAGAATTTTTGATTTCTTCCCATCCAGTAGGCAATCGTCTTCATCCAGCTGAGGGCAAACGAGTCTCAATCTTTGGTACACGTCAGTTTTGTAGAAGCTGTCATGGTCGCCCTCGGTAAACATTGCTTCGGTATGAAGATTATAACCCATAAGGTCCAGTAGTGATTTATCGACTATCGCAATGTACCCCTTGTTAACCCTAACCCTGCACGCTCCATTCCTGAGTACGAAGAGCTTGATCCTGTTCCCTGCTTGATTGTTGACTATTGCAGCGAGATCCTCGATCCTATATAGACCCTTCTCGATCGTGATGAGGGTTTCAAAAACTCCAACATTAAAGTTCCCATCATCGGTCGATCCGAGCACCGCTTTATGAATCTTGATATCATTCTTTTTTTCGAAAAGATTCAGCCATACAGGCCTGATACTTATTGATTTCAGGGCAATTCTCGTGAAAAATCGTAGGCTTCTCTATATCCGTGACATACAGCTGTCTCATGTTTCTTTAAAGAAACATGAACATTTATAGCTATAACCACAAGGCAAAATACAAGTCCAATAGAGGCGAATGGCCTCTCGGTGTAATTAATCTAGAATATCAAGACCTCTACGTTTCTACAGAATCGCACATTCCTGTGACCTTCTCGATGTTCACGAAATACCCCATAAAAGTCCCCACTAACCTGTTGAACGACCCCGTAAGTGTAAATTGGACCGGTCAAGCCCTTGGCTACTGGAATATACAAGTTAATTTCGCTTGTCATTGCGCTAGCACCGCCCTGGGTATATCCGCCAAACACTTGAAGGGCTCCGTGCCTCTCATCAATAGTATCTTTAAATTCCACGTCTATTACCACATGCGGCGTATCCTAGCGAGAATGAAGGTACCCATGCCACACGATGACGGCTTTTCTCAATACGAGAACCCCTACTCTACATCTGGATATGCCCAGATTTGTCGTGAATATGGTGCCGACCCCAATGCCCAATACAAGTTTAGAGCTCTCATGTCCTCGCTCACAAATGGTAGATGGTGGCCGCAAGTAGATGGTGATTGGGCCAAGTTTATCATGCCTACGAGCCAAGGCCTGACATCGGAAGGTCTGTCGAAGCTTAGCGAGAGTATTTGTGTTTACGTGATTTTACTACTAGGATCCCAAGCTGATGCCAAGGCATCCCTTATAGGTTCGGATGCTGACAATTTTACAGCGAGACAGATACTACTACAGAAATTCGAAGCCATGGTACAACGTGAGGAGAACGTAAGCCACGATATCACCAAGTTTCAAAAGGTGCTTCAATATGCCAGGACCCCAGTGAATTTTGCCGTGATGCACCACGTGTACATGCTACCATCCGATATGAAGCTGCGTATTGGTAAAATTGTGGGGTATAACAACAACATCTTGATTGCGCCGGCGAGTGCGATGATTGGCATAAGGCTAGACCTAAACAACAAGCCCGTTACCACACAGCCTCGGGGTTTAAAACGAGTCAGGTCTGGGCAAGAAATATCGAGGTCCCTAACCCGGGGGTCTGAAAAGATGCCACCGATACCTCAGTCAGGTCTAGGAGATGGAAACCCTCACGAGGACACGAAGGCCACCTTGATTACTGCGGGAGTATTATCGATCCTAATGTACATTTGGTTGAAGAAATATTAATGCTCCGCGGGAGCACTAATATTTACGATAGTTTGCCACCCTTCCCAACGTAGGCCACAACAAAAGCGACGACAGCAGCGATCGCTATGTAGAGGTGTTTGGCTACCAGACAAAAAGCTGTTTCATTTGATCCCTTACTGTTATCGGAATCTTCTTATATCTTTGTGTTAGTAGCCAGAGACTGTGCTCACGATGTCTACCCGAAACAGCTAGTTCTAGCAACGCACCACGAGTTTTGTCGAGACTCTCGTCGGCTATCATATCGTCAACGATAAACAACGTCTCTTCGCCCGCCAGCAACGACGACAGTTTTTGGATCCACTCGAAGAGTTGATCCTTGGGATCCACCAGAAACACGTAGTCATCCCTCCATGGCGAGGATCTCTCTTGATAGGTCTTGTTCCAGCGTAGTGTAGGGCAGAGAATGACAATGTTGTCGAAATGCTGCCTATACTCGTTTTCAAGCAAATCCAGGACACGCTGCGTTTTGCCACAGCTTGTCGGTCCGGTAAAGATTGCCGTATGCGGCTCCTTGACAATGTCTAGAGTCATTTTATTTTAGGTCCTTCGGGTCACTCGTGCCCGTCAGGACGGAGCCGAACCTTACTACCGTGGAGCCGCCAGGCGATGTAGGGTGCTTACTTAGAGATGAAGCGGTTACCTTTTCTAATGTTCTCGCTTGCCCACATTGGTTGGGTATTTGTATAGTGTAGTCTTCTCGTTGGTCAACTATTTTGGAGGCATCATGGAACGCTTATACCACCCTTGTTTTATCGCGTAATCGTCGAATAATATCGCTCCTGTCATATAGCCAGCGAGCTTCAGGCCGTCCTCCATGTCCATCTTGGCCCCCGGCTAGAAACTCCCAGAGCCTTTTTCGCGCCTAGCGCCAAGACAATAGTATAGGATACTAATCTGACAGATTCCCACAAGGAATCGACGACTTCTTTCTGGTACTCTTTGCTGCTCATTTATTATAGGTTATCGCATCTTGAAAATGTCAATATCAGGCTGACGCTCGGGCTCTTGCTTTCGCGTGGGTTGAGGTGCGCGTACTCCTGCGGCGACGCTAGGCTTCTTACGTATATAATGAACTGCCACGCAAACGGCAAGAACGGCAATACCTCCAGCGCCATATAGATATGCACTGAACTTGTGAGGACTTGCGACAGGTTCCTGACCCTCTTGCGAAGTACTTTTGTCCAAGTTCTTCTGTAAGTCAGCCTTGTTCTTGCGATTCCATTCAGCAAGTCTCTTGCCAGCAGCAACACGACCCTCATTCTTCTTGGTTATGACTTGGTTAGATTGCTCTTCACCCATTTATTTAGACTTGTTCTTGGAAAAATAGTAGATGAAAAGAGGTCTTTATCTGAAGTGCCCAGATCGGGGGTAGAGGTGACTGTCGATTCAACAGGGACCTACAACGAAGGAAAAGCCATCTACTGTTTTAAACGACCAAAGGCACGCTTGGGCTAAAAATTTTGTAAAGAGTTTTACAAAATTTCCTTGTAGTGACGAATCAGTGAATCTTCGACTTTTCTAGTAGAGCCAAGTTTTGCTCAAAATTATCCCATACCTTCACCAAAGACCTACAGACCATCGTGTAAAATAACGATGGTCTCTCTTTAAACCTTATAACAGCCTGAATGTAATGGCGCCTGCCGCGTTTGTGGAACGAGCTAAGCAAAACCGGAAAGAGACTCATTCCACTCTCCACAAGTACGTGGGAAATAACCAGCCTACATAGCCTCCCGTTCCCATCTTCGAATGGATGGGTATTAATCAAGTCCATAAACAACCTCACCGCGTTCCATATCGGATCGTCAGTCTCTGTAGAGTAGTATCGATCCAGGGCGTCTATCACTAACCTTGGGATTGCAGAAACAGGGGCAAATTCGTGAAAACCAGCGAATGCCTTAGTCGTCCTGTATTTCCCTGTCAGCACGGGTTTGCCGCTCCTGTGTTTTTCCCCGCGCATCATGATCTCATGGATGGCTTGGATTTTGTCAGGCGTGAGACGTCCGCAGCACTGCATCCACTTTAGAGCGCGCATAAAGTTTATCATCTGCCTTTTGAAACTTTTCGTCTTTTCGTCAAGGTGTGCGTCTTCAAGATCCTGCATCAGCTTCCAGGCCTCAGATGCTGAAAAGTTGGGGTCTACCTCTCCTTCGGATGCGTAGGTTCCGTACGCAAACAGGGCTTCCCACCCTTTTAGAAATTCCTCTACGTATGCGTGGTTTTTTCGCTTTCGCGAGAGTTCGGCTAGCTTTGCAGTTTTATTTAGGACATTTCGGTACTCGTCTTCGTCTGCCATCCAATACAGCCTTTTCAATTTTTCCATTTTGTTAAATATCTGACTGCTCCCCATTTTCTTCTTGCTGTTCATCATCTCGCTCTTTATCTGTCTTGGACTTCACGGAGAGCTGAGTGTGATTAATAGTATGAGCAGCAACCAAGAGTGGCGCTAGAAATTTTCCAAAGGCAGAGTACACAAGGATCCCCAAATCTGCCATGGAGTCCTTGATAATTGGGTCTTCCTCAATGTCCTTTTTCAGACCCTCCGCACTATCGAGTTGAACAACATTACCTACAGCCTTCGCGTACATGCTAATCGCATGTGAAGGTAGTGCCTTGGCGGTCTTTTCTCCCTTCTCGTGAATTTCACGTTGAACGAATTCCGCATACGCTTTTTCGATCGCCTCATCTGATGCCTTGTCAGCAAAGCTTTCAGTACATTTCTGCGGCAAGAGATGCTGTTTGCCTTTGCGTATAGCTTCTTTCAAAGCTTGACGTTTGTCGATAGGTTTTTCTTTGGGTTGAAAGGCTTCCGCAGGTGTGTCTACAACATCAAATATAGCTGTAATCTCGCTCATCTTCATTAGAAGCCTTCTATAGCGCAAAAAGCAGAGCACGATCAAGACGTACGGAAGAATTATTGCTATAGTGAGGCTGATGTCGTTCATCATTTTTATTTTTTATAAATTTTTAAAGCCGCAAGACTCAAAACATCCATGGTTTACCCTGGCACACCCACACCCTGGCGAGCAATTCTTGCTTGCAAACTAATCCAGGACTGGTTCCATGTGCAAAGGTGAACCCACCTTGAGCTTGAAGTCGCTTGTCATCATCAACACTCAGCGCAATTTTGTTCAGCTTTTCGGTGAAAATCTCGTGTTTTCGACTGGTAAATCTCAGTTGCGTGCGATACAAATTTTGACAGGTCTGCAGGCTGTTCAAATAGTCTGCGAACGTGATCTGTTTCTTGACGACACACTTTTTTGTACCTTTTGCCTCCTTTTCCACGTATCCTTCGAGTGTCTTGTACGCATACATTTTTGACCTCAATGCAACAAATTCGATCATGATTTTGCCACCAAGTACATCCTTCATGAGGCACAATTTTTTCTTGTTTTTGCCAATAGGCAAGGGACGTTTGTCTTCGGGACTGTAATTCGATGTGTCAAACCTTGATTCAACGTCACCTGCGATATCTTTATAGACATCGTCTGTTTTGATGTGGTAGACGAAACTATCTGTGTCCATGTAGCAAAGCTCTGCGCCTGCACCAAACTTCGGCTTGATGTAGTCATAGTGAAACTCATACATCGTGAGTTTGCTCAAGTCCAAGATGGAGAGGCCGAGGTAGACAGGTTTGTCCATGACGATCTTCACTTTGTTCATTTCCATTGCCACAAATTTCTTGTCAAATCTTGATGTGCTGTGATAGTTTGGAGCTGATGCGAGCTTCTTGCGCCTCCATTCCGTTGTCACCAGTTTGATGTCACGGTGCTTGCGAACGTTCTCCATGGTCTTGCCAAACACGCTATTATTCATCAGCTTAAAAAAGTCTTTCTCAAAGTCATTTTTGGCATCCTTTCGCAGCTTTGTGTTCATGTCAATGTAGGGCTTCAGCCAAGCACTTTGCTTGAACTCAATGACTCGGTGCACCTTGGTGAGAACCAATCCATGCTGCAGTGCCTGCTGCAATTTGCGAATGTGCAGCACGTATTTTTCCTTGTCAAACACATTGCACGTCAACTTTTCACAGTCGTTGTTCAGACGCATCTTTTCAGGTAAGAATGGAAGGTCGTTGTGGAGTTTGTGCAGCTTTTTCGGGTAGTGGACATCCACTTCAGGAAAATATCCATCATCTCCATTTTTATAATTTTCTATAAAAGCTTGAGTAAAATTTTCGAGGTCTTCACGCCACTTAAAGCCGTGTGTTGGCAGCTTTTGTGACATGGCACCTCCGTACAGATTGTTGGCATCGATGTACAGCAGATACGAGATCAACAGGTTGACATCAAACAATTCCCCCATGTACGGATTGTTCGCCTTAGCATGGCGCTTGATTGCTTGGCAAATACCACCTCTGAGCCCCTTTTCAACCATCAGTAGCATGTCGATGTCTGTGAGAAGCTCAAGCACTTGACCAGTCACTTTTAGAGCTGCTCGCCATGCGAGGCCTGGAGCAGTGTAAAAATACGCTGGATCAAGCTCGTAGATGTTTTGACAAGTGTCTCGAAAATTTTCAAAAACGTCTGCTAAAAGAAGCGTGTCGCTCATCACGTAGAGATCGTGGTACTCTCCAAGGTTTTTGATGTTGAAAGCCTTCCACACCTTTTGAGCATGCTTGTAGTCGTTTTCGGTGATGTTTTCAAGGTTCAAGCTGCTGTAAAATTGTGCTTTTGGAGGAAGTGCTGTCTCTTCAAAACGCTCTCACGCATCACGCATCCATGTATTCGTAGGGGTAAACACCCTTACGCAGCAAAAGTCTAAAGTGCTCGTCATTGCCCTTTGCATGCTTGAATGTGTTGGAAAATTTCTTCTTCATGGAATGCTCATTCAGTTCCACCGTCTTGTAAGAGCAGTAACAGGTTTGGTACTTGAATTGCGCCTTGTACTCTGAGTCAATCTCGATGAGTTCCATGTTTGATTTGCAGTCGTTGCAGCTGACACTTTCACTGTTGGTTCCAGCTAAATTATCCACAAGGCTTGACAGTGAGCTTTGCATGAACCTGCAGCTGTCGATGAACTTGATTTTGCAGGTCGTGTTGATTTCCACTTCTTTCATTTGGTTGGTTTTCTTGTTCTTCTTCATCTGCTTCAGCGGTTCACCGTCTTTTCCTTGAAATGTGACGGATTGCTTGTTGGAGAAGCTGATGTATTTTTCGCTGTTTTCACCCAGACATTCAAACTCGTGGCTTTTGAATTCCCTGGCCAGTTGCTTGATGATGATGTGATCGTCATACCGTGAGCGATTGTGCATGACCACCGGAATCTCGTTGGGGATGCGATATTTTAGGTTGCACGAACTGTGTGCAGCTCCTCGATACTGACCAGTGTAGTGACAGTGATCTCGAACTTTGCGCATTGTGATGTCTTTGTTGTTCTTCTTGAAAAGCCCATTGCAAATGAAGCATCTTTTTGCAGACTTGTGGGCTTCTTTCTCTTCGTGTGTCAACGGGATCATCTTCTTCTGTGGATGTCTGATAGCTCTATTGACTTGATGTCTCAGTCCCTTGCAAAACCTTTCCATGCAGTCTTTTCCACGATAGTAGTCGGATGATTCTTCAACTTCTCCATGTGCAAATTTGGTTATGAAGGCATATCCTGAAGCCACATGCTTGCTGACGTCTCTGGTGTGTGATTTTTCAGGGTCTCCATCACAACCTTGAACAGGTTCCAAGATACATTCTGTGTCTGCATAGATGACAAATGGCATTCTGAGCGACTTTTGCCCATCTTCGTGTTTGAGTACTGTTCCTTCTTTAGGCATGATAATCTCGCAAAAATCATGGTCCATGCACACTTTCATGTGATTGTCTCGTGGCTCTTGACTGCGGAATCCGTGCATGCAGTTTCAACAGTAGTGATCACCTCGATGTCTAGATGATAAACCGCGCATGAGCGCAGAGTATCTTTTAATGGCAACGTAGTGCTTTTTCCCTCCTTCTTGAATGATTAGCACATCTGCCACCTTTTTACGTGTCGTGTTGTGTTTCGAAACATATGCCTGTCTGACCTGAAAATCTTCTTCAGAAAAGTAGACATTCAGCGCCACGTTGGGGTTTTGCCTTTCAAACTTTTTCCAGTGTGTGTTGGGAGTTGGGAACTCGATGCCACTCCAATTGTACTGTTCAACAAACGGTTCGAGCTTCGAGATGCGCTCAGGATGTGCTCCAATGCCATCAAAATGGAGGGCTGCAATGACAGCCCATTTGAAGCACTGCTCGTCTTCATTTTTGGGATTGATGATGCAGTGCTTTTTTTGCAGCCATTCGGGTGTCTTGAACCATGATCTACCTCTCATAAGGTCAATCATGTGGCAGTGATACGTCATTTCCGTGATTCGGTTGAAGATGTAGTCGCTTTTTTTGAGTTTCTCCGATGTCATTTTAAAGCGTTTTAGCAGGCTTTTATACATCTCTTCGATCAATTCTTCGATGTCGCTTCCTTCCATGATTGTGACAGCTTCACTCCATATTGGTTTTGTAAACTTGTCAGAAGGATTTTCCCTGTGCACAAACTCCACCACGAGATTCAGTTGAAACTTCCAATTCTGTCTAGTGTTTTGCAAGTCTGTGATGACTTTCTCCACATGTTTTTTCTGTTGATCCAGGTACTGTTCAATACTCACCACTTGACCTTCTGGTGTTCCTTCACTTCGGAAATGTCGATAATTACCATCAAATCCACCTTCCGTTTCAACAGCACTGTGATCCACTTCTTCCACTTGTTCTTCTTCCACAGCAGCGTCTTCAACGGTGGCTTTCAAGGCTTGACCGTAACCAAGCCTCTCCTTAGCCTTGTGGTATAATAAAGAAGCAGTTTCACGCACACTCTGCAGTCTCTCTGCGAGTGCATCACGTGTTGCTGCCACTGGTGCAGATACAGCGCTATATAATTTACTAATTGCATTTCTAAAGAAACTCATTGCTTTATTATATGTTGGAAAATTTTCTGGGACGCTGGACATTTTATTTTATGTTGTGACCCCAACCAGGGTCACAATATTGCGTTCGTACGAGAGTGCTGCAGCACAGCGGTAATTGTCCGCGGTATTGACCCTTTGCACAGAGGATCAATATAGCGAGGAAACAGTGCTGTCTCAGACCCTTGAAATTGGGGTTTTGAGTGAAAAACGGCGATAAGTCGAAAGTGTTCTAGAGAGCTCCACTTTCATTGTGTATTGTATTTTTCTTTTCGTTTTTTGTTTAAATCACTTTTATTTTCATTGTATTTCTCTTTTCGTTTTTTGCTTAAATCACCCTTATTTTCATTATAATTGTGTTTCCGTTTTTCGTTTAAATTACCTTTATTTTCATCGTATTTTTGTCTTCCTTTCTTGTTTATTTCACTATCGCTATCATTGTATTTGTCCTGACGTATTGTATTACGAGCATTTGTTTTGAGCTTCAATTCTATTATGCCGCATATAATTTGAAAAAGAAGAGATTTAAGATGAACGGAAATTCTCAGTTGTTGTTATTTCAATGAATTGAATTTGAAAATATGTTCTTTCCTTGCTTCTATAGTCAAGATAGAAAACTTGTATATACTTTTCCAATTCATACAAATTATCAAATTGCAACAGCACAGAAGTTCCATTGGGTGAAGTAAGACCACGAAGGTCTCTACTGTGCGAATCAAAAACGTGATATGTATTAATATTATTTGATATAGTACGGTAAATGGCAATGGTAAAACCTTCAATAAACATTGAACATTCAATAGCACATGTTTCGTGACTTGCAAAATAATTTAAAGATCTCAGAAAAGTAAAGTCTTGTACTAAAGTTGCTTCATAATCAAGCAATTCTCTAAACATAACATTAGAAGTAAAGCCATTAAATTCAATAGTGTTAGGTAAATCCTCCGCAGAAAGATACTCATTGGTGTTTAGCGACTTATATATTTGGTCCCCTTCTGTAAAAATTGTAACATTCATGGCTGTTCCACCTTAAAATTGAGCGAATGTTTAACCAAAATTAGAAAATAAGGAAATACACGCACATTGACGACCAGCTGTACTACCAAATCTACCATCACCCTGATGAAATTTACCTTTAACTGGGCTAATAGTTTGATAGACAGGCATTCTATCAGTTGTTTTTATTTGTTTTATAGGCCAAATTAGAAGTAGAAAATAATCCCTAGAGCCAAATCCAAAAATACCAAACAATTATCAAACAGTATCTATCAATTTGCATCTAACAGTTAAATCTATCAAGTAGTATCTATCACGAAGGAGCTGAAAGAGAAAACAGAACAAACGATTACCTAAACATGAAATGCTTCTTCCTCTTAGTGTTATTTTAATGTTTTTTGCGCAATCCAAATTCGAGTCCAGATTTTTTTTACGGACTATAGTTTAGCCGACAATATTTGAAGTCTTTCGCAGTATTAAAATTATTTATTTAAAATTTATAATGAGGGAGTGTGTTACAACAAGTATATTCTACCTTGTTTTTATTATTTTTCCTAAATGGTATCGACTAGAAGTCTTGCTGTATTACATTTTAGTTAACGTGTTTTCAAACATACATATAGTAATCTGTCTTGTTTTTTACTTGTATTATTTTAATGAAAACTAGCTAATTTTTGTTATAAATCACATATTAGCGCAAAATTAGCGCATTTTAGTTTTGTCGCAACAAATTACCATGAACAAAGAATCAACTGCAAGTGGCCTTTTAGCAACAGTCTTAACAGATGATTATGGATTGGCTTTGTTTAGTATAATTGTAGATTGATATTTAACCAACAAACTTGTGCTTATTATTATTTTTTTAATTTCCTGAAAATTAGGGTCGGTCGGGCCGCAGAACAACTTATTAAGTTGGAGTCGCCTAGTAACTATAGTATATTTATAAAAACTGTTTGTATTAAGTGAGCCTCTTTAGTTATGTGGCTTTCCTTTTCACTAGCAGCACTGGATGGATATAACATGATATCCTCTGCCTTACGTCTATAGGATCTAAAAACTGTACACTTAACAGAAACATTATTGTTACCTCATCCATTAAATATAAAACAAACCAATATTATTATAAAACTGAATATTGCCATATGTGCTGGCCTTCACAGATCTTTTTGTTATTTTGCCTCCTTAACATTTTCTAATGCTGAGCTTGATTTTTGAGCAATAGATAACGGTTTACTTGGTAATGTGTGAAGCAACCACTAGTTAGGATACCATCTTTAAATTTATATTGTTGCGGCGCAAGTTGGACTTTGAATCCTCCCTTCTCCATAGTGAAGCATACAAAATATGTTAAAAAGAAGAAACTTATATATTATTTATCTTGGCATGTTTTTGTTTTTATTTCGCATACCTTGTACTACGTTATGATTCTTAAAATTCAAAATCGGTTGGGACTTGACATGTTTTGGTACTTCACATAATTTTTATACAAAACTACTGAGCTTTAAAATTTTCAAAAAACATCAAATGAAGTTCGACTAGACTAACCTCATTTGACGTAGCTTTCTTCTTGGATGTTAATAAATTGAGTTTACCGTCATTCTTTTAATTTAATCCGTGCTCTAATTAGTACGAATTAATTATTTTGGCAAAATGAAATAATTTATTTAACTCTAATTATTAGTACGAGTCCATAATTACTAATTTCAGATTTTCCTCTAATTTAGTACGATAAAGGTCAAATTTTCTTCTAATTATAGTACGAATAGTAAAAAACACGTAATTTTTTTTGTTTCAAACTTTCTTTTTTAAAAAAACATGAAAAATTTTAATCTAATTTACAAAGTAAATGGATCGTCTTCAGTATCGTCACTGTCTAGGATGGTTTTAGCTTTTTCCATGCATTTTGAATAAAATTCGCCACTTCGGACTTTCGAAGGATCTGTGGTAATTATTCCGCATACATCAAAGGATTTCATTATCATATCCTTGTCATCTGAAATAATTTGGAATGCCTTTACAACCCAATCCACCATGTCCTGTCTGGTTGGCGGAGGTAGCTTATGTAGGTAGGTGGTAGCTAGGTGTAGGTGTGGGCATCTTCTCGACTGCTTTGTTGACATGCTCGACCCAACATTTTCGTAGAATTGCTTTAAATGGTTTGTTAATACATACATCCATTGGCTTACACTTTGAAGTACAACCGGCTGGGATCATTAAGGCATCTGATTTGTTTTCGTTCAGCTTACTCGCCACAGTGTCTGTCTTGTGAGCAGAAAAGGCATCATAGGTTAACAGGGAGTTTTCCAATCCGAGCTCTTTGTTGATTTTCTTCACATATTTGACCCATATCTCATCCAGCCAAACAATCATGAGATCTTCATCCATCCATGCTTTCTCTTGAGTTTTTACGACAAACCCTTCAGGAACACGCAATTTTCCGATAGTTCTTTCAGTCTTCCCTTTAAAAATCAGCATCGGCGGTAGCAAAGTACCGTCAGCAGCAGCTGAAAGAACGATGGTGATATGTTTCTTGTCATTCCCTGACGTTCGAACAACACATTCTCTGCTACCGATCTTACAGATGCTCTTTGTTGGGACCATATCGAAAAAAGCTGGAGTTTCATCCATATTTCCCACCAATGATCTGGGATATTTCCCAATTCTCATGAAACGACCGGCATCTGCATAAAACTTCGAAATCGATTCTTCCAATTGACGTGGAAGCTTTTGGCTCACTGATGTCCTGCTGTGCAGTGACAAACGATGTCGTTGAAAGAGTTGAGTTATTCTGTCACTTTCATTTCAAAGTTGAAATCATAATTTGAGTCACATTAAACTAAAGTTTTACTTACTGCCTAAATAAACCACGTCGTCATCTTTTGCAGTTCCAGGAGCAAAATAAGAGGATATTGTTGATTGACGCTTTCGTTGGTTTTTAACGTTGCTTTGAAAATAGCCAAACAGTTTGGTTTGGGTTGACATGATGATACCACGCGCGACAGACTGACAGCACTGACAAAAGAAAAAAGTGCTCCAAATCGATTGTTTTGAATTTGTAAAATCATTTGGGTTTTCCTCTATGAAAAGAAACATTCGATTTGCAATGCAATAAGCTCGCAATATCATTTGGATTTTCCTCCGAACAAAAACATTGGATTCGAAATGCAAAGACGTCAGTATTTGCCTGATGCTAGCTTCTACCTCGACATATTCAGAAAAGTTGTAGAAAAATGACCGACGATATTACTCCATTACTACTTCTTGATTTAGAGATACCAATACCATTGGAAAAAGAATTTACTATTCCTTGTTGCATCAGAGGTTATCATATTTACAGATGGAAGCAATGGAAAGCTGAAATAGGATCAATTTTAACGAGCGAACCAGAAGTGAGACTGGGTGCTTTGGTTGAAGATAAATATTCCATTGCTGTATTAGATAATGGACAAACAATTGGACATGTGCCTAAATTTCTCTCGCAACTGATATTCTTTTTTCTTAAATACGAAGGCACGTTATAAATAAAGGTAACAGGAGAGCGAAGATTCTCATTCGATCTTCCACAAGGAGGTATGGAGATACCAGCTGATTTTGTCTTCAAAACAGTCGATGCAAAACTTCACAATCAAATGAGAGAGAAAGTTCTCAAGGAACTGGAAAACTTCGAAGGGAGAAGAAAAGTTGGTATAAATAAGAGTTTAAAAAATAAAGAAAAAAAAAATAAAAAGTACCAAAAAGTGTGTTTTCAATTTTTCAACCCCTAATTTAATACGATTTGATTCCTATTTTACTCTAATTATTAGTACGACAATCAACTTCAATTTCCAAGGTATTTTATTTCCTCTTATTATTAGTACGACTCCTTCAAAATAATTATTTTTACCGGAGGATTAAATTAGAAGAATGACGGTATCTCAAAAAAAAGCTAGACGCAAACAAATGGCTCTGCAAATCCCTAAGTGAAACCACCCGCTCGAATATTCGGATGAAAAGGGCATTTCCGATATCGATCATGTGGGCAAAGAACAATGGAATTGGCCACAGAAAAATCTTTTAAGAATGACTGTAATTTTTTACAACCTAACTATATTTCCCTTTCCCGGTGGTAAGAAAAATTATACTGGATCTCTTCGTTAGATCAACGTTTAATTTGCCCCACCTAATGCCTAATTTAAAGACGATATTCTAATTATGTAATTGTGTATTCAAGTATATCTCGCATTCCATAAATCACATAACAGAATAAAGATGTAGATCAGGGAACTAAAGACATACTAGCTGCTTCCTTTATTGCTTGATCCTGTTTAGGTGAAATATGTATTTAAAATTATTTGTACCATTATCTTTTTAGGGAAAATATCATAGCACATATTACTACAATAAAAAAAATAAAAAAATCATGGAGTATAGAGACTGCAAAGAGAAAAAACATCCAAGTAGTACATCCAAGTAGTATATTATACTATGAAGTATACTATGAAAATACACCAATTTTTTCCCGCTTTTGTTATATGCCAGATGATTCGTCAAACATGCCATTGGTCAATAGCATTCTGGTTGCCACAATTAAAATGGTAGATGCGGTTACGCGGGACGCCAATTTTAATCAAGATTCAAGAAAGACCAATTTCGCCGAATGTCACGAAGGAAACTACACATTGCGTAGGTAATTTTTCTATGTTTACCTCTAATGCAGTGCTAGACTTTCTCACACCTTCAACATTCTATATGACAGCTGTTACTGTATAATTAGCTGACTGAAGTTATAAATGCAAAGACTACCTGATTTTACATTCAGTCAGTTAGGGTAAACACTTAATTAGGTGACGGTAGGTTAATTAGGGCATATCACCTAATTAGGCGACACATTGTAGACTAGTTAGGCTATATGTAACCTAGTTAATACATTGCAATATCTAATGGCTTTCACACATTTCTAAGTAAAAATTGCAAAAAATCTTTGTTTAGAATGGATAGTCTAAGCGACCACGATTCCAAAATTGTCAATCGTGTCTCGATATAGACTTGCGTCGGAATGATATAATAATAATAATAATAATAATAATAATAATAATAATAATAATAATAATAATAATAATAATAATAATAATAATAATAATAATAATAATAATAATAATAATAATAATAATAATAATAATAAGGATGTTCCTAATTGGATTTAGGATAGCCTGACATCTTTTTCGGATAGCCTGCCATCTTCATAGGATAGCCTGCCATCTCGTAGGATAGCCTGCCATCTCATAGGATAGCCTGCCATCTTCATAGGATAGCCTGCCATCTTCATAGGATAGCCTGCCATCCTTGTCGGCCGCCGTTAACATTTCCACTTGTGTTTAATAATGGTTGACAGTCTGGCGGACCATCTCTGTAAGAGGATGCTTGTTTAATAAGCTAAGTATAACCTATATGATTAGCTAGCTAATCATATAGGTTATACGGAGACTAAAGTTTTTCTAAACTAATAGCTGTATTAGTCCTAATTACGTTTTTATCTAAACATACATATTGAGTAGTTGTTATGGTACTATTAAATATATATAGCTAGCTAACATTGAAGTTAAAAATACAAGACTTATTGCTATGGTTAGTTTGAGTGTGTAACTTTATAGGTGCCTGGTGTTGTGATAACTTGACAATTGTTTAAAAAATAAATATATAGCTAATAATGACCCTCTTGTCTGTAGCTAGATAGCACAGCCCTGTGCTTTAGAGAAATTTAACTTTATTAAACAAGGTTAGCAAGTCGAAAGGTGTGCTCTGTAGCTTTAGCTAGCTGTTCTTTTTCATGACTGATCTGGAAAAATTAGAAAATTCTAACCTGCACATCCACGAATCTAGATAGCTAGCTAAGCATTATCTTAAATCATTTCATACTTTTGAAACTTTAGCTATATGATTCACAATAAATATAATTACGATAATATGTTATTCAGGGCTTTGACTATCATGTGCCCAGTCATCTTGTCTGCCTCTTTAAATATGCCTAAATTTCTAAACTAATTCTGTTACACTAATTCTGTTACAATGCTCCTAAAGCACCACATAAGAAAAATAGTTCACTATTTGTCTGTTTGCTGAAGTTATATTCTTGATATATATTCATGTTTAGGAAATGAGTCTCAGGATGCTCAATCACATATATGACCTATATCGTTTAATTGTGAAAAAGAGATTATTCTAAAGCTTGTCAAAACGCAGTTTGCGATGAAGTTCCAGATATATTTAAACTAAGCATAGGCAAAATATTCTTAATTTTTTTGAGAATTCTTCTTGTCAATTTTTTTACGACATTCTTAATTTCTTTTACTTTGGGATAAAAGTTTCAACTCAGTTGTAATTTAAGTGATAAAATGTTTTACTTTGTCAAAACAATTTGTATACTGTGACAGTAAAACAGTAACAGAAACTTTGTAGATATTGTTAAAATATTATCATTTTGTGTCTGTTTATAAATTATGGAAAGTTTGTTTTATATATATATATATATATTGTATGTGTATATATATATATATATATATATATATATATATTCTTAAAAAATGATTTATTACAAAAAAGTGTGTATAAGTAATTTCTGAAATTCTTTATGCGTATCTTTCCTATTATTGTATGTGTAGCAGTGTTTCTTCACAAAACTTCGGAGTATTACACGATCAATCTAATTTTTCAAATTTTCTCATCAACACTGTTTATCTAAAAATTGGATGCATGTTTTCTTTTAATGAGCAAAAAGGTAGTTGTATATATCACACTAAGCAATGATTAAGAAAACTGACAATTTGAAAATTAAAATGTTAAATTTGAATGATAGTGTCCTTAATTGTGGGCAATTTTCTGTGAAAGCATGGTTAAAAATTTTTTTAAACCTCTCATATTTCTAAACAATGTCACTTTAGAGTTCATAATATTACCTGATGGGAAGCACTGAAATGAAAAAAGACAAGAATATGTGCAATCTGGGGATTATCGTTATTTCAGGTATGGAGTAACTTTTTTTTCACCTACTGCACCTGTGTAAGAGTGTACACAAACTGCTTTGTGGAGTAGTTAAAAACAATGTTTAATCACATTTCAATGTGATTTTTTAGCACATGTTTATGTATCCAGGTAAATGGTGGCACCTTAGTGTAAATTGAAGCTCTCTAATGACAGCACAAGTATACCGATGTAATTTATAAATTTAAAGAAATGGATCTAATTTATAGGTTCAAGGTATGTATAACGTATAAATATATTACAACACGCTAATTTATCAAAACTCTTTTATATGACACCATGAAACATACAAAGTGCGTCACTGCATAGTGTTTAGTTTTGTCCAGATTTTGATAGATGATTTTATATTTTAGAAAAACTTAATGCTGGTTTACGAGAAAGTCATATCTGCAAAAGAAGAAGAGAATGAAGAAAAAACTCTTACAATATTTTTATAGTTTATTGAACTTTTATCACTGTAACGGAATGATTATGTATCTTTATATCACACTCCCGATAGAACTTTTTATTGTTTGTTAAAAGCAGTGGTCTGTATAATAATATACAGGCGTCTGTAATATAATATACAGACTATATACAAAATTTGCAGGTCTTCCAACATCATTAAAAAACAAGAAGGTCTAAAATTAGTATTTGAACTAGTCGATAAAGCCTGTGGAAAAATCCACTTAGACAGGATAACAAAAATGGGACCGTTATTTAAATTTTGATGACGTCAGCTAGGATCTGTCAAGAGACAAAATGTTTTTTCTTGGAAATTTGTTTACTTGTTGCCTTTATGGTGTAGAGCTTGAATAGCTGATTTAAATAATGTATAGGATCATTTGTTTTGGACAAACACTTAAGGAGATATGAGGGTTTAAACATTTTGCTGACCTCAGCAAAAACGAACAAATATGCAAAAAATTATTTTAAGAAATTTGTATATTTTCTGATGACGTCATCGACCCGTCTCTTCCGAAACGGATTGGGGACCCAGGCTTGGGAAACTTACCCAAATTGCTCCAAGGTGGTCCTTAGTTACCCACGCGGTGAAAAATTTCCAAGTTATTTGGCCTCAAAGTTTTAGGTGCAATGTAATTGCTTCATTAATTAATATACTTTCCTTTGACGTCAACATTATGTTAACATCAAAGTTTAGTACTTTACAGAACAAATTTATAGGTGATGTTTTATAGACTTTATCAAAGAAAGTAGTGAATATAATAATCCACTTTGCAAAAATGACAGACAGACACACGGAACTGGCGTTTTATTACAGAGATTGAAACAATGTCAGCCTGGGTACTAGTTTTCAATTATATTAGCAAAACAGTCAGGGTACGAGTTTGCTGAGTTATAAAAGCAATGTGCAAAAACATAGCGGGCTATCCGAATTTATTAGTGAGTTGAAAATGTTATCGGTCTGGGTACGAGTGTGTCGAGTTGTAAGATTAATATGCGAAAAGATGTCAGGCTATCCGAATTTATTACTTAAAATTGAATTATGTCGGTCTGGGTACGAGTTTGTCGAGTTATAAGAGTAATATGCGAAAAGATGTCAGGCTATCCGAATTTATTACTAGGATTAAAATGTCGTCAATCTGGGTACGAGTTTGTCGAGTTATAAGAGTAATATGCGAAAAGATGTCAGGCTATCCGAATTTATTACTTAAAATTGAATTATGTCGGTTGGGGTACGAGTTTACTGAGATATATAAGCAATGTGCGAAAAAATGTCAGGCTATCCGAATTTATTACTAGGATTAAAATATCGTCGGTCTGGGTACGAGTTTGTCAAGTTATAAGAGTAATGCACCACAGGAGTTATTTAAAATAGAATTCATAATGTCTGGGCACGACTCTTCTGCGGAGATATAGAACCAATGTGTGAAAAGATGTTACGCTATCCACCTTTATTACTAAGATTAACATGTTATCGGTCTGGCTACGAGTTTGTGAAAAAATCAAGCAGGGCATCTGTATTTTTTTCTAACATTCAGACGGTGATACGAGCATCACTCTGGTACAGACCAGTTGAACAGGACTGTACCAGAGTCGTGACCGTTTCACAACCCAAAACCCAGGGTTGTGAAAATTATAAGATTTCTCTGCCTAACCTAAATTTTTCTTAAAAGGACGCCGTGTTCGGTAAGCATAAACCACGTGACGTCAAGAAAAAACTACGACTTCTAGCGAGTGAAAAATAATGATGGCGAAACCAAAACAGTCTAAGAAACAGTAGATTTTTGATTTCTTTAATGCTTTTTAGTTTTGTGAATTTCAGTAGCTATATTTGAAGATTTTTGTGTAAAACTTTAGTTTGTTAGACAGTTTGTACGTCTTTAAAATTTGGGAAAATTGGCACTTTTATTTATGTTTTTACAACGCAATGTAATGCAATTTTTCGGCGTGGCAAGGACGTGTAAACAGAGAATTTTGGGTTACCTGACAAAAATGAAACTATGTTACTCGGTGACGCACACCAGATGTAGCATTACGGAATTTCTTTTAATATGAAATAACTTCTTTGCACTTAACTGAAATGGTCAACATGTATATAAAATACGGACAAAAAATTCCATCAGTTAAAGCGTGGTGAACATATCGTAATGATTGAGATTCCGGGGCTCTAATTCGTAAAAATCAAAAATGAATAATTTGAGTACAAACAGAATATATACAACTAATGTAACAAAATTATTTGTTTAGTGCCAGTGCATAATTTCTAAAAAACTTTCAGATCAGTTAAGCTTGTCAGCATATTTTTAGGTTAAATGGTGATCCCGACATGTTACGAATATGTTTAATGCCTTTTATTACAGACTACAATTCAATTCATGGTGACTATTACTTTTCAGATCAAAGGCTGTAAGTCTATGCTCCCTATCTTAATAATGGTCTGTCTGTCCACGCGAAAACATTGTGCTAAGAAACACCAATTGCGATATGTTTTGAGGACTGACTAGTCTAGCCGTAATTTGTCTGTCTCTGCTCAAACGCTCCGCTGAGTTAGAAAATCGTGCTACGGAAACACGAATATCAAATGCGATAAATTTTATCCAATGTGTCGGGATTTGTAAATTTAAAGGACGGACGGACATGTGGATTTTTCCACGGGCTAACGACTAGTCTCTTTAATAATAGTCGTATTTTGTTCGAAAAAGATGCGCCGCAGCTTTATTTCGGAAAATTTCTTGCGGATTTTGTTTACAGAATTAAGGTAGAATCAAAAGAAAAAGACAAAAACGAAAACATGTAACGAAAGCCATTTTGGTTTGAAAGTGGTGGTGTCAGGTTTGTCGATCTCCTTTTGTACTTTTTTTCTTCTTAATACCACGTGTTAAAATAAATACGGTCGACCCAAACTCTCAGGGAACTGATAAAAAAGTTTAGGACGTCGAAAGTTCGAGATAAAGGATAGCCGAGTTATCGAGCGTCGAAGACCTTTTGAAGTTCGAGATAAAATACTCGTTTAGCCGAAAACGAGGAACAGAAAAAAGAAATATATATATATATATATATATATATATATATATATATATATATATATATATATATATATATATATATATATATATATATATATATATATATATATATATATATATATATATATATATATATATATATATATATATATATATATATATATATATATATATATATATATATATATATATATATATATATATATATATATATATATATATATATATATTGATAGTAGTATGTGATTGTTACTAAACTTACTTCTTTCCAAAAAAGCTTAAAGTATTACTCTGCTTTCTCTAGGCTATATCCAGTTCGTGATAAAATGATTATTTTATTATTTTTATTTCTGAATTTATATACAGGATGAGTATATCAGTAAAAAATACTGTTATAAATATACGTCCTGTGAGCTGAAAGGACCGGAAAAATAGTTCCACAAAACGAAAATTTGAGATAACGGAGTTCCAGATGTATAACATAATTTTGCCTACAAGAGATTGCGATGACTAAAAGGACCGGAAAAAAAGTATTAATATCGATCGGGATTGTATATCATCTCGTTCTCTAGCCATGTACAGGGTCTGCTAAATTACGTGCCTTACGTTCCCTCGTGGTTACGTGCTTTATGTGTCTACGCGCCTTATTTTCGCAACGTACTTTATGTACTTACGTGCCCTAGTGCTTCTGCGGTAATTGGGATTTTATTAATAAACCTTCACGATTCGAAATAATTGGGAAATTAAGGGAAATAATTTTTGCGAAAGATGAATCCTTTTAAAATTAAGGCGTTGAAATTTTGCTGTTCAAGGCTTTTAAAAAGATTGTGAAGGTCCCATTGAAGTATCAACAACAACAAAAAACACGTGATTTTCCATTGACTCAGAGTAGACTAACAACGCTTACTACTGGATTCTTTAGCAACAACAAGGAGTATCCAACAAAAAGAATTATCACACAAAAATTAAGGCATGTAGGCATGTGAAAAGCTGAGGAACGTAGCCACGTTAAGTAACTACAACTTTTATAACAGTCATGAAAATATATTCCACAAAGAAAAATTGCTGAGTGATTTTTTAGCTAGACGGAGCAACGACGGGTTGTTAGGATATAATTTTTTGGAAAATGGTATATATTTTGCATATATAGCATGTTCGAGACAGTATACCTGTACCAAGCGCTCATCCCATTGTTAACGACAGGCTATTTCCTGTGTTTCTATTTAACCGAAGTTGCGATAAATTTTATGCGCGGCATTTTTTACCTCTTTTTTTACCTAACTGCTCAGCTTTGAGTATATTCTGAAAAATATAAAAGGTTGGTCAACTGTTTTTTCCATGACGGTGTACCAACGGGTTGTAAACTGTGTTTTTATTTCAGCTAAAATTGTGGGAGAATAAAACACCATAATTTTGTGTGTGCTTTACTTCATTCCTATACTGAAGCGCTCAACTCTGCGGGTCTTATTAAGTACTTTACTGGGCGTTCCACGAAGTGTCACACAGCTACTTGTGGCTGATCCCAGCGTTTAAAGCTCCCCTGCTTCTTTATAATAGCTGTATACGTCTGTTTGTCACGCAAAATGATAACCGCAGTAGCGAAACATATAATGCGGCAAATAAAGGACGGGCGAGTTAGTGAATTTACCCACGGGTTACCAACTAGTATAGTAAAAAAAATCAAAGAAACTGAGGTTTTCGTTATGATTTTAGGTCAAATGTTGGTTAAGAAGTACCCGACAAATCTCTACATATCATGGTCTGGTTTAAATAGAATTAGTAGTACACAACAATAACACAATCTTAGTTTTGAAAGGTATCAGAATTAAAAGCTCCCAAAATGTGCTAAAAGTAATCTGCGAAAAAAAAGTACTTCAGCTTCTTGATGGGAATAGAAAACAGACTGTCAAACTAGATATATTTGACACAATATAACGCCATTGATAAAGTTGTTTTCCAATACTTTGGTAAGTCATGACTTTTTAATATGACGAAATATCTTGTGAATGTAAAAATGTTATTGACTTAAGGATTCAACTATCTAGTACGTTCTACTTACTACACTACTAAGGACCAATAATAGACAAATTTTAACATACAAAATGCTAACTCCGGTCGGGTATTTTTACATATATACTTTACAAGTAGCTATACAAAATATTGAGACCTAGATATAAACAACTATAATATTTTCTCAATATTTGTAGATGAAACAAATTCAATCATCGAAATCAAAAGTCTTTAGTTTGCAAAATTCGCGGCCATAGCATTATCATATTTTATTTTCTATTTTAACCGCGGTGATCAATTACGGCAACTCGCCGCGTTAACGCAAAATTAGTAAAATCATACTGCTAATCACAACACAAAATGTCAACCTCCTCCCCAGGGCTCTTCTTCACTTTTTGATAATGGAAACACAAATCTGTTAGAAATAATAAAACATTGTAGGTCTGTGTACCGAGTTTGTTGAGTTATGAGAGAAATATTAAAAAATATGTCAGGCTATCCGATTTTAGTATTAAGATTAAAAGGGAATTTAGTGTAAATACCAGACTATCCTGAATTAAGTAAGTAAGTAAGTATTCATTTATTTATTTGTCCTAATAGACTGGAGACCATTTCGATAGGATAATATCTAATAGGTAAGAATGACAACCAAACCAAGTTACAAATTTATAATTACAAACTTTATATACTCATAAATAACGATCGATATATGCAACAATAAAAGGATTAAATGTTAAAACTACTATATGATGAAAAACAATAAAACTTGACCAGATACTTTAGATGACCCAACGACAGCGTAGTGAAAAATTGTAATTGATATTGGGGGATGTTTATAAAAGGCGAACAGTGATCACGATATTGGCGTAAAATTAAATATTATTGATATTTTGAAAGTACATTACCATCATCAACGTTTTAGAAGCAAAGTGAAAGCACAGTATTTTTGAGTAAGAAGTATTTTGTGTCTTTGTGTGTCTACGTGTGCATTTATTTGTAAGATGCATAGCCTGAGAGCACAGAAAGTCTGTGAGGCTTTTAACCTTTACCGGGGGAATTATAAATTATACTTTATAGTGGGACATTAAAGCCATTGCCCGAATTTTAATCTTAGTGAATCTGATGTGGAGATATAAGATTAATGTGGCAAAAGATGTCAAGCTATTCGATTTTATTATTAAGATTAAAAGTTTATTAGTCTGGGTACGAATTTGTCGAGTCAAAAGAACAATGTGCGTGTAGATGCCAGGCTATCCGATTTTATTATTAAGATTAAAAGTTTATCAGTCTGGGTACGAGTTTGTCGAGTCAAAAGAGCAATGTGCGTGAAGCTGTCAGACTATCCGATTTTATTATTAAGATTAAAAGTTTATCAGTCTGGGTACGAGTTTGTGGAGTCAAAAGAGCAATTTGCGTGAAGATGCCAGGCTATCCGATTTTATTATTAAGATTAAAAGTTTATCAGTCTGGGTACGAGTTTGTCGAGTCAAAAGAGCAATGTGCGTGAAGATGTCAGACTATCCGATTTTTTTATTAAGATTAAAAGTTTATCAGTCTGGGTACGAGTTTGTCGAGTCAAAAGAGCAATGTGCGTGAAGATGTCAGACTATCCGATTTTATTATTAAGATTAAAAGTTTATCAGTCTGGGTACGAGTTTGTCGAGTCAAAAGAGCAATGTGCGTGAAGATGTCAGACTATCCGATTTATTATTAAGATTAAAAGTTTATCAGTCTGGGTACGTGTTTGTTGAGTCAAAAGAGCAATGTGCGTGAAGATGCCAGGCTATCCGATTTTATTAATAAGATTAAAAGTTTATCAGTCTGGGTACGTGTTTGTCGAGTCAAAAGAGCAATTTGCGTGAAGATGCCAGGCTATCCGATTTTATTATCAAGATTAATAGTTTATCAGTCTGGGTACGAATTTGTCGAGTCAAAAGAGCAATTTGCGTGAAGATGTCAGACTATCCGATTTTATTATTAAGATTAAAAGTTTATCAGTCTGGGCACGAGTTTGTCGAGTCAAAAGAGCAATGTGCGTGAAGATGTCAGACTATCCGATTTTATTATTAAGATTAAAAGTTTATCAGTCTGGGTACGAGTTTGTGGAGTCAAAAGAGCAATTTGCGTGAAGATGCCAGGCTATCCGATTTTATTATTAAGATTAAAAGTTTATCAGTCTGGGTACGAGTTTGTCGAGTCAAAAGACCAATGTGAGTGAAGATGTCAGACTATCCGATTTTATTATTAAGATTAAGGGTTTATCAGTCTGGGTACGAGTTTGTTGAGTCAAAAGAGCAATGTGCGTGAAGATGTCAGACTATCCGATTTTATTATTAAGGTTAAAAGTTTATCAGTCTGGGTACGAGTTTGTCGAGTCAAAAGAGCAATGTGCGTGAAGATGTCAGACTATCCGATTTTATTATTAAGATTAAAAGTTTATCAGTCTGGGTACGAGTTTGTTGAGTCAAAAGAGCAATGTGCGTGAAGATGTCAGACTATCCGATTTTATTATTAAGATTAAAAGTTTGTCAGTCTGGGTACGAATTTGTCGAGTCAAAAGAGCAATTTGCGTGAAGATGCCAAGCTATCCGATTTTATTAATAAGATTAAAGTTTATCAGTCTGGGTACGAGTTTGTCGAGTCAAAAGAGCAATGTGCGTGAAGATGTCAGACTATCCGATTTTATTATTAAGATTAAAATTTATCAGTCTGGGTACGAGTTTGCCGAGATATAACAACAATCCGCGAAAAAATCTCAGGCTATGGAAAGTTCAACGGATTAGCCTGTCAACCCAAATAATTACTCTGCATCTTCTTCTTTTAGCACCTTGACTTTGTAAACGGACACAATGGATACTGAAAAGAAAGCATATACACTCAGAAACCGTGTAAGTTATAATATCTTACATTCTAATTATGCAAATAATTACCAACCCAAAGTCACTGCGTTCTCACCCGTGTGTAGGAATTTACTCCCACAATATATGTTGCTCCAAGAGTTACTATTATATACTTTTACTGCACATTACATTGATACACGAGGTATTTTAATATGATCTTTGGTTGTTTACCTCAAAACCTCCTAGTTGGAAAAAGGTAATAAAATTATATACATCTAAGTAACCATTGTGTCATCATCCAGTTTTTATAGTCTGTAACATTACACAGAGGTAACCTTGAAAATAAAAGGAATATAAAATACCGAAGGTATGTTGAAAATGTTCTAGGCTTTATATGGAAAAGTAAAAAACATAATAATTCATGTTCATGCAGGATAATCGATTTTTGGTACGCGATTGGGAGGAAGCCCTTGAAGATGGCCACGGATTTACTTTGCATCAAATCGACACAGTAATCGGTGAGTATTTAATATTTGATTTTTTCTTTAACATTATTCACGTCAGACAGGAGATGGGAAGAGGGAAAGGAGGGTGAAATGACCTTCGGACATACTTTAACTTAGTAACAATTAGTAGCCGACCCAAAAAAGTTTAAAAACTTTCCAGTCGGTGGTATGCCACGCCCATTCTTTAAAAGACCCGTGTATCTGTTTCGAATGTTTTGATATAACAATGATTTTCGTCGTTGGAGTTCTATAATTAAGCCTTATTTTTTTATCTCTTATTCACGCCAAGGACGTTAAGGATTTTGTGGATTTTTTTTAATTTTCAGCCAAGCAAACAATGCACCAAATAAACGCTATATCTTATTAAAAAGGCGCATGAATTTTTAATTTTTTTTAACAAAATCGCGCTCTAATAAAAGGCTCAATTATGGCGCTAAATATAAATATCAAAAGTATCAATATAGTTACTAATACGGTGTCACGGTACTAGTAACTATATGCGACCGCCTTTGTTTAAATAGAATGAGTTAATATGTCAATCAATAGCAACCGACACGCGTGAACTTGCCCAACTGTGTTACTTTCGCCGATAACAACTAATCATCATCGACGAGAAATCGTCCCTAGGTAGCAACTGATGGAAATATTTATGTCAAACATTCATGCTGAGTGAGTGAAAATGACTTCTCTAATCCAAAGAGTACCGTTGTTTTGACCGCGAAAACAATAGATAAAATGGCACGAAAATTCCACACCATACGAAAAAATCGGAATGATATCGAGGAAAATATTGCGCCCTAACCGACTGGTGACGGATCAACCTCAGGCAGTCGATTAAGTTTATTATTTTTAGCAAATATCTACAAAATTGAGGAATTATGATACGCAAGATTATATCTATTGATCTGGTATAGAAGCTGTTTACTAATTTTTTAATTCTTTTTATCAGGCTATGGTGTCTTTGCAACAAAGTGGTTCAAAAACGGAGATGCTTTGCTCAGCTACAAAGGAAGTTTAGTTAGTGCGACGGAAGCAGATGATCTCGCAAAAGAGTACGGAGAAAATATTTCATCCAGATACCTTTTTTATTTCTCTGACAAAAATAATAAACTTTGCGTCAATGCAACAAATTCTAACTGCATGGCAAGATACGTCAACGACTCACCGCAATGTTTTTCGAACTGTCGAATGGTAATAAAGCATGATGGTGAAATGCCACAGATATGCTTAGTCGCAAGTAAAGATATCGACGTAAACTAAGAGCTTCGATACGATTACGGTGATAAAGGAAAGTATTTACCATGGCGGAAAAGTTCTAATTATTTAAAGCCTTTGAAGCTCAGTTTAGAAGTTCAAGAAAAATTAAAAAAACAAAAAGCGGCTACTGCGTCCAATTTTCATCTACGCATTTTCTCCCTCCACCTTCAAGACCTAGCTTGTTCAATTTTGTTAAGTTAATTTGCTTAATATCATTTTTCCATTCTCTCACACGCTTTGGTTCCATATTGAAACGGGATGCAGCAGCTGTTATTTATAGAAAATTTCCTTATTTTACCGATGTATCAAATATGAGAGATTGTATTTAGTTGTATTTATGAAATTTTTATATTATAATAGAACCAATAAAATTTCATTTCAAATAAAATACCAAAACGATAACAGTTATTGATTTTTTCATATACTTTTACTATCGTCTCGAGTAAACGCCCCCTTATGAGGGAGGGTCTTATGTTAGAGGGGGTGTCTAGTAGAGGGGGCGTTTATTTGAAAAATGACTGAAAAGGAGAGCGTCTATTCGAGGGAAGAGGACAATATATTCGAAGCATTACGGTAACCAAAAATTCACTTGTAAGTCAATCCAATCGAATCATAATGGTCAGGAGCGAAAAAAATGTGTACTCAGAAAATTATGACGCTTATTGAAGATTGCGCCTTTCCTATAGTCGCTTATTAAAGACGTTGGTATGGGTGCTTGACAAGTCTTAAAATAATAATGTCATCAATATCTAGGTCGACTTTGCAGTTACTGATTCAAAGAAAGGAAAATTGCAGGCTAGAAACTCTAACGAAGATACCACTAAGAAGAATTCTCAAATCGTTTTTTGTAATACCAAGGTTTATGACGATTCAAGTAAATCTTATACTCATAACAATATTGAGCTGCTGCTTGGGTCAAAAGAAGAAAAAAGAGAGAACAGAATAAAACAGGTAGTGAAGAAGGACCAATCGAAAGTTTAAATGCCCTGTGTGTGATGTTGAACAGAATTACATCACAAGACATTTAAGGCAAAAGCATAAGTGGAGCTGGGAAAGTGCTGCACCAGCCTCTAGTCAGTTTTTTAGTAGCACACCAAAAACAGGCAACGAAAAGTTAAGTAAAATTGATAAAAAAACTCCGAACTATCATCGCAAGAGAATGTGTTCTGTTAAAAATTGCATGATGGTGAGGACAAACCTACCTGATCACGTCATGAAACAACACAATATCCCAAAAGGTCCTTTATATTATCATTTGCTGAAACAGGCACCCAAGGTAGACGCCCCTTTTATACAAGGCAATGTTTCCGAATCTCCAAGAAAGTCTTTCTCGGAAGTATTTTTAAATAGAACATTGGAAAGCACTGTATCAACTTCAACTGCACCTATTAAACAGTTACAACAAAAGGCGAACGAAAATGACGTAGAGGAATGTTTCGTGCAATCTGTTCAGATTTCAGTGAATAATGATCGTTGTTGAAAACACTGCATGCAACACCAGAAACGAATCTAGTTCTTTTGGTAAGGAAAGTGAAAGTGAGGAAAGTGAATTTGAGCCTGTTGATGAAAAGAACGAATCTGTAATATATAACCTTGCTAGTAACGTGGAAACTTTGGTTACAGACTTCATATGTTATAGGATCGGCCCTGATAGACAGAGAAAACATAGGGCAGTTTACCTGACTGCGAATGAAATACGACGTATATTTCGTGTTATGGAAGTAAAGGATGACCTAAGCGTTGTTTTCAGAAATGGAGGTAATGATTTTCGGGATAAATACATTACAAAGCACTGTCAAGAAACGGAAAAAAACAACCAGTATCAAAAAGTATTTATATAGTCTAATAGACTTTTGCGAATTTTTTATTGCTGAGGAAAAAGAAGTAATGAACAGCAGTCATCAAGACATTACAACGTTTATTTCAAAATTGCGGTAGTGGAGAAAAATTTTTAAAGTGCAAGAGAAATTGGTAAAATTTGAGCAGATGACAGACGACCGAGAAATGCTCATTGATCAGGAGCAAGTAGGAAGATACCTTAACAGTAACAAGGGAGCAAAAAAGGGTGAAGCCATACTAAAACTTTTAAAGGAAGACATAGGATATAATCTAACTCAGACGGAGTATTGCGCCGTAAGAGATTATTTATATGCTGTGATTCATTTATCAATTGCACAGAGATCTGGTGTGACGGCCAACCTCACAATGAATGAATATGATAGGGCAGCGAAGCTTGACGGAAAATTTGTAATGAATGTTTGGGACCATAAAACAGTTGACACCTATGGCCCAGCTAAAATTATCCTTAATGAAGAAGAATTTGATTTCTTGACAACATACGTGAAATTTGCCAGACCACAAACTTTACCAAAATGCGAGTATGTATTTTTAAGTTGGTCAGGAAAGAAAGTGTCACCTGGGGACATTAGTAAACGTCTTCATCTTCAGTGGGACAGAGTTGGTAATTTTAATGATAAATGTCCTCCAAAAAATCTTTCAGCAAATATAATTCGGAAGTCTGTTAGCACAGCATTAAGAGAATCGGAAAGCTGTAATTTAAAAGATGCCGCCACGTTGATGACACACAGCATGAGGACAGCAGAGGAACACTATTTCCTAAGAAATATGGAGAAGTCTTCTTTGGTTGGGTAGTTAAAGAACTTTTCCAAGCTGACAAGTCAAACGAAGCAGCTAGACAAGAAAGCAAAAGAAAAGTGTGGTCAGAACAAGAGATTAAAGAGCTGAAAGAGGTGTTTCCTGTCAATAATGATGTGAGTTTCTCGGAGGTAAAACAAAAATGCGCAGCTGTACCAACTCTAACTGCGTCACCTAGACAGGTTTATGACAAGTTGCGTCATATATCACCGAAAAAAACACCACCGTGTGTCATGAAGCGAAAATCACTGTTTCCGAAACATGATTTAAAATTAATTTTAATGCATGGAAAAGAACTAATTAAAGGTGGAAGCTTAGATGAAAACAGATTGAGGACACATCTAGAATCATGTGGGTTGTTCGAGAAGTACACCTTCGTTCAGTTGCGCACTCGAATAAATTACGAGAGAAAAATCTACAAAGAAAAAAAGGGTGAATTTCATAATACATATAGCTTTATAGTTTATTTATGCTTATAGTTTGTTTTTGATAATGCTATTTGATACTTGATACTGCGTCAATCTTATTGATTCAAAGGAATTTCCCTAAAATTTCAATGTTTAGTTATACCTTCCGCTATTTTAACATCGTTTTAAAACTTCTTCACTTTTAATATAATTTAGCTCTTCACCTTTTTGATGAAAACTGTGAAATAAAATTCCAACAACGAATGTCGATTATCGATAAGAAAATGTAATGCTAGCAACTACAAACAGTAACAGCTTGCTCACATCCAGCAAAGCTAAGAAGCCCATGGTTAAAAATCCCAATGATTTACTCTTTTATATTAATCTCCTCCGGTGAAAATGTAAATTTCGTCATTGTACACTAATAATTATGTCAGTGCTGTGGCCAGCAAAATGATTTTTTTTTGTTCTCCAAAGTATGTTCGTACAGGTTTTTTCTACTCCAAAAAGTAATTTCATCCTCTCCTCCTCAGGCAGCAGTGTATTTTTACCCTATGCATGCCGAAGTATAGGGTGTCAGGGAGGGGGAGGAGGGAGGAGAGAGCCAAAACTGCCCTACCCCCATAACTTACCTTGTCTTGGGTTAGAAGCCATAAAACGTGATCTATGACGAGACAATTAAAACTAATGCTTCAAATTATGACTGTCAGCAATAACTTTTGCTGACGTCAGTCTGCATATTTTGATAAGATATATGTTTTTAAAGATCCATTGTTATTTAGAAAATACTAATCGGTGGCCCTTGGAAAAATCCACGGTTCGCATGCCCTTTATTTACCGCAATTCATGTTTCGCTACTATGGTTATCATTTTACGTGACAAACAGACGTATACGGGTATTAATTATGATAGAGATTATATTCAAATAATCACTGTGTTAGGGCGCGATATCTTCCTTGATATTATTCGGGTATGTAGTTGAATTTTCGTGCACAGCTTAGGTGCCATTTTATGTAGTTAGAGTATCTTGCCCCACTCCGCCCCCTTTCCCCTTTTAAACACATTATGTTTTTAATTCGTTGTACTGTTTTTAAATTGCTTATTTTGTGTTCTTCAACATATTTGCATTATCATGTTGCAAGAGAAGGTCTAGACTTTAAGTCGACTTCACTTAATCCGAGCATTTTACTGATGTAAATAATTCCGGCGCGGCGACTTTCCATACCAAATAGGATAAGTATCTTGTCAATTGAAGTCTTCATAATTGAACAGAATATTTCGAACGGTTTCTCGTTCCTGTAGTACTTGGGAACATTTTCTCTCCTTAACTTGAAAATAAGTCGTTTATACTGGGCCTTAGTAAAATGGAAAATCATTAATCGCCAAACCGAAATCCTCTCTATAACAATAATATACGTTGTCTATCTGTGTTAGAAACGGTTGCACCACTGCGTTATTTTAGACTCTCCGATCAGTAATTTCTTTGTTCATGATGACAGGCGGACAAGCAAGCATAAAATGCAGGGATATATATGTGAAGGGCAAATTCATGCGGGTTTTTACACAGGGGTGGGTCAGCGTCCTAATAAAAAGGAAACGCATCGTTGCATTAAAAAATACACAAGATATAATTGATCGGTAATTTTATAAAAACATAGGTTTCATAGTTATGACCTAAAGCGCAAGAAAACAATAATCAAGGGGCTAACAAAGACTTTCCCTGTCTATTGACTTGCAAAAGACTTTTCCACGATTCCGGCGCAAAACTGCTGATACCCAATACAGTAAACATTTTCTCTTGCCATATGTGAAAAAAATTAGAGATGGCAGGCTATCCGATATCGTCAAACGGCAATTTGTTTCCGCGGTTGGAAATAATAATTGGATCAACGTATTACCAATAATAATTATTGAATCAATTATTATCACTATTTTTAAGTTAGAGGAAATCAATATTGTTTGGAATAAAATAATAATTTTTTTTATTGGATCTAATCTCAATAATATAAATTTTGCGCAACAACAATAATATAATTGATCCAACGCCTGCCGGTTGTCGTTATACATAGGATGTCAGGCTATCCTGTTTTCAAATAGGAACATCCTAATAATAATAATAATAATAATAATAATAATAATAATAATAATAATAATAATAATAATAATAATAATAATAATAATAATAATAATAATAATAATAATAATAATAATAATAATAATAATAATAATAATAATAATAATAATAATAAGGATGTTCCTAATTGGATTTAGGATAGCCTGACATCTTTTTCGGATAGCCTGCCATCTTCATAGGATAGCCTGCCATCTCGTAGGATAGCCTGCCATCTCATAGGATAGCCTGCCATCTTCATAGGATAGCCTGCCATCTTCATAGGATAGCCTGCCATCCTTGTCGGCCGCCGTTAACATTTCCACTTGTGTTTAATAATGGTTGACAGTCTGGCGGACCATCTCTGTAAGAGGATGCTTGTTTAATAAGCTAAGTATAACCTATATGATTAGCTAGCTAATCATATAGGTTATACGGAGACTAAAGTTTTTCTAAACTAATAGCTGTATTAGTCCTAATTACGTTTTTATCTAAACATACATATTGAGTAGTTGTTATGGTACTATTAAATATATATAGCTAGCTAACATTGAAGTTAAAAATACAAGACTTATTGCTATGGTTAGTTTGAGTGTGTAACTTTATAGGTGCCTGGTGTTGTGATAACTTGACAATTGTTTAAAAAATAAATATATAGCTAATAATGACCCTCTTGTCTGTAGCTAGATAGCACAGCCCTGTGCTTTAGAGAAATTTAACTTTATTAAACAAGGTTAGCAAGTCGAAAGGTGTGCTCTGTAGCTTTAGCTAGCTGTTCTTTTTCATGACTGATCTGGAAAAATTAGAAAATTCTAACCTGCACATCCACGAATCTAGATAGCTAGCTAAGCATTATCTTAAATCATTTCATACTTTTGAAACTTTAGCTATATGATTCACAATAAATATAATTACGATAATATGTTATTCAGGGCTTTGACTATCATGTGCCCAGTCATCTTGTCTGCCTCTTTAAATATGCCTAAATTTCTAAACTAATTCTGTTACACTAATTCTGTTACAATGCTCCTAAAGCACCACATAAGAAAAATAGTTCACTATTTGTCTGTTTGCTGAAGTTATATTCTTGATATATATTCATGTTTAGGAAATGAGTCTCAGGATGCTCAATCACATATATGACCTATATCGTTTAATTGTGAAAAAGAGATTATTCTAAAGCTTGTCAAAACGCAGTTTGCGATGAAGTTCCAGATATATTTAAACTAAGCATAGGCAAAATATTCTTAATTTTTTTGAGAATTCTTCTTGTCAATTTTTTTACGACATTCTTAATTTCTTTTACTTTGGGATAAAAGTTTCAACTCAGTTGTAATTTAAGTGATAAAATGTTTTACTTTGTCAAAACAATTTGTATACTGTGACAGTAAAACAGTAACAGAAACTTTGTAGATATTGTTAAAATATTATCATTTTGTGTCTGTTTATAAATTATGGAAAGTTTGTTTTATATATATATATATATATTGTATGTGTATATATATATATATATATATATATTCTTAAAAAATGATTTATTACAAAAAAGTGTGTATAAGTAATTTCTGAAATTCTTTATGCGTATCTTTCCTATTATTGTATGTGTAGCAGTGTTTCTTCACAAAACTTCGGAGTATTACACGATCAATCTAATTTTTCAAATTTTCTCATCAACACTGTTTATCTAAAAATTGGATGCATGTTTTCTTTTAATGAGCAAAAAGGTAGTTGTATATATCACACTAAGCAATGATTAAGAAAACTGACAATTTGAAAATTAAAATGTTAAATTTGAATGATAGTGTCCTTAATTGTGGGCAATTTTCTGTGAAAGCATGGTTAAAAATTTTTTTAAACCTCTCATATTTCTAAACAATGTCACTTTAGAGTTCATAATATTACCTGATGGGAAGCACTGAAATGAAAAAAGACAAGAATATGTGCAATCTGGGGATTATCGTTATTTCAGGTATGGAGTAACTTTTTTTTCACCTACTGCACCTGTGTAAGAGTGTACACAAACTGCTTTGTGGAGTAGTTAAAAACAATGTTTAATCACATTTCAATGTGATTTTTTAGCACATGTTTATGTATCCAGGTAAATGGTGGCACCTTAGTGTAAATTGAAGCTCTCTAATGACAGCACAAGTATACCGATGTAATTTATAAATTTAAAGAAATGGATCTAATTTATAGGTTCAAGGTATGTATAACGTATAAATATATTACAACACGCTAATTTATCAAAACTCTTTTATATGACACCATGAAACATACAAAGTGCGTCACTGCATAGTGTTTAGTTTTGTCCAGATTTTGATAGATGATTTTATATTTTAGAAAAACTTAATGCTGGTTTACGAGAAAGTCATATCTGCAAAAGAAGAAGAGAATGAAGAAAAAACTCTTACAATATTTTTATAGTTTATTGAACTTTTATCACTGTAACGGAATGATTATGTATCTTTATATCACACTCCCGATAGAACTTTTTATTGTTTGTTAAAAGCAGTGGTCTGTATAATAATATACAGGCGTCTGTAATATAATATACAGACTATATACAAAATTTGCAGGTCTTCCAACATCATTAAAAAACAAGAAGGTCTAAAATTAGTATTTGAACTAGTCGATAAAGCCTGTGGAAAAATCCACTTAGACAGGATAACAAAAATGGGACCGTTATTTAAATTTTGATGACGTCAGCTAGGATCTGTCAAGAGACAAAATGTTTTTTCTTGGAAATTTGTTTACTTGTTGCCTTTATGGTGTAGAGCTTGAATAGCTGATTTAAATAATGTATAGGATCATTTGTTTTGGACAAACACTTAAGGAGATATGAGGGTTTAAACATTTTGCTGACCTCAGCAAAAACGAACAAATATGCAAAAAATTATTTTAAGAAATTTGTATATTTTCTGATGACGTCATCGACCCGTCTCTTCCGAAACGGATTGGGGACCCAGGCTTGGGAAACTTACCCAAATTGCTCCAAGGTGGTCCTTAGTTACCCACGCGGTGAAAAATTTCCAAGTTATTTGGCCTCAAAGTTTTAGGTGCAATGTAATTGCTTCATTAATTAATATACTTTCCGTTGACGTCAACATTATGTTAACATCAAAGTTTAGTACTTTACAGAACAAATTTATAGGTGATGTTTTATAGACTTTATCAAAGAAAGTAGTGAATATAATAATCCACTTTGCAAAAATGACAGACAGACACACGGAACTGGCGTTTTATTACAGAGATTGAAACAATGTCAGCCTGGGTACTAGTTTTCAATTATATTAGCAAAACAGTCAGGGTACGAGTTTGCTGAGTTATAAAAGCAATGTGCAAAAACATAGCGGGCTATCCGAATTTATTAGTGAGTTGAAAATGTTATCGGTCTGGGTACGAGTGTGTCGAGTTGTAAGATTAATATGCGAAAAGATGTCAGGCTATCCGAATTTATTACTTAAAATTGAATTATGTCGGTCTGGGTACGAGTTTGTCGAGTTATAAGAGTAATATGCGAAAAGATGTCAGGCTATCCGAATTTATTACTAGGATTAAAATGTCGTCAATCTGGGTACGAGTTTGTCGAGTTATAAGAGTAATATGCGAAAAGATGTCAGGCTATCCGAATTTATTACTTAAAATTGAATTATGTCGGTTGGGGTACGAGTTTACTGAGATATATAAGCAATGTGCGAAAAAATGTCAGGCTATCCGAATTTATTACTAGGATTAAAATATCGTCGGTCTGGGTACGAGTTTGTCAAGTTATAAGAGTAATGCACCACAGGAGTTATTTAAAATAGAATTCATAATGTCTGGGCACGACTCTTCTGCGGAGATATAGAATCAATGTGTGAAAAGATGTTACGCTATCCACCTTTATTACTAAGATTAACATGTTATCGGTCTGGCTACGAGTTTGTGAAAAAATCAAGCAGGGCATCTGTATTTTTTTCTAACATTCAGACGGTGATACGAGCATCACTCTGGTACAGACCAGTTGAACAGGACTGTACCAGAGTCGTGACCGTTTCACAACCCAAAACCCAGGGTTGTAAAAATTATAAGATTTCTCTGCCTAACCTAAATTTTTCTTAAAAGGACGCCGTGTTCGGTAAGCATAAACCACGTGACGTCAAGAAAAAAACTACGACTTCTAGCGAGTGAAAAATAATGATGGCGAAACCAAAACAGTCTAAGAAACAGTAGATTTTTGATTTCTTTAATGCTTTTTAGTTTTGTGAATTTCAGTAGCTATATTTGAAGATTTTTGTGTAAAACTTTAGTTTGTTAGACAGTTTGTACGTCTTTAAAATTTGGGAAAATTGGCACTTTTATTTATGTTTTTACAACGCAATGTAATGCAATTTTTCGGCGTGGCAAGGACGTGTAAACAGAGAATTTTGGGTTACCTGACAAAAATGAAACTATGTTACTCGGTGACGCACACCAGATGTAGCATTACGGAATTTCTTTTAATATGAAATAACTTCTTTGCACTTAACTGAAATGGTCAACATGTATATAAAATACGGACAAAAAATTCCATCAGTTAAAGCGTGGTGAACATATCGTAATGATTGAGATTCCGGGGCTCTAATTCGTAAAAATCAAAAATGAATAATTTGAGTACAAACAGAATATATACAACTAATGTAACAAAATTATTTGTTTAGTGCCAGTGCATAATTTCTAAAAAACTTTCAGATCAGTTAAGCTTGTCAGCATATTTTTAGGTTAAATGGTGATCCCGACATGTTACGAATATGTTTAATGCCTTTTATTACAGACTACAATTCAATTCATGGTGACTATTACTTTTCAGATCAAAGGCTGTAAGTCTATGCTCCCTATCTTAATAATGGTCTGTCTGTCCACGCGAAAACATTGTGCTAAGAAACACCAATTGCGATATGTTTTGAGGACTGACTAGTCTAGCCGTAATTTGTCTGTCTCTGCTCAAACGCTCCGCTGAGTTAGAAAATCGTGCTACGGAAACACGAATATCAAATGCGATAAATTTTATCCAATGTGTCGGGATTTGTAAATTTAAAGGACGGACGGACATGTGGATTTTTCCACGGGCTAACGACTAGTCTCTTTAATAATAGTCGTATTTTGTTCGAAAAAGATGCGCCGCAGCTTTATTTCGGAAAATTTCTTGCGGATTTTGTTTACAGAATTAAGGTAGAATCAAAAGAAAAAGACAAAAACGAAAACATGTAACGAAAGCCATTTTGGTTTGAAAGTGGTGGTGTCAGGTTTGTCGATCTCCTTTTGTACTTTTTTTCTTCTTAATACCACGTGTTAAAATAAATACGGTCGACCCAAACTCTCAGGGAACTGATAAAAAAGTTTAGGACGTCGAAAGTTCGAGATAAAGGATAGCCGAGTTATCGAGCGTCGAAGACCTTTTGAAGTTCGAGATAAAATACTCGTTTAGCCGAAAACGAGGAACAGAAAAAAGAATATATATATATATATATATATATATATATATATATATATATATATATATATATATATATATATATATATATATATATATATATATATATATATATATATATATATATATATATATATATATATATATATATATATATATATATATATATATATATATATATATATATATATATATATATATATATATATATATATATATATATATATATATATATATATATATATATATATATATATTGATAGTAGTATGTGATTGTTACTAAACTTACTTCTTTCCAAAAAAGCTTAAAGTATTACTCTGCTTTCTCTAGGCTATATCCAGTTCGTGATAAAATGATTATTTTATTATTTTTATTTCTGAATTTATATACAGGATGAGTATATCAGTAAAAAATACTGTTATAAATATACGTCCTGTGAGCTGAAAGGACCGGAAAAATAGTTCCACAAAACGAAAATTTGAGATAACGGAGTTCCAGATGTATAACATAATTTTGCCTACAAGAGATTGCGATGACTAAAAGGACCGGAAAAAAAGTATTAATATCGATCGGGATTGTATATCATCTCGTTCTCTAGCCATGTACAGGGTCTGCTAAATTACGTGCCTTACGTTCCCTCGTGGTTACGTGCTTTATGTGTCTACGCGCCTTATTTTCGCAACGTACTTTATGTACTTACGTGCCCTAGTGCTTCTGCGGTAATTGGGATTTTATTAATAAACCTTCACGATTCGAAATAATTGGGAAATTAAGGGAAATAATTTTTGCGAAAGATGAATCCTTTTAAAATTAAGGCGTTGAAATTTTGCTGTTCAAGGCTTTTAAAAAGATTGTGAAGGTCCCATTGAAGTATCAACAACAACAAAAAACACGTGATTTTCCATTGACTCAGAGTAGACTAACAACGCTTACTACTGGATTCTTTAGCAACAACAAGGAGTATCCAACAAAAAGAATTATCACACAAAAATTAAGGCATGTAGGCATGTGAAAAGCTGAGGAACGTAGCCACGTTAAGTAACTACAACTTTTATAACAGTCATGAAAATATATTCCACAAAGAAAAATTGCTGAGTGATTTTTTAGCTAGACGGAGCAACGACGGGTTGTTAGGATATAATTTTTTGGAAAATGGTATATATTTTGCATATATAGCATGTTCGAGACAGTATACCTGTACCAAGCGCTCATCCCATTGTTAACGACAGGCTATTTCCTGTGTTTCTATTTAACCGAAGTTGCGATAAATTTTATGCGCGGCATTTTTTACCTCTTTTTTTACCTAACTGCTCAGCTTTGAGTATATTCTGAAAAATATAAAAGGTTGGTCAACTGTTTTTTCCATGACGGTGTACCAACGGGTTGTAAACTGTGTTTTTATTTCAGCTAAAATTGTGGGAGAATAAAACACCATAATTTTGTGTGTGCTTTACTTCATTCCTATACTGAAGCGCTCAACTCTGCGGGTCTTATTAAGTACTTTACTGGGCGTTCCACGAAGTGTCACACAGCTACTTGTGGCTGATCCCAGCGTTTAAAGCTCCCCTGCTTCTTTATAATAGCTGTATACGTCTGTTTGTCACGCAAAATGATAACCGCAGTAGCGAAACATATAATGCGGCAAATAAAGGACGGGCGAGTTAGTGAATTTACCCACGGGTTACCAACTAGTATAGTAAAAAAAATCAAAGAAACTGAGGTTTTCGTTATGATTTTAGGTCAAATGTTGGTTAAGAAGTACCCGACAAATCTCTACATATCATGGTCTGGTTTAAATAGAATTAGTAGTACACAACAATAACACAATCTTAGTTTTGAAAGGTATCAGAATTAAAAGCTCCCAAAATGTGCTAAAAGTAATCTGCGAAAAAAAAGTACTTCAGCTTCTTGATGGGAATAGAAAACAGACTGTCAAACTAGATATATTTGACACAATATAACGCCATTGATAAAGTTGTTTTCCAATACTTTGGTAAGTCATGACTTTTTAATATGACGAAATATCTTGTGAATGTAAAAATGTTATTGACTTAAGGATTCAACTATCTAGTACGTTCTACTTACTACACTACTAAGGACCAATAATAGACAAATTTTAACATACAAAATGCTAACTCCGGTCGGGTATTTTTACATATATACTTTACAAGTAGCTATACAAAATATTGAGACCTAGATATAAACAACTATAATATTTTCTCAATATTTGTAGATGAAACAAATTCAATCATCGAAATCAAAAGTCTTTAGTTTGCAAAATTCGCGGCCATAGCATTATCATATTTTATTTTCTATTTTAACCGCGGTGATCAATTACGGCAACTCGCCGCGTTAACGCAAAATTAGTAAAATCATACTGCTAATCACAACACAAAATGTCAACCTCCTCCCCAGGGCTCTTCTTCACTTTTTGATAATGGAAACACAAATCTGTTAGAAATAATAAAACATTGTAGGTCTGTGTACCGAGTTTGTTGAGTTATGAGAGAAATATTAAAAAATATGTCAGGCTATCCGATTTTAGTATTAAGATTAAAAGGGAATTTAGTGTAAATACCAGACTATCCTGAATTAAGTAAGTAAGTAAGTATTCATTTATTTATTTGTCCTAATAGACTGGAGACCATTTCGATAGGATAATATCTAATAGGTAAGAATGACAACCAAACCAAGTTACAAATTTATAATTACAAACTTTATATACTCATAAATAACGATCGATATATGCAACAATAAAAGGATTAAATGTTAAAACTACTATATGATGAAAAACAATAAAACTTGACCAGATACTTTAGATGACCCAACGACAGCGTAGTGAAAAATTGTAATTGATATTGGGGGATGTTTATAAAAGGCGAACAGTGATCACGATATTGGCGTAAAATTAAATATTATTGATATTTTGAAAGTACATTACCATCATCAACGTTTTAGAAGCAAAGTGAAAGCACAGTATTTTTGAGTAAGAAGTATTTTGTGTCTTTGTGTGTCTACGTGTGCATTTATTTGTAAGATGCATAGCCTGAGAGCACAGAAAGTCTGTGAGGCTTTTAACCTTTACCGGGGGAATTATAAATTATACTTTATAGTGGGACATTAAAGCCATTGCCCGAATTTTAATCTTAGTGAATCTGATGTGGAGATATAAGATTAATGTGGCAAAAGATGTCAAGCTATTCGATTTTATTATTAAGATTAAAAGTTTATTAGTCTGGGTACGAATTTGTCGAGTCAAAAGAACAATGTGCGTGTAGATGCCAGGCTATCCGATTTTATTATTAAGATTAAAAGTTTATCAGTCTGGGTACGAGTTTGTCGAGTCAAAAGAGCAATGTGCGTGAAGCTGTCAGACTATCCGATTTTATTATTAAGATTAAAAGTTTATCAGTCTGGGTACGAGTTTGTGGAGTCAAAAGAGCAATTTGCGTGAAGATGCCAGGCTATCCGATTTTATTATTAAGATTAAAAGTTTATCAGTCTGGGTACGAGTTTGTCGAGTCAAAAGAGCAATGTGCGTGAAGATGTCAGACTATCCGATTTTTTTATTAAGATTAAAAGTTTATCAGTCTGGGTACGAGTTTGTCGAGTCAAAAGAGCAATGTGCGTGAAGATGTCAGACTATCCGATTTTATTATTAAGATTAAAAGTTTATCAGTCTGGGTACGAGTTTGTCGAGTCAAAAGAGCAATGTGCGTGAAGATGTCAGACTATCCGATTTATTATTAAGATTAAAAGTTTATCAGTCTGGGTACGTGTTTGTTGAGTCAAAAGAGCAATGTGCGTGAAGATGCCAGGCTATCCGATTTTATTAATAAGATTAAAAGTTTATCAGTCTGGGTACGTGTTTGTCGAGTCAAAAGAGCAATTTGCGTGAAGATGCCAGGCTATCCGATTTTATTATCAAGATTAATAGTTTATCAGTCTGGGTACGAATTTGTCGAGTCAAAAGAGCAATTTGCGTGAAGATGTCAGACTATCCGATTTTATTATTAAGATTAAAAGTTTATCAGTCTGGGCACGAGTTTGTCGAGTCAAAAGAGCAATGTGCGTGAAGATGTCAGACTATCCGATTTTATTATTAAGATTAAAAGTTTATCAGTCTGGGTACGAGTTTGTGGAGTCAAAAGAGCAATTTGCGTGAAGATGCCAGGCTATCCGATTTTATTATTAAGATTAAAAGTTTATCAGTCTGGGTACGAGTTTGTCGAGTCAAAAGACCAATGTGAGTGAAGATGTCAGACTATCCGATTTTATTATTAAGATTAAGGGTTTATCAGTCTGGGTACGAGTTTGTTGAGTCAAAAGAGCAATGTGCGTGAAGATGTCAGACTATCCGATTTTATTATTAAGGTTAAAAGTTTATCAGTCTGGGTACGAGTTTGTCGAGTCAAAAGAGCAATGTGCGTGAAGATGTCAGACTATCCGATTTTATTATTAAGATTAAAAGTTTATCAGTCTGGGTACGAGTTTGTTGAGTCAAAAGAGCAATGTGCGTGAAGATGTCAGACTATCCGATTTTATTATTAAGATTAAAAGTTTGTCAGTCTGGGTACGAATTTGTCGAGTCAAAAGAGCAATTTGCGTGAAGATGCCAAGCTATCCGATTTTATTAATAAGATTAAAGTTTATCAGTCTGGGTACGAGTTTGTCGAGTCAAAAGAGCAATGTGCGTGAAGATGTCAGACTATCCGATTTTATTATTAAGATTAAAATTTATCAGTCTGGGTACGAGTTTGCCGAGATATAACAACAATCCGCGAAAAAATCTCAGGCTATGGAAAGTTCAACGGATTAGCCTGTCAACCCAAATAATTACTCTGCATCTTCTTCTTTTAGCACCTTGACTTTGTAAACGGACACAATGGATACTGAAAAGAAAGCATATACACTCAGAAACCGTGTAAGTTATAATATCTTACATTCTAATTATGCAAATAATTACCAACCCAAAGTCACTGCGTTCTCACCCGTGTGTAGGAATTTACTCCCACAATATATGTTGCTCCAAGAGTTACTATTATATACTTTTACTGCACATTACATTGATACACGAGGTATTTTAATATGATCTTTGGTTGTTTACCTCAAAACCTCCTAGTTGGAAAAAGGTAATAAAATTATATACATCTAAGTAACCATTGTGTCATCATCCAGTTTTTATAGTCTGTAACATTACACAGAGGTAACCTTGAAAATAAAAGGAATATAAAATACCGAAGGTATGTTGAAAATGTTCTAGGCTTTATATGGAAAAGTAAAAAACATAATAATTCATGTTCATGCAGGATAATCGATTTTTGGTACGCGATTGGGAGGAAGCCCTTGAAGATGGCCACGGATTTACTTTGCATCAAATCGACACAGTAATCGGTGAGTATTTAATATTTGATTTTTTCTTTAACATTATTCACGTCAGACAGGAGATGGGAAGAGGGAAAGGAGGGTGAAATGACCTTCGGACATACTTTAACTTAGTAACAATTAGTAGCCGACCCAAAAAAGTTTAAAAACTTTCCAGTCGGTGGTATGCCACGCCCATTCTTTAAAAGACCCGTGTATCTGTTTCGAATGTTTTGATATAACAATGATTTTCGTCGTTGGAGTTCTATAATTAAGCCTTATTTTTTTATCTCTTATTCACGCCAAGGACGTTAAGGATTTTGTGGATTTTTTTTAATTTTCAGCCAAGCAAACAATGCACCAAATAAACGCTATATCTTATTAAAAAGGCGCATGAATTTTTAATTTTTTTTAACAAAATCGCGCTCTAATAAAAGGCTCAATTATGGCGCTAAATATAAATATCAAAAGTATCAATATAGTTACTAATACGGTGTCACGGTACTAGTAACTATATGCGACCGCCTTTGTTGAAATAGAATGAGTTAATATGTCAATCAATAGCAACCGACACGCGTGAACTTGCCCAACTGTGTTACTTTCGCCGATAACAACTAATCATCATCGACGAGAAATCGTCCCTAGGTAGCAACTGATGGAAATATTTATGTCAAACATTCATGCTGAGTGAGTGAAAATGACTTCTCTAATCCAAAGAGTACCGTTGTTTTGACCGCGAAAACAATAGATAAAATGGCACGAAAATTCCACACCATACGAAAAAATCGGAATGATATCGAGGAAAATATTGCGCCCTAACCGACTGGTGACGGATCAACCTCAGGCAGTCGATTAAGTTTATTATTTTTAGCAAATATCTACAAAATTGAGGAATTATGATACGCAAGATTATATCTATTGATCTGGTATAGAAGCTGTTTACTAATTTTTTAATTCTTTTTATCAGGCTATGGTGTCTTTGCAACAAAGTGGTTCAAAAACGGAGATGCTTTGCTCAGCTACAAAGGAAGTTTAGTTAGTGCGACGGAAGCAGATGATCTCGCAAAAGAGTACGGAGAAAATATTTCATCCAGATACCTTTTTTATTTCTCTGACAAAAATAATAAACTTTGCGTCAATGCAACAAATTCTAACTGCATGGCAAGATACGTCAACGACTCACCGCAATGTTTTTCGAACTGTCGAATGGTAATAAAGCATGATGGTGAAATGCCACAGATATGCTTAGTCGCAAGTAAAGATATCGACGTAAACTAAGAGCTTCGATACGATTACGGTGATAAAGGAAAGTATTTACCATGGCGGAAAAGTTCTAATTATTTAAAGCCTTTGAAGCTCAGTTTAGAAGTTCAAGAAAAATTAAAAAAACAAAAAGCGGCTACTGCGTCCAATTTTCATCTACGCATTTTCTCCCTCCACCTTCAAGACCTAGCTTGTTCAATTTTGTTAAGTTAATTTGCTTAATATCATTTTTCCATTCTCTCACACGCTTTGGTTCCATATTGAAACGGGATGCAGCAGCTGTTATTTATAGAAAATTTCCTTATTTTACCGATGTATCAAATATGAGAGATTGTATTTAGTTGTATTTATGAAATTTTTATATTATAATAGAACCAATAAAATTTCATTTCAAATAAAATACCAAAACGATAACAGTTATTGATTTTTTCATATACTTTTACTATCGTCTCGAGTAAACGCCCCCTTATGAGGGAGGGTCTTATGTTAGAGGGGGTGTCTAGTAGAGGGGGCGTTTATTTGAAAAATGACTGAAAAGGAGAGCGTCTATTCGAGGGAAGAGGACAATATATTCGAAGCATTACGGTAACCAAAAATTCACTTGTAAGTCAATCCAATCGAATCATAATGGTCAGGAGCGAAAAAAATGTGTACTCAGAAAATTATGACGCTTATTGAAGATTGCGCCTTTCCTATAGTCGCTTATTAAAGACGTTGGTATGGGTGCTTGACAAGTCTTAAAATAATAATGTCATCAATATCTAGGTCGACTTTGCAGTTACTGATTCAAAGAAAGGAAAATTGCAGGCTAGAAACTCTAACGAAGATACCACTAAGAAGAATTCTCAAATCGTTTTTTGTAATACCAAGGTTTATGACGATTCAAGTAAATCTTATACTCATAACAATATTGAGCTGCTGCTTGGGTCAAAAGAAGAAAAAAGAGAGAACAGAATAAAACAGGTAGTGAAGAAGGACCAATCGAAAGTTTAAATGCCCTGTGTGTGATGTTGAACAGAATTACATCACAAGACATTTAAGGCAAAAGCATAAGTGGAGCTGGGAAAGTGCTGCACCAGCCTCTAGTCAGTTTTTTAGTAGCACACCAAAAACAGGCAACGAAAAGTTAAGTAAAATTGATAAAAAAACTCTGAACTATCATCGCAAGAGAATGTGTTCTGTTAAAAATTGCATGATGGTGAGGACAAACCTACCTGATCACGTCATGAAACAACACAATATCCCAAAAGGTCCTTTATATTATCATTTGCTGAAACAGGCACCCAAGGTAGACGCCCCTTTTATACAAGGCAATGTTTCCGAATCTCCAAGAAAGTCTTTCTCGGAAGTATTTTTAAATAGAACATTGGAAAGCACTGTATCAACTTCAACTGCACCTATTAAACAGTTACAACAAAAGGCGAACGAAAATGACGTAGAGGAATGTTTCGTGCAATCTGTTCAGATTTCAGTGAATAATGATCGTTGTTGAAAACACTGCATGCAACACCAGAAACGAATCTAGTTCTTTTGGTAAGGAAAGTGAAAGTGAGGAAAGTGAATTTGAGCCTGTTGATGAAAAGAACGAATCTGTAATATATAACCTTGCTAGTAACGTGGAAACTTTGGTTACAGACTTCATATGTTATAGGATCGGCCCTGATAGACAGAGAAAACATAGGGCAGTTTACCTGACTGCGAATGAAATACGACGTATATTTCGTGTTATGGAAGTAAAGGATGACCTAAGCGTTGTTTTCAGAAATGGAGGTAATGATTTTCGGGATAAATACATTACAAAGCACTGTCAAGAAACGGAAAAAAACAACCAGTATCAAAAAGTATTTATATAGTCTAATAGACTTTTGCGAATTTTTTATTGCTGAGGAAAAAGAAGTAATGAACAGCAGTCATCAAGACATTACAACGTTTATTTCAAAATTGCGGTAGTGGAGAAAAATTTTTAAAGTGCAAGAGAAATTGGTAAAATTTGAGCAGATGACAGACGACCGAGAAATGCTCATTGATCAGGAGCAAGTAGGAAGATACCTTAACAGTAACAAGGGAGCAAAAAAGGGTGAAGCCATACTAAAACTTTTAAAGGAAGACATAGGATATAATCTAACTCAGACGGAGTATTGCGCCGTAAGAGATTATTTATATGCTGTGATTCATTTATCAATTGCACAGAGATCTGGTGTGACGGCCAACCTCACAATGAATGAATATGATAGGGCAGCGAAGCTTGACGGAAAATTTGTAATGAATGTTTGGGACCATAAAACAGTTGACACCTATGGCCCAGCTAAAATTATCCTTAATGAAGAAGAATTTGATTTCTTGACAACATACGTGAAATTTGCCAGACCACAAACTTTACCAAAATGCGAGTATGTATTTTTAAGTTGGTCAGGAAAGAAAGTGTCACCTGGGGACATTAGTAAACGTCTTCATCTTCAGTGGGACAGAGTTGGTAATTTTAATGATAAATGTCCTCCAAAAAATCTTTCAGCAAATATAATTCGGAAGTCTGTTAGCACAGCATTAAGAGAATCGGAAAGCTGTAATTTAAAAGATGCCGCCACGTTGATGACACACAGCATGAGGACAGCAGAGGAACACTATTTCCTAAGAAATATGGAGAAGTCTTCTTTGGTTGGGTAGTTAAAGAACTTTTCCAAGCTGACAAGTCAAACGAAGCAGCTAGACAAGAAAGCAAAAGAAAAGTGTGGTCAGAACAAGAGATTAAAGAGCTGAAAGAGGTGTTTCCTGTCAATAATGATGTGAGTTTCTCGGAGGTAAAACAAAAATGCGCAGCTGTACCAACTCTAACTGCGTCACCTAGACAGGTTTATGACAAGTTGCGTCATATATCACCGAAAAAAACACCACCGTGTGTCATGAAGCGAAAATCACTGTTTCCGAAACATGATTTAAAATTAATTTTAATGCATGGAAAAGAACTAATTAAAGGTGGAAGCTTAGATGAAAACAGATTGAGGACACATCTAGAATCATGTGGGTTGTTCGAGAAGTACACCTTCGTTCAGTTGCGCACTCGAATAAATTACGAGAGAAAAATCTACAAAGAAAAAAAGGGTGAATTTCATAATACATATAGCTTTATAGTTTATTTATGCTTATAGTTTGTTTTTGATAATGCTATTTGATACTTGATACTGCGTCAATCTTATTGATTCAAAGGAATTTCCCTAAAATTTCAATGTTTAGTTATACCTTCCGCTATTTTAACATCGTTTTAAAACTTCTTCACTTTTAATATAATTTAGCTCTTCACCTTTTTGATGAAAACTGTGAAATAAAATTCCAACAACGAATGTCGATTATCGATAAGAAAATGTAATGCTAGCAACTACAAACAGTAACAGCTTGCTCACATCCAGCAAAGCTAAGAAGCCCATGGTTAAAAATTCCCAATGATTTACTCTTTTATATTAATCTCCTCCGGTGAAAATGTAAATTTCGTCATTGTACACTAATAATTATGTCAGTGCTGTGGCCAGCAAAATGATTTTTTTTTGTTCTCCAAAGTATGTTCGTACAGGTTTTTTCTACTCCAAAAAGTAATTTCATCCTCTCCTCCTCAGGCAGCAGTGTATTTTTACCCTATGCATGCCGAAGTATAGGGTGTCAGGGAGGGGGAGGAGGGAGGAGAGAGCCAAAACTGCCCTACCCCCATAACTTACCTTGTCTTGGGTTAGAAGCCATAAAACGTGATCTATGACGAGACAATTAAAACTAATGCTTCAAATTATGACTGTCAGCAATAACTTTTGCTGACGTCAGTCTGCATATTTTGATAAGATATATGTTTTTAAAGATCCATTGTTATTTAGAAAATACTAATCGGTGGCCCTTGGAAAAATCCACGGTTCGCATGCCCTTTATTTACCGCAATTCATGTTTCGCTACTATGGTTATCATTTTACGTGACAAACAGACGTATACGGGTATTAATTATGATAGAGATTATATTCAAATAATCACTGTGTTAGGGCGCGATATCTTCCTTGATATTATTCGGGTATGTAGTTGAATTTTCGTGCACAGCTTAGGTGCCATTTTATGTAGTTAGAGTATCTTGCCCCACTCCGCCCCCTTTCCCCTTTTAAACACATTATGTTTTTAATTCGTTGTACTGTTTTTAAATTGCTTATTTTGTGTTCTTCAACATATTTGCATTATCATGTTGCAAGAGAAGGTCTAGACTTTAAGTCGACTTCACTTAATCCGAGCATTTTACTGATGTAAATAATTCCGGCGCGGCGACTTTCCATACCAAATAGGATAAGTATCTTGTCAATTGAAGTCTTCATAATTGAACAGAATATTTCGAACGGTTTCTCGTTCCTGTAGTACTTGGGAACATTTTCTCTCCTTAACTTGAAAATAAGTCGTTTATACTGGGCCTTAGTAAAATGGAAAATCATTAATCGCCAAACCGAAATCCTCTCTATAACAATAATATACGTTGTCTATCTGTGTTAGAAACGGTTGCACCACTGCGTTATTTTAGACTCTCCGATCAGTAATTTCTTTGTTCATGATGACAGGCGGACAAGCAAGCATAAAATGCAGGGATATATATGTGAAGGGCAAATTCATGCGGGTTTTTACACAGGGGTGGGTCAGCGTCCTAATAAAAAGGAAACGCATCGTTGCATTAAAAAATACACAAGATATAATTGATCGGTAATTTTATAAAAACATAGGTTTCATAGTTATGACCTAAAGCGCAAGAAAACAATAATCAAGGGGCTAACAAAGACTTTCCCTGTCTATTGACTTGCAAAAGACTTTTCCACGATTCCGGCGCAAAACTGCTGATACCCAATACAGTAAACATTTTCTCTTGCCATATGTGAAAAAAATTAGAGATGGCAGGCTATCCGATATCGTCAAACGGCAATTTGTTTCCGCGGTTGGAAATAATAATTGGATCAACGTATTACCAATAATAATTATTGAATCAATTATTATCACTATTTTTAAGTTAGAGGAAATCAATATTGTTTGGAATAAAATAATAATTTTTTTTATTGGATCTAATCTCAATAATATAAATTTTGCGCAACAACAATAATATAATTGATCCAACGCCTGCCGGTTGTCGTTATACATAGGATGTCAGGCTATCCTGTTTTCAAATAGGAACATCCTAATAATAATAATAATAATAATAATAATAATAATAATAATAATAATAATAATAATAATAATAATAATAATAATAATAATAATAAGAATTGCTTACTACCATAAACATAAACATGACTGCAGCTGTATAATGATAAACTTTTTTTTATATTATTTCTCCTTACAGGTACCTGCTGCGACGCATTTATCTCTAATGTTAGAATAATAATACTCAAACAATCGAAAGTTTGTACAGTAATATTTCTCTGTTAAGCTATGCAATTAAAGCGTAACTACATTTGTAGATGAGTTTAGAGACAGGAGAATAATCGACAATCGAAATTACAATGTCACGTGACCAGCTTGCCCCATTTTGCAACTACCTTTTCTATATCAGTTATAGGAATCTTTACCCTTTTTTGTTTCAGAGCCATATATGAAAACAGCATAATTTTGTTATTTAGAACTAACCATGAATGATTATTTCTTTAGAAAAAAAAAACTTCATTCAATCAAGTAAGCATTCAGAATAGATTTTAAGTATTCACATGGCTGTTTGTGTCATTTTAGTTAGTTTTGGGATTAACACCATTCAGTTCGCTCCCCGACCAACTCCCCCCCCCCACCTTCCCCCTTTTTTACTCCGTAGCATAGCTATAAATACTTTTTGATTTTTAGTATTCATCTATTAGCAACTTGCCTACAAAATAATTAGGTCAAGTATCTCACAGAGCCTTAGATATTGGCCATTTTTGGAAACAAGCCCCTAAATTTCTATAAAATTCTTGTGATCTGTAAAATAAAATAACTTTCATTAGGATAATACTTGAAACTTTTAACTAACAAAATAACTTTATTTTATAAACAAATTTCATTTTAGAAAGTTTTCACACGTGATTAACCCGATTATTTTGGATTCTATCTGAAAATCAGGAAAAATTGCATTTTCAAAAAATACAAAAAATGAAAGTACAGAAGTTATGTTGTTAAGCAACTTTTATTTGGCCGTCAGAAACATCAAACAGAATGGTAAAAATTCGATCTATTAATTTACTTCTAAGCAGAGTTTGTATTATTTCAATGAAAGAAACTTTCGCGATTTTTGGCCTCAATCGCGAAAGTTTATTCCGGCGAAAACTGATACTGAATAATGTTCAAACGGGAAAGAAGGATCTAGTGAAAGTGAGCAAGAGGGAAACACAGCAATGAACATTTACTAATCGCTAGTAGACTCCAGAGACAGATTGAACAAATTAATTACTGCTGCAGAAATGCAATTACTTGCAGACGATGAGTTTATATTCAACAGGGAAAAAACAATAGTATGGTATAAAAAAAGCGAATTAATGAGAGAAAGTTGGCTAAGCGGAGATCTTGTATTAAAATACACCTCGGATCATTAGATGCTGTAAAATGTGATGATACGGTGATGAACAAAATAAAAAAAGAGTTTTCACATTTGCCTGTTCGGAATGCCACGAAAAAAATTGAGATACAATTAGCTAGACATTTGCAAAACAAACACAAGTATAGTGAACAAGACGCTGACTAAAAGCAATCAGAAATGTGTGTGATGTTTTTGTGGGCAGAGAAAAACTAATTGGGCGCATAATTACTATTAACAGGCGAAGATTGCAAAGTATGCCACTTGCGGTTAGACTACTTGAGCCGAAAGTACAAGTTGGACAAATCTCAACGTTTCAATGTTATGCAACCACTGAGTTAAAAATATGGCAGAATGGGAAACGAAGGATCGGCGCAAAATACCTTCCGCAAAATCTTGAAGAAGTCATGGGATGTAGTATCCGAGTGTGTTTTTAAAATTTACTATAAGCCTAAGAAAGATTTGACGAAGGCATTTGTTGCAGAATTAAAAGCGAGTGGCAGTTACAACCGCCCAGCCAAGCAACACAGAAATCAAGTGGAGATAATTTGGGGTACCGTGGATAAAATTTTTTTAATGTTTCCAAAAAATTCACTCTCGAACAAGTACGCATTGCATGACAACTACCATCACCCCTTGTTTTTGCAAAATTGGAAAAGGTGGGGCAGAAGGTTCGACATTGCGTGAATTTTTTCCTAACCTTTCTTCATAAATGTGGTATATTTGCTAGTGTAACAAGGTCAGATATCACTAATGTATTGGAAAATATGCAAAACCTAAACAAAGAATTGGACCCAAAGATATCACAACGTCGAATGGACGTTCGGCAAGATAGAAAGAAGAATTTAAGGACGACGTTCCACATGATATCATATGACCGTTTTAAGCATGTGCAAAACGTCATTAAAATTATGAAAAAGTTTAGCAGTGTAAAAATGTCAAAAGGTTTTCAATAGATGTATGGAATTACCTAATGTGAAAAATGTCTATTACGAATGTTTTCAAGGCTTTGCATTTAATTGAGTTGACATTGGGAAACGTCAAAAATGAAGTAGAAAACGAAGAGTATCCTGGACAGAAAGTAATTGAAAACGCGAAGTATAAGATGTTAAGCATCTACGGTAAAAAGCTGATTGCCTTACCTAATCCTTTGTTTGAACAACTTGAAAGTTATGTGAAATAATGTCGTCCAGTACTAGTTGATGAGAAAAAAACTTCGCGTTTATCAGTTTCAACATCAGATATACCAAAGTTAACTCAAAGCAACGTATCTGCTTCGTTAACTCCATCATTTGCAAAGGCTTGAGTGTTTAAAGTGGCTAAACATTTTATGAAAAATAGAAAGCAGACAACCGCAATGCATTACAATATGTATGCAAACCATTTGTCCAGCCAGCCAGTCTTCTCGGCGGCTAATTTCAAGTTTTAGGCGGAAATAAAATAAAAATTGAGGAAAAAGAAAAAGAGGAGTTAACGAATGCGATGACCACTAAAAAGAACCTTCCTACACAAGATGAAGTTATTCAGTGTATGATGAAATTGGATCCTAAAATTACAAATGAGGAAATGAATGCCGTCAAAAACCTACTCTCGTGCCTGAAAGATAGGGTAGAAGAAAATGGTCTGAAAATAAAAAGCTTCTATGGACCTTTTGTAAGTATAACATCCTTTGCTGTGTTTAGTTTTTATTTGTTTTACTTTCACTTTACAGTTTATACTGCTTTTCCAAATATTTAATTTAGATTTATTAGGACTACTTATTTCAATCTTGGCACTGTATTTCTTTGATTTCAGTAGCTTGTTTAGCCTATAAAGGCGTTGAACACATCATACTAGAATAAATTGTGTTTTAGCAGATGAAAATTTATGACTTTTGTCAGATAACTTCTTGCAAATGATTTTTTTTCAAAAGTTATCCTTTTATTTACATATTAAAAGAATATATTTTTTCGAATGCACCCAGAATCAACAAGAGAAAGCTGTAATGCAAAGACCGCATACAGTAGTAGTTTTCTTTTTATGTTATAAAATTTTTGAACAACATGAACCATTGTATCTTGTGTCATAGGACAATTAATTCAAAAATCATAACGAAGCAAACTGTATGCATGGTTTGAATGACGGGGTAATTATATACATTAAATAAAAGAAAACTTTATTAGTATCCATATTCCGGGTGAAAAGAACATGTTTGTTCATATCGAATGAAATAGCACTAAGTGACTCCCCCCATGTCAATTACCTTACCTTTTAAAAAATTCGAAAAATGTCGAATATCAAAGGGATGAGATAATTGGTTAATAACTATTATTTATTCCATAGGCTAGCAACGGATCTACACTAACCAAAGAAAATATTTCTACGGTAAATCATTATTACTGGCTTTAAAATCTACATTATAGTATTTAGTCTATCTCTTCTGTATTTATAACATATTTGGCAAAATAAAAGTATGCATATAGCCTTTATGAAAATAGCATCTGAAAAGAAAAAAAGCAGATGACGAGGCAAAAAGAAAAAAGCAGATGACGAGGCAAGTCCAGTATTTATTTTTTACTGCATAATAATTGATTTGTACCAAAATAATCTAAAATTTCGATTTCTATTTTCCAGGTGTGTAAAAAAGTGTATCCAAAAAGACTTCGAAACAACGTATGAAGAATTTATTAAAAATTGTCTGTTTAAACACATTTTAAATTTTAGACACACTTTGATCAAAACACTGAAGCCGACGATAACGCCAACGATGTAAGTGATGTCGATTTTCACCATACCAAACATTCTCGTAGAGAAATAATAGAAGTAGATCCCGAACATCACGATAACTTCGATGACTTCCGATAGCGAGATCGAGGCGAAAAAATCCAATACACAAAGAAAGATGTTTTCAAGTAGTGAAATTAAAGAATTGCAAGCAAAATGTGCTAAAATAATAAGATTTTGGCCAATTGAAGAGTATAAAGTTTCAGAAAGCTTGGAAGATTCCGAATTGGTGGGAAAATACTAATTTGTTCAACTGCGTACAAGACTTACTTACGAAAGGAAACGATAAGTTTTTTTCCACATTTAGGTCCAGTTCAGTTTGCGTCACATACTATTCAAATAGTAACGATCAAAGGACTAATACTTTTTATGTTTACCCCTGTTTGAAATATTTTGTTTTAGTGGCTTTGTGATACAAATAAATTTTTGTTGCAACAACGCTTATTTATTTCATTAACCGTTATGATTGAATCTGTAATTATGTAAATAAAATAAATTTTAACTTCAGCAGTGTATATTTTATGTCTCCTACTCTGAAAGCCATTGGGAATTGGTATAAATTGAGAAAACAATGGACTTTTCATGAAATCCGCAAAATTTAATTGTCACAAAATATTAGGACTCACAAAACTTCACAAAAATATTTTAATTGAAAAATTTCTTATAAAAGGCTATGGCTGCTTCAAACATCGCTAACATCATAAATTACACAAATTTTGTCACCAATCCACTTTTCTAATTCACATCAGCACTTTGCAAGTGACAGGGGAATGCCGATGTGTTATAGTGAGGGAGGGTAATTATTACGCCATATCACAAAACTTTGTTTTTTGCCCGGTGTAAAGAGTTAAATTTCCTTTGTTGTGATTTTGTAAAGGCTATGGTACCATCTTTAAAAGTAAAAACAATTTTTAGTTCCTAACTGCCTTGCTCCACAATTATTAAGCGTAACAATTAGCCCCAAAATTATTAATTATTACGCCTTTGAGGAAAATTATTACACTGTAAAATTACTTTATATACCAACAACTGCAGCGGACGGCAATAATACAACTAAGCTCTGAAAAGGAAACAATAACTTTCTTATAAGTAATTTACATCAAAAACAGGTATTAAAGGGTAGGCTTGGGCATCATTAGGTTGTATATCGCAGAAGTTGCCAATGACATGCTGCGAAAATGCTTAACCATTAAAACCACCCGAAAGGCCTAATTTAATTAGGCCTTTTAGATGGTTTTGGTGCTTTGCAAAAACTCAAAATTCATCAAGTTTAAAAATTAAAAAACAACTTTTCAGTGTACTAAACCACCAATGTTGGAACCCTACGGGAACTTAAAATAAATAAAAATACAGAATTTATGTCAACATTTACTTCAACTATCAACAACAACTGCATGGGCCAGACTTTTCTAGTGGCAGGAATTTGTATTAATGGCAGGAAATCAAGCCTTCTATTGCAAAAGTCATGCACATAAATTTCGCAAAAAACATAATGGCAGACATACTGTTATCAGTATGTCTGGGATCAGGAACAAACTTTGTTGGAGCTTTATTGTCGTAAAATTCATGAAAAGGCTGCATTTGATACAATTTGCTTGATAAACATACATACTTAATAGATAGATAGATAGATAGACAGATGGATGTGCATATTTTACATGGCTAGCCTCACAAATATCGAGGGATATACCCTGTCTATTATTTCCAGGAGGGGCCATGGCGTAGATGGAGAGTCCTAGAGTATTTAATGCTCATTTTGAGCTACGCAGACCCATTTTGAGCTACGCAGACCTAATTAGAGCTTGCGCTCTACTAGACAACTCCCGGCAACATCCAACGACCCACACAGTATGCCAACTTCCCAATTTCCCTCACATGGCTTGGGTTAACCCAGGGCTATGGTAACATTCACTCGCCCATGTTGAATCGCCGTCAAGAGGAATCGAACCGGTCTCCCGCACTGAGTACGAGAGCTATAACCACTAATAAAATCCTTAGAAAATCATTAATATAAACCTACAACTCTTTTAACTTTAAGGTTCTCTTTTTTTGTTAAATAAAAAATTTATTTGAAAAAACTCAGATCTCGCCCTCATATATGCGCTGTTTTTGATAAGTTTTTCACCGAAAACAATACTCGTGTCCACACATCAGCCTTTCTAACTAATTTTTTTTTTATGGCAACACAGTTGCTGAAGTTCAATTTTACATCCAAGTTAGAGAGAAACCAATTTGCTGACGTGAATTAAGAATTTTTGTTAACACCATGAATAAGAAAGGCTGACACATGGATATGTACAGGCAAAAATATAAATAATAGACTGAAGGGACTGAAAAAATAAAAAACTCACACCAAGGGGCGTATCGGGTTACGCTAGACGGCTCACTTAACCAGCTAGCTTAGTTAGGCAAGCTGAATATTTCTCATGATGTGAGCTGGTCTTTGTGCAAGTTGCAAACACTTTACAAAGCTTATTTTTTTTTTCTTCAAAAAACGAAGTATATCCATGTCCAAACCAGTTCATGCTCATTTTGTTGAAAAATGGTTAAAATTATCACAGTAAGATTTAAGATTTTCCCAATTGTATGGAGTATACATATTTAATTTTCTCCATGCATCTCCATGTTAAACAATAAGATTTTATTGCATGATGTTGTTGTTGTTTTTAGTGCACTTCACGTGCTTTTTTGATTTAATAATGATAAAAAACATTAAATCTATTCCAAAAAAGGAGTAGAGCTACTATTGAATAATGTTAGGCGTCCAATATTATTTGTTGTTTTGTATTGCAAATTTATAATAATAAAAATTAATAGCATTTGACTATATAATACTTACAAGTTCTTTGTAGGTGGGTTAAAATTTCTGGTTTTGTTCTTGCTGAAACCTGCATGTTTGGTTTTTGCACAGGTGTGATGTAAAATAAATTTTTACCACTTATACCTAAATATCTTATGGAAATAAAGTTTTAAAATGCAATATTATTTTCTTTAGATTCATAAATAAATAAATAAAAGGTGAAGTCAATTCCACTTCAGCGAAATAGTTAGTGAGGAAACTCAATTATCAATGGTGAGTTAATACCTAGGTCTAAAGCTTTATAGGATTATTAGCCAAAAAATTAATTTTGTAACCATGTTGTTGTTAAATACAGAATTACTGTAAATACTCGATTATGCACTTTTTTTTAGCTTTATTTTAAGCACCCCAAGGCAGATAGCCAAAAGGACCATTTATTTCAATATTTTAGAATTAGGAAAAAAAACTTGTCTTCAAAAAAGCTTTATTTTTAAGTCATAACAGCATGAAATTTTATGTCAAAATGTTTATATTCATTATACTTCTAAAAGCTTGAGGGTTTTTTTTAAGGCACTTCTCTTGATTTACTGCCCCTCTGAAATAAGCACCCACCATAAAATTCAAAATTTTATATAAGCGTGCGGGCTGGTTAATAGAGCCTTTACAGTATGCTGCATATACTAAATGGAGCATTGGTTTATAACACGTTTGCCCATTTTAATAAAGACATACCAAGTTGTTATACATGTTCTATCTACTTTTAGTCTCAAAGAAAAAGAGTGAAAGTAAATTTTACTGAGCAAGCAAAGCTTTACTGCACAAAAAAAGTAGACCCTTCTGGATTTGAAAAACATTGGATAGACGATGTTATTGGTAAGCATCAATTTTAATATGTAAATTTAAATATCCAAGTCAGTTAATAAACAATATACGAAGGCTCTGGAAAGTGGGAAGATATAGCCCCATTCTGAGAAACTAAATCATGTAGCTGAGCCATTATTTATTCCCTTAGTTTCACTTTATAATTGTATACATGGCCTTTATTAGTTATGGTTCCCTGTTTTCCGGCTTGTGTTGTTGTTGTAGGGTCGATTGTAGGGTTTATTATTTTTTTACCTCTTGTCAGATAAAAAAATACTGTCTTCTTGTCAACCTTGCTTTACTGTATGTTTGTAATATTAGGATATCCTCATTTCAATTATCTCTTACCAATTTAAAATATACTAGATCGTGAATACAATATAAATAAATATAGTAGCTGCTTGAAGTGTGATTTTCTGGCATACTCTGTTGTTTTGATTATTTATTTCGTTATTGATTTGTTTGCTGCAACCAGTAGTTTAACTTTTGGGGGGTTGGGAATCGACGAAATACTGGGAAAATTAAAGAATGTTGAAAATCATATCCCAAAATTTTGTGGTCGGTTAGAAAACGAATAATTTTTTAAGGACCGCCTAGCTGAACTATACATTGATTTTGGTTGTCTGTTTTTCTGATCATTTGTTATTCTTTGCATTTGTTTAATGTGCACCGTGATTAGCATCAATATTTACACATTTATTATTGTGATTTAAAAATCATCTTAACACTTTAACTGTACTTACTGTGTACTAACTTAAGTACGTTGTTTATTTTATGTTTTTTTATAGTTGTATAGATGCCACTAATTAGCGTTGTTTTTTACAAACAGACAAACTTCTTCCTATGATTTACCTGTGTAGGATTAGTACTTGATGAATTTGCTTGTGACAATGTACCACTTAAAGTATACTACATAGCACTTTACATTATACAGGCTATGGTGTTTTTGCTGTTAAAGATTTTGAAAAATGATAATTTTTGCTGGAATATTCTGGTGAACATATAACGCAGTCAGAGGGAGAAAAACGTATGACAACGTACAGTGAAGCAGCAGGATCGTATCTCTTCTTTTTCAAAGATATTTGGTAAATATAGATCAATGTTTGTCATGGCACATTCGTGTGACCATTTGCCTTAATCAAAATGATAATATTTAAATTTGATTTTTATTTTTAATGCATTTAGCATTAATGCCACTTTTGACAATCGCCTTGGCAAATATGTCAATGATTCTCCATATGGAAACTGTGTTATGCGTTCAGTTCAAATTAAAGGGCAATTACACCTATGCTTGTTTGCATTGACCAACCTCTCATCAGGGATTGAGCTAAGATATTCATATGGTGTACCTGGTTTACCTTGGAGAAAGGTAATTAGTTTACCTTACATCAAAATTAAAATACATGCTTATCTATTGACAAGAATTTATTTTATTTATTTCAGGATCCTAAATGAAAATTTGCCATGAATTTGAGCATGATTCAGTCAATAAGTTACAGCAAATGTGTATGTTAAGTGAAACTTTTAATGTGAATGGACAGTTGACCTTGTAAAATTTTGTTTTTATTTGACCTTGTTGGTTATTTAAAATGCTTTTATTTTTTTAAGAATAAAGATGAGTCCATTTCTAATGAAGATACTATCCAAAAAGGTGAAGAGTGTTATTATTAAGTGTAGTGTAATTTGAAAGTGGAAAAGAGAATAAAATATTCATATTAACATGTTTGTAAAACACTGTACATTCTGTATATGAAGTATTGTAGTGGTAAAATCCATACTTTAGATCAAATTGATTTTCAATTAAAAGAAAGAATAACGTGTCGTGATGGTGTAGTGCACATCGATATTGAGCCTGGTGTTGATACTTCCGAAGTAAGAATAGACTGTGAGAATCTTTATAATTCTAAAAGTCTAAACTTTACATTTAAGGTAACTCTCCATATTCTTTGTATCTTTGTAGGAAAAAGACTGGTTGCAGAAAAATCCAAATCTCTGTGATGCAAACAAAACTGCATTGGTACTATAAAAATCTGACCTACTTTTAATTTTTGCATGGTGACACATTTAAACAGACATTCAACAAGGTTTAATGAGACATTCAGAATTATTTAGTTGAGATTTTGATACTCAGTGACCTGCAGCTAGGTTGAGTATAAACAAAGCAAGACTTTAAATACTTCAATGTCCCACACCAGGTCAAATATATTTTGCATCGTCTTAGAGTATTCAAATTTATGGAAAATTTTAGGTTAAAATTAATTCTTATTTTTTGAGAGAAACATTACTTTCTTCTATAAAATTATTTGTATAAAAGAAAAGCATTCAAAGTATTATTATTTGCCTTTGTCTTCATATTGTTTTTTCAAACGTAAAAAACAGCTTGTAAATTCAATAGTTAAGTATAATATATTCAAGGAGGTTGTTGCATTTTGTTTTAAATGATGTCTGGCTTATATTATTAATAATAACAACAAATCAATAAAATTTGCATGTAACGTACAAGACCTACTGCCAAATAACTATGGGAATTTAATATTTAAATACCGCAGATTATTTGATAAGTATTTTACGTTACAGATGTATGATAATCATAGTAATATCTCTCTACACCATTATTAGAATTACACTGAGTTGGAGATGAAAGATGAAAAGTTGTTTTGGGTGTCTTTCCAGTGAGTTTTTTTTGGTTATCAAGCTTGTACTGTCATCTAATTGTTCTCTTAATTTTAATTTCATTATTTTTGTTTTGTTTCAGAAATTTAAAAGATGTTCCTGAAGATGTAGTAGTGAAAATAATACGCCATGTAGGAAAGAAAATTTTGGATATTTTTTCTGGAAAGGTAAATAAAGATAAATGATTTTCATTACAGAATTATCAATCTAGAAATTCGTTTTTCAAAATTAGTTAAGATAAATTGTTATGTGTATAATATTGTTTCTGTAAATTATATAATCTCATAAGGCTGAAAAGGCTGAAAAGTCCATGGAAATCGTTATCAATAAAAGTGACTTCGCTGTTAACACTGATATCAGCGGTGTATGTGTTTATTACAGGATTTGAAGTTGTATTCAATGAATTTTGAAAGTCAATTGCCCTCTTTTTAATATTTTTTGCACTCTATTTAGGACTGCATGATTTGCACTGAAAAGTGTCGCAACTTGCAAAGATGTCAATTCGAATTTTGTGCAGACGGGGATATACTTTATTGTGTTCTATGTTTTAATGGGCATGTATGTAGGCAGACATATGGACAGGTACAATTCTTATAATTTATTTATTAAGGAAAATAAATTTTGCATTACTATTCAGAAATGTGGAAGATAATGAAATTTTTCAACCTATGATATACAAAAATATTTCCATACTACATATAAAGGAAAACGATCTGTTATAGTTACATTTAACATTTAGATGACTTTTATTTTGTTAGCAGTGTCTTTCTGACGATGAACCAATTACAGAAGAGACTCCTTTGAGAAGTACTGATAACCAGGTAGAGTTTATTATTTTATTATTTATGTTTCCCAAATGAATGTGTATTATAACCAAAACGCATTTTTAGTCTGTATGTGCAATGTGTGGTGAAGAAGGAATTACTATTCAGAAATGTGGCAGACAATCGTGTGCAGATAGTGATATCATTCTATGTGAGAAATGTCTAGATAAACATGTTTGCAAGAAAATCTTAAACAAGGTGAGAATAGTACATAGATCGAAAGTATAGATTTTACCTTGTCATTCAATGTTTGCGTTTTGTAAATTTCATTTTTGCTAATTTAGGTTGTTTGTGCAATATGTGGGGAACACAAATTTACTGTTCAAAAATGCGGCCGACGATCGTGTGCGGAGAGTGATGTGGTTTTATGTACTTTATGCCTGGATAAACATGCTTGCACAAAGACAAGTGCTAAGGTAAGATTTTGCATGGAAACTATTTACAGGCAACTCAACAGAGATTTAGTATAACTGTTGACTAGCATTACGCTTCATTTAAAGCCCAAAGACATTTAGTTTTTCAATATACCCATCAAATCGTGCATTATCACTTTATTTTTATTAATTTCAGATATGTTGCTATTGTCAAAAGAGAAAACCTCCAGGTGAAATGGGCGAATGCAATGCGCTTTTGTGTGTTGCATACCAAAAATATTTTTGCGAAAAGTGTCTGGAATCTCATTTATGCCGCAAGAAGACTGTCCTAAGGAATGTGAAGGTACGAATATTTGTTTTCATATTTATCACTGCGATAACAAAATATTTAAAGATAACAATCTGATCTGCCATTATGTTTACCTCTGATTTTATTTGTATTTTTAGGTCTGTATTGGATGTAACAAGGAGGTGTTTGCAGATAGATTTGATAAGTGTCGGCAAGTTCATTGTAAATTAAAGAATCAATTATTTTGCGCAGAATGTGTGGTAGAGCACGAATGTGAAATTAACCAGGTACACCTGCAATTTATATTTTGATTCAAAGCAAAAGCGATTTGCATAGCCATTTAAAGATGATTGAATAATGTCGATGCGAAATTTATAGTGTTCGTGATGATCATAGAAAAGAGGCAAATTTTAATTAAGTTAAATAAAAGTCTTTAAGTATACGATATTTTCACTTTGTTTAGATTGAGGAGTCACCAGTCAAACTAAAACGTGACCACAAAAGTGCACTTGAAAATAATGGGGTAATGACGCTAGCAAGCATTGGTCTGTAATATTTATTTTGTAGTATTCTAAAGAGGTAGAAATTAAACAAATCAAGGAACAGGTTTCCCGTTTACTGGAACAAAACGATTTCAGGGCTATACAAGAGGTAAACATTTCATACATTATAAGACCTGGCGAGAGTAGGCTTATAAAAGCACAAAATAATTCTCCAATTTAAACACTGTATTTTTATTCACGTGTTGTTAATGAATCCCTGTAAATTATATTTTTAGAGTCTTGAACGATTAGAGAAAGTGACTAACAATGAGAAAACCGATCTAAATTCGTAAGTATAATTCATGCGTTATTATAATTAATATCGAACATTTGATGAAGGGGTAGACTGAAATATGCGATGGATAAGTTTCAAGAGACACTTCTATTATTGTGAAATTAAAATAAACGTATACTCATTTAGTGAAAAATCTAATAAGTAAATGGTGCAGACATTTACTGCGTGTTAAATTTTGTGCTTGTCCAACTTTGTTAGCATACTGAAACTACTTTTATTCCTTTTAGAAAGCAAAAATTAACAAAACGACGACAAATAAAGTGTCCCATTAAGTGTTGTTCGAAACCTGTCACAGACGTTTCCCGTCATTTGCGTGAAGTACACAAGTGGTGCCGAGAAAAGGCTGTTGGTGCCATGGAAAAGTTTGACTTAAGAAAGAAACACAATAACAACAAAGGGAAAAGAAAAATACATAACGCAGAAAGCAACAAAAAACTGCGTGATTACCATAAAAAACGGTGGTGCCCCATTGGTTCCTGTGAAGCTGCAGTACTGAAATTGGACGAACACTTGCTCAAAGTGCATCACATACAGCGGGGCTCTGCAGAACAAAGGAGAGTTTTGAAATGTGCTCAAGTAAAGGTAAACTTGAAGGCTCAATCGCGAGTCAGTTCGAAGCCGAGGGTGGAAGAAGTCCAAGTAAAAAACACGAATGAAGTTATTAAACCGGTGTATAAACATAAAGAAGTTATGCACGATCGACAAAGCTCCAAAAGTTCGGAATCAGGTTCTTCTTCTGAATTTGAATCTGACACCGATTCCGAATACCAGCCTCAACAAGAAAACGTCCAGTCCCAGCAAGCAGTTGACAAAATTACACAAAACCTTGTTGATCAGTTTTTTAAGTACATCATTTCAGCTGACGGAGGACAGAAGAACGAACAAGCATCAAAGCAAACAGCATCGCAGATCAAGAGAATGTATACTGTGATAAAGGCTTCATCTGTCAGTGACATGTTCCAACCGAGGCTTTTGAGAGACCATTTTTTGACAGAATATTGTAAGGAAATGAAATATGAAGCTGACACGGTTAAGAGATACTTGAGATCACTTGGCGATTTCTGCGACTTCGTTATTGCAGAAGAGGTGGAAATTCCAAATTGTTCCTTAGAAAAGGTGTCAGTGATGAAAATGAAACTTTTGGCATGGTCGAAAACCTACAAAAAGCAGTCAAAGCACAGATTCTGGGAACGACAAGAAGAGGATGAGATCATGATGGTTACTCCTCAGCAAATTTCCACCTATAAAACAAGTGAACATAACAGGGCTGCCATTAAGCTGTTTGGTCAATACGCCAGCCCATACTGTCAAAATATGATAAACATGACAGATTTTTGCATAATGAGAGATTTCTTGTTTGTGGAGCTACATACTAGCACAGCCCAACGCTCTGGTGTTAGTGCAAACATGAAATTAAAAGAATTTGAAGCTGCACTTCAACAAGATGATGGTCGTTATGTGATCAAAGTTAGAGATCACAAAACCTTTCACGTGTATGGGCATGCCATTGTGATACTAGAAAGACATGTGTTTGATTGGCTATCATTGTTCGTTAATAAAATAGGCTCTCAAATTAGCGTTTGTTGTCCATATGTTTTTACATCATGGTCTGGTAAACATATGAGATCTGGTGCTATCAGTTGTCAGCTGCACAGTCTTTGGCTAAAGGCAGGCATTTATGCATTAACCGAAAGTTACCTAAAAATTTGAGTTGCACAATATTAAGAAAAAGTGCTAGCACTGGAATTCGAGAAGCGGAAACTGGTTTTTATGCTGAATCAGCTGCGGCAATGTCACATAGCATCCAAACTGCAGAAACGCACTATGTGAATCGTAAAAAATTAAATTAATCTAAGCAAGGTAAGTCCTTTATTTAAAGTTGTCCGTGAAGTTTGTACATTTGTGGTTACTAAACGCCATAACTATTAAAATCGCATTGTTAATGCCATTTTAATAGTTTTGGCGTGACAGGAGTATAAGCGTAGTTGGTTTTTGTTTGTTAACAAACAACAGAAGCATGAGAATGAAATTAGGTTTGCTTTTAAAGAGTAAAAATTTTTGCGATAAGAAATTTTCGAGGTTTCAAAACCAGCATATTGCCCCAATGTATTTTTATTTTTTTCGCGTTGTATTTCGTGGATTTAATTTCATTCATTGACGTTTTTCCTTGTTTTTGTTGTTGTTTTTTGCGAATTGAAGGTTGTGCTTACTTTTTCTGACTTAATTTCGTGACTTCGGGAGAAATTCTGCAGAATGTCTGATAGTAGAAAATTTTACACAATATCTATAATTTGATTATTACATAGGTTGTAAAGTGGTTCGAGGGTATTTTCATGGAGAAGTGAACTCAAAGTATGGCGCAACTGCATCTCCAATTTTGAAATACGATACTAAGAGATCATGGACAACAGAAGAGGAAAGCATTTTAAAGTCTGCTTTCGCAGACAAAATTGTAGAACGAAATGTTAAAATTGAAGACGTACGTCAGAGGTATTTCTCCTTGAACATTAAAGATGTGTCTGGGAAGCAGTTGTACGATAAAGTAAGAAATTAATCGGTAAAGAACAGACTGATATTGTGGAATCTGAGCACCTTGACGATGACTCTAAATCACAAGAGGTATGAAATATTTATAGTGTTTTACGAATGTCATCACAATATGCATAAAAACCGACTTGATGATTTACTCTCTTTATTATGTGTAGACCAATTTAGCAGCGTCTCAGTCATCTGTCGTTGCATCCAGCAATATTGCCCGACGAAGAATGTTTTCAGAAGAAGAAATCGAGAAAATTCGTCAGCGATGTGGCCACATAATCAAAAGTGGGCCAAAGACGGATGATCTCATTAAAATGGCCTTAGATGGCTCTATGCTTCTTCAAAAATACACACTTGTACAGTTAAGAACGAGGATTAATTACGAAGCGTCCAAAAGAAAAAGCATTTGCCGGATGTAACATTTCGAACGTTTATCGTATTTATTTTCGTTACGAAATATTCGTGTGCCGTTACGCGGCACACTAGTTCCAGTTTTAGCGTTATAACACGTGCAACAACTCTCACCCTGCTCACAAGTCCATTAACCATTATAGCTATAACAAGTTAAAGAGAAAGTCCACCCACCCACCCCCTAAAAAGTTGTATAATATGATATTGCCTTACTTTAAGCTTAGAAATATGTCGCTTCTATATGGTTTCTTTTTGGAAAATAGGTAAATGAAACCAACCTTATTTGGCTACGAGGTACCGGAGAGTTTTTATCCTGGAAAAATCTGTAAGTATAGCTTGCACTTAAAGCAATAGAAAAAAGGCGAATACCTTCTGATTGCTTGTTGTTTATTTTATATTATGTACATATGTTTTTTGATGACGTAAAAACTTTAACGATTCTAAAAAAGTGTAGGAAAGAACTGATATTACGGTGTAAGATTGATATTACGATCTTTAATTTCAAAAGCAGGATAAATTTAAACCAATTTTGTTTTTAATACCTCTCGATCGAAATATTTGAGAACAGAAAACTTTTGTATACGTTTCGTTTTTAATACCCCAAAATTTCTTAAAACGAAGACATAAAATATGAGCGTTTAAAAAGTTGTGAAACAAAATCAAAAAAATCTGGAAACATCAAAGGATGTAACATGGGATTGTTATGACAGAAATTTTACTTACAAACATACAAAATCACTAAATCTAAGGCGCCATTTTTAATTTTTGTTAATGGTAACATAATTTTATTTGCAAGCTCTGCCATACTGTTTAGATGAAGACGTTTCCTATTCTGAAATTGGACGTGATAGATGTTGTGAGGATAAAAATTCGCTCACTGAAACAGGTGCGGTGCTGAAAGTTATTTTATCGAATAGGACTCTAACCCACGACCTTTCGCTTGATATCTGATTGCTCTACTGATTGCGCTATCGATCCGATGTTATCTCCCTAGCACGTGTGGTTGATAGCCTAAAAATGAATATTCTTTACAAATTGTATTCCCAAATTTAACTTCTATCTTCTCTATTTGTAGTAACAGATCCAGTGAAAAGCCTAAAAAAGAATAGAAAACTGAAGGAGAAGAGAAGATTAGGTAGGAACTATGTAAATTCTAAATAATTTATGAAATAAAATAAACGCAGTTACTTTTATTTTTCGTGATTTATTCCAGATAAGATAGAAGAATTAAAGAAGTCGATGGAAGTGATGAAAAAGCGTTTGGAGAAGGCCGAGAGGGCTGCTGAACGGGAATATATGACAAGTGAGGAGGAAGACATCGATCTTGTGGTTCAACAATCACAAAATGATGAAGGAAGACCACCTAAAGTGCTGAGCCATGCGAAAAAGCTTGCGGAAAAAAGAAAGGCAGAAAGGAAACGAAAAAAAACAATGGCCTGTGTCTCAAAATATGTTGGGTCGCCTGGTACTATTAGGGAGCGGAAAACAGGAGTGAAGGATTTGAAAAAGAGCTATGATATCAAATGCCCAGTATGCAATAGAGTTTCAAGCAGATTGCACCAACATCTTATGTTGAAACATAAATACTCAAATAGTGAGGCAAAGCTAAAAGAATCAGAGATCAGGGTAATGTTTCTGTGGGCTAAAAGAAATAAACATGGTTCTGCTAAGCCGTTACCGTGCACAATATGTGGTGTCTGGCATACACGACTTCGCCGGCATCTCAAAAGAAAGCATAAATTTCAACGTGAATAAAGTTGAAAAGGCTGATGACGCCTACGCACATGATAAGATATGGTCGGTCACAATTTGTACAGGGTCTTATCAAGCAGGTTGAGAATACTTCCCAAAAAGAAAGATCAAAGCCAACAAAGCGTTTTGCGCAGAATGTGAGAGACTACCTAATTACTTAACTGTGCATTATGAACGGGCTTAGAGCATCAAACATAATAGAATTAAGATTAACAGATGTTCAGGAAGCTCACACCGACCCAGAGTATCCAGGATATATGGTTTTTACCAATTCGCGGTACAAGACTTCTACAATTTATGGTGAAAAAGTAATTGTGTTACCTAAAAATATTTTTAGCTATTTAAAGTATTATGTCGATCATCTTAGGGATGTATTAAGTCCAACAACGGAAACATATTTGTTTATTGCATCAGATGCCGATCAAATATCGCACGCTGTCATTGGAAGTAGTTTGACATCTTCCTTTAAAAATGCATCTGCTTTTAAGAAGAATGAATATGGAAGGGTTTGTCCAACTAGAATAAGATGTGATGCTACATTTGGTTGCAAAGTAGATGGCATAGATAGTGGATATTTTGCCAAACACTTTATGAAGAACAAGGAAGATACCACAAATATCCACTACAACCTTTATTCCAACCACAGAGAAGCGCTGAAATTGGCAATGATGATGGGGAACACTTTTGAAGTGGGGGACATCACAAAAGTCCTTAAAACTGAAGATATTGAAAAAATCACCACTGAGATATACAAAAATGAAAAGAAAATACCATCAAAGGATGACGTTATAAAGTGGGCCAATAACAACAACGCTCTTGAACCAAAAGAATTGGCTGATTTTCTTGAGATACTGGGAGAAGTTGAAGTTGGGACTGAAAAACTTAAAAAATTCTATGGAGAAAATGAAGCAAAGCAAAAAAATGTGAGTTCATATGATTGCTGCTGTTATTAGAATTATAACTTCATAGAGTATGCACCTTGTGAATCCATGTTCTCCTGTATCATGTTTTCTTCTTTCTCCTGTAACGAGATGCTTTTTCCCTCTTCTTGTGCTATTTCTATTTTCTGATGTTATAAATTTTTATATCTCTATAATAATGACGTCTGCCCATCTGTGAGTCGGAATGGTGGCTGGTGGTTAATGCTTATTTATTTTGTTACACTTTTTTACTAAGTACAAAAGTTATTTTATGGGGAAAATATTAAAGTTATAATTTATCCGTCGTAAAATCATGGTAAAAAACATGGGAATTAATCTATCTAAAAATCCACGTTAATTCACCCTTTGCTAGTCGTAGCTACCATCTCTGGCTTACAGACGGACGGCGTTATATACATTTGCATTTTTTCATCTAGGTTGAGGTTGCACCTGTCAAAACATACTCACTGCGTGAAGGTACAAAAAGCGATAAACAGCAGGTATATATAAAAAAATTAATAAAACTTGTGCCGTAAATGCTTATTTTAGTAATTAGGATGAGCACATGCGCATCATTTCGTATTGAAGTCCTAAACCTGGTGTATTTTAAGATATAGGAAATTACGCTGGATTAACATGTTTCTAGAATGACTTTTATACTGGTCATATGCATTTAGCTTAACATTATCATGCATGCTATATGCTGTTGTACTCTTTTTTTCCTATTTTAGAATAAACCTTTATCGGATTCCGAAGATGAAAGTGATTTCAACAGTGACAGTTCTGCGGAAAGTATGTACTCCGACACTTCGGACGAGGTTTTAAACACAACAGAAAAAACAACTGGTTCTTTTGTGAGGTCAGATGAAATGGTAATATATATAGCGTTTTACGTTGCTTAATTATAATGTTATGTGAAATTTCCAAACCAAATTTTTCACAGGTTTAAGCACATTTTTTACTGGGTTTAATAGTTCGTAGAAAATTTAAAAAAAAATGCTAAGAATGAAATTAAGGGATTAATAGGAGGAATAATGAATGTTTTAATTTTAGATATTTAGTGAAAAATATGCTGAGACCAAACGAGAAGACCTGGTTAAAGGAAGAAAACATGATAGGCGTATATTTCTTGCCCTTACGTATGCGTGTGAGGAACTTATAAAACGTGCAGATTACGATAATGCGTTTAGCACAAGAAGTTTTACTGCAAAGGAAGTTAAGCCGTGTATTCAAAAACATGAAAGAATACGAGAAATGTGTAAAATGAACGACTCGGATTATTGGAAATATCTGGTTTTAAATATGCGCGAAAAGTATCAAACTGAAATGGCAAGGGAGAATTTTTCTAAGTGTCGGATGTGGCTTGAAGAAGCACAAAACATGGTTGCTGAATAAGTTGTAGTAAAAGAAAACTAGACATTTTTGCGGATACTTGATTTGCACTAGAAGCGTCATTTTTATGTTTAAGGATTTATGTTAATTTTTTATGTGTGCTATTTAAATACGGTATCTCCGTTGAGAATTTAGTTTCTTAAGTACTTTCTGTGGAAAAATAAACTAAAAATAAAATTATTGAAGGGTGAATGCTGTTTGTGTCTTATTTGTGTGTTTGGTCAACGCGCTCTCCTTCACAATTCAATACTCGTAAGTTTTAAATGACTGAAAGTTTACGTTCCTCAAATAAGACGCCGTCTATTACAGAGAGAGTATAGGGATAGGGGAATATCGTGCTTAGACTTCGGGAAGTCGGGAAAAAATATAGTCGGTAAACATTTAGTCTCCTATTGCCGACTAATATCCTTTGTTTTTCGTTCAATAAACAACAACAAAAGGACACTGAAATAGAAAAAATGAAAATTACAAAGTGCACGCACTATGATAAACTCGACCAGTTAAGTCTTAAAATTTAAATTCTAGAGGTTTTGCTCCTCTAAAGAATATGCTCATATAAAAGAACACAATTCTTCCTTTTTCCAAGGAGATAATTGACACAAAAATTGAACAAACAAACAGACAGAGAGAGTAGGACAGGACTTCTGTTATATATATCAACAATTGTAAAGGTTATTTAGAAAAATGGGAGGAGAGACTCACACAATCTTTGTGTTCTCACTATTACTGCTATGGTCTTATAGATAGTAAATTGAAAATTTTGACAAAAAATAAAAAATGACAAAAAAACAACAAAAAATTGTAGTCCGCACAAAAAAGGCAAAAATCGTTGCTAGGCAAAAAATATTAGTCACTTAGCATAAATCTGGTCAGATATTTTGAACTTGCGATGTATGCGATGGATGCGAAAGAATCATATTTTTAGATATAGCCACTGTTGTATAGTTTTTGCCAAAAGCCTAAGTCTCATTCAATGGATCTGCATACTTTATTGGGATAAATTTTCGCGGGGATTTAATTTCGCGGATTTCTCGGAATTTGACCCAATCCGCGAAATTAAGTCCCTACGAAAATATTGTAAAGTATAGTTATCCGCGAAAATTTGTCCCCTCGAAATTTTTAAATAATTAACTGACACGCGAAGTTTATATAAGAAAATTTCCGAAAAAATTTCCATTGTCGAAATCTTCACTTCCACAAGCGTTTTCCCATAAGAAAAGAAACGAGTAAAAATTAAGAGATTAAGCTATTCTATATTTCAAAATAAAGTACCTCTCGTCATCGATTACAGAAGTATCTACTTTTCCGCCTGGCTTTGGTTTCCCAGCTGGTTGATTTTGATCTCTGAGCATTCAAAAACAGACAATAGATTTGGCGGTTTGTCATGAGAGCTAATTTTGCCAGTTTTAAAAAATAGTCAAAAATGTCAAAACGCGAAATTAAGTCCCCGCGAGATATTAGAAAATGGCTCATCCGCGAAATAATCGATTTTCGCGGATGAGCTTAACCGCGAAATTTAATCCCTGCGGAAATTTATCACAATGAAAATATCAAGAAAAAATAAAAATCCTTGTCAAAAAAAAAAAAATAAAAAAATAAAAAAAAATGGCCCAATCACAGTTCAGAATAATACAACCAAAAAACACGAAACAACCAATTACGGAATAATACAACCATTTACAGAATAGCACAACCAAAAAAAACGAGTTGCAGAATAATACAATCAATTAGAATAGCACATCCATCCTAATAATAATAATAATAATAATATGTAAAACTGAGGACCAACTAGATGCAATGACTTATCATGAACTGAATTGTAATCCAGTATTAGCTGTGTAGAAAACTTTTTCAAAGAGATTGTCCTTGGTGGTTTACTCGGTAAAACACAATACTATGCTATTCGTGTTAAGTTTCAGGTAAAAGGAAGTCCTCATATTCACTCTTTTCTATGGACAACAAATTCACCAGTTTTAAGAAGCGATAATAAGGAACTTTATATAAGGCATGTCGATGGAAAGATAAGTGCAGTTTTACCTGTCAGAAGTCAAAATGAAATTTGTGAACTTGTTAAAACATATCAAATACACCGACATTCCAAATCTTGCAGAAAGTACAGAAATAATAGTTGCAGAATTCATTTAGGAAAGTTTTCTTGTGAGCATAAAATTATATCAGAACCTTTATCAAGGGATCTTTCTCCAAGTTTGGCGCAAAGACATACTTGAAAAAGACATATATTAATGCAGAATTGAACCCAACAAAGAAAAACTTGAGTTAACATCAGAAAATTCCCAAACTTATGTAGAAATACTTCAAGAACTTGGCACTATTGATACAATAACATAAATAAAGCATTGATTGAACCGTTTTTAAAACTAGTTGATCAAGCCTTTGAGCAACTTATGAACACTAATGCCACTGCCAAAGATGCATACAGTCAACAAGAAAATGGAGAGGTTCTAGATCAATTAGTAGATGATGAAGATGAAGAAGAGAATGATGAAATGCCACCTGCATCTTCCAATCAAGTCATTTCAATTGCTATTGCCTTATTGACAGATGATTTAAATGCTAGAAATAGAAGTCTCAATTGCCAGCAGAGAGAAATTTTTGAATTTGTTCATAATTGCGGTAGAAAATATTTAAAGAATTTGTCTTGTAAAGCACAAAGTAAAATTTAACCATTCCATTTATTTTTGACTGGTGGCGGCGGTGTTGGTAAATGACTACTTCTTACAACAATGTACAATGCTTTAAGCAAACAGTTGATTTACAGGGGTAATGAACCCAGTAAAAGTAGGATATTAGTTTTGGCGCCAACAGGTGTAGCTGCCATAAATGTAAATGGGACAACAATTCATTCAGAGTTAACTATTCCAACAAGAGGCAAACTCTTTCCTTTAAATAACAAGGCAAGAACTAAATTGCGCTTAAAGCTAGCTTTTGTAGAATTGATTATGATTGATGAAATTCCTATGGTTCCAAGTAAGTTATTCAAAGAAATATATTTACGACTGCGAGAAATATTTAGCTGCGACATGGCATTTGGAGAAAAGTCAATTATCCTATGTGGAGATCTCTATCAGCTACCACCAGTACTTGGAAGGCCTGTGTACATACATGGCTGTTCTTACGTTCAAGGTATTCTAGGTTTCTAGTTTTTTTAAAATCTCGTTTTTTGACAAAATATAGTGCAGACTACCCTGTTCAAACTATTTATATATTTGCTGAAAATGCACCTGTAAATCAACACAATCAGCAAATGCTTGAGCATTTAGACACACCAATTAACTTACATTTTAGCTATCGATGAAATTCCAAGAGAAGCCGAAATTTCAAATGTTGATTTGACATGGGTTAAAACAGCCAATTTGAGCGAAACTGGTGGGCTTACTTATAAATTAGATTTACAATGTGCGAGTTATGATAACCAAGAATATTGACATATTTGACAAACGCTGGGGCAATTTCTTTCATTAAATTTAGAAACAGTAATGTTAGTTAATTATATGCTATTTATGTCCTGCCGTATTGAAATTTATATCTGTTATGTAACTGGGTTGTGTTGTCCTTGTGTTGTCCCGTTTGTGCTCTGCTGTAGAGTTCGCTCTGCGGTGGAGTACGAGATGCATTATATTCGTTAGTTTTGTGTTGTGATGTCCCGTGTTAATTATGTAAAAGAATAATTGTAATTTTGGTACTATTTTTAGTTAAATTTTCCCCTTGAGTCTGTTTTGTTTTGCACATCTTGCACATCCTTTTTCTGTGCTAGCAGTCCTCAGCATGTAGCGACAAGGTCGGACATAAACTTCAGGAATACATTCGCTGTTGAGTGAATTAGTAATTTATATTCGCATATCACAGGAGTTGTCCTGATCTCAGTTACATTTCAGTTGTTTTCTCTCACTTGTAGTTGGCTTGGCTCACGCCACTATATTTCTAGTAAGTGATTATTTCCTAATATTTATGTCATGTTATATGTGTTATTTGTTACTTAAACTTCGCCTTGTATTTTGTTTGTTTAGCGACTAAGATTGTTAACTACTCCGTTGGAATCGTGTCTTTAATTTCCAAGCACCTACAATACTGCCGGGTTAAAATCAAAACAGACAAATTTAATTACAAGGCAAAATAACTGGATAGTGATTGAAAGATCAGAATCAACATTAAACACACAAAACGGATATCCAATTCTCCTTGTATTAGACGAACACGATTTCCTTTGATGCTTTCTTGGGCTTGTTCATGTCATAAAGTACAAGGTCTCAGTTTACCAAGTGCTGTTATTAGCTTCGATCATTAAGTCGGGTTACTAATAATAAGGGACTATTTTTAATCGGTAAATTTTCATACAAAGCAATTAGAATTAAGAAAAAAGCAGATGCTGAGTATAAGAGATTAAGAGATGGAAATGCCTTTAAACCTTTGATGGATTTAGATATACTTCATAACAATGTAACAGTAACATTGTTTAACACAAGGTCACTCAATAAGCACGCTGTAGATATTGCTGCAGATAAACATCTTTGCAACCGTGACATTATATGTTTGACTGAAACTCAATTATTACCAGAGGATGATAGTTCAAGTATTGAAGATAAACTGAATGAATTTGTTCTTGAGTATAATAATTGTGCATTTCATAAGTTCAAAAGCAATTTTCTTGAAGTTTCTCTTGTTTCTTTTTTGAAACCTAACTTTTCACCAAATTATTTTATTTTCATGTTACTTTATCATCAACCAGGTGATGTACTTCGAAATTTACAGGGAAAATGTCATCATAGTTCATGCTGATGAAAATTATGAAATGACTCTCGCTAAATTTTCATTAGAAGATTTGATCTTTACTGCAAAATACTGGAATGAAAATGTTATAACCACTATTGAATCCATTATTCTAATATGTTCTGATTGGAGTTGTTTTAATACTACTAACACAAGCAGAAACTACTATTCCATCTATTACTTCTAACATGTTCGATGCTTATTGATTGGAGTTGATGCAATACCACTAACACAAGCAGAAACTACTATTGCATCCATTACTACTAACACAATCAGATATTGTCGACCTAAAACTCAACTATCAAAAATATAGTCAGTATAGATGAAATACCATTAATAACGATATGATCTTACAAGGAGACTTGCTTATAGAATAGTCTCGCTCACATATTCAGCCGAAGGAAAAACCAGCAGGAGCATTGGTTATTCTTGTGTTGGACGGTCATCAGCAGAAACTACACATCCCTATCTTTCCAAAATTAACTTTGACCACTTTCTGTTCAACTGTGCTATTCTTTGTTTTTAACTGAGGTAATAAGTGAAGTCGTTACTCTCCAAAGACAAGATCATGTGTGATCAAACCCCCCTGCTAATATTTTTTTATTATTATTTTTTATTTATTTTTTTTTTTTTTAACTGGGGTAATAAGTGGAGTCGTCACTCTCCAAAGACAAGACCTAGTATGATCAAACCCCCTCATTACGGTTAAAATATTCTTATCTCAGCTCTTCTAAAAAGAAAACATATGACTCGTGACTGTTAATAAGGCGGTCATCACAGAAAATTACTGCTCTATCGTTGCAATGCATCCACCTGTGTACCATTTGGTCAAAGGCTATGGTTGTGTAGTGACCATTATTTAAGTTGCCGCAATGGTTGATAATAGCCCTTAATTGAAAATTTTTACGAAATTTCACTTCTCCATCTACGGTTAAAGGTATGGAAAGGGTACCAGGGTAAGCAGTAATACGAGAGGCAATTTTTGACACAAGGCCGTTGGCACTGGCAAAACGTTTTAGCTGTAAAATCAGATGGGAACCGCACGACACTTTACAAAGGTAAATAAAATTAAATTGGAACATTCCGGTTCAAATAAAGTTGTCGGCTTCGTGTCATGGTCTAAAGAAACAGTAGAGATCCAGGTAGGTCTAAACAAAGTAATTAAGAGTGTGAGAGATGGTTTTTTTGCTGATGAGACGGGAATTATACCAATATCTATATGGGTGATTTGATCAATGAAATAGAGGAAAATGTTTGTTATCAAATTTTTAAAGTTGTAGTCGTGGAAAGGTATAAAATTGCAATCGACGTCTGATTTTTCAGTAACCATTCAAAGAACAGACATTCCAACTATTGATTGGAGCAACAAGCCTGTACCATTGGGGGAAGATCAAATTCGTACTCTAATAGGGAAGTTCATCTCGTGTAACATTATTCACTTCAAAATTTGTCAAGCAATGCTGCAAGAAGAATGTGTTTCTGCTGACAGGAGAGAAATCTGTAAGTGCAACACCTGCAATTCTAAGATGAGAATTGCTTCATGTAAAAATGTAACTAATGTCAATGTTGTTCTTGAGAATGAGGTCAAACAGCACGAGTTTACTATCTTTTCCAATGTGATAAATGATTTCCTTGACAATAACATTCCAAAAAATGATGAAACAATTGAAGATACCTTTTTGGATATGTTAGAAATATCTGTTAAAGTGAATACGCAAGATGTTGTGATTTCGTTTGACTCAACAGTCTGAGCAATGTTTCGTTATTTTATGTTTTATACTTTTCTGTTTTTTAAATTCTTTGTTATGACAAAAACCATTGAAGGATTAAGATCATAAAACCTGCCAGCAATTTGCTTTTTTGTGCCAATCATTTATACCAGTAGAAATAAAAACAAGTTTGTTTATAGTTTTTTCGGAATTACAGAAAGCTTTTATTTTGTTTACATCTGTATATATTATTTGTTCATCTTCCTTTATACAAAAAGCACATGTTGTGTTGTGTTTTTTAAATAAACACAAATGCACTGGTAATTGAATCTCATAGTTAAAGTTCTGTTTTGTATATACAGGCTAAGTACCATGTTCTTTATTTATTATGTTTCTTGCTGATTCAGATTGCCTCGCCCACTCGTTAAAGATATATAAAGAGGTAAAAGATCGATTGTTCATCGCCAAGTTAATTTACTTTCAGGATACTTTAACTTAATCGCTACCCAGTACACTGTTTTGAATTGTATAACAGAATTTAAGTTATATCCATCAAAACAACCCTTTTACGAAGTTCGTGGTGAAATCTGCGTAACCGCTCCTAATGTTTACACGAATCATTCCGCAAATTATACACAAGAAAGTCACTGGCGGAAACAAATACTAATGGTCACATATTTTCGCGGTAACAAATTTCGCGTTGTTTGGTCAATTTCGCGAGAAAAAAAATCAAAATCGCCGCACCACACGAAAGTTAGAATTTCCGCGAGCTTTTTTTTTCACGCAAAAAACTCATTGTTATGATCAAGACATGCAATTCTTAGCCCGCTTGAATAAGTTGAGAACGACGGTAATGTATCGATGTCAGTTTATTAGCGACCAAATTTAATTCTTTAAGAAAAAAAGTCATACAAAAATTGTTTTTATGCCATCCCGAAGCTAAATACTCTCATTAAAACGTGAAAATTTATTCTGCGTAACCTTTTCAAAATCCCCCATACGCAAAAATGTATTCGCGCTAAGATAAAATTTTCGCGTTTTTTTGTCACGCGAGAATATGTGACCTTAATGTATTAAATCTCCGCTGATTCGCTGCCGCTATCAGCTGCATTTTTATTATTTTAAGTGGGAGAAGAAAAACTTGCTGTATAAATTTCAAAACAATGCAAGTATATTCTGTGCAACTTTTAAAGCAACACAAGAATAATTCTTGCTGTATAACTTTCAAACCAAGAAAAATTCTTGCTGCATAACTTTGAAAAGCAAGTTTTTGAGCATACAAGTATTTTTATCTTTTCACCGTAAGAACTACTTATTAGGCACCTTACGAAATTGACGGCGGTAAGTTCTGCGACGGCGTAACAAAATGATCGAGGATAGCGGTTCCGCAATAGTTGACGGTCATTACGATCATTAAATTCGAACAACGGCGGGAAAAACGTATATATATATATAATATGGCTCCCCTGAGAAATGTTCGTGAAGCTATTTTATTTGCTTACAGTGATAACTTAATTGATGAAGATACGTGAATTTTACTATATGATATAAACAGAACAAAAAACTATGACCTTCCGTACTGGAATTACGAACGATTCGATTTACATTCTATGAGCGATGATGAATGTAGAACTGAGTTTAGATTTTGGAAGAATGACTTGTATATTTTGACAGAAGCTCTTCAAATACCCAACGAAATAAAATGTTACAATGGGCTCAAGGTGTCTTGAAGAGGTTTGCATACCCATGCAGATATAGTGATATCATGAATAGATTCTGTCGCCCAACACCTTAACTTTCAATGATATCTAATTTTATTGTTGATCATGTGTATCAAAATTTCTCATATCACGTCACTACATTAAATCAACCGTGGTTCTCAAATACAGAACTCTCAAGATTTGCAGATAGCATACATAGAAAAGGCGCACCACTTCAAAACTGTTGAGGTTTTGTGGATGACACTGTTCAACTTATATGTAGAGCACAAGAGAACCAAAGAGTTATGTATAATGGTCACAAGCGAATTCACGCTATAAAGTTCCAGTCAGTTGTGGCTCCTAATGGAATCATAGCAAACTTATCTTGTCCATACGAGGGAAGAAAACATGACGCTGGTATGCTTGCAGAGTCAGGCTTGCTTAATCAATTACAAATTTATAGCTTCTCGCCTGCTGGAAATACACTTTGCATTTATGGGGACCCTGCATATCCTTTGAGAGTTCATCTACAAGCCCCATTTAGACGAAATGCAGGTCTCAATCAGAACCAAAAATTATACAATAAAGCAATAAGTCAAGTGCGCATTTCTGTGGAATGGGTGTACAAAATATACAAAAAGAATCTGAAAATTGGTCTTAGCTCCTTTGGAAAAATGTATATATGTTGTGCATTGATGAGAAATGCTCATAGTTGTCTGTACAAAAATACTACCTCAAATTACTTTGGCATTGACCCTCCTGACATATTCAACTATTTTCAGTGAAGGAAAGAAACAATCATTTGACTATAGCAATGTTTATAAATAACTTTTTAAACACTGTACATAAACATAAAGCAAAATTTTAAAGCAAAGTTTTTTTTTAATGTTTATTTTGTCAATTTATCTACTAAAGCTGCAAACAGTTGTGACTGTTGTTGTTGGAATTGTAACTGGGTCATCATCAATTGATTGTGCTGTTGTGAAGCTGCTTGTTGATTTTGTGAAATTCTTTCCATACATTCAGTTAATACCTTTTGATGATCTGCCATAAGTTGTCGTTGTCCTGCAAGCTCATGTTCTCGAATTTTTAACTCTTCTCTACGTAACTCACGATCAGTTTCAGTTTTTATTCTTAAAAAACGTTTAGTACCATTTGCTCGACGCTTTAATGCACCTTTTGGGCTCTCATCGTCAGAAGTAGCATTTCTTTTTTTCGTTTCGCTGAAGGTTTCTAAACTTTTCTGACGCATTTCTTCAGCAGATTTTCTTTCACTATCAGCATTTTCTGAACCAGTACTTTGGATAGATAAATCATTAAACTTATCGATAATATCTTGAATTGCAATTTCCAGATCTGTCAACTCAGGTGGTGAATTTCCACTAGCAATTTCTTCTTGCCTTGCCGAGTACCTATCCCTGACAGCTCATTGATTCACTCTGAATTTGGGATCATCGATATCATTTAATATATCTGCTATTTGGTCCCAGGCATTGCCACGCTGTGGCGTACCATGTTTATATTTATAAGGGCCCACAGTTAGAATTTCTGGAATCAAGAGCTCATCGTGCTCCGGGGTCCATCCCATTGATGGCCTAAAATTATAAAACATATGTAGCTAGCTTTATGACTCAAACATGGAGTATATAGAGTTATAGGTCGCTGGTAGTCAAAGCAAAAAATAAGCTTGACACAAGTGTTTTTGTGGAGGCATGATCAGAACAAAGTTTGAATGACTTTTTTTAACTATATATTTAAGCAACAAAATTGGTAGCTAGCTGGGTATAAGCTGGGCTAAGCACACGTCTGCTTGCTTTTGGTGCGGTAAAATATAAAAACAAAAACAAATTTTTTGAAAAACAATATTTTCCCAGACTTAAGAGAACGCTGCTAAAACATTTCGAGATACTGATAAAATAATAGTGTGAATTAATATAGCAAATTTAAAGTATTTAAGTACTTACTGTCGTTTTTTCTTTTCGATTTTCTACATTGCGAAAACGTTCTACACACAACCTCAAAGGTGAAGGAGATATAAAAAAGACAGAAATTTTCTTCAGCAATCTTAACAATAGCAATATCCAACAAATACGCGGCGAAATTTATAAGTCTATAAATGGTGACAGCTTTTTCCCAATACACACATGGTCTTTAGATATGCAGTTATTGTTTACTAACCTCCCTCTATCCGATTCAGATACATTTAAATTAATTTTATTTATGTTTGGAAATGGTTGCCCCCCACAAATTTCCATACAACATATTTTATGTAGCCACTTAAACGCTATGAAAACGATAAAACGCATCCACGAAATTAGATGGATTACAACCAATTTGGAACACAAATTAAACACATGGTATTATTTTGACATATTTGAAAACAAAATGCTCTCTTTGAGTGGGACACCCAGTGGATCGTTATAAAACTATTTCACATGCACCTCCCTTTTGGTCTCCCCCCCTCCCCTTTTTAACCCCGACAAAATAAATGATAAAGTGATGTTCGCTATTTTTTGCTTTAAAATTTTAGTCATCTTGGACTGCGATCAACTCAGTACTGGCGTTTCAGAAGACTTTGACATGTTTGGTCCTCCAGAAGACTCCCCTACCTTCGTGCACCAAAGACACCTCGAAAAAGAAAAAAAAACAAAGCTTGGACTTGCTCCTAATAGAAAAATTAAAAAAAAAAAAAAACAGAAATCGAGACTTTGGGCCATGCATAAATATCATTCCCACCATTTCCCTTACAAAAAACTGAACTACCCACTGAAACCAGATATGTCAACATACAGCCTTCCTTCACCATATTCTTCTGGAACAAGTCATCACGCACATAGAATCTAAATTACACCAAATTGAATTACAATTACAGTACAAACATATATCTACACCCATACCAGACAACGTAACGTGCGGCCAACCCTCTCCAGGTAAGTCAGGTAAGGATCCCTCTACACCTCTGTCTCCACCTGTGACCACAAACAAGAAAAATCCAATAACTAAAAGAACTACACTCCTCCCAAAAGAAGAAATTCCAAATCAAACGCAGCGACCAGTACCACTCATAAATCTCAAAATCCGACCACCTAAATTATACTACAAAAACACCAACTCCAATTCCAATCGAAAAATCACCAAATCCAATGACCGCCATAAAAATCAAAGAAACCAAAAAAAACAATTATCAAATCCAACAAAAAGAATATAAATCAACAGCATCAGAAAGCACAATAAAATACAGGGATTATCGCTATCTTTAGTGATATATCTCTCACACACATACACCTCCCCACTGCCATGGTAAGCCCATACAAAATTATTTTTCCAAATAAATTTAAATCAACAAATTATGCTTTTTTAATTTCAAGGAATATTTTGAGAACAAGCGCGCTCGCAACATGCACTAGCTGCACTATCGCTTGCTATAATTACCAATTTTATCTAAGCTTCTAGGCAAGAGGCTGCGGAGCGATATGCGTGACAAGATTAAAGCCACCATCTTGCAGTAGTCACAAATTTCTTACCTCAAGTTTCTGGGGCATCGCGGGAATAAATGGTAAAGGGACGCGCGATAAATTGTTATAGACTGGCAAAGATTGTAGCTTTTTCACCACGGACGTCTAGGCTATAACCTGTTGAGGCAAAATGCGGCTTATGACTTAATATGAGCGTTATTTAATTTTGCCGATTTACCATAACTACAATTGCTCGCGAAGGGCTACATAGGAGGGTAAGATACGTATCGGATTGCGGACCCGTATTGGTGCATTTACATATCAAAAAATTAAAGGGGACACGAAAATTTTATGTAGCGGTATATTTTACTTTTTTTGCTGCAGTACTTAAGCAATACTTTTAACGCACTTTCGTTAGCTAATTACTCTTCCATTTCCACATTTTTTTGCATTCTTCCCCCTACGAATTAGGTTTGTTTCACCCTGCAAAATTTTAAAAATGGGAGATGTAGCACAAATGTGATTGGTCAAATAAGCAAAATGTCAATTATAACTACCGCAGCAAAGCTGAACCGAATCGCCGAATATATAGTCTGTGGATCCATTCACACACCATATCTATCCCAGATATTTCACGACAGGCCGTGTTTCATCATTCTTCATCTGCTGCTGGCTAGCTCATTCATATAGTTTTTTCGAAATCAAACCATTTTTACCTGCTGGACAGTTATTCCTCCATCATAAATTTATTTTATGTGCCTTATGTGACAGTTTCTTATTTTTTTCAATACGCACTTAATGCTGGAGAATCACGCTGCAGGTCAGGCTTGCTATCTCATTTATATTATCATTTATACTTTTATACTATTGTTTATACTAATGACACTATTATGCAGCACATTAATTATTACAAATCGTTTAGTAGCTGGTCTTTGAAACTCGACTTATGGTACAAACCATCAAATCCCTTTTGACTTGTGACAATTGTCATTATTTATACCAACAACAAACACACCTATGGCGGTGGGAATTAGCTACTCCTGCTGGGCAATTGAAACTTTTTAGGAATAATTGCCTGAAGCAGTTACACTGGTATCTACTGATGAGTCATCAGGTGTTTTCCTATTCATTTTGTTGTTCTTTTTCTTTTTTTCAAAAAACAGGTTGCATAAAGGTACACATGGCATAACTTTCGTTCGGAAATGTTATTCAAATAAAAAAAAATAAAAAAAACAGAAAAAACTATAAAATTTAAATAAAAATCCTCTCTTTTTCATCTTAATTTTCTAAATTGACAGATAATAAATTATCTTTAGTATATACATATACTGAGCTATCGGTCTGATAGTGAGACGAGTTTGCATATGCCTTTTTCCCTCAGTACAGGATCGAGCCCAGTTGGTGGTTCAAGCCAACCAGCACAAGCCTTCACTTCCGTCAATCGCGGCCAGCTACCCAGCCGGGTGTTTCGGTAACATTACCTTAGTACAACAGTAGTAGAATACAGTACAAGGCATATACATTTAACAATTTTCAGTAGTGGATCGGCGAAAGTGAAAACTTGGACTGTGTGGAATTTGAACCAGTGACTATTGGGTTTAGCGCCCCATTACTCTGCCAACTGAGCTATCGGTCCGATAGTGAGACAAGTTTGCAATTGCCTTTTCTCTCACTACAGGATATATAATTTTTTGTAATACTTTTTAGCGAAAGATTTTTTTAACGTTATAGCACATCTACATTATAGTATATATAAATATAATTGAAAATAAGTAATTACAATTGGCATGCTTACTTCATACATATTGTTCAATTCAGATTCTAAATGGAAGAAACACTTGCAAAATTAGCAGTGGGTTTAATTCCTACATGAATCAATTCAAATGTAGAATTTTTTAACTATTTATTGCATTTAAAACAGATAAAAACAAGATATATCAACATGAAAAAAATATTCTAAAAAAGCAGTTAAGCAAAGAACTTGATGAATTTCTTTAAGTTATCAACCTGATGCATTAATGCGTAGTTTAAATAAACTATTTTGTCACCAACTGAAATTTTTATTGAGAAATGCAGTCGCAATTATAGATAATTGACTTAGATATGAAAATAATTTAAAGGAGGTGGTTTTTTTATTCTAATAAAAATCTATATGCTTGAAGATTTGTCAAATCATCAAACAACCTACTCCCAAGATAGGGTGTGGTTTTTGTGCCATCCAGTGGTGGACAAACCTGTTAAAAAGACTTCACCCAAGATGGGGTGTCGTTTTCATGTCAACCCGTGGTGGGCAAACTGTTAAAAAGGTTTCGTTTAAGATTGTGTGTGGAATTTGGTAGTGTATCAACTATATCGTATATAGAGTAGAGCTTATTTCGTATAGGTGCACACTTATCCGAGCTGTTGCAGATCGTTTGGAACAGATTTCTATGTGGATCTGTGTTTTTTTTTGATAATAAATCAAAATAAATTAACCATAAATTATGCTTGCGGAGAATAGGAGTAACTACATCGCAATGCAGATAAAACTAGTCTTTTAAGACGGAAAGTTTAATTAAAAAAATGTGAATGTGGAAACACGAGGATTGGTGAAATTGGGATCTGGTGCGGGCCCTTGAGTAAGCATCCCCTGCCTCCTGCAAGACACCAGCCACATTCATTGACACCGTCCGCCAAAACCAATAACTTTTGTTAAACTTTGGAGAAAGAAAAGTCGACAGCTGCAAATCGTATCGTTGTTACTGACACAGACTGACACAGAGCCCAGGGCTAAGAGAGGTAGACTTGGAACCCAGCCCTTAGAGAGGTTGTGACAAAGAATAAAAAGCAGCAAACCTGGAAACAGAAAAGCTTTCTGGTTTAACTACAGGAAATTTATTTGAAGATTTTGTTACCTCAAGAAGCGTAGTATGCATGTCTTTGGATAACTTTAGCATGTCATTTTTCAATTTTGTTGCACATAACACTTTCTTAATTGCCTCATATTCTGGTGATAACGGTCTTAATCATTTAACCCTGCGAACTTCGTTTTTTTCTAGCGTATCATCATTACATTCAGTAACACATGTTGCTTAACTAAAGAGAATGAAACAAATTTTATTCTCTTTTTATCCTAAATGGAATGTGTATTTGAGTGTACAGCATACCTAAAAAATTCGAGTGTTTGTTGGCTATGTGATAAAGCACAGACGCAAACCTTTTCACAAAAAACTCGGCATGTCCGTTGCAAGAAGCCAACGACCATCTACGCTGATTATGACAATTAACAGCTTCACAATGAACCATAATGTCTATAAGTTCTTAAAGGTTCGTAACCGCAATAAAAATTTTTAAAAACAAACTTTTTTAATTAACACGTGGCTTTTCCAGACATTTGATAGACAAAGGCCAAAAGATTGTTTTATTGTGTGTGCATGTTTTACTAGTACGATATTGCTATCGAATGTGAGGAAGAAGGCAAAAGTTCAATTTTTAATAACTTTCTCGTCTGATGCGCTCACAATATTTTTTCCTGTAAAAGTGCGAGACACCTTACGTCACAGCATTTGTCGAAGCAAAGTAATCTGGAACCGAGAATACAACGCGGTCGAGTTTATTCTGCAAATGGCGGCTATGAATCCAGCATGTTTTAAACAATATCAAACACATTAGTAATCTACATATAGTAAGAGCATGTTTTTTGAAAGTTTCTTACTCTTTTTCATTGTTTTATATTTATTTATATTTTCATGTTAGGATCCTTTTAAGTGCACACTTTCTTATCAATTCAGCATTAATATCGTCATAGATAACATTGTTTATATCTTTGGTTTGACCTTGCAATAGCATGGCGTCATACTTCAGTTGCGCACTAGGATGTTTTTGAAGAAGTCATTGCATTGTATCCTCATCCGCATGAGTTCTCACCCAAAAGTCGAATAGCTGCATTTAGATATCTGTTAGCAGTTTTGCTACACGATTTGTTTAATTTTGTTACCTGGCTGTATTCCTGTGGAGTAATTAAGGAATTGCGTAAGGGCGCCAAGCTCCCGCAAAGATCTACTAGATGGCTTCCGTGTGTTTTGATTTTTACTAAGTGCGCATGCGCAAAAGGCTAGCAGTCAAAACATTGAGCGTGTGCCATTGAAACTCTATACAAGTTGAGACAACGAACTGTAGTATTTTGAACCAACAAGAAAGAGCTGACAACAAATAGTGGTCACAGAGACGCCATCTTATTTTACTAAAAAACATTCCTCAAAAGAACAAAACAAAACAACTTTACGGCAACCGGATTAGTCCGTTCCAATGTCCAAGTATATAACATTTCTCCCCTCTAAGTTCTTTTAGGTCGAGCAGTCATAATCCTCTAGCTGTTCAGGTTTCCGCCTGACTCGTTTTGGTGTCTCAAAATCCCCAGGCATAGCTTCAACTTTTGGCGTGCACGGCGCTACAGCATTAGTTTCAACGACTTCCGGTTGTCTGGACCGTTGTTGCGGTGGTACTATTTCATCGCGTAATGTACTTGTTTGGGTACTTTTTTTGTACTTTGTTGTTGCAATATTTGTATTGTCCAGAGGGTTGCTTTTTCAATTAACTTGGTTGTACAGACCATCCTTGTAAAAGGGAGATCTTGCTTTGCATAGAGATCTTTAGAGGATTTAAACTCTGCCACTTAAAATAAGAGTCATTAGACTAGTCGAATCACTACAGCTTGCTGTTTTGTTATCTCATAATCTGGTTGTGGTATCACCACAGGATCTAAGATATTCTCGCCGCTGTCGCTCCTATTCCTGATTTGATCAATGTGACGGTGGTGTATTTTGTTGCCTGCATGTATGTGGTAGAAAACGGGTCCTGATTTTGCTTCGATTACTTCTTGCACCCATTTCGAATCTGTACGGTTATGACTCCTCATCCACACCTCATGTCCGACTGAAAAGGACCAGGAGGGAGCATTTCCAGTGAGATTATTTTCTTGTTTTGCACTCAATCGCCTCTAGAGATTTGGTTTGATGAGACTCAACTTTGTAGTCAACTTCCGGTTCATTAAAAGTTCCGCCGGAGACATCTCGTTTGCTGTTTGTGGCGTTGTTCTATGCCCGAAAAGGAACCTGTTCACTCTTGTTTAAATGGAATCGACAGATGGAGAACTACTCATCTTCTTCCTTGCACTTTTGAAGGATTGAACTGTTCGTTCTGCACTACCTTTTGTTGACGGATTGTATGGAGCGCTTGTGATGTGCCGAATGCCACAGTTCTTCATGAATATGTCAAACTCGCTGCTTGTAAAACTTGGCCCCTTATCAGTTCCACACATCTGGCGTAGACCATGGGTGGCGAAGGCGATCCTCAGACATTCTATTGTTGCCTTTAACCCGTAGTTGTTGGGACTCAATCGGATAGGCCTCAATCCATTTGGAAAATGTGTCGACTGGAACCAGAATTACCTTTCCGAGAAAAAGTCCGGCAAAGTCTAAATGAAACCTTGTCCATGGTTGATGTTTTGGTGTTCTTGGCAGGGTTGACATCCTTTAACACTTTCCTTGATATCCCGATCCATGTTGGGCCAACAAATGTAGCTGCGGGCCAACGCCTTCATTCAACAGATCCAACATGCAATTCTTCCAAAATGTTGGATTGCGGAGCTGCTGGCACTACTACTCGGTTGCCACACAACACACATCCATCCTCGACTGACAGTTCGTTCTGACGAATTTTGTAGGGTTTCCACTGATCCAGGGCCGTCATGTGTTCTGGCCATCCATTGCATACAAAGTCGAGCACCCTTTCAAGCACAGGATCTCTTCTGGTGTCTTTCTGTACTTCATGTGCTGTAACAGGAAAATGTACAAGTTCGGTGAGCATCACTTCACTTTTTGCTCCTGAGGATTCCTCTGAAGGCAGGAAAGACGATGCATGCAATCCGCGTTTGCATTTAACTCTCCGCTACGATATCTCAATTCATAATTATATCCTCACAACAGCAAAACCCACCTCTGAATACTAGAATTTCAATTTGTGGACTTTGCTTGGAGTGGGTAATTTTAGAATCGATCTAATTTTGACTTGACTGGAGTGTCACTTCTACTGTTGATCATGAATCCTAAGTATATCACCTCGCTCACCATGAAAGAACACTTTTCTTTCTTTAATCTTAGTCCGCAATTTTTGATTACTGTTTCTCTTAGATTTGCCAACAAGTCTGATTGACTTGTTCCTGCAAGCAGGAAATCCTCTACTCTAACCGTAAGGCGCGGTATGTGTCCTAATTTCTTCTCCATCTCCTGTTGGAACATGTCTAATGCCGAGTGTATGCCATACTGCAATCTGGTCGGTTGATATAATCCCTTGTGTGTATTTACGGTTAAGTATTCCCTTGACCCTTTGTCCAACTTCAATTGTTGATATGCATGACTGAGGTCTAGCTTGCAAAACAGTTTTCCCCCGTTTAGCATAGCCAGCAGATCTTCAGTTTTCGACACAAGATAGCTGTCAAGGTCAGCGGCCTGGTTGACTGCTAACTTGGTCTTCAGGCTTGACAACCCTGCTGTCCTTAGTCAAAATATGTACAGGCTGGTCCTGTCATGACAACCTCCTGTGTAAGGCTGAGTGTTGGGGCCCTGTAACACATGTGGAAAGCTACAGCCAGAGTCACAAGTTCTGGCGCACAGGAGGGTTTTATATAATTCTTTTTTTTATATTATATATTTTTGACATATACATTTTTTCCATTTGTGTTTGTTCTGTAACCAGTCCGTTTATGTTGTTAGATCTGTCTTGTGTCGTATTGTTTGTGATTGAAGGATTGTTTTTTCTCTTTAAGATTTTCTCAGTGAATAGTTATAGGTCCAAGTTGGACAGTACTCATGCTTGTAATAAGCAAGAAAGTGTATTCAGCACCTTCTTCTGGGAGCCTAATCCCAATTTTATTTACATCCACCGTCCCTGTAGACAAGATACTTCAGTGCAGCTTGCTGTATTGTAAACCTTTTTCATCTTATTGTTGACCGCAATGGTTTCAACCTGACACTGGGAAAGACTAGTGACACTGGGAAAGACTAGGGACACTGGGAGAGACTAGTGACACTGGGAAAGACCGGTAAACTGTTTGCAACTGGATCGACATGACCGTTTTAAAGGACTCGATTGTGTATACTGATTTTGATTTTATTATAACCGGACCCTAATCCACGGTACGCGTCAACGGATGAATGGCTAATGGGTTAATTAGTCGCTAGCGAATCCTCACAGTCTTGGTGCCGCTGTGAAAACTATAGCCTTACCCTGTGCGCCAGGCAACGCAGGGCTGACAATCTTATCCTGTGCATAATCAACCCCTATAGTTATGACTTCTTTTATACCCAACTTCGAAAAGAATCATTGCAATAAACAAAATGATACAGTACTCCAAAAGCACTTGATGAAAAGCTGTAAAGTTGTTTTGGAGGATGTTTGTTCTCTCAGTGGTGCTGAAAAGCTTAAGATCACAATCTCTACTTCGATTTCATCCCACAAAAGTAAATTGTGTCACACGGAAAAAAACAAACTTCAGAACCTCGATGAGAAAGCCCCCATTATATGGGGTAAGATGAATGATAAGCGTTGGAGTGACTTAGACAGTGCTGTGCATAGCAAGCTAAAGGCTTGTACCAATCTATCCATTTCTGAGAAAGTTAAAACACTCGAAACTTTAATTTACGAAGAGGCTTCAAAAATATTTGGTTGCCGCTCCTCAAATAAAACAAAAAACATTGCCAGTATTAACAGGCGTACAATACGTTCCATTAATCTGGTTAAGGAGAAAAATGTTCTGTTAGCGCAGATTGCCTCATCAACCATCAAGGAGGAACTAACTGCCTTGCAAGAACTGTTGCAACAAGTTCGAATAAAAATAAGGGTGATGCGTCGAGGTGAGAAACGAAGAAGAAGAAAGTGGAGCTTTAAGAACGCTCAAAAGGTTTTTAGGAATGATCCCTACAAAGCAGGAAAGGACCTGCTTAACCCTAAATCAGATATTCGTCTTTGTGTTGAACAGTCTGTTCTGGACAACCATAAATTATCTAGCTTATCTGATAATTTTCACGACTCTTCTCTTCCCCTTCTTCCAGGTCTTCCACCACCTCCGCAGATCAAGAAAGCTTTCTCAGCCACATCTTTCAAATTTTCTGATTTCGCAAGTGTTTTATATACGCGTAGGAACGCCTCAGCTCCTGGGCTAAATGGCATATCTTACAAAGTGTACAAAAAATGTACGAAAATTTCATCCTTCTTGTTTAATGTATTTAAGTGTTGTTTAAAAAATTGTGTTGTGCCTCTTCAATGGCGTCATGCCAAAGAAATTTACATTCCCAAATCCAAAACTCCTGTACCATCTAACCTAAAAGATTTTCGACCTATAGCCCTCCTAAATGTCGAAGGAAAATTATTTTTTAGTATTTTTTCAAGGCGACTAGAAACACATGTCATCCATAACAATAAGTTTATTAACACGTCTGTTCAAAAGGGGTGCATGGCGAATGTTCCTGGCTGTTGGGAACACATGTCGTCAATCTGGGCAGCTTTAAAAGATGCACGCTCTGCAAGAACTGATCTTGCCACCATTTGGTTGGATATCGCAAGTGCGTATCCCTCAATACCGCACAGATTAATCTTTTTTGCTTTGGAAAGGTATGGTATATCTCCTAGTTGGATTGCCATTGTAAAGGGTTACTATTCTGGGCTGTACAGCAAATCATTCTCAAAATCTGCTCCAAGCAATTGGCACCAGCACTTCAGGGGCATCTTCGCTGGCTGCACCCTGTCTATCGTCTTGTTTTTATCAGGCATAAATGTTATTTTGGAGTATACGCTGGCAACATCTGTGTCATGCTACATCACCTCTAACAGAGTATCCTTACCTTTAATAAGGGCTTTTATGGACGACATAAACATCATGTCTTCTTCTGTTGCTGGAACACAAGTACTCCTTAACAGGTGCACCACAGCTCTAAGTTGGGCCAATATGACATTTCGCGCTGAAAAATCCCGTAGTTTTGTGATCATCAAGGGAAGATCTATCAATAGCACCCCTTTTAGTGTAAGTAGCCCTGAAAACGACATTGATTTCTCACAGTATATCCCATCTATTCATGCCTCGCCAGTGCGATTTTTAGGCCGGATTATTGATTGTTCTATCTCAGACAGGAAGTCCATCAACGAATTGGAGGAAAAGCTGATAGAAGGGCTTCGTGTCATTAATAAGTCCTTATACACTGGAGCGCAAAAACTTTGGATCTTGCAACATCTTTTGATCCCGCGAATTCAGTGGCCACTGTTAATATACGAGGTCTCGATGTCTGTTGCTGGGCGCCTAGAGCAAAAGGTTTCAGTGTTCATACGAAAATGGCTGAACTTACACCGTTCCATCACAAACATTTCCCTATATGCTGACTCCTCTCCTTGCCCTCTGCCCATTAAGAGCCTCACTTCTATTTTAAAATCCGCAAAGATTAGCGGCCACCTACTTTTGCGTCACTCCAAAGATCCGATTCTGTCAACACTCGATCCATCTTTAAAGGCAGGTTCTTGGAAGGTGAGCGATGCAGTTAACATAGCTGAGGGTGAATTAAAGTACAAGACCATAAGGGGTCCTGTACAGCGTGGACGAACCGGTCTTGGCATTTGTAAAGTGGAAGTAATACCACCAAAAACCACTCACAAGTACAGAAAGTTAATCGCAAAAACATCGGCTGAGATTGACGAGGAAAGCTATCTATCTAAGGCACTGCAACTTCAGGTGCAGGGCCAATGGACAAGATGGGAGAACTACGTAAAGTTTGATCTTTCATGGAAGAACATCCTAGCAACTCCTCCTAATCTCTTATCTTTCTGCCTGCAATCCACTTACGATGTTCTGCCATCACCAAGTAACCTAAGGAGGTGGAAAATAAATACAGAACCATCATGTTTCCTATGTCACAAAGAAATTTGCACTTCTGCTCACATTCTTGGTGCTTGTAAAACTGCTCTTTCCCAGGGTAGATATACCTTTAGACACGATTCTGTACTTACCCATTTGGTAGAAACTTTGAAAAAGTTCATTTTTGAGCTTCCTTCTGAACCTCCTAAAAATTGTCAAAAAATAACCTTTCTGAGAGCCGGGTCAAAGGCACATACAAAATCTAAAGTGTCAGGTATACTGCACCTTACCAAAGATTGGAAGATTGTTGCTGACACACACTCGAACTATGTGTTTCCTAGCCATATTGCCATTTCTGAGCTTAAACCGGACCTTGTGTTATATTCAAATGACCTTAAGCGCGTTATTATTGTAGAACTCACTTGCCCATGTGAGGAAAACATGAATGCTTGGCACTCCACAAAAGTTGCCAAATATTCCTGTTTAATGAATGTGATTATGGTTAATGGCTGGCAAGTTGATTTCTTCGCAGTGGAAGTAGGAGCAAGAGGATATTGTGCAAGAACCACCACTGCCTGTTTAAAAAGAATGGGTTTCACCAACAAACTTGCTTATTCCACTGCAAATGATCTCGGTAAAATCAGTATGAGGTCTTCTTTTTGTATCTGGCTGGCACGTGAATCCAATGTTTGGTCAACTGACTCCTTAATGCAATTACCCAAATCCAAGCAGGCTTTGCCCATTGTGGAGACCAAGGGTGTTTCATCTCGCCGAAAGGGGCCATCTAAAAAGGTTAGCCAAAATAAAAATGACACTCAACCAATTAGTGTCTATAAAAACATCGGTTTTTTAAACAAAGGCAACACTTGTTACGCCAACGCCATTTTGCAAGTATTAAGTACCATTCCAACACTCTGGTGCCAGAGTGGGTCAGAATCGTTTCATTTATCACCTATTGCGAGGTCTATTTCGCTTAACATGGCGAAGCTGAAGCAATCATTGTCACCTGTTGACCCTTCGAATTTTCTCTGGGCCCTTGAACGTCAAATGCACTCTGATGGGAAACTGGACTTCCAATTTAATACTCAGCAAGATGTAGCAGAGATTTTGTTTGTGGTTTTGGACGCCCTTAAGGGATTTTCCCCGATTGCTGCAGATAAAATCTCAACTGAAATCTCAATGTCCGTAAGCTGTAACACCTGCCTGTGCACCTCGGTAAATGTCGAAATGCAGGACATTTTAACACTGCCAATGACATCTAAAATCCAATCTTGTGTCAGCAAATTTTTAGAACCGGAAATTCTAACTGATGGAAACAAGTGGTTTTGTCCGCAATGCTTTGCACATAGAGAGAGTACTAGAGAAACGCAAATCAGCAGGAGTAGTGAAATCTTATTCCTGCATCTTAAAAGGTTTTTAAAACATGGTGAACATCTGGTAAAAGACAACAGAGTTGTTGAATGTGTTTCTATACGTGACTCTCTCCTGCAACTACCTCTCGTCAGTGATACGGACACAATGTTTAATCAGAACTACTCATTGTTAGCAACAATTAATCACTCCGGTACATTAACCGCAGGTCATTATTGGGCTTATGTTAAGGATCCTGCCACAAATTCTTGGTACCACTGCAATGATAGAGCGGTTTGCAAATGCTCTCCACCTATTCTCAACAACAATTCATGTTATATTCTTTGTTACGTTCGCTGTTGATCCGCTTTTTCTTTCTTTCTTATACATTTATCATTACGTTTATAAAACCTGTACTTCCAGGGTCATGGGGGAGGAAAATGTAAATCCGAGCGGTTTTATATTACCCCAGCTAGTTCATTCGAACCAGTTTGCCGTCAATACCCAGAGGGTAAAGAGTTCAGCTCACTCTTCTCTGGTAACTTAAAAGAAGCTTAGCAAGGGGGTTTGCTTTCAGCTTGTCTTTGGGTGTAACGACCCCACTTTTTACCCCAGTTCAGTAAGGTGCCCAAGTTTACTAACTTGGTCTTCAGGCTTGACAACCCTGCTGTCCTTAGTCAAAATATGTACAGGCTGGTCCTGTCATGACAACCTCCTGTGTAAGGCTGAGTGTTGGGGCCCTGTAACACATGTGGAAAGCTACAGCCAGAGTCACAAGTTCTGGCGCACAGGAGGGTTTTATATAATTCTTTTTTTTATATTATATATTTTTGACATATACATTTTTTCCATTTGTGTTTGTTCTGTAACCAGTCCGTTTATGTTGTTAGATCTGTCTTGTGTCGTATTGTTTGTGATTGAAGGATTGTTTTTTCTCTTTAAGATTTTCTCAGTGAATAGTTATAGGTCCAAGTTGGACAGTACTCATGCTTGTAATAAGCAAGAAAGTGTATTCAGCACCTTCTTCTGGGAGCCTAATCCCAATTTTATTTACATCCACCGTCCCTGTAGACAAGATACTTCAGTGCAGCTTGCTGTATTGTAAACCTTTTTCATCCACAAATTCTTACTGTCCCGTTGTCCTTTGGAACCGGAACGATGGGTGCGGCCCACTTTAAATATGCGACCTGTTGAGAAACCCATTTTTGACGAGTCTGTCTAGTTCCTTACTTTATCTTTGTGAGCATAAGGAACGGTGCGAGCTCTGAAGAATCTGGGCTTCGCCTCAGGGAAAACTGGAATATGCACAAGGGTGTCCTTTAATGTTCCTAATTCAGGCTTGAATACCTCCTGGAATTCTGATAACAACGCATCTAGGTTCCGTCCCCTTCTTTTGGGAGATATTTCAGTGAATGCAAACCTTAAGAGGATTCCAGGGCCTCCGGATGACCACTTAGTGGACCTTGGACTAGAAGTGCCCTGCCTGGAATCCTGACACCACTTGGTTGAGGCTTTGGGGCGAAACCGTTTGGTGTCAAGGTTGGGATTGTGCATTTTTTTTGTGTGTGTTTTTTTGTGTGTGTGTGTGTTTCTTTCACTGTTTAAGTGTCTTATTGGCAGTAACTTTGGAGGAACACAACCTCTATGATTTAACCCTAAAGCTTAACAGGTTGAGTATTTCATTGTGCCGTGCTGCAATGTTTAAAATTTTCTTTGAAATGGTTGTAGGGTACAAATTTGTTGAGTTACTGAGCGATTTCCTCCATCTTTTTTTCCCCACGAGGAAAAGATTGCTTATAAACTGTCCTGCTACAGAACCTACTTTTGTGATGGCTGCTTTTCTCAACATTTCCATCACTTCTCTATCTACCATGCTTTTTTCTTGTTGAGTCAATGTCGGGGGATTTCGTAACCCAAGACTATTGACAACAGAATTTTGTCCTGAGTTAGTCTTCTCCAGGCTAGAAGAAAATGTATTATACGCCCAGCCAGAGGGGCCTTTGGAATTTTTAGACTTAAAAATGATTTAGAATTACCTGATGAACCCGAGTGAGGTCCTCCGAGTTTACCCAATTCCCTTGTTACAGGTTCAATTAATTTTTTTTTGCAGCCCGAAAATTTGTCTGGAAATGACAGGTGGCTTTGCCCGCAGTGCTCTTCTTATCAAGACAGTACAAGCGAAACGGTTTTCACCCAGTGTGGAGACATTCTAATTATCCAACTGAAGAGGTTTACGTTTCTTGATGGAAGAACCCTAAAAAATAACAAATTTGTTACCTGCCTTGCTTCAAATGACGACATTTTTTAGAGTTCGCTCTCAGCCAACGGATGACATATCATTTAACAACAAATATTCGTTAGCTGCCACTATCATTCGGGCACCCTAGGAGCAGGTCACTATTGGGCATTCATTAAAGATCGCAGCCGTGGCTCATGGTTAAGATGTGACGATAAAGCAGTTGTTAGAGTTGCACCATCCGATTTAAATAACTCTTCTGTGTATGTGTTGTTTTATGTGAAAATGTAATAATTGTCTGATTAACATTCACATAAAAGGGGGAGGGTTATCTTTCCCTAGCGGTTTTATATTACCCCGGCTGTTTCTGTCACAAGCATTCTACCGTGAACCTAGAGTTTGCTGACTCTTCACTCTCTTATAGAGTAATCATAACAAGCATAGCAAGGGGGTTCAACTATGTCTTGTCTTTGGTGCGACGACCCCAGGCTGGTCCTGACCAACGCTGGTCCAAAGCATCAATCACCTGTGTAAGGCTGAGTGTTGGGATCCCGTAACACGTGTAAAGCCACAGCCAGGTTCACAAGTCCTGACGCATAGGTAGTTGTTTGCCCCCTTTATATAGTTTTCATTTATTTGTTTCATGTATTTTTCATTTACATATATATACGTTTTGTGTCAATATATGTTGTTGTTTTTTGTTTTGTTGTTGCAATATTTGTATAGTCCAGAGGGTTGCTTTTTCAATTAACTTGGTTCTACAGACCATCCTTGTAAAAGGGAGATCTTGTTTTGTATAGAGATCTTTGGAGGGTTTAACCTCTACCACTTAAAATAAGAGTCATTAGACTAGTCGAATCACTACAGCTTGCTGTTTTGTTATCTCATAATCAAAAATAAGACAAGGACCATTTTCTAATACTTTTTTGACTTGTATTCTGTCCTCCCCCACCATCGTCTTGAAATGGGAAGGGCCCCATCGAAAGGGCTTTTTGTTGAACCATCTCTTTTTCGAACCTGATGATGATGAGGGTTTATCTAGATATGGCACGACCATACAATCTTGCTTGATATTCTTGTTCGTCTCTGTCATACGTTCTCTATACTTTTTACCAAAAAGGTCATCGTCATCCATCTGCCGCAGTGATGCTTAATCCTGCAAAGTTTGTGACGCTTGAGCGGCTGACACATTCGACATAGCAGTCAAAACATTCTTACGACGTTCATAGGGCCACATGTTTAAGCATTGTCCCACCATAGTTACAGACTTCTCGACTGCTGAAGCCACTTCTTCCGGATTCGGCAAGTCCGCACCCTCACCAGAGCTACGCACAAGCTCCACCATCTGTCATACCTTGAAAAGTGGCCCCATTATGTCAGCCACTTTCTCTTGAATCTTCTTTAAGGTTTTATCCAGCTCATAATCTTGATGGTTTTGACTTTAGTTCCTAGTCAGGAATAAACTATTCGGATGCCTTTGTTCGGATGTTGGCATGTTGAGCGAGTTCCTCAGGAAGGGACCACTTATGTGCATCCTCTTCCTGGGTAACTTTAAAACGTTTATGCTGTTGATGCCTCTCAGGGCCATCAGTCATCGCAGGGCCATCAGCCTTTCGTTCGCCAGTTGTTGTTTGGCTATTATCTTCCATGTTAGGTTCTTCCATGTTAGGTTCTTTCCTACTGTCGTCAATCTGATCAACAGCAAGATCAACAACATTGGAGGACTCCATCTTGATGAAATTCATTATTCACTAGTCGGTGATGTAGGTAAATTATCTCGATTGATATGAAACTTTTGAAAATGACTTTCTCGGAGCTCCTTCCTCGATCGCGAAGAAATTGTAAAGAGGAACCACACCACTGTAGTTTATTATTTGTAGCATAATTTAAGAAACATATATTCATTCAACTTCAACAACAAGTTTAAAATTTCGCTGTGTCTAAAGGGCCTGGGAAAAGAATTCCCGACACAACTTAGCCCGTCAATAAATCCACGGGTTTCCGCGCCTGTCGCACAATTCCAATCTTTAGATTATTACCTGTTGTACATATCCCGGAAATTCCTAGTGTTTGCATCCTTAGCACGAAGTAGCGTTCGGCTTCCATTTTGAACAGAATACGGCTATAGCAAACTTGTCGTTAGCCCACAGCCACAGGTTCACCTGTCCTTTAAATTTCTCCGTCGCAACAAAGTGGATAAATTTATCGCATGTGATATTCGTGTTTTCGTAGGACAACTTTTTTGTCGCGCAAAAACAGACAGAATAGAGGTACAGTTGACTCCCTGTAATTTGAATCTCTATAATTTGGATATTTCTATAATTTGAACTAGTGCTCATTCACTGTCAATTTTCCTTAAGGCGGTTCCCCTAGAAAAAAAACTATATCGCAGAGGATTGCCTTTTGTGACGATACTTAATAAGCCGTTTTTGCTCCTCAAGCCGCTTTTGCTCCTCAAAGGTCACGTGTATAGATTGAGAGAAGCGCACTTTCCAAAGGCTGACTCATCTTCCAGAGAACTGATGCGGTATTTTTTGGACAACAGAAAAGCTAAAACAGGGCGAGACAGGCAATATCTCGACAAAATAACTGAAAGACAAAACTTCGATTTGAAAATCGGTTTCATTTAAACACTAGGTAGTACTAATGCCTGCAACTACAGAAGAAATTGTAACGCGTGGGTGCTTCGATCTTGAGAATTCATGTTTCGCGTGGATTCCGAACTAAAACGGCAAAACACTTGTTTAAAGATTATTTTATGAATATCTTGACTTGTGGATCGACAAAAGGTGTACGCCAGCACTATTTCAACCTGAAAGCACCAAATACCTTGATGAGTAAACTCTGTAGAGTTCACTTTGGAGGGTGCGTCGTTAAGACTTATATTTCCGGTTGGTTGGAAAAAGTGGCAGAATGTGCAATAAAAATCTAAATGTGTCAGAAGCAAGCACTACTTGCCACGGTATTCTAAGTTAAATTTGCTGTCAGAAAACAGCTAAATAACACTTCTTGAATTTTAAAATTTTTTTCTATGGGAACCACCTTAAGAAACTCTTATAAAAAACATTCGAGAATTCGAATTTCTCCAATTAGAAACTTTCTATAATTCGAATTTCTCTAATTCGAAACTTTCTATAATTCGAACATCTTTTCAATCCCTTCAGAACGATTCTCTTCCTTATTCGAATTTTAGAGTATAAAGAGGGCTTTGACAAATTCGAATGTTTTTCTAAATTTCAAAAATTGTCTTTCGAACGTTATTTTTCAAAACGTTGGTCTTGCACTTGGTGATGCAATTCGTTTTGTCGAAAGAGATCGACTCTCCAATGTAAAGCAATCAAATATTTAACATTTTTTTAAATAGAGTTTCTTATTTTGTAATAAAGATTAAATCAAACTTGAATTATGTTTTCTTGATTTTGAACTTAACGTAATTTCTCTCTAAGTTCGAATGACAAAGACTTAATAATTCTCTATAATTCGAATCTCTCTATAATTAGAACAAGAGTCAACTATATTAAAAAAAGGAGATGACCAATGTAAAGTATACGCTAAACGTCAATCTGCTGTTTATATAATCCTATACGTCGTTTCCTCCATGCGTAAACGAAGTCCCCAACATCAGGCTTGTGATTTTTTATAAGGTTATCATGTGTTTTATTGATAAATATATAAATATAATTTGAATTTGTGCTGCAATTATATGGCAAAAGAGTTGTGTCTAAATATCTGATCAAAATTGCCAACGCATTTGTTCAATCAAGGGACGACGACAACAGAAAGCGAGTATTCGGAAAATTTACAAAGGAGGACTGGTAGTTGTCATATACTATAACCTTTCTCTGCATTATTTTTATTTTGGTACGATTTTTTTTTCTTTTTTTGAAAATATATTTTGCATAAAATATGGCGTTTCTTTATTTCTATATATAACCTCTTGCTTTTTGTGAGGCTTTTGAGCGCAATATTTCGGAATTTGAAGTATGCTTTACCAAATCAAGGGGCCGAAAGTTTTAAAGATTTCTTAGCCCGTGATGATCGGGCTTCTTTTGATACGGAATAATTTAGCCCCTCCACTTTAAAAATTGCCCGCCGGGCCTGAATATATGTGATATTTGATACTTTATGCACGAAATCACAGGCACTCGGGCATACATTGAACAAAGAATATGGACTGCAAATAAGGAAAATGTTGTTTAAAGATGTTTAAAGGAAGATGTTAGGAAAAATATGTCATTTTAATTGCTGTATTTAGTAAGCAAAGGGAGCTTGGCATTGCTTCTAATTGGACAGCGAAGTCAGGAGTGGCTTTTTGAGGAGCTATAAATATTTTTTTATTTCAGGCTTTTTTGATTTTTGATTTCTAAACTCCATAAGAAACCTTCTGAACACCTGATAAAACTTGATCCATCATTTTTGCATCACTTGGGAAGCTACAATCCTGGTCATAATATTATTGGAAAAGGTCGATATTTGGCAATTTCACGAAATGTGCAATTAAACTCACCTTACCAAAAATCTGCATCCGGTAGCCTGCAAAAGATTTACTTTGGCGGATATATAGGCCAGCGTCAAAAATGCTGGAAGTTTCTGCTATGTCTGCATTTCTGAAAAATTTACACGACGGCCAGCTAAGGTGTCAAACATCGAAAAATGGAGTATGCTGACGTCAGCAAAAATTGTTATGGCTTAAGAATTTGAAGCTAACCAAATAACCTAAGATCCTAAATCATAAGTCCATTTGAGATCATTGACAAGTGAACTTTGACAATTTCTTAGTGCCTATGTCTTTTATAGAAACAGCGTTTATAATTGCTTGTAAAACGAACTTCAAAATTCGACCCTCTTTTCCAATAAATTAAGTCTAAATTGTAATGTGCCGGTGGACTTGTACTTGATAAAACCTTTCATAACTTTTTTTTAACCATTTTAGTCCCGGAAAGTCGTGCATTTTTGAAAAAAAGTAATTATACGCATTGGTGACTAATTTTAAATAAAAGAAGATTTGCAAAGTCATGTATTCGTTTTAAAAGAGTTTCAGTAATAAACTCGTCTTAAGAACTATGGTATCCTTCTAATTGGCGGGTGAATCCGCTATGGGGTAATGTAAGTTGGTAATTTTACTGACATTCGCTATAGAAAGGTATTCGGTACATAGAGGTTTTGTTGTGAGAGTTGACCGTCATTACATTCGTTCCTGAGAAAAGCGTCCGTCGTGTAGAGAATTATCTGCTATAAAGGGTGTTCGTTCTTATGTAGGAGCAGGTATATTCGCGTTAAGTGCATCTCTTAAAGTACCGAAAAATCGATCCCATACTTACTCGAATCTCCTTGCTAGCGGAAGTCGTTGCGTTGAAGTTTTTTGGTTATTAGGAAAAAAATTGGTCGCAATATTATAAACTCCTCTTTAATGTAGTATGAAAGTTTAGGGGACCGAGAAATTCAGTAACACTTAGCAAAAGTCCTACTTGTCCAGGATCTCGCTTATCGAGTACACTGTATAAAAAGTCGGGGTTTTATATCTTGGAACCTATAGCATTTTATTAAAATGCTGTCTTGACGAAACCTCAACCTTCATTAAACTTTTAGCTTGGACGTGAATAACAAGATTCAGTAGCCGAAACAGCCAAATGTATTTCTGCGATTCATTCAAAAAGAATCTCGCGAAGTTTAGGATTTTGCAAGTTAACGAATATTTTAGCCAATTTAGTACATTTAAAACTGCTAATTAATAATATAACCACTTAGAAGCCTTTATTACGGCCTCCAGGAATTTAAAAGTCGGTAAAAACTTGACATTTAAGGTTTACGAGGCAATGCATATAGGTTGCGCAATCAATTGTCGTGCGTGGCAACAATTTTTTTTGGTAATATATACTTTCCCAGCAAGGAAAGAAGTAATTTAGGGTCAAAACCGTGCAGTTTTTTCGCTTTGAATATAATGCAACATATTTGACATTCTAGGTTGACTGCCATAAAGCTGCAAATCAACTTGTCACTAGAAAACTACGGACACATGATCACATATTACTGTATCAACGGCATAGAGAAAAAAATGTTAAAGATTAACTCGTGTCCTTGATTTCTAATGAGATAAGAATGTACCTTCTATTCTCATCATTTTACACCGGACCGAAGAAAATATAAGTTTTTCAGGGAGTAGCGGTTACTTTAGTACACGTTTTTTCGTAATACGTACTTTTTAAGTTTTTTTATGTTTTTTCATTCGCAAAAGTTTATACCCTACACATTAAAAGTAGAATCTGAACCTTTCTAAAGATTGTGCACGGGTTTTGCACTTTTCTTATTGCTTTACATTATTTGCGGATTAGATTTTGATTTTTATGTGGATTTTCATATTTTATGTGGTGGTTCTTAAAGCTAGCTACAGTATTTATGGAACAGTTACCGTAATTTATCGAATAATCCTCTACTCTTAAATAAGCCCCCAGTCTTGAATAACCCCTCCGCTTCCCCTCCGTATAAGCACCCTCTTCCTAAACCCATTTTGACTGGGTTGGATAGCTTATTCAATCATTTACGGTATGCAAAAAGTAGCAAGTGAAATATTTTAAAAATGGTGTTGCTCAGAGTAAAACACTACTTCTTACCAGGGATGAACATAGCAGAAAGTAGAAATATTTTGTCTATCTCCGAGCAATTGCATAGTCATGCTACGGATACATGAAAAAGCAAATGCAACATGTTTTTATCTACTTTGTTGTGATGGGTGAACTCACAGTGAGATTTATATGGACCAACGAATAGTGTCTGTCTTATCTTCTTTATTAATAATCGTAATCTGTCTGTCTGTTTGCGAGAAAAAAAGTCAGTCTACGGAGAAACAGTCGGTCTACGAACACATGAAATAGCAAAGGCGATGCATTTTGATACGAAGGGCGCAGACTAACGACTAGTCTCGATAGTATTAATACCCGTCCCTTGTCTGTCTCTGCGCAAAATGGTACCAGAGTAACGATTACTTTATGCTAACAGGCGAACAAGGATACACGAAATAACGTTTCCGTACAACGGGCAAAAATCTAACAAGGCAAACCAGTGGAATTTTCCATGAGCTAACGACTAGGCTTCTGTCTATGTTCAAAAGGATCGAATTGCAGGTTTATTACGACAGACAAAAATCTAAGGACCCCCGTTAATAGTAGCCGTATTATTTTTGTCACACAGGCTGATTTTGTGTTAAGAATACATGAAATATTTTTAGCCGAAATATTAAATGCGATATAATTTATGCGACTTTCGTCGACTCTTTCGTGGGCTACGCTAGCCTCTATATTAATTATTCCCGCAGGGTCTGTCATGCTGACTGATGTCGTAAATAATGCGCACGAAGTAGCGATCCCACGACGAGCAAAGATCAGAGGACCGGCGGACCCGTGGGTTATTCTCTTTATTATTCGGTATTTTGTCTGTGTATGTGTGCGTGAGTAAGTTGTGCTACGGGAACAGAAAAAAGCCTTATACAAAGAATGGGCGACCCGGTGGATTTTTTCACAGTCTCTATAATAATAGCCGTATTTTTAGCCCTGTTCAAGATAATGCCGAACTTTGAGCTAAGGATGCATAAAATATCGGATTAGTGAGACGACTAATTCTTCGACGGGCTAACGTGTGTAAGCTGAAATTATAAAAAAGAGTAAAACTTTCTTTTAAAGGGAACCATGACTTTCAAGTATTGCATTATTGTGTGTGGTTTGACCCTTTGGAGCCGAAAGGTCCGAAAACGGACCCCCACGCTCAAGTCTACCTTTTACACGCAACGTTCGGCGGATTTGGCTGAGATTTTGTATGAAAAGTCCGAAGTAGCAGTTTTCCATCTACAAAAGTTTTGATTCGGTTTTTGCTACTTTAGACCTCAAATTTAAATTATAAACATTTAGAAAAAAATGGCTGACGTACCAAGTAGCTTAAGTTGAAGTAAGAAAAATGTTAGGCTGCTATTCTACATGCTGATGGAAATAAGGAGGCTGAAATTGAAGCCCAAAGTTCTAAAGGTGAACAAGGCTGGAAGGATAATGTAACTGATGGAGAGTTGGGTCATAATAGACCATCATCACCGTTTTTGAATGATGAATTAGTAGCCATGGGTAAAGACAACAATAATCCAGTACCTCCAAATTCTGACCAGAGAGACACTGACACTGACGTTGAAGCTTCCCCTCCACTACAAAGAACTAAACAGCATGTTGGAGGAGCAGGGGACAATGCTATCCATAGTAGGTAAGGTAGATGTGGTACCTTACCTACTATGGATAGCATAGTACATGGGCCGTTGACTTGTTCGCGTTGCTGTGCGTGGCGCTACTGCTGGAAGAGGACAAGGTCTAAGAAGAGGACGGGGTCGTAGAAGAGGATGTGGAGATCGAGCCTTGGTTTTCATCCGTAATGTCTTGTAATGCAATGTTTGGGCTACCACAGTCTAGGAGATCAAGCACATATTAAATGTTGGAATATGATTTTTTTTGCATATTTTCAATTTCTGATATTTTAATATACTTTCAGAATATAGCTGTATAATTTAGTGGTCTTACATTTAAAGATAGAGAGCTATCACAGTATCTTTAGGCATGGTAAAAGATTTCTTAATTTTCAATCAAAATAAATTACAGGCTCGAAAGGGCTAAAAAAACTTACAAAGTGGTCGATTCTATAAATTATGGTAGGGATTTCGCAGCCAATTTCAAAATAATATTAATGTTGGTATTGATATGAAGTTTTCATACTATTCACATCTGTCTAGCCTTTTTTTCGGTCCACATAGAACCCAGAGGTGATGTCAGAAGTAATTGGTACATACACAAAAAACAAAAACTAAAAAAAAAGTTCAATACTATTGTTGATGATAAGTGTTAGTGTTTCTTGCTTCTTTTAGCTCTTTCATAATTCACTCTTGTACGGTTTTGTGTTATGGTAAACTTTTCCAAAATCTCACAATTTTAACTCGTTCTCAATTACGTCAGGAGTAAGCAGACCCCATTTAATCAATTTTTCGCCTCTCGTAGTCAGCGTAGATGTACGTCATGCTCCGACCACAGTGACCTTCTTAAAATAGTACTGGTCTAAATACAATTTAATGAGGAATTATAATAATGACGCAAGTGTAAAAAGAAAAAGAAAACTCTTTCGTACTTTCCCACGAAGACGCAAAAAAACAAAAACAAAAATGCTTTCTTTGATTAAACACAGATATAAACATACCGGAGATCTGTGCCCTTCATATCTTGTCAAGTTCCTCACTTTGTCGTATATTTGCTTTGGTGATGCCTCCAGATCTAATTTGTCCATTTCTTTTTTTTTTTCGATCTCTTTTTTGCTGATAAGATGTAAGTCATTTCCAAATATACTGTTCCAAATATACTGTTTAGCGTGCTTACCTCCTGGCCATTTCACCTTTTTCTAGGTGACACGTTGTCTGCATTTGGTAATGCATTATTTGGCGATGGTTTTGCATATGAACCATAGAAGTGCTCACGTATGGCTTTACTGCAAACTGAAGTTAATTTCTTTAGAGTTTTCACAAAATAATGTGACCCTGCCGTCTTCTCACTGTGCATCATTTTGTCTGCCACTTGTCGCGTAAACTGGCTCTTGGATTCTTTCAAACCAGTAGAACTAAATTTTCTAATTATCTTTGTTGATAAACGTTTTGGTATTTCCCTATTTTCAAATATACCAGCCTTTCTCCATGACTCGTGTATTCGGCTGCTAACGTCACCAGACGTCATGGATTTTCCACTCCAAACTCAAAAACGCATTACCCTCGCAGCTTCTTAATTGGCTTCGAACTTTTTCTACAAAAAAAGGAAAGCCATCCAAAGGCTTCCAGTACCAGGTTTACTCTAGCTGGACCAAAGTTGGCTACAGTTTTGTGGTCCCAAACTTCAATTTGATAATTTTTGCCTACCTTTGTTGCTCTTTGGATTTCTTCTATTGTCATATGTGCGGTAACTCCAGATCTTTGACAATTACTGGAGGCAATTACAGCACACAAATGATCTCCAATGCAACAGTACTCTAATTGAGGTATATACCTACCAGTAAAAATTTTTAAGTCGGTCAACAAGGTTTTTGCCAGTAATGCTTGTTCACTGCTCTCATACTGCTGCACTTGTTCCGGTTTTACAAGCATTTCTAGATCTTCCCTGAACCGCACATGCCTTTGCACAGTATCACATTTGGAGTACGTTTTGCGCCACTGGTCGATTTTTAAAATTGCAGTCAAAATGTTTTGCGTTTCAACATTTGGCAAATTTATCTTTGCATCCTTGTAAAAGGGAGATCTTGCTTTGCATAGAGATATATAGAGGGTTTAATCTCTACCACTTAAAATAAGAGTCATAAGACTAGTCAAATCACTACAGCTTGCTGTTTTGTTATCTCACAATCATTAAGTATTGATTTCGTAAGGTTGCTGTGTTTTTATCAAACACAACTCTTAAATTTTCACCCGCATATAAGATGTTAAATATTCTTCTCACATCGTCGGCGACGCAAGCGACAGCGCGTCCTTTTCTTCCCCCGTCTGGCCCCGTCGTGTATTGCTCAAATCTCGTCCCTGTCTGACTGTTGATTTCATCCTCATTACTGCTTTCCTTTTCCATTCGCTTTCTTAATCTTAAAGAATAAGAATCTGATACGGTGACATACCCTGTGCGTTCTATGGGCTTTTCCACTGCTCTCCTTTCAGCAAATATAGGTTTGATTATTAGCCGAGGAAGAGATGAGCTATCTTTGGGAACAATGCCGTACTTCTTTCTTGGATAAACAATGACTTCGCGAGGTATTTGTTCGGGAACAAAGTAAGAAGCACTGTTAAACAATTTTAAATATATTGCGTCTTTTGCCAATTTATGGACCTTCAAAAGATGTACGTTTAAATGAAGGGTCACTCTCATGCAATTTTGTATGGGGCAAATACGTTTGTGATGGTAACTTCGTTGATTTTTTTTTCTTCACTTCTGACTCTGCTTCTACTGCTACGGCTTTCTTCTTCTTTCTGTTGTTTGTTTTACGTAGTCCAAATTGGTTTACAGAAGCGGCCGCACTTTCTGCAGACCAGCCATGTGTCCTGCTTCGAAGATGACGTGGCAGGTTCCACACCATCAACTTGCAAACGGGACACTCTCTTTTGATTCTAAACAAGACAAATGTTTCAATTCTTAACCAAGAATTATCCAAAATATGTGATTGGCTGATTACAAATACTCTAGTCTTAATATTAAGAAGCCCAATTAATTTCTTGTGCATCAGTAAAAACAATAAAACAGAATCGATTGAAATCAAAATAAGTAAGATCCCCTTATTA